>NC_142015.1:24704069-26011569 GCF_049901735.1 Notechis scutatus | reverse complement strand
CCTTGCAAGTGTGAGCAAGAATTAACGTGCCATTTTCCCAGACAGAGCGAGCAACAAAGGTACCCGGGACAAAAGGAAAATAAGGGGGAGAAAAAGGGGATTAGCCGGACGAGGGAGACCAGGAAACAAAGATGGAGCCCCTTCCCCAGCTCACTGTCCCGGCCTTCCCCAGAGGGACGAGCCTCGGGTCCCACGGCCGAGCCTGGGTGGGAGTGGGTGTCGCCTGTGGGCCTCCTAGCGCACACGAGGACAATATATACCAAGCGCCTCACACACAGCCCCTGGGGGGTGAGGAGGGTCAGTCAGTTTTGGGGGACGCCCCATTCTGAACAAAAAAGCGACGTGCTTTTCCGGGTTCAAATCCCGCCATTCGGAAAGTTATCTCTTCTGCAACTCAGCCACTTCCCGTGGTTTACACCCAGTTTCCCACGCTGTTAGTACGCCACGCCACGGTCTCGCCCTTTGCACACCGACTGTGATGACCCAAAGGCCACACAGTCAGATAATTAGTAGGAGTCCTTTTATTAGCTCCAACATTGCCCCCAATGTCCTGGTTACCTTCTGGCTGGAGAAAAACTCTCCCAGGAACAACCTTTGGCTGCAGAGAATTAAGTCCAAAACATGGTCAACACAAACTGTAACTTAAGTCCAATCAAGGCAAAATGAGGTCATTAGTTCGGCAGGGCAGGAGCAAGAATTCCAGATGTGAAGGCACGGCAATAACACAACACGGTTGGGAAGATGTCAGGAACACAGATAAGCCACAACGTTACAAGATAAAGTCACTTTTGCTCCCAACAGCTGCCGCAGTCAGCATTCAGTTCTTATAAACTTTCATTCCCAGGTGTGGCAAATGAAGGGAATCAGGGCCCTTTCCTCCCCCATAAGCCACGCAACCCACATTGCTCCCTTCTCCGTTCCTCCCTGCGTGCCCTAGGGTGAAGAGGGGGTGGGCCTAGGTCTTCCTCTGAACTCCCTCTCCCTTGTTCTACCTCTCCCCTGCTCTGCCCAACCGGACTTTGCCCTTCCCCAGTTTCCTCCACAGCCAACGGAGCCACATTCCCACTCCCTGTCAGCTGTTTGTCTCCCTCCTCGGACTCCGACGGAAGCATGACACTGAGCCCTGGAGATTCCCCCTTCCTGCAGGCTGGCAATCTCAGTGCAACAGGAACTAAGAAGCTCTGGGTGCAAATCAAACCCACAACCCCGCCCCTTTGATCTTAGGGATTCTCAAAAGTACACCTGACACCCAGGTCAATGGCACCTTTCCTTAAAGGAGCAAGAGACGCTATGCAGGTGGGTTTTCACACCCGGTGGCAGCAGAGTATGGTTCGTTCTAAACTAATTTATAATTTACACCAATCAAGGAGAGACGCAACCTGGAATCAAGAAGAAGCTTCCTAACAGGGAGGAACGATTAACCGGTGGAACGGCTTGCCACCAGAAGTTGTGGGTGCTCCATCACTGGAGGGTTGTTTAAAGAAGAGGTCGGGCAGCCATTTATCTGACATGGTAGAGGGTCTCCTGCTTGAACAGGGGGCTGGACTAGAAGACCTCCAAGGTCCCTTCCAGCTCTATTCAGATTAATGCTAGGAGAGGCAAACACCTGGAAGATTTTGTTTCTGCGACAACGCCAGGGCAATGTCCCCTAGTCCAGGGGTCTCCGACCTTGACAACTTTAAGATTTGTGGACTTCAACTCCCAGAGTCCTGGGAGTTGAAGTCCACAAGTCTTCAAATGGCCACAGTTGGCTGAGGAATTCTGGGAGTTGAAGTCCACACGTCTTAAAGTCGCCAAGGTTGGAGACCCCTAGACTAGTCTAAGAGGACCCAGATTTTCAAAAGGCCACCACTCCCCCCCCCCCCACAGTTCTGCATTCATGAGGAAAGAAACAATCAAGGATTGTATGCAACCTTCATCCCCGCCCAACCCGCTGCCTTCTCTTGCAGCCACAGCGATCCAGATGGGGATGAGGCTTCCACCAGGTGATCACACCGAGCCAAGGAAGCCACCGAGCCAAGGAGTCCTCCAAGGGCAGGACTGGCATCGTGGGGCCCCCAGAAACCCCCCTCCTCCTCCAAGTAGGGTCCACGCCAATTGCCCCCCGGAGAGAATTCCCAACAAGGCTTCAAAACCCACCTTTCGCCCCGAGACTAGAGAAGCAGGTGCCACCTCTGGCCACTTGACCAGGTGCCACTTCGGACAGCTCACCACCGACCACTGACCTCCCCCAAGCCCCCCTCCCTCCAGATGCTCATAAACCCTTCCACGCATCCCTCTCCACTCCCCAGGCCACGAAATTCCCGTGGAGAAGGCAAAGCATTGGGGTCTCGATGGGGAGGGGAGGCAGGGGGGAGGTGAGAGGCCAGAAGCGTTTGCAATTTATGCCTTGGAGGGAAGAGAACGAATTCATCATCCTGCGCTAAACCTGCAGAGAAAGCCCCCCCCCCAAAAAATAAAATAAAAAACACCTAATTCAGCACGATTGACAGCCTTAAGGAACTGCCCCGCTTAATTCCTTGCTGGGGGGGTGAGGGGCTGCATCCAAGCTGGAGTGGAGCTCAGCCCCAAATTTTAAAATTATCTTGGAAAAGCAGGTCAGGAAGGACCATCGAGCCCCCCCAAACCCCTGCCTGATTTTCACAAGGGACCTGCTCCCTCCCACCCACCGCCCGGCCATCGTGCCCCCCCTGCAGTCTGTTCTCCCCCCTTCGCCCCCTCCCCACATGAAGGCCCCCATGCGCTCACCATTTCACCGGCTTCCCTCCCATGTTCCAAATTGGGCTCTGCCCCCGTCTCCTGGCCAAGCCTGGGGCTTCACGTGCCACATCCCTCTGCCCTCCTGCCCCCCCTTCTGCGCCGAAGGAGGCTGGGCCGAACGGAGGCAGGAACCTTTGGCCCAGGTGGGTCCAAGATCCGGGCCCAGGTGGGCGAGCAGGAGAGATGCCCAAGTGCCCCGCTGCTTCTTCCGCTTCTTCTCCTTCTCCTCCTCCTTCTCCTTTTGGGGAAAACAGCCTCCCTGGGGCGGCTGGTGGTGTTTCTCAGCTCAGCTGGGACGTTGTGTTGTTTTGCATTTTGTTTTCCAAATTCCGTCGGGCAGGAGAGCGAGAGAGCAAGCCGGCCGCCTGCGTCTCCTTCTCATCCCATCCCGGACAGCCTGAGTCCCTTCTCGGAAGACCCCAAATGCAGACGGAGGATCGAGGCCCCGGTTGGGTCGCGTGGGGTGAGACAGGGAGCCAGCCCCTCCCCCCTCCACTCCCGAGGTGGGAATGCACACACCCGCAAGTCTCTCTGTGTGTGTGTGTGTGTCTGTGCACACACACGTATGTGTGTGTTGCTCTCTCCCCGCAGCTCTGCTGTCACTGGGGCTGTGCGAGGAGGCAGCCGCGTTTGAGTTGTCTAAGCCGTGGACGATGGAGGGGAGGGGAGGGAAGGGAGGGGAGAAGGGAGGGAGCTGCCTGGGAAAAACAGCAGGATTTGGCCAGGGCTGCTGTGAGTCACTCACGACCGACCGCTGCCTCCCCTTCCCTGGGAGGTTAACGGCAGGAAAACATGCACAAGCCGCCCTGTGGAATAGCAGGGTGGGGAGGGATACCCTGGGTGTGCATGTCGTCCCCCCCCCCGCCTTCATCGTGTCCATGAGATGCAAAGGATTTTTGCTGTGTGTGTGTGTGTGTGTGTGTGTGTGTGTGTGTGTGGTTCAAAGCCCCTGCACCGCACAAAACAGACAGAGCTCCTTCTGCATTTCGGAGCCGCCCTTCCCAGCCGTTCCTTGGCCAGAGTTGGGCTTATCTTCTCCTTGTGGGGGGGGGAAGAGAAAGATGGGGACCGTTTGGGAGACCAGGGAGCATGGTGGCTGCCTTTTGCAGACACAGACACACACACACACATACACACCGACCTGTTGTGTTATAGAGCGACCCACACCGCAGGCGAATGCAATGCAGTTTGAAAAGCCTGGCGATGCTCGGAAGCAAAGCAGCCTCGGGGGCAGAAAGGGGCTTTGCAGTCCTCCCTCCCCACCCCAGACATCCCCTTAATCCTTCCTGCAAGGGGGGGGGGGCTTCCCCCAAGCCAGTCAAAGCCCCACCCCATGTCCTGCAGCTGGATAGAGCTCTGGGCTGGGAGGCAGAAAATGTGCTGCATCTGGCAGTGATGCTAATTCTCCTTATTCAGCACTGGCTACTGCCTTCCCTGGTCATTGCTAAGGTACCCAACACACACACACACACACACACACACACACACACCCAAAATACCAAAGAGAAACAGTTGGACCAGACTGAGAGAAATGCCACGGCCTCTCAAGGCGAAAGGAGGGGCGAAGAAAGGCAGCCCGAAGAGACCTCGATCCGGCCATCCAAAAGATTTTATGATGATTGACATTAGGAGGAGGAGGAGGAGGAGGACGACGACGATGACTGTGGGGTCCTTGGTGCTCTCTGAGCTTGGTGATGTTTTGCAGACATTTCATGACCCAACTATGTAACTTCAACAGTACTAGGAAGGAATGGGGTGTGCAGGGAGGAGGAGGAGGAGGAGGAGGAGGTGGAGGAGGAGGAGGAGGAGGAGGAGGAGGAGGAGGAGGAGGAGGAGATTGGATAACCGCTTGTCTGGAGTGGTGCAGGGTTTGCTGCCTAAGCAGGGGGTTGGACTAGAAGACCTCCAAGGTCCCTTCCAACTCTGCTATTCTAGTCTATTCGGATAGCAAGAAACGTCCCTGGGATGCTGGCCGGGTGGGTTCCGGAGGGAAACCGAGGAAGGCAGGAGCTGCCAATTAGAGCAGCCGAGCGGCCGGTGGGGGGCAAATTGTCATTATCCAACCTGGATGGGAGCCAGGCTGGGGGGGGGAGGCTGGACCCCTCCCTTTAATGGCCATGAAATGCAGCGTGGCCTGTTTGAATGAGCTCCTGTGCAGGGAACAGCCTCTCGGGCTCCTCTGAAGAGGGGAAGCTGTCAAGGCAGCCTCTCTTTAACCCAGGGCTCCTAAATGAACAGAGGCAGGAACCGGGCCAGGCTAGTCTAGGGAAGAGAAGGACCAGGGGAGACAGGAGGGCAGCCTTCCAGTATCCGAGGGGCTGCCCCAGAGAGGAGGAGGAAGGGGGTCAAGCTATTCTCCAAAGCCCCCAAAGGCCAGACAAGGAATAATGCATGGAAAGTGAAGAAGGAGAAATTCAACCTGGAAATAAGGAGGAATTTTCTGACCGTGAGAGCCATCAACCCATGGAACGGACGTTGCCTTCAGAGGCTGTGGGAGCTTCATCCCTGGAGGCTTTCAAGGAGAGACCGGACTGCCATTTATCAGAAATGGGGTAGGGTCTCCTGCTTGGATGGGGGGGGGGGGTGGACTAGATGACCTACAAGGTCCCTTCTATGAAGACCTGGAGCAAAACACAAGTGTTTTTGGCAAAGCAGCCCCAGACCCCTGAGGGGGAAGGTTATTTGCCTGCCTTTACGGAGTGCCCGACTTATTTCCAGCCTGGCCATGAACCGAGAAGCTGAGATGGTCAGGCTGCGCTAGAAAAGATCATCCTTCTTTTGCACAGGTGTTAATCCACTTGATCTCCCAGGAGATTGTCAAGGATAACCACCTTAAATGTGCCGTCCATTTACAAACCCCTACACTCCCCCTTCTTTAGGTAAGGGCTAGTCAAGAGGCAAAGTACCAACAGAAGAAAATAGCTGTAGATCGGGATTGACTAGTGGGCTCCTTGGCGCTCTGTGAACTTCAAAAATTTTTTTGCAGACGTTTCACAACCCAACTAGGTAACATTATCAGTGCTGGAAGGGAGGGAGGTTTCTGGAGAGGAGGAGAAGGAGGGGGAGGAGGAGGAGGAAGAGGAGGAGAAGGAATATGGGATCTTTGAGCTTGGCTGTTTTCTTTTTCTTTTTTTCTTTTTTTTCTTTTTTTTCTTTTTTTTATTAATTTTTATTCTAGAAAAAACATGTATTTGACATACATTTAAAACAGACAAATGTGTGTGTGTGTGTGTGTGTGTGCATGGTATTCAGCTTTGTTCGGGTATTTTCCCACGTCATTATAGTTGTGCTTTTAAAGTTGTAGCAACGTTTCGGCAGAATCTCATCTGCCATCATCAGGCTTCTGTATTGAAACATTGCTACAACTTTAAAAGCACAACTATAATGATGTGGGAAAATACCCGAACAAAGCTGAATACCATACATGTAAGTACCCGCGAAAACTTAACACACACACACACACACACACATATATATATACACACATACACACACATATATATACATTTTACAGCATGTATTGAGCAATGGTTAATTTTTTTTTCTTTATGTTTATCATTGACGTGATCTGCCTTGTTACAATAACTCTTTCGTTCTTTTAATGTTTTAATTTCTCTATATAGTTTGTGATTAAATGTCTTCTGTCTTTTCCATAACTTATCCAAGTTAATGCTTAGCTGTTTTCTTGCAGATGTTTCATGACCCAACTAGGTAACATTATCAGAGCTAGAAGGGAGGGGGGTTTGGAGATAGGAGGAGGGAGGGAGGGAGGAGGACAGGGGGAGGAGGAGGAGGACAACGACAACGACAACTGTGGGGTCTTTGAGCTTGGTTGTTTTCTTACAGATGTTTCATGACCCAACTAGGTAACATCATCCGTGCTAGAAGGGAATGGGGGGAGTTGTTCTCTGTTTCTATACCGTGTCTTGCCCTGCCCTTGTTGTTGGGAGCGTTTAAGCAAAGTCTCAAATATTCCTTTTTCCCCCTGCCATGAAGAAGGTGGACGGACCTGAAACCACCTTGTTCTTCCCCAGCTGCATCTCAAAGAAACATGGATCTGGTCCCCAAACGTTGCAATTACCCCCGCTGGCTTTCTCAATGGTCGTGCACACACTTCCTCCACGCCCTTATCTCTCAGGATCAGTAGCAATATTTATGCGTCCTAAGCGAGAGGAGAAAGCGGGAATCTCCACCCCTCCAGCGACAACACAGGGCGCAGAAGCAGGATACCGAGTTTCATCTGGGCACCACATACTGGTAGCTACAGCTGAGGGACAGGCAGGGGGCAACAGTGATAGCTGGGGTTTTCTAGCCAAAGCACAATACTTTCTCCTGGGAACCAAGGGCATTCCTCCCACCCGTGGCCAGAGAGAGAAGAGGAGTGAAAATACCAGGCAACTGGACCGGGGGGGAGGGGGGTTGATTCATCCGGTGTAACAACTGGTTCGGTGAGCGTACCCGCAGAAGGTTTGCTACTGACCTCCTCCTGCAATCCTGCACTCTCCCTGTTAAACAGCTGACAAGTGGCAATCAGAAATAAAGGCCAATAGAGAGCTGGGGCCCATCAGCCGATCGTCAGAGCAAACCGGTTTGCTCACAGATTATCCTCAGAGCTACCGGTTCAGCCGAACCGGGCTGAACCAGTAGAAGACCACCCCCTGAACCAGACGGCACCACGATTGGACCATGTGACTGACTGTTTGGGGAAAGGGAAAAACTTTTACTTTTCATTAGGTGAAAACCGCGGGAAGCTTCAGAGTCGGTTTTCGCGCCAGCCTGTGCCAATATGTCCAATAGAGCCCTGCACACCAGAACAAGTGGACACAAGAAGAGTTTTTTTCCCGAATGCCATCACTCTGCTAAACAATTCCCTCAACATTTGATCATGTTTATTTTCAGTCATAATATACACTGAAAATGGTATTTAATTTCTTTGTACGAGGTGCAATGACAATAAAGTAAACATTGTCAAACTGTCTGCATTACTATTACTATTAATCCTCCCATTCTCTCTTTCACCCATCTACTCCCACTTATGACCGTAACTATGTTGCTTGTATCTAATGATTTTTATTGACTGTTTCCTAGTATAATTTTTTTTAAATAAGCATTACTATTAATCTTCCCTTCCTTTCACCCATCCCCTCCCACTTATGACTATATGACTGTAACTTTGTTGCTTGTATCCTAACGATCTTACTGATTGTGTCCTAGTATGATTTGATTGCCTATAGTAACCTATGACTATCCCTTTGTATCTTAGAGCAATAGCACTTAGACGTATGATTCTTGATGAATGTGTTTAATTTTTTCTTATGTACACTGAGAACTTATGTACCAAAGACAAATTCCTTGTGTGTCCAATCACACTTGGCCAATAAAGAATTCTCTTCTCTTCCCTTCTGCTCTTGTTCTGTTCTGTTCTGTTCTATGCTATGCTATGCTATGCTATGCTATGCTATGCTATGCTATGCTATGCTATCCTATCCTATCCTCTATTCTATTCTATTCTATTCTATTCTATTCTATTCTATTCTATTCTTCTGTTCTGTTCTGTTCTATCCTATCCTATCCTATCCTATCCTATCCTATCCTACCCTATCCTATCCTAACCTCTATTCTATTCTATTCTATTCTATTCTATTCTATTCTATTCTATTCTTCTGTTCTGTTCTGTTCTGTTCTGTTCTGTTCTGTTCTGTTCTATCCTATCCTATCCTATCTTCTATTCTATTCTATTCTATTCTATTCTATTCTATTCTATTCTATTCTATTCTATTCTTCTGTTCTGTTCTGTTCTGTTCTGTTTCTATTCCATTCTACTCTACTCTACTCCGTTCCATTCTATGGCCCGCGCAGCTGGTGGTGGGCCCGCGAGCAGCCTCGCTTATTCTCAAAGCTTACTGCAGGTTCCCAGGGGTGAGGAAGGAGCGAAGCATCTCTTACCTGGAGGACGAGGACTCTGAAGGGCCGCTGCTCTGCTGGCCTTCATACTGCTGGACGAGCGCTCGGACACTCCAGTGAGGCCGCTCATTCTCTCCGTGCAGGGGGCTGTTTCTGCAGACAAGGACAGCACCGTTAGGAGAAGGGCCAGAGAGGCCAAAAATAAAAGAGACAGACAAAATGCCGTCCCCTCTGCATCTGTCAGATCCGTGTATCTGCCATTCTTCAATGGAAGAAGGGTGGGGGGAGTTGGTACAAGTAATCCTTTTAGATGTAACCTGAATATCTTAAATCTTATATTGAATCTGTATAACTTGCACACGATATACAACTGGAGGACTGGAGCCTGATGCCTAGAAACTTGTCACCTCTTGGAGAGATAGGAAGAGGAGAAGGGACCATAAAAATTCCGGCTCTGAAAGATACTCCCTGGGAAGCTTTTCTAAGATACGTTCCCAGAAAAGGGGGAGGGGGGGAGAATTAACATGTTGGTTCTTTGTTTGACTAAATCCACATCAGAATAAGGGGAGGGGTTCTAATTCCCTTTATCTATTACTGTGTGCCCGGAAGCATCTTAGATTCCGCTTTGACTAGTACCGGGACCACTTCCTTTCAATAAAGAATTCCTTTTGAGGTGCCTAGCTTTCAGAAGTTCATTCTTTTCGGTTGAAGGGGAAAAGTCCGGTGCTTACAGCATCCTTTGAAACTTTGAAAAACCAACAGGTCGTCCTCCACTTACAACTACAATCAGAAGCAGAATTTCTGTTGCCAAGCGAGGCGATTGTGAAATGAAGGACGCCAGCAAAGCTGCCTGAGGAATTCTGGGAGCTGAAGTCCAGAAGTCTTAAAGTGGCCAAGAGTGGAGAGCCCTGCACTAAGTGAGTGGTTCTAATCCCAGCCAAGAACCACTTGCAAATATCGAAGCGTCCCAAAGAGGGCACGTACCTGGGGTGCGGCTGGAGGGCGTGACCACGGCCCACTCCCGCGACATCCTGGCGCACTTCTGCTAGGGCGGCCACCACCTCCTGGGCAGCTGCCACAGCCGAGCGAGGCCTGTGACGGGCCAGCCAGGTTCGGCTCCCCGCCTGGATCTCCTCCACAGGTCTTGGCGAAGCGGTTTTTCCGGGTCCGGGCTTAAAGTGAGCGGCCAGTGCAAGGACCAACCTCATGATGCCCTTCAGATTCCCATCCACGATGTCTAGAAAAGACAAAGCATGGCAAAATGGCCATGAGATGGCCAAGGGGAAGAGTCTGAAGCTCTCTTTCCCTCTCCCTTCCCTTTCCTCCTCTTCCTCCTTCCCTCTCTCTCTCTCCTTCTCTCCCTCTTTCCCTCTCCCTCCTTCCCCCCTCCCTCCCACTCCTTCTCCTCTCTCTCCCCCTCCTCCCTCCCTCCTCCTCCCTCTTCCTCCTTCCCTCTCTCTCTCCTTCTCCCTCCTTCCCCATCCCATCCACTCCTTCTCTCTCCCCTCCTCCCTCCCTCCTCCTTCCCCTCTTCCTCTTTCCCTCTCTCTTCCCTTTCCCTCTCTCCCTCTTTCCATTTCCCTCCTTCCCCCCCCCTCCCACTCCTTCTCCTCTCTCTCCCCTTCCTCCCTCCCTCCTCCTCCTTCTTCCTTCCCTCTCTCTCTCCTTCTCTCCTTCTCCCTCCTTCCCCATCCCATCCACTCCTTCTTCTCTCCCCCTCCTCCCTCCCTCCTCCTCCCCCTCTTCCTCCTTCCCTCTCTCTTCCTCTTTCCCTCTCTCCCTCTTTCCATCTCCCTCTCTCCTGCTTCCCCTCCCTCTCCTTCTCCCCTCCTCCTTCCCTCTTCCTCCTTCCCTTTCCCTCTCCTTCTCTCCCTCTTTCCTTCTCCCTCTCCCCTCCTTTCCCCTCCTCCCTTCCTCTCCTTCTCCTCTCTCTCCCTCCTCCTCCTCCCTCTTCCTCCTTCCCTCTTCCTTCTCTCTCTCCCTCTTTCCCTGTCAATCTCCTTCCCCCCCTCTCCTACTCTCTCGTTGCTCTCTCTCTCTCTCTCTCATTTTCTCTCCCTCTCTTGCAGCCCCGTTCTGCTCTCTTCAGCAAGAGGAGGCCAAGGATGGACAGCAGCGCGCAGGCCCTTCCAGGTGAGCGGCTTACGGTTGAGGTTCACCTTTGGCCGAGGTCTGGTGCATGCGGATCTTCTTGGACGCCACAAATTGTAGGACCTTCTCCACATTCTCCTTCATGGCCTGCTGGTTGGCAGGTGACTCTTCCACACCAAGGAGTTTCTCTCCAGCTGCAAAAGAGGAGCCGCAAAATTTCAGGACAACTCTTCAAACCTGCAAGTATGGAGTTTGGCAGGCGGACAATATATGGACAACCTCTTGCCCTAGGGCAGAGGTCCCCAAACTTGGCAACTTTAAGACTTGTGGACTTCAACTCCCAGAATTTCCCCGTTTAAGTGAAATGTAAGCATTGCAAACAGGCCGGAGGTGAACAGGGATGTGTACCCTTCTCTCCTGCCCCATTTCTCCGCTCCTCCCCCTTAATCCGGAGTGAATCCAGGAGTCTGAGCCCTGAAAACCATCCAAATATCTCTGCAATGAGGCTACTCACCCACAATCTCAATGAGAGACGCCAGGACCACGCCATCGCGGAGGTCGCGCCTCAAATCCTGCACCGGTTGAACTTCTGGCTTCTTCTTTAGCTGTGAATTCACCCACGTGACGTAGGATTGCAGTTGTTGCTGGAAAAAAGGAAGGAAGGAAGGAAGGAAGGAAGGAAGGAAGGAAGGAAGGAAGGAAGGAAGGAAGGAAGGAAGGAAGGAAGGAAGGAAGCCACCATGACTTGAGTAGTATTTTGCTTTTATATATATTTTGCTTTTATATATATAAATATATGCACGCTAAAATAAAATTACATTGGATACCTATATATAGAATTGTCACTGTTAACAATTGTTGCAGTATATTATACGGGGGAGTATCCCTTTTGCGCTACAATTATCTCTATTTTGTTCTTTTTTTCTGCTGCTATTTTAAAAACCAAAAAAAAAAAAATCAATAAAAAAACCCCTCCCGGCCTATTTCTGCTTTTTGTCTAACAGCTTTAATTACCGAGATCTTCCCGTCTGCTGGCAAATCAGGTCAAATTTGCAAGCTTTTCATCCGAGGGCTCGCCCCTGAATGGAAATCTCTGCTTTGCATTTTTAATGAATTAGTTTTAAAGTTGCTTGCTTCCTTGACATTTTTAATTACGGATTTCTTTTGTACATTAAACCGCGACCATATGTTCCATTCTGCTTTGGCTCGGCATGGAAATCGGAGGAAACCGAGAAGGATAAAAGGGAAGAGGGGACACCCGTAATAGGAGATTATTAATGGGGATAAGGAACATTATACGACCCCGAGACCTCGGCAGGCGAGGAAGAGAGGAATCACGTCAGCTTATCTCTAGTCTGGATCTCATCGTTTTCCCCCTCCCTGGGGGAGATTCCTCTGCAGGACTTCCATCACTGAAAACTAAAAGTTGGCTTGTGGTTCTTCGTGATGGAGACCATGACTCTCCCACAAGACTTCTTCTGCAAAGCTGGTTTTTAAGTTCTTATTAATACCTTTAGGCCAATATATGTCAGGCATGAAAAAGAGGCTGAGACTCTAGAAAGAGTGCAGAGAAGAGCAACCAGGATGATGAGGGGACTGGAGGCTAAAACCTACGATGAGCAGTTGCAGGAACTGGGCCTGGCTAGTCTAGGGAAGAGAAGGTCCAGGGGAGACAGGAGAGCATCTTCCAGTATTTGAGGGGCTGCCACAGAGAGGAGGAGGGGGTCAAGCTGTTTTCCACCTGAAGGCCAAACAAGGAATAATGGATGGAAACTGATCAAGGAGAGATTCAACCTGGAAATAAGGAGACAGAGAGAACAACCAACCCATGGAACAGAAGTTGCCTTCAGAAGTTGTGGGAGCTTCATCACTGGAGGCTTTCAAGAAGAGATTGGACAGCCATCGGTCAGGAATGGTGTAGGGTCTCCTGTTTGGGTGAAGGGTTGGACTGGATGGCCTACAAGCTCCCTTCCAACTCTGTTAATCTATCTGTTAACATATTATGACCAGGTCCACCAGTGAAGGTTCAATTAAACTGATTTGTTGCTAAAAGCCTATGCACAGGAATCTTCTTAACCAATGGTCAGTGCCTGGTTAGGATTAGATAAGGGCCAAGGGCACTCAAGGGTTGGATTTAGTTTGCTTGTGGCTATGTAGAGATTCTAGGCTGATTCCTCTTTTCACTCCACCTCCAGGTCTTGCCATTCCTTCTCCTACAATATTTTAATTTTCCGTTGTTATCTGTTTGGGGTGAAACCTACCAGCAAGTAGATCTGCCTGCTATTCTTTTACGTTTTGGAAGGAAATCCTCCTAAATACACAAAGCCAATCATATCTTCCACATATTCATCAATCCAAGCAGGTACAATGGGATGTGGAAACAGCAAGGATTTGTAGTCTACTGGATGTTCTGCCAGCCTTTCTTTGTTCCTTGCTGTTCCACCTTGACTTTGGGCATCATAGTCTCTATAATAAACTCATTATCCATCCAACCTTGCATGGAAAACCGCAGGTATGACCTGATGGAAGACTGAACTTCCTCTGATGGATTCACCCTCACTGTTATCTCCAGCAATGCAAAGTTGTAGCTGGTTCGGGGCTACTGGCGACTACGGTCATGTGATCTTCATTTTCCAACGTTTTGTGACAGTTTCCCAGCCAATCTCACAATCCCTTGCTCTTTCTCCATCCCTCCTTTCTTACCTACAGGGAAGGGAATTTTACCTACAGGGATGGGAAGGGAATTTCCAATGTTCCCTGCCAGCTTCCCCTATGGAAAGTCAATGGGGAAGCCAGCAGGAAGTCGGAAATCGTTCCTGCCCCCACCGCTTTTTGGCCTGCGCATGGCCATGCTGTTCCTCTCTACACATAAGGATGTACCTTGGAAACAATGACCTAATGGGTCACAGGCTGTCTGTTAATGTTTTAAAACTTGGTGATAGGTCTACCTATTCTAAAGAGAAAGAACAAAGAAGAGCCACAAAGGAAGCTCCCTTGATGCATTCAGGCGCCGATCCTCACTCTGGTTCTTATGTTCCTTGTAGCATCACACGTGGCTGTGGGGAGAGAGCATCAGGCATCCATCTCAGCTTCTCTCTTCTCCAGTGATATTTCTCCCTGCTCAACCAGACCACCTTGTACGCTGCAATGCCTAGCAACAGGTTCTGGAAATTTAAAAATAGCTGGCACATTTTCTCTCTGATTTTTCGCCCGTTGCCAAGGAGAGACAATCAGGGGGCAGGATTTAAATCAGGTTCGGCTGTTGAAATCAGCAATTAACCCCCTGAAGCCGGTATAGATTCGGAAATGGGAGTCCTGGTGTTCGCGTTAGGAAACTGGGCAGACTCTGGGGCATTAGGCGTTGTCAATCGGATCTTTTCGATAATATGTATTTCATCCACACAAAACATTTAGAAAGGCTTTTGGGTATCCAGCCTACATCAATCTGTGCTGAATTCTGCCTGCAAAATATTCATGCGTTGATTTAAAAGTATTGGCTGCCAACTCTTAACGGGCCAAGGTATATGGTAGAAGCGCAGGGGTCAAAACAAACCGAAATGTCCAAAGACAGGACAACTTCATTTATTAAAAAGCCTCTCCTCCTTGATAAATCTCATCTCATCCATCTGTTTTCATCCAGCTAGTTTTACCCCCAAAAAATTGGGGGAGGGGAGAAGGGTCCTTTCTCCCCCCCAGAAATCTCCACCTATTCCAAAACTTCAAACAAAAAAAAAAAAGAAAGTAAGAAAGAAAGAAAAAAATGCAAAACAAAAAAGGCTATTTAAGTGTCTGTTTCATCCCGTGTTTGTCATCCGGTGCCTTTTTTTTTTTTTTCCCTTCAAGGAAAAATAATTCTTTCTTTCTCCTTTTATGACTCTCCAAGTCACAAGATCGTGATAAAGGAAATCAGCAGCTCCATAATTCAGCCTTCATCTTCCAGGCTGCCCAAATTAGAAACTTCCATAGGAGGAGGAGGAGGATAATAATAATAATAATAATAATAATAATAATAATAATAATAATAATAATAATAATAATAATAATAATAATAATAGGAGGAGGAGGTTCCACCGTGTTTCTATCTCTTTCCTTGAGCAGGGTCTCTCAACCTTAGCAAAACTTTTAAGACTCGTGGACTTCAACTCCCAGAATTCCCCAGCCAGCCAGGACTTCTGGGAGTTGAAGTCCATGCATCTTAAAGCATCTCCCTGTTGGCTGAGGATTTCCGGAAATCCACAAGTCTTAAAGTTTCCAAGGTTGGACACCCTTCCTTCTTCTACATGTTGAGCACAATCGAATGTGGGGTTGCCCTCCTCCTCCTGAAAACACGTTCTGGAGGTACAAAACAAACCCCCTTCTAACCCCATGACACCCCCCACTCCCTCCCATGGTTGGACAAGGGTGGGCTGGGAGCCCAGAGCGACCAAAAAGAAGGCAGGAAGAAGCAGAAACAAAGGACATTTCTCCACCAGCCTCGCCAAGCCCAGCCGCAGATGGGACTGCCAAATTCCCCAGGGCCTAAATGCATTTTGGCTGGGATGAATGAAAACAAGACAAGGATTATTGGAGGAGCAGCCATATGTTCCTTGCCGTGCAACACACTTAAAAGCACTTATTCCCATCACCGCGATTGATGGTGTTCCTTCTTACCAACTCATACATTTCTAGGACCCAATTAAATATGCTGGGATGATACAACTGCAATTATTGCTTAAAATGCAACACAAACTCCCGTGAATGTCCAGCAGCTGAAGAGAAGATGGGAAGATACAAACGCCAAACCCCAAGGAGGTTCCGTGCTGAACCCAAAGGAAACTCCACATGGGGTCGGTCCAAATGCTTTGAAGATTTGAGCGGATTTTTAAGGAACTAGCAGGAAGTCAGAAAGCTGAAGTCATGGGAGCCTCAGCTCTCCACAGGAAGCAGGCTTTGAAAGCTGGAATAAGCTACCCAGAACATATTTATCCTATTTCCTACCCATATTTGAAGCTCTTACAACAAGGAAGGGAAATTGTTTTGAGAACAAGCCAGACTAATGGTGATATCTGCTGTGAAGGATGAACATATGGTGTCCAAAGTACAGGATGGGCATACATGGATTGGATTTAAAAAAAAAAAAAACCACTGAAACCCACAAACCGAGATTTATCAAGAGGTCCATCAGCTGCTCTTCGTATGGGTGAAAACAAAGTCAACTGAAAGTTGGATCTCCTGGTGTTTCAACCTACATCATGAAGCACAGTTCCAGGCAACTCCTGGACTTCTCCAATCTTGCTAGGACCCCAATTTGTTCTGTATTTCTGGGAAAGACATATTCCTGACATCAAACTATGATCCTTTGTTGTGGGTAGACTATGCAATTCCATCTCAAAATATCTAGGAACTGGACGGGACGTCCTTTCAGACAACCAGGCGTGCAAACATAACATGGATTACCAACCCCTTCCAAAACTTGCTTTGGACACCAACAAGTAAGACAACCCCATCACGAGACCAACTTGACTCAGGTTACTGAGACATATCAGTGGACCCACTTGTATGGATTTTTTTTAAAAAAATGTTGCTTAAACAAAAGAAGACTTTAAGCAATATCACCCCGAATCAAAACGCCGAGGAGAACTTGTCCATTCTCTTCTTACACCAGGTTTCTGCTTTCATGAGGAGCTCCAAACATCAGGAGTAAACGTCACCGCAAAGTGTACAGTTCCACCACCCACATTCATCGAACTGGGAATTAATTTAAGCCAGGTTTTTTTTTCTTCAATCTCAGCCATTTTTAAGATGTGTGGACTTCAACTCCCAGAACTCCCCAGCCAGCAAAAGAATTCTGGGAGTTGAAGTCCACGTCTCTTAAAGTTAGTAAAGTGTGAGAAACGCCAATTCAAATCCCACCAAGACAAATGATTCTTTGCAAAGCACCGGCCCAACTGCCCAGCATTTCCACCCCGGCCCTCTAAACCTCCCCTCCTCCCTCCAACATCCCCCGGCACCCCACATCTCCCCCACGCAGCCCCAGAGGAACTGAGCACCGCCTGGGAACCAAGGCAACCGCATCCTTTACCTCTGAGCAGCTCTCCTGCACGACATCCCCCAGTTTTTCCCGGGCCAGGCAGGCAAGCATTTTTGTCACAAACGCCTTCCCACCCCAAGCACAGAGTTCTTGGATCACGCTGAGCAACTCCTCCTGCCTTGGAGAAGATCCCCCTCCGTTTTCCTCCTTCCCCCGGAGGCGAAGATGCACAGCTGATGGCAACCTCTCCCAGGGTCCGTTAGGGGCAGCTCCTCACTGTACAGGGGATCCTGGGCCCCTGCTCAAGGCTTGCACTGGGCATGCTCCAAGGAGAGCAGCCGCTTGGGAGATGCCTTCCCCATCGGTTCCCGCAGAACTGCTCCTTCGGCAAGTCCCAGGAACAAGACAGGAAAAACATCTGCAACATATTTCCAGAATATGCCGGCCTCCCTCTCTCTCCATTTGACACAAGGAAGCTGCGAGCACTTAAGGGAGGAAGGGAGGGGAGGACGAGGAGGGGGAGGTCCGAAGTGCTTGGCTAAAAAAAGGGAAATGCATTAAAATACACACACACACACACACACACACACACACACACATATAATATACGTATATAGGAACCCAAAGGTTAACAGGATTTCCAACGTTGAAACTCTGGAAGAAAAAGCTGAAAGTTAGCCCGAGCAGAACACACATTTCATTTATAAACACAAACTTCGGATCGCCTTGCAGGAAAATCTCATTCAGCGAAGTTAATCAATCCCCCCAAAACAGCTGCATTGTTTGAATTTTACACGGTTCCAAGGGGCGTTCCTAGGGAAAATAGGGGTGGAAA
Source organism: Notechis scutatus (assembly GCF_049901735.1). Lineage (NCBI taxonomy): Eukaryota > Metazoa > Chordata > Lepidosauria > Squamata > Elapidae > Notechis > Notechis scutatus. Next base: position 25,993,969 of record NC_142015.1, on the reverse strand, counting down.
TCAAGCAATGAGAAATGGTGCCTGCATTTTGTTTTTAAGGTGGACATTACTAATATACTATAGTAAGGGGTAAAAAAAACAAAAAAAAAACAACCAACCCGTAATTTTAAATTACGGTTCACCAAGTCACAGAGTAGTTACAGAAAGCTATGTGAAGCTTAGTGGGTTCTTCCAGCAACTTTGAGGTCGTGAGTTGTGTTGCCCTCTTAAAGTCTTTTCTGCCTATTTTTTAGAGTTTTAAAAAGCAGAGCTGAACAGGTGATCAGAGTGGAGATTATACAGTGCCAATGAATATTGATTTATTTATCTGCACAAAAGTGGGGCAACCATCAAAGGGCGAGACCCAGGAAGTGGATAGTTAATGCAAGACACAGTTAATATCTCAGCCATATTCGGAGCAATGAGTAAAAATGGAATCGTGCAAAGATACTTTTCTTCTCCACAGTGAAATGACTTTGCTTCTCTCTTCTTTTTGGAAGATATTTTTTTCTCTCTTTTTAGAATACAGAACAATAGAGTTGGAAGGGACCTTGAAGATCTTCTAGTCCAGCCCCCTGCTCAAGCTCTACCATTTCAGACAAGTGGCTGTCCAATCTTTTCTTAAAAGCATCCCATTTTTTTAAACTATTTTAATGGGGGATGGGGTCTCTCAACACTGTTGAGAAAACAGATGGGGAATTATCAAGGTCGGCCTCGCAATAATCCTGTCTGCAGAGCTGACTATATACATTTAATTTTTTTTTTCAATCAACCAATCCAAGAAAACGTTTTTTCTGTTTTCCTGTCTGAGCCGCTCAGGGCGGCTTCAAAGAAAGACCCAATGAGGTCAATGGACTATTGTTCTCCAACTGTCTTCCTTACCCGCTTTCTGAGAGAGAGAAAAGGGCACAGAAATGAGATAAAAGCTAATAAAAGAGGGGATTTTGCAGGACGGGGTTAACAAAAAATCAAAACGAGGGTGTGGAATTGTGCGGTGTCTTTTTACAGACAGCACATGTGCGACACATGCCGAAAAAGGTTGGGGATTCAGTGGCACCGTTGTGGCCACCATCCTGATATTTTAACCCCCTCTCCATGCCCCTGCAATAAATGTAATTATTCCTCGAGTTATGGCCATAATGGAACCTGCCTATGATGGTCGTTAAATCATAATGGTTGTAAAACAGGTCAGCCATGTGACCAACCTAATTTTAGGACTTTTTTGCCTGTTTTATGATCATGGAGATAAGACAGATAGAACTTAGAATAGGGTAGGGAAGGGTAGGGTAGGGTAGAGTAGAGTAGAGAATATAGAATATAGAATATAGAATATAGAATATAGAATATAGAATATAGAATATAGAATATAGAATATAGAATATAGAATATAGAATGGAATGGAATAGAATAGCAGAGTTGGAGGTCTTCTAGTCCAACCGCCAGCTTAGGCAGAAAACCCTATATCATTTCAGACAAGTGATTGTCCAATCTCTTCTTAAAAACCTCCAGTGTTAACAGCACCCCTAACTTTTGCAGGCAAGTTGTTCTACTGATTAATTGTGCTCGCTGTCAGGAAATGTCTCCACAGTTCTAGGTTGCTTCTCTCCTTGATGAGTTTCCATCCGTTGCTTCTTGTCCTGCCTTCTGGGGCTTTGGAGAATAATCTGACCCTCTCTTCTGAGATATTGGAAGACTGCTATCCTGTCTCCCCTAATCCTTCTTTTCATTAAACCAGATATACCCAGTTCCTGCAACCGTTCTTCGTATGTTTTAGCCTCCAGTCTCCTAATCCTCTTTGTTGCTCTTCTCTGCACTCTTTCTAGAGTCTCAACATCCTTTTTACATCATAGTGACCCAAACTGGATGCAGAATTCCAAGTGTGGCCTTACCAAAGCATCTTCATTCTTTACCTGTCCATACACCTGAGTGCTGGACTTCCCAAAATGTTACAAACATGTCAGATCTCCGCTTCTTAACTTCGGAGGTCTCAGTGCACCCAAAACGAACATTTTACACACAACCTTTTTAGCATTTCCAAAGTTACAACTCTTGGATGCAGACATCTCCCTACATAGTATTACAAAAAGGATGTTTATTATTGTCTGGTCAAAATGCCCACAAAACCCAATAGCGAAACATTCACAACTGCAGCATGTCAAAAGCCCCCCCCCCTCCTATAATCTCGGGGAGAAGGGAGCCGTAGCTAATTAAACCAAATTGGACTTATTAGTGGAAGACACCGGGGAATTTTGAATGCAAACCGGGGACAGCTGTCTCTCGTTCTTAGCACTTAGCTTTTAAAAATGGCTATTTTTTTTTCCTCCCATAAATTCTGAAACCCTTCAAAATTCTCACTGAGATGTTTTCTGCCAGAAAGAATTTGCAGGATGACCCCTCTTCAAAGCAGTATAAATATTGGAAAGAGAAGCAACAGGGCAGGCTAAGCAATATTGATGGGCGGACTGTGATTTGAGGATTTTACCCTCAGGCTCCAAAGAAGCAGTCCTTGAGTTATGACCATAATTGAGCGCTGCGATTAGGAGTTGTGACGGTCATACAGCAGCTGACCGCAGGGCCAGACCCAATCTTTTGCAGCAATTCTATACATATAAAAGCAAAATACCACTCACACATCATCACAAAATCTACAAACTTGACATTTAGCCCTTATGTTCTTCTTGGCTTCTAGGGGCTCACTAAGAAAGGATTTTTCGAAATGACCATCAGAGCATTCGTATTTCCTATATTATTATCATTAAAACGCTCTGACGCTGAGGAGTTCTACTCCCCCTCCCACCTGAAAATAAATCTCTTCCAAATGCAAAACACACAAGCAGAGGAGTTTCAGTTTCAGAGCACCAAGCAACTTTAGTACAGAACAGTTGAGCTAAGCCACGCCCATGCTCCTTGCTGTCTCCTTGCTGACACAGCAAATACTGTTTCAGTTTCCAAATAGCCCTCAACTCTCTCACACACTGACAGGACGCTAGCCAGATGAATACCGATGGATGCTGGTAGGCCGAGGCAGAATTTTTTTCTCCTTATTTTCCTTCCCAAAAACTAAGCCCGATCACAGTTAGTTTCGTAGCGAAGCACGGGTACCCAGCTAGTTGTTAAGTAAATCCGTTATCTGCCATGGAGCAGATTTTGCAAGGCAAAAACATCATTAAATCACAATTGTGTAATTGTGCAAACAGCCGTAAGTTGGACTGGTTGCTGAGCATCCAAACTGCAGTCATGAGACCAGGGGGAAAACCCAGATATCGTAATTTTGAAACCGGGTTGTAAGTAGCTTTAGGAGAGTCCGTCGTAAGTTGGAACAGTTGGTTATAAGTTAAGGACCACCTGTTTCATTCCAGAACCACAGTATATAAAATTTACTGCTGATTTGAGACCCACAGGGGAAAAATCCCCCTCAAAAGTAACATTCCTGTCTTCCATGATTCCTGAAAACCAGCCTTATAAAAATTGATATTCCAATTTCCCCCCTGTTTTGATTCTTTCAAAAGGGTGTTTCTTTTGCCCAGGCTGAGATTTCAAAACACTTAAGAGGAAATCTTGGATCGAGCCCTGAAATCTGAAAACTGGTTTTAAGAGGCGGGAAGCTGACAAAAATGATCTCCGGATTTGCTGAGCACGGTATCACCGGAGTCTGTTTTTTGCAAATAAAAATAGACTTTTTTCCAGAGAGTTGCTTCTGCCCCTGACTTGCAAGAGGGACAATAACGCCTTTCATTCATCTCCAGAAATCATAATAAATGAGGTCATTGGAGCAAAGCTGCTCAGGCCAGCTTAGGAAAGAGATCAGCTGTCAACAGGAATGGGCAGGGTGATCAAAGAAATGAAAATATGACACTCCAGTCCTAGTGCGAAGCCCCCCACAAAAGACCCTTCAACTTACATTCATAATTAGGAACAGAATTTCCACTGTTAAGCAAGGCAGTCTGTAAGTGAGTTGCACCGATTTTTTATTCCAAATAATATCTTATCATTTCCAAAAATAAACTTCAAACATTCTGCTAAAAGTACTCCTGTAAAGGTTACACAGAGATACCTGTTAATGCAGCCTCAAATAAGCAGAAATTAAGGAAAGCAGGCAGCAATTTTACTGCAGCAGGGAATTCTTAGCTACCTAAAATATAAATTTACACCTGGTTGATAATGACCTCTGCTGGCCAATTCTAATAAAATAAATTCTTCTGCCCCCAAATATCTTCATTTCCCTGTCCAACATGGTCTGTGCCACAGTATATTCAGGCATCATTCCTAATTTTTTTTACCTGCATATTTTAAAAACTAACATGCATCCTCTGAGTCTAAGTATTTCAGAGCTGCCTTGTGAGACCAACCTGCATTTTGCTCCTAACCAATACATAGGCAAGGTATGGACACACATCTCATTGGTTACCCTCATTATAAAGATAGACTACTTGGCGCACGGGAGGCTCTTTTGAGCTTAACAAGGCACCAAGGACCCCAATCGATGGGAATCAAGGTGAGTCCCAGCTCTAATCTTATCTTTATTTTTGTCAATTTTATTGTAATTCCTTTCTTGGATGGTTGCAAGGTACTCACAGTCGTTGAGATTTGGGCAACGTAGCAATTCAATCAATTTATGATTAGTATTATCCTTCAAATACTTCATTTATTAATTGTTGGAAAACTTACTGAAGTTTCTCTGGGCTGTGACGGATAACCAGAGCTTCCTTCCTCAGCTGGGGTCTCCATGCTGGCATTTAGAAACCTGGATGAGCAAAGGTGCAGAGATCTCCGAGCAAGCCAAGGTCCATTTTCCGTCTTCAAAGACTTCAAGCTGTCTATGCCACCTGCCAGAAAATAAAAACCAGGTGTGTGGAGAGCAGATGTTGCAGGAGAACTGCAATAGTCTATGCTGGCAGAACGGGTCTACGCTGGTAGAACAGGGTTGCCCAACTTGGCAATTTAAAAAAAAATTATGGACTTCAACTCCCAGAATTCCTGTTCCACCCATAGACCTCTGGGAGTTGAAGTCCACATATCTTGGCAAGTTGGGAAAACCCTGTGGTAGAACATCAGGAACACATACACACCCATATGCACATATATAAAAATCTACCTATAGAGGAGATATATTATAGATTTTTCAATTTAAATTTAATTTCAATCAGAATAGAGCTGGAAGGGACCTTGGAGGTCTTCTAGTCCAGCCCCCTGATCAAGCAGGAGACTCTATACCATTTATATATAGATACATAAATAGCTACTGGTAGCTAGCTAGCTAGCTATATACATCAATATATATACTACAGATATATGCTCTAGCTATATGATTGCAAGTCACCCTGAGTTATCCTGTGATAAATGGGCGACCAGTAAAATTTAATAATAATAATAATAATAATAATAATAATAATAATAATAATAATAATAATAATATATTTAATAATAATAAAATTTAATAATAATACATTACCATTTGCAACTTTCCTAGCTGGCTTCCTAAGAAATATAGTCAATGGGAAAAGCTGGATTCACTTAACATGATCCGCTCAACAACTGCAGTGATTCGCTTAACAACCATAACAAAAATGCTGGTATCGATGGAAATTCCTATCTCAATTTTGGACGTAGAGGAGGATAATCTGGCAAAGGGCTCTTATATTTACATCCAGATTGTAGACTGACAAAACCTTCAGTCTTCCTCTGAGAGTATTATGGAAGGCCCCTGAAAAAATTCTCCTCAATGTCAAAACATATCAAGCAATGGTGATTAACTTTTGCTAATGTATTTGCTGCATACAGTATTCCTTTTTCATCCTTTAAGTTAATATTCCACCATCGGGGGGGGGGGGGGGGGGACAAATCCAAATGGCCTCTGTAAAAGTGAACTTATTATGCCTTATTAAATTTCTTATCGCTGACTTTTTGCTCTTTCTATGCACGGAGCCTCACTTAAGTGCTGCTTTCTACAGAAAGGGAATATCAATGTATAAATTAAAACCCTAACTAATAAACCTGATCTATCGCAGGCTCTTCTCCATGCTTATATGAAAGCACTAAATTTAACAGTTTAATAATTCATAATTACATTTAATTGGAGGTATGGAAGGCTGGTGCTTTCCTGAGCTGAAACGCTCTCTATCAGGGGATTAAAAATAAATTGGAAGGAACAAACGTGCCCCAATAAGGCTCTGTCATCCTTAAGTTTCCTAATATCCACTTTTCCGCAAGGATTATTCACAGGGACAATTTGCACAGGTTTCCACTGGAAAACCAGCACTGAAATTCACTCCCCCCCAAAAAACTGGGGGGGGATAATAAAACCCAAGTTAGCCTCAACTTATGACCACAACTGAGCCCCAAATTTATGTTGCTAAGTGACAAAAACCCACCAAACTTTCCACTCTCCCAAAAGAGCCCACCCACCATCTTCCTTTCTCCTTTTAAGTCCAACAACTTTGTGACTATTTGCAAAAAACCCTCCCCTGCTGGTGAGCCCCCCCAAATTTTTGCAACATTGCAAAGTCCCTTCTGTGCCCCCCAATTTTTTTTTGCAATATTACACTATTCCCTGCTGCCCCTTCCTCAATTTTTTTGCAACGTTGCAAAGTCCTCGCCCCTTTTTTTTTTGATTTTTTTTTTGTTTTTTCGTTTTTTTGCAACTTGCAAAGCCTTTTTTGGGGGGCCGCCCCCTTCCCAAACTTTTGCAACCCAGCAAACCTCCCCCTCCCCGCTTGGAAAAGCGGCCCGACCCGGCAAGAGGAGCCCCGGGACTGACCGGGGGAGGCCAGGCTCGGGGCTCCGGCCCCCATGTACCCCGGGGACCCAACACCGGGGGCTCTTTCCCCCACCCCGAGACCCACCTCGGGGGTCTCCCCGCCAGCAACAGCAGCAGGCCTGGCCCGGCGGGGTTGCATCGCCTCCCGGGAGCAGCCGGCCATCCCAGCGCGTTCCCGTTGCCTTGGAGACGCGCGCCGCAGCTCCCCCTGGCGGCTGGATCGCAAACCGCATCCTCCCTGCTTCCTCTTGCAGAAAGTCTAATTTTTAAATCCAGATTAAAACAAACACGCACACACATTGCTGTCATTTGAGTTGTGCTAAGGTTTGGCCCTTTTGTATATGTGTGTGTGTGTGTGTGTGTGTGTGTGTGTTTGTTGCATGGCAAGCTGCCCGGAGTTGCTATATGGAGAGCCGGATGGAAATTAATTACAAATATAAATATAAAATATACACACTCACACCCCGGCTGGAAATTTGCTTGATGCATGGCCCGTCCTTGGGATGTGAACTTGGAGGGTGCGATCACTCACACATTCACACACACACACACAGACACAAAGACAGAGGCAGTTGTTTGCAACTTGCTGATAAAAGCCAAGTCAGGAGTTAATCCAATGGGCAATCCACCTTGATGAGAAAAAGAGGAAGGAAGGAAAACCCAGGGGAAGGATGACATTTTTTCCCACAATAAAATCAACACAGCCTCCAGGGTTAATTATAAAAAATATTTATTCTTCTGTAATAAAAGGTGCAGCTCATGAACCAGGAGCTAGGAAATTATTAACTACCTCCGATAATTCTCTAAACACCGAAAGGAGGAAGAAAACAGACCTTTCAAGACACGGACTTTTTTTTTTCCAGAAAATTTTCCTTTTAGTAGGACTTCTAAGGTTATTAAACTATTGGTGGAACAAATATTGATCATTAGAAAAAGGGGGTGCACAGATTTTAACATTTTTCAGCTTCTCAGCTGCTGAAAAGGATCCCAGAATCCATTTCCTTCATATAATGTTTAACAGAGTAATTGCTCCATTTTATTATGATTTCACCAATGGACACTGTCCAGTTACTCCAATTATTTGCAAGAGAAAACAGATCAAGAATTGTTCGTTATGAAAAGCATGTGTGAAAGTATACACCAGCAAAAAAAAAAAAAGCACAACCGGGCCAAAAATAAAATAAAATAAAATAAACTTCCTTTCTGAAGTTCTAGAAAAACATTTCACCCACATCCATTCTCGTGGACTTTATAAGGCCAGAATGAGATCCGTTCAGGCTGAAATACGCTTAAGCAATTCATAACGTAACAGTGAGGCTGGCTAAAAATTAACCCTGATATTGAAGGATAATTATTGCAAGGTTACATCTCCAAAACTAAAATGAACAGGTTGATCAGCCTGCCTGCACCCACATAGAATTCACAGGGTTTGCAGGTGCTAATTCTTTTTTTTTTTTTAAGGAGATTTTTGTGCTATATCTGTAAAAGTGTTGCATAAATTAACTTGAAAACAACCAGCAACTGGTACTTTAAAGTGGGATTTAATACTTTAAAAAGAACATGCAATATTCCCATACTTAGGTGTGATGCTTCCAAAGATTTGTTGACACTGGAGTTCTGTTTTTGAATGGCTGTTGGCTTACACTGATGTTCCTGCCCAAGCATAACTTGCATCAAATGAACATTAAAATAACTGGCATTTATTTTATTCCCCAGTTTATTTTAAGTTGGGAGACTCCTCATACTTCAGCGTCTCTGAACATATTGTCTTCTCCAATATTTTGCACTGAAATGCTGTCTGTGTTTACCAAATTATTTTTAAATTAAATATAATTATTGTCACTGTGAATCTCAATATTCAAAATCCTGAGAAGACCTTTTAAAGTCATAAATACAGTTTAGAATTTTTTTAAAAAAAAACCCACTTCATAGTATCTTTTAGATTCTTTCCGCTGCCTTGAGGACTAGCATGGTGATCCTTTTAAAATAATATTTGAGCGGGCCGAGCACTGAGAGATCCAACCCCAATTTCTAATCTGATCTCACTCCAGTCCAATAAATATAAATAGGATTTGGAAACACAGAAAATGTGCCTTCGTGATTGATAAAATTCAGTGCAAATAATAAACATAAATTATTGGGGGCAAACTCTTTTTTTTTTTGGAACAAAATCGGGGATCACGTTTCTTCTATTGTTAAAAAAAAGTGAATTTCTCTGTTACTTAGGGCAGTCTATTTGTGCTTCTTCACAAAATATTGGATTAGCTGTTAACTATATGGAACCTTTTTAGCCAAAGTCGATCGTTTTTCAGGCTAAAAATTCTGCAGATAAAAGAAGCTTTTCTCCCTATGTTTTCCACAGCAGGCAGGCAGGTGTATCACCAATCCTTACTTATTCAACAGAGTCAAAGGTTGGATCTGGAAAGTGAATTTCCTGCCTTCCACTCCTAGTTTCACTAGCTGTGAAAACACACAGACAAACAAACCTGACAGACCAACTTATTTGTGACAATATTTTGAAGTTCCACAGTAGTGTGTACCCAACAGTAAAGCAAGAGAGCCCAGGGTGATTCCTTTAGGGCTGTTTCGCTCTTCTGACATTTAAGAAGTCCTTTTGGGAGTCCACTATACCCACTAGGCTATCCTTTCTCCATTTAAATGCCTCCCAAATATTGGAGAGACGTACTCCCACAGCTCTAGAGGAGTTGGGGAGTATCAAGTTCACCCTTGCCTGGTTAACAAGGGATGGAGCGATGCAAAGGATTCCTATGTCTTTTTGTAAGCACAATGACGCCAGATTTACTCCTTGCCTTGCTTGCGTCAAGTGTCTTCAATGGTCATCCTTCTCTGCTGACCTCTCTTCTCACCGCTATCATTATTGGCAGGACAAGAAGCAACAGGACAAGAACCAAACAAGGCCAGGAGCAATCCAGAACTAAGGAGGAATTTCCTGACAGTGAGAATAATTAACCAGTGGAACTACTTGCCACCAGAAGCTGTGGGTGCTCCATCACTGGAGGTTTTCAAGAAGAGATTGGACAACAGTTTGTCTGAAATGGTATAGATAGGGTTAGGGTTAGGGTTAGGGGGTTGGACTAGAAGACCTCTTAAAATTCCTCCTAACTCCTGTTATTCTTTATTCAGTTGTCTGATCCACACACTGGCTGGGGAGTTCTGGGAGTTGAAGCCCACCCATCTTAAAATGGCCTTAAAAGCTGAGAAACATTGCTTTAAAGAATGATAGGTCAACGATCTCGCCATGTAGAAAGAGGACAGCTCTTCACACCTTTTTTGCCAAGGTCCTCGCCCAACACCATTTCCAAAAAACGCTTCCTTCCAAGGATACACACTCTAAGGAGCGGGGGGGCCTGATCTTCTTTTCCTTGAAAATAATCTAATTTTAGCACGTGGGGAATCTGCATAATTTTTACATCATAATTAAGTCTTTTTCCCGGATCTGTTTCACAGCGTGGAAATTATGCTGGGAATCCCCTCTTGTAGAAAAATTTCATGGACCTCTTTGTCCTGGGCAAGGTGCTTCCGTGGGATAAAAAGGGATCATTTGTTTCCTCACGAGCTGAGCTGCCGAAGGAATCGTCCACTGGATACACAGAACAAGGAAAACCCACGTCTTCCCTACCAACGGAAGAACATTTCCAACAACCCACAAAATTTCACATGTCCGTTGCCCCCAGGAACTGCTGCAAATGGCTGTCCAAGCAAAGACACCCTCCAGAGTTTTCTGTAGTGTAATTTCCCCCCAACCCTTTAATTCAAAAACAAGCCCTCTTGATATAGAGACATCCTGCAACGATTGCTTGGAGGAGATTTTTTTTTTAAAAAAAAAAAATCTTGCAAAACTTCCATGTTGCTTATTCCATATTTCGGCTGGGCTTTGTCCTCCAGCTGGCTCTCTTGCTCGCTCACACCATCCAAGAAGCCATTTTCCCTCTGGAACTTATTCACTCCTCCCATCGTCCAAAGGGCTCAAGAAAAAACTCAAAAAAAAACCATTCTTCCTCCGAGAGTCCATTCTGACCTGATCCAGATTGTGTATGCGTGTGTGGTGTGTGTTTTTTGTTTTTTTCCTTTTCTGAAACAACTGAGCACCTGCGGTTCCTGGATGTCATTTCCCTCCAGAAATGGCCTCTTTGGCACTTATACCAGAGTCCCGTTCTTGTTGTCGTATTTCAGGGGGGCTCGGGAGAAATTGAGGGTGGCGTATTCCGTCGCATTCTGCGTCTGGAGGTTTTTCACCTCCCCGGCTGAGCGTTCGCGGGGCTTGGTGAAGACCTGGATGTCGGCATAATGCACGCTGCTTTCATCCGGCTTCATGTTCTTCGGCTTGCTCACCGTGGCGTAGACCGGGAACTCTGAGACGTCATCGTAGACGGGGGCCACCTCAAGGCCCTTGGGGGAAGAGAAAGAGGGGGGAGAGGGGAGAGAGAGGGGAGGGAAAGAGAGAGGGAGGGGGAGAGAGAGAGAGGAAGGGAGAGAGGGAGGGAGAGGGGAGGGAGAGAGGGGGAGGGAGAGAGAGAGGAGGGAGAGGGGGAGAGAGAGGGAGGGAAAGAGAGAAAGGGAGGGAGAGAGAGAGAGGAAGAGAGGGGAGGGGAGAGAGAGGAGAGGGAGAGAGGGAGGAGGGAGAGAGAGGGGAGAGAGGGAGAGGAAGGGAGAGAGGGAGAGAGAGAGAGGGAAGAGAGAGGGAGGGGAGAGGGAGAGGGGGGAGAGGGGAGGGAGAGGGAGGGAGAGAGGGAGAGGGGGAGAGAGAAAGAGAGAGAAAGGGAGGGAGAGAGAGAGAGAGAGAGAGATCAAATCACTGAGGCTCAGAGCAAACTTTTAGGAAGAAGAAGCTTAAATCTAAGCGGCACTCGCTCTCCGTTCTTTAGCAAGAGCACAAAATATTGGGGGAAACTCTGCCCTCCAGGAAGCTAAGCTACATAAAAAGACAGTTTGTACCCCATAGGACAGGGATTAAATTAAACAACAGAAATTTTGCACTCCTTTGTGGTCGTAAGTTGAGGACTCCGTTCAAACCCCTGTAAGAAAGGTACGGAGCTGTTTCTTTCTAGGTTATACCTTCCTTTTCCTTTTCTCTCTTTCTTCTCATTCCTCATTCGTTTCCTTGCTCTTTCCCCACAAATTTTTTTTCCCTTTCCCTTCCAGGTAGTGCTTCCCACGGACACAATCGAGCCCCAGATTTCTGTTGCTAAGTGAGACATTTGTTAAGTGTAATTGTGCCCCGTTTTACGACCTTTATGGCCATGGTTGTTAAGCTAATCCAGATTCCCCACTGACATGGCTTGTTCGGAGGTTTACAAAAAAGGGGAATTGCCTGATTCCCCGGGACGCTGTGACCATCACAAATAGGAACCCGTTGCCCAGCGTCCAAATTTTGATTGTGCGATTGCATTGGTTGTAAGTATGCAAAACGGTTGTAAGTCCCTTTTTTTCAGTGGCACTGCAATTTTAAAACATTACTAAATGAACTGTTGTAAGTCAAGGATACCTGTATTTTCTTTTTCCCTCGCATGTTTTTATTCTGCAAATCATGGTTCAATTAAAAAATCGTGGAATAAAAAGGAAATCCTCTCCCTGAGGATGGAATTTATTTACCTTGTTGCTTTCCGGGGTCTGTAAACTCGGCTTACTGATTCTTGTATCTGTAGGGGGAGGAAAAAGATGATAATTGCTGAATTGACATCGCTCGGCCCCCTGAAATCACGACTCCGAATAGAATGAGAAAATTCCAAGGGCCTGGGGCTTCTTTTCGTATTGAGGGAAATCAGTTAAACCTTGCAAAATAGGAGAGCAGAGTGAAATCCCCCCAGATTACCTGGAGAAGAATGTCTGCATTTAAATCCAGGCTCATCTCTAACTGCCCCTGGACCCACAGACCTGAAACCAAGGACCTTGGGATTCAAAAAAAATCTTTAACCAATCACAAACTATGCAAAATTACGTTGTGGGTTGTCCTTCTGCCTTCTCAGCATGCGAGTTTTCAAGCCACGGATTGGTGTTATTTTGCGTCCATGCGAACTCCTAGCTAGCTGCTCGTTTGTTTCTAAGCAAAAAAATAAAAGAATTGTCTCCCAACTAAAATTCTCAGAATAAAACCATAAAAAGAGAGAGAGAGAGAGAGAGACAGAAAACCCCTCGAAACAGCAATTCATGGTGGAGGAGATGAATGTGACCCCGTTGTCCCGTAATCCTCAGCTGAGTGCCAGCAGCCTTCATTGTGCACATTTTTAACCCAATAGGCCCCCAACTCATCCCCTTGGTGGGCTGTTTCCCATGAAGCCTCAAGGCATCCTGTGCCCATGGCAACGTTCAGCCCAGCAGAAGGATCCCAATATTGCTGGAATTTTTCTGCTTGTTTCTTTGCAAACTTTCCCCCAAGGTGCTTTGCAAGAATCAGTTTCTCTCCCAGGAAGTTTTTTTTTTTTTTTTTTTTTTTGTATTTACTCTCAGGAAAACGGTGCCTTATGCAGAGAGGCTGAATTCAGATGTTTCTTCGCCCCGGAATATTTCTGCATTCTCCTCTCCCAGATCCCTGTCACATCTGTCCAGCCACCTCCACCACCTGTGACCACAATGGATTTCTTGCCTGGTTGCCTTTCTATGCTGTCTAGCGAGACTCACTGGGGCCCTGTGCATGGGATCAATGAATAAATACATCTCTATGGCTCACCTGGTTTTTCTTTGTACCTCTTCAATAGCGAAGGGCAACTGCTATTTCAGAAAAGAGAGAAAGAGGCACGAATGAATTTTGAGATTATTCAAATTCTGACACACAAACACACACACCCTGTTTATCACAAAACAAGACCTAACTGGAAAATGAGTCCCAGCGTGATTTTTCATAAGCCTTACTCCAAAAATAAGCCCCAGTTAACATCATCAAACAGAAGGATGCATTTAGTACCATATTTCCCAGAAAATAAGCCCTACTCTGTCTTTTGGAGCAAAAATTAATATAAGACCTGGTCTTACTTTGGGGGAAAGACGTGTGTGTGTGTATGTATGTATATATATAGAGAGAGAGAGAGAAAGAGAGAGAGAGACAGACAGACATGTGTATGTGTATAGGGGTATAGGGGTGTGTGTGTGTGTGTGTGTGTGTGTGTGTGTGAGAAAACGAACTAATTACTCAGAATTCCTGCCTGTCCTTTGAATCTTCCCCTTTTGGGCTTTGTTACTGCTGCCCCGCCTCTTATAAAGTATTCACTCTCTCATTATTAACATTATGAAGTCCTGAGACTTGGCAGCAGCTTGGATGGTAAAAGGAGTGGCTTTCTGAATAGTTGCCTGTGGAGTTTCACATTCAATTCCATTTCGGTTTCCCAGGAATAGGAAAATGAGATTAAAAAGAGAAGAGAGGTCCGATAACTTGCACCGTAAGGAATTCAAGAGTGCAGGGAATTCACCTCCTTGCTCTACTTAGCCCAAAACCGGTCTGTCCTTTCTGACGTGCCGTTCAAACGGGATAGCTTTAAATACAACACTTCTTTTTTTAAAAAAAAAAAAATGCCCCGCTTGCTCCTTCTTGTCATTGGTGCTGCTCTCTGTGACCCCCAAAATAGCGACCAGTTGCAGCCAGGGGTGGGATTCCAAAATCCCAACAACTGGTTCGCTGCCCAGTTGCTGGGTGGGCGTGGCCATTGTGGGCGTGTCCTACCGGCACTTCCGGGAGGGCCATTTTTCACCGTCCCCAGAATCCCGAGGCTTCCCTCGGGCCTCTGGGAGGGCGAAAACAGCCTGTCCCAGGCTCCAGAGGGCCGCTGGAAGCTGGAAACAGGCCCGTTTCTGGACTTCCGGAACTTGCGGAAGGCCCGTTTTTCCCTCCCAGAGCCTCCACACGGACCCTGCACTTCCCTGCATCCAAAACAGGCCATGTGGAGACTCCTGGGAGGGGCAGGATGGGTGGGCGTGGCCAGCCAGTCGGTTTTGGCGAACCAAATGTAAATTTAACATCTGGCTCGCTCAAACCTGTCCAAACCGGCTGAATCCCACCTCCTGGTTGCAGCGCTCTTGTTTAGGAGGGTCTTTGAAAATCTTTCTCCCTCCCCTCCCCACAGGGGATGCTCTGAGCTTCCTTGCCACATGCAGGCTCTGCCTTCAATCTGCCTGTCGGCATCATCCCCACCTTGGCCTGGCAAACGTTTGAACGTGAGAAGTTCCTGATTTGGCTCTTTCAAGAGATTGGAGCAACCTGAACTTCAGCGACTTATGGAAAGCCACAGAGGGATATTTTGGGGTGGGGGGGGAGGAGAATGGCAAAGGGAGGGTACTGTGGTGGAATCCCACATCCCCACCCTCCTTTCTCTGTAAAATGCCAAGGGCAGCTGGGCCGCGAGTCAAAACAGGGCGACTTTCTGCTGAAGAGACAGACACCCAGTGCAAAGTCTCTGTAGCCTCAATCCCTCCCTCCCTGAAAGGACCATTGGGGGCGTGAGGGATATCCAGACGTAACAACCAACAAACCCATCATCCCCAGATGACCCAAAGAGACCCCAAGACCCCCTCCCTTTTTCCAGCCCTCCAAGCATGGAGGGGGATTAACTCTTCTTGAAAGAGGACACAGCTGTTCTGCAGCTTTCTTTGGTGGGGGGATTCAAGACACACACACCCCAAGTGGTGGGATTCAGCCGGATCAGGCAGTTTGGTGAACTAGTTGTTGGGAGAAATCATTAGGGCAGAGAACCAGGGGTTCAATGATTTGAATCCCACCACTGCTCCCCACCACTTCTGTCCCTTCCGGGACATCTCCCTCCCCGGACTGACTAAGGAATCTCTGCAGCCGTTTTCATCCCCTCTGCAAGACAAAAGAGGCTGTTGCCCTTTAGAGACAGGGAACAGCAGCCAAGGCCGATGCCAAGGCTGCCTTAAATAGTTCGGCCTTGCATCGGAGGGGATAAGCCCATCATTGGCGCCTCCTCCATCGTTGGCATCTCGGGCAAAGAATTAAAAGGGCCCAGGTCGCTTTTTTCCTTTGTAGGGGAGGGAAAGAAATAGATGGCAGCCCTGTTCAGTCCCCACCACCACCTCAAAATATATCCTTTCCCCAACCTCCGCAGCTGGGAGACGAGTGGACTTCAAGTCCCAGAATTCCCCAGCCAGCGGTGTTGCTGGGGAATTCTGGGAGTTGAAGTCAGCAGCCCTCTCCAAGCAGCTGAAGTGGAGAAATGCTATTCTAGGTCAACGTTCAACCTTGGGGATGTAAGAAGAAGAAACCCCCCAAATTCAACCTTGATCTTGACGTATGAGTTTAGTAAATAAACATTGTAAGCACGCAGTTCTTATTTTTTATGTAAAAGGGGAAAAAAACAACAACCAATGCTTCCAAAGGAGCCGTTCAGCAGATTGGCATAGATTGTGTGTGTGTGTGTGTGTGTGTGTGTGTGTAGGACAAAGGAAAACACTGTCATTTTTCAGGGGGGGCTGCAGGTAGGCATATGGGAAAGAGGGAAGCAATGGCCCCACTCCAGCCAAGATTAATTGCCAGAATTAAACCCCCTTCCCCAATCAGTGCGACACTTCTCAGCATGTCCCCTCGGTGGCGCTGTTTCTTCCGATTTGGCCCCAGCAGCTGGATCGCCTTTCCCAGGAAGCTAAAAGCGAAGCGAAGTTCCCACTCCGCTTTCCCCAGGAAAACACACACACAAACACAAACACACACACACACGCACACAGAGGCACGGACACAAATACACACACACACAAAGGCCCCAAAACCAGAAAGTCTTAAAGCAGGAGTGTCCAAATCCTGGGCAACCGTAAGACTTGCGGATCTCAACTCCCAGAATTCCCAGAACTTTAAGGCGTGTGGACTTCAGAGAAGCTGGCTGGGGAATTCTGGGAGTTGAAGTCCACAAGCCTTAGGGTTGCCAAGGTTGGAGGGAGACCCGGGGGTCAGAAGCTAAAATCCCAAATTCCCAGGAGGGGGTGGAAGGAGAGCCCCCTCATTCCCCCTCCCTCCCATTTAAGTTTCTCTCCTGGGCAATGGCCCCAAGAGAACTTCTGTGTTTGTGTTTGTATGACTTAGTGTTTGTGTGTTTGTATGTGTGTGTGTTTCTCTCTGTGTCTGTGTCTGTGTTTGTATGGGTCTATTTGTGTGTGTGTGTGTTTGTCTCCTTCTCTGTGTGTTTGTGTGAATTTGTGTCTGTTTGTCTGTGTTTTTGTGTTTGCATGCATGTGTGTTTGTGTGTGTTGGTCTGTGTGTTTGTAGCTGTGCCTGTGTGCGCTTGTATGTGTGTATTTGGGTTTGTGTGTTTGTTTGTCTCTGTGTCTGTGTTTGTATGGGTCTATTTGTTGTGTGTGTGTGTGTGTGTTTGTCTCTTTCCATCTGTGTTTGTGTGAATTTGTGTCTGTTTGTCTGTGTTTTTGTGTTTGCATGCATGTGTGTTTGTGTGTGTTGGTCTGTGTGTTTGTAGCTGTGCCTGTGTGCGCTTGTATGTGTATTTGGGTTTGTGTGTTTGTTTGTCTCTTTGTGTCTGTGTTTGTATGGGTCTATTTGTGTGTGTGTGCGCGTGTTTGTCTCTTTCTCTGTGTGTATGTATGAATTTGTATGTGCCTGTGTTTGCATGCATGTGTGTGTGTGTTGGTCTGTGTGTTTGTAGTTGTGCTTGTACGTGTCTCCTGGTGTGCGGTGGGCGCGCCCGGGAGAAGCGCCCGCCGCCCCGAGAGCCGCTCCCAGAAACCTGCTCCTCCTCCTTCCACCTCTCGCTCATCGCGCTCGGACTACAAAGCCCATCCTCCTCCACGGCTCCAGGCGGGGCCGGCAGGGGGGCGTCCCGGGAGGGGGGAGGCTCCCTCTCGCCCCACGGCCCCAGCCCCGCCGCTCCCGGCTGGCCGCCCCCCCCCGCCCCCTCCCGGGTCCCGGTCCTTCCCCGGCCGCGTTGAGCCCCCACCCAGGCGGGGGTGGGGTGGGGGCGCTCTGCGCATGGGCAGAGGGAGGGTTGGGGTGGGCGGGGTCTCCCTCTCCCTCTCCCCCGGGACTCACCGGCCGGCGCAGCAGCCGCAGCGGTTCCCCATGGCGCCGCCCGCCGCTTCCTGGCCCCGGGATGGCAGCCCGGCCGCGGGCGAGCAGCAGCAGCAGGAGGAGGAGGAGGAGGAGGCGGCGGAGGAGGCGGAGGGCCGGGCGGAGGTGTCGCCTTTCCCGGCCGCCCTCTGCTGGCGGCGCGGGGGGCGCCGGGCTCGGCCGGGGGAGGGGGGGTGGGGGGGCGTTGCCCCACCTTCTGCCCCGCGGAGCCCGCCTCCCGCCGGGCAGGGGAGACCCTCCTCCGCAGCGCTCTCAGCCGGCAGCCGCTCCCAGCATCCCCAGCCTTTTTGCTCCCATCATCCCCAACCTTTCCAGCACTCTGCCCCTCATGCACAACCTTTTTGCTTCCAGCATCCTCATCCTGTCCCATCATGCACAGCCTTTCCACTCCCATCATCCACAACCTTTCCACTTCTGGCATTTGGCCCCGTCATGCACAACCTTTCCACTCCTAACATCCCTCTCCCTGCCCCATCATCCCCAACCTTTCCATTCCCATCATGCACAACCTTTCCATTCCCATCCCCTCCAACCTTTCTGCTCCCAGCATCCCCCTCCTGCCCCATCATCCCCAGCCTTTCCTCAGCATTCTGCCCCATCCTGCCCAACCTTTTTGCTTCCAGCATCCTCATCCTGTCCCATCATCCCCAACCTTTTCCATTCCCATCATCCACAACCTTTCCACTTCTAGCATTTGGCCCCGTCATGCACAACCTTTCTTCTCCCAGCATCCCCCTCCTGCCCCATCATCCCCAACCTTTCCATTCCCATCATGCACAACCTTTTCATTCCCATCCCCTCCAACCTTTCTGCTCCCAGCATCCTCGTCCTGTCCCATCATCCCCAACCTTTCCAGCTTCAGCATTCTGCCCCATCATCCACAGCCTTTCCACTCCCAGCATCCATAACCTTTCTGCTTCCATCCCTCCCTCCTCCGCATCCAGCCCCATCACCCCCAGTCATTCCATTCCCATCATCCACAACCTTTAGGCTGTTGCAAGGAAAGAGCCGGGGGGGGGGACTTCTCCCCCCAGAAAGTCCCCCCACTGGGAGAGCTGATCCGGGACCGTACCAGGGCCAGGGTGGGCGCCCACCGAAAAGCCAAGATGGCGGCCAACAATGCTGCCATTGAAGCCATGTTGCTTTGGAGGCGCTGTGGTGGTCGCCATTTTGACTTTTTTGCCCTGCTTTCCCTTTGATGGACCCCTGTGCTGCTGGCACTCTCCCAGGGAAGATGCTTTGCCCATTTTGACGGGCAAAATTTTATTTCCTCAATACAAGATTTTCTCTTTTTTTATTTTTTATTTTTAACTTTTGGACAAACATACACAAACAAAGCATAAAACCATCTTCCAATTACGTACATACGTCGGTTGGTTACAAATTTTTTGTGCATCTTCTCCATAGTCTTGCTTACAATTGTTTGTATAGATTCTCATATTATCCATCAGATATCATTATTACTCATTTATTAGACTAAACTATTATTCCTTCATGTTATATTCAAAGTTATTCAAAGTTTTAAATGGATTTATAATATAACAATTCATCTTATCATCCTAAATCCATCCAATAATAATACATCTTTATATTATATTCTGTATAATTCTGTTCTCCTTATATTGTGAAATTCTACATGTTTCGTTACCATATTTTATTTTCTAACCAATGATAAAATAAATCCCATATCTCATAAAATTGTTTTATCTTCTTCTTCTCTCATTTCACATGTCAGTTCACTCATTTCAGCACATTCCATTATCTTCTTAATGACTTCCTCTCCCAATGCAAGATTTTCTTAAGTGGGGAGGGGGATCAGAGGTTTTTTTTTTGGGGGGGGGGTGTATTACGCTTGGCTTTTCACGAGCAGCAGATCTTCCTGGGGGCTTCATGCCAGATCCCTGGAGATCCTCTCCTACGTACCCCACCCTTCCCCAGATCCGCAAAGAAAGCAGAAAAACAGGACATCCGCCAGGAAAAGCTGCGTTTTGCAAGGGGGGGCAGGCAGCCCTGTTGGATTGCGGCTCCCTACAATACGTGCAGCAGCTGTTAAATGCGGAGGGGGAGGGCAGCCCTTCCGAGAACAGCATCCGCAACACGTGGCCCCTTCCTCTGGAGCCCCCAACCCAGACAGCCTGGATAGGAGGCCCGGATTGTCATTTGGCAGGAGGTGGAGAGGCGGAAGGAGAAAGACGGACACCTGTCGGGGTGTTTTCTTGAGTGACAACCCCTTTTCTAACAGGAGGGGGGCAGCTGCCAGGTGGACAAAACCTCAGAGGAGACATCTGAAAATACTTACATCCATTTCCCCCCCTCCCGTCCTCTGGAACGGGGGGTCTCAACCTTGGCAACTTTAAGCCTGGCGGACTTCAATTCCCAGATGTATTATTTTAATTTATTATTAATTTATTTAATTATTAATGTGTTAATTATTCTGGGAGTTGAAGTCAGCCAGGCTTAAAGTTGCCAAGGTTTGGAGATGGGCTCTGGAACATCGTGCTCCCCCCCCAGGTGAGATCTGCACCCATCCCTTGAAGACCTGTCTCTGCCAACTGGCTTGGGACCCCAATGGGGTTGGGGTGTTGGTGTTAACGGACTGAGATAAGACCCCCCCACCTTGTCCCCTGTGCGTTGTTTACCCTTAAAATTTGTCAGTTTTAAACCAGTTGTGTTTAGTAATCATCATCTACTTTTTATGACCCCCATAAATCCCTTGAGAGGTGGAGACTAGGCAACTGAATGGAGCCAAGTGTTTACTGGCCAGATCCCTTTCCTGTTGCCAATACGGAGTTTTGTTCGGCAGATATATTCTCATTGGGCCCAGAGAGAGAAATATCTGCCTCCTACCTAGGATCAAACTCACAGCCTCCTGATTGTGAGGCAAGAGCTCTGCCTCTAGGCCACCGCATCAGCCTTGTATTTAGTAATAGCAATACTGCTACCGTTTATTATTTTAATGTTTTCTAATGGTGATTTATTGATTGCCTCTAGGCAAGAGGGGCGGCATAGACATTTAATTAATGAATAAAATACAGGTAGTTTCTTGACTTACCACCGCAACCGAGACCCAAATTTCTGTTGCTAAACGAGACAGTCGTTCAATGCGGGTTACCCCATTTGACAAGCTTTCTTGCCGCGGTTGCTAAGTGAAACATTGCAGACATTAAATCATGAATACGACTCTTAAACAAATCCGGCTTCCCTCACTGACTCGGTTTGTCAAAAAGGTCACAAAAAGACGATACTGCGACCGTCATAACCATGAGCCAGTTGCCAAGCGTCCTAATTTTGGTCACGTGACCGTAGAGACTACTGCCGCAACAGCCATAAGTGTGAAAAGACGGTCATAAGTCACTTTTTTCCAGTGCCGTCGTAACTTCAAACGGCCACTAAACGGACAGTTCTTAAGTCGAGGACTATCTGTAAAATAAAATTTGACATGAAAGTCCTGAAGACCCCAAGAGGAGATGTGGGGTGGGGGGAGGCTTTCTCCTGACATAAATGGATGC
This sequence comes from Notechis scutatus, assembly GCF_049901735.1. Taxonomy (NCBI): domain Eukaryota; kingdom Metazoa; phylum Chordata; class Lepidosauria; order Squamata; family Elapidae; genus Notechis; species Notechis scutatus. The sequence goes on along the minus strand of NC_142015.1, from coordinate 25,972,686 downwards.
AAACTTGCCCGCTTGGGATTTGTTGTGGTTCGCCGGCAGCCGGTGCAGACAGCAGAGGAATCAGACAGTGGTGAAGAACGGGGACCAGTCTGGGAGAGGACTCGGACAAGGGTCCTGCGTCCGATGCAGAGATGTGGCCAGGACCATCTGGGAGTGGGGTGCTGATTCTGGAGCCTTTGGAGTCCAGCAGCAGCGAGGCAGAGGAGCAAGGGCAGCCTGTTCCCAGTGTGCATGTGCACAGAGCTGCTAGAAGGCAAAAGCAGCTGAAGCAGAAGGGGCGACTCGGGAGTAGGGCTGTGAGGTGATTGCCCCTCCCATAAGGGATAAAGGTCAGGCCAAGATGATGATACCTTTGCAGGAAGCAAAGGAATCGATGGAGCCAGACCGGAAAATCCAAAAAAAAACCAAACCCACGTTTTGCAAGGCTGCTCCCCTCGGTCCCCACTCTGGGTTTGTGTGATGACCCAAAGGGGCGTGGCACAAAGGCAACACAATCAGATAAACTGTAGGAGTCCCTTTATTAGCTCCAATTTTGCCCCCAATGTCCTGGTTACCGTCTGGTCTGGAGAAAAACCCTCCCAGGAGCAGCCTTGGGCTGCAGAGAATCAAGTCTAAAACATGGTCAACAAAAACTGTAACTATAAATCCAATCAAGGCAAGATGAAGTAATTAGTCCAGCAGGAATTCCAGACGTGAAGGCACGGCAATAACTCAACATGATGCCAGGAAGATGCCAGGAATGCAGATAACCGAAGTGAACACAAGATAAACTCACGTTTGGTCCCAGCATACGCCGCACTCAGCATGCATCTCTTTTAAACTCTCATTCCCAGGTGTGGTTAATGAAGGGAATCAGGGCCCTTTCCTTCCCCGTAAGCCACACAACGCACGTTGCTCTTTTCTCCGTTCCTCCCTGCGTGCCCTAGGATGAAGAGGGGGTGGGCCTGGGTCTTCCTCTGAACTTTCTCTCCCTTGTTCTACCTCTTCCCTGCTCTGCCCAGCCGGACTTTGCCCTTCCCCAGTTTCCTCCACAGCCAACAGAGCCACACTCCCACTCCCTGTCAGCTGTTCGTCTTTCTCCTCGGATTCAGACTCTGGATTCAGACTCCGACAGGGGCATGATAGTTTGTGTCCCTGGAGTCGCTTTTCAGCTCCAGTGCAGAAACACAAAAGCTTTCTCAACAACACTCCTTCCCCCACACCCGCTCCCTGAGCCACCAAGCCAGTCCTGGCTGCCTGATCACATTCCCTTTTCATAACACGCCTGTGGGCACAGAAAGAGCCCCCACTGAAGAGTGCCCTCAGGTGCGTTTTTGTGCTTTTTGTGCAGGTATTCAAAGGTAATCCCTGGGTTTTTTTGGGGGTGGTGGTGGTGGAGGCTGGGGGTCCATGTGGGAGATGAGAGGCCAGCCATCATTGGGCGCCAAAACGGGAGAGGGCATTATGCCAAGCCGTGGAAGATCAGATCACAAGAATGTCTGGAGTCCAGGAAGATTTGGGACCTCGGGAAAGCAAAGTCCAATTTATGGCGAATAGTTTAACCAGCGGCGCAAATGTTTAGCCTTGTCCCAAATGCCGTTCTTAGCAAGAACACGTTGAATTGCAACCCACAGACAACAGGTCCAAATTCTGGCTCCTGTCATTCACTCCCTGGAGAGCCAATTTCCTTGACTTTCCAATTTGTCTCTGCCAAGATTTTGTCAGGACAAAGCTGGTAAACCGAGTGTGTTGCTCTTGGAATCAAAGGGAAGAAGGGTGACCTAGGTGATTGATAAAACTTGTGAAAACCCATTTGAGGGTCTGACAGCCAGCAGGAAACATTCTGGGGAGGCACAGGAAGATGTTCCCATGATTAGAGAGGTCCATTTGGGCTCCAATCAGCGTCGCACTTCACCCCCCTGCCCAGAAAGTCCAAAAGTGGACAAGCTAGCTTTTTTTTTAAAAAAAATGTTAAAATAAAGCACCACAAATAGAATTAGAATCCAGCACTGCAGGCAGGTTCCGCACAGCCGGAGTTGTTATTGGATGAGCTTTCTGAATTCGGTGGGTCAGCGGCTGCAACTCAGGTGTGCTTTCTTTCCAGTTGTGGCTTTATGGCTGGTTGTTTTCTCATCGCACTGAAACACAAACAGCTGTGAGTTGGATGGGCCCCTCCAGCCGCAGATTGTTCTCCCCACTCTGAAAATATGCCTTCGAATCCCCAGACCATCAAAAACCCCAAGTCGCTCCAACAGTTTGGGTCTGTGGTTGCAATGCGCTCGACACGGAGAGAAACCCCAGATCACAATCTGGTTTATGGGGAGGCACAGGAAGTGCGAGCCCAAAGATCATAGCCCCCCGCCCCAAAACACAATTCCCACAGTGATGTAATCCTCGGCTTTCGATCCACTTGTTTAGTGGCCGTTCGAAGTTAAAACGGCATTGAAAAAAGTGACTTATGACCATTTTTCACACTTAACGACCGTTCAGGCGTTCCCCATGGTCGCATGATCGAGCAAAGTCAATGGGGAAGCCAGATTCACTTCACAACAATGTTATTAACTGAATAATTGCAGTGATTCGATTAACAACTATGGCAAGGATGGTCGTAAGATAAAGCAAAATTGACTTAACAGCTGTCTTGCTTAGCAACAAGTTTCAATTGTGGTTGTAAGTCGAGGATTATCTGTATGTCTAATACATATTGCACAATTGTGCCTATGTGGTCCCTTCCATCTGCAGGGACAGCTATGCTGACCAAGGACTTACAGGATAAACCATCATATATATATCTGAATGGCTTGACCCTGGCTTGTTGGTCTTCAAGGAACCATGGTTTGAAATGGTTTAGAAATGTTTAAATCAGAGCTTGTGAGAGAAACAACAGGCATAATGCTCTCTTAAAACTTCTTTAGGAACCCAGAAACTCTTCAGTTGAACCAGGGAATGGCAAACTTGCTAGCCAAATTTTAGCCTAGTAGGCTGCACAAATCTAATTTGTAACCCTTATGATTCACTGGATCGGCTAAACATAATCAGTATTGAGTAATGTACGTATTATGCAGCTTATCAAAGTTAATTGTTTAATAGAGACAGGAAAAATGCTTTTTATCAATAGTCGCATGATAGGAAAAGTTTATTGGATGGAAATTTTAGCTAACTAATCTAGAGTTAGGTGAGTTTCATTGTACGCATGTTGTACATTGATAATAAAGGTTTGATTTAAATTGTATCTGTGTTTAACTGTTTGCATTTATTTATTTATTTACTTTCCCCTCCCAAGTTATGATTCATCAATAGTTCTGGAAACAGGTTCTTTGCTTTATTTTTATTTTAAAATCTCATTTAATCATCAACAGATGAGTAAAAGCAGCCAAGAACAAAAGAAAGGGTGGTAAATAAAGCTTAACAGAATTCCGAAATAAAAAGGGCTGATCCTTTGAAAAGGGAAGGAATTACGATGGGCTGTTAAACTAAGCCCATCTCAACAGGGCAACCGATTAATTCTTCAGTAAGGAAAGTAAGGTCGAACCATTTGAGAGGGTCTTAATGCCAGCAACATTGTGAGTGCCATCTTCTCCAATCTAGGGGTCTTCCAAATGCTTCGGACAACTCCCATCCTCCTAAGAGGCCCATGGGCAGAAAAAGGGTAGGAATTATGGCACCCCTTGAAAATGAAAAAAAAAACGAAAAGGAATTTGGTTTACCCATACCACGGGTTTCAAACTGGCGCATTGGCCTTCACTCTCAATCCTGGGAATTATATTTTGATGAAAGAAGGGTTAGAAGACATCTGAAAAGGCAAGCTGTAGCCCTGAAGACCTTGTGGGAAAAGCTTCTTGGAATGAAAGCCCTAGATATTTGGGGAGGAGAAGATGAGGCCAAGGGGAGACCAACTGGACATGGCCTTTTGGCATCCAGGAAAGACTACTTTCTCACCGACTCAATCTAGCCCAAAACCAGGTCATCCTACCTAGAAGGATGTTTTAGGGATCTGAGGTCTTTCCTGGACTTCCTTCTTTCCTTTCAGGTGGTCCTTGGCAGGTGACTTCCACCTCGTTGACTTTGGCCTTCATTGCCTTCCCCGTCCGCCGGACCTCAATGCTCAGGATGCCATCATGGGTCACGGTGGCTTTGACCGAGAAAGGATCGACATCCAAAGGGAGGATGTAGGTCCGGGTGAATTCACGGGAGATGAATCCATGTCGGTCGACCTTCTGAGGATGCTGGGCTGTCACCTCCAGGAGGTTGTCCACGGTGCGGACGGCGATTTCGTCGGGGGTGAACTGACAGACGTCAAGGAAAACCTGGAATTTGTGTTCATTGAGGGTGACCTCCGAAATCCCTCGTTCCAGCTGTTTGTTAATCCGGGGCCTGATATAGTAACCGTGGTACAAGGTTGGAGCCAGAATGTCTCCAGGGGAAAGGCCTACAAGAAACAAAGAGTCGTGGCTTAACATAAATGATGGTTTATAAGGGGTTCTTGGTGCTCTCTGAGCTCGGTTGTTTCTTTTAAGACATCTCACGACCCAGCTAGGGAACATTATCAGTGTAGTGCATGGTGCTTGGATCATGAAACATCTGCAAGAAAAAAAAAACCGAGCTCAGTGCACCAAGGACCCCTCATTTCAGACCTGAGCTACAGATGTTCTATGGGTTATAGTTTGTTGATTACTTTATGGCTGAAAAAGCAGTGGGGGATGAGAGAAAGCAATTTTGAGCAGGGGGAGGAACCCGTGAGAGAAATCAAAGGATTTTAATTTCTGAAGGTTACAAGCAGCGGTATGAAAGCGGTAGGAAAGAAGAAGGGGTCAACTTGTTTTCCAAAGCACCTGAAGGCAGAACAAGAAGCCACGGGTGGAAATTAAACAAGGAGAGAAGCAACCTGGAATTAAGGAGAAACTTCTTTCCCAAGTGGGCTCCATCCTGGTTACGCCGGGAGGTCCTGGCACGGTTAGCTGGGGCACACACACACACACACACCCCTGCTTGTGCAAGACAGTTGTTCCACCGGTTCACGCGAAGAGCTCCATCCCCTGCAGGCTGCCCGATGGGGCTGGGAGTGGGGGGCGGGGGGGCTGGCGGATCTGGTGGCTGCCTCTGCATTCCTTCCAGGGGCGTTTCAGCCTCGCGTGCCAGCTGGGCTTCGGAGCGCTTAAGTGGGCTTCCCAAAGTCTCCTGCCAGCAGCAGCAGCAGCGTTTTTGTTTTCTCTCCAAAAGCTCCATCTTCGTGCCAGCCAACTGCATTCCACCAGCTCGATTCATGCCAGGGAAGGGGAGGGACAAGCAGGGAGGGGAGGACCGGGCAGAAACATCTCCTTGTCTGCAGCCAGATGGAGATTATTATTAGCTTCTCACCAAGGAGAAATCTAAATCTTTGCAAACCGATCTTCGTCACCCTCATGCTTTCAGAATACTAATTTTCCTTTGTCCTTTATTTACTTTTGGTCTTTTACTTACTTTGTTCCTCTTTCAATCGCATTTTTACTATATCGTGAGCTGGCCAGAGTTGGGCGGAGTTGGGCAGCAGCTAAAATCAAGTAATGAAAAGCAAATCTTTCTATCTTTAAAGAACGTTGCCACAAGCATCCAAATTAACCACAGAAAGGCAGGCTGGCAAGCAACCTTCCCGGCCTCAGGAATTCGACAAGAGAACCACAAGCGGCGAGTTCTCTCCTTCCTGTAGAAGTGGAAGAGAAAGGACCAGCTGTTGGAAAGATTTTCATTTGGGTCTGTCTGCCTTGAGCAGCGGGGAGGGGTTGGGCTCAATGGCCTCAAGGGAACCCTTCCAACTTTCAAAGAATCAAGGCAAAGCCAAGCTCTTTCCCTTGGAAAAACTCTTCGTCTTTGTGAAGCTTTGGGATGAGAGAAGCAGGGCGGATAAGCTTCCCTATCCGATGAGTCTGTGAAACACAACCGGCAGCATGATTAAAAAAAATACCACAAACTTTACAGCAAAGAAGGAATTTCTAAGTGTGTCCAAATCATCTACGAAACAGAGTTACTTGTGGACAACTGGCCCACCTTACAAGGCTGGGATCTCCAGAATGAAGCATTGCCCCCCTGCCAAATTTGTCCCTCTCCACACACACACACACACAAACACACACCCAGCACTGACCGTGGTAGGATGCCCAGCAGGGCTTCCTCCAAGAAAATAAACCCAAACGGATCCAGAAGTTCCTCCTTTCCAAACATAGGATCTCCCAAGTCGATAAGAGTGGTTGCTGAGCCCAATATCACCTCCTGCTTTTCGTCTACATAGCCACACGACCAAGGCCTGGGAAAGATCCAGCTCCAGCCATAAGAGGCTCGTGATGTACTTTTTAGCACACTGGATTGGGGAGGGGGAGAAATGCACCCCAGATTAACGATTCCGGGAAGGTCCCTCCATCCCAGAGCAGGAAACACCTGAAACCTGCAACCTGGAAGGTTGAGAGGGGGGCGGTCCCTGCCCAACTTACCTTCTCCAAAATTCTGGTCGTAGATTTTGCTGGGGTTAGCAAACTCGCATTCCGGGCTCATGGGGTAGGCATGGGGCAGGCTGTGCTGCTGAGCCATGGTGAGAAAACTGCCTTGAATGTCCTCGCTCTCCAACGCCTTCCTTAGGAAGCTTTGCAGCTGGCCAGCTGGACCCTTGGATCAAGCAAATTCCACTGGGGGGAGAGGAAGCGATAAAAGGTGGACCGAAATAGACAGGCAGGGTCGTGCCGTGCTGAGTCCCCAGGGAGGGCCGGATGCTCATGGCTCTGCAAAAAAAAACCCTTCCCCAAGGAGAACACCGACTGGTGGTGAGCGATGCCCCTGACGTTGTGGGTCGGGTGGCTTCTAGCCTCTTGGACCAGCAGCATCTTGGGGGAAACGGGGTGATCGCATGCGACTCCTGGATTTCAAACTAGACAGCAGCTGCCTTGAGATGCTGCCTGGCTGGTCTCATTAGGGTTGTTGCTGCCACCATCCGGGTTAAGTGCAGGGGTGGGATTCTACCGGTTCGGACCGGTTCTATAGAACCGGTTGCTACCATTCTGCGCAGTTCAGAGAACCCGCAAATCTGTCCCTGGCTGCCCATGCCCCTCTCTGCCCGCTCCTCCCCTCCCCGCCCAGTCAGTCCTTATCGCGCATGCCCGACGTCGCTGACTGCATTCTCCCCCCTTCCAGTCACTCCTTGGGGTGTTTCTTTTTCCTCCCGACAATCAGCTGTGCCAGGATCCCCCTCGCTGTCTTACTGCTTCGCCCAGGTGGCTTCCCTGATGCCCAGAAGGCAAAAAAGGGGCGTGCACGGGTGTGTGTGTGCTGCGCTCCGTTTTTTGCTCCCGAGGAGGCTTGCCTGAGGTCCAGGAGGCCAAAAAATGGAGCGTGGGGGAGGGGGTTTATGCTGCAAAAAAAAAGGGCACACCCACCCAGTCAGATGGCCACGACCACCTAGCCACGCCCACAGAACCGGTAGTAAAAATATTGGCATCCCACCCCTGGTTAAAGTGGATGAAGCTTAATTAGGGAACTCTCCCCACGCAGAAGTGTGCAAAAATCCCTGGGTACTTTCACACCCAACTTGAGGTGAGGGACAGACAATCCCGCACAGGCTGGGCTGTTTCCTTCCTTGGCATCATGCAGTCCGTTGATCAAACGGCTTTAGGGCTTCTCAAATGCGCTAGACCTGACCTCCAAAATGCGTGCAACAGTGGGTTTCCCACGTGCCTCATGCACCACCCTCTGTAGCCCTGCAGAGAGACTGAGCTGGGTTTGGCCATCGCCCGAAGCCCTGGCTCGCTTCACCACCATTGGCCGAAGACACCATGGAACAGGGAAATAAAAAAACCCAACCCAACCCATCGCGGCTTTGTGCAAAGCCACAACGATGGCCTCACAAGGGAATTGTGTTCTGGCACAGCAGCCGAGGCCTCTCCACCTGAAACAAGCTTACTATCTGTGCAAATACATAAAATACAGAAGAGCTAAAAGAGAATGAAAGAAAAGGAAGAAGAGGCAGAAAGCCTTCCAGAAATTGACAAGCAACGTTGCGGGGTGTGTGTGTGTGTTTGTAGAGATAGCACTATAAACCAAGGAATGTGTAATGTATAGATTTAAATCTATACTAATTACAGCTTAGTCATATTATCTATCCGTATGTGGAACCTATTTAATACCAGTGTTTAAACTCTGTGGATTTTAACCGATGCTGATGCCCAGAAACCAGAAACTCCTTGCACATCTTTTGGGGTAACAGATGCCCCTTGTTTACACACAGTGAAATTGGAGACTGGAGCCTATCTGTCTACTTTGCCGCTGCTTCTGCTCCACTTCCTCTGCCCTAGAGATCAGGCACTCAGCTGGCTTCTCCGGCATCTGATCACGGCTGTCACAGAAAAGCTCCAGAGATCCTGGACACATGGCACATGGAACAACACACTAACCGTATTTCAGTCTTGGGTACAGCACACACCCAATACTTATGACTGGTAGGTGGTTGTGTTGTGCGTTACCTTTATACAATTAGTTTGTTGCGGATTAGGAATTAGTGTGTGTCATGAGTGCAATTGATGAGGTTTTCCTCCCACCTGAATTCTGCTGCAGTCAGAGGAGAAGAAATCGACGTCACAAGCAAGCTAAAGCTACATTTACCGGTAATGAGATGGGCGATAATAGCAGAATTTTACAAGCCTGATGGGGCTGCACCGTTCCCTCCTCTTCCTCCTCCTTATATGTCACTGAATCAGAGAAACGTCTATCTGATTCACTTCCAGATGTTATATATTTCAGCGTTTCAAATATTTCAAAAATATTCCTTTTTTGTCAAGATTCCCACGTCTTGGTGCCTACTGTCCCTGTCCTGTTGTCCCCATTTCTTCGTACCTATTTCCTGTATTCTTACTCATGTTTATACTTATACCTATTGCTTGTAAGCGATGGACAAATAAATAAAATAAAAATAAATCTTCCTTACAGGCTGCAAACCTTCACTGCTCCCACCCAACTACGGACAGCCAGCGACTGCATCTGGAAACTTTATTACCTGTCCAGGAATAATCTTAGGGTTTTATTGCCATGACAGTTTTCAACAATACACCATAGCTTTCCTTATTTCAAAGGGCTCCCGAAAAGTAAATTCGGAACTTATCCTGCATAAAGTTTTGGAAACTTCTTGGTTTTTGTTTTTTTCAAATGTTCAGAGTGCTAACCAAATGGTGCTAAATGTCCACTCCACCCTTTCACAGTTTCACAACACGTGTTTATTGACCTCACCGCTGCATATAAATAGGCTCATTTATTGCTGAGGTTTACTCAGATGTTCCTTGTCGAATGAAACAACACCGGGACAGGAATCGACTAGGATGGCAAATAAAAGACCAAAGGGGTATTTTGGCACACAAGAATGTTACTGGAGAGCATGATGGATGATTCTTGGCTATGGATGTGTCCCATTGGAGAATATACATCCAGGGGGTGGGGGAAAGACCAGGGTCAAGGGGGAAATGAATGATGTATTTTAGGGTCTGCTGCACCCAGCTAACACCAACATGGTCACTTCTAATAAATCAATTTCCTTTTCTCTGAGAGACACGGCTAGAGACTTATGATTTGAATGGTGGTGGGTTTGTTGGAGTCCTGACATAGGGAACAGGTCATATTTCCAAGTAACCATGGACAGGTCCTCTATTCAGATGCCCATCGCTTTCTCCGTGATCCCAGGATCTGATTTCCAAGAACTACTAATTACTCTGGGAGCTGCAGAGTGGAACCCGTTGCTCTGAGTCCCGCAGCATCTGACAACAAAGGGAGCCGTATTGAATTCACCCTCTTCTCAGCGCCTGGAAATTGCATCAAGGTGTTCTTGCGATGGGGGGTAATTTAGACTCAGCAGGGATGAATCCAGATCCGACAAGGAGGAACTCTCGGCTCTGGGGGGTAAAAGGCGTGGCAGCGCTTACACCCCCACATAGTTGGGGGCGTGAAGAAAGAGGAAACGAAGGCGAGATGTGGGAAACTGGTCCAACCACATTCATGGCATACTCAGTGGGAGGTGCTGTCACGACTGGCAGGAGCCTGACGTAGGACCTGAGCACAGAGGTTTAAATTTAACCCAGTGGGAAAAATGATTCGTCTCTTCTATCTCACCGTCCTATTAAAAAAAAACAAAAAACACTTGGCTCAGGCGTGAGGTCGAGGAAACAACCTCTCCACGGTCCCCAAGGCCAAAACAAATGACCCCAGGCTGTGTCCGAAGCCTTCTGGGGAAGCCAGGGGTCTGCAAGAGGAAGAGGGCGGAATGAGGAAGGAAGGAAGAAGAGAGAAGAAGAAAGGCAGTCAGAGAAGAAGGGAGAAAAGGAGAGGAAGGAAGGGAAAATTGAAGGAAGGAAGGGAAGGAAGGGAAGGGAAGGGAAGGAAGGGAAGGGAAGGAGAGAAAAAAAGGAAAGGAAGGAAGGAAAGGAAGGGAAGAAGGAAAGGGAAGGAAGAGAAGGAAGGAAAGGAAGGAAGGGAAAATGGAGGAAGGAAGGAAGGAAGAAAGGAAGCGAAGGAAGGAAGGGAAATAGAAGGAAAGGAAGGAAGGAAGGAAAGGAAGGGAAGGGAAGGGAGAAAGGAAAGGAAGGGAAGGAAGGAAGGAAAGAAAAGGAAATGAAGGAAGGAAAGTTTTGGATCCATTGAACCCAACGTCTAACTACCATCCAAAATCTTTGCAACATCCCAAGACCGCTTGATTGTTTACCCTCTTGCTGTGACAATCACAACTGAAGTTAGATATTTGGAGTGTGACCCTTCCTTTCCTTTCTCTTCCCCCTTTCCCTTACGTTCTCTAACCCAATGGCCATCATCCTCACGTGTTAGGGGGGTGACCTCATCTGCCACCCTTGGCAGCCCTTCCTTTCCTCGGGGCCAAGATGACTCAACTCCCCCGGGGAGGGTGTGAGGTCCCGAGTCCCTTCCCCTGGCCGTTCCGCCCGGGAGGAAGGAGGAGGCTGTTGTGGGCCGGATGACCGAATGCCAGCCTGGTGCCAGCTCCCCTGCACTCTTTCCGAGACAAAGATAGTCAAGGCAGGATTCGCGCCAGGGACCAAAGGAGCAGGAATGCGAATCACGCTGGCTGAGCCTTTCTTTTTCCTGGTCTTGTCCAGAGACAGGACGGGTGGGGGGTGGGAAGAGGAGCCGTTTCTGCTGACCAGCTAGAATTTCACTGTGTTCTTTTCCGTCCGCCATGCAGGCACTGAGACGCCTCTGCCAGCCCCTCAGCCAATGGCCGGCCCCGACGCAGGCCGAAGAGCAGGATCAGGCCTCTCTGACCTCATGGGTTGGAGGGATTTAGCCAGCAGTGCCTGGCACCGGGCAAGCATATAAAGCCAGGCGCTTGGCTCGCCCGTCTGCACTGCCACCGGGGCCCCCGCTTTCTTGGGGGGGGGACGGGAGAGAGATGGACGTCACCATCCACCACCCCTTCTTCCGCAGACGGCTCTTCCCCGGCCCCTCGCCCAGCCCCATCTTCAGCCAGCATTTCGGGGAGCCCTTCGTGGAGTCCGAACTCTTCACAGGCGGCTGGCCCCTGGGCTCCTTCCTGGGGAGGCCCTTCGCCTTCCGGAACGCCGGGTGGATAGACAGCGGACTGCCCAAGGTAACCCTCCCCCTCGCGCTGATGCCAGGGTGCCCACGGAGGTCACCTGCTGACCCGCTTGTGTATTTATTGCATGAAGAAAATTTATACGGCTGCCCCAACTCACTCAGGTTGACTCCAGGAGCTTACAAGACCTCAAGACGAAGCCCAAGGAACCCTCAACCCCACACATACCCACATACACCCACCCACACGCACACCCACACACACACAGAGTGACGACGATCAGACCAGCCACTTGAGGGGCTCCATACCATCCCCAGCTCCCTAGGCGTGATGGCAAAACCACACCGGCAGGGCCTCTTTGAGTGCCAAAGCGAAGCCAAATGTATTTCTGCAAGGATGATGATGATGTTTCCACAGGGAAGGAGCCACCACAGAGAAGGCCCTTCTTCTTGGTCCCACCAGATGGACCTCCTTAAAGAGACCATCTCTTGCCTCCCCCGTTCCTTATGGGTCAATGGACGTAACTGGGAAGAGATGGTCGGTCCTTCAGCTAGTCTGGTCCCAAGCCACGTAGGTTGTTCTCTTGGCTGCGGTGTCCCCCTCTTTGTGAGGTTTGCCTGCAGTAGAGTGAGGGTGTGGGGGCTCCATGGCAAAAGCCTCTTAATTTGGGGTGTCTCTGATAGTTTCTGTCGAGACAGGTTCACCCACAATTTCCATCATCCCAGCTGGCCATGACCAGGAGGCAGTAATTCTTCTGTGGTACCGAGGTTTCACTTCTTTGTGTAATGAACATTGTTTCTGTCCCTTCTGTTCAGATGCAGACAGGTGCATCGCTCCTTTCCATGCCACCAGCCAAAACAGCTGGGTATTTTCCACTCCAAAGACAAGCCATACCTTGCTTGCAATCTTAGATTGGGTTAATGTTTTGACTGGTTTATCTTTATAGTTTCCTTGTGGCTTTATAGGTCTTTTAATCTGGGGTTGGGAGCCGCCCAGGGTTGTTTGTAAGATGGGCGGCTATATAGATGTTTTAAATAAATAAACAAGCAAACTGGACCTCATAAAGGAAAAATTAAAAAGGGGGAGGATAAAAACAAGAATCTTCAAAGAAGTGGAAAGTTGGAATGTAATTGGTCATTGGAGAAATCACAGAAATAAGGGTTATCTGGAGTTTTCTGGATTTGGACTAAGTTTGTTAAGTAACCAAAGATGTGGGCGGGGTTCACACATCATGCAAAACCACAAAAAAAGTGAGCTAAAGATGAAGCAAGCCAAGTTTCTGATGTCATGAGAATGTACCCGCTCCTTTTGCACTGATCTGATTAAACGTATTTGCAAAACCAACCCAGTGCAGGAACAGGGGAAGATTCACAGCAAATTCCACAAGATGCAAAATTTTGCAAAATCGACAAGGGGTCTTAAAGACCCATTATCTTTTATTTTGTACATATTTTTATGGTAACTTGGGGTGGGGGGGTCAAACTTTGCAACGAGGTGTCCAACACGACGCTGAAGGGTTTGGTGTCTGGGATTTCCTGACTTCCTGATAACTACGAAACCTTCTTTCCTAACCCGAACCGTTTGGCCATCAGATGCATTTGGACGACGACAAGTTTTCCGTCAGCCTGGACGTGAAGCATTTCTCTCCTGCGGAGCTGAAGGTCAAAGTGTGGGGAGACGTGATTGAAGTCCAGGGAAAGCACGAGGAGCGCCAGGTGGGTCTCTTTAGGGATGCGCCCGTTTGGTACAGCGACAGGAGGAGGGGAAATGGATTAAGTTTATACGTCGCCCACCTCATCCTCCGAGGCGACTCCGGAGAGATCACCCAGCCACAATAGCTGCATCTGGAAGGATCCCAAAACGATGCCTACAGCAAGGCAGGGTGTCCAACCTTGGCAACTTTTAAGACTTGTGGACTTCAACTCCCAGAATTCTCAGCCAGCACAGCTGGCTGAGGAATTCTGGGAGTTGAAGTCCACAAGTCTTAAAGTTGCCAAGGTTGGACACGCCTGGCATAGAGGGAGGCCAAATTAACGGCCTTATTCTTTCATTTCAAACCAGCCAGAGATGAGGTTAATCACGAGGTCAGTACTTGCCCAGGCTGTTTCGGGGTGGCTTGTCCTCAGGGGGAGGATGGCTCTTCATCTGGTACCCAGTAACCTAAATTGGAAAGTGTTTATGGAGATTCTCCAGGTTGTCCCAAAGGTGCTTTTTTTTTTTTTTTTTTCCCCAAGAGGCAACTGGACTTTCTGGTTTTTCTTTGAAGACCTTTCGCTTCTCATCCAAGAAGCTTCTTCAGATCTGGCTGGATGGTGAGGAAGGGAAATCACAGGAAACCAAAGAAAAACCAGAAAGTCCAATTGCCTCTTTGGATATAAATTGGAAGGCTGAACAGAGAACTTTTCCGCTGCAAGATGCTGCTTATTTTATCTATTTATTCATTAGATTTATATCCTGCCTTTATTACTCTATAAGTACTTTAGAGCATTGAACATACTTAACACTCCTTCCTCCTCCTTTTTCCCCCCATAACAACCATCCTGTGAGGTGGGTTGGGCTGAGAGCAGGAGGGACTGGCCCAAAAGTCACCCATCCGGCTCTCATGCCTAACACAGGACTAGAACTCACCATCTCCTGGTGACCTGCCCAAAGTCACCCAGCCGGTTTTCCTGTCCTTAAGGTGGGACTAGAACTCACCATCTCCTGGTGACCTGCCCAAAGTCACCCAGCCGGTTTTCCTGTCCTGAAGGTGGGACTAGAACTCACCGTCTCCTGGTGATCTGCCCAAAGTCACCCAGCCGGTTTTCCTGTCCTTAAGGTGGGACTAGAACTCACCATCTCCTGGTGACCTGCCCAAAGTCACCCAGCCGGTTTTCCTGTCCTTAAGGTGGGACTAGAACTCACCGTCTCCTGGTGACCTGCCCAAAGTCACCCAGCCGGTTTTCCTGTCCTTAAGGTGGGACTAGAACTCACCGTCTCCTGGTGACCTGCCCAAAGTCACCCAGCCGGTTTTCCTGTCCTTAAGGTGGGACTAGAACTCACCGTCTCCCGGTGATTGACCCAAAGTCACCCAGCCGGTTTTCCTGTCCTTAAGGTGGGACTAGAACTCACCGTCTCCCGGTGATTGACCCAAAGTCACCCAGCTGGCTTTCATGCCCAAAGCAGGGCTAGAACTCCCAGTCTCCTAGTTTCTAGACCGCCGCTTTCACCACTGGACCAAACAGGCTCCGACAGGACGATGCCCAAACTGACCGCGCCATGCCTTTTCTACCTCTCCCCCCCCCTTCACCAAAGGACGAACATGGCTTCGTCGCCCGCGAGTTCAACCGGAAGTACCGAATCCCAGCCGACGTGGACCCCCTCACCATCACCTCCTCCCTCTCCTCGGATGGCGTCCTGACGGTGAATGGACCAAGGAAACTCAAGGGAATCCCGGAGCGCAGCATCCCTGTCATGCGGGAAGAAAAATCGGCCCTCCTCCCAGGACCAAGGAAATAAAAAGACCCCCAGAGACCCTGACCCCCTTTTTTAAATACCAAAGAAAAAGCCTTTTCACGGGACCGAAACGGCCAATCGATTCTTCTTTGTTTATTCCCCTGTGCAAAGATGGGCACGAGAGTTTCTTTAGTAACAAATAAACAGCGGGCCAGCTTCTCCCTCAGTCTTCATGGCCCACTTCAATCTTAGCTAAGGCTCGGTCCTGAACGGAGGGACTAATCCAGCTGTGGAACTGCGAAGAGAGTCACACACAGAACTAGGAAGGAACCAGAACGGAAACACGAAGGGGTCGGGGACTCTCCTGGCGGGCATTTCTTTTATTTTAGGAACGGCTGCCCATCTTGGTGGTGGGGCAAGGAGACCCCTCCCTGGCAGAGATTTTCCAGCCCCAGGGGATCCTGGAGCAGCGGCCTACTGCTTCAGCGGCGTCTCCGCTGCCTCCTTGGGCTTCCCTTCGGCCAAGGAGCAGGCTGCCCTGCCGTGCGGAGGCTCGTAGTCGATCATGTAGCACGACCGAGCGGTGGGCTTGATCGGAGGAGGCTCCAGCTCAGGCTGGTGTCCGGGGAACCAGTGAGGCTCTCGCGTCACCCCTAGGAGCACAGAGAGGGCGGGGAAAGGCAGGAAAGCAAAGCGTGTGTATGTGGGTGTGGGTGTGGGTGTGTTGCAACCACTTAACCCACACACTGGGCTCCCTTTGCAACAGCCCAAGGCAGCCCTGGCCTGGCGTCCTCCTAACGAAAGGGGACCTCCCCCTAACTAATCCCCCTAACGAAAAGGACGGCCTGAAAGGCCAATAAGCATGCCCTGCTGTGCAAGAATTTCAAGGCAGGTAGTCCTTGACTTACGACCACAACTGAGGCCCAAAATTGCTATTGGTAAGCGAGACAGATGTTAAGTGAGTTTTGCCCCATTTGATCAGCTTCCTTGCCACCATTGTTAAGTGAATCACCGCAGTGTTAAATTAGTCACACGGTTGTTCAGCAAATCTGGCTCCCCATTGAATTCGCTTGTCAGACGGGCATCATGTCACACACACACACACACACACACACACACACACACACGGGACATGGCAACTGTCACAACTATGGATCAGTGGCCAAGGTTGTACCCGTGACAGTGGGGAAAGCTGCAACAGTCGTAAGGGTGAAAAACGGTCGTAAGTCCCCTTTTTTCAGTGCCATCGTAACTTCAGACGGTCACTCAACGGACAGCCGATAAGTCAAGGACTGCCTGTAGTTGGCTGCCTGCTTTTGTATCTTCCTGGCTTTGGAAAAAAATCACACCTGGACCCTTATGCCAGCCCAAGCATTTGGGCTCCTGTGGGGGGGGGGCTTAACTGGAATCCCCCAACCCAAAAAACGCTGGGAAAAGGGAGGAGCAACGGCTCCCTTGCACCCCTGGGTGTGTTTCACTGATTGTGCCAGGGTGCGCCTGAGGTCCCCTCCCCAGGGGTGGGATTCTACCGATTTGCTCCGGTTTGAGCGATCCGGTAGCTCCGACGATCAGCTGTTGGGCCCACCCGCTTGCCCCAGTTCTAGCCTGTGCTTTATATCCTGGTTTCAAAGCTCAGCCGATTCACACAGAGTTTGCTGGAGAAGGTCAGTAGCAAATGCTCTGCATGCACAAACCGGTTGTTACACCAGCTGAATCGCACCCCTGCCCCCTCCCGCGTCTTGGCTTGGGATATCGACTCTGATCTGAGAAGCCTTGCGGGGGTCTCTCAGCTCACACACTACCCAGGCTTGTCTCTGTCCCATTTCGATTCTCCTGCTAGGAATCTTTTGGAGGTGGGAGAGGAAATACAGATGCCCTGTGGCTTCTCCTGGCTGCGTGTTTTCTTCCTGCGTATTGGTTTCGTACACCTACTTCTCAATCTGCGAGGCTTTTCCTTGGAATAGTCGGACGCGTACGTGGACTCGAAATAATGCGTGTACTGCAAAGGAAAGCCCAGGGTCAGTGTGCACACGCTCCCTTCAGACGGCCCCTTGGTTCGCTCCAGCCCAGCCTTCAAGCAGAGGGGGCTTTCTCCCCAAAGCGAACCCCGGGGCTCGGGGACTTTAGCCAGCACAGCGGGAAATGAGGAGTGTGACACGATCCCCTCCACATTCCTGAACTCAGAAGTCAGCCTGGCTAAGCTCAGTCAGTTTGCTGCCCCCCAAAATGGGCACACAGGGTGGGAGACAATGAAAATAACCCAGAACGGAAGAGAGAAAGTAAGACACAACAATAACATATTAATGGAACGGAATAGAAATAAGAAGAGAAGAGAATTAAGAAGAGAAGAGAATTAAGAATAGAATAGAAATAATAGAATCTTTTCTTTTGTGTACACTCATTTGCACCAAGACAAATTCCTTGTGTGTCCAATCACACTTGGCCAATAAAGAATCCTATTTCTATTCTATTCTATTCTATTCTATTCTATTCTATTCTATTCCATTCCATTCCATTCCATTCCATTCCATTCCATTCCATTCCACTCCACTCTACTCTACTCTACTCTATAAATAAGAATAGAACAGAATTAAGAATAGAATTAAGAACAGAAGAATTGAATTGAAGTAAGAATTGAATTAGAATAGAAAAGAATTAATAGAGTATGAATTGAATTGAATTAAATTGAAATAAGAATAGAATAAACAATAGAATAAACAATAGAATAAACAATAGAATAGAATAGAATAGAATAGAATAGAATAGAATAGGTCAGTTGGAAGGGGCCTTGGAGGTCTTCTAGTCCAACCTCCTGCTCATAACAGGCAGAACGTGTTCCACAACGTTTTTCAGAATGCTTGATTTCTTAAAGCGACTTTTCGTGTAGATTGGAGGCTGTTCAGACCCAGGAAAGTTTAAATATCGTCTCTGTGGCCATTGTTTAACGACCCCGATGTCTCATAAGAGGCCCAGAGAGCTGGTTTTTTCCTCCACCTTTTCTTATGCACATCGGGTGATAGGTTAGGCTGAAAGAGAACTCACACCGCACAAAATCTTAATGTGGATTTTCTGGGTTTTGCACGAGAGTCATCCATTCATTCAAAACAGTAGTTTTGAAAGGTCATGACTTATGGTACATTATTCAACAAACCATGGTTTGAAACAAGCGTTGGGTAGGTTCAATGCTGCTGCCTGCCACCAGGTTATGCAGAGTTATCACCACTGACCAGGAAGGAACGCGCATCTCATCCAGCCCTGTGTGAGTTCTAAAAGTTGGGCTTCCGAGATTTGAAAATTATAAAATTATAAAACCCTAATTCTCCTCTCCCTCCCTCCTTCTTTTCCTCTCCACAAACCCACCTCCTTCCCGGCACTGATCATATTATGAAATGTCTGCAAGGAAAGAACCAAGCTGAGAGAGCACCAAGGAAGAAAGAATTACCCAAAGCCCCAAAGCGCTGGATAATTCACGTTTTTTGTGGCGCCCCAGCGGGCAGAATCCTGTCCCAAGGACAGCCTGACCTGGGAAGGGAGAGGTTGGAGCTGCCTCCTCTTCTGGATGTCGTAACGCTCCTCGTTCCAATTCCCCAAGAGGGTCTTGTTGGCATACATGTCCTCGTTGGTGGTGCACCTCCAGCCATACTGGAAGAACTTGGACGTGCTGTTCCAGTCCGTCCACACTTCCCCGTGGCCATCGGCGTGGAGCAAGCAGCCATGAAGGGGGTTAAAGAAGCACGACAGGGACATGTCCTGACGGGAGACAGGAAAACAGGGCAAGGGCTGTACGGCAAATCAAAAAAGCCCTTACAAGCAGTCCTTGACTTATAGATGTTCGTTTAACAGCCGTTCAAAGCTACAACAATGCCCCCCCCCCCAAAAAAAGTGGTGTATGACTGGTCCTCGCATTTACAACCAAACAGTCACGTGATCTACTAAATTCAAGTGATAGGCAACCAACACGTATAGGGTAGTCCTTGACTTATGACCCCCAAATTTCTATTGTTAAGTGAGACTGTCATGCCCCTGTTGGAGTCTGAATCCGAGAAGGAAGGCGAACAGCTGACAGGGAGTGGGAGTGTGGCTCCGTTGGCTGTGGAGGAAACTGGGGAAGGGCAAAGTCCGGTTGGGCAGAGCAGGGAAGAGGTAGAACAAGGGAGAGGGAGTTCAGTGGAAGACCCAGGCCCACCCCCTCTTCATCCTAGGGCACGCAGGGAGGAACGGAGAAGGGAGCAATGTGGGTTGCGTGGCTTAAGGAGGAGGAAAGGGCCCTGATTCCCTGGGAATGAAAGTTTATAAGAACTGAATGCTGACTGCGGCAGCTGTTGGGAGCAAAAGTGACTTTATCTCATATTGTTGTGGCTTATCTGTGTTCCTGACGTCTTCCCAACCATGTTGTGTTATTGCCGTGCCTTCACGTCTGGAATTCTTGCTCCTGCCTCCTGCCTAATTACCTCAGTTTGGTTTGATTGGACTTAAAGTTGCAGTTTGTGTTGACCATGTTTTGGACTTGATTCTCTGCAGCCAAAGGCTTTTCCTGGGAGAGTTTTTCTCCATCCAGAAGGTAACCTGGACATTGGGGGCAAAGCTGGAGGTAATAAAGGGACTCCTACCGATTATCTGACTGTGTGGCCTTTGTGCCACACCCTTTTTGGGTCATCACAGAGACATTGGATAAGTGAGTTTTATTGCTTCACTTTGTGACTCTTCTTGTCACAAGTGTTAAATGAATCAGGACAGTTGATGAGTTAGTAACCTGGCTGTGAAGCTAATTCTGGTTTTCCCCATCGACTTCACTCGTCATAAGGTCATAAAAGGGGATTGCGTGACCCTCGGATGCAGCGACCGTCATAAGCATGAGTCGTTTGTTAAGCATCCGAATTTTGATCACGTGATGCATGGGAAGCTGCAAAGGGCATAACTTTGAGAAACAGCCATAAGTCCCCTTTTTCAGTGCCGCTGGAACTTCGAATGGCCACTAAACGAACTTGTTGTAAGCTGAAGACTTATCTGCATTTTGTCCCCTGTCCAAGTGCTTGGGAGTCATTTTAATCCAGATTAGCAAATGGATGGCTAAGGGAATAATTAAAGAGGAATAAGGGAATTGTCCCCAATGCTTCAGCCTGGAATGGGGAGAACTCTGGCCACTCAGCAGCCAGAAATACCTCGGAGTCCGAAGTTGTAGTGGTGATGTTGCTACTGCTGGTCTCGTCCAAATCCCACATTTTCTTGCTACTTTTCCCGTTTCTCAATTGGAATATCTCAGGAAAAAATGGGGCACCTCAGAAACCTGGGTGCGAAAGCTATCAATGGATTTTAAAAGTGCCAAGGGCTTTGCTAGGGTGGGGACCTGGGGCAGGCAACCCCCCCTCCAAAAAAAACCCTAATTTGTTTAGTTTGTGATGTAATCTCCTGGTCATTGGGGAGGGCTGATGACACTATCCCAAGTTGGGATGAGAGGCTTTTATTCCAAACTGCATCTTGCCAAGGGAGGTGGGCACAAAGAGCTTTGGTCCCTTTGCCCACCAGCCTGGCATGACTTTTCTGCTGTGTCTTCATGTTGTTGTTTTTTAATTTATTTATTTGGGCTTTCTTGTCATGTTTGTTCTGACCAAGGCTTCCTAGACCGTAATTACGCACACGCTTATTTTAAAAGCAAGTCTTGTTTTATTGCAACGCTGGGGATTGTTTTCATTCCCAGCCGGTAATGAATCTCAAAACAATCCCTCGAGATAAGCACCCACCTTTCTTTTCTGCAAAGTGCGGCCAATAACAGAAGTATCAAATGAACTAGAAAAAAAAAAACAACTGAAGTACAAAGAGCTTCAAGAATGAATCTGAACCGAACGAATGACGTTGCTTCCTGCAAAGGTTTCTCTACCTTTGCCTGTCCTTTATACCTTATGGGTGGGGCAATCACCTCCCAACCTTACTCCTGAATCGCCCCTTTGGTTTCAGCTTCTCTCTCCTTCTAGCAGCTCTGTGCACATGCGCATTGGGAACAGGCTCTCCTTGTTCCTCTGCCTCGAGGCTCCGAAGGACCCCACTCCCAGATGGTCCTGGCCCCATCCCTGCATCAGATGCAGGACTCTCGTCCGAGTCCAGACTCCTGGACTGGTCCCCGTTCTTCCCCACTGCCCGATTCTGCTGCTGTCTGCACCGGCTGCCGGCAAACCACAACAGTGTTTATGCAGTGTGTATACTGGAGGTGGTTGAGAGCTACATGCAATGGAATTTCATTTTAATGTTGCCGATGAGTGTACATTCAAAGTGACAATAAAGTTATTTTAAGTCTTGTTGCCTTTCTCTTGCCCCTCCTCCTCCTCCATGAGTGAAGAGATGTCTAAGTGGTCTCTAGCTGTCCCTGGATTAACATGGTCAAGGTAGGGAGTGGGAAGAGAGGGGGGCGCAGGAGAGGGATGGCAGTGGGGGGCCAGCCCCCTCTTGCTGTTGTGGGTCCCACAAGCACCTCCAGAGAGTTGATTTTCTTGCCCTCCCGTCTGTCAAGAGGGTGGCTCAAAGTACCTGTGTAATTTACTCGGAATAAGATACACTTTGATGGTTTTTTTTTTTCCATATGTTGTAATATTTTTTAATATAGACTGGCAACTTGTTTCGATTTTGCAGACACCGAGAGGGTCTTGGGGTGCTATAAGAAGCACCACCTTAAAAAAACCCTGCATCTCACCCTCCATTGCTCGGAAAAGGGTGGACTAAATGCTCTCTAGAGGTACCTTCCGGCCTCTAAAACCCCATCCCCTCCCTTCCTGCTTTTTCTTTCCTCCCTCCCTTAGTTTTTCCTCCTTTCTTTTCCCTCTTTCTTTCTTTCCTTTCTTTCCCTAACTTCCTTTATCCTTTCTCTCTTTCCTTCCTCCTCTTTTCCTTCCTTCCTTGTTCCCTCCTTTCTTATTTCCTTCCTTCTCTCTTTTCCTCCCTCCCTTCTTTCTTTCCTTCTCTCGCTCCCTCTGCCCCTTCTCTTTTCTTCCCTCCCTCCCTCCCTTATTCCCTTCTTTATTCCTTTCCTCCCTTCTTTTTTTTTTTTTTTTAATAAAAAGATTTGTTTATCTTTCAGGTTTCCTCCCCCCACCCTTTTTTAAAAAAGCCAGAGTTTTCTTCCACGAGTGGCTCGTTTTGAGCTAAATGTGCTCTCTCCTCTCCAGCTAGGCTGCGCTAGAAATACATTGTTCCAACCTCCCCCCAAAAAAAAAATACGAAAAAAAAAAAGACGATAGACTGCTCCTGAACACGGAGGCTCCACGCACACCGGGCTACCGTCTCAACCCCGTCCCCTCCCAACCGACCTCGAAAACAACTTTGACAGCAGCAATAAAAGAAATAATTACAGCCCCCCCGACCCCCCACCCCACCCCCCGGTTCCTACCTGCCGAAGACGCCCCCGCCGCCCAGAAAGCCTCGGAAAGCCCGAAAGGGGCGGGGCGGGAGCGGGGAAAAAAAAAAAGAGCCGTTCCTATGGCAACCGGAGAAGCTGCACGACAGGAAGGAGTGGGGAGGGGGGAAAAAAAGAGACGCTCGCGCCGGAAGTGACGTCAAAAACGCTCGACCGCGCTTCGGAGCCATTTGGGAGGGGCGGGGCTGGGAGGGAGGAGGAGAAGGAAGTTTAGGAGGATAATTTGGAAATATTTTTATCATTCCCCCCCCTCTTTCCGTGAATTTGTTTTATATTAAAAAAAGGGGGGGGGGGTTGGTCAGAAGGCAATTTGGGAAGGGGGAAGATTAGCTGCCGTTATTGCTCCTGCTGGGTGTGGGCGCTGTTGTAGCCTTGCCGTACCCATCATCCCCAGCCAAGCATCAACCTGTCCTTTTCTTTCCTCTCCCAAATAATCCAGAATATAATAATGATAAGAATATTAATGTAATATATATTACAATAATATAATATACTAATATAATATAACAATATATTACAATAATATATAATCTATAACATAATATACTACTATACAATATACTACTATAATATATTACAATAATATACCACCTCCAGGGTGTGATTTGAAAGAAAGCAGTGGAATGAAATGGTAGGTTGATGGGGCTGGAACGAACCTTGGAGGTCATCTAGCCCCCCCCCCATTTTCCCTCTTCTCCCACCTCGTATCCTGGATAAATAATTGTCCAGTTTTTTTCTCTTGAAAACCTCCAGCGATGGAGCAACCACAACTCTGGGAGGCAAGCTGTTCCCTTGATGAATTGTTCTTGCTCTCAGGAAATCCCTGCTTAATTCCAGGTTGGCTTTCCCTTTGATTGGCTGCCACCTATTGCTTCTTGTGCAAAAGCAGCCTAGACTGGGACAGTTTACCTCCTTGGTTTCACTCCTGCACCATCCTTGGAGGTCGTCTCGGCAGAGAACCAGGATCTTTCTCTAATCCAGCAGGAGCCCTGAAGTGCTTCCTGCAAGTTTTGGGGCACGGCTCCCCAGTTTGCTTGCTGTGAGCCATACTGGCTGGCGCTGAGCGATGCTTGGTTGCTTCTCTGCTATAGAACAAAGTCTCTGGTGAATTTGGGAGCTTGCATCTCCTCATTTTATATTCCAAAAATGATCCAGCCGATTGCCTCAGGAGCAAGAGACTAAAGGAGCAGAATCCCCCGAAGTCTTCTACAACCCAAACTCTGGCTTTTGACAGTGACCGTTTTCCTCCATGCAGCATCAACAAGCACGTTTCCTCCTGGTTGGGGAAGGAAACTTTTCCTTCTCGGTCCATCTGTACAAAGAAAGAGGCTGTGACACTCATATTATTGCTACCTGCTACGATAGTGAAGAGTCTATATCTGAACAAGCTTTCACCAAATCCAATGTACAGTTTCTGAGAGACAAAGGTAAGTGAGGTGTGAGGGAAGTGGTATTGTTGTAGTTGCGTTTTTGTTGTCCTTATATTTTGTTTACCTGGGGGGGAAAATCAACTGTTAAACTGTGCATTGTTATTCTTTTAATAATCCAGGTGCTGAAGTCTACTTTTCTGTCAACTGCACAAAACTGAAGGAATACTTCTTGCCAACTATGAGGAATTTTGACCGTATTTATTTCAATTTCCCTCACTGTGGAAAAAAGGCTGGAATAAAAAAGAACAGGGAGCTTCTTGCCAAGTTTTTCTGCAGGTGAGACAAAGCAAGGCTGCGTACTGTTTCCAGACCATTATGTTTTGCATTACAAGCCTCAAAATATAAATGCCAAGAAGATAGAGCTACCTTTTGAACTTATCAATCGAGCAGGAATATCTTTGTTACTCTTAAGAGCTTTGGGCAAAGAGCTGCTGGATAGAACATGGTATGGGCAGAGGAAATATAATTGAGGATTTCTATGGCTTTGGTTCTTGGTCTTGCTATCCCTGTATGCTCCTCCAACAACAAAGATTTTTATGCAAAACAATGTTTCAGAAGTCTGCTGAAAAGACTCCTTTGGAGGTTGTCAGATCCATGTATCTGTCATTCTTCAATGGAAGAACAAGGGGAGGGAGGGTTGATACAAGTAGTTCTTTTTGATGTAATATGAATATCCTAACTCTTGTACTGAATCTGTATGACCTTTAGACAAGGTCAACCATTGCCTGGCGTCCCAGATGGCTGGAAACTTCTCACCCCTCAGAGAGATGGCAAGAGGAGAAGGGACCAGATAAATTCCAATTCCAAAAGAAACTTCCTAGGAATCTCTTCTTAGCTACGTTCTCAGAGGCGAGGGGAAAATAACGTGTTTGCTTCTGCGTATTGGCGAAATCCACATCGGACTAAGGGGAGGGGTTCTAACTCCCTTTGTCTGAGCTGCTTGCCCGGAAGGATATCAGACCCTGCTTTGAATGTCGACTTGCTTTCTTCCATCTTCAATAAAGAATTCCTTTTGAAATACCCAGTTTTCAAAAGTTCGTTCTTACCGTCTGAAGTGGGGGAGAGTCTGGACCTTACAGAGCTGTTTTTCCTTTTTCTTAAAACAAAGAAAAGAAAACTGAGAAAGACAGCTTGCTACATCGGCTGTGTGGCAAAATGGTACCCCTCTTTTTTCTTTGTTCCAGCTGTGCAGATGTTCTGGCAGAGAAAGGAGACGTCCACGTGGCACTTTGCAAAGGACAAGGGGGCACCCCTGCAGACCAGCCGGTGCGTGAGTGGCACAACAGCTGGCAAGTGGTGGAGATGGCCGCAGAAGCAGGATTTCTCTTGAGCGGCATCGAGCCATTTGATGTCAGAGACGTCGGTGGATATAAATGTACAGGCTACAGGTAAGCTGCGGCTGATCGTATGCCAGGTGCCATCTTGGATGTTGCCCCAAGAAAGGGCCTTCTTACCAAATGCTCCTGTCTCTTTTGGGAAACGTCATGCAAATTCTGTGGGTGAGAACTGCACATACACGATTTATTTCTTATAAAACTAATATGTCCCATATTGAAATTTCTATTACCTCTAGCAAAAAAAAAATTATGACTGTTGGTTCTCAGGCCTTTGTGAGGGCAAATTTATTGAAGGAACAGATTAAGTTTCTAATAAAACCCTGTATAAATTTTGGGAATAATCAGACCTATACAACCTTTGCTAACTGACTTCTTTCTGTTTATGTTGGACTACAGCTCCTTTGTCTCACAAAGATTGTTCTTCTGTTGACACCTTTCAACATGAATCTCGCCTGGTGTTTCAGTCAGCCTAATATTTACCTTCCGAATGTTGGATTCCATTGTTCTGCTTTCGGTTGGTTCAGCCAACTGTACAAATGAAAAGCCCTGATTCATTTGCTTTCTTGCTAGGAATCAGGATAAATCTTTCTGCATCGAAGGCGCGTTGAATCACATATTCACCAGGAGTGTGCCATTTCTGTATTCTCAACCTTTGATTTGCAAAGTGAAGTTGGAAGGCGAATTCGTGTCCTGCCAAATTCCACAGATGTTCCTAGATAAGATAAACAGGTATGCAGCAGAATTTCCAGATCCTTTGAGTCTGATCTCTGCATAATGTAATCAACTTGGCTGATGAGTGTGCTCTTAAATGGAACATTTAAGGGGGTCTACATTTCCTCTGGTATCCAGATGCCTTTTGGACTGAGAAACTCGAATCATGCTAAGTAATAGGCTAAAAAATCGTAACACCCTTTTACATTTACTGCTCCATCAATAATTTGCTGTTTTTGAAAGCACAACATCTTGAGATTAGTGGCTTGCCTTGTTTAACACTTCTTTTTTCCAAATATTTCCATGATCCGAACTAGGAACTTCTTAGGTATTAATTCGAAGCATCCTGTCAGAACCATAAATGAAAAACTAATCGATGGCCTCAGCAGATCATTCGCAGTTCAGAAGGCGAATTCTTCATTTCCCTTGGTGTTCAAAGACCCTTCTGCTTCTCCTTCCTCAGACGCCTTTTGGGTGATTCCTGTTGCCAAAAGTCACCCTGAAATTAAGTCTGCGGCTTCTAAAAATGACCCTGGAACTGATCAAGATTTGAGTTGGACCTTAGGACAATATTACCTTCGGCCTTCCCTGTTGGTTTTTCTTCATTCTATTGTAAAACAGAGGGACTTTTCTCCTCGGAGTCTGTTGGCCCTCAGCGGACTGGCTTTTAAAAAATGTAAAATTTCTGTTCAGGTGCCTCCTATTTTTCACGAGGCCCTCTTTATCTGTGCCCTTAAGGAAGGTGGAGAAGATGCGCAGCTCCTGATGGAGATCCTCGTGGGCACATTAAACTCTTTACTCCCGTCATCTGACGTTAAGTTGACCTTTCTGAACCAGGAGCCAGAAAGCAGTGAGCAGGAGGCCTTTCTATCTTCTCCAGAACTGTTTCTGCTCAACCCAAAACACGCCGTGACGGTGAGCTGCCAGGGCTTTGATTCTGGCCCCAAGGAATTTCGTGTCGGGACAATAAGCATCGTTCGCTGGCAACCTCCGAGCGTTCACCAAAACATGGCTTGCATCTCCTTGAACCTCGATCTTCTGGCCATGTGCGCGTGTGGCATTTCTGACTGGCGGATGCTCTGGACTCCGGACGAGCGTTTTGGCAGCCAGTTTTCAGGGGGCCGCTTAGGCCTTTTCCAGAGCTTTTCCCTCCATCCACCGACCTACGTCCACGACATCAGCTTCTGGCTCCCAGAGGCAGAAATGTTCTGTGAAGTCCAGTTTCACTCCATTGCCAGGCATGTGTCTTTGGACACGGTTGCGTCTGTCCGGCTGCTTGACCGTTTTCAGCGGCTGGGCACAGCGCCCGCCACCAGCCTGTGCTACAGGCTCACTTACCAGTCGTGTGACAAAGCGCTCGGTCGCCCCCAGGTGGCAGCCATGCAGAAGGAGCTCAGGGAAGAACTGCAGCGTTGCCTCCGGGTGATGGTTAGGTAGGGGGACCAGGAGGAGGACTTGGCGGGGCCGGTGGTGCGGGCAAAGTAGCAGCGGGAGGGAGGGAGGTGTGTGGAATATATAGAATAGTTTATTGGCCAAGTGTGGTTGGACACACAAGGAGTTTGTCTTGGTGCAAATGCTCTCAGTGTACATCAAAGAAAAGATATTTGCCACCTTGAGTTATTTACACAAAATAATAAAAGCTGGAATTTAAATAAAATAAAGGCATCAGTTTTCCCCCGACGGGCAGATTTATTTATTGACTTATTAAAATAAAGGCAATAACCTTTTTGCAGCCATAACAGCAGCAATAGCAATAACTTGCAGAAACAACATTATTGTTGTCCTTTGCCATTGCAACGGGGGGTGGGGTTGGGTGCCCATGCAGAAAACCAATCCCGGAGAAGGCAATTTAGGGACGGAGGGACATGCAAATGACATTGGAGCTCTTCCCACTAGGCCCTGCTGCCCGGCCTATGAGATTTGGTGCCTTTTACACGTCGCCCGTCGCTGCACCAAAGCGCAGCGCGAGCAAAAATATAGGAAGAGAGGGGGGGGAAAGCGATTGCGCCTGCGCCGTGCCCACACCGAGGATGGCGGCGGCCGGCGTCGCGTCCCCGCACTGAGCGCCACGAGCCCGGCCGCCTGCCCACACTCGGCATGGCAGCCAAGGGGGGCCGGCAGCGGCCTCGATGGGGCGGTGGGGATTCGGCGGCGCCTGCCCGGCAGCGAGACGAGGGTCCTGCGCCGCAGCCGGCCGCCGAGGAGAACAAAGCCGAGTAGGGGCCGAGAGCCGGGGAGGGACGGCCTGGTTTCTGCCCCAGCGGGCGCTCCGGGAGGGCTGGACTACAACTCCCATCACCCCTCAGTGTCTTCAGCCTTCCATTACAAGGGTGAAGGTACTGAGGGTTGATGGGAGTTGTAGTTTACTGCCCCCCCACCCGCTTCTGAGAACCCAGGCTATGAAAGGGGAGGGGGTTGTCTTTTCGTGTGCTGTTAATGGGGCGAGGGTATTATGGGCTGGCCGGGGGGTAAATGGGGAGGGGAGATACTGGCAGAAAGGAGGACCCCCATATTTGGGTGGGGGTGGGGAGAAGGAATGGGAATGAAATTAAAAGGAATTGCACCTCCTTTTAATTCAAATCTAATCCATTCAATGGCAAGCCTTAAGGTGCCCAGCCTCTGACATCAACAAGAGGAAAGGTACCTTAAAAATTCTCCCATCCATAAATCATACTTTTGATCTATCTATCTATCTATCTATCTATCTATCTATCTATCTATCTATCTATCTATCTATCTATCTATCTCACACACACACGCACATATACATACATACATATACACACACACACATATATACATACATACATATATACATACACACACATATACACACGTGTATATTTATATGTATGTGTATATATATGTATACATACATACACATATACATACACCCCCCCCCCCTTTAACCAGGTTCTCCTACACGGGGAGGGTTTGGTCTTTTTTAGAACAGGCCAGTTTTAAACCTTGATGCAGGTAGTATTGGATTGATTTGAAACAGGGGATCTCCAAACTCAGCACCTTTTAAGACTTTGTGGACTTCAACTCCCAGGATTCCCCAGCCAGAAATCCCAAGTTTCATAGACTACCTGACATGCTGGCTGGGGGATTCTGGGAGTTGAAGTCCACAAATTGCCAAGTTTGAAGAGCCGTGATTTAAAATAAGCTCTCAGTAGCATTGAAGCAAAGAATGAGTGAGGTTCGGGTCCAAGGGAGCATTTTCATCCCATGATTGGCCTTATACGCCTTTAATGCCCCAATTTGGCCCTCTAGATTCTCTCCCATCAGCCTTTCTGGATACTCCGTTGTGTCCGAAAGCCAGGATAGCTGTCCAAGCAGCACCGTTTTCTTCCTCTCCATCATTTCTCCCCTTGCTTTCCGTCTTCCTTAATTTACAGGGTTAATAACAGCCACTTTGCTTTTCTGTCAGGTCCTCAGGAACCAAAGCAGGCCACGTCTGGGCTCCTGAAGGATCAACGGCTTTCAAGTGTCTAATCTCAGCCAGGTTCTGTGCAGCTTTGCTGAGTAACATCTCTGACTGCGATGAAACCTTCAACTACTGGGAGCCTGTGAGTAAATCGTCCTTGCCTGCGGTAATAACACCTCTTATTAGCTTGCAGGAGAGCGAAGGTTTCATCAGCCTCTTTTAATCACTTGCTGGATTTAAAGGTCTTGACTCGCTCTCAGCCGAACCCTTTGAAACCAGGTCGCAGATCCTGTCGAGATTAGCTTCTTAGGGCAATCATCAGGGCACCAAATGCCTCCCATAAGTCAAGTTTTTTATTCATATACTAGCCGATAACCTGGCGTAGCCCCGGTATTTATTTAATCCTAATCCTGTATTAGACAGGAAAAGCCCTGATTTCGGCAACCCGGAACAAACGTAGTTTCTAATGTTGGATTTTCCTCTTTATCAGAGAGAGCCTCCTTGTGAAGCCATTACCATTATGACAACATCATGCTGTACATTAGAAGCCATTTGAAGGCAGTACAGTAGAAACCACCTGAAGACACAACAGAACACCCCCCCCCCCCCCAAGGGCTAGCATAGCTGACTGGAGAATTCTGGGAGTTGAAGTCAACAAGTCTTAAAGTTGCCAAGTTTGGGGATCCCTGACCGGGATGATTGAGACTCTCTATAGACATATTTTCCTTGTATGCCTATACATTGTAGAAAGCAAAACATTGGACATCTTTGTTGTTGTGAGTTGCTTTTATAGATGCACTACCTCGTTTATGGCAAAGGATTCCAGACGTGGGAATATTCTCCTGTTTATGCCATTCGCTCCTATGCGTACCTGTGGCTCCATGCTCTGCCGGCCCTCTTCCATGCTAGAGTTCTCCAAACAAACAAGGTAACACGAATTGGAGTCACGTGTCAGTTGCCCCAAATGCAGGTCATAAATCCCTTTTCAATGTCCATCGTAATTTTGAACGGTTGCTAAGTGACTGGTCGTAAGTCAAGCACTACCTCTGTGCCTTAATTTTTCTTTCTTAAGCCCGCTGTGTCTTCAGTCTCCTCTCTCTGAGATTGCTCCTTCCTTTCTTTTGTGTTCCTGGACAGCAGGTAGAGCTGTTGCCCCCTTTTTTTAACACTGTGTGTTGTCGTGCTGGGCTCTGTGCTTCTTGGGGGGAAGTTGTGGCTTTGTTGGCAACTCCCCCATGCTCAGGCTGGCGGGAGAGTTCTCATAATGGGAGGGAGGCAGCTCCCAAGGCCTGCAGTTCTGCACCCTGACCTACTCAACCCAGGTCTAATCAAAATATAATGTAGTCAATCTAACGGACATACCGAATGGCAAACTGGATCGCATTGAAAAACAACAACAACAACAACAACCTGGTAGCTTTATCATTCTGCACTTTCTGTGAACACAACCACTGTCTGTAGAAATTTTGTAACGGGAGCTGTTCTTCCTAGGTCCTCATCTTCTACTTCCTGCGCTGCCTTTTGGCCTTCCTGAGTTGCGTTTGCGAGCTTTATTTTTATAAGTGAGTATCAGCCAGGACCCTCTTGTTTGTTTGTTTATTTTGTTTATTTATTTAGTTTGTCAAGCATGTATGAGAAAACATGAACATAACATATAAACATGTAAGTATAAACAGAGATAAGTATAGCATCAGGGATTCTATTGGGAGTGGAGGAGTGGAGGACTCTTCTCGTGAAATACCTTTAGACTTGCTCAATTATCTTTGCGCACTGTATTGTCGAAGATCTCCATCTGCTGTGTAATGGTTACAGCAGCCAAAAAAATGTTGGTTCCTAATATTCCACAATCTTGAAGGGCTTCCTGCAGATGTTTCATTACCAGACTAGGTCACATCATCTGTGTCTGAAGGAGCAGAATTGGTGTGTTGGCAACCAACTCTATTTAAACAGCCAGCAAACATCACTCCCCCATACACTGATGATATGATCTGGCCTGATCATGAGTTGTCTGCTGGAAAAATAAATCCCAAGTTTCAAAGAATATCTGATAGTTAAACTTTAGCTATATATACTTTTGGTTGTGGTGGCAAAACTCTTTGGGGTGTTTCAGGATATTCACATTTTGTCAGCCACACCGAAGGCTTGAATCAGTTAAAAATCCTAAAAGCTGCTGTAGATTTCTGGATCGTTTTATCCAGGTTATTGAGCAAAAAAAAAGGATACCTTTTAAAAAAAGGCATTATAATATTAGATTAATTGTGCACAGCCATAACCGCTATCCCATAATACTGTGTCTATGCTGCTTTGAGGCTGATGAAGGGCTGATGCCCAGATGGAATCTTAGGAAAGGTGTGAAAGGCTCAAGATAGTAAGTTCTGGTTGAGGTTAGTTAGTTTTGAGTAGTTCTGAAATCCAGTAACTTCAGAAGCAGATTTCATTTAACAGAATAGCAGAGTTGGAAGGGACCTTGGAGGTCTTCTAGTCCAGCCCCCTGCTTAGGCAGGAAACCCTATATCATTTCAGACAAATCATTATCCAATCTCTTCTTAAAAACTTCCAGTGTTGGAGTATTCACCGCTTTTGGAGGCAAATCGTCCCATTGATGAATTGTTGTATGTCAAGAAATTTCTCCTTAGTTCTAGGTTGCTTCTCTCCTTGGTTAGTTTGCGCCCATTTCTTCTTGTCCTGCCTTCAGGTGCTTTGGAAAATAGATCGACCCCCCTCCTCTCTGTGGCAGCCCCTTAGTTTTAGCTTAGCATAGTTTTAGATCACTGGGGTACTTTGATCACTTCCACTCCGTTTTCACTTCCGCTCCGTTTTCACTTCCCCAAGCACCACACCTGTTGTTCTGTCCCTGAGCTACAACCGGAAGCTGCTGGTGCAGAATACCTGGCCTGCCTTTTCCAAGGCTGGGAGATCTCAGCTAGGTGAGCCATCCTGAAATGCTTGGCGCCCCCCGAAACAGGCTCCCTTTTCTCTCCTCTGTTTCCCAGGGCAGTGTGCAAGAAGTTTGGGCTTCATGTGAGCAGGCTTATGCTGGCTTTCTTGATTCTTAGCACCGGGATGTTCTGCTCGGCCTCAGGTAAGTTAAGAAAGGAGCCGGGCAGGGACCAATTTTGCGGTTCGATTAAGTACATCCGGTTTTCAACTGACAATCACCTAACTGGAAAAATTCATCGTTAGGCAGCGCCATTCTTAAGCAAGGCATCACAAGACCGCACCCAATTCTACAGCTTGTTTGCCACCGTCATTAAGTAAACCACTGTAGTCTCTAAGTGATTTAAGAGCTGACCGGCTGTTGTAAGGCTGATGCAATGAGGATCAATCATCATGGTTATTGCCGCTTTAAGACTGAGGATGGGTCCCACAAGGTTTTACCACTTTAAGAAGCTGTCTATAGATGTTAGGTCATGAGAGGGTGTATCTGTCTCCCCTTGTGTTCTGTCTCCATTGTGGTTCTTCATGCAGAGTAAAGAAGATTGATTGATTGCCAGGTATTTGCCTATCGTGTATATGAATATATATATATAGCTGTCTTGTATATAAACTACTGTTAAAAGGACAGAGCCTCTGTGTGAGCTGGGTTTTGCTCCTGGGTGGTCTCACAATAGTAGTCACGCTGCAGACACTCTTAACATCCTGCCTCTTCTTCTTTGCAGCCTTCCTTCCCAGCAGCTTCTGCATGTATTGTACCATTGTAGCCATGACAGGCTGGTACATGGACCGAACATCCTTGGCAGTCCTGGGTGTGGCCGCCGGAGCCATTGTGGGTTGGCCGTTCAGCGCAGCGTTGGGGTAAGAGGGAGTCAGAAAGAGGGATGTTCGGGAAGTGTTCAGGATGGTAGGATGTGAACAGTAGCATCCAGAGGCGTGTTTCTCAACTGTGGCGACTTTAAGGTGGGTGCACTTCAGCTGTGCTGGCGGGGGAATTCTGGGAAATGAAAGTCCACCCATCTGAAAGTTGCCAGGGTTGAAAAACTCGGCTCCAGAGGGTCATTCGGGAACTGGGATTGGAGGATGCTTCCCAAACGCCACCTTTCTAACTAGGTGATATCAGCAGTGCTAGAAAAGAAGAGGGTGTGCAGAGTGGAGGAGGAGGAGAAGAAAGAGTGGAGGAGGAGGAGGAGAATTGTGGGCTCCTTGGTGTTCTCTGAGTTTGGTTTTTTTGCAGACGTTTCATGACCCAACTAGATAACATCATCAGTGGTAGAAGGGAGGAGGCTTTGTGGAGAGGAGGAGAAAGAAGTTGGAGGATTGTGGAGTTCTTGGTGTTCTCTGAACTTGGTGGGTTTCTTGCAGACATTTCATGGCCCAACTAGGTAACTTCATCAGTACTAGAAGTGAGTGGGATTTGTGGAGAGGAGGAGGAGGAGGAGGAGGAGGAGGAGGAGGAGGAGAATAAGTTGGGGGATTGTGGAGTTCTTGCTGTTCTCTGAGCTTGGTTGTTTTCTTGCAGACGTTTCACGACCCAACTAGGTAACATCATCAGTGCTAGAAGGCAGTGGGGTTTGCTCTATTGATGTACTAGTAGCTGGCTCTGTCAGTGTTGGTGGGAATCACCTTGGTGCTTCCTTGATTAGGCTGTTGGTTACTATTTGACTGAGCTGGTAATTCCTTGATTGGAGTATTAGGTATTACGTTGAGCTAAAATACTTTCCCACACCTTCACTAATAACATCCCTCGGTCTTCCATTGGGCAGCCTCCCAATTGCCTTCGACTTGCTGGTCCTGAAGAGGCGGTGGAAGAGTTTCCTGCAGTGGTCCTTGGTGTCCCTACTGGTGTTTCTGGTGAGTCTTCCAAGGTCAGCGCGGCAACCCTTGCTTCTGGCGGGCTTCTACATCACCCTTCGCCCTTGAGGACGACAGCCCTTCCCCCACTAAGCAGAGTAGCCGTTCCATCCTGCATTTTCCAAACTGGGGAAATCCAAACGCTGGCATGATGTGGTCCAGAGTGCAGGACCAAGCTCTGAAGGGTGGCTTGTTTCTCCACGAAGGTGCCCATGGTGGCCATCGATAGCTACCACTATGGGAAGCTGGTGGTAGCCCCTCTGAACATCATCTTGTATAACGTCTTCACCCCACACGGGCCAGACCTTTACGGTGAGTCTACCTGCGGGCAGGAGGAAGCGTTTTGGGACGGTGGTGGGGTGGTCACACGGTCTTCCTTTCTCCCTCCCCGGATTTTATGTCCCCATAGAAATAAAACTTTGCATGTTGGAAGTCAGCTGTGGTTACAAAAGGCGATCATATCACACACATGCAGACTCCTGGCTGTTCTGACTCGGGCTTCCCCAAATCACAAAGCAGACTTATCATCCCGTCGAAATCCCTTTTATTTAGGCTAATGTGAATTCCTCTCATTCACATCCAGCAAAGTCCCGGCAAACAATCTTTCAAGGGTGATTGACAACCACAGACCTTATCAGGCTTGGAGAGCTGCCAGGCCGATAGCTTCCAAGCGCAACGCTGTACAAGAAGATACTTGGCAAGGAGTCTCTGAGGGGCACAAACAAATCTTCACACTAATTAAACGAACTAATTGTCTCCTGCAAACCCCATTCCCCTTTCGTTCCTCTTTATTCCCTATGGGAAGGGCCATTCACCGTCCACCTGTGCCTTTACTCCCAAGTCGACCCTTATTCCTTAAGCGTTCTCTTCTCCTGACAGCTCTGCGCATGTGCACATCAGGAATAGGCTCCAGCTGTTCTACTTCCCCACTGATCTCTGACTCTGAAGGCAGCTGATAACTGTCGGATGGTCCTGGTCCCATCTCTGCCTCTGACGAGCCCTCATCAGAGCCTTCCCCAGACTCCAGGACTGGCCTATGTTCCTCCTCATTGTCCGAATCTACCGCCAGCTCCACCGGCCACTGGCGGCCACAACACTGGCTGGGCTAGAGTCTCCAGGGAGCTCCTGACTTCTTTCTCCTTTCCTTCCTTGCAGGCACGGAGCCCTGGTCCTTCTACTTCATCAACGGCTTCCTGAACTTCAACGTGGCCTTCATCCTGGCCTTGCTGGCTTTGCCCTTGACCTGCCTGATGGAGACCCTCCTGCAGAAGTTTCGTGGTAAGCCCCTTAGACCTCAACACCTGGGTTATGGGGAAGAGTCCCTGGGCAGACTCGGCCAGCCCCTCTGCCCCTGCCTCCAAAGAGCGGAGCCTCCCAAGCGCAGAAGACCCTTCGCCAACGTCCTGGTTCAGGAAAAAGGCTGTCCCATCCACCCCAAGAACCCTCCTGCTCCATTTATTTCTTCTTCTTATTTATTTCGTCCAATTTTTATAAGGCAACCCCGGCCGGCTTACAGCTTATAAAAAGACAAATTAAAATAACAACCAAAGCGTTAAGACGACACACACTGACGTTTTACAACTCTGCCCAAAACAAGAACAACCACCCAGGTTTCTCTTTCCTTCCGCTACTGATCTGCCACTGTCCCTTCTTCCAGTCCAAAACCTGGGCCGCCCGTACTGGCTGACACTTTCTCCCATGTACATCTGGTTCCTGATCTTCTTCATCCAGCCGCACAAAGAGGAGAGGTTTCTGTACCCCATCTACCCCCTGATTTGTCTCTGCGGAGCAGTGGGGCTCTCGGCCCTCCAGGTGCGTTTTGGGGGGCAGGAGCAATGTGGGGCAGGGGGCAAGAGAGGAGGGATGGGCAAGGGGGGGTTTTTTCTCCCGGTGGACCTTACTCAGGGGTGGACTGCTATACCGGTTTGCACCGGTTCACGCGAACCGGTTGTTAATTTTATGGCCAGTTTGGCGAACAGGGTGATGCAGGAGGCCGACTAGGCCACGCCCGCTCAGCAATTGGGCAAAGAACCGGTTGTTAAATTATTTGAAGCCCAACCCCGGCCTTCCTTTTGAGCAAGGGTCTCCTAACTTGGCAGCTTTAAGACTTATGGACTTCAGCTCCCAGAATTCCCCAGCGCTCATGTTTTTCTCTTCCCCCCACCCCACTCCAGAAATGTTATCACTTTGTCTTCCAACGGTACCGTCTGGAGCATTACACCGTCTCTTCCAACTGGCTGGCGCTGGGCACCGTCCTGGTCTTCGGCCTGCTCTCCTTCTCCCGCTCGGTGGCTTTATTCAGAGGTGGGTCTGGGCAAGGCAAGGAGGCATCCTGGGGTCTACGACCATTTGCCACGGCCAGCTCGCCATGGGACAAGAGTTACACTAATATCAAAGAGATTGGCGGAATAGACTCATTAAAGAAAGGATGCAAAAGGAGGGGCAGAATGAAATGGGAACGGCAAAAAATTAAAATAATTTTTATTTATTGCAAATCATGAAATAGAATAGTTAAAATTGTCCTGCAGTGAGTTTTCCCATAGCGAGTTGCCTATGGTGAGTTGGCCATGGTGAGTTGGCCTTGTTGAGTTGGTCTTGTTGAGTTGGCCATGTCCATGCCGAGTTGGCCATGTTGAGTTGGCCATGTCGAGTTGGCCATGTTGAGTTGGCCATGGCGAGTTGGTCATGTTGAGTTGGCCATGGCGAGTTGGCCATGGCGAGTTGGCCATGGTGAATTATCCCCAGCAAGTTGGCTGAAGCAAGTTGTCCCATTCCTGGGTTTCCATTCTTTGACCATGCAGAGCAATTAACCAGTAGCTCTTCTGCAGGGGTCAGTTCCTCTTCCCCATCCCCCACCCTTACTCCTGCAGCGATCCACTAGGTTACAATCAAGCTTCTTGGGGGAGGGGTTAGGAATCATCATTCAGCAATGATGATTGACTAGGACTTTGTCTAAGATGGCTTTCTAAGTCTTGATTCCCTATAGGTTTTGGGGGGCAGGGAGAGAGGCCTATCCTGACTCCCTGAAAAGTTCTAAGCTACGTTGAGTCCATAATTTGGAGGGGTGTGTGTGTGTGTCTTATCATCGATAAGTGTCTTTCAGCCTTGGTCACCTGAAGTTTGTGGACTTCAACTCCCAGAATCCCCTAAGCAACAAGCTTGAGCAATGGCTTCAGCCTTCTGGCTGGGGAATTCTGGGAGTTGAAGTCTCGCCTGTCTTAAAAGGTGAAAAAAGAGTTTGGACACACAGCCTGATCTTCCCCAGATGTTGCGACGGTATCTTCCCTGGAGACCTCAGCCAACCTTGAGCCTTTGGGGAATTCTGGGACTTTTTGCCTCAACATATCTGGTTGGAGAAGCATTTGAAGGGGACACTGGCTAATTTTTAAGTGGGTTTTCAGTAGCTGTGGCCAACTTTTCTCCTCTTTTCCCCCCAAATGCTACTTTTGCTGGCCAGGTTACCACGGGCCTCTGGACCTGTACCCAGAGTTCCACAGAATTGCCACTGACCCCACAATCCACACCTTGCCCGAAGGCAGGACGGTCCACATCTGTGTCGGGAAGGAGTGGTATCGGTTTCCCAGCAGTTTCGTCCTCCCGGAGAAGTAAGTTCTCGGTCCAAAGTGAAGTTTGATGACTGCCTGGGGGGCACCCCTCATGCCAGCACAAAGGGGACCCTGCCTGGGCCACGAAGCCAAGGGAGGTAGGAAGCCGTAGACAGACAGAGCTGCATTTCTGAGAAAGAAGAAAAGGGCAGAGAATCCGGACTGGCATTTTACGCAGGGGTGCCCATCTTCGCTGCCTTCTCACAGCTTCATTGCCCGTTTGCCCCACATGGCAAATAGGGTCCCCCCTGCCACCAGCCAGCCGGCCCTTCCCCACCCTCCACCCCTCTGCCTGCCTCCATCTTGTGCTTGCCCACTTCAAAGCCCAGGAACACCCTTAATAAAACCGTCTATGCCCCCTTTTCTTCCCGCAGCTGGCAACTTGAGTTCATTGCCTCCGAATTCCGGGGCCAGTTGCCCAAACAGTTTGCCAAAGGTCCGGGGGCCACCCGCCTTGTGCCCACCAACATGAATGATCAGAACCAAGAAGAACCTTCCAGATATGTAAGTGGAGCCGTCTTCTATTCGTCTAGGCCGGTCTCTCGCGTAGCACATTGCCCACCCCTCTGCAAAAGTGGGCCCAAATCTTGCCAGTTTGACTGCTGGGCTCTGTCCCTCTCGGTAGGCTTAGGGCGGGGGTATCCAACTCAATTTCAATGAGGGCCGCATTGGCGTTGTGTTTGACCTCGGTGGGCCGGGATGGATGTGGCCCGGGTGGGCGTGGCTAGCTCGACGTCACTCATGTCGGGGGCGCTTTGTGATGGCTTGAGCGTCCTGCCAGCGAAAAGGGGCTCCCCCTTTTCTTTGGTCTTTTTAGTTGCCAGCAGAAAGGGAGTGGGGAAAGCAGTGCATTCCTTAAATGCTTCAGATAATTGCTAGGCAGCCGAAGCTGTTGGCACGCAAGATTATTACTGGGGAGCTATGGATGTGTCCCATTGGAGAATATACATCCAGGGGGTGGGGGAAAGACCAGGGTCAAGGGAGAAATGAAGGATGTGTCTTAGTGTCAGCTGCACCCAGGTAACGCTGACACGGTCACTCCTAATAAATCTTTTTTTTTTGTTACTCTGAGAAATGCAGCTAGAGACTTACGATTTGAATGGAGGTGGATTTGTCGGAGTCCTGACACAAGGAATTGGTCTTGGTGAGAGCATTTGCACCAAGACAAACTCCTTGTGTGTCCAGTCACACTTGGCCAATAAAGGATTTAGTTCAGTTCAGTCAGTTCAAGAAGCTTCTTCAGTTTAATTCATTCCAGCGCGGATGAAGTTACCTAGTTGGGTCATGAAACGTCTGCAAGAAAACCAGTCTTGCCGGAAGGAGTTCCTCTGGCAGGGCTGGGACCAGCTGCCCTCTTCCTGCTGCTCGGGCAGCTTTGCTCAGAGCAGCAGCCCCTCCCCCCCAGCAGCCTGCCTGAAGCCAGAGAGACCCCTCCCTCACCGAGGCTCTTTCCTCCCGCAGTTCGACCTCTCCAAATGCCACTACCTGGTGGATCTGGACAGCCCCGACGAAGCTCCCCGGGAGCCCAGGTACGCGGCTAACAAGGAGGAGTGGATCACGATCGCTTACAAGCCTTTCCTGGATAGCTTAAGGTGAGAGGGCACGAGGGCCAGGCTGGCCCGGGAAAACCCTCGGGCTCCTGGTGGGTGGAAACGCGCCTCGGACGCCAGCTTGGGCGATGGGGCGGGTGTCACGTCAGGCCAGCCGCCATCTTGCAGCCAAGAAGGGTTGGGTCTCCCAGCAAGAGATCCGGCCCTGTGGGTCATCAGCACGCCAGCCTTTCTCCGCACCCCACCCCCTTGCCAAATGAGATTCGGGGTGGGGGAGGGGGGTGCTGGAGTTCGCCCAGGGGTTGGGCTACAAAAATTTCAGCAACCGGTTCTCTGGTGGGCGTGGCCTAGTTGGCCTCCTGCACCACAGCCCTCCCCAGACTCCGGAGGCCTTTCTCGAGACTCCGAGAGGGGGAAAACAGCCTTCCCTGGGCTCCGGAGGCCTCACAACACGGCCTATTTCCTGCCTCCATGTGGGCGCTGCACTTACCTGGCATCTAAAATGGGGTGCGTGGGGACCTCAGGGAGGGGAGGGGTGGACAGGGCCAGCCAGGGGTGGGATTTACGGCAGAGGTCTCCAAACCCCGCAACTTTTAAGACCTGTGGACTTCAACTCCCAGAATTCCTCAGCCAGAATTCCAGATCAGTTTATATTTAGAGTTGGGTCTGCTGAAATCAATTGACCAAAGGGCTGTAAAAATTCCACTGAAATGGGGTTTTAAGGATGTTTACCTCGTATCCCGAAACCCAATTGCCCAACTTGCAATATTGGTCTCTTCAGAAACGAGACTTAAAACAGTAGAAACAATCTAAAATGGACAAAGTTCAGAATTTGATTGGGTGGATGAAATAATCCACGCAGTGGAATTTGACGCCACGGTGATGAACCTGGTTTAGATTGTGAAGGTCCACTAATGCAGAGGTCTCCAAACTTGGCCCCTTGGAAGACTTGTGGACTTCGGAGCTGGCTGGAGAATTCTGGGACTTGAAGTCCACACGTCTTAAGGTTGCCAAGTTTGGGGACCCCGGATTTACGGGTTCGCCGAACTGCACAGATTCTTAGCTGGAGAATCAAACCGAAACCCGTGTGAACCCGTAACCACCCAGTCACCCCTGAGTTCGCCCCATCCCATCCCTTCTCATCTAGGTCAGGGGTTGGACTAGAAGACCTCCAAGGTCCCTCCTAACCCAGTGAATCTATGGATTTACATCCATCTTTGGTCACCTTTTCCCCCTTGCTGGGGGTGGGTGGGGAGGGAATAGAGGGAGTGCTGTCACGGCTTCTCTCTAATTGCTGGATGAGGGGGTGGAGAAGGGAAGAGGCAGGGTGAGAATTCCCCTGGGGAGAGAGACCAGCGGGAGGGAGGTTGGGAACAGCCGGTCAAATATCTCCCACCCACCCCCCCCGCCTTCCCCAGGGAAATCCATCGTAAGGCAGTTGCCTCTTCTGTCCTTGGTTCACAGGGGCCGGTGGCATTTCTCAGCTGGTGCTTTGCAGCCCCGTTGAAAGGAAGGAAAGAAGGAAAAAGAGAGGGGAGGGAGGATGGGAAGAAAGGAGAGGAGAGGAGAAGGAATGGAGAAGGGAGGGAAGGAAAGGAGGAGGAGGGGGGAGGGGAGGAAGGAGGGACATGCAAGGAGGGAAGGAAGAAAGGAGGAGGAAAAAGGAAAGGAAAGGATGGGAGAGAGGAAGGAAGGAAGGAAAGGAAGAGGGAAGGAAGAAAGGAGAGAAGGAAATGAGGGGGAGAGGCAGGAAGAAGAGAAAAGAACGGAAGGAAGGAAGAAAGGAGGAGGAGGAAAAAGGAGGAAAGGAAAGGAGGGAGGAGAGGAAGGAAAAGGGAAGGAAGAAAGGAGAGAAGGAAAGGAGGGGAGAGGCAGGAAGAAGAGAAAAGAATGGAGGGAAGGAAGAAAGGAGGAGGAGGAAAAAGGAGGAAAGGAAAGGAGGGAGGAGAGGGAAGGAAGAAGGGGAAGAGGAAGGAAAGAAAGGAGGAGGAAGGAGAGGGAGGAAAGGAAGAGAGAAAGAGAGATGAGAGAAAGAAGGAAGAAGAATGAGATGAAGGAAGGGGAGGAGAGGAAAGGGAAAGAGAGAAATACACACGGAGGGAGGGAGGGAGGGGGTCGGAGGAGTATGCAGAAAGAGGGAATGCCCTCCCCCTCCCCTGCAGCTCCTCAGGGGGGGCCTTGATCCTCCTTGCAAGGGCTGCTCAGCTCCTGGGGGGGCGGGGGAGACCGGATCCCTCCACCTGTGCCAGATTCCTGCTTCTGGGACAGCCGAGAGTCTCCGGCTGGCGTCACAAAGAGAGCCACAAAGGCAGCTCTCGCTGGGCTCCGAGAAATGCAGCAGGAAGGCCTGGGAGGGGTCCAGCTGCCCTCCCCCACCCTCCACCCACGTCCAATTCCCCACTCCCCAGTGCTTCCAAGGCAGCAGGTCAGCAGCCCTCCTCCACCTCAAGCCCACGGCCAGCTTTCCCTCCATCCGCTTGGCAACCACCCCCCAAAAGCCCCCTTTCTCTCCCCTTCGGGCCAAAGTGGAGCCCCAGGCATGAGCAAGAATGGGGGGGGGCTTTGCCTTTGGGGGGGGGGGAGGACGGAGGAAGGCCTTCCCAAGCGAGGTGGGCATGGAGGGCAGAGCCAGACGCTTTGAGGGAGTGAAAGGTCGGTTCCGTTGAAATTCGGCTTCCTTGTCAACATTAAACTATCCTTGCATCAACTGTCCCTGTCCCTTTAAGGCTTGCGGGCTTCAACTCCCAGAATTCCCCAGGAGCGGGGAATTCTGGGAGTTGAAGTCCACAAGTCTTCAAGCTGCCAAAGATGGAGACCCTCCCGGCTGCCTGAAGGAAGGGACCCCCACCCCATCCAAACCTTCTCCTCCTCGTCTTCTTAGATCCTCAAGGTTGTTCCGGGCTTTCTACGTTCCTTTCCTCTCCGACCAACACACAAACTACATGAACTACACCATCTTGAAGCCTCGGCGGGCGAAACTCGGCCGGAAGAAATCGGGAGCCTAGAAAGGATTGAAGAAGAGACACTCCCAGCTTCCTCTTTGGATTTTGGGATCCTCTCCCCAATTTTGTGAGTTCCGGCCTAGGAGAGAAAGAAAAGAAAAGAAAAGAAAAGAAAAGAAAAGAAAAGAAAAGAAAAGAAAAGAAAAGAAAAGAAAAGAAAAGAAAAGAAAGAAAGAAAGAAAGAAAGAAAGAAAGAAAGAAAGAAAGAAAGAAAGAAAGAAGAAAAACTTGTTCTGTTGGTGACGGTTTCCCGTTTTGTCGGCAAGATCTAATGGTTCCTTTTCACACACAAACACACACACACACACACACACACACACAGGGGAAAACATTTTACCAGGTATTTTTAATGCTGGTTAAGGAAGCCAAAAGAGCAGAACTGATTCCTGGCTGCAGAGCAGAGCAGAGTGGGCTGGGCAGGGCTGCTGTGGGGCCTGGGGTCATTTCCAAACACCCCACAACCCTCCCCACCCCTGCCTATCTATTTGCCCCCCCGAGCAAACGCCTCCATCGGACGCCTCGCCAGGTCACCGCTAAATGTCTGCAAGAGAAAGAACAAAGCTCCGGATGCACCTTCCATTTTGTGTGTGTGTGTGAGAGAGAGACACACACGGTCTTCGGTCTCAGCCTAAGCCAAAATAATTTGCACTTTCCAAAAATTGTGCATTTTGGTTTTCAAAAGCACCGCCGTCTTTCTTCCCTGCTCTCCCCCCAAAAAACAACACCTTTTTAAAAAGGATTTTCCTTTGGACTCTTCGCCAGGTTGGTCAAGAAAACATCTGGCCGGATTGTGTCTGTGGATCTGGGGAGTGGGCATCCAATGCTGGTTGTTCCCCTTTCTTCACCACCACTGTTGGCTGTGAAATACCGTTTCATTCCATCCCACCCGCACGGGCTCTGTAAACTTCAGTGTTGATTAAAAAGAAAATTGGCTTTTCCGCCCCCTGTGTTGCCCTCCACCACCACTCCCTTCCCCCAGGAGGAGGAAAGCAAGACTGGAGTGCCTTTGTCCCTCCCCCCCCATTTAACACATCCATCCTGGTGGAGTTTTGTGCAGATCCTACAGCAGGCAAAAAAAAAAAAAGAACCAGTTGGCATTGTGCAAGAAATGGAACAGGTTGTGTCACCGTGGGAAAACAAAAGGGCTGTTTGCAGGATGGAAACTTGGAGGTCTAAGCAATAGAAATAAAAAGAAGTAGGAGTGAATGGCCCCCCTCCCCCCCCCAAGAACGGAGGGGAAAGAGTTACACATCTGCCAAAAAAGATTTAAGACTTGCAAATAAGTTCCTCTGGGTGCAGAGATAAGCAGCCTGAAGGGTCAGGATGCCATCCTCCCCCCAAGGAACACCTGGAGACCTGAGTCCTTGTTATCACATTGCAATTATGAACATGGCCAAGGATGAGATTATTCAGTGCAAGGGGACCTTGACGTTCTCTGAGCTTGGTGGTTTTCTTGCAGACGTTTCATGACCCAGCTAGGGAACGTGATCAGTGCTAGGAGAGGGGGGAGGGTTTGCAGAAGAGGAGAAGGGCCGTGGGGTGCTTGGGGCTCTCCTTCTGGTTTTCTTGCAGACTTTTCATGACCCAACTGAGGAATGTTATCAGTGCTGATCCGGCTGATCAACATGGATTCATTCAATGCACATTGGGAAAGAGCCATAAATATGGTCTCGTATCATACCGTATCAATTGAGCTTTTGTCTAACTCCGTTCTAATTCTGGCTTCAGAAAGGACATTGCTTTTGTGTGTGTGTGTGTGTGTGTGTGTGTGTGTG
Source organism: Notechis scutatus (assembly GCF_049901735.1). Taxonomy (NCBI): domain Eukaryota; kingdom Metazoa; phylum Chordata; class Lepidosauria; order Squamata; family Elapidae; genus Notechis; species Notechis scutatus. Next base: position 25,928,694 of record NC_142015.1, on the reverse strand, counting down.
TGTGTTTTGGGGGTGTTAGGTACAACGACCACCTCACTGTTTTGTGGTCCCCTGAAATTCCTAAAGGCGACCTCTTCATCTCCCCTTGCAAGGATGTGACCATTTTGTAACCCTAAAGGCCTCTTTTCCAACTTCGCTCCCTGTGTTTGCAGGTCCAGCATAAAAAAAACACCTTAAAATGGCAGGACGTTTTTGTGTGTTTGGCCCTTCGGGGCGACCTCACCTGCTTGATCTCACCTGGCCTCAAAAGTGAATTTTGCTCAAGTCTGTCCGGGATAGAAAGACATTGTTCTGGGAAACCCAGCTGGGGCAAAGAGAGAATTTGCACGTATTTTTGTTGAGTGGAAAGTTAACAATTGCAGTCCGATGAGTTGTCTGTTTCGCCTGGATGGCAAGGAAGTTGGCTTCTCATTTTTGTCTGCTGCCAGTCACAAGGTCTCATTCTCACGTGCAGAAGACGAAGCCTTCTAACTGGCAAGGCTGGTTTTGCCAGCAAGAGGTTGGCACCTGCCAATGGACTTGCTCTTGGATCTAATGTGGTGCCAGGTGGCAGAAGACAAAAAACTACCTGGGCCGAGGTAGAACAGAGAGGATTTCAGGCAGAAAGCGGGGAAGAAAAGGTGGTGTAGCAAGAGAATTTGGCAGCTTCTTTGCCTTAGGTTTGGCTCCTAAACAGTCCTCAGAGGCAGAGATTCCCAACCGTGGCAACTTGAAGCTGTGTAGGCTTCAACTCCCAGAATTAGCTCGTTTATAGCTGGCTGGGGGATCCTGGGAGTTGAAGTCTGCATCTTTTCAAGTTGCTCATTTCCTCGCTGCTCTTCTGCTCTCTGCACCTTACCCCATTCTCTGGGCATGAAATATTTTCTCGCTGCAAAAAAAAAAAAAAAATTGTTTGCAACTTTTGTGGCTGCAAAAAAAAATTCTTTGCAACTTTTGTGGCTGCAAACAAAAATTCTCTGCAACTTTTCTGGCTGCAAACAAAAATTCTTTGCAACTTTTCTGGCTGCAAACAAAAATTCTTTGCAACTTTTCTGGGTGCAAACAAAAATTCTTTGCAACTTTTGTGGCTGCAAACAAAAATTCTCTGCAACTTTTCTGGCTGCAAACAAAAATTCTTTGCAACTTTTGTGGCTGCAAAAAAAAAAATTCTTTGCAACTTTTGTGGCTGCAAACAAATTCTTTGCAACTTTTGTGGCTGCAAACAAAAATTCTTTGCAACTTTTCTGGTTGCAGAAAAAAAACTCTTTGCAAGTCTTCTTGCTGTAAAAAATGCTTTGCCTAAGAGAGATTGGGCATCAGGTTCACCCCAAAAGCTTGGGCTAAATTCTGGGACCCCTTCCTCGCTTCTCCCCCCTCCCCCTCCCCCCAATGGCTTTTGGGACCTACCAGGCAATCAGTGGTGAGCAGAAGAGGGTGAGGAGGGGGCTGTGGGGAGAAGCTGAAAATCACCACAGCTCGGGGAGCCGATTTTCAAGTGACTTAAAGTGACCCAACTGGCTTATACAAGGGGTGTGTGTGTGTGTGTGTGTGAATCAACATCTTCCCGAAGCCCCAAACTATTATTAGATTAAGAAATTGCTGCTAAGATCCAGAATTCCCTCCCCCCGTTTCCTCCCTTTTTGGCTCTCGCTCTGGACTGCGAATGGTTGGGTCTCTGCATCTTCTGAAAATAGACAGATAATTGTCTGCCGCAGCTGCTCGAACGGTTCCGCCAATGCGCTTGGCACGCAGGCCCCCTCCGTCGCTGCCAAGATGGGCACCAGCTGATTTGGTGGGTTTCCCATTCGAAATGTGACCATGCGCTGGTCAAAAGCAGGCTTAACCGCTTGCCAAGACACCCCAGCTCCCCAACAGTTCCCGTCCAGGATCAAAGCACACACACACCCCTCCTCTTTGCCAGCAGCTTTTTCCAGGGGCTTTAAGGATGGCGCTGATTCCGTCAAGAAGACAAGCTCAAGATGCTTCGAAAAGCTTCATGGAGGATTTTGGCGAGAGGCGTCCAATTTAAACAGTGGGCAATATTTATGAAGTGTGGCAGGCCACAGCCAAGTGCGTTAACCACCTAGCAATCCACCACCGAGGAACTAAATATGAGGGGGGCAACGTCTTTCAGTGCTCCATTACTGGAAGTTTTTAAGAAGAGACTGGACAGCCATTTGCCAAGGAACAGTCTGCTTGAGCAGGCGGCTGGACTAGAAGACCTCTGTCATGTCCCTGTTCAAATCTGACTTTGAGGGAGAGGAGGAACAGCGGACAGAGTGGAGGTGTGGCTCCGGAGGTTGTGGAGGAAACTGGGGAAGGGCACAGGCCAGCTGGGCAGTCAGAGCAAGACCCAGGCCCATCCCCTCTGCATCCTAGGGCAGATAAGGGAGGAACATGAATGGCGTGGTCTTACGGGGGAGGAAAGGGTCCTGATCCCCTTCATGGGCTGCAGCTGTGAGGACTGTTTAAAAGGACAAACTGCGCATGGCCCAGTGCTGGAAGCAAAGTGTGAAATAATTCTAGTCTTTCCGTTCTTATCTGAGTTTTGGCATCCTTCCCAGTGTGTGTATTTTGATATCTGTGGACGTCTTCAAGCCCTTATCTTGCCTTGTCTCAATTGCTTCAGTGTGGTTTGTGTTGTTGTTTTCTATTTATAATTTATATGTATTTTGAGTTTGAACAGAAGTTCTTTCTTTTGCACAACTGTTTGTGGGGGGAGTTTTTCCTCCAGTCAATGATAATTGGACCTTTGAAGCCAAGTTGAAGGAATTAAAAGGACTTCATCTGTTTTTGTGACTTTGTTGCTTTTGTATCCCACCCTGGGTCATCACAACCTCCCAGGTCCCTTCCAACTCTGTTATTCGGTTATACTGCTTTCCTTCCTTCTCCATCACTGGAGGTTTTTAAGAAGAGACTGGACAGCCACTTGTCTGGAATGGTATAGGATCTCCTGCTCGAGCAGGGGGTGGAGACTAGAAGACCTCTAAGGTCCCTTCCAGCTCTGTTATTCTGAATCTGGAAGACACGTGACTTCTCGTCCGCCTCTAGCGCACAAGTGAATTTGTGCGTAGTGTCATTTCCTGCAAACAAGCAAAAAATCGTCCTTAGCCACCTGCAAGTGCATTTCTTCCTCACCTACCAACGTGGAGTTTTTCGCCAGCTTAAGAAAACCTTCTCTAAGCCCTCCGTAAACAAACTGCCAGATCTGGACTCCAGGCTTGAGTTCCAGCAGGCAGAACCACCATCCAAACAAGCTCCAGCAAAATAAAATTTAAAAAAATAAAGATTTAAGCCCTGCAGAAATGCTAACAGCTTGTTCAGAACAGCAAATATCGATGGATTCATCTCCAGTGTTTTTCCCCCATGTCCTCAGCTTTTGAAGGCGGGTTTCTGGGCGAGGTGACCGGAAGTCCTTTGTAAGGATGGACTGGAGAAAGTTTGAGGACAGAGACGGAGTCGCTTATTAGGCGAATGGAACCTCAAGTTAATAACGCTTGGTTATAAGTTATGGGTGTAGTTTAACCCAGGGGTCTCCAACCTTGGCCACTTTTAAGACTTGTGGACTTCAACTCCCAAGAGTTCCTCAACCAGCTTTGGCTGTTTTCCAGAGGTGGTCTTTCAGCCGGTTCTGACTGGTTCTGGAGAACCGGTAGCAGAAATTTTGAGTCGTTTGGAGAACCGGCCAATCCCACCTCTGACTTGGCCTCGCCAACCCCATCTCTTCTCTGCCTCCCATTGAGTCCCAGTTGATCAGCTGGGTCGCCTTTGGTTGCCCTACACAGGAGAACGGGGCTGGAAAGCAGGTTAGTGGGACGGGGAGGGGGATGTTGCAGTATCTTTCCCCTGCCACACCCACCAAGCCACGCCCACAGAACAAGTAGTAAAAAAAAAAAAATTTGAATCCCACCACTGCTGTTTTCCTCCACTGCAAGCCTGCTCGCCACCTCTTCGCTTCACTCTTTCCACCCCCGTGGAAAAGTCCACCCTTTCTGGAAAAGTCGTGGCTTAACGCCCCATCTCCGTGCTCCCCAAGCCAAATGAAATCTTGAGTAACACCGCCCCAGAAGGAAGATGGCTTAAAGCAGCCCAATCTCCCCCTTCCCCTCACACACAGAACTTGCCTTTTCCTGTATCTCATGCACAACTCTAAATGCATTTCATGTGGTGCCATTTCCCCCCACACACACACACAGACACAGACACACACACTCCACTTCTCCCCCATCCCGCCAGCCAGAAAAAAGCCAGCCAGCTCAGCCCTGCTGGACACTTACCAAAAATGTGCTTTGGGGTTTGTTTGTTTGTTTTTTTATGGTAAAAAAAAAAAAATGTGAACAGCCCCAGAATGGAAAGATTTGGACTTTGAATTTAGGACCAGGAGGAATAAATAGTGGATAATGGAACAGGAGGGGCAGCTGGAAGCTTTGAAAGGCTCCCCGGGTATCGCCAGAGAGAGGCGAGGCGAGGGAGGCTGTCAAAATATTTCGCCTGCACAATTGGAAGGCCATTTCCACCCCCACACACACACATAGACACACAAACACACTGGAAAATTGTCCTTGCTTCTTTTGCAGTGAGTTTTGGCCCCAGAAAAAGGATCCCGAGGAATTTAGGAAATATCGAGGCGCGTTATGGCTTCCCTCAAACAGCCTGAGCACGCGGCAACTGGACTCTTGGTATTTCTGAAGCTGAAGAAGCTTTAGAATAGAAATAGAATAGAGCTGGGAGGGACCTTGGAGGTCTTCTAGTCCAGCCCCTTGCTCAAGCAGGAGAACCCATACTATTTCAGATAAGTGGCTGTCCAGTCTCTTCTTAAAAACCTCCAGTGATGGATCGCCCACGATTTCTGCTGTTCCACTGGTTCATTGTTCTCCCTGTTAGGAAATATCTCCTTGGTTCTAGGTTGCTTCTCTCTTTGATTAGTTTCCATCCGTTGCTTCTTTTTCCTGCCTTCTGGTGCTTTGGAGAATAGCTTGACTCCCTCTTCTTTGGGGCAGCCCCTCAAATGCTGGAAGGCTGCTATCATGTCGCCCCTAGACTAGCCTTGGATGAGAAGCAAAACATCTTCAAAGAAATGCAAGAAGGCCCAGATGTCTTTTGAAAAAGCAACTTTGAGACAACTACCAACTTTAGACTCTCCATAGACCCCTGGTCAGGAAAAACCTGCCCAGCAGAGAGAAAAATTCTCCAAATCTTTTTGTCAGATGTCCCTTTCCCTCCAATCCAGAAGAGGTGTGATGACCCGGGACGTGACGCAAAAATAACCAAGTCACAAAAATGGAAGAAGGTCCCTTTAATGCCTCCAACTTGGCCCCAATGTCCAATTATCCTCGGCTGGAAATCAAACTCTTAAAGAAAACAGTTTACGGAGGGAGTAAATGCAGTCCGCGCCCAAAGTAAAGTTAATTTGAAATAAAAAAAACCCAACACAAACCACACTGAAGGAATTACTACGGCAGGCACGGATATTAATTGCAGACTTCTACCAGATAACGCAGCCATCCCAGTTGGGAGGAAGCCAAAACACAGATAAGCTCCGACCAAGAATAATACACGCTTTGCTTCCAGCACTGGGCCATGCGCAGTTTGTCCTTTTAATCTGTCCTCATAGCTGCAGCCCATGAAGGGGATCAGGGCCCCTTCCTCCCCCATAGACCACTCAATTCACATTTCTCCCTTCTCCGTTTCTCCATGCGTGCCCTAGGATGAAGAGGGGATGGGCCTGGGTCTTCTTCTGAATGCTCATCTGGCCTGTGCCCTTCCCCAGTTTCCTCCACAGCCACCAGAGCCACACTCCCACTCCCTGTCAGCTGTTCCACCTCTCCCTCATAGTCAGACTCCAACAGGGGCATAACAAGAGGATTCCTTTTGGGTCAGCATCCCGGCCTTTGGACTGGGGAAGAGCCAAAACCAGAAAGGCTTTATTTTTGGATTTATTTATATATATTTTTTTGAGGTGGGGTGGTGGTGGTCATCAGTAGAGAATTCAGCACCTGTTTCATCTCTCCTTCTGCTTGATAGCACTAACTTGGGCAGCCCTTTCAGGTCAAGGACCGGCTCCTCTCCAGCCAGCCAAGACCCCCTGCCCCTCCCCTGCCAATCTGCAGGAAATTCCCCCCTCCCAAAGGAGGACTGGAAGTGGACGATGGTTCCCTTCCAAGCCAGATTGGGAAAAGTAGGGTGTGGGGGGAGGAAGAAATGCATTTGCAGCACTGGTGTCTGATTTCCAAAGGCCCAGCCACAGGATTCCCATTGGAGGGGGTAGAACCTGGTTTCCATGGCTACTGCTAATGGTGTCATTCTTCCTCGGCAGCCGAGACCCTCCATGCTCCAGACCAGCTGAGGGGGTGGGGTTGCATGGGGTGGGGGTGGGGGAAAGCAATGGAAGCAGCACCTCCGCCCCCCCTCCCGGCCAGTCTGCTGAACTCTGCAGCTCGGGTCCTGCGGGGAGGAGGGGTTAGTTATGGGCTTTGTAATCCGAGGGCCATTTTGCAGAGGGGAGATTGAAGTTGCAAGAGACCCTGGCTGTTCCAGGGGGGATCCTCCCCCCAAAAAAATCTCAGGCCCCAATTTTCTTTTGCTATCCAGCTTGGTTGCCCCAGGCAAAGGGAAAGCCGCCTTTCTTTTCAACAGTTAGCAGGATTCATCCAGCCGGCATTGGGTGCAAATTCTGTCTTTGCTCTTCAGGATCCCCGGAGGCTGCGGATGGGTCGGGCTCTGCAGCTCGGGCAGAAGACCGCAGGCCGAGCTTGAACCCAGGACCTCGGGGGGTGTGTGTGTCTGGGATCCCTGCCCTGTGGTGATGGTATTGGAGCCCTCCCTTGGCATGCAGAGTTGGCATGCAGGGGGTGAGGTTCGTGAAGTATTCAGGCTGATCGATTTGTGGCTGCCTTTCCTGTGTGTGTAGGGGGGGGAAGGGGGGGAGAGGATGGCAGCCCCCACCCCCATTCCAGGTGATCACGGGCACGTACCTGCGGTCTCCTTGCAGCCGTTGCCATGCCGATGCATTTGCTCCACTGATTGTCACTTGGTGAAAGTTTGACTTTGCAGCAGCTGCTGGAGGAGCCCAAAAAAGGCTTTTGAGCTACCCGTGAGGGCCGTTTGGTGCCCATCATTGGCAGAGGGCACATCAGCCCACCCTGGCCTGACACACACACATGCACACACACTGTTGTGCCCCTATTGGAGTCCGAATCCGAGGAGGAAGACGAACAGCTGACAGGGAATGGGAATGTGGCTCCGTTGGCTGTGGAGGAAACGGGGGTAGGGCAAAGTCTAGCTGGGCAGAGCAGGGCAGAGGTAGAACAAGGGAGAGGGAATTCAGAGGAAGTCCCAGGCCCACCCCCTCTTCATCCTAGGGCACGCAGGGAGGAACGGAGAAGGGAGCAATGTGGGTTGCGTGGCTTATGGAGGAGGAAAGGGCCCTGATTCTCTACATTTCCCACACCTGGGAATGAAAGTTTATAAGAACTGAATGCTAACTGCGGCAGCTGTTGGGAGCAAAAGTGACTTTATCTTGTATCGTTGTGGCCTATCTGTGTTCCTGATGTCTTCCCAACCGTGTTGTGTTATTGCTGTGCCTTCACGTCTGGAATTCTTGCTCCTGCCGTGCCAAACTAATTACCTCAGTTTGGCTTGATTGGACTTAAGTTACAGTTTGTGTTGACCATGTTTTGGACTTGATTCTCTGCAGTCAAAGGCTGTTCCTGGGAGAGTTTTTCTCCAGTCATAAGGTAACCAGGACATTGGGGGCAAAGTTGGAGGTACTAAAGGGACTCGTACTGATTATCTGACTGTGTTGCCTTTGTGCCACGCCCCGGGTCATCTCTCTCTCTCTCTCTCTCACACACACACATCAAGGGGGCTTCTTGTGTTGGAACTTTTGGGTGCCCAGAAAGTGTGCCAACGAGAGAGTCACATCCAAACTCTTGTGACCAAAACCTCCAGAATTCCCACTCTTTGGCCATCAGTCCAAGTGGCGCATCTGAACTTTGCCAGCTGCCCAGCTGGATGAAGCTTCATGAAGGGATCTGCTTCAGTAGAGGGGGGTCTTTGTAATCCCCATGCGATAAAGGATCAGAGGCTTCTTCTGACCATTGGGCAGCTTGAGAAGGCCAGCCGGCTGTTGCGATGCTCAGCAGAAGGGCAGCTGCACCCAGACACAAAGGGAGAAGAGTCACCTCTGGCCAAATTCACACATTTGGCCAATTCACACGACCCTCCCCAGCTGCCCATAGCTTGCTGCTGAGATAACAGATAATCAAGAGTTGGAAGGGACCTTGTAGATCATCTAGCCCAACCCTCAGCTCAAGGATCTCTTTCCTGTTCAGGGATGATAATTCAGTTGCAGGTGTGTGTGTGTATGCACACACTGGTTTACCTATTGCACAAAGCCACAATCTAGAGCCTTCTCAAAATAGCTGACGCTTATTCTAGGCTTGGAGGAAGCCAGAAGCCATTCTTGGTACATTGTGCATTTTTCTTTTCTTTTTCTGCACTTCTGTTTCTATCTCTTTCCTCTTTTTTTAGTTTCGTTCTTACGGGTGGTGCTTTGCAAAAGTTAATAACACGATTCGGAAGAACAGGCAAAACTGACCCAGCCAGGCAATGACTTCACGCAGTGTGAGAACGCAGCTATTGGTTGTCGCTAAGCTTCCTTTCCAGACTCAGCCTATTTCTACACTTGTGTGTGTGTGTGTGTGTTTGTGTGTCTAAGAGCCAGTCTTGATAGCTGGCAACGACCTGAACAAGTTCCTGCATTTTTGTAAGTGTTTGGAAGTCTTTCAGAGAGAACGAGAGAGAAAGAAACAAACAGCTGGCTTGGTGCCTTAAGGGAGTATTAAAACTCACAAATCTGCTGATTTCCAGCCTAGAGACTTCACCCCTGTTGTGTTTCAACTGTGGCAACTTTTTAAAGATGGGTTCAGCTCTCAGAATCCCCCCTTTTAAATAACACTTTATCACAAAAGCCTGGGCAACCCACTGCTGTACGTTGTTCAAAATGGAGTGAAAAATCCTGCATCGATTATAAAACAGGTTGCTTTGCAGAACGGTGCTATCTAAGGCATTGCTTTTCAACTTTGGCAACTTTAAGAGGAGTGGACTTCAACTTCCAGAATTCTGGGAGTTGAAGTCCACCCCTCTTAAAGTTGAAAAACATTGCTTTAATCACTACATCCAATTGACTTTTGGTCATTTATTCTATTTCATAATACAGGAGAGATAGATGTTTTTGTAACTACACTTAAATGCCACTAAATACACCTTAAAATGCCTCTTCTGATGAAATCAGCTCAGCATCTTAACCTGTTGAGTCAATTTGCCACCTCAAGGCCACCCAACAGATGGAATTTCTACCTGCAAGAGAGAGAGAGCAAAAACCCCAGCGTTATTTTCCCATGGCACCGTGCAAAGTGACTTGTTTGCGCTCCGCATGACGTCCAATAATCCTCGAGATAGAAATTAAAACTGACATGGGATTAAGTTGCACCCGTGTTTGGGCTGGAGGAAGGCTGCAATCTGCTTATTGGCAGCCTGTAGTATCCAAGGGGAAGAATGAAGAAAAGGTGGAAACTGAACATTTGGGTTCTGATTAAAAAATAATAATGTGCTGTTATTATACCAGACATTTATAAGCTAAGAACAGGACAAGAAAAATCCTGCTGATGATGTTACCTAGTTTGGTAATGAAATGTTCAGAAACTAAATTGGAACAAGCTTGGAGAGCGAAGCCCTGGCAAAATAATGATATAATTCTCTGGTTCCTTCCTATTCTGCATAGGTCGAACTACACCAAAACCTCATCAAGCTTTGAAGTACTAGAAGCTGCCCTCAGGACATCAAACTAGGGAAGGAAAACTTCAGAGGAAGAATAGGAGGCGCTAACTGAGTGACCACGATTGGAACGGGCAACTTGGACGTGAAACGAAGTGGTTGCTAAGGGAACCTGGAATTTGCGCTGACCATATCCAGCTTTCCTTCGATTTGCAGGCCTGCAAAGATCATAAATGGGAACACTGGTTGCAGAGAACAGTCAAAAGAAAAGAAAAATCTTGGAAAAGAAATCCTGGAACACGTGCACTTGCTCGCGGGATCGCTTGAGCCGTGGTGGCTCAGTGGTTAGAACGGCTGTAAAAGCACCGTGAGACGGCGAAGTCCAAGTGCTATTGCTTCCCAAGTCAGAATCTCAACCCACTGCAGCGATGGGCCTTCCCAGCTCTCCTGGGAGGTACCTGGGATCAAGGTGGCGACCTGTTATTTCTGCTGCTGGACTTTTGATTTATAACTACACCTGCCTATGTGAGCAGCCTCCTGAAGATCCGTAAGAGAAAGGCTGCCGATGCCCCAAAACAGCTGTTGTGGTTCGCCGGCAGGCGGTGCAGATGGCAGTGGAATCGGATAGTGGGGAAGAACAGGGACCAGTCTGGGAGTCTGGAGAGGACTCAGATGAAGGTCCTGCATCCAATGCAGAGATGGGGCCAGGACCATCTGGGAGTGGGGTGCTGCCTCCAGAACCTTTGGAGTCTGGCAGCAGTGAGGCAGAGGACCCAGGGGAGCCTGTTCCCAGTGCGCACGTGCACAGAGCTGCTAGAAGGCAAAAGCAGCTGAGACAAAAGGGGCAACTTGGGATTGACGTTTGGAGGCGATTGGCTCTCCCATAAGATATAAATGACAGGCAAAGGTAGAGAAACCTTTGCAGGAAGCAAAGTCATTCGCTCTGTTTGGATTCAACCTTGAAGCTCTTTTGAGACTTTGTGCTTCGGTTGGTTTTTTATAATTCATTTGGCACTCTAGTTGTTGGCTGTAATTCAAAGGAGAGAAAGGTGGGTGCTTATCTCGAGGGACTGATTGGAACTCATTACTGCCTGGGAATGAACATAATTCCCAGCGTTGCAATAAAATAATAGTTGCTTTAAGTAAGCGTGTGCTTAATTAGTCTCAGGAAGCCTTGGTCAGAACAGCAGGAGCTGATGTCACGGAGCTCACCCCCAAAAAAGAGGAAGGTCCAAGTTCTTTATTCTGCATTAATACATTGCAATTGCTTTGACAGAGTCCGGCATGTAAATACTACAAAGGGAGCCCTCCCCACCAAAAGAGGCCTTTGCAACCTTGGTGCAGGTTTCCCCAAGCGAAGGCTAAATCCTTTTAACTCTTTCTTTTTAATCTTCGTTTCCTTAAAAAATACACTAAAGAACGTACCACACACATATTGCACTTTTCTCCAGAGAGTAAAAGATTGCGGGAAACACCCTCCATCACCCCCCACCCCGAAAAAAAGACGACATCTCACCAAAGTCTCTTCAAAGGGACCTGCGTTTTCAACGGATAAAGCTAGTTGTTTCCTAAAAATAAAAAACAAAAACAAAAAAAAACAGTAGCATTCACAAAGCCTCCCTCGAAAGGACCCACACAGTAGATTGGACGAAAGCGGCAGCGACATGGGAAGAGGAAGGAGAATAGCGGCGTCCTGCGGGCAGGGTGAGCCCGGTTGGGAAAACGCATGTTCCCCCGGATCACGGCCGGTCGGAGAGACACCAAAGGGCGAGAGAAACACAACAGACTGTGCAAGCGGAGGGAGAGATGGAGGGGATGTCTGAACTAGGTTTAGAGGCTCGGTCCCAACAACGGGGTCAGGGAGGGGGGAAGCAACCTCCTCCCAACAAGAGAATGAGGATGGGCCCCCCAATCTGCACCAAATGGCCACAAGATGGGCCCTGGGAAGCGGAGTTGGGAGCTCCAGACCAGCTCGGTGGCCTGGCCTTCAGTCCACGTGACAAGGAAACCCTGGTCCCCTCTGAGCCCACGTGGAATAGATCTCTTGCTACCTGTGCAGTCTAGAGCAGGGGTCTCCAACCTTGGCAACTTTTAAGACGTGTGGACTTCAACTCCCAAGAGTTCCTCAGCCAGCAAAGTCCACAGGCCTTAAGGTTGCCAAGGTTGGAGACCCCTGCTCTAAAGAGGGAGAGGGGAGCGTTGCACAAAATCAGCAGCCTCGTGCATCAGGGCAGCCCCTGCCTGCGTAACTGGGATGCTACAAAATACCACGTTAAGAAAGCCTCTTTAGAAGGTGGGTCGGCAACGGGGACGCCGGTAAGATGTGTCCGGCCCGGCCTGGTTCTTGCTAGCTCAATCCAGACGGCTGTGAGTGGATAGGGTGGGTGGAAAGGCATAGCAGGCCGAGGGTCTTCCTCCAGGGGTCAAAGAGAGAGATGGAAAGGCTGACCGGGGGCCCCATCCCACTCCACCCGAGGTCCCCACGATGGTCAGCTGGGAGAGGCAACGGATTTCCTCCCGCAGCTTGCAAGGAAGTCAGGCTGGAGCGATCTCTTCCCGCTTGTGAAAAATTGAACAAGGAATTCCCAAATGGAAGAACAGGGTTTTGTGCTCCATTGGGCCAGTGGTGTGTTTTGAAAACTGCTACCACTGGTTCGGTGGGCGCGGCTTGGTGCGGAGGCGTTTTGAGTCACCTCCTGCAATCCTGCACGCTCCGTCGCTTCAGCAGCTGCCACGTGGCCATTGCTGTGCCGCACAAAGCGGCTGCGCTTCAAAAGCAGGACATAAAGTTGAGTATAGGAGCCAGGCGGGCCCGACAGCCGAGTGTCGGAGAAAACCGGATCGGTCTCCACTGCTCATTGCTGCTACCGGCTCGGCAGAACCAGGCCAAACCGGTGGAATACCACCACTGTGTTGGGCGTAAAATGCATGGGGTGGGGGGTTCGGAAGCACCCTCCAAAGCCACTAGCCCAGCACTATGGGAACACAGATTCCTCCTCCCAGGGCTTGGAGCAGAGTATGAAGGGAAGCAACCTCTCACCGTTAGGATTGGGGGCCCCCTCCCCCTCCCGGGATGCCCCATTTCAAGTGGTTCCCCTGCCGCTTCCCGATGAGATCTGGTGGGCATTAATTTCATGGAACCGATTTCTTCTTGCAGATTCTGAAGAGCCGCTCCAGGGCCAATTGCAGCTGCTGGAGAGGACATCGTTACTGGGGCAACTTATTTCCACAAGCTGGGCCAAACTTTTCCAACGGAGCAGAAGAGATCTAGTCTGTTTGGGGCCGATGGCCTCTTCCCCAAATTTTATTGCAGTTACCCCTATGGCTGGGTTTTTAAACTTGGCCATTTAAAGATGGATGCACTTCAACTCCCAGAATTCCCCCTAGCCAGCTTTGGCCAGAGGGAATTCTGGGAATTGAAGTCCACCCAAGATTTGAGAAATGCTGCCCTACAGCATCAAATGGGCCAGCCGATCCCCGGAATGGATCCCCGGAACGAAACCAGAGGCCTCCCCTTGCTTTCTCCCAGGCTAATTTTGTGCTTTAAAAAAAAATTGGAGGTTGTGCTTCAATTTTTACCAAGTTCCAGTCGAAGGCTTCAAACCTGCCAGTCTGTCTCAAAATGTTAAGCCCCCCTCACTCCTCTTGAAATGAATTCGAAGTATATGTGTGTTTTTCCTAGAGAGGCCAATGATGCTTTTACAGAGCAGACGCCTGTTGAAGTGATGACCAAGTCAATGGTTACCGATCCTAAATATTGCTGTAATATTGCTTTTTTTTCCTTAAGTAAAATTAAAATCAGGTCTATAGATGAGTGAGTCAGAAAGAATTATTGGGGGGACGGGACACGAAACCCACATTCCACACGGTGGAACTCGGTCGCTGAAGGGACTTTGGTGTCAGCCTAGACAAGAGATGGGTGGGTGGGTGGGTTTTTTTAAAAAAATAATTCAGAATTTTTAAAAAAACAGAAAGGAAGGGTCTTCGAAAGAACCGAAAAAAAGGCACGGCACTATCACTTCACATGGGTTTTTTCTGATAAGCTTATTCCGCTTTGTCCTTAAAACACTACACCCCTAAATAGTTGCCCAAATATGCAAAGCCTAAGAACAACCATCAACGCACACGCTTGAAGTCCAAGTAGATTTGCTTCCTCTAAGAAAGAAAGAAAAAAAATAGCTACAAAGGGCAGCTTAGAACAATTTGTCCAGTGATCCAAGTTCTTCCCAAGGTTGCTTTGAGGCTGCTTCCGCTTCGGACTCCCGGATCTCCTTCCCTGCTGATCTCTGGAAGGCCTCCACAATCCTAGATGTTGACTCCAAGTTGAATTTCAGGATGGACCGAGGGACGCTTTCGTCCGTCATCCAGGGCGTTCAACGAGATGTGCAAAGGTTCGGAGTTCCCTGCAAGTCCTCTGCTCAACAAAAAAAGAAGTCCAAAGAGTTCCTGCAAGTCCTCTGAAGAACATCTACGTGGGGATGAGTAATGGTGGCCGTCTTAGGACTGGCGGACTTCCAACTCCCAGAATTCCCCAGCCAGCAGGAATGGCTGGCTCAGGAATTCTGGGAGTTGGAAGTCCGCCAGTCCTAAGACGGCCGCCATTTCCCCACCTCTGACCTACAGCCTAGCCTAGCTTAGCAGGCCAATTCTAAAGCCCAGGGGGACATCCTACATTCCTGACTGGCTTCCGTGTCGACGACATCTCGGCCAGGTTCCAATGGGGGGAAAAAAATAATAATAATAATAAGGTATTGCTTTTATTGCCAAGTGTGGTGTAGAGCATAATTCACTCCTCTTCCTGAATTCTCCCAGGTTTCCTCGGGCAGAGGTTGAGCGGTGAGTAGAACGCCCGAGACTTCTGGAAGGTCTCCTTCCTTCCTTCCTTCTCAGGAGTGGGCAGTCGTCCTTCTCTTCCGAGTAGTTCTTTGTTCTGGGGAAGGGGTAAGGCCTGCCTTCAGCCCTCCTGGAAAGGGGAAACGTGGCCCTTCTCCGCTAGTACCAGTTCAGTTGGGCTCTTCGGCCGTGAAAGCTTAAAGGTTTGGAGAAGCCGCCGTGGAGTCCCGGTGGGAATCCGCAGCCACGGCGTGGCTGGACTTCGACCCGCCGTCCTCTTCTCCAGGAAGCTGCTAGTTGACCAAGACGTAGCCTCCGTGTTGCGGGTCGACCGTCTCCATCATTTCACAATCCAAGAGCCCAGGCAACTGGGCAAGGTTTAAGGTGTCATAGCTGGACTGAGACCCAGGAAGTTCCGAGCCCCTCTGGACGTTGGTCATGGCTACGCCGCTCTGCTGGGTAGGATCCAGGGGATACGGAGGCTGGCTGGCATAATCTAGCTCTGGCGAGAGACCAAGGGGCCCCTCGCAAGTCTGGTAGGGTACGGCTGCTGGGCCGGGACCTGGGGGAGCCGTGGAGGGCGGGAGGAGGAGGTTGTGGGCCGAGCTGCAGCTTCTGATACTGGCTGAGGAAAGGGTCGTATTGCATGTCTTCGGCCGACGGCGGCTCCATGACAGGACTCAAGGGCTGCACCAGGCTGAACTGGGGAGGGGGAGGGGAGGAGGGGAGGGGAGGAGGAGGGGGCTCCTCGTGGCAAGGGAGGGGCAGCTGGCTGGATCGGGAGTAGGTGCTCTCGGCGATCTGCATCTGGTTGAAGTAGGTCTGCAGCTGGGACTGCTTCTGGAGGAAGAGGTGCTTCTGATACAACCTAAATCAAGAGGGGAGAAGGGCCGGTTAGCCTGCTTTCCCAGAAGCCGGGTGGGGTGTGTGTGTGTGTCTCTCCAACCGGGGCAACTTTGAAAGCTTGTGGACTTCAACTCCCAGAATTCTCCGGCCCAGATTGGCAAGAGAATTCTGTTACTTGATGATCGGGAGCTCTGTACGGAGTGGGAAGGGAACATGGGGGTTGTTTAGAGGCTGGGATGACGGTCAGGATTCCGACAGTCACCCCCATTTAAATCATGAGTCTCAAGCCAAATTTCCAAACTTTCAAAAGGATTTATTGGGAGTTAACATGTCCAGCGCTGCCTGGGTGTAGCCAACTCTGAGACACATTATTCATTGTCACCCTTGACCCTGGTTTCCCCCCACCCTCTAAGTGTACCATAATTCATATTCTCCAATGGGACACATCCATAGTCAAGAGTCATTAATCATGCTCTCCAGTTAGAATTTTGTATGGCAGAAACTTCAGTCACCTAGTTACTATCTTTGAAAACATTGATGGAATGCAGTTTCGGTTTTGCAAGCTGCCGCACTGCTCCCCCTTTCTCCCTTTCTGTTGGCCCCTCTAAAAAGACCCTATAAATATTTGATGAGTTGACAACTACTTTGTTTCCCAGCACCAAAGGGAGTCTTTTTTTTTGTGGGAGGGGAGATTCTATTTCCGGTGGAAGAACCCACTGTTAGGGTGGGCTGTATCCTCCCCAAGTTTCGCTGCTTCTCCAGTCTTTGCTAGTGGGGCTTTCTGGGATGCTGACCCTTCCCCGAACGTGGGGCTCACCTCTGCTCCTGCAGCTGCTGTTCCAGGCTCCGAGGTATCTCCTTGCAAAACATCTGGCACGCATGCTGGGCTTTCGAAAGCAGGCTGGGCTTCTGGAAGGAGACGGGGAAGAAGAAGAGAGAGCTTTGGGCCTCGTTGCAATGCACGGCATTTCGAAGCTGCCACCGGAAAGGCTCGACGAGTCAGGTGGGAGGCTGAACTTTGTGGGTTGGGTCTAAGACTCCCTCTCCCCGCCCCCCCAGCCTTCCTACAGCCCCTCCCCTCCTGCCCCCTCCCCACCTTAGAAGGATGGGCAGCCTCTTCCAATGAACAGCTCCTTCCCGTTGACTTCCAGGCTTTCCAGGAAGGGGACATACCTGAAGCCGGTGTTGCAAATACTGAGTTTCTAAGCTCTGGCGCCTGGATAGCAACGGGGGATGGAGGCTGCTGGGGAAGGTGGAAGCTGCCTCCTGTGACAAGGGTGCCTCTTCCTGGAGAGAGAAAGGGGGGGAGGAGAACACCTTATCAGCCAAATGATCTCCCCGGGGGTTTGGAGCAAGAGGTGGGCTCGGAAAGGTGCAGAAAAACAAAGGGCTACGACGCTGGACAACTGGCCAGACTCTTTGGGAATGGGGGAAAAAACATCTCATTCAAAGTAATTCCACCCTCCACCACCACCACCACCAAACATTCAGCCTGTATTATCTGTCATACAGAGAAGGGAACGGCGAAAAGTCCAAGCAGAGGTTTTGGCCACCCAGAAGATCTCCAGATCCTCTAGACTGGGAGGAATGGCACCAGATAGCAGTGTCATGGCCTCGTTAGAGTCAGACTCTGAGGGAGAGGAGGAACAGCCGACAGGGAGTGGAGGTGTGGCTCCGGAGGTTGTGGAGGAGGCTGGGGGAAGGGCAGAGGCTGGCTGGGCAGTCAGAGGAGGACCCAGGCCCATCCCCTCTCCATCCTAGGGCACACAGGGAGGAACAGAGAAGGAAGCAACTTGGCTTACGAGAGAGGAAGCGGCCATGATCCCCCTCATTGGTGGCAGCTGGGGAGAATAGTATGTAAGAGAGACGGTTAAAACTCAGCATTGCCAGAAGCAAAGCGTGTTTTATTTTGGGCTGAAGTTATCTTGGTTGGCGTCCTTCCAACAGACTCTGCCTTGTTATCTCCTTGAAGTTGGTAATTACTTCTCCTGGTCCGTTGTGGAATTTCCTTCATTGTAGTTTACTTTAGTTTTTTATTTCACCTCTATCTGCTCATTAAGTTTGGACTGTATTGCTTTCTTTTGAAGACTATTTTTGAATAAGTTTTATCTCCAACTGAGAATTATTGAGCAGTGGGGCCAAGTTAGAGGCATTAAAGGACATTTATTTACGTTTTGGATTTTGTTACATTTGTGTTACACTCCAGGTCATCACAGCAGACAGTGCCACATTTCATGCCCAGATGAATCAAAACCCTGTGCTTGATGTGCTGCAGTTTCCATCATCCCTTCTTATCTACACCTATCTAAGCTGCCTCCCCGATCCCAAATATTCAGACTTTCAGAAGCTGCTGGTGAGGTGAGGCCCTAAGATATCTTCACTCCTTCCAAGGTAGCTTCAGGAACAGGCTGGCTTATAATGTAGGAGCTCAGGGGCTCCAAGGGACTGTATATTTAATTTTGCATGTATTGACAGCTGCAAGGATTGTATTTGCACAACACTGGAAAAATGAGAACCACCCATCAGATGAGGATGTAATTCAGAAAACACTAGACTGCGCAGAGATGGATTGGTTGACATTAAAAATAAAAGCTAAAGAAGACATAGAATATTACTTAACATGGAATAGATTTTACGAGTGGCTAGAGATAACAGGTAGAAATTAGGTGAAGAAAGATTATTGTTATGTAAGAATTAAATACAAAGAGGGTTGACTATTAAAAACATGTTGATACAATTAACAGAACTATAAATAAGCTAATACAAAGAAACTTAGTTAAAATTATTCTGTTACACTATCTTTTTTGTTACTAGTATATATGTTGATATTTCTGTTTGTTTTTTCCTTTTGCTTTTTTGTAAATGATATGCCCTGGCAATACACTGTATTCAAAATGTTTATGAATAAAAATAAAACATATATTTAAACAAAAAAAAAGAGAGAGAGCTCAGGGGCTCCAGACAGTACCGACCCAGATGATGCAATTCCTCTCTAAGGACATACCTGATGGGAACCACCCTCAAGGTCATGCAAGTGAGGAGAAGCGGATTCCAGAGAAGGTTCGTCTTCTGACCTCATCTGGTCATACAACAACTGGACTTTGTTCAGCTCCAGGATGCCTTTGGTTCTGGCCAAGTTCTGAAGGTGTTGCCTGAACGCGACAATTCCTGTTGAAAAGTTAAAGAGCGGAGTGTCTGCGGAGATTGTCAATCATCCAAGTTGTCCCAAAGGTGCTTTTTTTTCAAGAGGCAACTGGACTTCCTTGTTTTTCTTTGAAGATTTGTTTCTCTTCTCATCCAAGAAGCTTCTTCAGCTCCGACTGGATGGTGGGGAAGGGAAGGTTTTATGCTCCCTGCAGACAGCTGGTCATTTGCATCCTTTTAGAGGGTCATTGAGAGGGGGAGGGATATGACAGTCCACAACACAGTTCTTTCTGCAATTCCAAGATGGCTCCACGCCCATTTGCCCCACTTAGCTGACCCCGTGGACATAGACAAACCTCCAAGTGGCCTCAACCACTCTTTAAAAGAATGCAAATGATCAGCTGGCCTGCAAGGGATGTAAGTCTTTCCCCACCATCCAGTCAGAGCTGAAGCAGCTTCTTGGATGAGAAACGAAACGTCTTCAAAAGAAAAACCAGAAAGCCCAGTTGCCTCTTGGGTAAAGAAGCAGAGCAATTCCAAGTGGTTTAAAGATTCTTTCGCAAGCAAGTCGCGGCGACCAACTTCTGAATTCTCTTTTGGTTCCAGCTGCAAGCTTGCAAGAGCCAATCCCAACCCCCCTTTGGCCAAGTCAACCCATTGCGCCCCCCCCCCCCAACTCCTGCAGCCAATGGCAACGAGGCTTTGGCCACCGAAGACCGCCTCTCCCTCCGACGCCCCTTAATCCAGAGCGGGTACCTTGCGTCAGGGACGTGTCCGATGCCCTGCGCCCCTCTCGAAAGCTGACTGGGGACCGATTGTGGGCTTCCCGCTTGTGGGCCACCAGTGCCTGCATGGCTGGGTTAGGCGGCCTCAGGCCAATGAAAGGGGGGGTCAACCTCGGAGCTGGCAGGTTGGCCAGAACCATTTCCTTCAAGGAGGAGGTGTCTTCCAGGAAGTTTAAATCCCTCTGGATCGATCCCATGTTGTATTCCGAGTCAACGCTGCTCAAGGATTGGTTCGCGTCCACGGAGAAGACTTTTCCTTCGGGACCCAAGAAGAACCACAAGGAAGAGAATGAGCCATGATCCCACCGGGAGCGTTGTTATCTAAAGTCCTAGAAGGGCCACAGGTCACTTGGTGGGGCCTACAAGAAGGGCCTTTCCTCAGTATTGGTTTCACTTGCAGGCGACTTTTGACTTTACAGACTGTGGACAAAGTTTCCCCCTCTAAGGTTTCCCCCTCTAATGCAGGGCTCTCCAACCTTGGTCTGAAGCTCTGATTCTCCAGCCCAAAACCCTCAGACCCCATTTCGTACCTGGGCCCGGCATGGCTAAGAGGGGGTTGGTCACTTCTGCCAAGGTATGTCGCCTCTTCCCACTGCGAGATCCTTGCAGCGCCGCAAAGGCCTGGGCAGGATCCGTTTCAGTTTCCCCTTCGGCTTCGATCCCTTCATCGATGGACGTTTCCATCATGCTGGTCGGGAGGGACTGGCACCCCTTCCTCACCATCATTGGGGGAACCGGATCCAGCAGGCATCCGTTCACCTAATCGGAAGGAGAAAAGAAACCAGGGTTTGAAGACAGCAGCCCACAGGCAAGCTACTCCCTTTAGTGACGAGATGATATCCCTAAAAGCCGGTCATTGAGTGAACGGCACTGAAAAATTGAACTTATGAGAAATCCTTGCACTTGTGACAAGCAAAGCACCTCCCAAAGTCATGTGAGGAAAAACAGGGTCAGAGGAAAAACAGAGCTGATTTAAAAGAGCCAGAATGGTGCAGTGGTGAGAACGCGGTATTGCAGGTGAGCTCTGTCCACTGCCAGCAGTTTGATTCTGACAGACTCGAAGTTGATTCAGGCTTCCATCCTTCTGAGGTTGGTAAAATGAGGGCCCAGATTGTTTGGGGGCCAGAGGCTGACTCTATAAACCGCTTAGAGAGGGCTGGAAAGCACTGTGAAGCGGTATATAACTCTAAAGTCTATTGCTATCTATCTTCCTCCCTTTCTTCCTTCCTTCCTTCCTTCCTTCCTTCCCTTCCCTTCCCTTCCCTTCCCTTCCCTTCCTTCTCAGTGGTTAGAATGCAGTATTGCAAGCTAACTCTGTCCACTGCCACCAGTTCGATCCTGACTGGCTCAAGGTTGACTCAGCCTCCCATTCCTTCTGAGGTGGGTAAAATGAGAACCCAGATTGTTTGGGGGCAAAAGGCTGTAAACCGCTTAGAGAGGATGATGATATAAAGCATTATGAAACAGTGTAGAAGTCTACTTGCTGTTGCTATTGCTAGATCAGCGTTTCTTCACCTTAGCAAGTTTAAGATGGATGGACTTTAACTCCCAGAATTCCCCAGCCAGCAAGGGGGTCACCCTGAAAGGAGGTTTCTCATATCCTGCGTGCTCTTTTCACAAGAGAGTCTTCCCTCTCTCTCCAGCTTGCTGGGGGTCTCTTCAGCCCCCCTCCTAAGCCCAAGCTCGCCGGAGCAGCCGTATCTTTGCATAACCATGGTGTCCTTGCCCCGAAGAGCCAGCCCCTTTCCTGGGGAGGGGGAGGGGCTGGAATGCAGCCACAAGAAGCCAAAGGGAACCCAAGCATCAGGCCCCACAGTCCCCCCTGCAGAGCGAAAAGGCAAGGTGCAGCCCTTACTTTGGGGGTGTCGATTCTCTCTTCCTCCATGAAAGCCGTTTCCGCCTGGCAGACGGACCTGGAAAAGGAGAAGGCCTCGGCGGTCGGTGGGAGGCCAGGAGACCTTCGGAGCCGAACGTTTGGACTGTGCAAGTTTACAGGAGCGACAGATGCCTGCGAAGGGCGAGAGAAAAGGACGGTGGTCAAAAGAGGATTCGAGCAGAAGCCAAAGGAAACCGGGAAGTTCAAGGATATTAGGACGAAAAGTGAATAGAATGGAGTTGAGTGAAAGAGAGGAGAGGAGAGAGGAGAGAGAGGAGAGGAGAGAGGAGGAGGAAAGGAGAGAGAGGAGAGAAGGAGGAGAGAAGAGAGGAGGAGAGGAGAGGAGAAAGAGAGGAGAAAGAGAGAGGAGAGGAGAGTTGGAAGGGATTTGTAGGTTATGTAGTCCAACCCCCACCCCCCCCAAGCAGGAGACCCTACACTATTTCTGACAGATGGCAGTCCAGTCTCTTCTTGAAAGCTTCCAGTGATGTCGCTCCCACAACTTCCAAGGGCAACTTCTGTTCCAGGGGTTGATTGTTTCTCACTGTCAGAAAGTTTCTCCTTATTTCCAGGTTGAATCTCTCCTTGTTCAGTTTCCACCCATTATTCCTTCTCTGGCCTTCAAGTGCTTTAGAAAATTGCTTGACCCCTTCCTCCTCCTCTCTGGGGCAGCCCCTCAAATACTGGAAGACTGCCATCCTGTCTCCCCTGGTCCTTCTCTTCCCTAGACTAGCCAGGCCCAGTTCCTGCAGCTGTTCATAGTATGTTTCAGCCTCCAGTCCCCTCATCATCCTGGTTGCTCTTCTCTGCACTCTTTCTAGAGTCTCAACTTGACTTAAACGGCAACAAGGAAGACAGAAGAGGTCAAAGTGCAGCAAGCAACTTCTCCCAATCTCACAACTTGAGACTTCCCTACTGACTCGAGGCAGAAGGAACCAGGAAGGCCACCCCAAGGGCTAACACCCATCAACATATAAGGAAGGGCAGTTATTTGTCCCCTGGAATGGAGTGGGGACAAAAAGGGGAAGCCAGGAGATATTCATCAGCCAGCTGTCAAAACGAGTTCAGGACAGATTGGGAGCTTCTGGGTGGTTTACATTTAATCAACATTATTCAGATTTGGTTGTTTCTGAAGTCAATGGGAAGAACCACTTAGGTCCGAGATCCGGGTGTTTTTTTTTTTTTTCAAACTTGGCAACATTAAGATGGGTGGGCTTCAAACTCCCAGAATTCCCCAGCCACCTTAAAGTTGTAGAGGTTGAGAAATACTTCCCGAGATGGTGCCCTTCTCTCTAAACAAGCTGCTGGCTTGACAATACAGGATTTCCTGTCCATTTCCAGAAACACATAGCAGTGGGTGACAAGGACTTTTGTGGCAGGTTTAGTTAAAATGGGACTACCAGGAGAGGTCTGAATAACCGGTGGTGGCACGGTGTACGGACTGGAGTTGACTGAGGAGAGCTTCCCAGGAAGAAAATCCTTCCGCGTTCTAGGTTGTCCAACCGCTCTTCCGTGTTCTAGGTCGTCCAACCGCTCTAGAACAGAGCCCGGGTGTTGTTGTTTGTTTTTTTACCTTAGCGACCGTTTGTTCGGCGATGGTGCTGGGTCGCCGCTGGCGAGAGTCTAACCGCTGATCGATGGGGAAGCTACTGCGGTGGGACTTCAGCCTCTCCACCAGCAGGTAGTAGATAGCAGCGAAGTGATTGTAGCTCTTATCCTGCAGGGACTGAGAAGGAAACAAGGACCCAAGCGTTACGTCAGGGCATCGGTTCATTCCCCTGCCCCAAGGCCTTGCCCCCCACCTCCCGGGGATGGTGCAGAGTTCCCCTGAATCAGGGTGCACTCCTCAAGTTACAACCATTCATTTAGTGAGCATTCGAAGTTACAGTGGCACTGGAAATAAGTGACTTGGGACTGGTTTCACCTTCTCATCCAAGAAGCTTCATCGGCAGCTCTGACTTGGATGGTGGGGAAATGGAAGGATTGATATTCCTTGCAACATAGCTGGTCATTTGCATCCTTTTAGAGGGTCGTGGAGGCCACTTGGAGGTTGATCTGTGTCCTCGGGGTCAAACTGAGTGGTGCTCCTGGTTCCTGGAGCCTGCAATCAATCCTTCCATTCCCCAATATCCTGTGAGAGATGAAAAAGCTTCTCGAATGAGAAGCGAAATGTCTTCAAAGAGAAAAAAACAAGGGAGTCCAGTTGCCTCCTGGAAAAAAAGCACCTTTGGGACAACCATGACCTGGAGGCAAGGAGAATCTCTACAAACTTTTAGCTATACAATTTGAACTCCTTTTGAATGGTGTGGGAGTAAGAGTGGATTTCCAGAGGAAAAAGAATTGCAGACTACAAGAACCATTTGCACCACTCAGGTGACCCTGAGGACACGGATAAACCTCCAAGCGGCCTCAGCCACCCTCCAAAAGGATGCAAATGACCAGCTGCCTGCAAGGAGTATAAATCCTTCCCTTCCCCGCCATCCTGTCGGAGGTGAAGAAGCTTCTTTGGGTGAGAAGCCAAACACCTTCAAAAGAAAAACAAAACAAAACAAGAAACTCCAGTTGCCTCCTGGCGGGGGAAAAAAAAGCACCTTTGGGACAACCAAATGGCCTGGAGGACAGGAGACTTTTACCTGCAGTGAACCCCAATCATATTTCAGCCTCATGGGGGACAATGGACTCTTGCACCCTGTGGCCATTTGAGGCTTTTAAGAGCAAAACAAGACACCCTTTTGCAAAGGGGGGAGCTCAACACCCCCTCCAGCCTCAGGCCTTTTGATCCCTGCAAAAGTGAAACCCAACTCCGGCTGGGTCTTTCCCAATTCCAAGGCCTGGAGGGAAGGCGAAGCTGCAAAGCTCAAAGTTTCATTGACGTACATCCTCCCCCTGCCCCCCCCCCCTCCCCAACCCCCTGCCGCAGTTGCTGGCAGGAAGCCTTAATATTGCAGGCTCCACACCAGCTAAAAATATCGGCCGCTCTCAGGAAGTGATCGCAGGGAGTCCGTGGGGAGCAGTCGGGAGCATTTATTTCTGGAAAGAAGCTTGGTTTGGAATCCTAGCCCAGAGACCGAAAATAAAAAGGAGACTCTGCACGTTTCTTAAGCAGACGGTCAGTTCTCGGGCCGGGCAAGAAGCTTCGATACGGAAACAAAAAATAAAATAAAAAAAAGGTGGGTTTGGATTTCCTGTGTTCCTTCCGACTTGTAATTTCCCCAAATTTCCTCGGACCAACCAACAACAACCGAATTTCCTTGTCCTCTGGAAGCTAAGCTCGGACATGGAAATTGGAGGACGTGGAAGTTTTAAGAAGCCTTTAAGCACGAGGGATGTAAACATTCCTGGAATAATGAGAACCGGCCCTTTTGAAAGGAAGAAAATACCGATTCGGGTTGCCCAGAGGGAATTTCCAAAAGTTGTGCTTAGGGGGGAAAAACAACAACAATCCACGAAACGAAAAGTACCTATTTTTTCCCCCTGTTCCAATATATAATTCCCCCTCACCAAGAATTGCACAATAAAATAGAAGCAACAATGGAAACAACCCCTCTTCCCTGATATTTTGGAGACCTAAGATATAGGTAAAGGTTCCCCTCCTTGCACATCCATGCTAGTCGTTTCCAGCTCTAGGGGGCGCTGCTCATCTCCGTTGCAAAGCCGAAGAAGAGCCGGCGCTGTCCGAAGACGTCTCCGTGGTCATGTGGCCGACAGGACTAAACGCCTTCGAAGGCACACGGAGGAACGCTCTTCCCTTCCCACCCAAGGTGATCCCTGTTTTTCTACTTGCATTTTTTACATGCTTTCGAACTGCTAGGTTGGCAGAAGCTGGAACAAATAACGGGAGCTCACTCTGTTAGGCGGCACTGGGGATTCGAACTGCCGAACTGCCGACCTTCCTGATCGACAAGCTCAGCGTCTTAGCCCCTGAGCCACCGCCTCCCTCTAAGATATAGATAACCTGGATTAAATCATCTCTCCGTGCTGGAGGCTGTTTTTACCTCGATGGTCTTTTGCTGGTCAATTCCCAGGCTGTGCATCAACCTCAGGACCTGCTCGTTGTATTCTCCGATGGGAGGCCCGTTCTCTTGCCCCTGGGCATAGAGAGTGGGCCTTTGGACTGGAACCTCTATCAGCATCCACTTGTGCTCCTTAATCTGAGCAATGCTGAGTCTCTTGGATGGATCCAGAACCAGCATCCTCCGGATGAGATGCTCGCACTCTGCGTGGGCCCCAAAAACGAAAAAGAAGAGTTGGATACAGGAAGGGGAGAAGTCTTGGTATAGAATAGAACAGTGATGGTGAACCTTTTCGGCACTAAGCGTGTACATGCGCACTATTGCGCCGGAAACCAAAAGACTAGCTGGCTGGCATGTGCATGCCTGATTTTTGTCCATTTTTGTCTGTTCTTTGGGCTGTTTTCAGGCCATTTTTCAAGTTTTTATCTATTCTATTCTATTAATTCTAGTTCTGTTCTGTTCTATTCCTATTCTACTTATTCTTCTATTTCTATATTTATTTTATTTTCTCTTTTCTTTCCTTTCCTTCTCTTCTCTTTTCTATTCTAGTTCCAGTTCTGTTCTGCTCTATTCTATTCCTACTCTACTCTATATTCTGTTCTGTTGTTCTATTCCTATTCTACTTATTCTTCTCTATTCTATTCTGTTCTAGTTCTGCTCTATTCTATTCCTACTCTACTCTACTCAACTCTATATTCTGTTCTCTTCTATCTATAATAGGCAATATATAGCTTAGATGCCAATTAAGTTATTGCTGAAGATAAAAATCAACACGAATGGAGTGGCTTTACTTTGCACAAAATACAAAATCTACTTCTCCCACAGGTGCACAATTAGGGGGGGGGGGAGCCAAAATAGAGCTTTGAATAATAATCGGGAGAAAATGGATGCCAACACAAGGTTTTCTACCTGGACTCAGCCATTCCTTCCCGGGGCAGTTCAGTATAACGCCCTGGCTGCTTTCGATGACATTTCCACCCCTGGACTTATAGCCACAGACAGGCCGACCATGAATCACACCTTGTTTATGTCAGAATGGAGTTACGGGAGACCTCACCCCCTCCCTGGCTTTGCGGATGAGCCCCCCTAAGGCTGGGCCTTGCTTGAAGGCCTGTCCTGTGCGAATAGGGACACAGAAGGAAGCTGTCAAGAGGTCAACGTCACCCTACAGCTGCCTTTTAAGCCACAGATTATGTCCATGTCCAATTTCAGGCCTTCTTGACAGCTCTGCCCTTTGTGAGGATGGACACAACTGGGGTCCCAGTGCAAATTCTGTCTGTTTTGGCCAAACATCCAAAGGCCAATGTCTGTCTGTCTCTGTCTCTCTGTGTGTCTCTCTCTGTGTATGTGTCTCTCTGCCTCCTTCTCTGTCTTTGCCTCCCTCCCTCTCTTTCTCTTTCTCCCTGTTTTGTCTCTCTCTGTGTGTGTGTGTCTGTCTGTCTCTCTTTCTGTGTGTGTGTGTGTCTCTCTCTCCCACCCTCCCTCTCCCTCCCTTCCTCCCTCCCTCTCTCTGGGACTTCTTGTCCCTTCCCATCTCCATCACCTACAGCAGATGGGGGTCTGCGGGGAACGGAGGCGGAAAGACCCCCGAAAGGAAAGGTGGCTGTACCTTCAGACATGAAATAGGGGATGCGGAACCTCCCTTCCAAAACTCTCTGCCGCAGGATGGGGAGGGTCGGTCCATCGAAGGGCAACGCTCCACAAACCAAGACGTAAAGGACCACGCCCAGGCTCTGCGAAAGAGGAGTGGGGGGGGGGGGATCTGAGATCTGGGGACACAAGAGGCCTTCACCACCGCCCTGCTCCAAAGATGGCAGTCATCGTTTCATGATTCCTTCCTTCGTGAAGCCTCCCTGCCTCCTTCCACCCTCCTTCCCATTCCCATCTCCTTCCTTTCTTCCCCTCTCCCACTCCTATCTCTTTTCTTTCCTTTACTCTTCCTTCCTTTCCTCCCTCCCATTTTTCCCTCCCTCCCTCTCCCTCCTATTCCCATCTCCTTCCTTCCTTCCCTCCTCCATCTTTTGCCTTTCCTTTACTCTTCCTTCCTTCCTTCCCTCACATTTTTCCTTCCCTTCCCTCCCTATTTCCATCTCCTTCCTTCCTTCCCTCCCTTCTCCTTCCTTTCCTCTCTCCTTCCTTCCTTCCCTCCCCCCCATCTTTTGCCTTTCCTTTACTCTTCCTCCCTTCCCTTCCCTTCCCCTCCTTTCTTCCTCTCCCTCCCATTCCCAATTCCTTCCTTCCCAACTTCTCTGACCTGCTCTGGTTCACATCAAAGCTTCCATTAGGGAGCGAACCTCGACCGGTTTTGTCAGCCAAGCCCGCCCCGCCCCGCCGATCTCCGTGCTCTCAGGCACATTCTTCCCTTCTGGGATCCACAGGCAGGATGTTTTCCTTAGCAGCCGGGCCAAGTCAACAGCTCCTGCCATCCATCCCCGTCGCTTTGGCACGTTTGTGCAGAGCGCGAGGGGCCGTCCTCAGCCCTTGGGGGCGTTTGGGGTGTGCCCGGGGTTCTTCGTTTGGGAGCGAGGGGCAGGGAATACGGGGCCAGGGGGCAGCTGCTCCTCCTCGTTGCAGAGCCTCCCGGATGAAATGGGCTCCCTTGTTAAGGGGAGGGAGGGGGGGGAGAGGATGGCGCTGAGGTTGGGAGCCTGCCACGCTTCTGAAGAAGGACCGACTTCAAAGGAGGCCTTTGGTCCTCAAGGGATCCTCCCTGCATCCGCAGTCCAGGCCTGCAACCGATCAACAGATAGGCCTGGCGCAGGCTCCAGACCGCTTCGTGCTCTTCTCCCCTCGCCTTGCCTGACCCAAAAGGGACGAAGGCTTCGCCCCCAAATCCACCAGAGCCTGCGAAAGCATCGGCAGAAGCCCTGCGGATCCCAGGAGGGGCTCAGAAGGCAGAGTCCCACCCTGACGGGCGTTTAAAAAAAAAAACAGCAACCGTAAGGCCCTGGGCTCTGCTAGGTGTCCTCTGGGGGGCCCTGGTGTCCCCTCTGTGTTTCCTTTTCCCCCCAAGAGCTGCATGAAGGAAGAAGGCACGGAGCCCAGCCCTGCAGCAAGACTGCCAAAGGCCAGGCCTTCTTCTCCCTAGAAGGCTAGCAGCCAAATCCCTCCAGGCTTCGAGAATCTGGTGGGATCTCCCAAGGGGGGAGAACTTAAATCTGCTCAGCCCAGCGTTGACACGCCAAGACATCTTGGTCCAAATTCAGGATGGGGGCAGAGAGGGGAGGGGGAGAGAGAGAGGGAGGAGTGGGGGGAGAGAGAGAGATGGAGGGAGAGGAGGAGAATTGGAGTCCGTTTTCTGCATCCGCTGAGCGGCTCCCTACCTTGCAGGTTTCAACGGGGAAGGTTTTCTGGACTCAAAGCTCTCTTCTTGCGACAAGAAGGAGGTATTTTAGCAAGTCAGAAAAAACAAAAATGTAAGTAGAAAAGGAAGAGGGTGTTGCAAAAAGAAAAAAAAAAGGGAAACCAAGAAAGGGCTTCGTTTAACATGAGGCAGATACCCAAATGTCCAGCTGCGGCCCCTCGTACTGCTGGCCTTCAAAGACCTCGGGAGCTGCGTAAGGAGGGCTTCCACACCAGGTGGTCAGTGGCTCGCCGCTTTTGTAGAAGTTCCCAAACCCAAAATCTGCAGAGGAAGGGGGAAAAAAAACACAAAACAAAAGCAAAACACAGATGGACCATAGACACTGGCTGTTCTACCTGGCAGGTATATCAAGAAAACACAAGCGGAAGATGCCTCTGGGTTGATGTCCAACTGAGGGATTTCTCGTGGGTGCCGGGTTAAGTGCTGGGAAAACCGGAAAGCTGGTTCAGAAGAACCTTTCATGGATCCAGCCCAACTCCTGGGTTCTGGATAATTTTGTGAAAAGAGCCTTCCTTCCTTCTTCTCCTATCTCTTCCTTCCCTTCTTTTCTTCCTTCCTCTGCTGCTTTCCTTCCTCCTTCCTTCCTTCCCATCTCCTTCCTTCCTCCCCTCCCGTTTTTTCTTCCCTTCCCTTCCTCCTCTCTCTCCTTCCTTCCTCTCTCCCTCCCATTCCCATCTCCTTCCTCCCTTCTTTTCCCCCTCCCCTTCCATTTCTTCCTTCCTTCCCTCTCTCTCCCCATCCCATCTTTTCCTCCTTTCCTTTACTCTTCCTTCCTCCCCTTCTCCCATTTTCCCCTTCCTTCCTTCCTTCCTTCCTTCCTTCCTTCCTTCCTTCCTTCCCAATTCCTGGGTTCCGGATAATTTTGTGAAAGGATCTTTTCCTTCCTAAACTTTGGCCCAGCCTGGGTTTCATCACTTCACAACCATGTAGTGTTTTCCAACTGCAGCCATTTTAAGAGGGATGGATCTCAACTCTTAGCATACCCCAGCTACGGGAAAGCGACCTCCTTTATCTGCCACGTTGCCTTCAGAAACATTCTGGAGATCCCACAGTGAGGTTCTGGGATCGAAGCAGCAGGGATCCTGGAGCCCGTAACCCCTTCCCTTCCCTACACAGAACCTTCCCCAGATGCTAAACCAAAGGAAAAGTTTCATTAATCTCACCCCTCGTGCCTGTGAAATGTTAAGCCTTTTCAGATCAGCGGGAGACGTCTCCCTTCCTGTCGTAAATCCATAGTCTAAGATATATTCTCCAACCATGGAAGCCGGCCAGAGCCTGGTTTGCTGGAATGCGCTTGGGGTCTCTCTATTATTTTTAAGAGGGAGGGTTGCATTTCACAACTCTCTCCCTTAAAGAACGACTTGAGTGCAACTATGGGCAACTTCACTAGGGTACAAGAACGAATGTTCTATCTGAATTGAATTGTGTGAATCATGAATCGGGAGGAGGGGGGCGGTTAATGGACCAAGAAGAAGAGCCCCAAACGCCTCTCCTGGGTGCATCTTGTGCCTTTCTTTCCCCATCTTGGTCCATTTTGAATCAATTCTACTGCTAATGTCTATGGTTCTGACGCTTTATTTTGCTGTTACTGATTGTAAGCCATTTAATGCCTCTCAAGGGAAGACGAGTGGCATCTAAGTTTAATAAATAAAACGATAAAAATTCTCTGGAGAATCTGGGCACGTGCCTAGATGCTGGTGGATTGATCAGTGGTAGATAATCCGATGTCCTTCTGAAGATTTGCAATTGTCTGCCAAGGTTTTTGACCCTTGGCCAGGAGGGCTGAGCTTATGGGAAACGGAGTCTAACATATGTAGAAGACATCAGCCTCTAACCTCAGGAGCCAAATCCAAAATCCCTTAAACATTTTGTTTAAGCTCTAGGAAAATGTAATGTTCTTGGAAGTCTCACATTGGAAACAGGAAGTGGCAACTGGACTTTCTTGGTCTTTTTCTTCGAAAACATTTCGCTTCTCACCCAAGAAGCTTCTTCAGTTCTTCTTGGATGATGTCTTAACAGAAGAACATGTCCAGTTGCCTTTTTTTGGTGGGGGGGGGGACCTTTGGGACAACCATGACCTGGATGATTGAGAATCTCCACAGTCATCTAAC
Source organism: Notechis scutatus (assembly GCF_049901735.1). NCBI lineage: Eukaryota > Metazoa > Chordata > Lepidosauria > Squamata > Elapidae > Notechis > Notechis scutatus. Next base: position 25,897,966 of record NC_142015.1, on the reverse strand, counting down.
CATTGGTGACTTTCTTGATGCCTGCTGAGGATCCGAAATGATGTTTTAGCAGACCTGATCTGATCCCCCGTTCTGTTGTGGCCCAACAGCGGCCAACGGAGCTGGTGGCAGATTCGGACAGTGAGGAGGTTGGGGAGGAACATGGGCCAGTCCTGGAGTCTGGGGAAGGCTCTGAAAAGGGCTCTGTGTCGGAGGCAGAGATGGGGCCAGGGCCATCTGACAGTTATCAGCTGTCTTCGGAGTCGGAGTAAAGCAGAAGAACAGCTGGAGCCTGTTCCCAGTGTGCGCATGCACAGAGCTGCCAGATGAAGGGAACAGCTGAGGAACAAGGGTCGACTTGGGAGTAAAGCTACAGGTGGATGGTGAATGGCTTCCTTCCCTAGAGTATAAAAGAGGAGCGAAGGGAGAGTGGGGATTTGCAGGAGACAATTGGTCCATTCCAGCATGCTTGCCAAGTATCATGGCGTCTGAAAGATATAGGCCTGGCCCCTCTCTAAGCCTGATAAAGGTTTGTAATTGGGAACTATCATGAAAGGCTGTTGGCCGGGACTTTGTTGGGAAGGAAATTCATTGCAAATCAAATAAAAGGAGTTTATCGGGACGAGGACTCAGCTTTGTGCTGTCGGGGGAAGTTTAGCTCAGAACATGTTCACCATCTTACCCCCCCCCCTTTTTTTTTTGCTACTTGATTCAAAAAGCTAAGCCGAGCCCAGTTGGCACTTCGAAAGGAGGTGACCCGTGGCGGCCTAGATGGGGAAGTTGGAAAAAAAAAAACACCACCGTTGCTAAGAAACTGCGTGGGACACCTGAGGAAGTCACCTGGTCTCAGGCTGGGCTGGAGGCCAGACTCGATCTCCTCCCTCTGCTTCGCATTCTTCCCTGCCTTGCTCCGACCTCTCCAAATTTGAAAGGGCCAACATGGAAGCTGTTCATTGGCCAGCAGAGGGGAGCATTTTCTGGTCCCAAATATATGCTGTTGCTGCCAATCCATGGCCTCCCTCTCTCCAAGGAATACAACCATTCCCATAATAAACCAGAAGTCCCCACCTCCTGAAGGGCCTTGCAAATAAATATGTATGTATGTATGTATGTATGTATGAATGTATGTATATGTATATGTATGTGTATATGTGTGCATGTATGTATGTATGTATGTATGTATATGTGTATATGTGTGTATGTATGTATATGTGTATATGTGTGTGTGTATACGTATATGTATATGGTATTCAGCTTTGTTCGGGTATTTTCCCACGTCATTATAGTTGTGGTTTTAAAGTTGTAGCAACGTTTCGGCAGAATCTCATCTGCCATCATCAGGCTTCTGTATTGTGTTCGTCTGTATATATTCATCTGTGTGTGTGTGTGTGTGTGTGTGTGTGTGTGTATTGTTTTCTTAAGTTTTCACGGTACTTACATGTATGGTATTCAGTTTGTTGTATTTTCCCAGTCATTGTAGTTGTGCTTTTAGCACAACTACAATGACGGAAATCTGAACAAGCTGATATAATATATATATATATATATATATATATATATATATATATATATATATATATATATATATATATATATGTGTGTGTGTGTGTGTGTGTGTGTGTATATATATATATATGCCAATATATAAATTGGCAGCTCAAAAGGGCAGAACGTCTGAACAAAGAAGAAGCCAACTGTGAAGGGAAGAGGAGACAATGGAGGAACCAGAAAGGCCTGTTTGTCCACTTTTCACATGTTAACGTCACCTGCACAGTCAGCCTCCAGGAACAAGGCAGCCGGAGGGTGGAAGGGAGGGGTGTGGATTCGAACTAGCGCAAAGCCTCCAGGAGACGTGGAAGTGAAGCGTGCATTTCATTTGTCTCAGCAGTCTGTTCCTTCACACGCTGCTGTCAAAAAGAGTCACCACCCGCCTTGTTGGCAGGGCAAGAAGTTGGGCGGCCTTGAGTGGCGCTCAGCTTGGGAACCGAGGAGTCTTTCTTTCTCAAGAGCCTGCCCTGATTTCTGTGTCACGAAAGTACAGAGGAGGCACAAAGACATTCTCCACGGTGGCTTTTGCAAAGCAATCCCTCCTCGGGGCCGAATGCCTTTGGTGGGTGGGTGGCAGCTGGGTTAAACCTGGATGAATGGCTACCTGATCCCTGGTGAATTTCAGGAGAACCAGATGGGTAAATTTCACAGTGCTCTGAGATGTTTCACTACCTGATATGATAACAGAATCAGCACTAAAAGGCCCTTGTAATATAACCCCCTCCCCCCTTCTAGCACTGAAGATGTTCCCTAGATGGGTCATGAAATGTCTGCAAGAAAACCACCAAGCTCAGAGAGCACCAAGGGTCCCACAGTTCTCTCTTCTGTCTCCTTCTCCTCCTCCTCTCCTCCTCTGTCTCCCCCCTCCCTCCTAGCATTGAAGATGTTCCCTAGTTGGGTCATGAAATGTCTGCAAGAAAACCACCAAGCTCAGAGAGCACCAAGGGTCCCATAGTTCTCTCTTCTGTCTCCTTCTCCTTGTTCCTCCTCCTCCTCCTCCTCCTCTGTCTCCCCCCTCCCTCCTAGCCAGGGCCCCACAGTTCCACCCTGAGCTACAAATCTTCTTTTCTATGGGATTCACAGAGCTCCTTGCTTGGGTTTAAACTCAACAGTGCAAATGCCATGTGACGTTATCAGCAGACGCCGGGATGATAATTATACAGCCATTACAAGAAATCTTGCAGGCATCATCAAGACTTCACTTCGCATTAACGCTGGGTGGAAAAGGCAAGGAAGAATTTATCTCATTAAGACAGCAAAAATGCCCAATGGATTTTGTTGTCCTTGATACAAGGAAGTAGATTCTTTTTCCCCCCTTTGTTGGTATCTAAGACTAAACCACGTTTTAAGGCTGTAAGGAACCAGCTCCTGGGCGCCTTGATTTCAACCTCCACCTACAGCATATACTTTGCCTAGATCTTTGCCCTAAATTATCTTCAATCTCTACTAGGATCAGTAACAAGAAACCAGCTTCATAAATGATAGCCTGAAGTCCTGATCAGGAAGTTAAAACAAGCTGCGATCGATCCAAAAACAGAAGTACAATTTCTGGTCCTTTTTCTTCAAGCTATGCCAAAACAAGGATGTTACTAAAATCCAAGCCTTATCCGAAGCTATGACAATGGTTTCCTTGACTAGCTTTAAGAACAAAATACTGTCCAGGATGTACCTGCCATTCCTTATTTCTGTTTTGGAGTTGAATTAAGTGCCTGCCAAGAGTTGCAAAAACATCGACCCTTTTAACAGCATAAGACGGTCCTTTGCAAGCAAGTAGAAGTGACCATATTTTATCCAAACCCAACTGGGAACCAAGGCTGTTTCCCACATCCTGGTTATCTCTCCATTCAACCTACCCATGATGCAAAATTAAACTACAATAATATATGACCTCTGCTACTAAAGCCGTCTGCTTTTCAGTCGTTTTAGCATCCATTCCCGCTTCCCTACTGCTATCAATCCCTCTGGAACTCAATGCCCGCAGTTCTGGGTTCCGCCCTCTTGGATCCAAACACTCTCGGCCAAAGTGGCAAGACATGATTTCTTCCAAGAACTGGACAGCGTTACAAAACTCTCAAGAAGCTCAAACACATCTTCTCGTTCCTCTCATTTTAAAACAAATTCTAGTCGGGCAATCCAAGAATCCCTTGCATTATACAGAGGCGGAGGGAAATTATCCTACTGCGGCAAACATCTGCTGTATTTAAATTTGTAATTAAAACGGAATCAAGCGTACTAAAATAACCCGAGAATTTTCCATTTTGAGTCGTTTCTTTTTCTTCTTCTTCTTCTTCTAACCCCCAAATTAATTAATTTGATTGTAACCTGCACATCTGGCCAGGGGGTTAGGGGGTTGCCATGGCACTGCAAACAGGAGTAAAAACTTTACAGCATCCAAAATGACTCCGATTTGGACAAGCAGAGGGGGGAAAGTCAAGCAGGAGCAATTTTTGTAGCAAGACCTTAGGGCCAATTTTATCTAACCCTCATGAGTGCAAGAGGGATTTGGGGAGGAGTGTATTGTTTTTACTCTTTTTATATTGGTTTTTATTTTTTATTTTTTTGTAAGCTGCCTAGAGTCATCGAAAATTATGAATTTATTTATAGATAAATAAACCACCCGCCCAGCCCGTCACGTACGGAATACCTGCTATCTTAATATTCATGTTGTTATCGAGAAGGAGATTCTCCGCTTTGAGATCCCGGTGTACAATCTTCCGGCCGTGACAATATTCCACAGCCGAGAGGATCTGCCAGAATTTGCGCCTAGCATCCGTCTCGCTCAAACGTCCCCGATTGGCCAGGTAATCTGCGGAAAGAGGAAAGGCAAAAGGTGAATTGCACAGAAAAAGGTGTGTGTGTGTGTGTCTCTCTCTCTCTCTTTTTCTCTCTCCTCTTTCCCAAATTCGGAAATCAAGCGTGGCAGCCGCTTGTAACGGGCAAACAGGAGAGGATGCTTTGGCTGGGAGGTTTCATAGCTAGGTGAAAGTTCCTGCATTCGTATGCACGGCTCTGCCTGGCCTGATGGAAACCAGAAAGAAGACACGGCCAATTCTTCCCTGGAAGAGTGAACGTCCCAGCCTTTCTTCCTAGGACATTCTGTCCTGGCTCTTTGCAAAAACAAGGACTCTCAAAGTGTTGCTTGGAGGCCACCTGGAATTTCCTATGTGTGCATGGGAATGGGTGGGGTGGGGTGGGGAGGAGAGAGGGGGGGAGAGAAAGACAGAGAGAAGGGGAGGGAGAGAGAGAGGGAGGGAGAGAATGTGAAAGAGGGAGGGAGAGGGAGAAGGAGGAAGAGAATGAGAGAGAGAGAGAGAGAGAGGGAGAGAAAGAGAGAGGGAGGGAGAGAGACAGAGGGGGAAAGAGAGACACAGAGAGGGAGGGATAGAGGGGGGACAGAGAGAAGGAAAGAAAGGGGGAGAGAGGGGGGGAGGGAGGGAGGAAGACTCTTCAATGCTGTACAGGTTGGCAGGAAGTCAGGACCAAGCCAGCCACCTGGCACATTCTCTTAAGAGTTTCAGGATTGAAGATCTACTGAATGAAGAGGACTTCGCCTACAAGGGAAGCGAGGTCTTTTTCTTTGATTTTTTTTATTCTTATTCTTATTTTTGCAAGCTTGGGGCAGCAGTCAAGTAAGAAACCACCAGATGTCTTGGCCTTTCCCTGCTGGAACTTCCTCCTTTCATATTCTGAGAGGGCAACTATCACAAACAGGAAGACACACATCTGACGCTAGCATGAAGTTCTAAGGAACAGCTTTCGTTTGTGTTTTCACACCCAGTTATAAGACTATTATTATTATTTTTCTGAACCACACTCCCCCTCCAAAACTATGTTCCCTAAACTACACTCCCCCCACCTCCCAAAAAAGCCAAGTTTTAAGGTCTTTCTGGAACCCCGGGAGGGTTGGAGGCGTGTCAGAAGAATGCCAGTTTTCTAGATCTCTTTTAAGATGAGCCAGTAGTACAGCGGCCATATGGCCTTTATTAAAAAGGTCAGTCTTTTATTTTGGAAAGCTGTCCTTTAGATTGATTTATTTTTCAAAAAGCCCACTTCTGCCCTTTATTTGGGCCGTTTGCAAATGGTACCACTTAATGCACGCTCTTTCAAATTCATGCAAAACATGTGAAAAGGGAATTGCCCTTTTAAAAAAAAGCAAGTTTGCATCATATGCCGTTTGATTTTTTTCAATATTTTTTTATTATTAGAGGCTTGTAAAGTTTGCCCTTAAAAATTGTCTTGCAAAGCTAAGTTTTAAATGCAAACAACTAAACAACAACACAAAAATTATCCTCTTTCAGATTTTTTTTCCCAGGTTTGTCCTTTATTTCCCCCGACAAAATAAGGTCATATAACCGAGAACTGGAACCCATGCCTCCTGCCCAAACGGCCCAGAAACGACAGGAAAATAGTATCTTTCAGGAGACTCTCTTGTAAAACCAGGAGCACAATCACACGGGGCTTCTATTCATCCCACAGTTTCAGCAATGCAGGTAGACTTGTGTTTGAAGTTACAACAGCACGGAGAAACGTGACTTCAACTCCTTCCCTCAAAACGACGCTATAGAGCCCTGCACACCAGAACAACTACACACAAGGACAGTTTTCCCCCGAACGCCATCACTCTGCTAAACAAATAATTCCCTCAACACTGTCCAACTATTTACAAAGTCTGCACTACTATTATTATTAATCTTCTCATCACTCCTGATCACCCCTCCCCTCGCACTTGTGACTGTATGACTGTAACTTTGTCACTTGTATCCTTATGATTTTTATTGACTGTTTCCTAGTATGATTTGATTGCTTATTGTACCCTATGACTATCATTAAGTGTTGTACCTTATGATTCTTGACTCTTGACGAATGTCTCTTTTCTTTTAGGTACACTGAGAGCATTTGCACCAAGACAAATTCCTTGTGTGTCCAATCACACTTGGCCAATAAAGAATATTCTATTCTACTCTACTCTACTCTACTCTACTCTACTCTACTCTACTCTACTCTATTCCTTATTCTATTCTATTCTATTCTATTCTATTCTATTCTATTCTATTCTATTCTATTCTATTCTATTCTATTCTACTCTACTCTACTCTACTCTACTCTATTCTTGCAGTCCCCCCCATCACGGTGATCAAAAATTTGGGCACTTGGCAACCTGCCCCAACCAAGAAAAAAAAAATCCACCCTCAGAAGTTCGCATGACCTCCCCCCCATTCCCTTGCCAAGGACGCCTTAGTAATCCTTGCCAAGAACGTTTCAGTAAACGTGGGTTTACTAAAACCCACCTCGCCTGCTACCTCTTTAAGACGATTTATACAGATTTGGGGTGGACACACAACGGATGGGATGGGAGTGGAAAAAAGTCGTGACCTTCTGTGGTGGGTGAGGTGTGTGTTGTGTGTCTTTCTTCAGAAATGGACAATGAACACAGCCGCCTGGCAGCTACACAAGGAAGAAAAGGACGGGGGGGGCGGGCGGGGGGGGAAGGAATCCAGATTTGTATTGACGAAGAAGACCTGCGAGCGGAAGGAAGGAGAGGAGGCCGTTTCTAAGGCACCTGGAGAAAAACCCCACTGTCGATTATTTCAGAATTGATTTCGAAAGCAATTTGGAGAGAAAACAATTTTGCAAGGCGCCCTTACAAAATGAAAAAGGCCCTTTTAAAATGTACTTAATTAGCTAGACTGTTGGAGAGAGGGGGAGAGAAATTAAAATATATATAGATAATAAACCTTTATTGAAAAATTAAAACATTAAAATACAAAATACAACACAAATATTTAAAACAGGGTGTCCAACCTTGGTACGTTAAGCCTGGAGGACTTCAACTCCCAGAATTCCCAGCCAGCAAAGCTGGCTGGGGAATTCTGGGAGTTGAAGTCCTCCAGGCTTAATGTTACCAAGGTTGGGACCCTGATTTAAAATAAAAGTGTTATGTATATTACAATCCTTTTTGACAGTGCTTGCAGTTCAACTGTTATTCCAGTGCATATTTTATACTCCTATTTGTTCATATATACATATGAACAAATTCCTTATTTATTTCTTATTTCTTCATTCCTTATTTATTTATTTCTTTCATATATATCTTTATAGAAAACCGGGCTAGGAAACTGGACAGGCACTCAAATTATGTTTCCTTTGTGCACCAAACTGTAACTCTCCAGGAAGAGATGAAAGGGGCTAGATTTTCTCTCTCTCTCTCTCTCTCTCTTTTTTTTTTCCCCCTCTCTCTCTCCCTCCCCAGTATAAACAAAAGGAGGTGATGTAACCATGGGTGCCGGCCCCTTTTGCAATAATCTCACCGTCAGATCTGATTAGTGGTTTTACTGACAGATTTTCAGTCAAACGGGTTATACAATTGCCGTGCCACCAAACGAGGTTGGTCTAGAAACCTCTAGTGTCTCATTAAAAGATGGTTTTTTTGGGGGGTGGGAAATAACCCCCCCCCCACTCTAAATAAGCAATCCAATTGGAGTGGGGTAGAGCACCCCATTTTGTATGCTTTCCAACGCTCGCAATTTACACGATGACTTTGCAAAGTTAGGTGAGTTGTGTTCGGTGTTTGTACGGGATGCAAAGCATAACTGGGGGGGAGGAAAGGTTGTGTTGGGTTGTGTTCGTCTTTTGTACAGGGCGCAAAGGGTAAGGAAATCAGCTTCTGTGCCAATTCCCCCAGGAAGGGATCTTGAAGGGCGGCCTTCGGGGCCTTGGAGGGGAAGTGGTTTAACTCACTAGTGCCCCGTTTCTCAACCCTGGCAGTTTGGAAGAGGGATGGACTTCAATTCCCAGAATCTGCCAAGCTGCCATGGCTGAGAAACACTGAATTAGCATAGCTGGCTGGGGAATTCTGGGAATTGAAGTCCACCCGTCTTCAAGCTGCAAAGGTTGAGAAACGTTGAATTAGGTTATTATTCTTGCTGTCTCCCATCCTTCCGAGGTCGGTAAAATGAGACCCAGATTGTTGGGGGCCATAGGCTGACTGCAAACTTAGAGAGGGCTGTAAAGCACTGTGAAGCGGTATATAAGTCTAAGTGCTATGGCCCTCCCTCCCTCCCTCCCTTCCCTTCCCTTCCTTCCTTCCTTTTCCTTCCTTCCCTTCCCTTCCCTCCCCTCCGCCCTGCTTAGAGAGGGCTGTGAAATAAATATGTCTAAGTTCTATTGCAGGGGTGGGCAATTATGTCCTCTTTATTACCTGTGGACTTCAACTCCCAGAATTCCTGAGTCAGCATGGCTGGCTCAGAAATTCTGGGAATTGAAGTCCACAGGCCGCAAAGGGGTCATAGTTGCCCACTCCTGTTCTATTGCGTTCTTTCTTTCTTTCTTTCTTTCTTTCTTTCTTTCTTTCTTTCTTTCTTTCTTTCTTTCTTTCTTTCTTTCTTTCTTTCTTTCTTTCTTTCTTTTCTTTCTTTCTTTTCTTTCTTTTCTTCCTTTTCCTTTCCTTTCCTTTCCTTTCCTTCCTTCCTTCACCACCACTGGAGCTTTTTAAGAAGAGATTGGACAGCCATTTCTCTGGGATGGGATGGGGTCTTCTGCTTGACCAGGAGGTTGGACTAGAAGGCCAATTGCAACAACAGGTAGGATGCTACTGCATCCAACCTTCAGAGGGTTTTTCTCTTAGATCATCTCGGGCCTCTCTTTGAGAAGAAAAGCAGATTAGAAGAGCATCAGCCTGATTTTAATTCCTACAGGAAGCCTGAAAACAGTTGTATGCTTCTTCTAGAAGGCTTCTGAATTCAGGGGATGGGATAAAAATACCCAATAAAGTAATTACAACACTGTTGAAAGGACACATATTTGATCAACACCATGTTCCTAAATCAGAAACATTCGGCCCCGTATGTGAGGTTGCCTGCCTTAAAACCATTGTCAGCAAACATTTACTTAACCTCTAATGTACATACACAACCAACGGAAAGCAACTTCCCTATTGTTGCCAAGAAAAAGACACAAGAGTTGTCCATAAAATGAACTCAAAGGACAAAAGTTAGCAGAGATGGCTAAACTGACTGCTTCGGTTAACAAAAAAAAAACAAACCCACACAATTACTTTTGTTTCGACTTGGCAACCACTTTTGGACTTTGTGCTTGAGATGGGAACAAAAATAAAACTTTGATTTTGGGGTTTATCCACTGGGTAGGTTTGTTGTTATAGAAAAGGCTAGTTTATACTATTATATAAAAATAAAAAATTAAGGTTTGATGCCATTGTCTTATTCTACTACACCAGTCTGAAGTCAATACCTTATCTTTCTTTTTTTCCTTTTCCCTACACTTTCCCTTTCCCTTCCCCTATTGTTCTTATTTTTATTTTATTTTTTTGTTTGCATTTTTGCATTTTACATGATATACGAATAAAAAAAAATCTACGATTTTTATGCATTATGAAGCATGGCGAAGATGGAAGCAAACAGAGTTTGTGGAATAACAAGACAAATGTATTTGGCTTAGCAATATTAAAAAGTTTCTCTCTCTCTTTCTTTTTTTTTAAAGGAAGCCTCCGGTGGGATAGGATTCCTGGGTGTGAATTTGTACCGTGTTACAAAGCCAGCTACTTGCTACTGTTCACAAGAGGCAGCTGAAAACGCCAGCTGGGCTTTCCCTCTAAGAAGATTTGGGAAGACTGACCGGATAATAATGATTTTAAGAGGCAGCTTTTCCCCAGGGTGACGGCTCATTGATGAGAGATCCTATGAGATCCTGTCAAAGGACAAACGGGGACCGGATCAGTCCAGGAAGGATGGAGGGGGTGGGGGGAGAGGAAAGAAACAAGGCCCATCAACCCCCAAACTCCACAACAAGAGTTGCTGTCTTTGTCTGCGAGGAAAAAAAATATCTTAATCATTCTGCATTTCTGTTTTCTTTTTTCTTTTTTAAAAAACGGGGATCCGAATGATTTCCAGGATAGGTTCTTCTAACCAATGAGGGGGACAGGTGGTCCTTGACTTATGGCCACAATGGAGCTCCAAGTTTACGTTGCTAAGTGAGACATTTGTCAAGGGAGCTTTGCCCTGTCTTTCTTGCCCTGGTTGTTAAAGTGAATCATTGCAGCTGTGATTGTAAACAGCCCGATTATGGTCGCCTAAAAACAACTGTACCCAGGCAATGCACCGTTTGATTGAAATGGAGTTTTTATGTATTATACTGATAAAACAAATAAAACGTTAAAAAAAATCATTACAGCTGTTAAGTTAGTAACCTGGTTGTTAAGTGAATCTGGCTTCCTGGGTGATTTTACTTGCCATAAGGTTGGGGACACTGAAATTGTCGGAAACATGAACCCGTTGGCAAGAGTGTGGACTTCGATCACGCGGCCATGGGGATTGCGGTGAGGGATGTGTGAAAAATGGTCACAGCTCACTCTTTTCAATGCCGTTGTAACTTCCAACGGCCACTAAGTGAACTGTTGTAATTTGACGACTACTTGTGGTTTGCAAAGATCGGGTTAAAAAAAAAAGGCGAGCAACGGATAGTATGTGCAAAAAGGGGCCAAATTGTGGGAAGCACAACTCTCCTTACCTCATTTCGGGGCCTTGTAGGTTATCAGGATGAACTTCTGATAACTGCTGATGTGCAGTTAGTCCTCAACATACAACCATTTGATTAGTGACCATCAGGAGTTACAGCAACTCTGGGAAAAGAGACTTACACGCACCCAGACTTACAACTGTCGCAACATCCCTGCGATTGCGCAATGAAAAATTTGGGCACTGGGACCGGGTTGGATTGACACAGCGTCCTGGGGTCAGGCTATCGCCAACCTCCCCACAAGCCAATGAGAGAAGACAGGCTCGCTTAACGATCAATCGGATGCACTTAACAACGGTAATGGCAACAAGGTTACAATATTGGGGCATGGCTTGCTTAACGATGTACCAAATGGTTTTCACGCAAACACCTTTGGAACATGCTTTTCAAAGCAGCCACTGCAATCTCTACCTTTCTTTGCTAAAGGATTGTCCTGCAATAAATAAATAAATAAATATTTTTATTTATTTATGACAAACTATTCTAAAAATAAGAGTTCCAGGTATGCATATCCGGAACTAAAATGGTATTTATTATACTTACTAAGCCTCTGCTGACATCGCCGGAGTATTAAACTACCATTACAGAGATCTATGCCTTTATATATCATTAATCAATTTAGCAGTTGCACACGTAATAGGCCCTTCCAACCGCCTCCCACCTGTAATTAACTCTGTTGTTTTTGCTTTAGTCATGTTGGTTTCCAGCTTGGATTGCTTGTCTCTATGACGTGTTATAGGCTTTATCGGTTTTATATATATAGGCTTTCCTAGAAAACATGTAGCTTACACACACACACACACACACACCACATACAGAGGTCACTCTTAACCTCCAACCTCCTTAAGTCAATTTAATTGGGGTAATTCAGAAGAATTGGAAACCATCTCAATTTCAAACAGAACAATAGCTGGAATAAACAGATCTTTCACTTGGAAATGAGGCCGTTTCCTGTCCTGCTTAAGAGCAGCAACCCTCTCGGTTCTCATTTGCAAGAAATCCCAACGTGGAACAACAATTTGGAACAGGCTGATATCCCAGGGATGATGACTAAACAGGAGTCCAGGCCAATGAAGATACCAGCTGTATGAACTTTCCTTTCTCGAGAATTTCCAAATTCTCTCTCTCTCTCTCTCCTCCCCCACCTTATTACTATGTATTTGCCAGCTAGGAAATCCTGGGGAAAAGTTTGTTAAAAGGAAGCTGAGCAAAGGAAATTAAAAGGCATGCACTTGGCAGACAAGGATATCTTTATGTGCTGGGAAACTGGTTGGAAATGAGCATCAGGGAATCACTTCTTTTACAGGATCTTCTGACCATATTCCCTCCCCCCCCCTCCGCATCGCTGACCACAAGAGGTGCAAACCTTCAAAGGGAAAGGTGGATTGCCAAACTAGCCTGGGGCAAGTCGACGCTTTGTTCGGTGCCAGCTTGACTCGCAATTCAGGCTCCGGCAAGAAAGGAAAGCCACTGAATTTAGCGTCCTTGGTACAGATGAATTGGCAGGATTAACAATCAGGTTTTATGAAAGCAAGCAACTTTTTAAGAGACTCCCAAGTACGACTGGAGCTTGTGACCCAGCAACAGAGGCAGCAACGTGGCTTGCCAACTCTTTACCATTTAAGGAAGGAAAAAAACAACAGCCAGAATCTACAACTCTGGGTTCAATCAGACAACAAAGTTGGCTAATTTAAGAGGTGTGGACTTCGACGTCCAGAATTCCCCAGCCAGTGCTAACATTTGAAAAACATTGAATTAGATGAATGTGGGTTAACATATGGCCCTTAAGTCTGATTTAGCCAGGAGAGGATATGTCCTATGGTCTTCTATATTCTTTATAAAAATAAAAAAAAACTCTGAGGAATATCACAAACCCTTGGGGAGCAAGCAGGGCCACAGGCAAAGAAGAATTTCGATACAGATTAACAGAGTTGGAAGGGACCTTGTAGGTCATCTAGTCCAACCCCCTTGACCAAGCAGACCCTTCACCATTTTCGACAAATGGCAGTCCAGTCTCTTCTTGAAAGCCTCCAGGGATGAAGCTCCCACAACCTCTGAAGACAACTTCTGTTCCATTGCTTGATTGTTCTCACTGTCAGAAAGTTTTTCCTTATTTCCAGGTTGAATCTCTCCTTGTTCAGTTTCCATCCATTGTTCCTTGTCTGGCCTTCAAAGGTTCCTTGGAGAATAGCTTGACCCCCTTCCTCCTCTCTGTGGCAGCCCCTCAAATATTGGAAGGCTGCTCTCCTGTCTCCCCTGGTGCTTCTCTTCCCTAGACTAGCCAGGCCCAGTTCCTGCAACCGTTCATCATATGTTTTAGCCTCCAATCCCCTCATCATCCTGGTTGCTCTTCTCTGCCCTTTTTCTAGAGCCTCAACCTCTTTTTTATAGTGTGGTGACCAAATCTGAATGCAGTACTCTAGGTGTGGCCTTACTAAGGCTTTATAGAGTGGTATTAGTACTTCCCTTGATCTTGATTGTATCCCTCTGTTAATGCAGCTTAGGATTGCATTGGCTTTTTTGGCTGCCACTGCACACGGCTGGCTCCTATTTAACTGATTGTCCACTAAGACTCCAAGATCCCCCTCACAGTTACAGATATTGAGCCTGGTTTCACCCAGTTTGTATGTGTACTTGTGGTTTTTCTTGCCTAAGTTTAAAGGGGAGTAGACCCTTCAGCGGCTGTTGCTTACTTTCCAACAGAAGAAGTGGGAGAAATCCACAACCAGGAGCTCAAACATCTTACTTAAGTGCTTCCTATTTACATAGCCTCCTCCAACTATTTGCTTTCTGGATGTGGTTATCAGTATAGACGCCGTACCGTACCTCGCTTAGCAAAAGGGTACATTTGGCAAAACACGGCACGTATGCCCAGAGGTTCTTCTCTGATACCATGTTAGATAAACGAAATATTAACCCCAGTCCAGGTTTGGTTTTTCTTCTCCTTATCAGTTCTGAACATTTGCAGGGCTCCCGGGAGAAAGGCGATCGGGCAAGTAGCTGCTTCCAACCCTCCAGCTGGAACAGAAGGGGCTGATAAAAAGTGACCTTACTCACAACCAGGCCAAACACACACACACACACATGGTGCGTAAGTGTCCGAGGAAGCACCCTGGCCACAGCTTTGCTCAGGGTATTAAACATGTAAACATGAGTGATAAACATGCGACGAGATGCCAGGAGTCGGCATCATGTGCAGTTACAACAAGAAAAGTGGATTTAATATAAACCCAACTCGGCGTTGACGAGGGGGGGGGGGGGGGAAAGGAAACATTTCACCAACTATTATTTATTTCTGCTGACTTTTATTATCAACAGTGTCCCTATTCTGGGCTCTTATAAAATGTCTTTGTACACATGTAACCCTAATCTACCTCCAAGGCCATGGAAATTCTACTTTAGTGGTAAAGCTGCAGAGGAAAAAAAAGCAAATTTAGAATGACGGAATAACAGAGTCGGAAAGGAGCTTGTAGCCTCCTCCTTCCAAAGCCAAGGTACTAGGGCAAGTTTGGAGGCATCACCCAGGAATTTCCACCTCCTCGTTCTCCACTCTCACTGCCACAAGGCAAATGCATGGAGTTCCAGTTGCTCTTCTACCTTTCAGCACTACCTTATTGCCATTAAACGAGGACCTCCTCCAAGCCAAGAACTTGGGATTGCCAAGTGCCTCAATTAGAGATAGTCCCCAACTTACGATCATTCGTTTAACGAAAGTTTGAAGTTGCCATGGCTTTGGGAAAGGTGACTTAAAAAGACAACCATCCACATAGGCTATTGGTGATTTTAAGGCTCCCCCACACGCTCTTCAGTTCTTCTGTGTTATTCTTTTTAAAAAAAAAAATTCATTCGCAAAGAAAGAAAATGCCAATTTTTCTAAAACTTTTTAGAAAGCTTCAGCAGCCCTTTTTCTAAAGCTTTTTTCTACTTTTAGAGTTGAAACCATTTCTAAAAGATCTAAATAAGGTTACGAGTGATATTTTATGCAACATGGTGACATAATACATTCCGAGCATGGCTCTGCATAATTTTTTTTTAATACCAGGGAAGACTTCTGATTCACATACATTATGTATGTAATTAAAAAGAGATGCAAATTCTACTGCACCAGACAAAATGGATCGTGGCCCTTTCAGTTTAAGCATTACTTGCCTGGTGGGCAATTTTTAACGTTCTTTAAAAAGGCCACATTTCAGAAAGCAGGTGGATTTCACAGAATAGCAGCACCAAGAGATATATAGGTAGCCTCAACTTTCAAGCATTCATTTAGACAGAGGTCTCCAAACTTGGCAACTTTAAGACTTGCGGACTTTGCCACATGTAAATCACAGGACTGTGGGGAGGCTGCAGTGGTCATACGTGTGAAAATTGATCATAAGCCACCCTTTTGAGTGCCGTTGTAGCTTCGGTCACTAAACGAACTGTTGTAAGTCAAGGACTACCTGTATTCGAGAGGTCACGCTATCTTTTCCCCCCCATCAAATAGAGTTTAAGTCCTCAAAACTGATCTGGATGTTTATGTCCAAGTACGGATGTCAAATCTACTTGCTGGTGTGCAATGCACAACAACGAGACTTAGTTATCTTCTGTTCAGCAGCACATCAAAGTTCAGAACAGTCGATAACATTACTGATCCTTAATCTCAGTAAAACTGCCAATGTAGAACAGGATATTGTATGTTATACCAGAGGAACAAAATCCAAAAATGTTCCTGCAGAAAGAGAGAAACTGACCGTAAATCATAAAAAAAAAAAAACAAAAAAACCACTGATTCTGTTCTTGCACGCAAGCTGGTGCCCCAATGAGGAATTTCCTCTTAAAGAGATTTCTCTCTGAGCCCTGGAAATACTGTACAATCATGCTACACACACACACACACACACACACACACACACACACACCCCCTCCCGAAACGAATGCTAGGCTCTTCGGGAAGCTGAAAAGCTGTGAAAGCACCATGGGCCTTCTTTTTTTCTAAATGGCAAAAAGACAGAAATACTTTTAAAAAGGAGAACAACAATAATATTTATCCACCAAGGATGATTAAACAGGGCGAAACCAAAGTGTTCTGACCCAGCTCCCCAAACACGACAAACCCTCTCGATGTGAATTCAAAAGATTCCTTTATTAGGAGTGCCGGCAGCCCGGCAAAAATGTCTCTCTCGCTGGTTAACGAGTCCGTCCGTCGGCCCGGAAGATGAATAGTTGTCTACCACACCTTTTCATCTCCACCCCCTGCCTTTTATTCCCCAGAACTAGGGTGGGGCCTCACTAGCAGTGGTGGCTCTTCCGTCCCAAGGACCGGCCCATAGATTTCCACTGCTCTCCTCTCCTCTGCCTTCTGTGCAGCTGCGCATCAGGCACTTGACTTAGTTGTTCCTCCTCTTCTTCATCAGCCACTTCCAGACCTGGGGGCTGTTGACTCTCCCATCTGAGTGCTGACGGATGGCCTAGCCTCCATCTCTCTCTCTCCCTCCCTCCCTCCCCCGCCCTCTCTCTCTCTGCCAGATCCATTCTCTTTTCCCCCTCAGGTTGCCCTGATGCTGGCCCTGACTCCCACACTTCCACCTCCTCCTCTGATTCAGCTGCTGGAGGGGCTGGTGGCCGACAGACCGCAACACACGGGGCCACCATGCCTTCCAGGAAATCGGCATCTGCAGAGCAGGACACGGCCTCCATCGAAGAGGAAGTGAAGCATGACAAAAATAATCCAAGCTAGCGTTTCTCAACCATGACCATTTTCAGATGTGCAAGGCTGGCTGGGGGAATTCTGGGAGTTGAAATCCACGCGCATCTGAAAGTGACCAAGGTTGAGAAACACAAGTCTA
This sequence comes from Notechis scutatus, assembly GCF_049901735.1. Lineage (NCBI taxonomy): Eukaryota > Metazoa > Chordata > Lepidosauria > Squamata > Elapidae > Notechis > Notechis scutatus. The sequence continues at coordinate 25,881,083 of NC_142015.1, read as the reverse complement.
ACCTCTCCCCCTTTTATGCTACACAGAAAATGGGCTGAATTGAGCCCAGGAGAACATTCTCCAATCCACTTAATAATGGTGACAACGCAGATACCTCCAAGAATTCTCATCGGTGTCTCTCTTCTTAGAAGGGTTTGGAGTCATATAATGTTCATCCCACTGTCTGAATTTTATTGAAACATTCTGCACGAGCTGGGCCAAGGGAAGGATTAGGCCCAAGGACATGGAATATAACTCACCCTACTAGGAGACCAAACTCTTGTGCTTGTCCTTGGTGTTCTCTGAGTTTGGTGGTTATCAGTAGGTTATCAACCTAGATAACACAATCATTAGCTCTGATGGTGTTACCCAGTTTGGTCATGAAACGTCTGCAAGAAAACCACCAAGCTCAGAAACCACAATTCAACCCTGAGCAACGAATACTCTCTTCTGTTGGGACCAGACTCTTGCTTGCTGCTTGTCTATCAGGGACCCTACGCAAATTCCTTCTGTGGTTAATCTAGCAAACCCTGTCAAAGCTATTCTGAAATAGAAACCAAGATTGCAGCCTGACTATTAGTCATCCTCTGGATTTTGTGTTCTGAAACATCCCAACACAAAGGGGTATCCAAGAAATGTGACATTGGAGGAAGTCGCCCTTAGCCATATAATTGTTCACGTGCCACCGTTTTTTGCACAATCCAACCCAAGAACCGGCAATCTTATCCAACGACAACTCAAGATAAAGCTAAGTAATTAAAGGCAGCCTTTACATTTCAGCTCTTAAAAAGGCTTCCAGGGTTCGCTTCTTACTCCCTTGTATACCTTATCTGGTTAAACACTTCCAGGACATTCTGATTATTTTGATTACACAGTGGGAACCTTCACATGATCTTTCTCTAATGTGCTATCGTCAGACTGTAATCATCAGCCAGCAGTGCCCTTTGGCAGTGTTTTTTCAACCTTGGCAGCTTTAAGATGTACGGACTTCAATTCCCAGAATTCATAGCTGGCTGGGGAATTCTGGGAGTTGAAGTCCACACATCTTAAAAGCTGTCAAGGTGGAGAAACATGGCCCTTCAGGATTCCGCGCAGAACAAACGAAGGCAAACTTTGCCCAAAAGAATGGACGCGACACAAGTTTGACCACGAGGCTTCCAAATAAGGACAAAAATAATATTCAAAGTACTTTGGTTTTCAAAGGAATTCCATGACAGATCTCAGAGTAGCCATTTTGGGGGTGGGGGGAAACGAATAACAGCACCATTGAGTAAGAGATTGCTGAACACACATACATCAAAATGTTTTAGGCTATCTCAAAAGGTCTCAACAAGCCCAATGGGTTTTTAATTTGTTACAATTATTAATTGACAAAATAATCTCTTACAAATAGCCTGTAATTGCAAAATTATTCCAGTTCCGCACCTTTTCCAACTTTAAATCCTACGTCAGTTTGGAATGAATTATGCCTCACAAAAGCTTCTACCTTTTAATAAAAGGCGTTAATCCGAAAATATGCGACCTCTTCCTGATTTGGATAACACAAACAGGAAGAATCTGGTACTATCTTTCCAGAATTTTTATTAAAAGGCACAAGCTTGTGAGATACAGTTCATTTCTCTCTTAAAATGACGACCGTGCCCAACAGCACGATGGGATGGTGCTAGTGAGATTACACATTACCCCTTTGCAGGTGTGTAATCTCAAACTTCCCTTGTGCATCCTGAGTTAAGGAATGGAATAAACATTTCAAAGCTATGCAAGACTCAAAAAAGTTGAACTTAAGATTGGAGAACATTTGCAGAATGGATTTTTGCAGGACAATGTGGTCTCCTGATAAATTATTCTGGAGTCCCAATCAATGGTTATGAATAATAAAAAATGATTTTGTTTTAACTGTTGACACCAGACAGCCAAAGCAAATTGTGTTCACAGTGAAATGTTTGCCATTTGCCCTAAAACAGAGTTGGAATGTAGGAATCTGTGTTGTTATGTTCTCGTTGTCATCATCTTAGCCAACATTGCCAATAATCTAAGGGAAGGGAAATTGAAATTTATGAAGCCTGCACTTCCCCTTCTCAAACAGAGAAACATTTGCAAGGTACAGCATGCCAATGGAAAGAGGAACCATCTTAATTTTGGAACTGAAGATCCCTCAAGAGGACATACTGGAGTGAATAATCTACCGTCCAAAATTCCCTGCCTTTGTTTCTGGACGACTGAGCAGAGGAAAACTTCTGTTTTTAAGAGCAAAGATAATTTCCAAATATATTACGGTCTGCAACTGTTGGAAGAAACCAACGAGCTATTTTTATAGTCGGAAAGCTTACCAAATATTTCACCATTTTTGGCATATTCTGTCACAAGGTACAGCATGCTTTTGGTCTCCATCACCTGTGAATGAAAGGAATAAACATCATTTTAACTGGCAAAAAGAAGGGTGGGGGGGGGAAATCCCAGGAAATCTTGAAAATAACTTTTTCAGTATTTTTCCTGAGGTAAATGAAACACCAGAGAGGTATCGTTACATGTATAACCATTCCAAATTACTTCAAGAATTTGAAGGTGAAGGCAGGATGGAGATAAGGTTTCTCTAAATCGTTGATTGAAAGGAATGCCTCGTTACTGGAACACAAACAACTTTAAGATATATGGAGGTTTCTCAGAATAAATTGCAAGACATAGGCTGAAAGTTGTGGGATTTGAGCCAACGTACTGGAGCAATAACTTCTAGGAGGAGCAGGGGAACAAATGAAATCCATAGTCCTGAATTCTGCATCGCTCCTCGACACATCTAGCATTTATTGTGGGATGCCAAATATAAGAAAACAATGCCAAATACTTTTAATCTTGAAGACAGAGACAAGATAAATCACTTGGCGCTGAAATGTTTAGATCTGTTTTTTTTTTCCTGGGAAGATCTGTCTCATTAAACAATTCTCCAACGGCTTTTGCACAGAATAGGAAGGCAAATAAGAACGGCAGTGCAATTTTTGAAATCTTGCAAGAACAGAATATTCCTGTTGAGAGTTCCTGCCTGTCAACTGTATTCTTATCCGGGATAATTTGGGGGTGAAGAGAAGACAGCATTGGTCAACTGGGGTATTTTTAGATGATCCAACTAGATCAGTAACAATTTCTGTCTCCCAAGTGTTTAAATATGAAAACGAGAGAATTGGATGGAATCCACAAAAGTTTATGCCAGAATACGTTCATTTGCTTTCATGCTATCACAAGACACTTCCAAGAACTTCAAATATTTTTCTCCAAATCGAACACAGACTGCAAACCCTCATGTTGGGCAGAGAGAGCGGCTGGTGTGTTAGTGAATAATCATCTCACTTAGAATGTTAAAACAGCCGGGCCGCTTCTTAGGCCAGAGGAGACACTGAAAGGCTTTTAATAAAGGCAGAAAGTTGGGAGAACTGCAAAGCTTGCAGGATTTTTCCTGGGCCTTGAGAAAGTTTGACGTCATGCCCGAAGTAATCTCTTGATCAAAGGTAGGCATCGACGTTCTTGTTCACCGAAGGAACAAGTTGTGGCCACGGGGAGGAAACTCTGCAGCTACAAGATGTGCAAGGATGGTGAGCGAGGGCTCTAGCAGTTCAGGCCAGGCCTCCTGACGCACACAATTCAGCAAACTCTCCAACGCAGTTTCTCTGGTTGAGATAAAAGATGCCAGCTCTTCACCATAGTTGGTTAGAAGAGAACGGGTCTGCCTGGCTGTTTGTCTGTCTATGTATCTATCTATGTATCTATGTATGTATGTGTCTGCCTGCCCATGTATCTATCTACCTACCTACCTACCTACCCATCCGTCCAATCAATTTTATACACTGTTTACAAACACTATAACACTATAAAATATAAAAACGTGACAAATAGCACAGTTAAAAGGAGAAATTAAAAAGTTAAATTAAGAAGTTAAAAGGAGAATTTAAAAAAAGATTAAAATTAACAAATAAAAAATAAAAAAGCAGAGTTAAGAAATCAAACCAAGGCTGAAAAGATTTACATGAACTACCACCCAGCCCCTAAGCTGTGAGGCTTCTGATGAAAATGTATTTATTAGTAAAATCACAGGAAGGATTAATTGGTTAATTGGAAATCGAAGAAAGTCTCAACTGCTCCATAACAAAAGCAAAGACTTTTTAAAGCTGACTAAAAGAATAATGTTGACAGCTGGGCTGCTTTTTCCAGAAGATCTTAAGAGCATGAAATAGTATTATGTTGATTATTTTTTTTAATGATCTGGATCGTTCTCTCATTTCAAAATTCAAGTTAAGCAAGTAAGCTGTTCGTTTTATAATATCGCCATTAACTGCTTGATTTATAGCGAACTGTCAATACTGAGACATGATTTAATAAAAGCACAAGCCAAACATTGTTAAACCAAATGTTTCTTCTTTAAATGGCAGGGAAGAGGTCTTTCCTTCTTGAGCTTCAACATTTAATACGAGTAATTTGTTAATGACATTGGGTAAGCTAATAAAAAGAGTCCTAAGCAAGAACTTTACGTCGAGATTTACTATGACAATCCGGTGGCATCTGGTGGCTCACAGGGCTGCTTCTGAAAAACTTTGTTCATTTGGCTGATTCATGTCTGGGATTTGCTCCTGGATTACTTGTCTTCCTTGTCAGCGCTTAAAACTTCTATTCTTGAATTTTGGCTCACTCCATGGTGAAGTCTCAACTACTACCTACTTCGGTTCTACAACTGGCTGTCATCGTTTTGAACATCTGGTTGTCTGATGAGAAAAAACATCTTTTGTTAAGCAAGTGGTGCTTAACTGTTAAAGGGACATAATGGAGCTTTCCATATCAATGTTACATAAATTCCTGATTGCTTAATACTATGTGTGTGCATATGACCCACGTAGGATAAAAGATAATCAATGCTAATGGAGATTTGGTGCCCTGAACAAGTCCTCAAGGAGATTTCTAAGATATTTACTTGACTGGTGCTAAGATGAAATTCTTTTTGGTAGGACAGCATGGAGGAATATAATGAGGAAAGCCATGTTAAAGACAAATATTACACGATCTATTTAAACTTTCAAACGTATTTAAGAGCTATGCTTGTCTGAATGAATGAGATCAGTCTTCAGAGCTTTAACATCTCACCGATAAATTGGGAGAATCGATAAACAGGTTCCACACAAATTCATATTTGTGGAATAGATGTGGTTTAGCATTAAGTGTAAGCAATCCAAATATTTCATGGGGAGAAACAACACAATCACTTCTTGGAAACCTAAGGAAACTTTACCTTCCTACTCTTCAAATCAAAGGCAACTATGGTCCTTTTATGAACTGTTGGACTTCATCTCCCAGAATTCCTGAGTCAGCCATACATGGCTAGCTCAGGAATTCTGGGAGTTGAAGTCCACAGCTTTAAAGGGGGCCAGAGTTGCTCACCCCTGCTTTAGACCAAGAGTACTACAATGATGAAAGGGGAAGAACCGGTTTTTGAAATCCTGCCGTTCACTGTTCCACCTTAGGAAATTGTGGAGTCGAGAATCGCTCTACTTGAACACGCAGATGCAAAGCTATTCAGGTCAAACTGCAGATTACATAAACAGGATTCTGCAAAAAAAAGTCCCACTGATCCATATGACCTTATGTTTTAGCAAGAGCCAATAGCCTCAGGTGACTCACTGCATTCCTAAAAGACTCTAAGCCAGGATTCTTCCCCAACGTGTCTTGTTCGTAAGAAAGTGGACCAATGAATGTTGCTCCCACTTCACTCTTTCTTCAAGCAGAGGCAGATAAACTAACCAGCAACCAGGATGGAAAAGTTGCCAAGCATCTGAATTTCGATCATACGATCATGGGGAACACGCTGCAACAGTCGTTAAGTGTGAAAAATAGTCATCGGTCACTTTTTCCAGTGCCATTGTAACTTTGTAGCGTCACTAAATGGACAGTTGTAAGTCCATGTTCTGAACTAGACCTTCCCAAAATCATGAAGCCAACTCCTTGTCCCAATAAAACCCCTTTTATTTAGTTTAAAGTGAATTCCTCTCTAGCAAAGTCCTGGCCAACAGTCTTTCAAGAGATTTCACAACTACAGACCTTTATCAGGCTTGGAGAATTGCCAGCCGATACGCCACACTGTAGCAGCAATTACTTGGCAAGAACTCAGGAACAGATCTTCATCCTAATGTATTGAACGAATTGTCTCCTGCAAACCCCACTCCTCTTTCGCTCTTTATTCCCTATGGGAGGGGCCATTCACTGTCCACCTGAGCCTTTACTCCCGAGTCGACCCTTGTTCCTTAACTGTTCCCTTCTCCTGGCAGCTCTGCACATTCGCCCACTGGGAACAGGCTCCAGCTGTTCTTCTGCCCCACTGATCTCCGACTCCAAAGGCAGCTGATAATTGTCAGACAGCCCTGGCCCCATTTCTGCCTCCGACGCAGAGCCCTCATCAGAGCCTTCCCCAGACTCCAGGACTGGCCCCTCACTGTCCGAGTCTGCCGCCAGCTTTGCTGGCTGCTGGCGGCCACAACAATCCATCTGTACTTGCTAACAATCGTAAGTCAAGAGTCTGGCATTCTGAAGAACTGCTGCTGCGACCGATTTTCCAAACCGAACAGAATCCCTGCAGTCTAGCCTAAATCGATTAAAAACTCTGTGCCTTTCAACAATAACTGAGCCAACAATTTTAAGGCCAGCTCCCCTTGGCATTTTGTTACTGAAGTCAAGGGAAGTTCAGGCTTGTGAATTCATGAATTATTCAAAGCCAGGCAGTTGTTAACATTCAAAAAAGGATGAAGTAAAAAACTAACCTTGAAGGATCTGAAGTATCAAATTGTTCCCAGATTTGTACACAGGGATGAATTAATTACTACTTAATAATTCCACCAACGGCAACCAAGCATGGATAAATTTATGACTGGTAAAAAGGTTGCGTTCCCATCACATTTTAATCTTCAGATTCTACAGGCAAGAGGGTTACATACCTGATAAAGCTTGATAATATGTGGATGGTCCAGCATTTTCATGATCTGTACCTCCCGGTATATTTTCTCCAGGTTGACAGAATCGAGCTGAGATTTGTCGATGATTTTTATCGCCACCTAGAAAGACACAAAAACCAAGGGATGATGTCAACCCTGCCTTCGCAAGCCACTTCACCAAAGTGCAAAGAAACTGCTACCATCCAGTTTCGACTTGAGGGGTGCATTGACTGTGCCCTAATATTAAAACATTGCATGAAGAAACATCAAGGGTTTTGGAAGGGGTGTGTATGTATTGAGTGGGAGCAAATATTATATTGTATAAAACCCAATGCTCGAGTTGATAGATGTTGGTTCAAGAAAGAATGGAATCCACACTCACTGGCCAACGCATTTCTCCATAGCAACCTGTTTCAAAGACTTCTCCCAACTCCCTTAAAGCAGATTTTGAGAATATATGGGGAAAAGGAGGAGTTACACAAGCAGACTTCTTCCATTCCCATGACACTGGATTCCCCCAATTTATCTCATTTTATTTATTCTTACAGCTATCCCGCTGTGGGAGAATGAGTGGCAGAAGCTAGGGGAAGAGTGAAGAGAGGGACCAGCCTAGAGTCCCTACATAGTTACAAGCAAGATCTATCCAACCTTCGAGTGCTGTTGGCCCTTAAACCAAGCGTGGTGGCGCAGTGGCTAGAGTGCAGCACTGCAGGTTATTTCTGCTGACTGCCGGTGCCTGCAATTTGGCAGTTCGAATCTCACCAGGCTCAAGGTTGACTCAGCCGTCCGTCCTTCCAAGGTTGGTAAAATGAGGACCCAGATTGTTGGGGGAAATATGCTGACTTTTGTAAACTGTTTAGAGAGGGCTCTGAAGCAGGGTGAAGTATTATATAAGTCTAAGTGCTATTGCTATTTTCCTTCCTTCCCTTTAGAATGCAGTATTGCAGGATAATTCTGCCAACTGCTAGGAGTTCGATCCTGACCAGCTCAAGATTGATTCAGCCTTCCATCCTCCAAGGTTGGTAAAATGAGGATCCAGATTGTTGGGAGCAATGGGCTGACTCTGCAAACTGCTCAGAGAGGGCTGTAAAGCACTGTAAAGCAGTATATAAGTCTAAATGCTATTGTTATTCGTCTAGATTAGAAGATTCTTGTGCAAAGACTACAGCAATAAATTGACTACAGCAATAAATTAATGGAAACTAATCGGGAGCATCAACTCTTATTCTATTTGTGCTAAAATGGAAAAGAATGCTTTAAAGTGAGATTTAAGTATTATCAAAGTAGAGCCAGCTTTCTGAGGTTTATCATGGAAGCAAAGGATACGTGAACAAAGGACTGTGGCCGAGATAGGAGTCAGAAAACAAATAAATAAACCAGACATTGCTTCACACCAAACGTGCCTCAAAGGTTGCTCCTATTAAAAGGACATGACTAATATGTTGTGCATTAGTCATACGTTTTAACTCACATTCTCTGGGCTTGCAGAAGGAATCCCCCCACCTACTAATCCTCAGAGACGGGGAAAAAAGTTCTTTAACATATAAAACTGTCCTTTTAAGAAAGTGCAATTAGAAAGCAAAATCAATGGGGTTGATTTATTGCATGTTTTCCATTTTAACTATGATTAATGTTTTGGATACTTAAAAAACCATACAGGTAGTCCTTGACTTATAATTGAGCCCAACATTTACGTTGTTAAGTCAGACATTTGTTAAGTGAGTTTTCCCCCATCTTACGACTTTTCTCCCCATGTTTGTTAAGTGAATCAATGCAATTCTTGAATGAGTTAAGACAGATGTTAAGTGAATATGTTGACTTTGGTTGTCAGAAGGTTGCAAAAGGGGATCACATGACCCCAGGACATGGCAACCGTCATAATAAGAGTCAGTTGTCAAGCATCAGAATGTAAATCACATGACCATGGAGATGCTGCAACGGTCATAAGTGTGAAAAATGGTCCTTCCTTCCTTCCTTTCTTTCTTTCCTTCTTCTTTTCGATCCTTCCTTCTTTCCTTCATCTTTTCTTTCCTTTTTTCTTCCTCTTTTCGATCCTTCCTTCCTCTTTCTTTCCTTCCTTCCTCTTTCCTTTCCTTTCCTTCCCTATGATTAGAATGCAGTATTGCAGGCTAATTCTGCCAATTGCCAGGAGTTCGATTCTGACCAGCTCAAGATTGACTCAGCCTTCCATCCTTCTGAGGTTGGTAAAATGAGGACCCAGATTGGGTCACTTTTTTCAATGCCATTGTAACTTTGAATGGCCACTAAGCAAAATGTTGTAAGTGGAGGATTCCTGTATATTGTTGTACAACAGCTTAGGGAAAGCTAAGCCATTTAGCTTAGCACAATTCAAACAATCTACAAATCTGGGTATTTTTAAACAAACAACAACCAAAGAGACATATCCATTTAAAAATTAAAATACATCCATGTTAAAATTAAAAATTAGAATGTAGGAGTGACCGACTGGAAATCACAGTGCGTTGTCAGAGAAGAATCAGGCAAGAGCAGAGTGACCTCTAAAAAAACAATATCAATTGTTTTTTCTCTCTCTCTCATACATACATTGGCAGACAGGCTTGGCTCATAATTACACAATGTGGTTTATTTGGTTCCCCACCCTCATCAATCTTCTGAGTTTTTATTAAGTTGCCTTTTATCCAGACAGCGTTATTCCGAACTGTTACGGTGCCCCCTTTTTTTGTACACCGTACATCATAGGGCCCAATATTGAATTAAAAAAACAAAACAAAATGGCTCTAGCAGGCATTTTTTTCCAGAATATTAAAAGCTGCAATCGTTCGAGAAAGACGGAATGGCGAACATTTCCAGGCGAGTAAAGGAACATCTTTCTTTGTGGTGCACATATTTAATTGGTGTAATTTGCTGCTTGCAAAGGCAATGTAAAAACTGTATACCATCTCTAGAATCTCTCAAGATTGATAAAACAACCATTCTCATCCTCTTGGTTGGTGGGCTTCCAATAGCATCCAATGGGAGAGTAAAAAAATATTTAAAACTTCTTTTACAATGTGAATAAATATAAATAAGACGTTCACGGCAGTGTTTCCCAAGCTTGTCACCTTGGAAGATGGGTGGACTTCAACTCCCAGAATCCCCCGGGGGGAATTCTGGGAGTTGAAGTCCACCCATTGCAAACCTTGAGAAGTTCTGGTTGATTCACCTCGCTTCCTCCTTCCACGCACTTATTTTAGGCAAACCTGGATGGTGCGCAGGGCTTGGGCTCAAAAAAGGGGACTGTTAAGGGACAGGTAGTTCAACATTTCTGTGGTTAAGGGAGAATTTGTTAAGTGAGTTTCGATCGTTTTTACGACCTTTTCTTGCCACAGGGAATCCCTGCGGTTGTTAAGTAAGTCACCCTGTTGCTAAGTGAACCTGGCTTCCCCAAGGATTTTAGAAGGTGGCAAAGGGGGATCTTAGAATGCTGCAATGGTCATAAGTATGAACTGATGGCCAAGGGTCTGAATTTCGATCACGGCTTCACGGGTGATGCTGCCAAGGTTGCCCACTGTGAAAAAAACGGTGGTAAGTCACTTTTTTCAGTGCCGTTGTAACTTGGAACTAAACGAATTGCTGAGGACTACCTGTATTTCAAGGCCCAAAATATCCTCAGGCTGTTTTTCCCTGACAACAGGGTCTATTTAGGAGAGATTAGTTTCCAAGTAGCTGTCATCAGCAACCATCCTGGACAGCAAAATTCCACCGCAACCATATCTGTATCTGTGGAAACAAAGGGGTGGTTTGATGCAATAGGAAATTCCATTATTTTATTTTTATTTTTCGCCTTATCGGGAAAGTACTTCTATCTCGGATCTCATCTGAGCCTAGCCATCGAGGGCTGAAAGCATTGTGCCGAGAACCCAGGCCTGGAAACTGAAAGTCAATTTCTCTGGGAGAAGTATAAAACGCACACTTCCCTTGTTTACCCAACAGATAACCAGCTTATGAAAATGTCACAACATATAATTAAGATGAGCAGGGTTTCCGAGAGAGACAGAAAGATGAATCACAGAAAGAGCTTTTATTAGAAATAAAGAGTAGAAACTCTTATTCATCCCCGAAAATCTTGCATGCATCAAGCGAAAGAGGGAAGGGGTGGGAGAGGAGAAGGCCCACGAAGCAGCTTGCGCCATTCAAACAAAACAAATCCACAAAGACGCAGAGAGATGTTTGCGGAAAAGACATGAAACAGATGGACCCGGCTTGTATTTTGGCAGCAGGACGTTATTCTCCCTGCGCTATCAAATTATTTCCAAATAAAAGAGAATAAGGATCTCTGTTCATTTTGTGAACTAGGATATGGCACCTTAAGAGAGGGTTTTTCAATTTTGCCCACTATGGACTTCAACTCCCAGAATTCCCCAGCCAGCCATGCTAGGGAATTCTGGGAGCTGAAGTCCACAAGCCTTGGCTGGCTGGGGAATTCTGGGAGTTGAAGTCCACAAGCCTTAAATTTGCCAATGAATGAAGGCAAATTATATATGTCCCAGGATAATGTTGCAGGATCCAAAGTGGGTCGGTCACCAAAGTCCCCAAGGCTGGGAGACCCTGCCTTAAGTGGTCAAAGATGCTATCCGGCCCTGATCCCAGGATGCTGGCTACTCTGGGTTCTGCTCAAATGTGGTTTCTGGGTGGCAATTTTACGAGACTACTTGTGGTTCATAAACATCACAGCTAAGCCTCTGCAAGTTTATGTTGTCAGGATTATAAGCATCAGCCTCTCAGCTACGAGCCGTGGGCCAACTGGGACGGCAAACCCAGCCTCTGGCTTGTGTTATTTGGGGGAAAAGAGGAAGAAAGAAAGAAACTGACATTCAGTTCTGAATTGACTGCATAGTGCACACTCCAGTCCAAACAGTTCAAAAGGGTTTATCTATTTATGACTTTCAAGATATGCCTCAAACCTTCTTGGTATTTCCAAGCCATTCAGATATTTGGCAAAGAGGGGGGGGGTTTTCCCCCCCCCATTTGGCCTGAAGAAATACGAAATAATGGAAGCAGAGAATGACCACAAGGTTAGGTCATGGTCAGGAAGAATGAGGAAGAGCAAGAAACGCCTCCAGGTGGGTCCTGAACTGGCCATACAGGAAGTCCTCGAGTTATGATGGCATTTCGGACCAGGATTGCTGTCGCTAAGCAAGTGTTATGCTATTTCTAGCATTTTGTATGGCTGCAGCCAAAAGTAAAAACTTCAGAACCTAAGAGACAGGTGATATTTTGAAAATGGGGAGAAAGGCAAATATTGCAAGTTTGGAAATTGGGTTTCAGGATTTGAGGTAAATATCATTAAAACCCCGTTTCAATGGATTTTTATAGCACTTGGTCATTGATTTCGCCAGACCAACTTTAAATATAAACTGATCTGGAACTGATTCACTGATTGGGATTAAGCCCTGGCTGACAGAATATGCTAGAAAGGCTTCACACATCGTGCTAAGCCATAAATCATGGTTCAATCATCAGGGCTGAGCTTACATATTATGCTAAACCAAAACTACACATGTCTTTTTATGGCTGGCCAGAAACTTGGTCACTAGGTCTCCTGCAACAAAGCATCCTCTAAGGAGTTTTGCATGTAATTATATGCAGCAAATAAAATGGATTCTTTCCTCTTGATACCTATTCGGAAGATGAGTTTTGAGAGTGTAAGATTTTAGTCTGGAAGAAAATTGTTTTAAGTTTCCTAACAAAACAGCACAAATTAACTGCACTGTAAACATCTGTTCAAAGGCCTATGCCACCCTTGGCCACATTGACTGAATGGGACCTCCAATGGGGAAAATCTGCATCAATAAAGGAGAATATTTGTAGCTCAGGGTTGAAGCGAGGGGCCCTTGGTGCTCTCTTTAGTATTAAAACTGGATTTTTAAACACAACCATAGTTAAGGTTAAGACAGCATTCCAAACTCCCAAATGCGGGAGCTTCTGGATTTTGTTTCTTGACCACACAGGTTAAGTGTGGGCCAGAACATTTATGAAAATTCATTTCTGTAAACCTCATCCCAGGCTAATATTTAAGATGACATAGCCACATTCTTCTTGTATACAAGGCGATGCTAAATGAGGCAGTGCATAGCTTTAAACACACGCAATCGCTGTCCTGGGCAGAGCAATTAAAAAGTGTTGTGCGATTTCAATGCTCAAAATTCTACTCCAGTGGGAATTCAACATTTGAAACCAAGCAAACCAATACAAAGAAAGAAAAGAAAACACCCTATTTATGAATCCCTTATATGTCTAAAAAACCAATGGCCCTGGAAGGAACATCGTGATGGGCAGAAAGCGAACTAGCGTGGTCTTTTCTTATGACCACAGAACCAGTTGGAAAACTTTCTCTGCCCAGTCTCCTCTTCCAAAATAGTCACCTCTGATGCTCTCAGCTTTAGGGACCTGCAATGGAGCAACAGGCTGTAAACCAATTTATTCATTAGACTTTATGCCTTGGCTACAAATTGCTATTTAAATGCCAGTGCTCTTAAAAAGAAAGATCAGCCCCGATTAAATGCCAGAGAACTGTTCTTTTTGGCCACAAAAAAACGGATCTCTCCTCCAAAGCCAGATCCAACTCAATGCGGATCTGCTTTCTTGACGTGATTTTCTGAATGAATGGAGCAGAGAGATCTCTAAAGCTCCCGTGAATGTAGTGACGCTGTCAGATTTTTTTTTCAACATAATTATGTATTTATGACACCTGTATACCATCACTTTCAACAAACTGACCAGAAATCTACTCCATCTTTGTTGAGGTGTTCACATAGGAGGCATTAATTGGTCTCCACCAAGAACTTTTAAAAAGCCACTGGATGTCTCAATTTAATACATCTGCTTTAACTGTTCTTTCAATGTTTAGCACAGCCACCTATTTATCCAGCAAATGACAGGTAACCCTCAACAAATCAATTGCCAAGCGTGTGAATTTTGATCACATGACCATGGGGATTGCTGTAAGGGTCGTGTGAAAAATGGCCGTTAACTTCGGTCACTAAATGAACCATTGTAAATGGAGTACTCTCTGTATGCCCCCCAAAGCCCTCACACTGAACATAACAATACCGCTTGCCTTTCCCAAACAGCGTCCTTAAAGCAGGACAGACAAAATTACTCTACCGATGCCGGATGCCGGATTTCGGAGAAAGGAGTTTGCATTCTGCGGGAAACCACACCATTAACATGATCAAGGTGTGATTTTTTTTTTTTTTTAATGATAGTTAACAAGTGGAACCACAAAGCTACTTCCGCAGCTGTTACCACACTTGTCCAAACAGTCACACTTCAAATGCGTGCCTCCAGATTAGGCCTCCCAGGTCCATGCCTCCTGAGAATTTTATTATATATGTGGAAGTTTGTCAAAAGCTGCCAACTGGCTTTGCACTTTGGAAGCAGGCAAAGAAAAGGAATCGGTCCTCTTTCCTTTAACTTCCTTTCCAAACAAGCAAACAGTGTTACTAGCGAAAGAAAGACGGATGGGGTGCAAGATTAGGACAGGCCTAGACGAGCTGTTCTCCTTTTCTGATGCTGGGATCGCAAAAGAGAGAGAGAGAAAGAGAAAAAAATTATGCATCCCATTGTATTCTCAGCTACTGGAGAGAGGGGAAATAAGGCTGCAAGGACAAAGGCCTAGCAGTAAAAAGGCGGATTTGTGCCATCTAAGAGTCGGCAGAAATCAGAAACTGCTAGGGAAATGGACGAACGCTTCTAGCTAGTTGTTTATAAAGCGGCATCGTTCTGGTTATCTGCTTGTATCTCCGAAAGCTCGAGTAGCTGGTAAAAATTATTTTTATTGTGAGATTGATTTATCCACTTATTTTCCAAAGCTCCAGAAGGCAAGAGAAGGAACGATGGATGGAAACTATAATCAAGAGAGAGAAGCAACCTGGAATTAAGGAGAAACTTCGTAACAGGTTAATGGTGAGGACAATTAAGCAGTGGGACAGAAGTTGCCTTCAGAAGTTCAGAAGTTGTGGGTGCTCCATCACTGGAAGTTTTTAAGAAGAGACCGGACAGTCGCTTGTCTGAAATGGTATAGGGTGTCCTGCTTGAGCAGGGGGCTGGACTAGAAGACCTCCAAGGTCCCTTCCAGCTATATTCCGATTGAATCCTTGGAAAATTACAGCACTTTCCTACCCTCTGCCCCCCCTCCCCCAGTCATCTCATTTCTCCAGTGGATTTCTTGAATTTCTTGCCCAAAAAGAATCATAAATCCCCAACCCTTTAGTCCTACAAGGAAATAATTCCTCACCCTTCTACCTTCAGCAGGTTCATCTCAAGATCACCAATCCTTCCCCCCCAGTGAAGGGACTCCCTTTTCAGAAACATCAACCTGTCTTCAAGATGCTTTCTCATCCATCTCGACCCATGACTTGCTTCCCACAACCATTGCTCTCCGGTGCTTCCTTCCTCTGCCTTTTTGGCAGTTTGATTCTAAAATACCACAACCTCAAGATTTCTGACTCCCCCAAAAGGTTCCTTACTTCTGTCCTTTTTGGAGGAAGTTGTGAATTTTAGAAAATAGTTTCAATGTATAATCTTCTGAAAAACATCTTGGATTACCTCCTTTTTAAGGCTTCTCTGGATATTTTTTCCTTCTTCTTTCTGATAAGGCTCTTTTCCTAGATATAGTACTCAACTTCTGAAGGATCTGGCCTAGCAAATTTCACCAGAAATCATCCCTGGATGGTGTATCTACACATTGACAGGAAGCTATTTTCACTGTCTGTGGAGGTTTTTTTTTCCTGAATAGATCACCTCAGAAAAGAGAGGCAAAGAAATCAAGCCAACAGGAGGCCCTGTGATCTTTGAAGGATGTCTTCCTGAAGACTTTCCTTTTGGTCATGTTCCTGCACAAAGTCTCAGAAATACAGGCAGCTGCCATGAGGGAGCATTGTTCCCACTCATCTATATATACCCTGTGGGAGCATCCTAATTATTTGGAGGTGTGGAAAAGAGGGCAGGGGCTCTCCAATTTGATGAAGACCACCCTCTCTTGAGGTGCAACCTAGGAGGAACCACTTATCGAGGTGGACCTCACATCATCTCTGGTAGCCTTCCATGTTTTTCCTTGGAGCACCCACTCCAATTTCTCAGGATCAGGAGTGGTAGTAGAACCCTGTATTTTATTATTTATCTTTTAAGTAAGAAACACAGAAGGCACCATTCCCCCTCCCACAAAAATTAGCTTTCCAGAGCGCCTTGCAACTGCAGCACCCACAGATTCAAAGGTCATTCTAGGTTTTACATCATCAAGCACCGAAAAGCCACAAACAACCAGTTTTAAAGTAGTAGTAACAATAGTAAGAAAGCAAAGGCAAGTTTCACCCGAGAGTGACAGGTGCCTTGGCTGCAATCCCAAAACAAACAGAGCGACCCTTGGATACCTTCGGCATTGACGAAAATCGCCACCAATCAATTGCAAAAGGCAGTTTGGATCAGCTGATATTCTGGGATCCCCTTTAATACTCTTAAACCACATTTGCCATCCTTGGGAAGGAATCAATAGGTGGGCAGAAATGCCAAATCCAGTCTGAACATCTGGCTGACTGTCTGACAAGCCATAATAATACCTAAACTGCGTACGCTCCCCGATTCTCAAAACTCCCCGGTGGCTCACAACAACCCAGCCAAGAAATTACAATCAAACGTGAAGAAGAAAGAAAGAAAAAGAATAAATAAACTTTCTCAGCTCTACTTAAGGTTTGCAATAGGGCTCCGTGTGCCTAGGAAAGAATGCTAGGTAGAAAAAGTCAACATCTGAACCCGCCACTAATCCATCTACCTTTGAATCTACTGTGCAGGGAGAGGAATCTTCCCTGGAATGATCTTATCATCCGGCTGGATCCACGGGGGATCTCTGAAAAGATCTGAAGCAGCGCAAGGAGACCAACACACCTTTGGATGGGGGGCACCTCTGCACCAGACAATCTGCATTGAGGGGGTCCCCCTTTTTAGAGTCTGCACCCCCCCTTGCTCTCCCAAAGCTGTTTCCCCTCCCCCCCAAAAAAGACAACTGGATTTCCTTGGCTTTTGACCTTCGGGACAACCTGAATGACTGAGAGTCCCCATAGACTTGCTCTTTTCTCTCGCACCCTGACTCCGAGACCTCCCACCCCACCTCACCCCCACACATTCGGGGGGGTAGTTTCCCTCTGCCCTTCCACCTCCACCCCCCCTGCCCAGGTGGGCAGCAGAGCCAGCCGGTCTGCAGCATCACTGCAGTCCCAACTTGGGAGGGTGTGTGTGTGTGTCACAGCATCGCAGGGGAGGGGGCACTCTCCCCCACACACACAAAGCCATGGGGTGCCCTGCCTGACTCCCTCCTTTCTCCCAGCCCCCCCCCAATTTAGGGTCCCAAATGTGAGGCTGGGTTGGAGGGAGTCAGATTGAAGAGCAGGATCCCCCCCACAAGCCAAGGGGATCCCCTTACTGACTCCCTGCTTCCCCCAGCCCCAATTTCAGATCCCAAATGATGGGAGGGCCGGGATATTGCAAAGCAAGATCACCCCCAAAACCCTGGGGATCCCCTGATTCTCTGCTTCCCCCAGCCCCTCCCTAATTTAAGGTCCCAAACAGGATCCCCCGAAAGCCCTGGGGATCCCCTTACTGGATCCCTACCCCCCCATTTAGGGTCCCAAAACATGAGGCAGGGTCGGGGGGAGGCAGATTTAAGAGAGGGATCTCCCCAAAAGCCATGGGGAGGGGGAATCCTGACTCCTACTTTCCCCCTAGCCCCAATTTAGGGTCCCAAATGTGGGGCAGGGTCGTGGGGAGGCAGAGCAGGATGTCCTCCTCGCGCAGAGGGAATCCCCTGAAGTGCCCCCTTCCCACGTTCTGCCCCCTTCGGGGACGCGCCCTCCCTTCCCCCTCCCCCCACAGACACGTGTCTCCGGCGCTCCGTTCCCACGACCCTTCTCCCCACCCCCGCTCCCCGTCTCACCTCGCTGCGCGTGATGCGGTGCCGGCCCAGCTTGACCACGGCGAAGTTGCCCTTGCCCAGCGTGCCCTCGATCTCGTAGAAGCCGACGCGCACCGGCACCGAAGCGCCGCGGGGCGGTTGAGGCTGAGCCGGCGGCGGCGGCGGCGGCAGCGGGGGCTGCAGGAGCAGCGCGGCGGCGGCCGGAGGAAGCCGCCGGGGCTCGGCCATCACCATGCTGCCCGGGTCGGCTCCCGCGCCTCACCCGCCGCCGCCACCGCCGCCGCCGCCAAGGACGGAGAGCCGCTGAGGGAGCCGCGGAGGGGGACACGGGGACGCGCACGCGCGCTCCCTCCCTCCCTCCCTCTCTCTGCCGGACGCCCCGCCTCTTGCGCGTCACGGCGGGGCGGAGCGCGTCGCCCCGGCAACCGCAGCCCGCCGCCAATCTGGCCGTTCGACTCGAGGGGGCGGGATCGCTCCCGCCAAATAAAAGAAAGGGGAAAAAAAACAACACCCAGCGGGAGAGATTCCCATCATGCTCCGCGCGAGGCAGTCCTCGCTCGGGGCTCGGGTTGTGGGGGGGGCGGGCGCTTTCCTTTTTCTGTTTTCTTTTTCCCTTTCTTTGCCCTCCCCCCTTCACAGAGGGGTCCCGATGGGTCGTCTGAAAAAGCCTTCGATCCCGAGAATGTGGAGAGAAGAGAATTGGAACAGAACAAAATGGAATAGAATAGGGAGTGTGGAGAATAGAATTAGAATTTAGAATAGAATAGGGATAGAATAGAATTAGGAGTAGAATTAGAATAGGAGTAGAATAGTATTAGAATAGAATAGAAATAGAATAGGAATAGAATTAGAATTAGAATGTAGAATAGAATAGGAGTAGAATAGAATTAGTAGAATTAGGAGTAGAATAGTATTAGAATAGAACAGAAATTGAATTGAAATGGAATAGGAACAGAATTAGAATTTAGAATAGAATAGGAATAGAATAGAATTAGGAGTAGAATTAGAATAGAAGTAGAATAGAATAGGAATAAAATAGGAATAGAATTAGAATGTAGAATGGAATAAAATAGAATTAGTAGAATTAGAATAGGAGTAGAATAGTATTAGAATAGAATAGAAATTGAATTGAAATAGAATAGGAACAGAATTAGAATTTAGAATTGAAGAGGAATAGAATAAATTCGAATAGAAATTGAATTGAATTGAATTAGAATAGGAATAGAATGGAATTAAAATAGAATTAGAATAGAATAGGGAATATGGAGAACAGAACAGAGCTTGAAGGGACCCTGGAGGTCTTCTAGTCCAGCCCCCTGCTTCAGTATCTGTCCAGTCAGGGTTCATTTCCTTCAGGGTTCACGCTCCCAGTTTTCTCCAACCCCACAATTCGACAGCATCAATTCCCCGGTGTGTTTAGTGACAGACAATACCCCGATGCCTCCCCATATTCCAAAGCCAAAGAGTAGCTAAGACTTCATACCATGTAACTTCTATGCTCCTCCATCCTGTCTTGATTTAATGGGAGAGAAGCAGACATCCGCCCGGGGGATGGTTGCCTCCCAGAGCAAGCCCATCCCTGAGGTGCCACTGCTCCTTTTTTGATCTCCCACGTGATCCTATAATTCACAAAACCAATTAATGGCTCTCAGCCTTTGTGTCTTTCATTTGGGTGATTGCAAAACACTTCCCAATTATATAGTATTGCCAAGGCAGTGGTGACTTGGGACTTGGCTTGTAACTAAAGACCAGTTGGGGATTCTTCAGTTTAAGGGAAGTAAAATCCAACAGAATGGGAGACATACTAAGCATACAGTAGATTGGGCTCCATATTTATATACTGGGCACTGCTTATGTCCAGTCGTGACATCAGGGTTGCCTTGGGTCCAGCATTTTAATAAAGATGAAGCACTCACTGTAATTGTGAACTGAACAATTCTGTTTTTAAATATAGTTTTATTAAAACAAAAAAATAAAAAGATTAAAAACTAATACAAATATAAAGTAAGAAACAGGAAAAGAAAAATCAAAGAAGAGCTAAAAATGCAAGAAAGGAAAAAAATAGAAAAAAGATACAAAGAGGCAGTTTCCGATCTTTACAACAATAAGTATAGTTGTTTATCTCTTATTCTATGGTTATAACCTAACTCTTTTCTTTCTATAATTATCTAATCCAAACAAAAAAAACAAGGTCCATTTTTTTCATTTTAAGCAAAAAAAAAAAAATCCACGAGGTGTTTCCAGTCAGCAATAAATGGAGATAAAACTGTTGTACACAACCCAGAGAACTATCCAGTAATGGCCAAATAAATTTGATTAATAAATGAGTATTGTATTTGCTCTGATCAAACAAGTCAATTTTGCCACCTCAGCAAGATTTCCCATCTTCAACGTCCATTCTTCCATTGTAGGGAGCACCAAATCTTTCCATCTTTGTGCATCGTTGTTCCCATCATCATATACAAAAACAAAATTCCATGATTTTTTTTTCAACTTTGTCCATCTGTCCCAAAAGAAAGATTGTCCATTTA
This sequence comes from Notechis scutatus, assembly GCF_049901735.1. Classification (NCBI taxonomy): domain Eukaryota; kingdom Metazoa; phylum Chordata; class Lepidosauria; order Squamata; family Elapidae; genus Notechis; species Notechis scutatus. The sequence continues at coordinate 25,860,681 of NC_142015.1, read as the reverse complement.
TACAATATCTCCTTTTTGTAATTTCCGTATCATTTTCTTTTCATAATTCATATGCTAGGCCCCTTTCCCTGATTTATCTGCAATTGTTTTAGCTTTATATAACTGATATTTTATAAGCTGAACAATTCCAAAATATCAAGTTATTTACATGTTTGTGATCCAGCCACTGACCTCTCCCCCTCCACACCCCACAAACCAACTGGGTCAATTTCTTGTATTTTTTCATGCCATGCTTAAGTTTTCTATAATTACATCTGACAGGAAGCCAAATCAATTCTTGGCAACAGCTGTTTTTGCCTTGCATGTATCTTAAAAGGGATAATTTAGGCTGGGGTGGGGGGGCAGGCAGTAACATTTATACTGGATTTTCACATGGAAGAAGCTTCACCCCATAGTTTCTGTCTTACTCGTTCGTTTTATCCGAAGAAGAGTCAATTCTGGGATGGCGATATTCCTAGGACTTTTAGAGGCGATTTTCAAAAGCATCATGAAGCTGAGTGCTTAGAACCCGGATGTCCAAGCTTGGTAAGTTTTAGGACTTGTGGACTTCAACTCCCAGAATTCATAGCTGGCTGGGTAATTCTGGGCGTTGAAGTCAAACAGGTCTTAAAAGCTACCAGGGTTAAAGGTAAAAGTAAAGGTTCCCCTTGCATATCCGTGCTAGTTGTTTCCGGTTCTAGGGGGTGGTGCTCATCTCCGTTACAAAGCCGAAGAGCCAGCGCTGTCCGAAGACGTCTCCGTGGTCATGTGGCCGGCAGGACTAAACGGCTTTAAAGGCACACAGAACGCTGTTCCCTTCCCACCAAGGGGGTCCCTATTTTTCTACTTGCATTTTTTTTACATGCTTTTGAACTGCTAGGTTGGCAGAAGCTGGGACACGTAATGGGAGTTCACTCCGTCACGCGGCGCTGGGGATTCGAACCGCCGAACTGCCGACCTTCCTGATCGACAAGCTCAGTGTCTTAGCCACTGAGCCACCAGGGTTAGACACCACTAAATTCAGAAGCTTTTGCAAACTCGTCTGCAACATGCAAGTTCAACATAATCTTCCGTGCACCTTGGGTGTTCCTTCCCATCCTCTTTGCCAGAAGATCTGTCTCCTTTGAAGAGCGGATTAGCTGCTTGTCTCCAGACAGAAGAACAGAGGTGCGGTCCACGCTGTTGGAAGGAAAATCCACCTGGTTCAGTTCCAAGCTGGGAGAAAGACGCTGAAAACAACATGGAGGCTGATTGGAAAGGAAATTTAATGATGAACAGAGCCTACAGCAGTCCTGGGACAGCTGACCAAATGGTTGAAGGAGTGGATGGATCTTTATAGGTTTGTGACTTTGAACTGTTCTGGGGATTGTGCAATAAAGGGGCTTTTGTGTCTAAATGGTGATGGGTTAATCCTATTATGTCCCGACCTTAAAGATCATGTCCTGTCCTTCTTAATCCCGTCATCCTGGAACTGAAGATGTTTCATTTATGAATAGATTGGCTGAGATTTCTTTTACTATGCAGGAAACTGGGGCTGGAGCATGTTTCTCCATTTCTCCTTTGGGGAAATATAACACTCTACCTCTTTTAATATTCCTCAAAATATTTCATTCTTCGGGGGCGGTCTTCCCACAATGCGATCAAAATTGAGATGCTTGGAAACCGGTTCATACTTACGACCGTTGCTGTTTCCCAAAGTCACATGATCCCCTTTTGCGACCTTCTGACAAGCAAAGTCAATGGGGAAACCAGGTTCACTTAACAAACTGGGTTACTAACTTATCCACTCCAGCGATTCACTTAACAACTGAGGCAAGTTAGGTCATAAAATGGGACAAAACTCAAATCTTTCACTGACGAGCAGAAATTTGGGGCTGAATTGTTGTCATAAGTCAAGGCCAACCTATACCTACTTCGGAGCAAAAGCAAAATAGCTCCCTTTCGACCTTCCCTTTCCTAATTTTATACCTGGTTGCATGTACCTGGGTTTCCATGTCCAGAATCCCCACGTTACAATGAAAATACGTTTTGGATCCTTCTCTACCTACAGTTCTCCAGACCATGCAGAGCCGGTGAGATGCTGTTTGCATTTCTGCCAGTGATGACTTATTCCGTTATGCTTACCGGTTGTTTTATTGCCTTCCTGATTTAGCTATTTTAGAAAGTTCCGGTGAATGAGCAACTGCAGGGTTAGGATTAGTCAGCATTCTCCCCCAGAGATGCTGGATGCAACCAAGAAGCAGCTAAGAATAGTTCTGCCAGACAATGATACCCTACCAGTCTATTCATAAACCCATTCATTATTCCTTCTCCTGGAAAAAAGAAAAGGCCAGAGTAGTTCGCTCATTCAAGGCCCTGATCTGAGCTGTATAATTAGCATGAATGTACATATAGATACAGATTAACAGAGTTGGAAGGGACCTTGTAGGTCATCTAGTCCAACCCTCCGCTCAAGCAAGAGATCCTTACACCATTTCTGACAGATGGCAGTCCAGTCTCTTCTTGAAAGCTTCCAGGGATGAAGCTCCCACAACTTCTGAAGGCAACTTCTGTTCCCTGGGTTGGTTGTTCTCACTCTCTCCTTGTTTCCAGGTTGAATCTCTCCATCAGTTTCCATCCATTATTCCTTGTGTGGCCTTTGGGTGCTTTAGAAAATAGCTTGACCCCCTTCCTCCTCTCTGTGGCAGCCCCTCAAATATTGGAAGACTGCTATCATGTCTCCCCTGATCCTTCTCTTCCCTAGACTAGCCATGCCCAGTGCCTGCAACCATTAATCGTATGTTTTAGCCTCCCCTAATAATCTTTGTTGCTCTTCTCTGTTCTTCTCAACATCCTTTTTATAGTGTGGTGACCAAAATGGGATAATCTGTAATTATTCTTTCATGCTACCAAACTCTTCTGAAAAATTCCAAACTGAAGTTTGTTCTGGAGCTATAACACACACATACCTTTTAAAAGAAGCATCTCATTTAAGTCAATGCCTTTAAAAAAAAATTAACTATTGATTAAAATCAGGGATCAAAACATCACACCTATCATCAAGTGTCTTAGACACCATAGTTGCTGCCTTCCTTGGGAAGACAGGGCAGTCCACCAAATCAACAGTCTTTAATTATGTCCAGGGTACCTTTGAAAGGAAAGAAAGTATATATAAAAGGCCACAGCTGCTTTTCCAATTGGGCTTTAATGAAAACTTTTTCCAGTCGAGAGTCTGCCATCTATTTAGGAAATGCAGGTTGCAGCTATATTAAGTACAAAATAAAAGGCGCCCTCTAGTGCTACATGTTTCTTTTCCAGGACATTTTAGGATGTTGTTAAAAAAACCCAACCTCTCAAAAATGTCCTATTTTTAACCTCCATTAAATTCTTTACTCTTCAACAGTTCAGAGATCTCGACAAAGGGAAAGTTTTGGAGACTGGCATGAACCTTCTTATTTTCTGAGAAATTTCACCCAAATTGTACTCCTATCCAACTCCAAAAATCAAACACCGACCTTTTACCAGATGAACCAAGGGCTTTGGTATCACCCCCACAACTGCCTTGCAAAGAACAAATATAAACCACAGATAAAATTAACGCCGAATTGGCAAGCATGCGCTGATCTTGGCTCATGCACATCCGTTCTTTTGTCTTGTTCCAAACTTGGAAACCCTCTTCATGTCCAGCTGACACCGTCACCCTGCTTCAGTGTTTAAAACAAAACACCAGTTTCATGCCCTCGTTTTGCTGCTTCTTGCACCTGATTGCAACTTAAAAATGTCTGTGTGAAAGCTGACTTGATCTTTGCATGGGCCACCCCGTCAAACAGCATCATCCAAAAATGTGGTCATCCCATTGTCGTGACAGTGATTGGTAAGATGTGAAAAGGTTGGAGCCAGGGCTTTCCCCCCCCCCCCCAAGCACAGCTCATTTCCTCTTTCTCCTAAATCAACAACAGATGATTCTGGACTAGCTTAGAAAAGGGAAGCAACTGAGAATGAGCAGCTGTGAAAAACTCCAGCAACTCCTCCAACAGCTTTGCAGAAAATATAACCGATAAAGATGGGAAAACTGAGGCTGGCTACCATGGCTCAATCCACTGAAATTGGGCACCCAGAGTCTAGCTTGCTTTGCAAACATTTCTCCATCTCCTAATCCCGTCTCCCTCACATATTGTCACCACTTTCCAGAAAACTTAGCACTTAGGGGATCAATACGCATTTCCCAAGGTAAGTTACTTCCTAGGAGAACCTGTCATAGATGATGTGAAAAGATGCATTAAAAAGTGGCATTTGATAAAGAGCACATCAGCTGTAATCAGTGTAGAAAATTGACCAGGTTAATTATGTTGGCAAAGCAACATCATCATCAGTGGCCTGCATTTTTACAGTTCACACCCATAACATATGATTGTTTCTTGGGTTATGCAAAAATTCCAGACAGAGGCATGATTTATCTGAGTCTTTGCACTGAATTGACTTCCAAATGGGATTGATCGATGTCAAATATTGAATGGTTGAACCCGATGATTTGAAACTTAAAGTGAATTTTGGAAATCCATCCATATATTTCCCTTTCTTCCACACGTTTTGGTGTACAGTTACTGGTGTACTAGTAACTCATATTGGTGTTGTGAGTTACTATCATTTATGGCTTTCAGGTGTTTAGGATACAATATTTTACTTTGATCCTGTGGTTTAGCTCTTTTTCTCACAAAATGAAAGTAAGATCTGGGGTTATGAAACCTGCCAATAAATCTGTATATTACCACAATTCGCTGCTGTACATTTTCCATAGTCTCTCTAGCTGCCTAGCTCTCACTGACTGATGTAGGAACTTCTTATAATAATACAGGAAACTTTTTTCAGGCCCAAATTCCACAAATAAGGAAATTACTTCCTCTTGAGCAAATATTGGTGAACATGAATTGCTTTACATAAAACACCTAGCAAGAAAAGAATTGCACTTAACTGCTGAATGAAGGACGTATCATAATAAGATAGTAGGCAGACTGATAACACCAAGAAGCAGCTCTTGATTAGTTACTATTTCTCTACTACTATCTATTGTTCATTATCACTCCAGGTACTGCTAATGGGAATCCTTAATACCTTTGCTTTTGACTAACCTAGGATTAACATGCACACTGCTGATTCCAACATTAGGTTATGAGTTACTACCATTTATGATCCTCAGTGTAGGAAGCTGATAAATTCTGCTGAAGATACTCCGAAAGGCAAGATCGAGAGAGACCACTGAGAAAGACCCAGTGCAAAAAAAAAGAGAAGCCTATAATTTTAATGTTGTTGCTCTGCAACCAAACACGTTTATTTCTTTGCTCAAGAGAGTCCAACATTTCATTCAGACATGCATAAGAGAAACATGGCAGTAAAGCAATACCGAAGTGCAGGAAAAACACCCGGATTGAAATGAAAACAGTGCAAATTACCTGTGGCTTTTTCTACCCACAGATGCTTGGATGTCTGTCAGTCATGGCATGGGACTGTGAGTAAGGCTCCTCAGGCTCATCCCGACATGCCCCAGGCATTAAGCAACCACAAGCTGTGTGCCTCACCTCATTTGGCCTGATGTAGTCATTCTTTGGCAGTTCTCATGACTGAGAGTCATAACATGGGACACCTCTTTGCTTGTTTAGTAGAGGAAGCCAAGAGGAGCAATTACACACTGGCCAGTCATGCGGTATCAGAAGATCATGTCCAACCATGAGTCTTCAAAATCAACTTTCTCATTTTTTCCCTTGGGGTGACTTTTTCATGCCACAATGTTGCGTAATCCTTGAGTGATCTGAATCTCACTGAGCATCAAGGTCCCATCAGGAGTTTCCCCTGGCCATTGCTGTTTCTTGGAGTTTTCTCCTCTCCTCTCCAACCTTTGGGACTTTCTCCCAAAAGTTTAGCTTTGCTGTTTCCACTTAGAAGGGAAAAGACAAGGAAAAGTTCCAATCAAGCTAGACGTTTTGGTCCTTCAGTGGTTCTCACAAACATTCCACAACATCACAGCAACTCAACTGCCATGGCAACAGGCTTCATGCATTCAACACCAGAATGAAACCTCTCAGTCCATGACAATGTAAGATGACATCCATGACAATGTAAGATGACATCACATGCACGTATCAAAAGCTTTCGAAATGTTGTAGAGTAACACATGCACAGAACATCACACTGGCTTGTTAAAAAAAAATGTTAAAAGTCCCCCGCCCCACTTCCATCTGTCACACATCAAATAACAAAGGAAGGCACCATAAAATATTTCTATGTCTTATCTTGCTGCTTCTCTGCAGGGAGAGCCACAGAAGGAGTTGATATCTTGAGATGAATAGCACAAACGTAAGGATATCAAAATTTGCGTATGATCTCAAATAATGCATTGCTTGTTTGCTTTTATTTTTTTCTAAGAACAGTAGGTTGTCTTTTAACAAGGTAAATCTGGACATAATTTCAGAATTAGAAACTGTGTGTTAGAACCACAAGCACATTACTTCTTCCTCAAATTTGCCAGTCTCATCCGAGACAGAAAGCATCTGATATATGAAGGAAACTTATCTTTGGCATCTTTATTTTTAAAACTAGCGCCAACTTTACCCCATTTGTATTCTGCTTCCAAGAAACAGATCTGTCCACAACTGCAGAGGAGTTTCTTATCACTTGCACCCTCTCTGAATCAAAACAGAAATGTCTATAATCAATATGGAAGATACTGTAGTTAGACCATGTCCTTTCCTTTGTCCTCAGATCATTCTACAAAAATACCATGTGGAAGAATAGAAGAGCGGAAAGAAATTCCCCTCCTTTCTGGAAATTTTTTTAGGATTGCCAAACAGGTAAAGATGGAATCTCGGCAGCTGATCAAAACCAGGTGGCAATAAACAAAACCTGCGTTATATTTAGCCGTATCTCACAAATTCCATCTGGATGTCAGCAATTAGTTGATGTGCTTATAATAATGCAAAAAATGTTGTCAGGTTCTAGATGATCAGGAGGCTGTAACAAGGAAAGGAAACAAGTTCTCCCAAGACCATTTCCTGGTCAATAAGATCTCTGCCTTCCTCTTTAAAGATGATGATGAAGATGACCAGGACAACCTGGACAGACTCAGTGACAGAGATGATGGGTTCATCAGTGGAAGATCTGAATGTCTAGCCTAGGGACAGATCTTCATGGAGAAAACGTAGATGCTAAGAATTAAAAACAACTTGATGACATCTAATCAATCAATCAACTTGTTTAGATCCATGTGCCCCTTTCAAGGAGGGGAAGGAAACCCCTCTGCGATACCACAGCCATGTCTTTGTGTGCTACAGTTTGTGTCAATGGGAACATTCCCCACCTTAATCCATCTCTCACCCAGCAGCTCTTTTAATATCCATAAATTTCATTTTCTACCCAGGCTGACTCTTTGCTTTGCCCTACTTGGTCGTGGCACAGTTCGTATATGTCATTTGTGACAAATCCGCTTTCGGTGCTTGCCAAGGTCACAAAGCCACTCTCTGAGTTGTTCACCACCATATTGTCATAGTCTCCACAGAGCTCTTCTCCTCCATGACCGACACGGAAAGAGGAGTTTTGGGTTTGTGGTCTCGTTCCCGCAAGATCGGCCTCCCCTTGTGTTTTAATCACATTATATATATCTAAACTGGGGCTGTTTTGCGTTTTGGTAGACGACCAAGTGTCTTTCTCCTTCGTGTTCTCTTCTCTCTGCTCCCGTCTCCTTGGCAGGGAAAGAAAGAAAGAAAAGAAAAGAAAAGAAAAGAAAAGAAAAGAAGAAAAAAAGAAAAGAAAAGAAAAGAAAAAAAAGAAAAGAAAAGAAAAGAAAAGAAAAGAAAAGAAAAGAAAAGAAAAGAAAAGAAAAGAAAAGAAAAGAAAAGAAAGAAAGATACATTAAGTTCCTTCTGATTTTCCTACGAGTTTTCTTCTACTTTCTAAACCTGGGTTAGTCATGGATGAACTTCATGGTTTTGCTGGATGTTTGGGTGATCCAGACAGATAAGAAGGGGGCAGCCTTCCTTTCCGATAGTTTTTTTAATGATTTTTTTTTTTTTAAGAAGGGGCAGTCTTAGGGAGAACTTGGCTGGCAGACCACCAGGAAAAATTGGCAGGGGCAAAGGATAGATCGGAAAAGGTGAAAAAAAACCCCAAGAATAAGGCAATTGCAACTCACTTATTTAACCTTCCTTTTTTCTTCCCTAACACATCAATAAAATGCTTTTCAAAACACCCTCTTAAAAAATAGGTTGGTGATCCACAGAGGTAGAATACGCTTCAGCCATAAGGTCAATCTAATGTATTTGTCAACTCATAAAATATTTTTATGGTCTTTTTAGAGTTGCCAACAGAAAGGGAGGGGGGAAAGGGGTTTGAAAGAGCAGTGCAGCAGCTTGGAAAGTGAAAGTGCATTCCATAAATAGTTTTTCAAAGATAGTAACTAGGTGACTGAAGTTTCTGCCACACAAAATTCTAACTGGAGAGCCCAATTGATGACTCTGGGCTATGGATGTGTCCCATTGGAGAATATGAATGATGATACACCCAGGGGGTGGGGTGGGAAACCAGGGTCAAGGGTGACAATGAATTATGTGTCTCAGAGTCGGCTGCACTCAGGCAGTGCCGGACATGTTAACTCCCAATAAATCCTTTGGAAGTTTTGGAAGTTTGGCTCGAGACTCATGATTTAAATGGGGGGAACTGCCAGAATCCTGACAATATTACTGTGAGATCAAATTGCACCCAAAATTTAATAGCAGAGATGCTGGGAGACAAAGAGTTTTAGTTTAAGAATAACTCAGATGTCGCAACCAAAGATGACCGGTCACAAGAAAGGCTTAAGTTTCTCCTTTTTTGACTCCTGCTCACAGTGTCTCCTTCCTGCAGATCACTCTGATACAATCCTTCCCCTCCTCAACTCATGGAGTAAACAGTGATTCTGGGGTAGGGAAAGACTTTACTTTCAACTGGGTGTAAACTGACAAACTCTCTTGGGTTCAAAGAAAGTGTGTGTTAGCCCTGCAAGGTACCTTGCAAGCCCAAACACGCGTTCCCTCTTCTTCACTTTAAGTTTGTGTGAATTGGGGCAGAAAACCTTGCGTTCTCCTGTTCTTTTCTTGGCCTGGGCTCAAACCCCCCCCCCGCTTCTCTAATGGTTGCCATGGTAGCAACTTTTCTTCCGGTCTTTTAAGGCCTTTCCCCATGTCTGCTGAAGCAGAGGACTCCAACCTGGGCAACTTTACAAACTTGTGGTAGTATTGTAGTATTCCTCACTGAGGAATTCTGGGAGCTGAAATCCACCAGTCATAAAGATAGCAGGTTGGAGACCCCTGCCCTAAAGCATAGGGATTGTAGGGATCTGAATTCAAGGGATGAAATTCCTTGAGCAAAATGCCTTGTCTCATGGGGTGGTCTTCCCAATGCTTCATTTGTGGGCTCCTATTATTTCCTGAAAGACCTCAAAAATATGTTTTTCTCTCTCAGGACAGGATGCTTTTCTTAGCTAACATTCGGAAAACGTCTCAGCTGGGCACAGACCACTGTATCGTCTCTATGGCATTTCTTCTCCTCTCTCTTTCTTGTCCCTCTTTGCTTGTAACCTGCTCAATCCACCTGGATGCCTTCAAAAAATGTTCTCAACTTATACAATAATGCCACTTGCCTCTTTGCGTAAACCCAAAAGATAAAAAAAGCAATGGTGATCAACAGAAGCAAAGCAGGAATGCTTGAAATCAAGATGTATGGAAGGCTCCAAGTAGGCTCTGGAGAGAAAAGAAACCAAGAGTTTTAATCTGTTATTCAGAATAAAGTTTTATCAGAGTAGAATTGTGACTCCCCGCACCCATTTATTTATGTGTTGTGGGGAGATACTCTCTGTAGGGTATAAAGCAAAAAAGAACAATGTATATTAATTCTCTTTAGGTGTGGCAAAGACATTCGTTCTCCGAGAGATTCAGAGTATTGTTAAAACAGCTTTGGAGAAAGGAAATTGCAACTGCATTTTTAAAGTATTTTTTTCATTAGGTTTCACAAAAGGTAAACATGACATAATACAGAGTAAAATTAAATCAAAGGAAAAGTGTGAATTCAGAAATCAAGAAACGTGATTAAGAAATAGGAAGAAGAAAAGATACATAAAGAAATGACTTCCAACTTTCTTTGCAGCAATTATTACAAACTTATCCTTTCTCCGTTTTCATTAAAATTATGAGAAATTGCAATGGGCTTTCTTTACCTTTGGCCTCTGGGAGGGTTTTGTTAGCTACAGCCTCCTCCATGGGGGTTTCTGGGGACGTGAACGCCAAAGACTCTGTTATGTACCCTAGGGAAAAAACCTGAATGTTACGACTTAAGGATATTGTCTTAATCATGTAAATAGTTGGTCTGGATAATTCAAGATTAAGGAGGCCCTAAGATTGATAGAAGAGGATTCAGGACTAGGATAAGACACAAATTTGGCTGAAGGGTCCATATTTTGGGATCAACCGGTTCAAAAAGGATCAGTGAGGATCAAACATTCCAAAAAAGCAATTGAGAGTCATGGGTCAAAAGAGCACGCTTTACTTATTTATTATTTAACACAACATTTCTCAACCTTGCAAACTTTTAAGATGTATGGACTTCAACTCCCAGAATTCCCCCAGCCAGCATGCATGCTATCTGGGGGAATTCTGGGAGTTGAAGTCCACACATCTTAAAGTTGACACGGTTGGGAAACACCGATTTAATGGCTAACCATGTCTTTCCTTTGGGAGTGGAGGACACTCCAGAGACGGGATGAATCTCTCCTTCTTTCCCCATAAAGAATAACAACAACCCTGTGAGGAAGGCTGGCTGGAATGCAGAGGTCTTCTGAGGTCACCAGCAGGCTCCTAGGCTCTATGGTTAAATGTGGGCCCAAATCTAGGTCTCCCTAATATACCTGTTGCGGAGCTGGCAACAGATTCGGCCAGTGGGGAGGTTGGGGAGGAACATGGGCCAGTCCTGGAGTCTGGGGAAGGCTCTGGCGAGGGCTCTGCGTCAGAGGCAGAGATGGGGCCAGGGCCGTCCAACAGTTATCAGCTGCCTTCGGAGTCGGATATCAGTGGGGCAGAAGAACAGCTGGAGCCTGTTCCCAGTGGGTGCATGCGCAGAGCTGCCAGAAGAAGGGAACAGCTAAGGAACAAGGATTGACTCAGGAGTAAAGGCACAGGTGGATGGTGAATGGCCCCTCCCACGGGGAATAAAGAGGAGCAAAAGGGGAGTGGCGTTTGCAGGAGACAATTAGTTTAATTCATTAAGGGGAAGATCTGTTCCTGGCTTCTTTCCAAGTATTGTCTGCTACAGTGTGGCATTTGGGAGATATCGGCCTGGCAACTCTGCACGCCTGATAAAGTTGTCTGTAGTTGTGAAATTTCATGAAAGACTGTTGGCCAGGACTTTGCTGGAGATGAATTCACTAAATAAAAGGGGTTTTATCAGGCCTTGTGCTTTTGGGAAGCTTAGGTCAGAACAATACCTCATTGTCTCTCTCACTCCTCTAACCATTTCTTTGGGGATTTTTTGTTTTTTGTGCATGGTTTTGTTATTTGTGCTAGATTTGGCGGTTTTCCCAGCAAAAGTCTCAACCTCCCCCTCCTTTCCCTAACACCAAATGTTACCTGTCTGAGAAGCAGCCAATTCAGAGGCAACTGTCGGCTTTTCTGCAAAGGGAAGAAAGACAATTATAAGAGGGAGCATATGCCGAAAACCAAGTCCCAAATCCTACATTTGATTTGTTGTTGTTGTTAGTTGTGAAGTCGTGTTTGACCCATTGCAACCCCATGGGCAATGTTCCTCCAGGCCTTCCTGTCCTCTACCATCTTCTGGAGTCCATTTAAGTTCATGCCAATTGCTTCAGTGACTCCATCCAGCCATGAGGTGGCCAAAGTCTTTTGAGTTTCACCTTCAGGATCTGGCCTTCTAAAGAGCAGTCAGGGTGGATCTCCTCTGGGACTGACCAGTTGGATGGCCTTGCCGTCCAAGGGACTCGCAGGAATCTTCTCCTCCAGCACCAGAGTTCGAAGGCCTCCATTCTTTGGTGCTCAGCTTTCCTTATGGTCCAACTTTCACAGCCACACATTGCAACTGGGAAAACCATCACCTTGACTGTACGCACTTTTGTTGGCAGGGTAAGTCTCTGCTTTTTAGTAGGCTGTCTGGATTTGTCATAGCTTTCCTTACATTTGATTACATGTCAACTAAAAAGATACCCCTTTGGTCTTTTTAGCTGCCAGCAGAAAGGGAGTGGGGGAAAACAGTGCATTCCTTAAGTGACTAGATAATCGCCCTGGCAGCCCAAAGTTGTCGGAGCACAAGAATGTTACTGGAGAGCATGATTCTTGGCTATGGATGTGTCCCATTGGAGAATATACATCCAGGAAGGTGGGGGAAAGACCAGGGTCAAGGGGGAAATGAATGATGTATTTTAGTATTGGCTGCACCCAGCTAACGCCAACATGGCCAGTTCTAATAAATCAATTTTCTTTTCTCTGAGAAATGCAGCTAGAGACTTATGATTTGAACGGGGGTGGATTTGTTGGAGTCCTGACACTTTAAAGCCAACGTGCGAGAAGCAAACATCTCAAAAACGACCGCAAAAACAGAAAACAACCTGCTTTTCACAGTTCAGGTGTGAACGTAAATGTCTGGCCTCAAACCGAATTTTTCCCAACTGGAATTTTCAGTTGCAAACCAAGACCGTGGTTAACTAAGTTCCGCCTAATTTTGTGACCTTTTTTTTTTTTTTTTTGCCAATAAAGAATTCTATTCTATTCTGTCTGAATTTTGATCGTGTGACTATAGGGATGGTGCAACGATTATAAGCGTGAGGAGTAGCTGTCACTTTTTTCAGTGCCATTGTAACATGGAACAAGGCACTAAAAGAATGATTGTAGGTACACCTGTACATCTTCAGGTAAGCAAGCAATATTACATCGATTTGCCAGGTTTGTGGTCATGAGATCAATTTATATGTCCAAATTATGAGCCCCGAGTACTCTGTCGCTAATCACAAATGGGGATTGTTTTCTTCGACCTCAACTAATTAAATTTTTTTTTTGGGGGGGGGGGTAATCCATAACTTGCTATCAAAATGACTAGGGGACTGGAGACTAAAACATATAAAGAACAATTGCTGGAATTGTGTATGTCTAGTTTAATGAAGGTGTGATATGATTGCAGTGTTCCAATGTCTCAGGGGCTGCCCCAAAGAAGAGGGAGTCAAGCTATTCTCCAAAGCACCTGAAGGCAGGACAAGAAGCAACGGGTGGAAACTAATCAAGGAGAGAAGCAATTTAGAACTAAGGAGAAATTTCCTGACAGTGAGAACAATTAATCAGTGGAACAACTTGCCTCCAGAAGGTGTGGATGCTCCAACACTGGAAGTTCTTAAGAAGAGATTGGACAACCATTTGTCTGAAGTGGTGTAGGATTTCCTGCCTAGGTGGGGGGGTTGGACTAGAAGACCTCCAAGGTCCCTTCCAACTCTGCTATTCCATTCCATTCCATTCCATTCCATTCTTTCATTCTTTATTCTATTCTACTTATTATTCTATTCCCATGATGGCGAACCTATGGTACATGTGAAGTGCTGAAACGGGCCCATTTTTCGGCCTCCCAAGGCTGCAGAGGCTTCCCTCAAGCCTCCAGGAAGGCAAAATGGCCTCAAACGGGCTGAAAATCAGCTGGGAGGTGTGTGCATGTGCAGTGCATGCGCAGTACAGATAAGGGGGTAGGGCAGGGGTGTTGCATGCACATGCACAGGGGTCGGGGCGCATTGCATTGTGGGTCCTGGCATGTGCATGTGCTATCGCATGCACTTGTGCTTTTGGCACACCACAACAAAAAGGTTCGCCATATTCTATTCTATTCTATTCTATTCTATTCTATTCTATTCTATTCTATTCTATTCTATTCCATTCCATTCCATTCCATTCCATTCCATTCCATTCCATTCTGTTCTATTTCCTATCCTATCCTATCCTATCCTATCCTATCCTATCCTATCTTATCCTATCCTATCCTATTCTAAAATGATTTTAATTATGTTGTGATTTTTGTCCCTTCAAGCTTTTCCTTCAGATCAGTCCGGTGTGTCTTCCTTGAGTTTAAATTTTCAAAACTTTGACATGAGCAAACTCTGCACGCCAACAACAGGACTTTATTGATTATTATTATTATTATTATATATCTTAGCTTACAATCTACACCTTCTAAATTGTGGCACCGCTTATGATGCGCTTCTCAAGTTGGGAAAAACTATTCAGCTCAGATTGAGCAGAGATGGGAAAACTAAGCATGGAGGAGAAGTATGCTGGTTTCACAGGATATGGTGAGATGTTCTCATTCGTAACTATTGGGAGAAGAACACTTAGTATTAGATCCCACTAGTAGTTGGAATGCTTTCAGTGAAGGCTAAACAAGAAAAACTCTAACAGGTACTCCTTGACTTACCACCACAACTGAGCCCAAAATTTCTTTTGCTAAGTGAGACATTTATCAATTGAGCTTTGCCCCGTTTTACGACCATTCTTGCCATCGTTATTAAGCGAGCCACTGCAGTTGTTAAGTTAATAACCCAGTTGTTAAGTGAATCAGGATTCCGGCAGTTACTCCAATTACATCATGAGCCTTGAGCCACACTCCCAAAACTAAAAAATATTTATTTGAAGGTAACATTCTCCGTCCGGCATTTACCTGGGCGTAGCCAACTCTGAGATACGTAATTCACTGTCACCCTTGATCCTGCTTCCCCCCCCCACCCCTCCGGGTGTATCATCCAATGAAACACGTCCATAGCCAAGAGTCATCAATCATGCTCTCCAATTAGATTTTTGCTTTCAGCCATCTAATCAGTCTTTGAAGAAAATATGAATGGAATGTACTTTCAGTTCCACACTGCCGCCTACTCTTTCAAACTCCCCACCTTCTTTCTGTTGTCAACTATAAAACGTGTACACAAAATGTTTTATGAGTTGACACCGGCTTCCCTATTGACTTTAGAATAGAATAACGGAAGGGACACTGGTCTTCTAGTTCAACCTTCCAACTTTGCTCATTTGGAAGGTCACAAAATGGGATCACGTGTCCCTGGGACACCGCGACCGTCATACATATGAGCCAGTTGCCAAGCATTTGATTTTTGATCATGAGGATACGACATAATGGTCGTAAGTGTGAAAAACGGCTGTAAGTGTCACTTTTTTGAGTGCCATTGTCACGTCTAACAGATGGTTGTAACTCAAAGACTACCAATATTTGTGCCAGCAAGAAAAAAAAACACCATTGTGGGCATCCCCAAATACAAAGGATATCGGGTTACCTTGTGAATATTTACAAATAAAGTTGTTTTTGATGTTGCATCGATCATCGTTCCACTGGAACAGGTAGCGTCCTCCGTCGCCGGCAGGTGCTGATGGCTGGTGATACATCACCACGCACCACTCACTCCCACAGGAGGGCTCGTCCATGTACCAGTTTCTGTAGGAAGGACAAGAACATTGCCATGTGCCAATACGACATCTCTAATAAAATGGATCTTTGAGAAGATGACAGTCTCGGAGTCTTTTAATTTGGATGTTGTTACTTGGAAGGCTGACATTAACCCGAATCCCTAAATCCAGGGGTGGGATTCTACCACAGTGGTCGCCAACCAGTGGGCCGGGGACCACTGGTGGTGTGCAAGAAAATTTTGGTGTCCGCAGAGAAATGCCATCCCCAAAGCAATTAATCCAGGCTGCATGGGAACGCAAGGCTGCGCTGCCCACATGGTCTACGGGAACACAAGGTTTGCGTCACTTGCATTGTGCACATGAGGTAGTGAGGGGAGGGGGGGAGAGGGGGAGGGGGGAGCTTGCCTGGCCACCGGGATGCTTCTTTCCGCTTCTTTCTTCTTCTGCTTTTGGCTGCACACAAGGAAAGCAGCCAAAGTCTTTCTTTCTCTCTTCCAAGCTCTGCCAGAAATGAGTTTTTGGGATCCTAGAAGGCCTCCTGCTCCAAGAGGCTGCTCTGGCAAAGACTCATTTCTGGCAGAGTTTGGGGGAAAGAAAGAAAGACTTCTGCGGCTTCTGCTGCTTTCCTTGCATGAAGCCAAAAGTCTCTCCCCCTGAGAATGGAGCTGGAGACGGTATCCTGTGATCCCAAATAAAGAACGATCAATCGGTAGGAAAATGGGGTGGGGAATTTTCCTTCAGACTTTTTTTGGGGGGATTTTCCCAGGGTCTCTGCTGCTTTCTGAAAACGTCAGCAAGCCACCATCGGTCAAAATGTATATTAGTAATCCATGGGATTTAAAATTATGAGTTTGGTGGTCTCTGAAGTCCGAACGGTTGCCGACCCTTGTTCTACCAGTTTGGCCGAACTGGTAGCTCTGAAGATCAGCTGCTGGGCCCACCCTGGCTCCATACTGACCTTTATTTCCTGCTTTTGACACTCAGCTGCATCGCGCGGCACAGCGGATTGCCGCGCGTCAGCTGTTGAAGACACAGGGAGAGTGCAGGAGTAGGTCAGTCGGAAAGTCTCTGCGTGTGCGCAAAGCATGCATGCACATGCAAAGCACGCCAACCAAGCCACCCACCGAACCAGTGGTAAAAACAATTTGAATCCCACCACTGCCTACATCTTCAACCAGCTCTCCGGTTAAATTTGTTGCTTGATGATGAAATTAACCAATTTCTTCTTGTTCCAGGATGTGATTTTCTCCTGGGCGGGGAAGCCTGTTAGCCTTGGAAGCCATTTTTTACTTGGGAGCTTCGAGGCTGCCATATTCAGTGCCTGGGAATTTGGGACGGTGGATTTCATAGTGAGGTAGAAGATTAGACTCAACAACAATCTTTTCTCAGAGAGTCAAGGACAAGTTGCCCTGCACCTGGAGAGGAGTGACTGGAGGGATGTCTGCAGTTGGGATGAAGATTTGATTGGGCCATGTGATGGTGGGTGCAGGGGGTAGATCTTTGATTTCTCTTTCGGGAAGGGAAAACCCAGAACTCTCAGATTTGGGTTTTCCCAGATGTGCCAATATGACAACACTAATAAAAAGGAACTTTGAGGAAATGTCTGTCTTGGAGTCGATTGGTTTGAAGTTGGTCAGTTGGAAGTGTTGTGGTTCGCTGGCAGCCTGTGCAGGTGGCAGCGGGATCGGACAGTGGGGAAGAACCAGTCCAGGATTCTGGAGAGGACTTGGATGAGGGTGCTGTGTCCGATGCACAGATGTGGCCGGGACCATCTGGGAGTGGAATGCTGCCTTCGGAGCCTCGAGGCAGAGGAACAAGGGGAGCCTGTTCCCAGTGTGCGTGTGCACAGAGCTGCTAGAAGGAGAGAGCAGCTGAAACAAAAGGGGCGACTCGGGAGTAAGGCTGGGAGGTGATTGCACCCCACCATAAGGGATAAAAGTCAGACCTAAATTACA
Source organism: Notechis scutatus (assembly GCF_049901735.1). Taxonomy (NCBI): domain Eukaryota; kingdom Metazoa; phylum Chordata; class Lepidosauria; order Squamata; family Elapidae; genus Notechis; species Notechis scutatus. Next base: position 25,843,292 of record NC_142015.1, on the reverse strand, counting down.
TAACCTTTGCAGGAAGCAATGTTGTTCGTTTGGGTCAGATTCATTCTTGAAGCTCTTTGTACTTTGGTTGGTTTTTTTTCTAGTTCATTGGACACTTCTATTATTGGCAGCACTTCACAGGAAAGAAAGGTGGGTGCTTATCTCGAGGGACTGTTTGAGATTCATTACAGCTGGGAATGAAAATAATTCTCAGCATTGCAATAAAACAAGACTTGTTTGTAAAATAAGTGTGTGCGTAATTACAGTCTAGGAAGCCTTGGTCAGAACAGGAACGCTGACATGAGCCTGGCCTGCTAAATTCTTGAGGGAAACTTCATCCTGGCTTACCGAAAGGTGGACAAACTCCCATCAGTCCAGGTGTATAAAGATGGACATTGGGTGCTATTCCCGGGGTCTTCTTTTCTCTGGAGACCAATCCAGAAATCGCCATCGGAGGGTGAATAACTCTGGATCATCTTCTCAACCAACTCCTGTTCTGACTGGGATTCGATGCTGACCAGGTCTGCACCGTCCCTTCTGCAGGTTTGAAGGGCTTCCTCGAAGCCAACCCTGCGCGCAACTTCGTGAAAGTAAACAATTTTGTAGCAGGGGCGTTGCGTGCCTCTTAGGCAGACGGTGTTTCCTGTGGAAGAGAAACAACCTCAAGAACAGTCATGAGCAGGGGTGGGATTCTACCAGTTCGCACCTATTCACTAGAACCAGTTGTTAACATTCTAAGCAGTTTGGAGAACCAGTTGTTAGAAGAAATTACTGGTCTAATCCTGTAAGGAAGGCAGGAAGGAAATATTCTGGTGTTGCTTACAGAAACTGCCTCTCCGTTAACCTTTATTACATTCTTGGCAGGACTAGACTTCCTGTCTCTGGAACTTCTCTCGAGTTTTTCCCCCCTCCTTTGCTGGTACTTTGCTTGTGTGGAGTGACCATTCAAAGTTACAATGGCACTGAAAAAAGTGACTTATGACCATTTTCCACACTTACGACTGTTGCAGCATCCCCACAGTCATGAGAGGCCAGGCAAGGAGATGCGTGCCTCGATGTGAGTGATATTGAATTGGCCACACCCAGCCAATCACATGATCACCAAGCCATGTCCACCCAGTCGCAGGACCACCAAGCCACACCTACCATCTACGTCACGCCCACAGAACCGGTTGTTAAAAAATTTGAATCCCACCCCTGGGGGAGGAGACTTGGGGTGTCCAATCTTGGCAACTTTAGGACTTGTGGACTTCAACTCCCAGAATTCCCCAGCCAGCAAGGCTGGCTGGGGAATTCTGGGAATTGAAGTCCACACATTTTAAAGTTGCCCAATTGGACATCCCTGGAGTAGACAGGGAAAGAATTCTTGACATCCACAACTGCACGATGTAGAATTTTTCCCAGCGTCACAAAAGGAACAGCAATACTCTTAACTCTGCTCTCTTCTCTTGTGGCTGAATCTTATAGGAAGAAACCGGTGGCTCATGTTATGCTTTATTCTTTTGGCAGTGGGATAAAAATGTTTATTTCAAACATCTAGGGAGATTCTCCGTCCTCCAGGTCCTGCTTGTCCCAAACGTCCTTTCTCAAGAGACAACTGGGCTTCCTGGTTTTCCTTTGAAGACCGTTTCACTTCTCAAGGCTCCCATTTGCGCTACTCAGGTGGCCTCAATGACCCTCTTGAAGGATGCAAATGACCAACTCTCTGCAAGGAGCATAAATCCTTCCGTTCCTCACCATTCAGTTCAGAGCTGAAGAAGCTTCTTGGATGAGAAGTGAAACGTCTTCAAAGGAAAACAAGGAAGTGCAGTTACCACCTGAAAAAAGCACCTTTGGGTTTATTTCAAATTTGAACTGAGACCCAAGAGAGGATCTTCAGATTTACTCTCCTGCTTGAGAGGCGGCTGGACTAGAAGTCCTCCAAGGTCCCTTCCAGCTTCTATTCTATTCTATTCTATTCTATTCTATTCTATTCTATTCTATTCTATTCTATTCTATTCTATTCTATTCTATTATATTCTATCCTATCCTATCCTATCCTATCCTATCCTATCCTATCCTATTTATTCTTCTATTCTATTCTATTCTATTCTATCCTATCCTATCCTATCCTATCCTATTTATTCTTCTATTCTATTCTATTCTATTCTATTCTATTCTATTCTATCCTATCCTATCCTATCCTATCCTATTTATTCTTCTATTCTATTCTATTCTATTCTATTCTATTCTATTCTATTCTATTCTATTCTATTCTATTCTATCCTATTCTATCCTATCCTATCCTATTTATTCTTCTATTCTATTCTATTCTATTCTATTCTATTCTATTCTATTCTATTCTATTCCTATTCCTATTTCTATTTCTATTCCTATTCCTATTCCTATTCCATCCCATCCCATCCCATTCTATTCTTTGCAGCAATCCTCCATTTATTTCAATGCTTGATTTATTCCCGTGGTTTATACGGCCGCCCACTATTATGGCAGTGACTGGGCAGCCTGCAAAGCGAAACCCAACAAATTAGAACAATCCAAAATAATAAACAAAGCCTGATGCCAGGAAGAACTGATTCGAATCTTAAAATAAGAACATAAATCATCAAGTTTGCTTTAATGAGATGTCCCTACGTGGCTGGATCTTCTCAGTGACCTTTGCATAATTGCCAAGACGCTGCCTGCTCCATTGTTTAGTCTCCTTTGGACAGACATTGCTAAAACAGACATAAATGGATTATTCCAGCTTTGGGAATCTATTCACCCACGGTGGGTAGGTGGATGTACTTTGAGCATTTTAGGCAGAAGATTGCAAACAGGAGTAAAGTATTGTTAAGTTAAGTTAACTTCAGCAACATCTGCTAAAGGAGTTGGTTTATCCTCTTTTGGAGTTGGTTTATTCCTTGCCAAACCATTTGAGTTTCATCAGCAAAATGTAAAGTTACTTTTTAGGCAGGACAGAAAGAGAAATTTGCATCCATTTGGTCATCACATTTTGCACATTGCATCCATTTCATCATTTTAAGAAGTAAGAATCTGAAATGGATCAGATGAGGAGAAGATGCCAAGCCCCCAAGCCCCCTTTCCCCTTAGAATGCCCCAAAGATCATGGGTTGCCCTCTCCCCTCTTTGGAAGAGCTTTATAGCTCCCGCTGCCTTAAGAAAGCTCAAAACATCCTCAAAGATCCATCTCATCCTGGGCACCCCCTTTTTTTGAACTATTACCATCTTGCAGCTGGTACAGGATAATAATAAAAACAAGGACAAGTAGGCTGAAAAACAGCTTCTATCCCAGGACAGTAACTCTATTGAATTCTACTGTGCAGCATTATTGCGAAGTTGGGGGTTTTCAGTTCAATGTGTGGAGGGTGAAGGATGTGTGTTTGTGTTGATTTTCATGGTCATGATGTGCTCTGAAGATGGTGCTTGATTTTGTTGTGTGAGGTGCAGTGACAATAAAGTAAACTAAACTAAACTAAAGACCAACTAGAACAACTACAGCTCTGAAGCAGGGAGGGAGAGTAAAGCAAGGGTTGGATAGTGAGATAGGTGGCATATTAATTAGTTAATTAAATCTTTGTTCCTATAAAAGAGGAAACTGATCGCCTACAAGTTCCCTAACGGGAGCCCAGCTTTTCAGCCAAAAGACTAGTTTTGCTCCAGTTTAAAACAGCTTTTAAACAACGCCTAAGTTATGGGACTGAGAATTTCCAGGGCTGGTCCTGAAGCCCCAAAGCTATCTCATAAAAGTGCTCCAAGCGCCTCTCCCCCTTACTGAGAATTGGATTCTGGCAGCTTCAGAGAAGGCCAACAGAAGGAATGTAATCTTAATCAAATCATCCTCAGCCACGTCACTTAAAGAGAGAGCTTCTTTGGAGTTGGCTCAGCCAGGTTCTTGCAACCTCTTGCCAAATCATTTGTGTTTTATCAGCAAAATGTAAAGTTATCTTTTAGGCAAGACAGAAAGCGAGGCAGCGAAGGCAGCAATGGTCCCTGCTACGCACCCGCTGTCCACTCTGGGATCTCACTAGATCACTTTCTGGAGATCATTCTGGGAAAGTACACCGATTTCCCCAGCAAGCTCATTTATGGTGTCGTAGACCCCTAAACGCCCCCAGGCCCCTTCAGATATGTTGGGCTACATTTCCCCTCATTTCCAGCCTGGGGATTGTGGGAGCTGCAATCCAAGCCATCCAGAGTCCACTGTATTAGAGAAGAAGGCTGAGCTTCGAGGAAGGGAAGGGCAAAAGAATGCTAAATGTAATAAGTCATCACAGCAGAATCATTGGCTCGCTAAACTCCCCCGACTGCCCCTCCCCCCATTTTTTGATGGAGACCCACAGCTGTTGAGAAAGTGGGGGCAAAGTCTGTCCCGATAAACACAACGGCATGAAGCTTTTCCCAGACCAAGTTTGTTGGTCTTTTTGTTTGTTGATTGTATTTATATTTTACTGCAGTCCTTTGAGTTTCTTGCTGGTTTACAGGAATACAACAGTCATTAAAACATATCTCTGGTTGAAGTTAAAACAATTTTTGAATATATATATATATATAATGCATACACACATATATTTATCATATGCCTGCCTGCCTGCCTATCTATATCTTTCATCTATCTATCATCTATTATATATCATCTATCTATCATCTATCTATCTATCTATCTATCTATCTATCTATCTATCTATCTATCTATCTATCTATCTATCTATCTATCTATCTATCTATCTATCTATCTATCTATCTATCTATCTATCTATCTATCTATCTATCTATCTATCATCATCTATCTATCTATCTATCATCTATCATCATCTATCTATCATCTATCATCTATCTATCTATCTATCTATCATCTATCATCTATCTATCATCTATCATCTATCTATCATCTATCATCTATCTATCATCTATCTATCATCTATCATCTATCATCTATCTATCTATCTATCTCATCTATCTATCTATCTATCTATCTATCTATCTATCTATCTATCTATCATCTATCTATCATCTATCTATCTATCATCTATCATCTATCTATCTATCTATCTATCTATCATCTATCTATCTATCTATCTATCATCTATCTATCTATCTATCTATCTATCTATCTATCTATCTATCTATCTATCTATCTATCTATCATCATCTAGCTATCTAGTACACACACACAACACACACACAAAACACACATCCAAACACCAAGTTCCAAATGCCATTGGGAAGAGCTTTGTTTTCAGTCATTTCTGAAAGGCATACAATAAAATAAAATTAAAATAAGCTATTCCAGAGGGTTGGTGCTGCTATTTTTACCTTGATTGCATTATATCTTGATAGGAATTGCTTGTTTGCCAGTGAAAGGTTTGTGGTCCAACCCCGAGCAGCAAACTTCAGAAAGGCCCAATGCTGGAACCCCTATCCGGATGGACCTCGTTGGCTGAAGGGCCTTTCTGGGTGCCCTAATCAAAACAGCTGCCCTGGGTGCAAATTCTTGGCTGATAGGCAGAAAACTCCCTCCACCTCCCAACCAAGCTTAGCCTCTATCAGCCTCCTTCTTGAAGGCTCTCGGCCAGTCAACTCAGCTGTGGTCCTTTTTCCAGGGCGGTGGGCATTCTTCCAAAGCTCTGGCTGCAGCCCTCCACCCTCTTTATTGTCCACAAATGTTTTTTTTGGGGGGCTCTACCTGCTGTCCAAAAGTGCCATTTGCTACCTGCCAGCCTTCTGTTTGTTCTGTGTTTGTTGCAAGCCTTAAAAGCCAGGAGGTGCCAACTTCAGTGCTGTGGACAACTGGTGCCTCCTGGGGCTTTGCTGCCCCAGCCGGCTATGCTCCAACTGGATTGCACCCTCTCAAGAGGCTTAGGGGGCCGCGGGGAATCCCAGCTACGATGCCCTGCTGAATCCGGCTTAGTCCTTTGGCTGATTGATACCCCAAATGGACCCCTGCCCGAATCCAGGGATGCCCAGGAGATCCCCTGCGCGGTGGGATTCCACAGGCCATGGGGGGGCTTCAATTTGGCCACCTCCCCAACATCTGGGCGGCCCGACGGGAGGCTAGAGCCCCCCCTGTTGGCTCGGGGCCGATTCCGGCAACTGAGACCCCCTCACCCCAGATTTGGAAAGGCGCCCATCACCCAACAACCGAGACCACCACTCCCCTTGCCTTTAAAGAGGCTGCGGGGGGGAGTCCGGCCCGGACGCAGCTTTGGCAGGTAAAGCAGGGGAGTCCTTTCTCCCCCCCACACACCCCTTCTGGCTGTTCGCCCTCCCCAGCCCCACTCGGGACTGCCCTCCCCTCCTTGCCCGGCCGTCTTTACCCGGGGGAGTGCATGGAGCCTCCACTCGCGAGCCACGAATCGTGGTTGGGATGGCCACGATTGCCCGGTTGGTGCGGGGGAGGGAGAGACTACGGCTGCACCCCGATACCCGCAGCCTCCCCCTCCCAGCACCTTGGAGAGCAGCCGAAGCCCTTTTCCACCCCCTCTGGCCCCCTTTTCCCCGCTGGACGGAGGGGGCTCCCGTTTAGCATCCGACCCCCCTGCCCGTCCCCGCGCGCGGCCCTAAGTGGAAACGCGATCCTAGACTTCTTTGGGCGTTTTTTTCCCGGGACTTTTTTTTTTTGCAAGTTTCCTCTTTGAACGGAGTCCCAGAGTTGGAAGGGGCCTTGGAGGTCTTCTAATCGGACCCTCTCCTCAAGGCAGGAAACCCTTTTTCCTCCGCGCAGCCGGTCCCCGCTTCCAGCCCGGCCAGGACCGCCGCCTGCCCATCCCCGGTCTCTCTGCGCTTCGCTCTGCCCTGCCCCGGCCAGCCTCTGCCCGCCCGCCCGCCGCCCGCCCGCCGGAGGGCCGGACTCACCGCTGGGCAGCCGCGCCTCCCGGCCGTCCGCCGGCTCGCAGAAGGCGCCCAGCCGCAGCAGCAGCAGCGGAAGGTGCCAGAGCCCGCCGGCCGCTGCCCCGTCGCAGCCCGGGAACCACATGGCCGCAGCCGCCGAAGCCACTTGCAGCCGCCGGGAGCGGCCGAGCGTCTGGTCCGGGCGAGGCGAAGCGGCTCCGCCTCCGGGCCGGGGGCCAGCCGGGAGGGGAGGGGAGGGGAGGGAGGGAGGCCGCTGGAGGGGATCCGGGAGGGGCGGAGGGCGGCCTTGGCTGGCAGCCGGCGAGGCTGGGGGACGGGGGGTGGGGGAGCGCCGGAGCAGCGTCGACGCGTGTCCACTGGACCCCCGCAGCGCCGAGGAGTGAAACTAGGGTGGGTTCAGACGACTCGTCCCTCGCAAGTGCTGGGAGGGACCTTGGGAGGTCTTCTAGTCCAACCCCCCTGCTCAGGCAGAATTATTCTATCCTGAAGACTTCGGAGGAGCAGAGGGTGAGAGAGCAAGAGAAGAGGAGCTCAAAACAGGAGCAGAAATGGCAAAGGAAATGGAGAAGGGACAAAGGGAAGAAAGGAGACAGGAGGAGGGAGCAGTAGGTGGTCGATTGGTAATTAAAGAACCAAGAGAACAAAGATCAACAAGAGCAATAAATCCTACCTATAAAGTATAAATAATGGAAGAGGAAAAGAAACTGATTTCTATACACATAAATGGACTAAATTCGGCTATTAAAAAGAGGAAGTTTCACCTTAGTTCTAAGTTGCTTCTCTCCTTGGTTAGTTTCCACCCGTTGCTTCTTGTCCTGCTTTCAGGTGCTTTGGAGAATAGATCGACCCACTCTTCTTGGTGGCAGCCTCCCAAATATTGAAAGATGCTAACATATCACCCCAAGTCCTTTTTTCATTAATAGATATATCCAATTCCAGCAACAGTTCTTTATATGTTGTTGATGATCCAAACTCTGTCAAGGATCTTGAAGTACTCATCTCTAATGAACTAAGTGCTAGAGCCCAAAAAGCCAAAAAGGCGTTAAGAGTTGTTAACCTAATCCTACGTAGCTTCTTCTCTGGTAATATTACACTACTAACTAGAGCATACAAAACATTTGCTAGACCAATACTTGAATACAGCTCATCAGTCTGGAACCCACATTATGTATCTGATATTAACACAGTTGAGAAAGTCCAGAAATATTTCACAAGAAGAGTTCTCCACTTCTCTACTCGTTGTAGAATACCTTATGCCACCAGATTCGAAATTCTAGACCTAGGAAACCTTGAATTACGCCATCTTCGGTCCGATCTAAGTATGGTATATAAAATTATATATTGCAATGTCCTACCTGTCAATGAATGCTTCAGCTTCAACCATAACAACACAAGAGCAAACAATAGATACAAACTCAAGGTTAATCGCACCAAACTTGATTGCAGGAAATACGACTTCAGCAACAGAGTGGTCAATGTCTGGAATACTCTACCTGTCTCTGTGGTTTCTTCCCCAAACCCCCAAAACTTTAACCTCAGACTGTCTACTATTGACCTCATCCCTTTCCTAAGAGGTCTGTAGGGGGCGTGCATAAGGTCCTACCTTCCCTGTCCTATTGTTTCTTTTTATTTTTCTTATATGTATCCATGTATTCATAACTATGTTTATACTTATACCTATTATCTTGTAAGCAATTGACAAATCAAATTAAAAAAAATGTTTTAGCCTCCAGTCCCCTAATCCTCTTTGTTGCTCTTCTCTCCACATCTTTTTTTACATCGTGGCAACCAAAACTGCAGTATTCCAAGTGTGTCCTTACCAAGGCCTTACAAAGTGGTATTAATAATACTTCACGTGATCTTGATTCTATCCCTCTCTTAATGCAGCCTAGAAGGGCGTTGACTTTTTTTGGCAGTTGGTGCACAGTGCTGCACACTCCTATTTAAATGATCGTCCACTAGGACTCCAAAATCCCTCTCACGGTTACTACTATTGAGCCAGGCACCATCTATGCCACACCTGGGCATTTTGTTTTTGTTGCCCAAATATAGAACCTTCCTTTTTTGACCATTAAATTTCATTTTGTTAGATAGTGCCCAACGTTATCTTCTGGAGTGTTGGCTATTTCTGCCAGCTTGGTGTCATCTGCAAATTATTTGATGAGTTTTATTTATTTGTTTTATTTACTTATTTGTCAATCACTTACAAGATAATAGGTATAAGTATAAACATGAGTAAGAATACAGGAAATGGGTATGAATAAATGGGGACAATAGGATAGGGATGGTAGGCACGATGGTGCACTTATGCACGTCCCTATTATATGAGGTGATATTATGTGTGGGGATAGATCCAAATCATTGATGAAGATGTTGAAGAATCCTGGGCCTAAAACAGAGCCCTGGGGTACGCCACTGCATACTTCCCCTCCATGTAGATGCAGTTCCATTAAGGGCTACACGTTGAGTGCGTTTGGTCAGCCAGTGACGAATCCATGTGCTGGATGTGTGAAGGAACCCAGCAAGTCTCACCCAGTTTCTGTTACCCTGGTTCACTTCATTGAACTCACATAGAACCCTGGATTGCCAACCAGGTTCAACCATACTCTGCAAATCACATTTGCCAAAATAAAACTCAGCCAAGGTTAACCCTAGTTGTGCAAATTCTTCAGCTGAGAAAGCCAGGTGTGTGAACTGCAATGGGATAAATGGGGAGTCAAAAGCAACCTGCAAAAGATCTGGGCACCGTCATATTTTGGTTCCAAAGTTAATGGGACCCAGTTGGGACCCAGGGCTGAACTAACCTGGGTCAAACAGGGGCTGGGAACTGAGACCATTTCTTCAAATAGGTGATTGGTGCAAAGAACTGAATCCCAAAGTGCGTTATGGAGAGGTGTGAACTGGCTCTCTTCCTCTCCCACTGAGCAGAGATCTGTGTGTTTTTGTCTTTGTTTGTGTGTGTATGTGTGTGTGCGTGTATGTCCAACAAAGCCATGTACAGTCCTTTTTAGTGGTGCCAGCACAATCGAATCACATTTTTGCTTTGCTCTGAAAATAACTGATCTGCTTAAACCGCGGTTCATCATCTTGTCCGAATCCAGAAAACTTGGTTGAGGAAAAAAAACAAAAACCCACCCCAGCAGCCATAAATCTGCATCTTTTCAAGAGCTCCTGGAACAGGCAGGGGCCCTTGGCCAGATTTGACTTGGGGGAAAGAGAGGGAAATGCATATGGAAAGCTCCCTTCGCAGGATCGGCTCCTGCCCAGATGCTGACGGGACGGTTTTTCTCTCCTGGTTTCCTGAGCGCTGGGAAGCTGGAACCGGTCGAGCTTCCCGGATTCTGAGCCAACTTTCCACTCATGTTGGCTTGGAAACAGCTTCCCAGATGCCCAGCTGGGGTGAGGAAGGAAAGGAGTCCAGCTGCAAACGTGCCATTGTGGCCTTGGGGGTTGGGACGGAGCAGCCCAACGGATGGAGGTTTCCCTTCCCATGGCCCCCCTTTGTGTGTGTCTGTGCATATATATATATATACAGATATAGCAACAGCACTTAGACTTATACAGGGCTTTACAGCCCCCTTGCAGCGGTTTACAGAGTCAGCCTGTTGCCCCCCAACAATCTGGGTTCTCATTTTACCCACCTCAGAAGGAGGGAAGGCTGAGTCAACCGTGAGTCGGTCAGGATCGAACTCCTGGCAATGGGCAGAATTAGCCTGCAATACTGCATTCTAAAATGAAGGGAGGAAGAAGGGAAGGAAGGAAGGAATAGACTTATATACCGCTTCACAGCCCTCTCTAAGCAGGCAGGCAGGCAGAATTAGCAACAGCCCTTAGACTTATATACTGCCTCACAGTGCTTGACAGCCCTCTCTAAGAGGTTGACAGAGTCAGCGTCTTGGCCCCAACAATCTGGGTCCTCGTTTTACCCACCTCGGAAAGATGGAAGGCTAAGTGAATCTTTAGGAGGAAGGAAGGAAGGAAGGAAGGAATAGAAATCCAACAAGAAGGGAGGAAAGAAAGAGAGAGGGGAGGGAGGAAGGGAAAGAGAGAAAAAAGAGAAGAGAAGAGAAGAGAAGAGAAGAGAAGAGAAGAGAAGAGAAGAGAAGAGAAAGAAAGAAAGAAAGAAAGAAAGAAAGAAAGAAAGAAAGAAAGAAAGAAAGAAAGAAAGAAAGAAAGGCTGGGAGGTGATTGCCCCTCCCATAAGGGATAAAAATCAGACCTCGGTGACAAAGAGCTTTGCAGGGAGCAAAGCCGTTCAGTAATTCTCCGAGTCCATCTTGAAACTCTGTACTGTGGTCAGTTTCCTCTAGGTTGATGTTAGCTTTAATTGGACTTCTGTTTCTTGGCAGCATTTAACAGCACTGGAAAGTGTGCTCTTCTTATCTGGAGGAACTGTGTCTAGTGAGTTTTGGCTGGGAATGCAAGTAATTCCCAGCATCACATTAAAAAATGTTTGACTTTTAAATTCACTTGGTGTTTTATTAAGTTTGATGAAGCCTGGGTCAGAACACAAAAGAGCCATTTGAACCCCACAGAAAACACCGGGAGCCACAAAAGCCCTTCCCTTGCCTGACTATTTCCTGAACCGCCACAAATTTAGCCTATGTCGTTGGAATTAAACGTTCTGTTTTCTTCTGAAACTTTCCTTGTCTTGGATTGACCTATGGTTGGCCTACCCGGAGCTTGAAAAGCTCAATCAATGGTGTGCATCGGGATGAAACTGCTCTCCTGTACTGTCAAAACTCTGGTTGCGGTGTTGTGATCTTGTGACGCTGCGGAGGAAGCCGTGATGAATATGTGCTTCGTCTCGTCTCCCTGTGAACGGTGGAGGGATTTCTTGGAAGGCTGGACTCGAACGATTCCAACTCCTCTTCCAACCTGGCCTGCCGTTCCCTGGAAGCCGCATCAGCAATTTCCTAAATGGCTTTCTGATTTATGAAGCTGGGGGGGGGGGCGTTATCTGTGAGTGCATGTGCACACTGACGCCTGCACACTCATTCCTTCCCAAGCAACACAGCAAAATCTGACTCCAGTTCATGCTGACTGACAGAAACGGGGCCTCCAAGTTACGCCCGCTGTCAGGAAAAGAGGAGCTGGCCACTGTGGCAGATCAAACAATTAAATAGGAGCCAGCCGTGTGCAGTGGCAGCCAAAAAAGCCAACACAATCCTGAGCTGCATTAACAGAGGGATACGATCAAGGGAGGTACTAATACCACTCTATAAAGCCTTAGTAAGGCCACATCTAGAGTCCTGCACCCAGTATTGGTCACCAGACTATAAAAAAGAGGTTGAGACTCTAGAAAAAGTGCAGAGAAGAGCAACCAGGATGGTTAGGGGACTGGAGACTAAAACATACGATGAACGGTTGCAGGAACTGGGCCTGGCTAGTCTAGGGAAGAGAAGGACCAGGGGAGGCAGGAGAGCATCTTCCAATATTTGAGGGGCTGCCACAGAGAGGAGGAGGGGGTCAAGCTATTCTCCAAAACACCTGAAGGACAAGGAATGATGGATACTCAACAAGGAGAGATTTAACCTGAAAATAAGAAGAAATTTCCTGACAGTGAGAACCATCAACCAATGGAACAAAGTTGCCTTCAGAAGTTGTGGGAGCTTCATCCCTGGAAGCTTTCAAGAAGAGACTGGACTGCCATCTGTCAGATATTATGTAGGGTCTCCTGCTTGGGCAGAGGGTTGGACTAGATGACCTACAAGGGATAAAAGCCAGCCTTTGGGGTTGGTTTCTTTGCAGGAAGCAAAGAAGTTCTTTCTACTCAGAGTCCTCGTTGAAGCTCTGCTTACTCCAGTTTTTTGTTTTTTTTTGAGACTTCTGGCTTGGGATATTTATCTGCAATTAGTCTTTTGTTCTTGGCAACCTTGCACAACCTTGAAAGGACTTGCTCTTATCTGGGACAATTAGTTTTGAATGACTCTTGGCTGTGAATGCACAGAATTCACAGCGCCACATTTAAAAAGTTTGCTTTTATACATACTTTGTGTTTGTCTGATTTGAACAAGGCTTGGGTCAGAACAATTCCATTCAGTCGTGTCTGATCTTCAGCCACACTATGGATCACCACTCTCCATGCTTCTCAGATCTGATTTCCTCCTTCAGATCTGCCATGGTCATCCTGGTGGCATCCTTTATAGTGCCCAACCCATGGGTGCCAGGGCAGCCTCTTCTCCTTTTTCTGTTGATCACTCCTGGCATGACTTGAATTTTCGAGTGAGTCAGCTCTCAGGACATGGCCAAAGTATGACAGCTTCTGTGGCAATCTTGGCTTCGAGGTGATACTTGTGGTGAGGTCCGGTCTAGGACTTCTTCTGTTTGTTATTTCTGGGATTATTGTGGGATGCATAATAGTTGCCTCCAGCACCATAGTTCAAAGGCCCTTTTTCCTACCTGCCTTTTCCTGGGTCTAGGTTTTGCAGCCATAAGTAGGGATCCGGGATGAATTGTGGGCCTTTAGCCTGTTGGAATGAGCTTCTCAGCCATCCTTCAGATACTTGCCCAGTGGCACTGTGATGACCCAAAGGGGCACAGCGCAAAGGCCACACAGTCAGATAATCAGTACGAGTCCCTTTATTAGCTCCAACTCTGCCCCCAATGTCCTGGTTACCTTCTGGGCTGGAGAAAAAGTCTCCCAGGAACAGCCTTGGGCTGCAGAGAATCAAGTCCAAAATGTGGCCAACAAAACTGTAACTGTAAGTCCAATCAAGGCAAAATAAGGTCATTAGTCCAGCAGGGCAGGAGCAATAATTCCAGATGTGAAGGAACGACCATAATTCAACACAGTTGGGAGGATGCCAGGAACACAGATAAGCAAAGTCAACACAAGATAAATTCATGTTTGTTCCCAGCAGACACCACACTCAGCATGCATCTCTTGTACACTCTCTTTCCCAGGTGTGCCTTGTGAAGGGAATCAGGGCCCTTTCCTCCCCCATAAGGCACGCAACCCACATTGCTCTCTTCTCCATTCCTCCCTGCGTGCCTTAGGATGAAGAGGGGGTGGGCCTGGGTCTTCCTTTGAACTCCCTCTCCCTTGTTCTACCTCTCCCCTGCTCTGCCCAGCTGGACCTTGCCCTTCCCCAGTTTCCTCCACAGCCAAGGAGCCACACTCCCACTCCCTGTCAGCTGTTCATCATGACAGGCATCTACTGGCCATCCCAGGACAACCCATCACCAGCCAGAAAACTCCTGGCTTACGGGCAAGACATTTTGGTTAACCGAGAGCTCTGAATTTGGGTTGAAGACCCCAGTTAAAACAAGCTAAATTACAGGAGCAATTCCTTTTATTGACACAGGGAGGGCTTAGTGGCATCTTCCGGCCCCGGTTGTTTTTCCCTCCACACAACTCAATGTGCAAAAAAACAAAAAACAAAAACTCTTTTAAGGCCAATTTTTGAAAGTTGGAAGAGAAGGACAGAAAACAACAACAACAACCACCGCCAATACAGCAAGCCTTTTCTGGCAACGGGTGGCACCATTTCCTGCATGCCGCGGAAACAAGGGAAGGGATTCAGCTCCGGCGAACTCATCTCAGCACATTGATGTCAAAAGGCCAGACGGGAACTGGGAGGCAGAAAAGCAGAAATTCACCGGGGTAGTCTCGGGCACGTTGCAAAAGAGCCAGCTGTTTTTAGCACGCTATTTCATTTTACTCAGAATCGAGCGCAACTTTGAGGCTGCTTCTGCAAAACGTGACATGCTGTACTAAGATGGGAGCCAGCTTTTCCTCCCCCCTTCCCCCCCGCCTGGTGCCTGCCAGGGGTTTGGGAGCTCTTGAATTCCTCCTGCTGGCTGAGTATCCTGGAAATTCAAGTCCCCAGATGGGGCTCCAAAAAAAAAAAAAAAAAGACAAAATGAATAAATCACATAAAACGAAACACAAGTGCTGGAAACGGTGATAGAAACGGTGATAGAAACGTCGCCGTGAAGAGCAAACAAGACATTCCCACCTCGGCAGGCTGATGTTGAATTAACGCATGGAATATTTCTTCAGAGATTTCTTGCGCAGGAGTAAAAATCTCACAGGGCAATGGTTGCCGAAAAGGCCACCCAGCCCTGCAGAGAGCTAGTCTGTCAAACATGCGGAGAAGTCCAAGGGGAGGGGAGGGGGCGGACTACATCAACAATGAGCCACAGCCGCTGTCCAAGACCAAGGACAGGCTGGCTGAAAGCACAAACAAGCTTTCTACGTTTGGTGTCCCTGATCAGAATCCTCAAGGGAGTGCCTTTACACTCTCTTCATCCTCAGACTGTTCTTCCTTCTCCCTTTTGGAACAACAACAACAACAAAAAAAAAAGGAATTAAGAACACACTGAAGTCATTAGGAAGCCTTCCCACCTCCTTCTCCCCCAGGCCAGCAGGAAAATCTCCAACCTCAAAGCATCCTGCAGCTTGGAAAATTGGAGTCGAGTCCCCTGGCGTTTCCTGAGCTTGGTTGTTTTCCCCCCGAAGACATTTCATGACCCAGCTAGGTAACATCATCAGTGCTAGGTGGGTGTTGGAGTTTGCTCTGATTTTTATACACGGGTGGCTTTGCCCTGTCGGTATGGCTGGAAATATTCTTGGTGGTTCCTTGATTAGACTGCTGTTTACTGTTTGATTTGTTTGTCCGGGTTGGTAATTTCTTGATTGGGTTATTGTTTGTTGCTTGATTGTTGGTGCAGTTAATCCTGGTATAATCTCTGCTTATTTGAATGCTTGAACACTCCCAGCAACACTGTCAGGCAAGCTACTGTCTATAAATAGAAAGTAAACTTCACTCTCTTTTAGCACTGATGATGTTACCCAGTTGGGTCATGCAAGAAAACGACCAAGCTCAGAGAGCAACAGTCCTCCTCCTCCTTTCTACAAACCCCACTCCCTTCTTGCACTGATAATGTTACTCAGTTGGGTAATGAAACGTCTCCAAGAAAACCACCAAGCTCAGAGAGCACCAAGAACTTTATAATCCCCCAAGTTTTCTTCCTCCTCTCCTCTTCCTCCTCCTCCTCCTTTCCAAACTCCACTCCTTTCTAGCATTGATGATGCTACCCAGTTGAGTAATGAAATGTCTCCAAGAAAACCACCAAGCTTATACAGCACCAAGAACTCCATAGTCCCTCAACTTCTCTTCTCTTCCTCCTCCTCTTCCTGCTCAACTTTACAAACACCTACTCCCTTCTAGCACTGATGATGTTATGCAGTTGGGTCATGAGACATCTGCAAAACGACCAAGCTCAGGCAGCACCAAGGACCCCACAGTTCAACCCCAAACTACAAATATTCTCTCAGTAGCTTGGAAAGGCTCAAAACCTGGCCTATAAGATGAACTGATTAGACTCTAATTGTGTTAGGGGCACAGCCCTCCCGTCTCTTGGTTAGGGGACCAGCCCCATCTCAAATGCAGCTACGGTAGTTTTAAGACACGGAAGCGCAGCATTTGTTCTACTAGTTCAAAATTAAGAAAGACCAGGAAAAAGGGGGTCATTACAGAGTGAGATTCTCCCTGTAGCTGGGCTACTTTTTCACTCTGTAAAATACTCTGGCATTTTTCAAAAAAAAAAAAAAGAGGATTTCTCCGTTAACAGGAATCGATTGGAAAAACCCTGCAGGCTGATGGGGAGAACTGGCAGGCTCTTGAGAACCTGTCGGATGACAAATCATACCTAAGCAAGTAATTTCCACAAGGCTCACTTGCTCATTTCTGAGTCTAACTGTGGATAGATCAGGGTTGTCACCAGTAACTCAGGGAAATAACTGGAGTCAAGAGAAACGCCCAAGATTTGAATAAGCACCTTACCTACTGTAAAAAATGGGTTTCAAATGGCATTTCCCCATGGGCTGGAGGTTGTCATACTTGAGAAAAATGCTAGCCATTAACACATTAAAGGCAGAAACTGCAGAGAGGAGAAGTGGAAGGGGCCAAAGGAGCTTTTTCAGAGGGGTAATTTTAAAAGTGAAAAGGCAACATCTCCTCTGAATATAGGGAGAGCCCAGGTCGATTTCTTGGCCAAAAAACCTGGACAATTTGGCCCCTCTTTAATTCCAGGAATTCTTTAGCATGCGGTTCTTTCTCTGGTTTGCATGAAATAATTCTAAGCCGGACAGGAGATTTACCTCTTATCTTCCTGGTCCCTGAAATTAAAAAAAGGCGGAAAGAAAAGGGGAAAAAAAATCACACCTTTTCAAAATGATATAAGCGTTTATTTACAATCAGGATCACCCCAAACTAAAAGAAATAGGAATGGAGAAACTTTTCTTCCTGATATTACCTTTGTGGCCCTTTGCCCTTTGGCTTGTGTGCACGAGATAAGGATTCTTTCTGAGAAAGGGGGGAAAAAATGCTGTTAAAAACTTCGCCATTTTAAACTGTCCTTTTGCAGGGTGGGAAAGAATAGTGCAAAATTTATGGGCGTCCTGTGGGGTCCTGGATACAAACCCCACTCCTTCTAGCACTGCTTTTGTTCCCCAGTTGGGTAATGAAACATCTGCAAGAAAACCGCCCAGTTCAGAGAGCATCAAGGACCCCACAGTCCTCCTCCTTCTCCTCTTTGCAAAGCCCCTTCCCTTCTAGCACTGATGATGTTACCTAGCTGGGCATTGAAACATCTGCAAGACACCCACCAAGCTCAGAGAACATCAAGCACCCCACAGTTCAGCCCTGAGCTACAAATATTCTCTCGTGGGTAATTCCCATGGATTTGAATTTTGCAGTTGGATTAACCGCCTTAAATACACAACACCATTAACAGGTTAGAAAAGAAGAACACACAAAGCAGAACATTCCCCAAAATGCTGAGGAACTGTCCTGTGAGCTATAATATATATATATGAAAAATCAGAAATAGAGGAAGAACCCTGGTGAAACAGATTCAAAATGGGAAGAATGAGAAATGGGATGAAACGGTCCTTGACAGATTCAAGTCAATTGAGCTAAATATGTACCAAATATCTTCTTTCCTGCTCCATATAATTAAGGCGGTTTCTCCCCACCAATCATCCCCTTGAAACAACTCTGTCCAATCCCCTCTTTCCACAAAGCTCTCTGCGGAGCAGAACCATCTAAACTCATGCCAGGCTTCTGGCATCCTTTCCAGCTTTTTATGGAGGTCCGGATTACAGCCTGGCTCCTCAACCAGCCAAATTTCAATAGCATTCCTGGCTTTATTCCTCCTTTTGTGTTACATGCTGAAGCTGGCAGTAGGGAAGAAATGAGAGAGGAAAGTTAAGCAAGGAAGCAACGCTTGGTTCTCGGGAGAGGGAGGTTTGGACAATTTAAAAACCCATCTTACCGATATCCGCTCTTCTCTTTGTTTTTTCAGTAATGCAATGATGTCTTCTCTCGTTTTAGCCTGTAAAGAAAGACATTTGCCGTGGTGAGGAGGAGGTGGGTGGATTGGCTAATTCCTGAGAGTCAAGTCTTTCTCCATCTTGGTTCCTTGGAGAAGTGCGGACATGCAGGCTAGGAGTTGAAATCCACACATTTTCAAGTGAGCAGGGTTGAGAAATGCTGTGTCACACCTGCCCTGACTTGGGTTCTCGATTCCATGTATGCGAAAGGTATACTTTTACTGAGGAGGCAAATGGTGACAGTACAGCAAAGCCAGAATTAGAAGTTTGCGCGCAAAGTTTCCCCAGTTAACTTGTCCTTTCTGTTTCTGCTCCCTGTTATCTCCCTATTGTCTAGTTGCACTCAAAGGAATTGTTTTGGTAAGGTTCCTTGCATCGGCAGGCTAGATGGCAAACCGTTGCATTCCCCTGCCAGGTCTCTGGCCTTGGGACGATGAGGCAACGTCTCAGGAAGTCACTATTAGTAGTTTCAGTTTCCCCTTTCCCAGCAACCCCCCCCATTCCCGTCTACGGCAGGCTGGCATCTAGCAAAGCAAGGCTGAAGCTCAGGATGACAGTTCTGACATACTGATCTAGAGCCCCAAGAGAGTGGCTGGCTGGGGAATTCTGGGAATTGAAGCCCACACATCTTCAGGTGGCCAAGGCTGAGAAGCATAGCTGAGATTTGTGCAACCAACAACTGAGTATAGCCACGTTTTGTACCCCAGTATATAACCAACACGTGGGGTTTACCCCATCAGACTCCAAAGACCATCTACGCCCTTCAAAGGTGAACCCTAACCTTCTATAGATTCTGAATTTATCAGCTGGTTATAAAGTCTCCAGGATAATAATCTGGATCCATATTAAACTCCATTTAGATGAGGTGAGATCCGTGCAAGCTGATTAGGGCTTTAGTCCTAGGAAAGACGGATGAATTTAGGAATTAAGCGGGGTGCCCAGGCCAAACGTACAGGACTGCAAGCTAGCAATCTTTACTTTTAAACTGGTTGATGAAGTGAACAACCTTGCCCTCGTTTCTTTGAGAATTATTTAAGAGAAATTGTGGCAGAGTTTGAAGAGTAGACTCCCTTCTCCAGATAATCCCATTTCTCTGAGCCAGGTCTAATGGACGGCCCTGGAATCAAATCCATTAGGGGGTTATTAATCGCCACGAATATGAATGCCGGTTTGCTGGCAGCCAGTGCAAAGCTCAGCACATTTCGGCTTTTCCTAGGGCCTGGCTGCTTCTGGCTCCGTTCCCATGCTTACTCGGCAAAGCTTTTCCTCTTTTAACAAGACATCATGATGGGGGGAGAAAAAAGAGGAAGATAAATCCTTTAAGACTGTATTAATGTAGCTCTTAACTTTCACAGACTGTGGTAACACGATGTGAATTAGCCGGAGAGCCACGCTATTTATTCCTATCGATCGACGTAATGATTTATTTATATGGCGGTGAGCCCAAAGGCCAAAGATGTTTTGGTTCCCACACTGGACCCCAGGAGTTAATTAAACAAGAGCTAATGGGTTTGTCCGTGAGGGTTCGTAGACCAGGGTTGCTTTCCCGTCATGTCTGCAGCATCTTTTATCAAGAACAAGAGTCCAACAAAACTAGAAATGGCACATGTTTCCGGAAGAGATGTTCAATTTGTCATTTTTCCATTCCTTGGAGGCCTATTGTGATGACCCAAAGGGGCATGGCACAAAGGCCACACAGTCAGATAATAAGTAGGAGTCCCTTTATTAGTTCCAACTTTGCCTCCATGTCCTGGTTACCTTCTGGGCTGGAAAAAAACTCTCCCAAGAACAGCCTTTGGCTGCAGAGAATCAAGTCCAAAACATGGTCAACAAAAACTGTAAGTCCAATCAAGACAAGATGAAGTAATTAGTCTGGCAGGGCAAAAGAAGGAGTTCCAGATGGGAAGGCACAGCAATAACTCAACACAGTTGGGAAGACGCCAGGAACACAGATAATCAAAGTCAACACAAGATAAGCTCACATTTGTTCCCAGCAGAAGCCGCATTCAGCATGCATCTCTTTTAAACTCTCTTCCCAGCTGTGGCTAATGAAGGGAATCAGGGCCCTTTCCTCCCCTGTAAGCCACACCACCCACGTTGCTCCCTTCTCCGTTCCTCCCTGCTGAAGGATGAAGGCGGGATGGACCTGGGTCTTCCTCTGAACTTCCTCACAACTACAACAGTGGTGGGATTCAAATTTTGTTACTATTGGTTCTGTGGGTGTGGCTTGGTGGGCATGGCTTGGTAGGCGTGGCAGGGAAAGAATACTGCAAAATCCCCATTCCCTCCCCACCCCACTGACCTGCTTTCCAGCTCCGTTCTCCTGTGCAGGGCAACCAAAGGAGACCCAGCCAATCAGCTGGGACTCAATGGGAGGCAGAGAATAGATGGGGTTGGCGGGGCCAGTCAGAGAAGGGATTTGCCAGTTCTCCGAACTACTCAAAACTTCCGCTACTGGTTCTCCAGAACTGGTCAGAACTGGCTGAATACCCACCTCTGAACCAAGCAGGTCTAAAATGGGGGCAAAACTCACTTAGCAACAGAAATGTTCAGTTCAATGGTGGTTGTAGGACTATATCTCTACCAGTCTATGATCCTGCATTATAAAAACAATTCCCCCCCCTGCCTACTTTTTCTTGCAGGGCCGTTGCTGGCACCAGCCCCATGGAAGCCATGTCGATTCTCCTGCCCTTTTTATATTTCTGGTCTGAATGGCTGACAAATCTCCCTTTCTCTCGGATTTACAATGCAATCTAATCATCTCAGCTCCTTTCTTGAAGGAGATAATCAGCCCGAGTGCTCGGTGCCCCAAAGAATGGAAAACCTTGTGCTGATTTTCAGAGCACGGAAGAGCCCTGGCAGCATTCTCCCCTCTTTAGAAATATCGACTTGCATACGAGGCTCTGAAATTCTAACCCTCTTCCCGAAAAGCTCCAAGGAACACGACCAAAACGGAGCCCAAAATGTCCGTTGCTGAGCGAAACCGTTACTAAGTGAATTTTGCCTTCTTTTATGACCTTCCCTACCACTGCTGTCAAGTGAACCTCTGCAGTTCTTGAGTTCGTAACCCCGTTGTTAAGTGAATTTGGCTCCCTTGTTGATTTTTTGCTTGTCAAAAGGTCCCAAAAAGTGGACAGGACACGACCCTATAGGGGTTGGACCAGATGACCTACAAGGTCCCTTCCAACTCTTGATTATTTGTTATTTGTCACTTTTTCCAGCGCCGTTGTAACTTCGAGTGGTCATGAAACAAATGGTTTTTAAGTCATGGATGGTCTAGAATTCCCAAAAAGCAAAATTTAGAATTGGAGCTAGTTCTGAAAAGCAGCTAAATCCGCTCACCTTCTCTAGGCAGCGTTCTTTCCACACATCTTTCTCTGTTTCCGAGTGCCTCTCTTCTTCTCTTTCTAAACAATCGTTTTCAAAGAAATCTTTTAAAATTCAGTTTCATAAATCAATCATTTTTCATCATTTTTCAAGCTGAACTCTGGAGGTGGGATTTGTAACGACAAATCTACGATAACCCCAAATCAGAAGCCCTTTAGAAAAAAGGCACTGGTTTTTGTGACTTGCTGGTTAGTAGTCTGAAAAGGTGCTGCCAGAATCCTGGTTTTCTGGACTAACAACTATTTTTATTTTAATTATAGTAACAAAGACATTGAGGGACATTGGATGCACAAGTTAGCCCAAAGGAAGAACAAGAAGGACAGCTAAAAGGAAGAACAGGGTTTCTTCGACTCCTGACGAATGTCTCTTTTCTTTTATGTATACTGAGAGTATTTACACCAAGACAAATTCCTTGTGTGGCCAATCAACACTTGGCCAATAAAATATTCTATTGCTAAAAAGTCTTGCAGAAAGTTAAGTTTTCCATTTTTGTTCCCAATGATCTCATCCTTTTTAAAATAAAAATAAAAATAAAAAAGCAAGAGAAAAATATATTTTAAGTCAACAAAGTGAACTGCAACGATTAGCTTAAACAACAGACAATTCACAAACTTGGAAAGTTTCCTGACCAGATTTACACATCATATAAATCCTGGCTTATGTACAGCTGGTTGAATAAGGTGTGGTTTTCCGGTTGTACATATCCAGCTTAGTCAAAAACAACAAATTGTATTTTGGGTTAGAGCCGAGGTGAGTAACTCTGGCGCCTTTAAGGAGCTGTGGACTTCAACTCCCAGAATTCCTGAGCCAGCCATGCTAGCTCGGGAATTATGGGAGTTGAAACCAAAAGTCCTTAAAGGGGCCAAGTTACAGCAATATAGGAATCTCAGCTGCAGGAAGATACCCGAGAGGTGTATTTCCTCTGCTCTGTGTTCTTGCAATAAAAATACGTTTATTTGTTGTTGATTTTTAATAATGCCAATTAGAAATGCTATCCTTTCCATTTGCTGCTTGGGGCAAGATCACCTACCAGGTCACGTATAGGACTGAATCAATTGATTGGCACCAGATGTGATTGGCATCCCTTGGTTGGCGTTCAGGGCATGCCTCTTACGAGGATTTTTAGGCGTTAAGTGGTTTGGCTTCAGATTCTATTATGATAAATATCAGGGCACCTTCCAAAATGTCCATTTTGGTAAAAACTGCATACTTACTGTCACTCACTGAGGATGAAACAGACAAATGGCTGGTTTTCGCTAAAAAAAAAAGAAACAAAATAAAAATATTGCAATGGATTGAAATCACCGATTGAGATTCTCCTTTGTGAGGTGGCTTTTCCACAGTAGCAGAAGAAGATCCACATTAATGGACAACCTCCATAGACATTTCGATCCCAGGTGCTAACCCCCCCCCCTTGCAATGCAGGCCAATTCCTAGGGGGAAATTCCGGTGTGTGTGTGTGTGTGTGTGTGTGTGTGTGTGTGTGTGGCGGCAGCATTGAAGGGGTGACCGAGGAAAAGGAACTCCTCCAAACGAGAAGGGGCAATTCAGTGCAAAGAGAACGGAGGCCAAGCAGAAGAAGCACCACAATGCCAGGCAAAAGAAGATTGGACAGCCACTTGTCTGGAATGGCATAAGATTTCCTAAGTTGAGCAGAGGGTTGGACTAGAAGACCTCCAAGGTCCCTTCCAACTCTGTTATTCTGTTATTCTGTTATTCTGCTTGCCTTCCTTCCTTCCTTCCTTCCTTCCTTCCTTCCTTCCTTCCTTCCTTCCCCTTCTCTCTCCTCCCTCCTTTTTCTTTAACCTTCCTTCCTTCTTTCCTTCTCCTTCCTTCCTTCCTTCCCCCTCCCTCCCTCCCTCTTCCTTTTCCTTCCTTCTCCATCACCGGAGAAGAGATGGGCCAACCCTTTGCCTGCAAGGGCGTAGGGTTTCCTGCACGAGCAGGGGTCGGACTAGAAGATCTCCAAGCCCCCCCCTCCAACGCCGTCCTTCGGTTAGCCCGTTGAGCCGACCAGCGTGGCGGCTGCCGTTAGCGGCTCCGGGGAGCGGGGCATCTCTTCGGCGCCTCCTCCCCGGCGGGGCTCCCCGGGGCCGGAGGGTCCCTCCCCGCCCGTCCCGCCGCCCAGGCTACCGGCCGAGCTCCGTCGCGGGCAGGAGGCGTCGTTGCACAGCGAGCCGCCCCGCGCGCCCAGCCGGGACTCGAGCGGCGGCTGGAGGGTGACCGAGTTCCAGAAGGACTTGGCCAGCGCCACGTCCTGCTCGTTGGAGCCCGCGAAGGCCAGCGGGGCGGCGGCGGCGGCGGCGGCCGAGGGCGAGGGCGAGGTCGCGGGCGCGGGCGGCAAGCTACTGGCCATGGCCGACGGGGTGGGCGAGCGCGGCCGCTGGGTCTCCATGGCTCCGCACGCCGCGCCCGCTGGCCCGCCCTGCCGTTGGCCCCGGACGGGGGGGGGGCGGCATTCCTGGAGCCCCCGACGGGGAGGGGCTGGAGGGGGCTGCTGGGAGAGGCAGACTCACAGACCCCGGCTGGAATGGCAGGGGCTCTCCTGCTTGAGCAGAGGGGTGGACTAGAAGACCTCCAAGGTCCCTTCCCTTTCTCTCATTGTTCTTCTGCTATCCTTTCTTCCTTCTTCCCTTCCATCCTCCCTCCCTTCCTTTTTAGCAACACTGGACGTTTTTAAGAGGAGATTGGACAACTCTTTGTCTGAAATAGCAGAGGGTCTCCTGCTTGAATAGGGAGATGGACTAGAAGACCTCCAAGGTCCCTTCCAACTCTGTTATTCTGTTATTCTGCTTTCCTTCCTTCCTTCCTTCTCTCCCCCCTTCCTTTTACCAACACTGGACATTTTTAAGAGGAGATTGGACAACTCTTTGTCTAAAATAGTAGAGGGTCTCCTGCTTAAGTAGGGGGATGGACTAGAAGACCTCCAAGGTCCCTTCCAACTCTGTTATTCTATACCAAGGACTAGAAGGTCTTGGAAGTCTTCTAGTCCAATGTCCTGCTCAAATAGGAAACCCTCTACCATTTCAGACACACGGCTGTCCAGTGATCTCTTCCAATGGTAGAGCACCCACAACCTCTGGTGGCAAGCAGTTCCACTGGTTAATTGTTCTCACTGTCCGGGAAATTCCTCCTTAGTTCCAAGTTGCTTCTCTCCTGGATTAGTTCCCATCCATTGTTTCTTGTCCTGCCCTCAGGTGCTTTGGAGAATAGCGTGACCCCTTCCTCTCTGGGGCAGCTCCTCAAATATTGGAAGACGGCTCTCATGTCACCCCTAGTCCTTCTTTTCATCAAGCCAGATATACCCAATTCCTGCAACCGTTCTTCGTATGTTTTAGCCTCGAGTCCCCTAATCCTCTTTGTTGCTCTTCTCTGTACTTTTTCTAGAGTCTCAACATCCTTTTTTAAAAAAAAGATCGTTGGCTTTTGCTTGGCGGGATTCATCCACGATCTCTTGCACCCCATGGCCCAGGTTGGCAACCTTCTCTCACCTGTCAAGTAAGCTGCAAAGGTGGAGGAACACTGCCAGCTGAGGAATTCAGGGCAACAAAGTCCACCGGTGTCTTCAAATTGCTAAGGCTGACAACCATCAGTTTTGACCAAACACATCATAAATTGCAGTCACACGGCTTTGAGATGCTTCAAGCGGCCGTAAATACGTAAATACTGTCAGCCTTCAAGATCTTCTACTATTGCTTTGCATCTTTTGGCTGCCATAAGTAACGGGAGGGGGGAGGAGGGGTTAAGGTCTGGGAAGCGAGCTGGAGGTGTTACATTCTAGTGTTGTAAAAATGAGGAGGGGGGAGTATAAATTCCTGTTTAGGTTTCTATTTCTCGCTTAGCTTTCTTTTCTCTCGCAGCTGCAAACCTTTATCAAAATATGCCAAGGTCAACGGACAGAGGCCTCATCACCACCTGAAGATGTCCACATGATCATATTCACAACTTTTAATTGGAAGAATCATTTGAACTATTGGGGGTGGGAACATTTCCATCACTTTGTATATGTGATCTGCGCGCCTAATTTCTCAGATTCAGAATTCTACGGTTGCTACCACTTCATTTTCAGTAAAAGATACCTTTTCTCTAATCTATGGAATCTTAAGTATTTCTTTCTCGAATTTTGAATGGAGCACCACCTGACAGGCTGGTTGCTGATAACCCAAAATGGAACCGTGCAACTGTGGGTTGGGGGGAGGGGTGGCCTTCAGAATCTCAAACACGGGTCGCAGGTTCCTTTTTTTGGGGGGGGTCCCTCTTATCTTCAAACGGTCGCTAAGGGAGCAGTCATAATTTGAGGAGTCTGAAAAACATTGTTCCCCTTTTACCTATCCTCACAATGTCAACTAAAACAGGGGTCTCCAAACTTGGCAACTTTAAGCCTGGCGGACATCAACTCCCAGAATTCCCCAGCCAGCTTTGCTGTGTTGAAGTCCACCAGGCTTAAAGTTGCCAAGGTTGGAGACCCCTGAACTAAAAAGATACTCCTCCTTTGGTCTTTTTAGCTGCCAGAAAAAGGGAGTGGGGGAAAAACAGTGCATTCTTTAAGTGCCTAGATAATCGCCCTGGCAGCCCAAAGTTGTCGGAGCACAAGAATATTACTGGAGAACATGATTGATGACTCTTGCCTATGGATGTGTCCCATTGGACAATATACATCCAGGGGGTGGGGGAAAGACCAGGGTCAAGGGGGAAATGAATGATGTATTTTAGGGTCTGCTGCACCCAGCTAATGCCAACATGGCCACTCCTAATAAATCGATTTTTTTTTTTTAACTCTGAGAGATGCGGCTAGAGACTTACGATTTGAATGGAGTGGATTTGTTGGAGTGTTGACACACAAGTTCTGGGAAACAAGATGACAAGGGTTTCTTAGAAAGGAAGTCACGAAATACTTTTAATGTTGGCCTTTATTAGGAAGATATCTCAAATGAACAATAGACGGAG
The DNA here is from genome assembly GCF_049901735.1 of Notechis scutatus. Taxonomy (NCBI): domain Eukaryota; kingdom Metazoa; phylum Chordata; class Lepidosauria; order Squamata; family Elapidae; genus Notechis; species Notechis scutatus. The sequence goes on along the minus strand of NC_142015.1, from coordinate 25,816,789 downwards.
ATGTTGAAGGGAACATCCCAAAACTTTTCAACAAAACCCCTTTTTCCAAAACATTTTTTTTAAAAAAATCCTTTGTTCTTCCCATTCGCCTAGCCTTAATTTTTGCTGCTTTGTAGGCTGACTGCGAAAGAAAGCAGAATTTGCCTTTTTTTTTCCCATTAGTCTCCTGTCTTTTAGGTTCTTATCAAGCTCCTCTAGGAACTGACCTTCAGCTAAATATTATGGGCTGTCAGCACTCTTGTCAAGCCACAGCATTGCTGGTAAACGACCCACATTGATCAACAAGAAATTTAATTACCCCCCCCCCCCTAATCTGGCAGTTCTCAATGAATGAAAAGTTAATAAATCAGAAAGTGGGTTCCTATGAAATTGAGGACTGAGATGAAACTTACTCTTAGGAATGTATCCTCAAACCTTTCCTCTCCAGCTTTCCCTAACCCGAGGCCCTCCAGTAGTTACATTGGTTAGGCAGTGTTGAGAAGAGCAGCCTCAAAAGCTTTGGAACAGGGGTCTCCAATCTTGGTAACTTTAAGTCTTGTGGACTTCAACTCCCAGAGTTTCTCAGCCAGCTTTGCTGGCTGAGGAACTCTGGGAGTTGGAGTCCACAAGGAACTCTGGGAGACAACAAGGAATTCTGGGAGTTGAAGTCCACAAGGAACTCTTGGAATTGAAGTCCACAGGGCTTAAAGTTGCCAAGGTTGGAGGAGGCCCTTGCTTTGGATAACATCAAGATGGGATGAGCTGATCTTCATTTGTACAATGTTTCTCAAATTTAGAGACTTGAAGGTGGGTGGACTTCAATTCCCAGAATTCTCCAGCCAGCTACGCTGAAGTCCACCCCTCATAAAGCCGCTGTGGTTGAAGAACCCTCCTTTACGGTGGTCTCTCCTACACAGGGTGTCTTCTAACTCTTCAACCTGTAGACGTTGACTAGTCCATCGAGCAACTTGCAAAACTGCAGGGTGGGGCCACCTCTTCACTTGGCTGTGTTGTTAGCGACTGTTACCTTGGTCAATCAGCTAACTACACTGCCTGGCGACAAGGCTGATATTGAGGCTTGGGCCTAACTTCTCTCCCCCTTCTTTGTCTTTAAGAGATCATGCAGTGGTTTCCAAACGGATTAGATCTGGATTTTTTTTTTGTCTTAAAGATACCCATTTCATGCTACCGGGACAAAATTGCAGTCCAATGCCTAAAGGAGAAGAGACTAAGCCAAGCTCTTCTAGATCTTGTTTTCTGAACTTCACCATCTGGTACCATTAGCAGGTACCAATTCCCCATCAGGGAAGAAGACCCACCCATGGGCTTTTGGAAGATCTCGTTGGCTTGGGACCTGTTCTTCATTTCCGGTAGTATCTTGGAAGGCAACAGCTGATCTCCATGCCAGCTTTCCTTCATAGGTCTTGAATGCCAACTAGAACAGGTGTCAACTGGCAACTTTAAGACTTGTGGACTTCAACTCCCAGAATTCCTCAGCCAGCAGCTGGCTGAGGAATTCTGGGAGTTGAAGTCCACAAGTCTTAAAGCTGCCAAGGTTGGACACCCCTGAACTAGAACATCCCACCAACCCTACCAGAAAATCTGCCACAAGAGAACCCTGAAATTTGCCCAACCGTCCTCACGGCATGATCACCACAAAGCTATGCAGAAGTTGGGCATGTCTCCACTACTTCTACGCCCCATCATTTCCTCATGACTGGTTGTATTTCTCGCTGTTGAATCGGTAAATCTCCAACATGGACCAGGAGATCTGAATGAAAAGCTCAATTCCTTGGGTTCCGGCTGGCAACTGGCTCCTGGGAAGCTTCTTGGAGACTGACGAATTCTGCAGATTGTTTTGTTGACAGTGAAGCTAGTGATTGTTGGGGAGATCACAATCAGCTAACTACACTGCCTACAAACCAAACGTCATGATCTGGAGGAGCCAACCTGTAAAAAAAACAAAACACACAGACACACATACCAGGGGTTCAGCAGTGGTTCCTTTGCAATTCATGATTGTAAAAATGTCCCGTTCCTGGACCATGGCATCTTGCAACAAGAACCTGGCCCCCTGAAACTCTTTGTTCTTCCTATTTTGAAGTTTCCAGACCTCATGATTGCCCAAAATAGACCTGAAAGTCTGCAGACCCTGCCTCATGAGTCTAAGAAGTGGGAGATGCCTGAATACCCCAACTCTTTACTCAATTCTGCAATAGTCATTATAAATATGTAGGTTTAATATGAAATACCCACTACTCATGCATGCTAGTTTTGCTAAGCATGATACATAAAACCACTCTCTAAGGCTCTACCATTCCTGAGACCCCTCGAAACCAAAGTCCAGTTTAACCCCAGTCTGGTGGGGTCCTTGAATTAATCTGCTTCTTCTTATATTTTGTCCTCTGTAAATGAACAGTGCCAGGGACTAAGTATAGACTTAAGGAAGGAGGAAGCAGCTCCACCTGTAAAAATTACAGTATTTTTCTACAGAGAGTTAAACAATCTGTTGCAGCATCCCAAATCTGCAGTTAGCACAACCTCCATGTTGGCAGTTACTGATTAGATTAGAATAGAATAGAATAAGGTTGGAAGGGACCTTGGAGGTCTTCTAGTCCAACCCCTTGCTTAGACAGGAAACCCTATACCATTTTGGACAAATGATTGTCCAATATCTTCTTTAAAACCTCCAGTGTTGGAGCATTCACAAATTTTGGAGGCAAGTTGTTCCACTGATTAATTGTTCTCACTGTCAAGAAAATTCCTCGTTAGTTCTAAGAAGAATTTCTAACAAGAATTTCTAATTGCTTCTCTCCTAGATCAGTTTCCACCCGTTGCTTCTTTCCCTGCCTTCACGTGCTTTGAAGAATAGCTTGACTCCCTCTACTTTGGGGCAACTCCTGAGATATAGGAACGCTGCTATCATGTCTTCCCTAGTCCTTCTTTTCATCAAACTAGACAATGAGATTAAACTAATCTGCAATTGCTCCATCACTCAGCCATTTTCATCCAGCTAAACTTCATCCCAAAATTTAAACTTGGTTTATCTTCCAAGCAGGACCGGGAAGGGCTCAGGGACAGGGGTTGTGCCTCTCATCCTGGGGAATTCAGGATTCCAAGTCCTTCACCATCTCCCAGGCTTGGTCTCCTGTGCCAGCCCCGCTTCGTTTCAATCCTTAGTCAAATGTTTCTGAAGCCACAGAAAACAGCACTGGCATTTTAGAACAGAGCTCAAAAAAACCAAAACTGTGCATTCCTCGTACACTTCTGGTTTACAGATTGAGGCGACTCCTTCAAAGCTTCTGGAACAAGACCATAAAAGGAAGTTTGAGAATTTGCCCATAAGCAGCTTACCTTCATGTAATGCTGGTGGTAACAGCCACCTGGGTAATTAAATGTGACAGATGGGCTCGGTTTCAAAACCTGAGCAGGGAAGGAATAAAATAAAAATAAATCAGGGGTGCCTTTCCATTTTCTTCCCAAATGGATAATCTTTGCCTCCTCTTGGCTTCTGAAAGCAGCAGAGATATTCCAGAACTTTTCAGAAGGACTTCTAGGATGGATCTCTAAACCAGCATTCTTGATCACTTCAGCCATGGATTCTAAACCTGGTTAAGAGAAAGACTCGAGATTACTGGCAGATCCAACCGAACTCAACGGTTGCATCTCTGGTCTTTGAGCTGGGCCCCAAAGCCCCAATCCTAGGATTTGTGTGCACTCTGTAACCATGGATGGTCAGGTGTGGCTTACAAACCAAGCCCAGTTCAGCCCTCATGAAAAGGGGGCAGGTTGATTTCTCCCTGCGGCAGCTGAATGATGCAACGTTTCCATGGACTTCTCAAACACACCAGGAGCAGGAAGAAGACTTGAAATCAACCTGTCGCTATTACAGGTAGCTTTTTATTTTACCACCATTCGTTTACTGACGGGTTGAGAAACAGCCCTCAGCAAAGTGACTCCTGGCCAGTCCTCTCACTTACAACGGTTGCAGAATCCCTATGGCCACGTGAACACAATACAAGCCCTTGGCAACCAGCATGCGTTCACCACGGTTGGAGCATCCCAGGGTTATGTGAATCACCACTTGCGACTTTCCCAGCTGGCTTTCAACCAGTAGCCCATGGCAGGGTGGGGGGAATGCTGGATTCACTTAATGACCATGTGATTCACTTAACAAGTATGATTTGGTTAACAGCTCTGGCAAAAAAAAGGTTGCAAAATTGGGTGTGGCTCGCTTAAGAATAAAAAGTCTGATCCCCAACTGTGTTTGTAAGTCAAGGACTAGTATTAGCAGAGTAAAGATATGATGCCAGGGGAGGTTGACCATATCTCTCCACTTAGGCTACTGTCTAGAATATCATTAAATGAGGAATGATGGTTTGGCAGTGCTGAAAGCCAAGGGTTTAACATTGAACCTGGGGAATTCAGAATGATGGATGGAATTGCATTTATAATCTTATCTCCCCCCCCCCCCCCTGAAGGCACCAAATGCAAGTCTCCCTTCATTCCTAGAGTCTTGTTCATGTATATTTCACACTGTGTGAGGCGAAGTGCCAGGGAGAGATTTTGCGAAAGGAGATGAGGTTAGAATAGCATTTCTCAGCCTCCGCCATTTTAAGATGTGTGGACTTCAACTCCCAAAATTCCTCATTAACTGGCTGTGGGATTCTGGGAACTGAAAGTCCCTCTGCCTTAAAGCATGCTGCCTGGGGGGATTCTGGGAGTCAAAGTCCACACATCTTAAAGTGGCAGAGGTTGAGAAACACTGAGGTAGAATGAATTAGGTTGACCCAAGGGTCTTCAAGCTTGACAGCTTTAAGACTTGTGGACTACAACTCCCAGAGTTCCTGAGCTAACATGACTAGAGGAGGAATTCTGGGAGTTGAAGTCCACCAGTCTTAAAGCTGTCAAGTTTGAAGACCTCTGGGTTGACCAATTCGGTGCAGTTTTATAGAATATCCAAGTGCAAACACATCACATCCAGGTAAGCCTTGTCACACAAGGGAGATGGCCGGCTCCATAAATGTAAACAAACAAACATAAGTATCCACCTGGATGTATAATCCATCCAATCAGAGTGTAAATATATTCCGAATAGTAGCATTGCTAATACTGAAATGTTGCATACATTCCTTGGAAGGTTAAATAAAATGTTTCTAAGGTAGGAAAACGGTGAGGACGAAATTGGGACAGATCCAGCATTTGTCAGGAATAAGTGTCTTAAAATTTGACACACAACGGAGTGTTTAAATACAGAAACTATTTCTAAATGCAGGTTACATTAGGGTTGACCATTGAAAAAAAAGCAAGTTTTGAACACCAGGCAATTGCTATTTTAAGAGCCAACAATTGATCACTCGGGAAAGGAGACTAGCAAAGATATAAAACATTGATCAAGTGATGGACATAGTCTATCATTAATGCTCCAATGCTACCATCAAAAGTTGTCCCTTTTGAAAGAATAATTTATCTATTTATCAAATTCAGGAACTTCCCACCTCCCTCACAGAGGGACTTTGGGCAGTGTACAAAACCCAAAATATTTAGAAGTTGCCTATTTATGAACTGCGCAGAAGATGAAAAAGCCACTTACTTACCTATTAAGTCTCCGAGATGCCACCTGAACCATGTTAAAGATTTCAGCTGTGCCAGGCCCCTCCCAAGGACCTCTTCTCCTGCTGCCCAACTTACCTGCCCAAAAGGTCCATCTGCTCTTCTCTCATCTTCCTTCACAACCCCAAGAAGGTTTTCTCCTGGGCCATCCCACTCTTCCATCTCTGGAGACCTTCATGCCACGTTGCTGAAGGTGAACACGATAGAAAGGAGAGTCCCAGGTAGGACCTTAGCTTAGACATTCTCCTGGTGCAGGAAAGTCCAAAGAAAGTCCCATCCACCATCTTCTAGTGTTCAGGAGGACAATGTTTGCTCCAAGCCAAGCCTGCTGTTGCTAGAGAACAGATGCGTGGCTTTGCTTACAGTCCTGTCTGGACTTGCCCTGCAAAAGAGGGAGACCCAGAATTTAATCCACTAAGGAATGCTTGGACTGAGATTGGTACTCCATCCAAAATCTGGTAAAGGTGGAGTTCCTTCCTTCCTTCCTTCCTTCCTTATCTTTCCTTCCTTCCTTCCTTCCTTCCTTCCTTCCTTCCTTCCTTCCTTCCTTCCTTCCTTCCTTCCTTCCTTCCTTCCTTCCTTCCTTCCTTCCTTCCTTCCTTCCTTCCTTCCTTATCTTTCCTTCCTTATCTTTCCTTCCTATCTCTCCTTCCTTCCTTCATCTATGGAGATTCTCAGTAATCCAGCTCATAGTTGAAAAAACACCTTTGGGACTTCCTTCCTTCCTTCCTTCCTTCCTTCCTTCCTTCCTTCCTTCCTTCCTTCCTTCCTTCCTTCCTTCCTTCCTTCCTTCCTTCCTTCCTTCCTTCCTTCCAGAGATTCATGATAGAGTCATCAAGATCATGGTTGAAAAACACCTTTGGGACTTCTTTCCTTCCTCTTATCTCTCCTTCCTTCCTTCCTTCCTTCCTTCCTTCCTTCCTTCCTTCCTTCCTTCCTTCCTTCCTTCCTTCCTTCCTTCCTTCCTTTCCTTCCTTCCTTCCTTCCTTCCTTCCATACCTCCTTCCTTCCTCTTATCTCTCCTTCTTCTTATCTCTCCTTCTTCCATCTCCCCTTCCTTTCTCTTATATTTCCTTCCTTCCTTCCTTCCTTCCTTCCTTCCTTCCTTCCTTCCTTCCTTCCTTCCTTCCTTCCTTCCTTCCCTCCCCTCCCTCCCTCCCTCCCTCCCTCCCTCCCTTGATTTTCATTCCTGAATTTGGGCTGTCTGGCTATCCACCCCCTCCCCCTGTGCTCGCTAGGGAATTCTGGGAGTTGAAGTCCACACATCTTAAAGTTGTCCAGATGGAGAAACCTCTGCTGTAATATGCATTTCTTCAATGCAGTTTTGACCCCTTCCTTCAGTTAAATATAAGAGGCTTAGCCTGGGGGGCGGAAAGTACAGTTGCCTCTTCATCTCCTTTTTCTCAGGAGTTGGGCTGGAATCAGAGTTGGAAGGGACCTTGGAGGTCTTCTAGTCCACCCCTCTGCTCAAGCAGGAGACCCTAGCCTAGTCCATTCCAGACAGGCATGTTTGAACCCTCCAGGGATGGAAATCTCATTGATTTTAGACCCAGCCCAAGGGCTGCAGGGGAAAAGAGAGAAATTTAATCTGGAGACTAAAATTAAATGATTTAGGTGCTCAATCACCTCCAGGGCACACACCTGTTAGGGCTGCAAAAGCTCCACCTCTCCTCATATAAACCCCCAAAGGTGAGCAAGATAGCTATTTGGCTAACAGAAGGAGTGTTTGTTGAAGGGCAAGGAGAAACAGGCAGAGTTTGAGAGAAAGACACATGGAAATGGTTGCCGAATAATCTCAAAGCCAAAGCTGGTTTATCTGTTTCTCAGCCAGGATCCCTGGATTCTCAGCCAGTCTGTGACTAGCTCAGCTAAGATTTTTTTCCCCCCTGAAGGTAATTCTAGATTATCTCAGGGGTGTGCCTCTATGTGTAATATTGTTTTGTCCTGGGGATTTGACTCTTTTGAATCAGATGTAATGTGGATTAGTGTAAGGATGTTTTAACTTCCTTCCACTAATCCACTGATAATTTAACTTCCTGAGTAAAAGCCAGATCTTGCCAAACATTCAACCAATGATGGTTAAAGCTAATGCTGGTTTAGTAGAATGTACAAACCAGGTTTGCAGAGGGTTGCCTTCCAGTACTGAATATTTGAGAGTGCTCTTGTCTGCTAGTGGCAACTTGAAGATGGCTGGCTAGGGAATTCTGGGGGTTGAAGTCCACCCACCTTCCAAGTTCCAAGGATGAGTAGTGGTCTACACCAAATGTGAAGGTGGTACTGCAATCTTCATTCTCCTGGGCAAGTAGTTAAGCATCTTACATGCTATGTCTGTCTATCCCATGCTTGTATTGGCTGGGGAGGATGGGGGTTGTTATTCTAGCTAACAAGTTTTAATAATAGTATCTGGAGAGCAGCTGGCTGGGAATCATGTTGGCTTCTTTTGAACACCAAAAGTAGGGAACAGGCCAACTATCTAAAGCTTGCGGCAGATATGTGGCTGAGAGATTTTGAACATGCCAGCACAAAGCAATGACAATGATAGGAAGATCTGGATATCTCCTATTTTAAAAAATAACTCTCATTCTTGGGTTTGTATGCTTGTAACCCAGAAGTATCGCATTTTACTCTAAGATGGCGTGTGAGCAGGTTGCACTTGGCTTAGGTTGTTTAAGATCTTCTCCTTAATGGTTGCAGCCATCATTTATGGCTTGATCTCTGAGTCTAGTCAATTGTGGCTTAAACTCCCAACTGAATAAGCAAACTATAGCTTGAGGGGTTCTTGGTGTTCTCTGAACTTGTTTTCTTGCAGGTGTTTCATTACCCAAACTAGGTAACATCAGTACTAGCACTGAGGATGTTATCTAGATGAGTAATATGACATCTGCAAGAAAACAACTAAACCCAGAGAATACAAAGGCCCTCACAGTCCTCCTCCTCCTCCTCCCTCCTCCTCCTCCTCCTCCTCTTCCTCCTCCTCCTCCTCCTCCTCCTCCTCTTCCTCTTCCTCTTCCTCCTCTTCCTCTTCCTCCTCCTCACCACAAACTCCACTCCTAGCACTGATGATGTTACCTAGTTTGGGTAACAAAACATCTGCAAGAAAACTAGCTCGGAGAGCACCAAGGACCTCCAAATATTCTCCTTTATCAGGAAACTCTAATTTGATGTGTGTGCTATAAATGCACAGACGGGGGCATCCAAAGCCTTTGGCAGACCCAGCCGAGATCCTGGTGAGAGGTGACCTGCCCTGTTGGTTACAGGAACAGGGCTGACCGCAGGTCTTCTGCTCCAATCCTCACCCCACCCCAACCTACCCCAGTTGTGTTCCTGCAGGGGGGTTCCTCTTGCAGAAGGGACAGCATGAAAGATGAAATAGCCGCCACCGTCTTCTTCATCACCCGCCTGGTGAAAAAACACAACAAGCTGAATAAGCAGCAGATGGAGAAGTTTGCCTGCACGCTGACCACGCTTCTCTTCGAGAGGTATAAAAACCACTGGTATCTCGACAATCCCACAAAAGGACAAGGCTTCCGGTAAGAGACACCCCATCCGCCCACAGGGGCGCCCCTCTTGGTCTAGTTCTCTTGCAAAGGGGGCCCTGCCCCTCCTTAATACAGACCCATCTAGCGTCTCCCTCCCGCCCCAGCAAAATTCTCAGCCAATCGCGGTCTGGTTTTTTCCTCCCCCAAATATGAAGAGAGCTGCTTGAAGTCAACGCCAGGCCCATCCATTGGGCAACCCAATATAAGTCCTTGCTGGTGAGAAGAGGGGGGGGGGTGGCAGCAACAGCACGACTCCACCTTCCCTGGTTAGAAGGTGGTTTGGGGTCTTCCTGATCCCCCAATCTGCCCCCTTTTTTTCTGATTCCCTGGCTAAATTTGTGTGGCATGGACCAGAAGGGCCCATGGCTAGGATCTCCTCATCAAACTCTTGGGTTTCTTGGGTCATCCCAACCTGCTTCCTGGGCTTGATGAGAAGGTGGATTGCAACCAAAGCCTAGAGATGTGGCGGGATTCAAATTTTTTTTACTACCGGTTCTGTGGGCGTGGCTTGGTGGGCTTGGTGGGCATGGCAGGAGAAGGATACTGCAAGATCCCCATTCCGTCCCCACCCCAGTAACCTGCTTTCCAGCTCTGTTCTCCTGTGCAGGGCAACCAAAGGAGACCCAGCTGATCAGCTGGGACTCAATGGGAGGCAGAGAAGAGATGGAGTTGGTGGGGCCAGTCAGAGGTGGGATTGGCCGGTTCTCTGAACTACTCAAAATGTCTGCTTCCAGTTCTCCAGAACTGGTCAGAACCGGCTGAAGACCATCTCTGATGGTGGGGCTATATGCCAACACACACAGTGAGGTCTGGAGCATTGGCAAACTGAGCAACTGAATTTCTATCTGGTTTTGCTGCCTAGATTAGGAACTTGGTTTTAACATGAGGCATGTAACCGGGTTCCTGGAATAACCCTGTTTGGGCTTGCTACTCTGTTGATGCATAAACGAACATAGGCTGTCTTCACACAACCCATAAGTGTTGTTCAAATGAGCAAAGTGTAGCCTTTGAGCTGCCATCTTGACTTGTCTGAATGTGGATGGGAAGTGGGTTAGTCTGGATCTTTGCTCAGGGCTCCCTTGTCCCAGATGCCTTTCACAAGTTCTCTGGCTCCTTTGCCTGGCCTCCCCTTCTCAGTTGGGGTTAACGTAGAAGAAGACGTTGTCAGGATTCCAGCAATCGCCCTAATTAAATCATGATTCTGGAGCCAACCTTAAAAAAAGCTTCAAAGGATTTATTAGAGTTGACATACTGGCTCTGCCCTGTATGAAGCCAACTCTGGCATACGTCATTTACAGTCCCCCGTGACCCTGTTTCCTCCCTCCCCCTGGGTGTGTCATAAATCAGATTCTCCAATTGAGCCCATTCACAGGCTGGGTGTCATCATTCACGTTCTCCAATTAAATATATTCGCAGGCAAAAGCTCTGGTATTTTAGTTACAATCTTTTAAAGTTAAGAGTTGGAATGTACTTTTGCTTTCAACTGCTCTTCCAGATTTCCTTCCTCCCCCCCCCACCTTTTTTTATGGCAACTACTAAAACAGGCATAGGAATGTTTTATGAGTTGACATATGTCTTGATGACCTCCCATTCCCACTGGTGGGGGAGTGTTTTAATCTGCCCAGCTCTTTTCAGGTGCATCAGGCTAAACTGCTTTCAGGCCAAAGATCCACTCTTGGACCAAGCATGCATGGCGAGCAACGTGGACTTTCAGAGCCTCGGTTTGCCCAAAGAGATGACTATCTGGGTTGACCCCTTTGATGTCTGTTGCAGGTGAGACTACCGTGCTGGAAGGGACTTCCTTCTCTGCCCCCTGGGACTGGTGGTTTGGCATCCAGGCAAAGTCAGGATTTGGGTTAGCCCTGGTTTGCTAATCCAACTACAGTGGTGTGTGTGAGGAGGCATTAAGCCAAACATTAGCCTGACCAATGGGCACAGCCCAAGAGTAGATGCAATGGCCTCCTTTAAGCTGACTCTGCCCAGGTTGGGTGTAGGGTGTTGAGTCAACCAAGCAATTGCAATTTGTTAAACCTGCTGCGTGGCTTAGCATGTTGTAGCTGTGTTTTTATTTTATAGTATGTACAAAATGTGTGTTTTCATTCTGTTGTGTGTTTCCCAGATCCACATATGTCAGTTGGGTGGCAGAGAGATGGGAAAGAAGGAAGGAAAATGGGAAGGGAGGGGGGTAGAGAGAAGAGAGAAAGGAAGGGAGGAAAAGGGAAGGAGGAGGGAAAGAAAGAGGGAGGAACAGATAGTAAATTAACAATATAATAAATGTTTTGGGGCAAGGAAGGAAGAGGTTTGGGAAACCTTGCTCTAAGGACTGAGTTATTCCTTGCCTGGGGCTCTGCTTGCTGCCCTGCTTAACCCCGTCCCCCATTTAGATACGGCGAGAAAAACCCAGCGTTCACCGTGGCTCACTTCACAGGCCAAGAGGATGACTACGACGTCTCTCAGGGCATCCGGCAGGCGGTGGAGAAGGCCTCCTCCTCCTCCTCCACCACCTCCGATTATCACTCCGGCACTTCTTCTGAGGAGGATGGCACCACCAGGGAACCCAAAAGCATCCCAACTGTTAGCAATCCCAACAGCATCTATCAGGTGAGATGAAGAAGCTGCGGGTGGCTTGGACTCCAGGACTTCTCAATCTTGGACCCTTTAAGATGGGGGGACTTCAACTCCCAGAATTCCCTAGCCATTGAAGTGCATTCAAGTTTACTACAAGGCTGAGATATACCCATCTCCTTCTCTCCCAATCCTCTCCCTCCCTCCCTTCCTTTTCTCTATATTCTCCTATTCCTTCCTTCCTTCCCTCTCTGTTTTCCTCTTCCTTCCTTCCTTCCTTCCTTCCTTCCTTCCTTCCTTCCTTCCTTCCTTCCTTCCTTCCTGCCTGCCTGCCTTCCTGCGTGCCTGCCTTCCTGCCTGCCTGCCTTCCTGCCTTCCTCTCTATTCTCCTATTCCTTCCTTCCTTCCCTCTCTAATCTCCCCTCCCTTCCTCCCTTCCTTTTCTCTCATTCTCCCTTCCTTCCTTCCTTCCTTCCTTCCTTCCTTCCTTCCTTCCTTCCTTCCTTCCTTCCTTCCTTCCTTCCTTCCTTCCTTCCTTCCTTCTCTAATCTCCCTCCCTTCCTCCCTTCCTTTTCTCTCTATTCTCTCCTTCCTTCCTTCCTTCCTTCCTTCCTTCCTTCCTTCCTTCCTTCCTTCCTTCCTTCCTTCCTTCCTTCCTTCCTTCCTTCCTTCCTCTCTATTCTCCTATTCCTTCCTTCCTTCCCTCTCTAATCTCCCCTCCCTTCCTCCCTTCCTTTTCTCTCTATTCCTTCCTTCCCTCTCTAATCTCCCCTCCCTTCTTCCCTTCCTTTTCTCTCTATTCTCCCCTTCCTTCCTTCCTTCCTTCCTTCCTTCCTTCCTTCCTTCCTTCCTTCCTTCCTTCTTCTCTCTATTCTCCTATTCCTTCCTTCCCTCTCTAATCTCCCCCCTTCTTCCTTCCTTTTCTCTCTATTCTCCTTTCCTTCCTTCCTTCCTTCCTTCCTTCCTTCCTTCCTTCCTTCCTTCCTTCCTTCCTTCCTTCCTTCCTTCCTTCCTTCCTTCCTTCTTCTTCTCTCTCTATTCTCCTATTCCTTCCTTCCCTCTCTAATCTCCCCTCTCTTCTTCCTTCCTTTTCTCTCTATTCTCCTTTCCTTCCTTCCTTCCTTCCTTCCTTCCTTCCTTCCTTCCTTCCTTCCTCCCTCCTCCTCCCTCCCCCCTCCCTCCCTTCCTTCCTTCCTTCCTTCTTCTCTCTATTCTCCTATTCCTTCCTTCCCTCTCTAATCTCCCTCCCTTCTTCCTTCCTTTTCTCTCTATTCTCCTTTCCTTCCTTCCTTCCTTCCTTCCTTCCTTCCTTCCTTCCTTCCTTCCTTCCTTCCTTCCTTCCTTCCTTCCTTCCTTCCTTCCTTCTCTCTCTATTCTCTCCTATTCTCTCCTATTCCCTCCCTCCCTCCCAGAAAGAAGCAACATTTCGCCCCAAGGGAGCCCCATTCCAAGAGATTGAGAAAGAAAGAACCCCTTAACTTATTGAAGTGCCAGGCAGGCCCAGTCCCACCTGGGCTGGAAATCCAGAGCGATGCGCCCATGGAGTCATGGATGGATGATTGGGAGGGTCATGAGTGCTTCAGCACAAGAGAAAGAGAAAGCGGGGAGGGAAGAGGGGAAAACTGATGGTGCTTCTCAGAAACAGAGCGCTATCAGGAGCAGCTCAGTCAAGAACAAGGGGAGAGGAAGGAGCTGAGCGGAGGAGTTGCAAGACGCTGGCAGGAGATGGCTACCATCCCTCCTCAACCTTCACCCTCATCGTCTCCATCTGCTTTCAGTGCAATGAGCCGTTACCCCTCTGGGCCCAGTATTCTCACCGAAGATGCTTTGTTCCTGATGGCGTCCATCCAAATCCTGCTGCTGCTTACTATGTCCACTACAAGGGGTACAAAATCTGCCGCCCCTCCCTGCCATTCGGTTGCCCGCGCGTGGACAGGTACCACTGGGTCAGTTCCAGTCGATAAAGCTTTGATTTGCACTCAGGCCAGAGACTTGGACAGTGGGCCGCTGAAACGCCGGAGGGCAGTGGCGGTTTCTTCCCCAGGAGAAAAACCAAACTTTTGGAGCACTTAAACACAATTCTCGCCCCCCACTCACGCTCTCTCATTCTCTCTCTCTCTCGCGCGCGCGTGTTCGCAAACTTTTTAAAAAATTATTTGCTTTGTAAGCTTTTTTTTTAAATGCATGGTCGCAAGCGGCAGTCTCTTAAATATTTTTAATACTGTTTTTAAAATGGGCAATGAGTGAAAAATGAACTGCGAAGATGGCGCTCGTGGAAAACTTGTGAAAAGGAAATTCTCTTATTAATAAAATGGAATGTTTTTCTTGGTTGCTTTTGAAAGCACCCGTTACTCTGTGAAGGAAGGAGAGGGAGGTAGATATTGTGTGTGTGTGTGTGTGTGTCTTCTGGCAAAGTGAGCCAGCTCAATTAACAAATCTTGTTTCCTCTAAAGCAGGGGTCGGCCACCTGTGGCTCTGGAGCTGCATGTGGCTCTTTCATGTTCCTCTGCTGCAGCTCCCTGTTGCCGGTCGGCTCCACACTTGATAGAGCTTTTGGTTAGGACAGGTGGAGGAAAAAGGATGCCGTGCTAGGAGGAGACTCTATGGTGGGGGAACCGGACTTCCAGACGACAGAGGAAAAAGGACGCTGCGCTAGGAGACTCTAATGTGGTGGAACTGGACTTCCAGTCCGCAGAGGAAAAAGGATGCTGCGCTAGGAGGAGACTCTATGATGGGGGAACCAGACTTCCAGTCCGCAGAGGAAAAAGGACACTGTACTAGGAGGAGACTCTATGGTGGGGGAACTGGACTTCCATCTGCAGAGGAAAAAAGACGCTGCGCTAGGAGGAGACTCTATGGTGGGGGAACCGCCATAGAGTCTGGTTGGCTCCAGAATTGAATGGGGGACTTCCGGTTAGGAAGACCTGTGTGGCTCTTTGAGTGTTTAAGGTTGCCAACCCCTGCTCTAAAGCAGGGGTCTCCAACCTTGGCCACTTTAAGACTTGTGGACTTGCAAAGCTGGCTGAGGAATTCTGGGAGTCGAAGTCCACAAGTCTTAAAGTAGCCAAGGTTGGAGACCCCTGCTCTAAAGCCTCAAGACCAGGCAGCGCTACAGGGAAATCACCTTAATTTCCCACAGAAAGTTGGTTAATTACATTTCTGCGTTGTGAAAAACTAGATGTTCCATCTGGGTAATCTTCTAAGCTAGCATCTCCTTTGTGTTGCTAAGATAATTTTGCAGATACAACATCTGGTGATCCACTGATCTTACGAAAGCTAAACAGGATGGGACATGGATGGGAAATGATGGGGGAAAGGCGATAGCTCTGGACTAGATTAGGGACTTGAAGGGCGGGGGGTGGAATCTGGAAAGAATGAAAGGACGATCTCTTCCATACTGTTTTCAAAGAACATTTTATCGGCACGTCCATGAAATCACCCTGTCCATGGGTGAGTCAAAATATCAAGATGACAGCCACAGTCATGTGAATAAGTCTCTCTCGTTCTTACACCCGGCACATTAAAAGATATCTGAGGCCATGTGGAACTCTCTGGATCAAATAGGACTTTTTTCTCCATTGTAGACCGAACATTTCTTCTTGGGAAGGGGTGTTGATCCCATGGAATGCCCCCCTTCCTTCCCACTCAGTCTTAATACATACTATACTAGGATCTAGGATAGCATAATATCCTCCCACCAACACTGGGCAGAACAAGCCACTAATAAAATGAGAGCGAACCCCACTCCTTTCTAGCACTGATGATGCTACCTAGTTGGGTCATGAAACATCTGCAAGAAAGCAACCAAGCTCAGAGAGCACCAAGGACCCCACAGTTATCTTCCACCCTGCAAATCCCATTCCCTTCCAGCACTGATGAGATTGTCTAGTTGGGTCTTTAAATATCTGCAGAAAACAAAGTACCAAGGACTCAGTGTTCCTTTTCCTCTTCTCCCTCCTCTCACTGAAGATGTTACCTAGTTGGGTCATTAAATGTCTGCAAGAAAATAAGTTCAGAGAGCTCCAAAGACCCACAGTCATCGTCCTTGTCCTCCTCCCTGTCCTCTTCCTCCTTCCTCCTTCCCCATCCTCCTCCTCCTCCTCTCCACAAACTCCACTCCCTTCTAGCACTGATGATGTTACCTAGTTTGGGTAATGAAACATCTGCAAGAAAACAACCAAGCTCAGAGAGCACCAAGGACCCCACAGTTATCTTCCACCCTGCAAACCCCATTCCCTTCCACCACTGATGAGATTGTCTAGTTGGGTCTTTAAATATCTGCAGAAAACAAAGTACCAAGGACTCAGTGTTCCTTTTCCTCTTCTCCCTCCTCTCACTGAAGATGTTACCTAGTTGGGTCATTAAATGTCTGCAAGAAAATAAGTTCAGAGAGCTCCAAAGACCCACAGTCATCGTCCTTGTCCTCCTCCCTGTCCTCTTCCTCCTTCCTCCTTCCCCATCCTCCTCCTCCTCCTCTCCACAAACTCCACTCCCTTCTAGCACTGATGATGTTACCTAGTTTGGGTAATGAAACATCTGCAAGAAAACAACCAATCTCAGAGAGCACCAAGGACCCCACAGTTATCTTCCACCCTGCAAACCCCATTCCCTTCCAGCACTGATGAGATTGTCTAGTTGGGTCTTTAAATATCTGCAGAAAACAAAGTACCAAGGACTCAGTGTTCCTTTTCCTCTTCTCCCTCCTCTCACTGAAGATGTTACCTAGTTGGGTCATTAAATGTCTGCAAGAAAATAAGTTCAGAGAGCTCCAAAGACCCCACAGTCATCATCCTTGTCCTCCTCCCTGTCCTCTTCCTCCTTCCTCCTTCCTCCCTCCTCCTTCCTCCTTCCTCCCCCCCCCCTCCTCCTCCTCCTCCTCCTCCCAAACTCCCACTCCCTTCTGGCACTGATGAAGTTACCTAGTTTGGGTAATGAAACATCTGCAAGAAAACAACCAATCTCAGCATCAAGAACCACACAGTCTTCCTTCCTCCTCCTCTTCTTCCTCCAACCCCATTTCCTTCTAGCACTGATGATGTTACCTAGCTGGGTAATGAAACATCTGCAAGAAAACCAAGTTCAGAGAGCACCAAACATCCCACCATTCAGCCTCGAACTACAAATATTCTCTCGTGGGTAATTCCCATGGATTTGAATTTTGGATTAACAGCTTTAAATCCACGACAGCATTAGGTTAGAAAACAAGAACACACGAAGCAAAACATTCACCCAAAAATGCTGATCAAATTCTCCCGTGAACTAAAAAAAATAAAGAAAAATCGGAAATGCTGATCTTTCCTTTCAAAGCGACCTAGCCCCACACTGACATTCTGTCATGATCGATAGCTTCATCCAGCCCCAAAACATTTGAAAGCCGTGGCTCCCCCTGGCAGCTTGCAAGGGCTGGAAAGCAGCTCACACTGTAGACCCCTCCCTCTTAAGCATCGAGAGACACGATCTCCCTCTGCTCCCCAAGGCTGCGGTTTCAGACAGCTGCCAAAATACTCTTTGTTAACCTGGCAAGGGAAAAGATGGAGGAAGCAACCAACATAGTGCGCCCCTTTCCAACAATTTTATGACTCCTGGCTGCACTTTTTATACCATGCTGGATCCATCAAGGGATGGCAAATCATCAAGTGTGTAACGATTGTTCTGCAGCTATGGGCATGCAAAGGTTTTAAAGGAGCCCTTCGGTAAGTTAGAGACCCAAGTCTTCCAAAATGGGGTCTAGAGGTGCCTAATTAATTCATGAACGAGCAAAAAGTGTTTGATATTTGTAGTACTCGGCAACAAAGTCTGCCAAAATTTCTGCTGGATGCCCAGGAGAGCCATTGGCAAGAAAATTTTGAGTGGATTTTGGTAGACTAACCTGGCTTCCTTCCTTCCCTCCCTCTCCTCCCTCCCCTCCATCCTTCCTTCCTTCCCTCCCGCCTCCCTTCCTTTCTTCCTGTCTCCCTTCACTCTCCTTCCTCCTTCTCCTCCTCCTTTCCCTTCCTCCTTCCCTCCCTCTCCTTCCTCCTCTCCATCCTTCCTTCCTTCCCTCCTGCCTCCCTTCCTTCCTTCCTGTCTCCCTTCCTCTCCTCCCTCCTTCTACTTCCTTCTTCTCTCCCTCCCTCCTTCCTTCCCTTCCTTCCTCCTCCTTCCTTCCTCCCTCCCTCCCTCCTTCCTTCCTTCCTCCCTTCCTTCCTTCCTTCCTTCCCCCTCTCCCCTCCCTCTACTAAACTGCAAAATAGTTGGTTCAGTTTGAGCTAAGCATATTGGGTGAACCTGGTTGCTGTGGTCTCCGGCTTATTGTCTCCCGCGAATCCACACAACTGTGATCGAATCATTTGGTGATTCATCCCTTGTTTATTTGGAGTACACATTTTCTTTTCTTCCCCTTTGAAGATACAATATCATTTTGCTAGCATGCCCCCCAGCCCCCAGCCAAGCCCTGGCCCTTTGCTGAACAGCCTTGAACCAAAGCAGAACTCAGATTGTGTATCTTTGACCTGGCAAAGCAAGACCAAGACAATGGCAAACATGGTGGAAACTACAGAACAATGCCGACGTGTTTTTGATAAATGCATCTACGTGACATTATTATTTATCTTTGTCCACATGGCCAGCTTGCTAGCCATACTATCTTCGAGATAGGGTCTCCTTAAGGAGTACCCTTCTAATTATCTAACCACTTCTTAATGAGTTTAGTTATTGCTTCATCACTTGAAAGTAATACATAGACTGAATCAGTTGTTACACTGCATAACAGAAGAGCAGAATTGGAAGGGACCTTGGAGGTCTTCTAGTCCAACCCCCCCTTGCTCAAGCAGGAGACCCTGTACCATTCTGGACAAATGGCCATCCATTTTTTTCTTAAAAGCCTCCAGTGTTGGAGCACTCTGGAGGCGACTTGTTCCACTGGGTAATCGTTCCAACTGTCAAGGAAATCTCTCCTTAGTTCCAGATTGGTTCTCTCCACGATTAGTTTGATTACATTAAATAACACGAGAAGAAAGGTGACATCCATCCACACTACAATAGGAATCTCCAATGGCTTTTCTGAAAAGAAAACCTCCCCTGCAAAGCTGCACGTTTTAATCTCCCAGAGAAACCCGAGACTCTGGTTATAATGCTGCAATTCAAAGTTCACGCAATGCTAACATGTGGTCATCACGCTTGTGAGCATGATGTAACCTTCTGTGTGGATTAAGCTCAGTCTTCCTTCTACTTTTACGTTCCTTCTGACCATTTATTTTCCAATGGTTGTGCTCCACTCGTGTAGAAAAAAATGGCCAAAAAAGTTGGTTATCCATGGTCCTTCCATTGTTCCGCCTTGATGACTTCTACCAGAGCTTCCAAAATTCACTCAGGCCATTGGTCCTTCCGAAGCTTCCACTGGAGACTCTCGATTTCCTGGCTCAACCATTGGTCTTCCAGGGACAGGACCTCCCTTTGGTTTTTCTCCATTGCTCTGCTGACATCCTGAAGCAGGAGAGAGGAAGCATAAGAAGATCTGAAGCAAGGGTGGGCTCCCAAAATTTCAGCCACTGGTCCTCTGCCAGGTGGCTGGGTGGGCATGGCCTAGTCGCAGGGGTGGGATTCAAATTTTTTAACAACCAGTTCTGTGGGTGTGGCTGAGTTGGTGGGTGTGGCTTGGTGGTCATGTGCCTGGCTGGGCATGGCCAACTCAATATCACTCACATCGAGGCACGCATCACCTCGCCTGGCCTCTCATGACTGTGGGGATGCTGCAACAGTCGTAAGTGTGAAAAAGGGTCATAAGTCACTTCTTTCAGTGCCATTGTAGCTTTGAATGGTCACTCCACACAAGCAAAGTACCAGCAAAGGAAGGGAAAAAAACTCCAGAGGACGTTCCTGAGACAGGAAGTCTAGTCCTGCCAAGAATGTAATAAGGGTTAACGGAGAGGCAGTTTCTGTAAGCAACACCAGAATGTTTCCTTCCTGCCTTCCTTACAGGATTAGCCCAGTAATTTCTTCTAACAACCGGTTCTCCGAACTGCTTAGAATGTTAACAACCGGTTCTACTGAATAGGTGTGAACTGGTAGAATCCCACCCCTGCCTAGTCGGCCTCCTGCACCATGGTGGGGGGACATTTTCACTCTCCCTGGGCTCCAGAAGCTTTCCTTGAGCCTCTAGTAGGATGAAACATTTCTAGAACTTCTGAAAGGCCTGTTTTTTGCCCTCTCCGAGCCTCCACACGGGCCCTGTACTTACCTGGCATCTAAAACAGGCCACATGGGGACTCCTGGGAGGGGAGGGGCAGGGAGAGAGGGATGGGATAGGATGGGCGGGGCCATCGAGGCATGGGATTTACCGGTTCGCTGAACTAGTAATTAAAATGATAAAATTAGCGACTGGTTCGCTTGAACTGGGGTAAACTGGTAGCAGCTCACCCCTGATCTGCAGGATCTACACAAGCTTAGGAAGTTGAGTGGGAGAGAGTGATAGAGAATAGTACAGCAGATCTAGTTGATTTGTGGAACCCTTGTTCTTAGTTGGAGGTGTTCACTTTCTTCCAAATTAGTTCTAAGACTGTTCTGACCCAACCTGGTTCCAAGAGAGAAACACAAAACACAGCAGCCCAACCTTTTACTGTTTCATCTATGAATTCTGTTTCTTCACAGATAAAAGGCTGCTCCCAACTAATCAGCTCCGACAAGAAAGAGCCTTGCCAAGTCTTTTTCAAGGCTGCTAAAAACCAACAAATAAGAAATAGTTTACAACATAAGAGTCTTCAAATACCAAATTAAGATACTGTAATGTCCACGAGGCTGAGTTTCAAAATGTCTTTGCCTTCTGCAAAGAAGGTTTGTTTCACAGCTGGCTTTTATCTTCTTGAGGGAGGGGCCATTACCTTGTAGCCTTACTCCTGAGTCGCCTGTGCTGCTGCAGCTGCTCTTTCCTGCGAGCAGCCCTGCGCGCACACGGAATTGGCACAGGCTCCTCAGGAACCTCCTCATCACTGCTGCCAGCCCCCGCAATCTCTGAAGGCAGCAGTCCACTCCCTGATGGTCCTGGCCCCTCATCTGAGTCCTCGCTCTCCTCAGCCGTCTGCACCTGCTGCCGGCTAACCACACAAAGACTTGGCTCATACCCCCAAACATACTCATACACGGACATGCACCCACACAGAGGATGTTTGTGGGAACAAACCTCTCCAACCAGGACATCTTTCTAGGAAGCAGAGAATACCTGAAGTATTCACCTTTTGGGGGTCCATGCAAGCCTTTGCTTTGGCATGCAAGGGCTCCGAGAAAAGCTCAGCAGGTGCCTCCTTGCTCTTCTTCAAAGCCTGCTTGATCACAGTGGCAGCAGATTTACCTTCTTCTGAAAATGTTGACTCCTGGAGCTTCAGTGAGAACAGTTCCCCCAGGCAGGCTTTAAGGGCCTGAGAAGCGAAGAAAATTGGACCGTTCAGAAAATCCCAAGTATCTTATCTGGAGAAAGTCGATTCAGAAAGCATTGTAGGAAAGAAAATGCATTAAGGTGCAAACTGGGGAAAAGATAAGAAGGTTATTTGCAGTTGAGGGTGTCAATAGCTCTCTGCTTATAGGAGGAAAGTCATAAATGCTGAGGATTGTTCAGTTGGACGAACCAAGCACCTGAAATTCTAGGAGCTGAAGTCTACCTATTGTCAGGGTTCCGATGGATGCCCTAATTAATTCATGAGCCTTGGGCTAAGTTTCAAAAGAAATCCAATTATTTATCAGGAGTAACATGTTGGCACTTTTCCCAAGTGCAGCTGGCTCTGCCCTACGTAATTTTCTGCCCACCTATGACTCTGTTTCCCCTCTCCTCCCAGGGTGTGTCATAAATCATATTCTCCAACGAAGTACTTTCATGGGCTGTAGAAAATTTAGAAAACACACCTCTCTGGCTGGCTCTGGTAACCTGGGGCACAATCTGGAGAAAGGTATGCGTGGAATGTGCTTCTGGTCATAGCAACCAAACTGCTCCATCAGATCTCCCCCCACTACTTCTTATGGCAACTCGAGAGCAAGCCAGGAATGCTTTATGAGTTGACACCTATCTTAAAGTTGCCAAGGTTGAGAAACTCTAGATTAGAGACCAAAGAGGTCCACGGCAAAGCAACATTTGCAAATAAGGAAAGGGCGGAGAAAGAACCCCAGACTTTAAGTTGGCCGTTATTCTTTACCTGGTAAAACAGCCTTCGAAAAGCTGGCTTGGAATCTTGGCTGAAGTCCTCGGCAGTGATGTGGGCCAAGCAGTGGACAAGAAGCAGGACAAAGCTCCCAACGCAGGCCAGAGACTCTCTTAAGACAAACAGTTGATGGCCAGGAATCTGAAGAAAAAGCAGATTAAGAGCCCTTTAAAAAACATGGCAGAAAAGAAAAACGGAGATCCGTAAGATTCTGAGGCTTCGACACCCATGATCTTCAAGTTTCTAATCTTTAGGAAGCTCTCCATCACACCTTCCTTTCTGAACACTCTCCTTGGCTCACTCACTCTGAAACTTGTGTTTTCAACCGTGCCCTGATGACCTGACCGTCTCCTCCAGGTTTTGGGGCCTAGATGGAGGATGGGAATGAAGTTGCAATAGGTAGTAACCCATCAAAAAGAACATGGGCATTGCCTCTTTAAGAGATAACCACAACCACAACTGGATCCGTGGACTGACACACTTTGGGACAGATGCACAGATTTTTCTTGAACTTTCCTTCCATTCTTGAGTGGGTTTAACCCATTGTAATTAAGTCATGGTGTACTTACTCCTGCTGTATGGAGTAAACTACAAATGGTTAGTGGAATCCAGCTAAAGAACCTTCGTCATAGTTTCTTAGCCACAACAGGGCTTGTGCGGAAAGTGTGCTATCTATCCCAAAGCCAATAGGACAGTGCAGTGCGTGAATTACGTCCGTACCTGTTACATTTTTCCACTCAGGATAGCTTACCTGGTAATAAAAGGTGTTTCTGAAAGCATTCCCAGGAGCTTTGCTAGAAGGGATTCTGGAGGCCAGGCACAATTCCACCTCTGGAGCCTAAAAGTAACCGGAAATGGTGGCTATGATTTGCTTTCCAATCCAGGATGGAAATTGAAAATACAGTACATAACAAGTTCATTTTGACTGTTCATTGAGGAAATCAAATTCCAACAGAAGAGAACATTTCTAGCTCAGGGTTGAACTTTGGAGTCCTTGATGCTCTTTGGGCTTGGCCGTTTGCTTACAAATGTTTCATTACCCAACTAGATAACATCATCAGTGTGAGGTGCGTGATGTTTTCTCTCTGTTTATAATAGTTTGCTCTCCTAGTGTTTGTACGGGTGTGTGTTTTTCTCCTTGGCAGCTTCTTGATTAGGGTATTGTTTTCTTTTTGGTTGTTTGTCTGGAGTTAATCCCTGCTTATCTGGGTGTAGGCTGCTGGAGGGAATGTGTTCTGGCCTTTTGTTCCCTTCTTTTCTTTTTTATTGTCTTGTGAAGAAAATTTGAAACCCCAATTTTCCATTTTATTTGTTCAGCATTTGGAAGAGAACACCTTGATTGGTAGACGGTGCAGTTGCTTTCATGTATAAGGGCTAAAACCGATGGGGAAAACAAGGAGAGTATCTCATGCATAAAGAGAGGAAAATTGAAACGAGAGACAGTTGGATGGACAGTAATGGTGAAAGAAGAAATTTTACTTCTCAAAATAGTAATTACTCCTATTTTTATTTCTACTATTTTGGAAGAGAAGGGAAGAACAACAAGAGGGAACGTAGCACAGTTATCCTGCTTAAGCCAGGCTGATCCATTGATTAGAGCCAACATTTCTTAAAGTTTTAAAATATAAACTATTCCTTTTAAATATATATTTTTCATAGATCCCATGCAGAATGGAAACTGTTTGTTTAAGGCACTTCCACTTCTTCAACACTTACACCAATATAAGGTCGGAGAAATTGCAGAATGACAATGCCGTACTGGTAGATTACAAATTCTCTCGCAGAAAGACTTGAAACAAGTACAGGGACAAGTTCTCCAGATTTAGGAACCATTTGAAGATCCAAAATATCCTGGAAAGAATTGTCAACATCTGCCAGAAAAATCAAAGCAGGCATTTCTGTTCCATTAAAAAAAATATAAACACTTTATTTGTTTTAATAAAGATTCTGGAGCACTTACAATACATTAGCACTTAGCAAACTCAACTTTCCTGAAATCCTACACTTTAAGAAGTTTGGCAAGATTTCTGTCTACAGATGAGGAACAATAAAGGAAATAGCTTAGAAGAACCCCAACATGTCTTTCTTGGTCTTTTGGAGCCTGATACCAATCTTGTTAAACTGAAGCAGATTATTTGCATCATTAAAGATACATTCTGGGAATTGCTAGGGAAGAGATGACTTAGCTCTCTTCCTTCTAATCAACCAATCTAGACTTTGCTGTATCTCGGTCCTCTGGAACGCATCCCCTCCCTTCTGGGAATCCAGACTACATTCCATCACATCAACTTATTTTTCTGCTGCAATCTTGGGGAATTCTGAGAACTATAAAAAGGGGCTGAGGACTTCAGAGGTCTCGTGGCATGCTCAACCTTGGCCGAAAGGTAAGATTGTTAATCAGTTTGATTACTACATTCAAGACCTCTTCTGACCCCAGTCCTTAGTATATATTTAAAAAAAAAAAACATGGCCAGGACAACATGGTCAGTGGTACCTCCTGATTCCTGATGTTCCTCAGGAGATGAAGAACCTCTTTTGTTCTCCTGTAGAGTTTGGAGCACCGATTTCAGCAAGGGGATCAGTTTTTTATTGATGACCTCCCAACTTCCACAAGGAGTAGAAGCCATGCTGTAGAATCTTGCTGCTGGGTAGTTCATGAAGCTTTGGGAAGATCCAGAGAGGCAGTCCTGAGATAGAGAAAAGAGGTTATGATTCTGCAAAATATGGCCCCTTTTTTTGCACTATCCTTAGACCATCTCCTGCTAGAAGAATGAGGTCCTTAGTGTGTGTTCTCTGTGCTTGGTTTATGTCCATGGAGATTGTCAGTCATCCAGGTCATGGTTGTCCCAGAGATGCTTTTTCAAAAGGCAACCGGACTTCATTTTGCTTCTTCACTTCTTGGATGAGAAACGAAACATCTTCAAACAAAACAAAGGGAGTCTAATTGTTAGCACCTTTGGGGCATCTGTGTGCTTGGTTGTTTTTCTGTAGACGTTTCCTTACCCAAGCAGGTAACATCATTGATAATGTAACCTAGTTGGCTAATGAAATGTCTGCAAGCAACCAACCGAGCTCAGACAGCACCAAGGACTCGACAGTTCAATCCTGGGTCACAAATCTTCTCTTTTTAGGAATAAGCTTTGGTTTGGAGAGACACCGATTTCCACAAGGGATGGTTCATCCAGGATGAACATCTTAAAATCCCTGGCGAGAGGTTGACTCCAAGTTGCATCTCCAGCCTGGCTGAGGAACATCATACCTTTGTTTGGGAGGCCACAATATCTGACAAGAGCCGCAGATGTTCCAGCCTGCAATATTCAGTCTCCACTCTGGTCTGCTGGGTTGTGACATGTTGCTGGAATTCTGTCAAGAGATGCAGCTTGGTCTGGAAGGAAATTTAGTGTGTTTCTGTCTCATTTATGGCGGTCATGTCTACATTTTTCATCCACGCCCACCAAGCCATGCCCACCGAACCGGTGGTAAAACTATTTGAATCCTTCTACTGCTCTGGATGGTGCATTTCCTAGTTGTTTATAATAAGAAAGTGAATACAGGCGGTTCTTAACTTACAAGGACAATTGAGCCCAAAAGGTATGTTGCTAAGCAAGACATTGGTTGAGTTTCGCCCACTTTACGACCTCTCTTGCCGCAGCTGTTAAGCAAATCCCTGCAATTATTAACTCAGTTACAAGGTTGTGAAGTGACTCGGGCTTTTCTCATGGACTTTGCTTGTCCGAAGGTCACAAAAGGGGATCATGTGATCGCAGGACATGGCAACAGTCATAAGTACATGCCAGTTGCCAAGCCTCTGAATTTTGATCACATGGTCATGTGGATGTTGCAATGGTCATTAAGTATTAAAAAAAATTGTCGTAGATAGTTGCAACCATCCCACGGTCACGGGTTCAAAAATTCGAAACCGTAGAGCAGCCATTGATAAAATGACACACTTCCTTTTGAAACTGGAAAATTCAATTTTATTTTAATTAATTTTTGAAATTAAACCGAGATCCCAGTAGATCAGGTGTCAGGATTCCAGCAATCGCTCTAATTATGTACATTATGACATAACATTATGACGAATATATCTTTTCTTTTATGTACACTGAGAGAATTTGCACCAAGACAAATTCCTTGTGTGTCCAACCACACTTGGCAATAAAGAATTTTATCTTCTATCTAATTAAATCATGATTCTTGAGCCAAACTTCAATAAACTTCAAAGGATTCATTAGCGGTGACATACTGGCACTGCCCTGTATGAAGCCAACTCTGTCATAGGTAATTTACAGTCCCCTGTGACCCTGTTTTCCCCCTTCCCGCTGGGTGTGTCATGAATCAGATTCTCCAACTGAGCACAGGCTGGGTGTCATCAATCACGTTCTCCAATTAAATATATTCCCGGGCAAAAGCTCTGGTAGCTTAGTTACAATCTTTTTAAGATAAGAGTTGGAATGTACTTTCGCTTCCCCCTCCTTTTTATGGCAACTACTAAAACAGGCATAGGAATGTTTTATGAGTTGACATCAGGGTTGTGGGTGGGTGGGTGTCACCTTTCTGAATTTCTCTCGGATGGCTTCCCGGGTGTGGAAGTTCCTGCTCCAATGTCGCTCGGCTTCCTTCAGCTGCATCTCGATCCGCTGATCTTCCAGCTGTGTTTTCCGAATGAACTGTGCCAATTTTTCCAAAGTTTTCCTCAGCAACAGCTGGACTTTGGCCTCCTGCTCTTTTTCATCCTTGTCAACTAGAGCTATCAAACCCAGATTGGGAAGCATGTGTGAGCATAAATCTACCTTCTGAACTAACCATTGCCACCCCCGCTCCTCCCCCCTGCAAAACCATGGAAAAGTTTACCATCTCAGAAGTCAATGCTGGACTTAATTGCATGAATCCCAGACTGTGCAAAATAAGCAGCCCCCACCAGCCCACCTAGATTTAACTGTACTGGAAAGCAAACCATCATTTGATCATGGTCTCCTCTCCTCATGCCCTGGGTTTCAGGGTTATTCTGATATAACCACACAGCTCCCTTATGGCGAGATAGGCAGCAATTAAATGTAATAAATAAAGAAACCCAGTATACAATCAAATCACCTCTTGTTTTGCTTCAGATTTACACAACACATGCAGACAAATCCTGAAATTCATCCTTCCTCCTTCCCTATTTCCTTTCTCCCTCCCTCCTTCCCTCTGTCCCTCCTTCCCTCCCTCCCTCCTTCTTCCCTCCCTCCTTCTTTCTTTCTCCTTTCCTCCCTTTCCCTCCTTTCCCTTTCTTTCTCCCTCCTTTCTTTCTTTCTTCCTTCTTTCTTTCTTTCTTTCTTTTCCTTTCTTTCTTTCTTTCTTTCTTTCTTTCTTTCTTTCTTTCTTTCTTTCTTTCTCTCTCTTCTCTTCCTCCCTCCCTCCCCCTCCCTCCCTCCCTCCCTCCTCCTCTTTCTTTCTTTCTTTCTTTCTTTCTTTCTTTCTTTCTTTCTTTCTTTCTTTCTTTCTTTCTTTTTCTTTCTTTCTTTCTTTCTCTCTCTCTCTCTCTCTCTCTCTCTCTCTCTCTCTCTCTCTCCTCTCTCCCTCTCCCTCCCTCCCTCCCTCCCTCCCTCCCTCCCTAAACTAAATATCCACTCCAGCCAGCACAGGCAGCCTTCATCAAGATGCTTCAAACGCTCCAAATATTCTGCAAATATTCCACTTCATTTATGTAGAACTCCTTCCTTACCTCTCGACCATAAAGACCGTTCAGGGTTCCCTGACGCTCTCAGGTCTCGGCCTGCCTGCCTTTGAGTTTCTTGGGCTGAAGACGATTCCAGGAGGCAGCAAATTCTGTCAGCAGCTTTTAATTTCTCCCTGAACCAGGACTGCAGGAGAGGAAAAATAAAGAGAGACTTGTGGGCTGAGAGACATGGATTGGTAGATCGTGCAGAAGAGTTCGAAGCCATGCCTCTCCTGAAAGACTAACATCGCCCATGCACCAACATCTACAGGTGGAATCAAGAGAAGTCTTCATCTAAAAACTGAGGACTTGTGTCACTCCATGTCTTTTATCACAAGGGTCTTTTCTTAAACGCAATTTTATCCTTTCGGATCCTTTGTATGTCTTCTGCTGAGACAAAGCCATTTCTCAATAGGTAGTCCTTGATGTAGAACCGCTGTTACAACCAGAATTTCTGTGGTGGTTCAGCGAATCTTGCCCAATTTTACAACCCCCCCTTTTTTGGCCACTATTATTAAGCGAATCGGGGCAGTTGTAAAGCAAATCCTGCAGTCATTAAACAAATCTGGCTTCCCCCATTGACTTCGCTTATCGCAACCCAGCGATCATCTGACCCTCGAAGACCACCATATGTCAGTTGCCCAACGCTCCAATTTTAATCAGGTGATCGCAGGGATGTCCCTTGTTTTCAGTGCTGTTGCCTTTTTGAACGGTCACTAAATCATCTTCTTTTAATGTCCCCATAATCTCTTGCTGGGTGCAGTCTGGGCAACTGAATGGAGCTGAGAGTGTTTACTGGCCAGATGCCTTTCCTGTCGCCAATGCGGAGTTTTGTTCAGCAGATAGATTCTCATCATGCTCAGAGAGAGAAATATCTGCCTCTACCTAGGATCGAACTCACAGCTGCCTGATTGTGAAGCAAGAGCTCCACCTCTGGGACACTGCACCACTCATTTGAACGGTCACTAAATGAATGGTTATAACTTGAGGATTACCTGGGCATAAAATAACCTAATGAAGAATTGCACTGACCTGTTCCACCCATCCTCTCTGGCTAGTGTGGAAGGGGAAGGACCAGTGGTGGGATTGAAATTTTTTTACTACCGGTTCGCTGGGTGTGGCTTGGTGGGCGTGGCGTGGCGTGGCTTGGTGGGCATGGCAGGGGAAGGATACTGCAAAATCCTATTCCCTCCCCACCCCACTGACCTGCTTTCCAGCTCCGTTCTCCTGTGCAGGGCAACCAAAGGAGACCCAGCCGATCATCTGGGAATCAATGGGAGGCAGAGAAGAGATGGGGTTGGCGGGGCCACTCAGAGGTGGTATTGGCCGGTTCTCTGAACTACTCAAAATTTCCACTACCGGTGGTTCTCCAGAACTGGTCAGAACCGGCTGAATACCCACCTCTAGGAAGGACGGTAACTCTAAGCACCTGATTGGCAACAGCCAGTCCAAGCCAGTATCCTAATTCTTCCTAGCCATCAACATCATGAGAAAATCCCAGCCTCACCTTTTCAATTTTTCCTTCCTTGGCAGCATCGAGGACATCCCGAGACAGGTGATCCACCTCCTTAAATATCTCCTGTTCTTTCTCCCGTTGGGACTGCCAATATGCCCGTCTGGCCATCAGCTCTTTGGCCAAGGCGGCCAGCTGTAAATACGACACACGTTACAAAGAGGTTTTGGAGAATCCGTACGAGAAATCTCCCTCTCCGAAGATGGTAGAAGAGCATTACCAAATCAGGGTCTATATTTTCCCTCGGCAAGCATCCTTGGGACTGGACTACAGGAAGGATGGTCTTGGTCCAAGGGTTGATCTGAGCTCCAATCACCGGTCCCATTTCTCCCGTGATGGGATCGATGGCTCGGAAGCCTATTGTGATGGGCACCAGGCCTACAAGACAGGCAAAGATAGTAAATCTTGAGGTGTCTATGAAGATTCTCAGACCTCCAGGTTCATGGTTGTCCCAAAGACGCTTTTTTCAAGAGGCAATTGGACTTTCTGGTTGTTGTTTTTCCTTTGAAGATGTTTTGCTTCTCATCCAAGAAGCTTCTTCAGCTCTAACTGGATGGTAGAGAACGGAATGATTTAAAACAAAGGTCTTCAAACTTGGAAGTTTAAAACTTATGGACTTCAACTCCCAGAATTCCTGAGCTAACATGACTGGAGGAGGAATTTTGGGAGTTGAAGTCCACAAGTCTGAAAGCTGTCAAGTTTGAAGACCCCTGATTTAAAAGGATGCAAATGACCAGCTGTCTGCAAGGAATATAAATCCTTCCATTCCCCACTGTTCAGCCAGAGCTGAAGAAGCTTCTTGGATAAGAAGAGAAACACCTTCAAAGAAAAAACAAGAAAGTCCAGTTGCCCCTTGAAAAAAAGCACATTTGGGATAAGTCTTTAGGTGAGAGTTTTTATAAAGGCAAGGTTGACACATTTTCATAGCAGTTTTTTTTTTAAAAAACCTACTTGAATTTGGAAGATGGTTGCTCATCTCATTTCAGACTGAGATTTCGACCGCAACGATCCCCAGTTTTCTTTCTCACATTTTCCACCTAATTGCACCATTTCCTCTTGAGCAGTAGTGAAATCTTGGAAATCTTCTGCAACCATATCCACTTACTATCCATTTCATCTCATCCCTCACTATTTTCCCCTTTCCTTTTAAAAAAAGTCAGTTACAATACAGCTCAGATGGGTCTTCTGAGTATGTATAATGGCTCCTTCACAACTTGTTGCAGCTCGACACCATACATTTAGAACAGAAAACATAGAATAATAGGATTGGAAGGACCTTGGAGGTCGTCTAGGCCAATCCCCTGTCCATAATAGGAGATCCTATACAATTCTGGACTTGCTTTCAGCTTAATGGGATGGATACACATGATCATAAAATGAATGACAGAATAACAGACTAATAGTGTTGGGAAGGGGTCCTTCAATCCCACCTCCTACTCAAATAGGAGACCCTATAACATTTCAAACAAAGGTTGTCCTTTGTTCTTAAAACCCTCCAGAGCATCTACAACCTCTGAAGGCAAGTTGTTCCACTGATTAATTGTTCTCAATGGTTAATTTACACACTATGTTTATTGTGGTTTGATTGGTTTATAATTCAGGTGTTGTACGAATTCAGCCCATTGTGGTTTACTGGACAGGGATAGTTAGCAAAGCCAAGGATTTTTTAACACCAGGAGGATGAACCAATCTTGAGGTCCAATTAGATGTCAAAAAAAGGATGCCAAAAGTGATCACCCTAATGGATTTTACCTTTTCCATCAGCATCTTCTGTCACCCCAGCTAATGGTATCGGTTGACCCGTTTTCCAATCACATTCCACGCCAAGGACTGGAACCATCAGTTTTGAACTTCCGGGGTCTGGAATTTTCACCCCAAACACAGCAGGCATCCAAAATTCTGTGCTGAGATACTTGATCATTCCTAATTTGGTTTAGAATAAGGATAAAACATATCACTAAAACCAGAACTACAGACGGCCAATGAATGACCAAGGTTTGGAGAAACTACCTGAGATGTATATTTGTGGCTAGGTTTCTTTCTTTCTTTCTTTCTTTCTTTCTTTCTTTCTTTCTTTCTTTCTTTCTTTCTTTCTTTCTTTCTTTCTTTCTTTCTTTCTTTCTTTCTTTCTTTCTTCCTTCCTTCCTTCCTTCCTTCCTTCCTTCCTTCCTTCCTTCCTTCCTTCCTTCCTTCCTTCCCTTCCCTCCTCCTCCTCCTCCTCCTCCTCCTCCTCTACTATTCTGCAACGTACAAAACTAGTTATTGCGGCTTATAAACAAAAATCTATATGTAAGATCTATAAATAAAATATGCACAGATTGCATTTAACAGCTATATTTGAAGAGGATGAATTGATAAGGGCATCCTTGGAGGACCTGAAAGGCCAGGTTAGGCATAGATCATCATGGGGGGGGGAGGGGCAGAAATCTATATGGTTGCTAGGAGTTGAAAAATGACTTCACGGCACACAATCAAGACAGCTCCAAAAAGATAGAATAACAACTATTCAGCTATAAAAGAAGGGAAAAAATTGACTTGGGCACCCAATTGGGGAGAGAGTGAGTTTTCCTTCTTGTTTCCCATCGTCTCTGACCAGTAAGTTCTGTAGCTCCTCCATCAAAAGCTTCATCCTTAGGCATTGTGGAACTTCTCTCTCTCAAAGGTCAAGGAAGTCCTCCATGATCTCTTGGGCTTTCCGCAAAGGAGTCACAACTTGGTTGTGTAGCCTTGCATGGTGGACACAGGGCTCCACACAACCATGGGATTACGAGAACACTTCCCTGGTTTGTATTGACAACTGCTAACCCCCCATTTCAAAATACTTCACTTTTAAATTTATATAATCTCGTTTTATAATTTTAATTTCTTTCAACTCTAAATTGTTCTGGTTTTAATGTTTAATTTTATTGATTGAATTGTACATTGCCCTGAGACCTTGTCGGAGGGAGATGGGAGGTTTAGAAGTATGAAATATAAACAAAAAAAACCCCAAACAAATAAATAAAATCCATCCCAACACCTACCCAGCTTTCCACCAGTTCTCTTGACTCTGGAAGCACCATCTTGTTGCTTCTCCAAGTTCTGTATCTGGTACATCAAATAATCCAGCTTGTGGGCCAGTGCTGTTTTCATGACTTCTTCTGGCCCATCAAGACTTTTGGGCAACGTGCCCATTGAGCTTGGATCCTTGCCGATGGAGTCTTTATATTCCTGCAGAGCTTTCACCACGAGAGTCTGGGCGATGAGGACATTGGCTTCCAACAGTACCTGGTAGCTCCCAGCATGAGGTTCTACTTTGTCCTGCCGAAGGGAGAGGCCCTGCAGGCGAGATATCTTGCCACTCAAGGGCTCCACAAAGGGATCTCCAGGAAGCAGAAGGTTTCCGGAAGGACCTTGTAGTCCTCCTAGTGGAACAACGATTCCTGTGTTCAGAGGACAGCGAGAGAACATTAGTCCACCTCAGCTCATCCTGAATGGAACCTCAACTGATGTTAGATGTTTTCAACTCTATTTCCACCCATCATCAGTTTCTTTTAACGACCCCATAATCCCTTGTGGGGTGGAATCTGAGCAACTAAATGGAGCTACCAGAGTATTTACTGGCTGGATGCCCTTTCTGTCACCAATGTGGAGATTTGTTCAGCAGATATATTCTCATTGTGTCCAGAGAGAGAAAAATATCTGCCTCTATCCAGGATCAAACTCACATTGTGAGACGAGAGCTCTACCTCTGGGCCACCACACCACTCTTCTAGTTCTACCTATCTAAAACCATGATGTGTCACAACAGGGAGTCAGATGATGTAGACTGTTATGTTCTGTGAAATGGACCTCAATTTGTTTTCTCTGAAATTCATCTGGAAGTGAAGTAAATCAAGACCCATTCGATTTTGGGGTTGCCTCCATTTAATCTGTATCATAGAGTTGATTGAATTTTCAGAAAATCATAAATAGGTTGATTTTCATTATTAAAAATCGATGGTGCAATGCTGGTCAGAATGGGAAATGTTTTCTAAGCTTCTGAGTTTAGAAGACCAAAGCAAACCTATTTTTAATGCCTTGTTTATTATATTTATTGATTGGCTAAACTACTTTTTGAGAGAGTCAAAGCAGCTGGGGCAGCTGACTTAATGAATAGAGTCTTTTCATTATTTTTCATTGCCTTCTTCCAAGTAATCTCTCTATTGTCAATATATATTCATTCTCCCTCTGTATTTGACAAAGCTGGAAAGTGTATTGATTTTTTTCCTCTAGCTTCTGAAATAATATTTTGAAAAAAAATCCATGGCTTTTCCCTATGGCTTTTCACGTAGGCTGCAGTCCATGCAAACCTCTCTTAACTATCTGGGCTGCTTATCAAAAGTGGGAGACCTAGAATAAACACCATTCTCTAGAAAAAGGCCATCTTGCTTCCCTTTGTCCTTGCTGGTCCATTATTGTCAAACCCTAAAGATCAAAGGAGCAATTCAAGAAGAACTCAACATGTTAAAAAAACTGGAATTGTCCGAGTGAAACATCTGGAGATGAGTACTACTGAAGCTCATGAAAAACAATTCAGAATTCCTGGAAGATTGGACTTGGGGCACAAGGTTGGACCAGACGATTTTCAAGGTTCCTTCCAAATCTTCCATGTTATAGTTCTAAGGCTAGCAGTGAACCTCCAAGATTGTGGTAATTCCATGCTAGCAAACCTTAGGAGGCATCAAAGAACGGACTAAGAGTGCCTTCCTTGCGTGCCATGTGCAAGAAAGGGGTGTCCTACTTTATAGTCATCTAATTGTAAGGATGCCCACTTCTGATTGCAGGTATCTTCCCCTGGAGAGAAAGCCCAGTCCACCCAGTTTAAAGATAAGGAACCCTTAGCAGGAGCACAAACTCTTAACATTGCCATCTCGCTCCCAGGTAAGTGACTAACCATAGACACACAGGTGATCTACTCTTTGTCTTTCCCACAATAGGAAAATGGAAGGGTTTATCAATGTGTTGGTTGATAATTACTGGAAGTGAAGCTGCTGCCTTTTTCAGTGACCACCCCTTTCCACCAAGACATGAGCCCTCCTCCTATCTCTTTCTTGAACAAAAGTAGCCCAACCATCAAGTCTTTTCTCTACCTGTATTATTGTCCAAGCTGACACCAAGGATAGGAACGATTTTTCCACTTTCTTGTGCTTTCATGGGCCCTCCGATTTCGAGGGGGGTCACCATCCCTGTGAGAGGATTCTGGTACGTCCCACCTAAGGTCAACCATTGGCCAGTTTGGGGATGAGCAGTGATGGCAAGGATTGGCACTTCGATTCCAGTAACTGGATCTTGCATCAGGCCTCCAAACTTAAATACTTTCTCAGGTTGAAGAACAGGTAAGTTCATTCTTCCTGGAAGGCCAGTTTTGGGACAAACAGGATATGGAACGAAGGAGAAGATTGGGAGGTCCAAGCGATGTTGAATCTCTCCTAAGCGGAAACCCCAAAGAGAAACAGAATATACAAGAGCAACCTATAAGGATCAAGCATTGAAGGGCAATATGATTGATTAGTTGGGGTTAAAACAACCCACAGTTGTTGTCCGCAGCTTGTTCCCTCCACCTGGCTTGGAAGTCCACCACATACCTACAGAGCCCAAGACCAGGAAAGACCTAACCCTACAGCAAGAATGATCAAGGTGATGGACAGTCAAAAACAAGTAGATGAACGATGAAGAATTCAAATTGAAACTTCTAAACAGAAGATATGAACAATGTTAACATTCCTTAAAACACTTTGGTAAGGTGTATTCTTACCAGATACTAAATCAACCATGG
Source organism: Notechis scutatus (assembly GCF_049901735.1). Taxonomy (NCBI): domain Eukaryota; kingdom Metazoa; phylum Chordata; class Lepidosauria; order Squamata; family Elapidae; genus Notechis; species Notechis scutatus. The sequence continues at coordinate 25,781,916 of NC_142015.1, read as the reverse complement.
GGATCAACTTGGATTTGATGGGATCAAAGCCAACATTTCCAGCTATTGGGAGCAGTTTTCCTGTCCCGGGATGCAGAAAGTGATCTGGGGAGGCGGATTTCATGGACCGATTGGCTAAAAGCATGTTGACGTCTTTGTTGGGCATTATCAGTCCTGTGGCAAGATCCTGATGCAGAACTTCTTCTGTCTTTAAGGATCCACCTGGTTCTGGGAGCAGTGATGGAGACAATGCAAAGACACAAATCTTTGGTGGGTCAGACATTTAAACAGCAGCATTAACTGGATTCCAAACCCAGCCTTCAATTTGGACAGATGTCCATCAGGAATGCAGATGGAGAACTCAATAGAGTTCCTTGAATGCTCAGATGGGTGGAATAGAAGTTTATTAATAAATGCACTTTTGCTATATTCATTTGTTTGTTTGTATCCCGCCTTTATTATTAGAAATGGATAATACATTTTGCACTATGACCCTTATCAGTTAAAGTCCTAAGGAGAGCAACATTGATCAAGTAAGTCCCACTTTTTAAAATGCAAGTATTTAAGAGGTTCTCTTTTACCAACAAGCTCATCCTTGGGGAGCACCCTGGTCTTCTCTTTGTTCAGAAGGCCAGCTCCTGTTCCTTCTCCAAGAAGACCCCACTGCGTGAGCCGATGATTCTCCTTGACCAACATGCTGATAAGCTTCTCGATTGCAGCATCTATGAGGCTTAGCAACCTGAGAAGAAGACAGCAAACAAACTACGTTTCAAAGAGAGTTCCCCCACCCAAGTCCTGCTATTGTCTAGCTAGAAGTCGCAAGTGATATGGTCAAGCAGACCAGGAGGAACTGGGTTGGTTCAGGGAAGTTTTTAACGATTGCTCTTACCTCCGATGCTCCGGTTTAGAATTTGAACCAAGCTCTTCTCCAGAGAGCACCTCATCCAACATCTCCACCTGCCTCACCATGCCCTGGAGAGCAGAATTAAAGGCCACCCAGTGTTCCTCCTCGTGTTTGAGATGCTGAGTCAAGAGGCTGATCTGTCTGTTCAAATTCTCTTCGTATTCTGCTGCCCGATGCTTCCTGCACCTAATTTCCTCTTCTGCCTACATTGCAATGTCAAGTAAGGGCATGTCATCTGGGACCATCATTTCCAACATTCAAGGGTTTTGATGCACTCTGTTTTGGGGTGCTCGAATGGAAAATGGGACCTAAATCTAGAGGGAGGGAGGAAGGAAGGAAGGAACAGGAAGGCTGAGGGAAGGAGGGAGGGAAAGAAGAAGGAAGGAAGGCAGTAAGAAGGAGGATGGGAGGGATGAAGGCATGTAGGAAGGAAAGCATGAAGACATGAAGGTAGGCAGGCAGGCAGGAAAGAAGGAAGGAAGGAAGAAGGAAGGAAGGAAAGAAGGAAGGAAGGAAGAGGAAGGCCGAGGGAAGGAGGAATGGAAGAAGGAAGGAAGGCAGTAAGAAGGAGGATGGGAGGGATGAAGGCATGTAGGAAGGAAAGCATGAAGACATGAAGGTAGGCAGGCAGGCAGGAAAGAAGGAAGGAAGGAAAGAAAGAAAGAAGGAAGAAAGGAAGGAAGAGGAAGGCCGAGGGAAGGAGGAATGGAAGAAGGAAGGAAGGCAGTAAGAAGGAGGGAGGGAGGGAAGGGAGGGAGGGAGGGAGAGAGGGAGGAAAGGAGAGCTTTGAGGTCTCTACAGGATGTGGGATCTTTTCCTGGTTCTTTCATTATGTGGACACGTAGACTTCAACTCCCAGAATTCTGGGAGTTGAAATCCACACGTCTTAACCTTGCCAAGGTTGGGAAATCCTGTTTTAAGGGGATACTGGGGACAATTAGCCAGGTTACCCTCCGTCCACCACCAAAAACCTCATAGAAGTCCTACCTCTTCTTTCACTTTCATGTAATCCTCCATTAGAGCATCACTGCAAGGTTTCCCTCCGTTGGGAATGCACATTTTGGCAACCCAAAGATCTCGGAGGGAGGCCAATTCCTCCAGGAGTTTGAAGTATGTGGATTTCAGCTATGAAAGAAACGAGCATAGAGAAGAGGAATGAAGTCAGGGTCGGTTTTCCAGGCCTTTGCGTCAACCACAATATCCTTGAATGCGACACTTCACTGACGTTGAAGAATAAAATTTCCTCAGCTTATGGCTACAATTGAGCCCAACATTTATCTTGCTATGTGAGGCAGTTGTTAAGTGAGCTCTGCCCCATTTTACGACCTTTCTTGCCATTGTTCTGAAGTAAATCATTGCAGGTTAAGTTAGTTACATGATTATTATGTGACTTCCCTCATTGACTTTGAGGAGTCTCTATACCATTTCAGACCAATGGGTGTCCAATCCCTTCTTAAAACCTCCATTGGTGGTTGCACCCAAAGACGTTCCACTGATTAATTGTTCTCATTTGTGGGAAATTTCTCCTTAGTTCTAGTTCTTAGTTCTTATCCCAAAGGTGCTTTTTCAGGAGGCAACTGGACTTTCTGGTTTTTCTTCGAAGATGTTTAGCTTCTCATCCAAGAAGCTTCTTCAGCTCTGAACTGAATGGTGAGGAATGGAAAGATTTGTACTCCTTGCAGACAGCTGGTCATTTGCATTCTTTTAGAGGGTCATTGAGGCCACTTGGAGGTTTATCTGTGTCCTCAGGGTCACCAGAGTGGTGCTCCTGGTTCTTGTAGTCAGCTATTTTTTCCTCTGGAAATCCATTCCTATTCCCACACCATTCAGAGGGTGTTCATCCCAAATTGCATTAGCTAAAAAGTCTGTAGAGATTCTCCATCATCCAGGTCATGGTTGTCCCAAAGGTGCTTTTTTTTCAGGAGGCAAATGGACTTCCTGGTTTTTTTCTTTTGAAGACGTTTTGCTTCTCATCCAAGAAGCTTCTTCAGCTCTGACAGGAAAGAGGGGAATGGAAGGATTTATACTCCTTGCAGATAGTTGGTTATTTGCATCCTTTTAGAGGGTCACTGAGGCCACTTGGAGGTTTATCTGTGTCCTCAGGGTCACCTGAGTGGTGCAAATGACTGTGGTGGAGCCTTGAGAAGTGAAATGTCTTCAAAGAAAAACCAGAAAGTCTAGATGCCTCTTGAAAAAAGCACTTTTGGGACAACCAGGACCTGGAGGATGGAGAATCTCCATCCTCACAATCACTTTTGCATGGAGACATGGAAGTGAACCATTTTTGTTTTCTAAATGATCTGCTGGGGAACATTTATAAATATGGAATATATATATATACAGTATATTCCAGAGTTTACAGACAATGATCAGGGCTTCTCCACTTCTTCCTTTCTCTGCATCACACACATACAGACCAGGGGTCGTATTCAGCTGGTTCTGACCAGTTCTGGAGAACCAGTAGAGCAGTGATCCCCAACCTTTTTATGCCGCGGCCCGGTACCGGCATCAGCTGGGCGCCGCCATCTTTTTGATGAAAAGTGCTTCTGGTGACCTCACCGGAAGCACTTTTTCATCAAAAAGATGGCGGCGCTAGCGCTTCCAGTGAGCTTTTCCGGGTAGAAATGGCTTCACCCGGAAAAGCTCACGAAGCGCTGGCGCCGCCATCTTTTTGATGAAAAGTGCTTCGGTGAGGTCACCAGAAGCACTTTTTCATCAAAAAGATGGCGGCGCCAGCAACCAGCGCCGGTAGGAGTTGTTCCGCGAACCGGGACCGGTCCGCGGACCGGTGGTTGGGGACCCCTGCAGTAGAGGACATTTTGAGTCATTCAGAGAACTGGCCAATCCCACCTCTGACTGGCCCCGCCAACCCCATCTATTCTCTGCCTCCCATTGAGTCCCAGGCTGGGTCTTCTTTGGTTGCCCTGCACAGGAGAACGGAGTTGGAAAGCAGGTTAGTGGGGTGGGGAGGGAATGGGATTTTGCAGTATCCTTCTCCTGCCACACCCACCAAGCCATGCCCACAGAACCTGTAGTAAAAATTTTTTGAATCCCACCACTGATACAGACACATACCCCAAAATTTGCTGCTTGGCAATTAGTCTTTAAGGAGAAAAAAAACACCCTACTTTTTGCATGGAAGAAATTTACAATTCCTTGACTTCTACGTGGGGATAACTCACCTCTTCTTTCAATTGACTTAGTTTGGTTGTCACTGCTAGGGACTGTGTCAGCAGAATTTCGAAAAACACATTGGTGTTGAATGAGTCAAGATCTATGAGGTCTTCAGAGTCCCATAGTTTGCACTGGTCTATGAAGAGAATGACACTTAATGCATACTTCTTAGGGCAAGTAGTAACAGCAGTATAGAGTATACCATGAAGCGTATGCTTCTTAGTACAAACAGTATTAGAATAATGGCTCCTGTAATAAGAACAGAAGGCTAGAAATATAGAGAAGAGAGACAGATAATCAGCTTGTAGTTACTCTATAATCTAACTTAACACTGCTAATTAATAGCAAGTTTATTTGTTTGTCCAGATAAACATGGCTGAAACTGAAGAGTAAATTACTACTCCCATACCCCAAGTTTGAAATATAAAAACTTCCACTCCCAGAATTCCCCACATGCTGGCTGGGGAATTCTGGGAGGTGAAGTCCACAAATTTTCAAGCTCCCAAATATGGAGACCCCCTGGTTTAGAGAATATGTGACTAAGAAAAAGGCTTTGGGTCCAAATCTTTGCAGTTAAAGATGCCAACCATTGGATCACATCATTCGGTAGATATCCCCCAATCTGTGTTAATTTCAAAGTGAGCGATTTGCAGGAAGATAATTACACTGCAATTTGCTTAACAGCCTTCAGTGGAAGCATTCATTGAAGCTAATTCTTTGTGGACGTGCGGTTTTATTTTTATCACACACACACACACACAAATAATGTCTACCTTCTCTTCTTCCCACGTGATTGGAATTCTTCTCCAAACACCCCCTTGCTTGTGTGCCAGATTGATATTTCGGGATGACAACAATTTTGGATTCTCGGGATGAATATTTATCCAGATTGTATTTCAACTGCAATTTTCGGAATCGAGGAACGGAACTTCCTTTGTTGGCCCATCCAAAAGCTTGGCAAAGAATCTGCAACATTCAGGGAGGAAAAAGGCTTAGAGAATCAAGAAAACATCTCAGTAAATTTATGCACAAAGATATATTTCTATTGATGGTGGTTATCTGGACTTACAATCAGCATGAGATAGATGAGAATGAGGAAGACGAGGGCGATGAGGATTCCAATGATTGCCGGCCAATCGGGTTTCAGAACTAGATCAGCAATCTTTGCAATGCCTACTTGAACAACATAACCTGGAGTTGTTGGGTAGAACGGTCCTTCTTCGTAACATTGTCCACCAAATGGCAGGATTCGGATATACTTCTCAAAAGGAACACGCAGGCAGGGAAAATTAGAACATAATTTGGAGGTGCGATGTTGGCATAAAATTCTGGGATAGCGCTACTCAACCTTGCCAACTTTAAAATGGGTGGACCTCAACTCCCAGCATTCCTTAACTAACCATGGTCTATCCTCTAAAAGGGGCAGAAAGTTCTATCTCCCTATCTCAATCAAGTCTATTTGTCAGTCTGTCTCTCTCTGTCTTTGTCTGTCTCTCATCTATCTATCTATCTATCTATCTATCTATCTATCTATCTATCTATCTATCTATCTATCTATCTATCATCTACATATCTATATCTATATCTATATCTATATATCTGTAGGGTATCAGCTTTGTTTGGGTATTTTCCCACGTCATTATAGTTGTGCTTTTAAAGTTGTAGCAACATTTTGGCAGAATCTCATCTGCCGAAACGTTGCTACAACTTTAAAAGCACAACTATAATGACGTGGGAAAATACCTGAACAAAGCTGAATACCATACATATAAATACCCGCGAAAACTTAAAACATCTATATATCTGTATCTATATCTGTATCTATATCTATATCTATATCTATATCTAGATCTAGATCTAGATCTAGATCTAGATCTAGATCCATATCCATATCCATATCCATATCTATTTCTCTCTCTCTCTCCCTCTCTCCCTATCCCTATCTCTATCTCTATCTCTATCTCTATCTCTATCTCTATCTCTATCTATCTATCTATCTATCTATCTATCTATCTATCTATCTATCAATCTATCTATCTATCTATCTCTATCATATGGTATCTATCTACAGTATCTATTTATTTATCTATCTCTATCATCTGTATCTCTATCGATCCACTCATCCACCCACCCATCCATCTATTTATCCATCCATGCATCTATTTACCCTTCCCTCCTTCCCTCCCTCCATCCACAGCAGTGTTTCTCAACCATGGCAATTTGAAGACGGGAGGACTTCAACTCCCTGTGTTTAAGGAATTCTGGGAGTTGAAGTCCACCCATCTCCAAGCTGCCAAGGCTGAGAAACACTGCTCTATCCTTATGATCTCTTTCTTCATGCTCAATGTATAGTTTTACCTTGTAATGGTTTCCGTCTCAAAGTAAGTAAATTAAAAATTATATGCATCCCTTAAAAGATCCATGGTGAAGGCTGCTGATCAAAACCATATGAATGAAGAATGGAACCATGATACCCCCACTTGATAAATCTCCCATCATAGATATGGCAACACACTCACTCCAAGGGCTTCATTTGTCCTGAAAGCCAACCTGCTGGGACTCCAAACCCACCATTTTTTTGTGCTGATTGCTGCTCAGCCTGAAGACATAAGTTCCGGGATCGTAGAACTGGTATAGGAAGAAGAAAAACCTGGTATAGCTGGAAGCCAGTCGCATTTCCTCTGCAAGTTTGCGGAAAGCACCCCAGTCAAAATCTTGGTTTGTATTGTATAAATTATTGCTAGGAAGAAACACAAGATAAAAGGCACCAGTTGGGTAGCATGACCTCTATGTTTAATCTGCAACTCCACCCAAGAATGATGATCAGTCAATGGAACAAAACACAGAGGGTGACTTTAGATCCAGGATACTGGGGAGTTGAAGTGGGTGGCACATAAATCTCATAAATAAACAAAGTTTTCTACTCTTGGGAAGTTGAAAAAGCCCACAGGTCTGGAAACGGGAAGCTGAGAATTTGACATTGAACAGGGCATGACTTATTTTAGCAACTCTTAGAGAAATTAGCAAACGTGGTTGATCTATCTCTTTCACCGTTTCTTTTAAATAGCACAGGAAAATGATTCAGTGCCCACATGCTTCTCACTGCAAAGCATTACAATCAGCAGGACCTTCAACTGGAGGTAGGAAAACACACCTCGCGGGGGTTCAGAATTATACTTACACATCATAAACAGGGTAATGGTCTTTAGACACAATGAACATGAGGATCTCGTGCATTTGGAGACACACCGTTGGGTTAAGGATGCCAGTTAATGTGCTCTTTGGTGTAGCATTGGCAGGTTCTGGCTGGGAAAACCGAAAACCACTTTTGGCAGAAGCCCCTGAATCAACAACAATAACAACAACAACTCCTTAATGAAATAGAGCTGCGTTTTAATTCGCGGACGGACACAAATTGACAAATCACATTTTGTTATTGTGTGTTCGTGTTTCGTGTTGTGGTTCCTCTGGGAGACAACTTGCAATAAGGAGCACCAATGGCCATATTCCACAGCAGGGAGAGGCAATGTGAGGTCTCCAGGGCCCTCCTAACTACTTTTGACACACACACCCTTTCCAAACACGATTCCTGAAAATGGGTGATACAGTTGGCTGCCGGTCTGAGCTGGGAGACCCACAAAACCCACTGTGTACAAATGAAGAGAGGCGTAATACAGTGAATGTAGGGCTGGGGAGTGAAAGGCTGAGGCATGCAAGCCCACACTGGCAACTCTTTCAAATAATGGCATCTTTCTTGGGAATTGCCCAAGAGCGCCCGATAATTCCGGGTAAAAGCTCCCTTTTGGTTTAAGGAGCTGTAGGTGGATGCTACATTGGCACTCCTGTCCTTATGCGACCACAGTCAACAGAAAACAGATAATCAGAGTTGGAAGGGACCTAGTAGGTCACCTAGTCCAACCCCCCACCCAAGCAGGAGACCCTACACCATTTTTGACAAATGGCAGTCCAGTCTCTTCTTGAAAGCCTCCAGGAATGAAACTCCCACAACTTCTAAATGCAACTTCTGTTCCATTGGTTGATGGTTCTCACTGTCAGAAAGTTTCTCCTTATTTCCAGGTTGAATCTCTCCTTGACCAGTTTCCATGTCTGGCCTTTGGGTGCTTTAGAAAATAGCTTGACCGCCCTTTTCCTCTCTGGGGAAGCCCCTGAGATACTGAAAGATTGCTCTCCTGTCTCTCCTGGTCCTTCTCTTCCCTAGATTAGCCAGGCCCAGTTCCTGCAACCGTTCTTCATATGTTTTAGCCTCCAGTCCCCCTCATCATCCTGGTTGCTCTTCTCTGCCCTTTTTCTTAGAGTTTCAACCTCTTTTTTATCGTGTGGTGACTCAAGCTGGATGCCACACTCTAGGTGTGGTCTTACTAAGGCTTTGTAGAGTTGTATTAGCACCTTACTTCATCTTGATTGTATCCTTCTGTTAATGCAACTTAGAATTGCATTGGCTTTTTTGGCTGCCGCTGTTGTTTGATCTCCCACAGCACCCAACTCCTCTTTTCCTGACAGCAACCATTCAATGTATGTTTTAGCCTCCAGTCCCCTAATCCTCTTAGTTGCTCTTCTCTGCACTTTTTCTAGAGTCTCAACATCTTTTTTTATGGTGCCCAAAATTTCTGTTGTTAAGACAGGATGTTTGTTAAGTGAGTTTCCGCCCATTTTACGACCTTCCTTGCCAAAGGTGTTAAGTGAACACTGCACTTGTTAAGTTGATAATAACAGGCTGAATTGAGCTTTCTCGTTGACTTCGCTTGTCGCAAAAATGGGGTCACGAGAACTGCAACCGTCGCATATATGAGTCAGTTGCCGAGTGTCCAAATTTTGATCTCGCGACCATGGGGATGCTGTTGTGTGAAAAATAGCCATAAGTCACTTTTTTCATTGTTGTTGCAACTTTGAGCAGTCACTAAATGAATGGTTGTAAGTCAAGCACAACCTCTATTTGCCTGCTGACCTAAGCATTGCACAATCCCCTTAAAAAATACACCAAACATCCTTGAAACTTTCCCCAAGACATAGGGAGGGGGGGACTTGGCTGTGGGTGTGATGGGGTCCTGTTCACTGTGCATAACCTCCCCCACTTTGACCTTCTCCAAAATGCCAAGTTTGACCCCTCACCACCAAAGGGTTGCCATCTCTGATGTAAACACGCTGTCAGCTTTGACAGTTTGGAAACTTTATTCAACGCTGCCACATAGCTTGAGAAAGTGGGAGGGGGGTGATGTTAATTGAGTAGCTCTTAGCAGACAAAATGGAATTCTTTTGTTAGTTCAAGGTCATAGAGTGTGGCGCAGGAACAAAAAGGAACTTACTTTGGGATTGGTTCATGTGATGTGATGATTAGGGAAAAGGGGATGGTTTGTAGTTTGGGACATTGTGGAAAGTCCGGGAAACTTTTAGTTTCGAGATTCCACAGATGTGCCAGGTGCTATTCTTATAAAGGTACTTTTGAGATGATGCCTGTCTCGGAGTTACTGATTAGAATGGAGGTTCCCTGGAATGCTGACACATGCACAAGGACACAATCGTGATGATGACTACGTACATGAAATATCCCAGGACTCTGCAGTCCATAATTCATTCCAAAGAGCTGGTGGGATCTGGCTTTGTGTTGCAAAGAGATGTTGCAGTGCTTCTGGTTCAGGATCGTTCACACCTACAAATCCTCTTCCTGTAATGATGGAGAAGGAATTGGTCAAACCCACAATCTCTTAACCTGAATCCGTGTTTTGTGCCTTATTCCAGCCTCCTCTTTGCTCTCTAGTGTGTGAAGGCTTTGGGTCAACTTTAGAAATAAATCGTGAAGCCAACCTAAGTGAACTGTATTCCCCACCTCCAAGGCAATGGCAACACCAATGGTGAGGTGCGAGCAAGGGTGAATGCACCCCTGGATGCATTGGCGAGAACTCACTGGTGTGTTATGTGACAGATGAATGCCAACCCGTCTTAAATCTAAGATATACAAGACCACCATCTGCCCTATTGCACTGTATGGTACTGAATGCTGGGCTGACCAAAAGCTGTCTCCATGCCATGGAAAGGTGAAGGCTTCGTTGGATATTGGGCATCTCCCTTCTCGACCACATCACAAATGACACCATTTGACAACATTTTGGCACCAATTCTAGAGAAGACGAGAGAAGGCTGACTCTGCTGGTATTGGACATGTCCTGAGAGCAGCACCTCCACCATGGCCAAGATTGCCTACCAACTAGAAGTCAATGGCCGGTGACTCAAAACAGAGATGGCAAGACACCATCAACAAAGACACACAAGCCATGGGCCTGTGTCCTGGAGATGCAGCTGACTGTACAAACTGGCGTTCAATGATCCGAAAAGTGGACCCTGCACCTGCAGGAATATGCTAGGAAGAGGAAGGAAGAAGAAGAAGAAGAAGAAGAAGAAGAAGAAGAAGAAGAAGAAGAAGAAGAAGAAGAAGAAGAAGAAGAAGAAGAAGAAGAAGAAGAAGAAGAAGAGGAGGAGGAGGAGGAGGAGGAGGAGGAGGAGGAGGAGGAGGAGGAGGAGGAGGAGGAGGAGGAGGGAGGAGGAGGAGGAGGAGGAGGAAGAAGAATCTTTTTCAAAGGGGTTTGAAAGCTGTTTGCATTGAAGGTTTGGAGGTCAAGAGTTGGCAATGAAACCAGAGGGAAAATCTGAAGCAGATAAATATGGACCTTCTTTGGTCCTTACCATTTGTCTTTATCAGGTAGACCGGCTGGGGGACTTGAGTTTCTGAGGCACAGAGATTTTGAGCATGGAAGATAAGTCCTTGCAAAGAAGCTGCTAGTTCTTCCCAAAAAATATCAACCTAGGAAAAATTTGAAGACAAGACATCTTTAATCGCAGTTTCACATGGCAATGTTCTCAGGAGCCAAAATTTGATGTCAGACTTAGCAGGAAGCCGCCCTCCGTCCATCTCCAGGTTTCCACCTGGGAGAAAAGAATGTGTCAAGCACAACAGATGAAGTCAATAACTTTATTTTCTATCACCTATGTTACAAGAACCTACCCAGACTGTTTTGCTTTTTCCTGGGAATGACCAGATAAGGCTTCATGAATCTTGGGAGAAGTCAAATTTATGCTGCTTGCAGCTGTACAAGGACTCCAAGCTAGGCCCTCGCTTGACTCTTCCTTCCAGTCTGGTTGGTACTTTCCCAATAAGATGCCACTGACTTCAGCTGACCCTTGGGAAGATGCTCAGCCCAAGCATTCTACATTTTTGATCAAACGAGTAGCTCTGGAAAGACCAGTTTCCTTTTGACCTTCATTACCTGCCTGCCATTTCTGTACGTAACGGAAAGTCGGGTTCGGTTGTCTTCACAAAAGAATTTCAAAACGCCTCTCTGCTGTCGTCGGCACTGGAGGCCACACGTGTTGTCCAGGCTGCCCACTTGACAAAGGCAAAGCCCAAGAACTTTGTCGTAACCTTGATAGTCTTGGGGGATGTCACAAACCTAGCCAGGAAGATCAGAAGAAAGTCAGCACTTCCTTGGATGAAGATTTACACTGTACAGGCAATTTTTGATGTACAAACTCCCTGGAAGTACTTACAACTGGGATTCAAAGTTCCCACTTTCACTCCACATGGTCACGTGACCACACTTCGGATACCCATCAACCAGGTGTCAACTCAAAAATATTTCTCTGGTCTTTTAGAGTTGTCAGCAGAATGGGAGTTGGGGAAGTAATGCATACCTCAAATATTTTCATAGATAATTGCTAGGCGGCCGAAGCTTCTGGTGCACAAGATTATTACTGGAGAGCATGATTGATGACTCTTGGCTATGGATGTGTCCCATTGGAGAATATACATCCAGGGGGTGGGACCAGGGTCAAGAGTGAGATTAATGATGTGTCTCAGAGTCAGCTGCACCCAGGTAACACCGACATGTTCACTCCTAATAAATGATTTTTTAAAACGGAGAGATGCGACTAGAGACTCATGATTTGAATGGGGGTGGATTGTCGGAGCCCTGACACCAGGCCACACTTACAGCCATTTTTAGCATCCTGCAATCATGTCATGCCCCTGTTGGAGTCTGACTCCAAGGGAGAGATGGAACAGCTGACAGGGAGTGCAAATGTGGCTCAGGTGGTTGTGGAGGAAACTGGGGAAGGGCACAAGACAAATGGGCATTCAGAGGGAGACCCAGGCCCATCCCCTCTTCATCCTAGGGCACGCAGGGAGGAGCGGCATGGTCTATGGGGGAGGAAGGGGCTCTGATCCCCTTCATGGGCTGCAGCTGGGAGGATTGGTTAAAAGGACAAACTGCACATGGCAAGGCTGCTGGAAGCAAAGTGTGCATTATTCTTGTCGGAGCTTATCTGTGTTTTGGCTTCCTCCCAACTGTGGTGGCTGCCTTATCTGGTAGAACTCTGCAATTAATCATCCTTGCCTGCAGTAGTAATTCCTTCAGTGTGGTTTGTGTTGGGTTTTTTATTTTGCATTAACTTTACTTCGGGTGTGGACTACATTTACTCCCTCTGTAAACTGTTTTCTTTAAGAGTTTGATATCCTGCCGAGGATAATGGGACACTGGGGACAAGTTGGTGGCATGAAAGGGACTTTCTTCTATTTTTGTGACTCGGTTGTTTTTGTGTCACGCCCTGGTCATCACAAATCACATGTCTGCATTTTGCAACACTTTTGCCGAAAACCAGCATTTACTTCTGGCCCGTAGCGACCATCAGTTCCCTTCACAATTGTGATGTTTGTTTAATGACTGCTGTGAAAAAAAGATGATAAAATCGGGTCGGTCACATGGATGATCCAATTATGACAGTGATGGCCCTTGCTTAGCACCCATGGAGCGAATGAAGGGAAATGCTATCAAGCTGGAAGATCACTGGCCAAAATGGGGGGAGGGGGGGGCTGCAAAGCCAGTTGCACCAGACCCTCCCCCAACCAAGGTAGACTTCTCCCACAACCCTCCACTCACCTGGTCTGAACAATAGTGAGCCCACTCCTCCTTAGTTAAGCATTGGCCGTCTTGGTTCCGGACAGCATTGTCCCTACAAATATCGTAGGTCTCTTGGACACAATCCCACCTCCTGTCTTCTTGGAGGCTTCGATATCTGGGAGCACATGGGCACTGAGCATCGCTGGGCTGGAAAGGGAAGAAAGAGTTAAATCCATTCCCTCTGGAATTCCCACCCTGGGAAGACACGAGTAGAAGATTCAGGAAGGGGAAGGAAAAGGGGAGGTTGAGAAGGTCCATGCAATTCTACCAGCAGGAAGAGAGAAGTTGGGTGCTTGAGGTACCTGGAATGTGGTGCTCCATGACATGGGAATCCCCCTGAGGCTATAAGACTAAAGAGGCTTGTGGTTCCACATTGGGATGATTCTTTCTCCCATAGGACAATGGAACTTCTGGTTATCTTTTAGGATCAGCAGATTTACCAATAGAATATTTGTAGCTGGGTTGACCTGAGGCATCCTTAATGTCCTCTGAGCTTGGTGGTTTTCTTGCAGATGTTTCATTACCCAACTAGGTAACATCATCAGTGCTTAAAGAGAGAGGGATATGTAGAGAGGAGGAGGAGGAGGAAGAGGAGGAGGAGACTGTGGGGTCTTTGATACTCTCTGAGCTTGATTGTCTTCTTGCAGACATTTCACTACCCAACTAGGTAACACTGTCAGTGCTAGAAGGGAGTGGGGGTAAATAGAGAGAAAACTCCACCCCCTTCTAGCAGTGATGACGTTACCCTTTTGGATAATGAAATGCCTGCAAGGAAACAACCAAGCTCAAAGAACAGCAAGGACTCCACAGTTACCCGTGTCTGCCAACATTTAAAGGCAGCCATGTCAACGGATACTTTGAACGCATAGATGTAACAGAATTCACACATCCCATACCTGGAAAACACGGCCTTGCCGAAGGCACACACAGGTGCTTTGGCCTTCTTTGGGTTGCACAGCCTCCGAGCCACACGGCAAGCAAGCAACCTGGCCCACTTTAGCACTGAAGAAATTCACTGGACAAGCCAGGCAGGTGAGAGAGGAAGACAATCCCACAGAACGGAAGGTGCCTTCTGGGCATGGGATGGGAGAGCTACTACCAGCTGGGCAGAAGAAACCTTGAAAAGCCGGAAAAAAGAAAAGAAAACCATGAATGGAACCTATTTGTATCTGGCTCTGTAGAGAGAGATGAAGGCCATCCATCTGAAAGTTGTCAAAGTTGAGAAATATTAATCTAAAGCAACATTTAGCTGGAAACAATTGCAGACTGAAAACCCTCTAAAGCAGGGGCCCAATCTGTTCTGAATAACAGAATAACAAAGTTGGAAGGGACTTTTGAGGTCTTCTAGTCCAATCCATTGCTTCATGTTTTGCCTTCAGGTGCTTTGGAGAATAGCTTGACTCCCTCTTCTTTGCGGCAACCCCTGAGATATTGGAACACTGCAATCATGTCAGCTCTAGTCCTTCATTTCATTAAACTAGACATACCCAAATTCCAGCAACCATTCTTTAAAAGGTTTATCCTCCAGGTCCCCTAATCATTTTTGTTACTCTTCTCTGCACTCTTTCTAGAGTCTCAACATTCTGGGATCGTTCTGGGATTGTTCCTTGTACCTTCAGGGCAGGCAGTCGAGTTCTGTTGTCTTCTCCTGCAATTAAACCCATTTTTGCATCCTTCTTTCCGCAGCGGAGAATTGCCACCCGGGCAAGCTGTAAAAACAGAGAAAAGGAAGATTAAGATGGAGGCAAACATAGCCCTCGGTTTCAGGCTGAGCCCCATTCAGTCTTTGAAGAGCTCCGAGAGACACAGGCTGATGTCCGTTTCTAAATATTTCATCGCTCAGGGATGAAATATCGCCAAGGGGAAACTGGATCCCGTTGTTTTTGTGGAGAGGGTCAGAGAGCACAACAGAATAACAACACAATGCAAGGTGAGCCTAGAGCAGAGAGGTTCCCATGAAACCAAGTTTTGGCATTCGTTTGCTGCATTTCTAGGGAGCCCTGAAAACTCTGCACATTCAGATTGCTGGATGCTTTGCGCCCACCTCAATTTTTATACTTATTAATGGAACAGAATAATTTGTTGACCAAATGTGATGGAATTTGGAATTTAGAATTTGGGACACAAGGAATTTATCTCTGGGGCAGAAGCTCTCAGCAAAACTGCAAAGTAATAATAATCATAATAACAAAGCAATGATAACCATAATAACAATATCAGTAAGAGAAGTTAGTGGAACAGGTGAGAAGAATAAAAGTAGTGCTGCCCTACTACATGGTAAATATATTTAGACGTAAGGTGTTACTGTGAAACTTAGGTTGTGCAATCTCGAAAGCCTTCAGTGATGGAGCACCCACAACTTCTGAAGGAAAGTTATTTCATTGGTGAATTGTTCTCATTGTTAGGAAATTTCTCCTTCGTTCTCGGTTATTTTTCTCCTTGGTTACTTTCCATCCATTGACTCTTGTCTTGCCTTTTAGTGTTTTGGAAAATAGTTTGATCCCCCTCGTCTTTGTAGGAGCCCCTCAAATATTGGAATACGGCTGTCATGTCTTTCCAGTCCTTCTTTTCATTAGAGATACCCAATTCTTGTAACCATTCTTTGAATGTTTTAGGTGTTCAGCTAGTGTGATGGTACATGGAAAAAATCTGGGTCTGGTTGTTTTGGCATGCAAAGCCCTATAGCATCATCCAGAGGAGGAAAATTAATATTAAGAACAATATCAAGAATATTAAGAAAAATTATATGGCCCACTACCTTACAATGACTCCAGGCAGTTTACAGAAATAAAACCCCAATTAAAAACCCAATAAACCCCTATCCTTCTGGTGACCACGATCCAACCAACTACTTGATGTGCTCCTCATCACCCTGGGGTCCCAAGTCCATCGGCAAAGCCACATTTGGTACATTTCACAAGCAATGTGCTGCACGGTATTTTCTAAAGCCATATTTTGACCAATACCTGTATCTTTGGGTGCATTTTGCCAAATATACACCCTTCCCTTTTTGAAAACGGCATCACAACATTCAGGGAAGCATCAATACCACCAAATCTCATGCTGCATTTCTTTTTGCCGAGAGCGCTGCAAATCAGCCAGGCTTCTAGTCCTCAGGGTTAGAAAGCTGTGTGTGGAAATATGTAAGCCAGTTAATGTGAACTGGTTTATCTACGCCTGTTGTTATCAGCCTCAGATCTTTTTAATTTGACTTCTTGTCATACACAACCGCATTTCACATTTCTTGACAACTGGCATTGGGCCAGAAAGATAAGACTTCCCTGTTGTAAAGTCCACTCTGTCAGATGAATTACAGCCTCTCGTTGCTAACAAACATATCAAGCTCCTTTTCCTCAGAATAATATTATTCGTTCTAAACAATTGTTCGACGGGTGGTAAAAAGAGAGCCAGCCTCTTGATTTCACTGGAATGCATTTCCTCTTCTGAGTTTTGCTTGTTTTGAGGCACTTCAACACCCTCAAGTTTCTGGTCCTTAAGGTTTTGAAAAAACTGGGAAGCACACAAGCAATTTCAAAAACATCATGTGCCTCCATAAGGGACTTGTAGAACGTCAGGCTGGCTGGAAAAATACAGAGAGGGCAATTAAGGCTTTACAATTTTATTTTATTTTTACAGTTTCTCAAGTGTTGCTTTGTGGTGTCCTGGATTTTGTAGCCCAGAAATTGCAAATTTTTGCCTATTGTCCAATGTGGTTCCATCTATGGCCAACCTCTTTAGAGATGGAGGATTTCAAACCACACATCAGGATTATCTTCTTTTTTACAACAAACATACAAATAAAACATAAAAACATAAAGCCCTCTTTCAATTATATACATACAGTGTGTCAGTTGGTTACAATCTTTTGTGCTATCCTTTTTTTACCATTACTCACAAGTTATATAAATTCTCACCTTATCGATCTAGCTTGTGCTTATATAATATCAATTATTAAACATTCATTTGACTATTTTTCCATCATTTTATACGAGATATACTATTTTTCATTATGATTTAATCTTATACATTCATCCAATGGTTATATATTTTATATTGTATTCTTTATCAGTCGATTAACTTTTATTGTAAGGCTTACTAATCTATTTCTTTACCATGTCTTTTTATCTAACCATTGATAAAATAAATCCCATATCATATAAAATTGTTTATCCTCTTGTTCTCTAATTTCAAATGTCAATTTACTCATTTCGGCACAGTCCATGATTTTCTTAATAATTTCCTCCTGCATAGGTATTTTTTCATTTTTCCAATTCTTAGCAATTCTTAGCAAATACAATTCTAGCCGCTGTTAAAACATTTACAATCAAATATTTCAATTCTTTACAATATATTTCTGGTATAATTCCCAATAAAAATATCTCAGGTTTAAAGTCTATGTGTTGTTTTGTCATTTTTTCCAACCATGTGTGGATTATAGTCCAAGATCTTTTTGCATCCGAGCATGTCCACCACATGTGGTAATATGAACCAGGTATCTGATGACATTTCCAACATTTATCCGATTTATTCTTGAACAACCTCGCAAACTTTGTAATTAGGATTATCTTTTTTTTTTCATTTCCTTCCCCCTCCACCAAATCTTTTCTACAGTACCCTGTTAGGAATTCAACAGGAGAAGCTCTTCCTGATAGGGGTAGATATGACGAGGTTGAGTTTCTTCTATTGTGTTAGCATGCCAGGTTGCTTTGAAATGCATCTAGGGGTTTCCTAGACACAAAGAACTTCCAGGAAGAGCCAGGTTAATAAAGTTTTTTTTTGAAGATTCAACACTGACCCCACGTGGCTCACTGCAACACAACCACACCATTTCCTCCTGCAACTGAATTTCTACAATTTCAGTTAAACCCTCTCAAGCTGGTGACTTAGCTGGAAACATTTGTACAGAATTAATTTCCTTGGAATTTGTACTTTTCCAGGTGATTTTCCATTGTGTTAGTTGGCAAAGGTGCTACCAGTTTCCTCCTGGATTTGGGCTACTCCAGGTAGCCCAAAATCAACTCCCAGAATTCTCCAGCCAGCCACAGTGGCTGGTGAATTCTGAGAACTGAAGTCCACCATCTAAAGGGGGCCATGTTGAAAATCCGCTGTCTTTTCTGTTCCTGTGTAATTTCATCCACTAGATGGCACTGTGACCCCAAAAACTCTCCTAAAAATTGATTTTTTGAAGAGGTTGAACACAACTTCTGAATAAAATAACAAAAACCGAACCAATGAGAAATGTCAATTTGAGCAGAAAAATATGCATAAGTATGGACTCACATCCTCCAGCCCTTGATTCTGAAATCATTGTGTGATTTACTCTTGCTGCTGCTTCGTTTTGGGATACGATTTAACCAAATGCACACAGCCTTGGTCATCCATGTTAAAGTTTATTTTGGCATTTGGGCATGAAAGTTTGTTTCAGCACCTGCAATGTGGAGAGCTGAAAGGATTATATATATATATATATATATATATATATATATATATATATATGTATGTATGTATGTATGTATGTATATATATATATATATATATATATATATATATATATATATATATATATATATATATATATATATTAATTACCAATTTCCCCCTATTTTTAGTGTTTGTCTGCAGATCTTTCTCCTCCAAATTCTCATTCTCATTCTCCTCCTTCTCTTTCCTCCCCTCCTCCCCTCTCAGAATAACATAATAAACATATCCTCCTCCTCCTCCTCCTCCTCCTCCTCCTCCTCCTCCTCCTCCTCCTCCTCCTCCTCCTCCTCCTCCTCCTCCTCCTCCTCCTCCTCCTCTTCTCCTTTCCCCTTCTTTTCTTCCTCCTCCTCCTCTTCCACAGAAGATATCCTACAAAGGATTCCGCCAGCATTCTAAAAACATCTTCAAGATTTCTTGCTCACATCTCCTTATTCGCTACTCAACTTAATGCGATGTTGTAAGAATGTTCAGGAACTTTTTAGAAATGTCAAAAAGACATTTTCAAAAAGTTCACAAAGATAAGATCAGTTCCTTTGCAAACTGGCTCTGAACACACCACTCACGGGTGAAGCAATGAATGATGATTTATGAAACAACCCATTTATTTAGATTCACACAAAGGGATGGAGCATAAACTAATAATTAGGATGAATTTGCTCACTGTTGTATTTTCCTGAAAATAAGACCTGGTCTTATATTAAATTTTGCTCCAAAACACTCATTAGGGCTTATTTTCACATAAGGTCTTATTTTTGGAGAAATACAGGCACTAAATGCACCCATCTCGCTGACAATGTTAACTGGGGCTTATTTTGGGGGTAGGGCTTATATTATGAGCATCTTAAAAATCACGATAGGGCTTATTTTCTGGTTGGGTCTTATTTTTGGGGAAACGCAGTAAGTCTACAGGCCTGTCACTTTTTAGCCCCTCATTTTCACAATCCGAAGCCCCTCGTTTTATATTAAACTCCAACATATTCTAGTTTGTGATATAGTTGAAGCCAGAGAGGCTACTTTGTGTGTGTGTGTATGTGTGTGACAAGAACAAGCAACCATCCCCTGATGATGATTTGGCTCACTAAACCTGAGTCTAAACCACATGTCGTGCATGCTATAAATGTCTGTGAATTCAGGTGTGATGTGTTTGCTGAACACGTAAGCCCTTGCACCAACAGGAATAAGGAATCCCTCTCATTTTCTTCCTGTTCCATCTCTTCTTCAAAGGTGTGCCTAAGACTCCTGCGAACTGAGCAAAAAGCATTATAAAAAAACTTGCGGCTATTGGAGAAGGGTGGAACAAGACTATAAATTAGCCTCGACATCGCTAAAAGTAGGGCATTCCTTTTGGTGGACAAAGAGAAAGGTGTGGCAACAAAGCCTGATAATCTAAGGGTTGTGTTTCACTGTTTTGTTTTTCACCCAAAAGGACTGTAATGTTATACCCCCTGCACGTTTGGCAGCAAGGGGTGGAAATTTAATCTCAACGTTTTGGTGCTGGAAAGGGGCTTTCTGGAGTTGGAAATCCAAGCCCCTACGACAAGGGGTGATGAGCAAATTAGGGAGAAAATGAAAGTCAGTCTTTGCGGTGCTTAGGAAATCAGGGTTAATTGTTCTGAATTGATCTTGTCTGATCTCGGAAGGCAGATATGATCAGCCTGGATTAGGATCTAGAAAGGAGCTGGCTGGGGAATGAGGATGCTCTGGGTTTCTGGCATCTTCAGCCTGGGATATAACTCTAAAATAAACGAACGAGTTAGTGGTCTTTTAGGATCCATTCTTGGTAGTTAGCTGTTTATTGAGAGCCTGTTGATTTAGGGGACAAGGCACCTGGCTAGAAACCAGGAGATGATGAGTTTAGGCACAAAAAACAGCTGGGTGACTTTGGACCGATAACCAGGAGACAGTGAGTTCTAGCCCCATGAAAGATGGACGAATGATTTGGGCTAATCTCCAGGAGATGGTGAGTTCTAGTCCTGCCTTAGGCATGAAAGCTAGCTGGATGACTTTGGGTCAATCGCCAGGAGGCTGGGAGTTCTAGTCTTACCTTAGACATGAAAGCCAGCTGGATTATTTTGGGCCAATCACTCTTTCACAGCCCAGCCCTGCCCTCACCACACAACCACCTCACAGGGTTGTGGTTGTGGGGGAAATAGGAGGAAGAAGGTATGTTGGGTATGTTCTGTCAAGCTTGAAGCGCGCTTATTCTGTTGCAACCATTATCACTTCGCAACTTGCCAGAGAACTAGGGTAGAGGGAAGGGCGAAATGGAAGAAGAAGACCATGAGAGCCAAGGACACATCGGCAGGGGTTTGCCAAGACTAGAGAGACTTTTTCTCATAACAATATAATGGCATTCAGTTGGACATGTATGACCTGCACTAATAGGGGGAGGGGGAAATCCATAGTGTCACTATGTGGGTTTGCGCGGGAATTAGGTAGAACTGGTTTTGCCTTCATCAGTGCCGAAACGATGTACACAGTGAAGTTTTTCATCCAGATATCTGAGGATCTCGAAAGTGTTTGCTTTCATTTGGTTTGTCAGCCAGAACGTTGACATGTTCACTGCCTTGAGTTATTTATATAATAAACCAGCTCGATACCCATGCTTCGCTATGAAACTATGTGATCAGGCTTAGTTTTGGGGGAGGAAAATAAAGAGAAAAAAAAAAATGCTGCCTCTGCCTACCAGCATCCATCGGTATTCATCTGGCTAGCGTCCTGTCAGTGTATGAAAGAGTTTAGGGCTATTTGGAAACTGAAAGAGTATTTGCTGTGTGAGCAAGAAGGAGACAGCAAGGAGCCTGGACGTGGCTTAGCTCAACTGTTCTGTACTAAAGCTGCTTGCTGCTGTGAAACTGAAACTCCTCTGCTTCTGTTTTGCATTTGGAACAGATTTCTTTTCAGGTGGGGAGGGCAAGTAGAACTCCCTAGCATCAGAGCGTGTTAATAATAATTATAATATAGGAAATGCTAATGCTTTGATGGTCATTTCGCAAAATCCTTTCTTAGTGAGCCCCTAGAAGCCAAGAGGAACATATGTGCCCAATTTCAAGTTTGTAGGCTTGACGGTTCTGGAGATTTTGTGATGATGAGTGGAGTGGTATTTTGCTTTTATATAGATAGATATATAATAAAGGCGGGATACAAACAAATAAATAAAAAGAGGAGAAGCAGCAACCTTTTCCTGGAAAAGCAATCCATCCTGCATAGGAAATTCCACAAACAGCCTTTTCTCTTTCTCTAAGGCTGTTGCTGGACAAAAATAACTTTTGCACTGAACTTTCCCTACTCAGGAAATTAGGAAGGGAAGAGAATAGCGAAAGGATGAAAAGTTTGCTCGGTTCTGTAGGACTCCCTGGGGTGGGTGCAGAAGTCCAGACCACCATCTGATGGCCCTCGAGAGACACGCAACACCCCCGGTTTTTTTGGGTTTTTTTGCAACACCAGCAGCTGAAATGCAGCCGGGAGGAAGCCGCCGCGAGTCCTCTGCGGTCGTGCAGATGGCAGCAAAGGGATGAGTCCGGAACTGAGTGTGAGTCTGCCAACTATGTGAATTGCTCGCAGGGCCTTTGTCTGTGCTGAACACCACCTGTAAAACTACCTGCGTAAGATTTTGTGGAAGGAGGCCAGGCAGGGCTCTGTTTATTTAAGGCTGTGCAAAAGGCTCCAGTCCTAAATAATTGGGACATCTGCTATTTATCTTCATTTTTTCCCCTACTATTGTTAAAACACACACACACACACACACACACACACACAAAACCACAAGGTTGTTAAAGCCTAATTAATTGGCATGGGGGAGGAAGGGGTTTGGCTACCTTTTGTTATCTTTAAAGCCAAGTGAATTCATTCCCAAGTAGGCTGGGCGTGCAAAGGGGTCTCTCTCCCTCCCACTCCCTCCCTCCTCTTCTCCCTCTCCCTCTTTCTCTCTCTCTCCCTCTCTCTCCCTCTCCCTCCCCCACTCTCCCTCTCCCTCCCTCTACTAGTTTCCTCCTCTGGGCTGAAGCTTCTGCCGTGAAAAAATCTAATTGGAGAGCATGATTGATGACTCTTGGCTATGGACATGTTTCATTGGATGATGCACCCAGAGGGGTGGAGGGAAAAGCAAGATCAAGGGTGACAGTGAATTACATATCTCAGAGTTGGCTACACCTAGGTTAGTGCCAGACGTAGAATGTTAACTTCAAATAAATCCTCTTTAGTTTTGGGAGTATGGCTTGAGGCTCATGATTTAATTGGAGTAACTACCGGAATCCTGACACATACGTTCAGGGGTGGGATTAAAAATTTTTAACAACCGGTTCTGTGGTCATGGCTTAGGTGGTGGGCATGGCTTGGTGGTCATGTGACTAGGTGGACATGGCTTGGTGGTCATGTTACTGGCTGGGTGTGGCCTACTCAATGTCACTCACATCGAGGCACGCATCTCCTCGCCTGGCCTCTTGTGACTGTGGGGATGCTGCAACAGTCGTAAGTGTGAAAAACAGTCATAAGTCACTTTTTTTCAGTGCCATTGTAGCTTTGAATGGTCTCTCCACACAAGCAAAGTACCAGCTAAGGAGGGGGAAAAAACCTCCAGAGACGTTCCTGAGACAGGAAGTCTAGTCCTGCCAAGAATGTAATAAGGGTTAATGGAGAGGCAGTTTCTGTAAGCAACACCAGAATGTTTCCTTCCTGCCTTCCTTACAGGATTAGGCCAATAATTTCTTCTAACAACCGGTTCTCCGAACTGCTTAGAATGTTAACAACCGATTCTAGCGAATAGGTGCAAACCGGTAGAATCCCACTCCAGCATACATTGTAGTGTAGTAAAAATAAAATAAAGTAACAGGGATTTGATAGAAGGCTTGTGGCTTCCATTTTGACTTTTTTGACTCCCCCTCTGTATTCCCTTTTCTGAAGAAGCAAAAGAACTTGCGTTATACCAGAGCAAGATCCGATCCTGCACCGTGCAAACTCATCTTTTCTAATAATTTTTTTTATTTTTAACATACAGTAAATCCCTTCCATTTCAATCATGTGTCGATTAGGTACTCATGTCATGTGCTTAACAATGACTAATAATGTTCTTCTTAACAGTATAACAATATAATAATAATCAATTCCCATATATATAATATAAGTAATATTCAGTATGTCTATTACACTCGTTTCTCTTATTGCTTTATAAATATGTCAAATCCCTTTTAATTAATTTTATTTTCTAGCCATTTATAAAACAAGTCCCATACCATGTAATATTCAGATTCTTCTTTTTCTTTAATTTCTAATGTTAATCTATTCATGTCTGCACATTCAAATATTTTTTCAATTACTGTTGATGTTAGCTTGGAGCTTCAAACCCGCTTGTGACTTTGCCAGGGCAAGCAAAGTCGAGCACTGTGTTGCCAATACAGTACAGTTTACCCCAAATTGACCCAAAACACACTTATATTTATCTGCTTCAGATTTTCCCTCTGGTTTCGTTACCAACTCTTGACCTCCAAACCTTCAATGCAAACAGCTTCCAAACCCCTTTGAAAAAGATTCTTCTTCTTCTTCTTCTTCTTCTTCTTCTTCTTCTTCTTCTTCTTCTTCTTCTTCTTCTTCTTCTTCTTCTTCTTCTTCTTCTTCTTCTTCTTCTTCTTCTTCTTCTTCTTCTTCTTCTTCTTCTTCTTCTTCTTCTTCTTCTCTTCCTCCTCCTCCTCCTCCTCCTCCTCCTCCTCCTCCTCCTCCTCCTCCTCCTCCTCCTCCTCCTCCTCCTTTTTTATTGTTTACAACTATAAATATCAAGCCCAGTGCAACCGTTCTGGCATTACTTTGCCATACAAACAAAAATACAATATAACCAAACCATTAACATTCCTATTATTGGTGCAATATTTACATTTGATTCTAATCATCCTAGCTATTTTTGTTCCAATCTTCCCCTCTTTTTTGCAACCCCAGGTAAAACTTATTCTGATTCTCCCTTATTTTTCAGTATTCAAGTTAATCTATCAGAGTCTGCACAAGCCATTATTTTCCTTATTATCTCTCTTTTCGGGGGTATACTTTCATTTGTCCAATATTGTGCATAAACCATTCTCACTGCTGTCAATACATGTTGGCAACTAAAGAGACCAAAGATTATTACTGGATGGATGACTCTTGACTATGGATGTGTCCCATTGGAGAATATACATCCAGGGGGTGGGAGGAAGACCAGAGTCAAGGGGGAAATGAATGATGTATTTTAGTATCGGCTGCATCCAGCTAACAGCAACATGGACGCTTCTAATAAATCAATTTTCTTTTCTTTGAGAGACATGGCTAGAGACTTATGATTTGAATGGGGGTGGATTTGTTGGAGCCCTGACACATGTATTATTAAATATGTTGTACCTTTGCTACAACCGTCTGTCATTATTCCTAAGAGAAATATTTCTGGCTTAAATTGAATTGCGGAACTTCTGACAGTGCAGGAATGCAGCTTGGGCTCAAGATCCAGATCAAACACTTTACAGTTCCAAGATCAAAGCAAACACTGTTTGGGGCTTGGAGACACATCAGAGGAGCTACAGGACTTTGGATGCAGACTTTGGTTGGGCAGATGAGACACCTTATTCCTGTGATCACCTGGATTTGCAAAGCGTTGGCACCTTTGGGACACTCTTCCCCAGGAATGGCCACTTTAAGACTTGTGGACTTCAACTCTCAGAATTTCCCCAGCCAGTGTGTTTCCTCCAGAGAGCAACGTCAATCCGACGTCGAACAAGGAAAGTCTTGGTTGAATCTCCTGCTGTTCAACTCGTATTTAACTTGACCAAAGGTGAGTTTGCATAGGGAAATGAGAGCCTGCAGGTGTCGCCTGCTTTCGGCTCTTCTTATTCCTGAGCCAAGAGGGTGGATTAAAGCCCAGCTCCCGGCAAAGGGCAGGACGAGGGGGTCAACATCCCACCCTTCCAAATGATCAAATATTGACTGAACTCAAGAAAGCAGGATCTACGCACTGCGTTAAGAGGCCATTTGTGGTTCCTTATCAGCATCCTGGCAATTTGTAAGAACAGCTCCATCCAGAAGGGATGGTAAAAAAAAAAAAAACCTGGTTAGGCCCACACCTGTGCAAAGATAGAGGTTTGTGTAGCTACACACACACACAGACAGAAACACACACAAACATAGAGGCTCTGGTCTGAAAGGGGAAAGCTCGTCAAATAACAGGAAATTGGTACTGGCAGTCTGATTTAGGGACAGTTCAACAGCCTGAAAAAATAGTATCTTATGACAGATTCAAATGTTTTAACAACCGGTTCTGTGGGAGTGACTTAGTTGGTGGGCGTGGCTTGGTGGTCATGTGACTGGGTGGACAGGGCTTGGTGGTCATGTGACTGGCTGGGTGTGGCCAACTCAACATCACTCACATCGAGGCACGCATCTCCTCGCCTGGCCTTTCATGACTGTGGGGATGTTGCAACAGTCGTAAGTGTGAAAAAGGGTCATAAGTCACTTTTTTCAGTGCCATTGTAACTTTGAATGGTCCCTCCACACAAGCAAAGTACCAGCAAAGGAGGGGAAAAAACCTCCAGAGACGTTCCTGAGACAGGAAGTCTAATTCTGCCAAGAATGTAATAAGGGTTAACGGAGAGGCAGTTTCTGTAAGCAACACCAGAATGTTTCCTTCCTGCCTTCCTTACAGGATTAGACCAGTAATTTCTTCTAACAACCAGTTCTCCGAACTGCTTAGAATGTTAACAACCGGTTCTAGCGAATAGGTGCGAACTGGTAGAATCCCAGCCCTGCTTATGACCCTTTTTCACATTTATGACCGCTGCAGCATACTGGAATACTGCTATCAGGTCATCCCCTAGTCCAGTGGTGGCTAACCTTTTTTGGCTCCTGTGCCGATAATTGCGTGCGCGCTCGCTTGTGTGTGCTCGTGTGCCAGCACCCAGAAGGCAATGCGTGCTGGCCCCCCCACACCCCTGAGCATGCGTGCGCGACACCCCTCATGCGGCGCACGTTTTTGCGCATGCATACGCATCTCCCCCCCCACACCCTCCGCCTCCTGTTCACGCGTGCCAGATACCTGACAATCAGCTGTCAGGCGGCGGCACACGCATGCATGCGCAGGGGGACTCTTCTGGATGACCTCTCATGTGCTGGGGGAAATGGCTCTGCATGCCACTTCCAGCATGTGTGGCATAGGTTCGCCAGATTATGCAAACCCAAAAATCCTGCAACCGTTCTTCATATGGTGTTTAATAATAAATCTTAGTTGTTCTTCTCGGCACTTTTATTTATTTATTTGTTTGTTTGTTTGTTTGTTTGTTTTTGTCAATTGCTTACAATATAATAGGTATAAAGAGAAAAGAGTTGGTCCTAGAACACTGCCTTGGGGGACACCACTGTTGACAGGCACAGAATTTGATAGGACGCTCCCAATTTTGACCATTTGTTGTCTGTTTGAGAGGAATGCTTCTATCCAGTTATGCAGGTGTCCAGAGATACCATAAGATTTTATTTTTAGGAGTAGTTTGTCGTGTACCACTGAATCAAAGGCTTTACAGAAGTCTGTGTAGATTGCGTCTATTGCTTTGCCCTGGTCGAGTTGTGTCGTCCATATGTTTTTGCAGTGTAATGGTTGCAGATTGCAGGATAGTTTTTTCCAAAAGTCTCAATATCTCTTTTTTGGGGGGTCATGCGGTGATCAAAACTGGAGGCTGGATTATCAGGTGTGGCCCTTAACTGAGGTTTTAAAAAGCGGTTATGCATACGTCATGTGATTTTGATTCGCCTGTAACCTATGGTGAACATACATTCGCCGTATGTTGCAGAAGGAAAAGCCGAAGTGCACAATCTGAGCCACGGGCAAGGCACACACAAGAGAGCAGTCACGGCTTCCATTGCACCACCATGCTTACCTGTTTAACATTTTGAAACCACACCCTGTGGGCATTCCTGGCTCACAACATTCAAAGAAAATAATAATAATCCACGGCAGTTAGAAAGGCAACAACCTTTGGAAAAGGAAGAAAACAAATCTTTGTGTGTGCGTGTGAATACGAGGATATTTCAGAAGAATTGCTGGGATTGGAGGGTCAAACATTTTTTTTTATTTGTAAGATGAGAACCAGCCCAAGTCTCTCCTCAAAGCTACACACACCCTTGTGATCCTCAAAAATGGAGCCCAGCCCTGCCTGGGAAGAACAAACAGCTCAGCCAGTGGAGAGTTATTGTTGGAGTTGGGAACGATTGTATCGGCTGCCCTCTGTTCTCTGGATGGAACAAAAGCTAGATTATCCCCAAAAGAAACACAAGTTTGCAAGCTTGGCAACCCAGTTTTGGTCACCACAATGGAAACAAAGATGTTGAGGGCAGAGAAGAACAATGAAGAGGATTAGGAGGCCGGAGGCAAAAGCGTACAAAGAATGGCTGCTGGAATTGGGTATGTCTAATTTAATGAAAAGAAGGACTAAGGGGGGCCTTGATAGTAGTCTTTCAGTATTTGGGGGATGCCCAAATAAGAGGGGGGGGGGTCCACCTCTTCTCCAAAGCACCAGAAGGCAGGACAAGAAGCAACAGATGGAAACTAACCAAGGAGAGAAGCAACCCGGAACGAAGGAGAAATGTCATGAAAGAACAATTCATCAGTGGAACAACTTGCCTACAAAAGTTGTGAATTCTCCAACACTGGAAGTTTTTAAGAAGAGGTTGGACTGAAATTTTATAGGGTTTCCTGCCTGAGCAGGGGGTTGGACTAGAAGACCTCCAAGGGGTCTTCCAACTCTGTTATTATGTATTCTTATCAGGACTGCTTCTGTCCTTGGTGGAAATGAAAAGGGACAGCACCCCTGTGGGTGAAAACTGGCTTGGTGGCATCAGTTGCAGCTTTGGCTGCGATGGCCTCCTGCAACCCTCTGCCAATGGAGCTTGGAAGGCCCTCCTGTATGGCCCTCCTGCGCTCGGTTTTCTCTGGCAGAGGCACCACAGGCCACTCCTGCTCTATTTCCAGGATGGCTCCAGATCTAAGCATTCTGTGGGCCAGATTCACCCTCTGGGCCTTGAGTTTGACCCCCCCTGGCTCAAACAATCAACATTGGATAGATAGTTGTTGTTTTGATCCAGAGCAAACACCATCCAAAAGGCCCATTGTGTTTGAGAGAGCCAGGGCAAGACCATGGGTTGCTAACAGTCGGTGAGGAATTGTGAAGCACCTGGACTTTGTTTGAGTTGATATAAAAAGAAGAGGAAGAAAGGCCAAAGCAAGGGAGAACAGGAGGCTCACCTTGATCACAACAAACCAGGCATCAAGATTTGGCTCATATATCATAGCTATGCAAACAAGGTGCAGTCGTCCTATGGGTTCCTTTCGTTATTCATCACCATTTCCTTTAAAATAATCATAATAATCATAATAATAAAAGGCAGGGATCAGAGCTTAACATAGCACAGCTGGTCTTTTGGGCTTCCTCTTTGAAGTTTAGTGCCCTCGGTCATGAAAAATGGGAGACTGGAAGAGGAGGAGGCTGGTGAGATATGATGTGCCTTAAGAAATTATCAAGAAACGCAATCATTGCTTAACCCTAAGTTTGCCCATCTAAGTTGGTGTTGGTGACAGCAAATGCCAGTTTAATAAGGTGATCTCTCTCTCTCTCTCTCAGTCTCTCTGTCTCTATCTCTCTCCTGTTAAGGATTGGGAAGATAGATAGATAGATAGATAGATAGATAGATAGATAGATAGATAGATAGATAGATAGATAGATAGATGGTATTCAGCTTTGTTCGGGTATTTTCCCACGTCATTATAGTTGTGCTTTTAAGTTTCGGCAGAATCTTATCTGCCATCATCAGGCTTCTGTATTGTGTTCGTCTGATGGCAGATGAGATTCTGCTGAAACGTTGCTACAACTTTAAAAGCACAACTATAATGATGTGGGAAAATACCCGAACAAAGCTGAATACCATACATGTAAGTACCCGTGAAAACTTAAGAAAACAAACAAATGTATGTATGTATGTATGTATGTATGTATGTATGTGTATATATATATATATATATATATATATATATATATATATATATATATATATATATATATATATATATATATATATATATATATATATATGTTTTCTTAAGTTTTCGGGTACTTACATGTATGGTGTTCGGCTTGGTTCGGTATTTTCCCACGCATTGTAGTTCTTTTTAAAGTTGTAGCAACGTTTCAGCAGAATCTCATCTGCCATCATCAGGCTTGTATTGTGTCCGTCTGTGAGTCAGACTTTTACAGTGGTTTCAGATTTGAATTTGGGGCAGCCTATTGCTGTGCCAGAATGGTTTTTCTTCATCCTGATTGGTTGGGAGTCTTGGTCTGTGTTTATTGGTCTCGGAGTTTGCTGTGTTCTGCTTGATTGGTGTCTCTAATATCTTCTGTCTGTTTTTTGGCTCTTTTTGTATCTTGATTGGCTGGCAGCATTGTGTTGCTTTAATGGAGGTCTTTAGTGCAGCTTGGCTTCGGGTAAATGGACGGCTATCATTAGTTAGGAAGCTGGGTTTCATCTGGGTGCCTGGTTGGGATGTGTTTGAGCTGGAGGTATCAGGGGGATCTGTTTGTGCCCAGGTGTTTGCCTGGCTTGTGGTGTGGAGATTTTTTTGTTTGTGAGTGCAGGCTTCCAAATGATTGACAGCCTGGTGGAATCATCTCTTCTATTCATGCTTTCTGGTCTTTTTCAATCTCTATGGCTTCTCTGATGATTCTGTGATTAGGGTTTTCTATAGTGGCCAGGGTTTTGGTGCCATTGAAGTTGATGCTATGACCTGTGGCTTCCATGTGTTGGACTAGTGAGGAAGTGTGTTCCAGCTTTTTGACTGCATTTTTGTGTTCATCCAGGCGGGTGCTTATTCTTCTATTGGTCTGTCCAATGTATGTGGCCGGGCATGATGCACAGGGGACTTCGTATATGCCTTGGTTTTCCAGGTCAATTTTATCTTTGGGGTTGCTAAGGATGGCTGCTATTTTTCTGTCTGTTTTGAAGGCAGTCCTGATGTGATGTCTGTGTAGTACCTTACTAATTTTGTCTGTAGTACCTCTTATGTAGGGCAGGACAGCTGTTCCATAGGTCTGTTCATCTTCTGGGTCTCTATTATGTTTCAGTGTGTTTTTGTGGATCAAGCTGGTGATTTTGCTTTGTGGAAGCCGTTGGCTGTCAGTACTTTAGTCAGGGTGCATAGTTCAGTCTTAATGTGTGTCTTGTCTGCCAGGCGTTTGGTTCTGGTAATTAGTGTTTTAGCCACGGAGTTTATCTGTGCTGGGTGGTGGTGGGATTGGGCGTTGAGGTAGCGGTTGGTGTGGGTTTTCTTCTGGTATATGGTGTGTCCTAGTGTGCCATCTGTTTTTTTGTAGATTAGTACATCTAGAATGGTAGTTGTTTGTTTGTTTCTGTTTCCATGGTGAACTTGATTTTGGGGTGTGCGCTGTTTAGGTGTGTTAGGAAATTGTTTAGGTTTTCTTGTCCATGGGGCCAAATCACGAATGTGTCATCGATGTATCTTAACCATAGTTTGGGTTTGAGGATGGCATTGGCCAGGGCTCTGGATTCGAATTCTTCCATGAACAGGTTTGCAATGACAGGTGACAGTGGTGATCCCATGGGAGCTCCTTCTATTTGTTTGTATCTTTGTCCTTTGTATATGAAATATGTGTTGGTTAAGCAGTGTTCTGTTAGTTCCATGAGGTGTTTAGCTGGTTGGTATTTATTTTTGATGATTTCAAGGGTCTCTTTATTGGGACTTGAGTGAATAGTGAAACCACGTCAAAACTTACAAGCAGATCTTCTTGCTCCACGTGTAGATCTTTGATCATTTCCAAGAAGTGGTATGAGTTTTTACATGAGAAGCTGCTGTTTCAGCATGGGGCTGTAGCTCTTTGCTAGGTGTTTAGCTAGGTTTTGTAGTGGTGCTCCTCTGGAGCTGACTATGGGTCTGAGAGGTATGCCTTCTTTTGTGTATTTTTGGGAGGCCGATAGTTTGGGGCATCTGGAAGATTTCTCTCTGGGTATGATCGCGTGTTGGATCTCTTTGCTTATGTGGCTGGTTATAATTTTCTTCTTGGTTAATTTTTCCAGATATGTGGTTGGGTCTGTGTTTATGGGTTTGTATGTGGAGTCTTGGAGTAGGTCTGTCAATTTTGTTTCGTAGTCTTTTCTGTCCATTACTACAGTGGCATTCCCTTTGTCTGCTGGGAGGATGATTATGCTGCTATCTCTTTTCAGGGTTTGTAGTGCTTTGATTTCATTTTTCTGTAAGTTGCTTTTTGGTGGTTTGCTTGTGCATAAGATGTTGGTAACTTGGTGTCTTATTTTATCAGCTTCATCTGTATTTAATTTAGTTAGGCTGGATTCTACTGCACATATGATGGATTCTGTGGGGATTTTTGGGGTGCTATAGCATAATTGAATCCTTTGGTTAGGACATCTGTTTCTGTTTTGGTGAGTTCTCTGTTGGAAACGTTGTGCACTAATTGTTTCAGGTGTTGTTGTGAGTTGTTGGGGTTTTCTTGTCATGTTCTAATTTCTTTAGTTTTTTCAATAATTTTTCTTGTTTGTAAATGCCTTCAGAATCAGCTCTCCAAGTTGTAAGTTGTTTTATCTTGTCCCAAAGTAGAGGGTGGATTTTGCTGCTCAGTTCCAGGTGTAGTGCTAGCAAATCTTTGTTTAACTGATCTAATCGAATCTCTTATTGTGAGCTCGTTCCTTAGTAAAGCCATTTCAGTTCTTTTCAGGATACGTTTAGTGGCTGCTGTGCTTTGATGAAATGTTAATTTGAAGCAGGTTGGTGTAGTATTGTTGTCTCCTGCAGCTGCGTAGGAATTGGAGGTCACATAGTATTCCTGCTCTTTAATTTCCAGTTTCTCTGTAGGTTTTGATCTGGCTGTTTATTTCCTCCCAGAAGTCCCAGCAGAATTATCCCTCAGGCTTTCCTCTTTCCTTTCAGTGGTTTCAGATTTATTTGGGCCCTAGCGGAATGTTTTTTCTTCTCCTTTGTGAGTTCTTTTTTGTCCGATCTTTTCTTTTGTTCTCTCTCTTTTTTTGCCTTTTTCTTGTTGGCGCACTTTGTGTTTGGAGGTTTAGCTTGGCTCGTAAATGGCGGCTAATTTTAGGAAGCTGGGTTTTCTGGTCCTGTTTAGCTGAGGCTCAGGGGATCTGTTTGGCCCATGTTCTTTTTTTTTTTTGAGGCAGGAAATGTACGCCTGTGCCCTTCGCTTTTGGTTTTCTCTCTAGTTAGTTTGGATTCTGCTATAGAAGGTCAGTTTTTTTTTCCGTTCTTTCACTCTTTGGCGCTTTTTTTTGGGGTGTCTTTTTAAGGCAGCTTTGCTTTTGGCAGAGCTTTCTTCTGGCATTTACAAACAAGAAAAATTATTGAAAAACTAAAGAAATTAGAACATGACAAGAAAACCCCAACAACTCACAACAACACCTGAAACAATTAGTGCACAACGTTTCCAACAGAGAACTCACCAAAACAGAAACAGATGTCCTAACCAAAGGATTCAATTATGCTATAGCACCCCAAAAAAATCCCCACACAGAATCCATCATATGTGCAGTAGAATCCAGCCTAACTAAATTAAATACAGATGAAGCTGATAAAATAAGACACCAAGTTACCAACATCTTATGCACAAGCAAACCACCAAAAAGCAACTTACAGAAAAATGAAATCAAAGCACTACAAACCCTGAAAAGAGATAGCAGCATAATCATCCTCCCAGCAGACAAAGGGAATGCCACTGTAGTAATGGACAGAAAAGACTACGAAACAAAATTGACAGACCTACTCCAAGACTCCACATACAAACCCATAAACACAGACCCAACCACATATCTGGAAAATTAACCAAGAAGAAAATTATAACCAGCCACATAAGCAAAGAGATCCAACACGCGATCATACCCAGAGAGAAATCTTCCAGATGCCCCAAACTATACGGCCTCCCAAAAATACACAAAGAAGGCATACCTCTCAGACCCATAGTCAGCTCCAGAGGAGCACCACTACAAAACCTAGCTAAACACCTAGCAAAAGAGCTACAGCCCCATGCTGAAACAGCAGCTTCTCATGTAAAAAACTCATACCACTTCTTGGAAATGATCAAAGATCTACACGTGGAGCAAGAAGATCTGCTTGTAAGTTTTGACGTGGTTTCACTATTCACTCAAGTCCCAATAAAAGAGACCCTTGAAATCATCAAAAATAAATACCAACCAGCTAAACACCTCATGGAACTAACAGAACACTGCTTAACCAACACATATTTCATATACAAAGGACAAAGATACAAACAAATAGAAGGAGCTCCCATGGGATCACCACTGTCACCTGTCATTGCAAACCTGTTCATGGAAGAATTCGAATCCAGAGCCCTGGCCAATGCCATCCTCAAACCCAAACTATGGTTAAGATACATCGATGACACATTCGTGATTTGGCCCCATGGACAAGAAAACCTAAACAATTTCCTAACACACCTAAACAGCGCACACCCCAAAATCAAGTTCACCATGGAAACAGAAACAAACAAACAACTACCATTCCTAGATGTACTAATCTACAAAAAAACAGATGGCACACTAGGACACACCATATACCAGAAGAAAACCCACACCAACCGCTACCTCAACGCCCAATCCCACCACCACCCAGCACAGATAAACTCCGTGGCTAAAACACTAATTACCAGAACCAAACGCCTGGCAGACAAGACACACATTAAGACTGAACTATGCACCCTGACTAAAGTACTGACAGCCAACGGCTTCCACAAAAGCAAAATCACCAGCTTGATCCACAAAAACACACTGAAACATAATAGAGACCCAGAAGATGAACAGACCTATGGAACAGCTGTCCTGCCCTACATAAGAGGTACTACAGACAAAATTAGTAAGGTACTACACAGACATCACATCAGGACTGCCTTCAAAACAGACAGAAAAATAGCAGCCATCCTTAGCAACCCCAAAGATAAAATTGACCTGGAAAACCAAGGCATATACGAAGTCCCTGTGCATCATGCCCGGCCACATACATTGGACAGACCAATAGAAGAATAAGCACCCGCCTGGATGAACACAAAAATGCAGTCAAAAAGCTGGAACACACTTCCTCACTAGTCCAACACATGGAAGCCACAGGTCATAGCATCAACTTCAATGGCACCAAAACCCTGGCCACTATAGAAAACCCTAATCACAGAATCATCAGAGAAGCCATAGAGATTGAAAAAGACCAGAAAGCATGAATAGAAGAGATGATTCCACCAGGCTGTCAATCATTTGGAAGCCTGCACTCACAAACAAAAATCTCCACACCACAAGCCAGGCAAACACCTGGGCACAAACAGATCCCCTGATACCTCCAGCTCAAACACATCCCAACCAGGCACCCAGATGAAACCCAGCTTCCTAACTAATGATAGCCGTCCATTTACCCGAAGCCAAGCTGCACTAAAGACCTCCATTAAAGCAACACAATGCTGCCAGCCAATCAAGATACAAAAAGAGCCAAAAACAGACAGAAGATATTAGAGACACCAATCAAGCAGAACACAGCAAACTCCGAGACCAATAAACACAGACCAAGACTCCCAACCAATCAGGATGAAGAAAAACCATTCTGGCACAGCAATAGGCTGCCCCAAATTCAAATCTGAAACCACTGTAAAAGTCTGACTCACAGACGGACACAATACAGAAGCCTGATGATGGCAGATGAGATTCTGCTGAAACGTTGCTACAACTTTAAAAGAACTACAATGACGTGGGAAAATACCGAACCAAGCCGAACACCATATATATATATATATATATATATATATATTCCTGATCCTAACAGGGTGAGCCCTGTTTGTAATCATCTAAAAGGAGTAGTAATAGCCATAGCACTTAGACTTGTATACTGCATCAAGTCAGCGTCTTGGCCCCAACAATCTGGGTCCTCATTTTACCCACCTCGGAAGGATGGAAGGCTGAATGAATCTTTAGGAGGGAGGGAGGAAGGAAGGAAGCAAGGAAGCAAGGAAGCAAGGAAGGAAGGAATAGAAATCCAACCAGTAAAGAAGGAAGGAAAGAAAGACGGGGGAGGAAGGGAAAGAGAGAGAAAAAAGAAAGAAAGAAAGAAAGAAAGAAAGAAAGAAAGAAAGAAAGAAAGAAAGAAAGAAAGAAAGAAAGAAAAGGAAAGAGAGAAAGAGAAAAGAAAGAAATAGCAATAGCTCTTAAATGTATATACCTCTTTACAGTGCTTTACAGCCCTCTCTGAGCAGTTTGCAGAGTCAGCCTCTTGCCCCCAACAATCTGGATCCTCACTTTACCCACCTCGGAAGGATGAGTCAACTTTGAGCCAGACAGGATCGAACTACTGGCAATTGGCAGAATTAGCCTTCAATATTGCATTCTAACAGGAAGGAAGGAAGGAAGGAAGGAAGGAAGGAAGGAAGGAAGGAAGGAAGGAAGGAAAATAACAATAGCCCTTAGACTTATATTCCGCTTCATAGTGCTTTTACAGCCCTCTCTAAGCAGTTTACAGAGTCAGCATTTTGCCCCCGACAATCTGGGTCCTCATTTTACCTACCATGGAAGGATGGGAGGCTGAGTCAGGTTGTGAGTATTGAACCCCCTGGCAGTCAGCAGAATTCACCTACAATCCTGTATTCTAACCACTGTGCCACCACGGCTCTTGTCCGTCCATCCATCCATCCATCCATCCATCCATCCATCCATCCATCCATCCATCCATCCATCCATCCATCCATCCACCTAGAATTCCCCAGCCAGTGAGGGAGTCTCTCCCTCCCTCTCTCTCATCATCTCTCTCTTTCTCTCTCTCCTTCCTATCCTATCCTACCAGCCCTCCCCCCTCAACAGTTGCTGGCAGGGAGTCCCAGACACGCTGCAATCCTCCCTTCGTTGCCCCATGAAACAAGTCCTGTCCTGCCTGACCCCAGCAAGAATTCAGGCTTGGTTCAGGCAAAGTCAGCTGGACATGATCGAACCCTAAAATCCTAGGGCTGGAAGGGACCTTGAAGGTCTTGTAGACCAACCTCAGACAAATGTTTGATGGTGAAGCAAAGCCTCGCTGAGGAGAACCACAAACAGTTTGAATCTTCCTAATTGCATCCTGAGATCATCCAGTTCACCCAACTCATTCTCTCCCTCCCTCCCTCTTTCTCTCTCTCCCCATCTGTCTTTCTCTCTCTGTCTGTCTCTCCCTCCCTTCCTCCCTCCCTCCCTCTGTCTTTCTGTCTCTGACTCTCTCTCTCCCTCCCTCTCTCTGTCTCTGTCCCTTCTCCCCCTCTTTCTTTCTTTCTTTCTTTCTTTCTTTCTTTCTTTTCTTTCTTCTTTCTTTCTTCCTTCCTTCTTCTTCCTTCCTTCCTTCCTTCCTTCCTTCCTTCCTTCCTTCCTTCCTTCCTTTCTTTCTTCCTTCCTTCTTTCTTTCTTTCTTTCTTTCTTTCTTTTTCTTTCTTTCTTTCTTTCTTTCTTTCTTTCTTTCTTTCTTTCTTTCTTTCTTTCCTTCTCTATCTCTGTCTTTCTTTTTCTCTCTCTGTCTCTCTCCCTCCCTCCCTCCGTGTGTGTGTGTGTGTGTGTGTGTGTGTGTGTGTGTGTGTGAAGAGTCAAATTAGCAGGTGAAGCCACCCCATGGATGCCCTGCCTCTTTCTTAGCAGAACTCTGTAAGTGCGGCATCATCTGCAGCAGTTTTTACACCTTCCTAACGAGGCACTTCCTCGGCCTTTTAAGATCCCGAGCTTGCAAATGGACCCTTGGCTGAGCAAGGAAGGCTCCGTTTTCGGGGCGCTGCTTTGGGGCACAACTCTGACATTCAGGGTGGCAGTGGGTGAGACCCTGGGGTGTGATGCCCTGGTTGCCTTAGCCACCTCCCTTGCCCACTTGGCTCCGTGCAGGTGTCCCCTTGACGCACTCGAATTTCCCGAGAAACACACTTGACCATCCAGGCAACCTGGGAACTGCAGCCTCTGTTTGGATTGTTGAAGCATAAACTATTCCGACATTGTTTAATGTGTAATCCAAACTGTGCTGGGCACTGCCCAATATGGAAATGTAGCTCTTTGGTAAACATCAGAGGGATTTGAGAGGAAAAAATTCTTCTTCTGAAAAATCACCTGGTCTAACCACACAGAGTCATGGCTCTCTTTCTTTCTTTCTTTCTTTTTTTCTCTTTCTTTCTTTCTTTCTTTCTTTCTTTCTTTCTTTCCTTCCTTCCTTCCTTCCTTCCTTCCTTCCTTCCTTCCTTCTTTCTTTCTCACTCTCTCTCTTCTTTCTCTCCCTCCTTCCTTTCTTTCTCTCTTTGTTTCTCTTCTTTCTTTCTTTTTCTTTCTCCTTTCTTTCTCGTTCTCTCTCTCTCTTTCTCTCTCTTTCTCTCTCTCCCTCTTCTTTCTCTTTGTTTCTCTTTCTTCTTTCTTTTTCTCCTTTCTCTCTCTCTCTTTCTCTCTCTTTCTCTCTTTTCTTTTCTTTCTCTCTCTCTCTCCCCTCCCTCCCTCCCTCCCTCCCCTCCTTCCTTCCTTCCTTCCTTCCTTCCTTCCTTCCTTCCTTCCTTCCTTCCTTCCTTCCTTCCTTCCTTGGTTCTTCTGCCCCAAGAAAGATCACTTAATCTGGGCAGCCACGTCAGAAGCTCTGCATTCTTGCTCTGGCAAGGAATGAACGGATTCAATGACTTGATGGCTTGCAGCCCTGGAGAAGCAGAAGATACCACCACCTTGGCTGTGTTTCTTGGGATGGTGGGATCTCAGATACTTGAGTTGGCTCCACTTAAATGAAAGACACGGGCCCCAGAAACCCTCCGTTCTCTAGTGCTCATCACCAGAACCTGAATCTTGCACACTGAGTGTGCAAAAGTGCTGGAAGGCCACGCCTTGATGCTTATATCAAAAGGATCTCCTAGGGACTCCTCTGGCTGCAGCTTCTCAAGAGTCCTGAATCTTTCTGCAGAGAGATTATTTTTGCTCAACCCAAGAATGGTTGGAGATAGATCCATCCTCCACTTTCAATGGTCTAGACTAATATACCGCTTCACGGTGCTTTTACAGCCCTTTCTAAGCGGTTTACAGTCTCAGCCTCTTGCCCCCAACAATCTGGGTCCTCATTTTACCAACCTTGGAAGGATGGAAAGCTGAGTCAACCTTGAGTCAGTGAGAATCAAACTGTCGGACTGCAGGCAGCTGGCAGTCAACAGAAGTAGCCTGCAGTACTGCATTCTAACCACTGCACCACCATAGCCCGTAAAGCATAGTTTACAGAGAATCACAATTGGATGTAGAGGGGGAAAAGGAAGGACCTTGAAGGCAGGAGGAACAATGGTTATCAAGCTAACAGTTAGATAAGCAGGGATTGAGCCCAGGGGAAAACATCAGACAAGCCCCTCCAAAGTTCACACAGAACCAAAAATTCATCCAGACCTTTAATATTCTGTTCCTAAAGCTGTGACTATTATTTATTTATTTATTTATTTATTTTTATTATTTGATTTATATTGCCACCTATTTACCCATGGCGAATAATTGTAGTCTTGACCTGGATCAGTGGTGGGATTCATTTTTTTTTCTACCGATTCTGTGGGCGTGGCTCGGTGGGCGTGGCAGGGGAAAGATACTGTAAAATCTCCAGTCAGAGGTGGTATTTGCCGGTTCTCTGAACTACTCAAAATTTCCGCTACCGGTTCTCCAAAACTGGTCAGAACCTGCTGAATACCACATCTAACCTAGATGGCATGGCTTTCTTAACTAGGTTTACCTCGTGGGGTGACCCTAGGTTTGAGCAAACACACGGTGGCTTCATGTAGTAGATTCCTCCCAACTGCTCTATGGGTTGCAGCCAATCTGGAAACTGATCTTTAGATGGAGTTGACAGGTTGAAAACTGGTGATCCATCCCTGCGTAAGGGATCTGGCATTCAGTGTCAGCTTTGTTGATATTTTCCGGGTTCAGGTGGTGCTATAAATCTTTAACGAACATGCCACACCATAACAGGGATTTGGAAAACCTAAACAAATTAAACTCTGTAGATTCATTCTTTGGGATCCTTCCAAGATGTTTAGCAATTCAGAGAAGACATGCAGAGTCATTGTTTACCTTGAAGCTTTACTGGCAATAATAGTACAAAGAGAAACAAAAGCTTATTTAGCACCCAAGTCTTGGGAGAGGCACTGGGGAAGTAACTTAACTCTGTGTTCTTCCACCAACAATGGCTTAGTCATGGTCAATTTCTCCTACACATCATTCCCAGCTTATTCTATCAATCAATAGATGGTAACTCCTTCCAAGTTTTCAACCTGGATTACTGCTTTGCTAGAAAAAGGACTGTCAAATCCTACAGAAATCCTTCTTGTCTCCTCTTCACCTATAATTCAAGGACTGAGGTTTGTGGGCATTGGGAGGGAGTCCATTTTATGTGGAATAGGGTTCCTATCTTGACTAAAGTTTAAACTTTGTACCAGACAGGTCTTAGTTAGCTAAGCGTTCAAATTGGCAGAAACGTACATGGAAAAACATAGATGTGAAGTTGCAAAAAAGATTGAGTTCCTTCGTTTTGGTCCAGGGACGTTCCTGGGATAAGTCAAAAAAAGTCAAAATAGAGGTTGTAACCATGCAAGAGATGGACTTAAAAACAGACAGAGTTTTGTTTACATAGTTGCAGCCCCCATTTTGAATTCTGACACACTCTGAAGATACCTCTGATTTTCAGGTTCTTCAGTCTGTTGGAGCACACAACCCACCTTGGCTATTCCTGAAAAACTAGACAGGGTCAAACAAGGGTTAATACTTTGACAGGAGATGAAGAGGAAAGATCAGGATGTAGGCTTGGAAGGCAAACACAGAAAACATAGAAGGTGACAAAAAAACAACAACCCACTTCCGTATTGTTGCAAGAATACTGCCTGGACCTTCCA
Source organism: Notechis scutatus (assembly GCF_049901735.1). Lineage (NCBI taxonomy): Eukaryota > Metazoa > Chordata > Lepidosauria > Squamata > Elapidae > Notechis > Notechis scutatus. Next base: position 25,741,489 of record NC_142015.1, on the reverse strand, counting down.
TGCCATCTTCAGAAATCAGCGTGCGACTTGAATGAAACAGCCTTTATTGCAATAAGTTGTCTTTCCCACTTTGTGTGGCCCAATCACAACTATTGTTATAATCATGGATAAGGATTTGAAACAAGAAACAAAGAGAGAGAGATGGTGATTAAAAAACAGAGGAAAACATAGATTCCCAACTAATTTATTTAATAAGTTTTCTTGTTTAATATTCGAATGCTAAATAAGTCCAGATTTCAGATCTTGCCTCATCTAGGTTGGAAGGTGTTCTTTTTTTTCCTGAATACCTCCAATCTCCTAGATCCTGGGAATCTGTAGGCTGAGGTGTCAGTCATGGTAGGCGTCAGAATAAAAAAAAAAAAGAATTCACTTGATTGACTTCAACCTTGTAGACTTCCATGTGCCTGTTTTTCACAGCACTGTAGCTTGTTAAGAAGACATTGCTTGGTTGTCTTCTACATTCTGAAGAACCACTTCCAGATCAGCTTAGTCTTCAAGACAGGTTAAAATTCTGTGTATGGGTGGAGGTACTGACCTCTCTCAATTTTTTTCTGTTTCAGTGAGGATACGTTTTAAAGCTCTGGTTTATGGATGGACAATCTCCTGCACTTTCTCAATCATGAAGATTCAAGTGCTTCAGATCTATTCCTACTTTTAAACCTTGCAATCTTAACCTGGGAGGTCAACCAATATCTTCTTCCCCAGCAAGAATGGAAACTTAGGGACCATGACTGAGAGTGAAGAGCAGATTTGGCTTCTTCCATCCCCTGCTGTGGGGGACCCAGCCCAGAAAGTTCTTCTCCATCCTGTAAAACCTCCTGAAGCTTTGTGGACTGTCTGACAAAGTTCTCAAGAGTGACATCTGTGACCTTGGATTAAGGGAATACCTGGAGGCAAAGTCTATGCATTTTTTTCTATGTCTGTTCACAAGTCTTCGGAGGTCTGTTTGGTGGAAGACCTGGCCAGCAGGTGGCAGATTTACCCCAAAAGTGGACAAAACACGCAATTAAAAACCACTAAAGATGTTAACATTTTAAACATTCTATTGGGATGGAAGAAACCCAGGCTACAAGAAGAGGCCTAGTTAAAACTGAAGTTATTGGAGTTCTTCCACCATAGGATCTTGATTGATAGACTCCTCCTCTTCCTCCTCCTCCTCCTCCCTGGAGAATTCTGGAAGTTCATACAGCTTTAAGTTACCAAGTTTGAAAAACTCTGACTTCAAATGTAGACAACCTGTATGCTGGATCTAAAGAATGTCATTGGAGTGATTATGACTCCATCATTATTTGATGAGTCCAAGTACATAGCAATTTTTGGTGTGATGAGTGTGTGAGTTGCTTTTTTGCTTTTTGCTTAGAAACTTCTTCTCACCCCACACCCACTAGGTGGAACACTCCTTTTGAGACCATTATGAGCTCTCCTTAACATGACATGAAGATCTGCAAGTTGATTGAAGGAGGCTTTGCAAGGAATCCTTCACTCTGTAGGGCCATTTCGGAGTGCCGTGTCAAGCTGTCCTGCTCCTTTTGCTCAACCTTTGGAGGAAATTGAACCCTGTGATTGCTCCAGGTTCTTTCCTCTTCCCTCCCCTGCCAAAGCTTTATGCAAAATTTCCCACAGAGAGCATTCTTCCTGGACCATCAGGTTGAGGTAGTAAATCATCTGTCATTTTTTCAAATGAAGGAAAAGAATAAATTGGAAGGGGGGGAGGAAACCAAGGGGGTGGTGATAGAAATAGTCTGGTTTCAACTGGTTGGTTGCAACATTTAACATTCGGGAGACGATGAGCAAAAGAAGCGAGAGAATGGGCAATCACGGTGTTGAAGATTGAGCTTGTGGCATTCACTTAGGCAGTTCGTTAATGTATTTCATAATATTCATTTGTCTGGCAATCCTTACCTTTGGGTCTCATGGCAGTCACAAACAACTAAAGCAACCTTTAAATTCTCCGAATGTTCTAGAACAGGGTTTCTCTACCTTGGCAATTTGAAGATTTGTGGACTTCAAACCCCAGAATTCCCCAGCCAATCATGTTGAAGTTGAAGTCCACACTCAACCTTCAGGTTGTCAAGGTTGAGAAACAGTGCTCTAGAGCAGGGGTCTCCAACCTTGGCCACTTTAAGACTTGGGGACTTCAACTCCCAGAATTCCTCAGCCAGCTGAGGAATTCTGGGAGTTGAAGTCCCCAAGTCTTAAAGTGGCCAAGGTTGGACACCCCTGCTCTAGAGCTTTAGATGGAGTGTGCTGTGGGGCATTCGTGGACTTTGATATCTACTCTGACTTGCCAATAAGAAGGTCTTCAAAGGGAGAATGGCCAACTTGGAGGCCACAGATGCAACTCCGATGTCTTTTTCCCCCCAAAGACCTCAATAATCTGAAGCCTCATCTATTTTTCTCTGCTCCAAACTCTTTTTCTTTGTAATCTTGCAGTCAAATCTCAGGCTTGAGAAGAACGTGGTCACCAAGAATTCAGGAGGGCTTCCAACATTTATCAGGGATAGGATGGAGGCACGTCTGCTCAGGTCTTTTCCTCCATCTTGACCCCTTTGCAAGACAGAAGCCCACCCTCACATTTCCCCCCAGGAATTTATCTTCCCCCTCTCTTATTTGCTGCTCCTTCTTTGTGGAAGGCTGTTCGTTTCTAAGGAGGAGTCGGAGATAACATTCTTTTGGGGGAAAAAAGAAGAAAAAAAGAAATTGCCCGTGTCGCGGAAACAAAGCCAGAAATCTGGCTTCTGCAGAAACATGTTCAGAAAGAAAGTCTTGCGCTGTAATGGATGAGAAATAAAGGTTGAAGAAGACAAAAAAAAAAATAATCCTTAGGAACTTCCTTAATTAGCCTGGACCACAAATTTATGTCTGTGGAGCAGGCCATGAATGACCAAAGACCAGAAGATATGGACCAGTTCTCATCAGTCTTAGCTAGCAAGTAAGTAATTTATAATGCTTTGGTAAGGCCACACTTGGAATACTGCATCCAGTTTGGGTCACTATGATGTAAAAAGGATGTTGAGACTCTAGAAAGAGTGCAGAGAAGAGCAACAAAGAGGATTAGGGGACTGGAGGCTAAAACATAAAGAACGGTTGCAGGAACTGGGTATGTCTAGTTTAACGGAAAGAAGGACCAGGGATGACATGATAGCAGCGTTCCAATATTTGAGGGGCTGCCACAAAGAAGAGAGGGTCAAATTATTCTCCAAAGCACTTGAAGGCAGGACAAGAAGCAACAGATGGAAACTCATCAAAGAGAGAAGCAACCTAGAACTAAGGAGGAATTTCCTGACAGCGAGCACAATTAATCAGTAGAACAACTTGCCTGTAAAAGTTATGGGTGCTGTTAACACTGGAGTTTTTTAAGAAGAGATTGGACAATCACTTGTCTGAAATGATATAGGGTTTTCTGCCTAAGCTGGGGGTTGGACTAGAAGACCTTCAAGGTCCCCTCCACCTCTCTTATTCTATTCTATAAAGTGTAAGAGTTGAAACCCAAAACGGGTGTTGGGTGTCCTTGCAACTCCCAAGGAGACATACAAGAAAGAAAATATTTCATCCTAGAGCGGAATACAACAAAGAATGGCAGCCAACAATTGGGTATGTACACAGGTAGTCCTCCATTTCCGTTAGTAACCAGTTGGAGCTGCCTACAAGCGGTCCTCATGCTTAGGATTGTCATGACATATCTACAGTTATGTGATTAAAATGTGGGTATTTGGCAACTAGCATTTGATGACACGTGTCCTGGGCTCATGTGTGACAAGGAAGGTCAATGGAGGAAGCCCAATTTACTTCCCAACCTTGTGATTGACTCAACAACTGAAGAGATTTGTGTCAGGGTTCCAGAAAAAACGAACTCCAATTAAAAACTCCGAAACAGGCATTTTCTCAAAGTTTCCTTATATTCTGGCACATCTGGGAAAACCTAAATCAGAAAGTTCCGGGTTTTCCTCCAATAAGTAAACATTACAAACCCACCCTCCCTGCCCCCATCACCATCCATCCCATCTTGAGACATCCCTTCAACCACTCCTCATCCAGGTGCAGAGATAACATGACCTTGACTTAGAAGAAAAATGCTATTATGTTGAACCTTATGCACTCCATGAAATCTCCCCTCCCAGTTTCCCAAGCTCAAGAATGTGGCAGTGTGGAAGCTTCTGGTCTAATATGGCTTCCAAAGCTGACAATTTGTTTAAAAACAGTGGCCAAAAAAAGTCATGAACCTGGATGCAACTCATTTAATAATCACCTCACTTAGCAATGGAAATTCTGTTTCCAATTGTCATCCTAGGTTGATTACCTATTTGTATACGTGTCTCTCTGTCTGTCTATCTGTCTGTATGTATATTATAATGCTGATATATTGTGAATCACCACTTCCTGAGTCCATACCACACGGCAAGTGATACACCATGTTTACAAAATTTGCACAAAGTTGGAGGGTTCCAAGGGGAATACAACGGATGAAAAACAGACTCGACAGATTCTTAACTTGAGCATCAAGTGCCAGATGAAGAAAACCACGCAGGCTGGTGGCATCTCAAAGGTCTACCTCGGCCACTCTGGATGTCAAAGGCTAAATCCTTCAATTTAGAGTTCTTCTTAATTCAACCTTCTGCCTTTACACAACATCCACATCCACTCCATCTTTCTATGTGCCAAAATATTATTTTGCTGAAACCACGACTAACCCAGAGCTTTCAGCCTCCTTCTTTGGAAATGTCATCTCACACACTAAGAGACCTGAAAGAAGCGGCTTTCTTTCTCTCTCTCTCTCTCTTTTTGGCACCCAACGAAGCATGAAGCACATCCAGGTGTTTCCTCTCCAGGGCTGAGATGATGACCCCAAGGGAATTGAGAATCTTCTGCAGAAGCAAAAAAAAAAAAAAAGACAGACAGATGGATAGACAGACAGCCCTGTTTCCCCACCCCCAAACCCGAGGACTCAGTCGCCAGCCAGCTCTGCAGTTTTGAAATGGTGGGGCATCTCAATCCTTTGCTGTGAATTAAAAAATAACGCATTTTAGGTCAAGGGACAAAGTTTCTCTCTAGGACAAAAATGTGACCTTTTGACTAACGAGCAAAGTGAGATTTCCATTTGCCCAGAAGGAAAAAATGGCGTGCTATAAATCCAAGGGAATAAATCCCTTTTGGATTATAATTGGTGCCTGTTTGAAGAGGCTGTTTCATAGCCAGAGCGAGATTTAGGAGTGGGCCCATGGATTCTGTGGAGTTTCACTGGCGCAACTCTTTCTGTCAGAAGATGGCTTCTGATTCATTTGGTTTGGTCTTATCTTCTCTAACTGGCCCCAACTCTGAGAAATTATTTCTCTGGCTGATCTTTAGTGTAGATCAGGAGTCCCCCAAACTTGTCAACTTTAAGACTAGTGGACTTCAACTCCCAGGATTCTCTGCTGGCTGGAGAATTCTGGGAGTTGAAGTCCACAAGTCTTAAAGTTGACAAGTTTGGAGACCTCTGGTGTAGATCCTAAATTCAGTACATAAATTTTGATACGTAAAACACATGTTTTGTTTTCTATGACCCAGATGTACATCTCAGGGCAATCCCAGCCTAAGATTCAGAACAACCTTCTCGATTGGGTCTTCTGAAATACCATCGCTACCACCCTCCTCCTCCTCCTCCTCGTCCTTGTCCTCCTCTTCCTCCTCCTCCCTCAGATAGGACCATGTTTTACACTACAGCATCCTCCACATCAAATAGCACAGAATGAAAGAGAGGGAGGGGAAAAAAAACTCTGTGGTTAGAGGATGTGACAACGTCACACCCCACAGCAGAAACCTGGTCTTTTTTTTAAAAAAAATCTGAAACAGGCATGCTGACAGGCTGATATCACATAAAAGAACTACCCCCCAACCCCCCCACAACAACAGATCAAGAAGGACCAGAGGGGGATTCCATCCTGCCACAGACATGCACTGGCAAAAATGTGAGTTGTGAAGTCTTCTCCTTCTTCTTTCTTCTTCTTTTTGTAACTTGAGCAAATGCCACAGAAGCTGTTGGCTGCTGAATGGTAGAACTATAGCAAAGAGATGCTGCTTGTTTTCCAAAACGCTTTCCATGTTTACGGCACTGATGCTCCTGTAGGGTAGGTAGACCGTGAGTGTCTTCCACAAGTGGAGAAGGTAAGGATGAGAAGGTGTGGCTGGCCGAAGATCAGGAGGAGCAGGAGATCCAAAGCAGGAGAACCTCACCACGAGGTGGTCTAAATCTTGCACCAACCCAGCTGGAATTTATAAAGGAGATTATCTGTAGCGTTCAGTTCTCATCGACAAGAAAAGGGGAGATGGGCGAGACCAGAGGAGTAAAATCAAAGGCCCATTTTGCAGACAGACAGGGATGAAAGAAATTCAACCGCAAGATTTATACCTTGCACGGAGGCTTATAAATTTCCCATTTATATAATAACAGCTTGGGCTTTCCCCCTCCTCATGCTTCTGAGAGAGTTAGTCACTGTAGCAAAAGTGTCATGGAACAATTCACAATTGAAGCATTAAAAAGAAAAAAAAACCAAGAAAATGCTCGTGTGATGCTCAGTGCAAACACATTTTCCATTTTGGATGAGGCCCCTTGCTTTTTTAAAAAATGTGAAATAATAAGGAAACAGGGAACGAGTTCTCCCCGATGGAGATAGTAAACCCAAATACATAAAACTATTTAGACAAGAAAAGAAAATAGTCACTGCGGGCAAACCTTTTAAGGACTTTTCTTTATTCCCAACCAGCCCAAAGCTAACAGAGTTATCCTCACAGATCTTCAAGGGGATTCCTCTGAAATAATTTGCATAGACCTGGAACTCTAGTGTTCTTCTAGCTGTCATGCACAGTATATAGTAATTACAAATTAACTAACCCGATTCAAGAAAAAAGTACATTCGCTAATAGCAAATGAAAAAAAGTCAAATGTACTTTTAAAGGCCTGGCTCGTGGTCACTCATACCTTGGTCATCTCCTGTCTGAATTACCGCAGTATGCTTTACCTGGGGCTGCCCTTGAAAACCACCTGGGAATTTTAATTGGTCCAGAATGCCCCAGCGAAACAGTAATGGGAACTTCTAGATTTGTCAGTATAACTTCTCTGTCATTCAAGGTGCTTTGGGTACCAATTTCCTTCCAGGTGCAATTCAAGGTGTTGGTCATTTACCTGCAGGATTTAAGGAAATCTAGCTGTCCTCCCAGGCCCAATAGAGTGCACACACTCCTTCTCCTTTCCCTTAAATATTGCCATCTTATGTGAGCCTTCTCCGTGGCAGACCCTGCCCTTGTGAACTCCCTACCACATGAAATTTGGCAGGCCTCCCCCTCTCCTAGACTTCAGTAAAGGTCTGAAGATGTGGTTCTCAGCCCCCAAGTGCTGGAAGATTAGTAAATAAGGAAGACAAATGAACAAATAAAAATCAGACAAGAATATTCACTTGGTGCCAAGTCTTTGCTGTTTTTAACGTTTTATTGTATTTAGGTTTCTTGTTTTAATACAATTTTGTATGCCTTTTTAACTTTGGATTGGAAGCTGCCCTGAGCTGGTTTTGAGATGAGTGGCCATATAAATGTTTAAATAAAATAAAATAAATATAAAGCGAACACACTATAACAGCCGTTAAGTAAACCGCGGCAATATCAAAACTATAATTTCGACATGAGTTTATTTGAAAGTCACTATAACGTGAGCAGAAATTCGAAGAATTGTCCTGTTTGAGATATCAGGAATTAATAGTCCAGATGGAAAAGCAGATATTCTTCATCTGAAATCAGACAAATTTCAACCATTGTTTCTTTTTTCTTTTTAATATTTTTTTTATTTTTAATTACATCCGTATTGTGTGTGAACAGAGTTGGTTCCGGGTATCATTCATATTTATCCAATTCAACATAACAGTATTAATAATCTCTTATCACATTTATCCATTTTAAGTAATCCTCATTATATTATTCAAACATACATAGGCAAAAAATGTCTAACTCCTCATCTTTATCTCTGTCTTCTTGGTCAATCTAAACATTTCTCTATCGTACCTGAACAAATTTGACTAAGTATCCTTCATATTAATCAAATTCATGGTAACATTGTAAATAATCTCTATCACATTTATCAAATTTATATGACTCTTCTTTGAATATTTAAACATACATCAACAAAAAATGCCTAACCTCATCTTTATCTCTATCTTCATCTCTATCTTTCCTGTTCAATCTAAACATTCTATATTATATATAAACAAATTTAACTATGAATCGTTCATATTAATCCAGTACACACTAACATTATTGATAATCTCTATCCCATTAATCAAATTTATATAATTTTCACTATGTTATTTAAATGTACATAAAACCATTGTTTCTGAATAGTTGCTAGTTTCAGAGCTTCAAAAAACAGGACAGCAGACAATAGATTTAAACAGAAAGCAGAATAATCTCCAAACATAAGCTATTAAAAAATATGTTGCTTGGAGCTTCTCTGGAAATTTAACTTTGCCCTGGAATGCAATAATTGTAAACAGATAGATTTTATAACTCTGATTACTGGTTGAATGGAAAAAAAACACTGAGCAAGGACTATTTACATGAAAAAATAAAGTAATTTTTAATGCAAAAAAACAACAATGGGACAGCAATATGTGAATTACCAGTTCCAAATGTGGAAAAAAATCTTCAAATTGCATAGCTTGCTGGGTCAAGTTTGACAAGCCTACAATACTTTTGGTGAGAAATGAACTCTACCAATAAATAGGACAAAGTCTTAATCCTTGATGACTATTTATAGAATGGCTTGATTCAGACATTACACGAAGCACCATGCTGATTAACTTTTGCTTAACTTAGGTGGGGAATCTGGTTACTCTGGTTCGCTGTGATTGATGACTTAGTTCTGGGACTTAGCTGAGGAACGTTGCTTTGGCAAACTATGGTTTGAGGGAAGCTGTGGAACAACTAGAGTTGAGCATTTTTTTAAATGTCAGCCACGTAAAAATGATTTGCTTATTCAAATCCAGTTGCATTTAGTGGATCTTCCTCTCAAGCAAATGGTAAAATGTTGCTACCTTAAGCACGTGATGAACATCAGAAGATGATGTTACCTAGTTGGCTAATGAAACATCTGCATGAAAACAACCAAGCCCAGAGAGCACCAAAGATAAGGATACATTTGGAAATCCTTAACTAGATGGGTCATCTTTAATCATTCTCTTCACTGCTTTCTTGGGGCTTTCTTTTCTGGCATGGATTTCATATACTCCCCACCTGGATTGTGGTGCAACCTACATCCATGCCATGGGAGGCAGGGGCAATGTGCTCCCCCTGGAGCATTCAAGGAAATATCCATCGTCCTACCTGCCATAGGACAGGGGGTGCTATAAGGGTGAATCCAATCGGAAAGAACCACATGTCAATGTCTAGGCAGATTCTCAGGTCATCCAGGTCCTCATTGTCCCGAAGATGTTTTTTCCAAAGGCAACTAGACTTCATTTTTCCAGTTCTGTTTCTCAGAACCGAAGAAGCTTCTTGGATGAGAAGCGAAACCTCATCAAGGGAAAACGAAGTCCAGTTGCCTTTTGCAAAAGCACCTTTAGGACAACCCCTAGTCAAGTTGGCATTCTGGTACCAGCAAGATCTTCAGATGCAGCATTATTGGAGAAGACTGCCTGGCTCCAAGTTGTACTCAAAGACTTTGGAGAGGCATTGATTTGTTAGTTGGAGGATAGTAATTTGGAGTGGGCAAATTAAACTGGTGCAGAGAAATTCAAGGCCTCGATTCTCGGGGCGTTTTCATGCTCAGCCTGTGCCTCCGAAGCCTTTTGCTAGCAGATCAGGGGGAAGGCTTTAGATACAGATACAGATTAAGGCTCAGGACCCAGGTCTGAAAAACAGAAATGGTGATACTGAAAGATGAAACAGTAAGGTGGCCAGCCATGCCCATCTCCGTTCAGGCACAGCCGCCTTGGAGGACATCAAAACCCCACAAAACCCCCCATGGGGATAGATGAGTTAACTGAAACTTTGCACACCAGCTGCTCACCGATGACAAGGCGAGCAGGATTTTCAAAACTTGTTTTTTTAAAAAAATAAAATAAAATAAAATAACCTCATCGGTCTGAACGTGGGTTACCAAGCCAAAGGAGAACTTCACAAGAACGTGGCCAGGTCAGCTTGGCATTGCCAAGTTCACACCTTTGTACTTATCCATTTGCTTTCAGAAAGCAAAGAATCTTTTTTTTCCCAGAGAAAGCCAGAGCTGTGTCGATTTCTCAATGGAGCCCTGTGGGTGCCCTCCTGTGAACACGACAGGACAAGCTCAGAGATGTGCAATATTGACACTGCCAGGGCATCTGGACAGGGTGTCAAATTGAGGGCCTTGAGCTCACTAATGAGGTGATAGGGCAATTGACAGGCAAATAAACAAACCAATCTTTGACTGGTTGACTTAGCTCTAAGTTGGCAACACCAATGCTGTGGGGAAGGAGGTGTTTCCCACAGATTCAGCCTGTTACCCAATGTCATACTTGCCAAATAGGGAGAAGGTCTAGAGAGGTCAGAGAGAGATTCGTTTCCCATGGCTCCTTCTAAGATGGAGCTTTGGAAATGTCCTGTTCTCCTTAACTTCCTATCCCAGATCTTTGGGATGGGTGTTCAAGGCAATCAACTCTCAACAGTGACTAGCTGTGACAGCAAAACAGAAGTTTGGGTTTCAGGTTGTAGAACCTCTAGATTCAGGGGCAGTGGGGAGAGAAGCAATGGCAAACAGCTTGGATTTCAAGCCATGCAGGTGATTTGCTAGGAAACATAGCTGGAAGTAGGATGCTGGATTGGAGAGACCTTAGTGTGGAATCAGCATCCACTGGATGGATCTAATATGGATGTTCTCCAGATGTTCTTCAAAGCAGCTTCCAAGTAGGTCCAAGATGAGAGCATTTTCCTTCCTGATGTTGCACGCATTTCTCTTTATTGGCCTCCTCGCGTTTATGCTATCAAGTCTTCTCTTCAAATTAGCCCTAACCATAACTACTCCACCTTTCCAGTTTGGCTCTGAAAAAGGAAGGAAGAAGTGATAAGCTGGTCAACAGCTGTTTCCTCCAACTACTCGCCATCAAAAATTCGCTATTTTCTAGTTCACTCAAGCTTTTCTTCCTGATACTTTGCTCTAATGTTTGCCTGTTCCCTGTCACATTCACCTCCAGCTTCTCTGGCTTGGTCTGGAGTTCTGGTTTCTAGACCTGAGTTCTGGTTTCTAGACCTTGGACCTCCTCCTGCTATTTTCCATTTATCTCCTCCTATGATCCTATGGCTCCTTGCTTGTTTACTCCACTTCTCTGGGCCAAATTTCTTTTATCAAATATCTGAATAATGTCTCAAATACATCTTGTAAACACGATTAACATGATTTAATCATTTTGCTCCTGGCAATGATTGGGCCTTAACATCATGCCCATGCTGAGTTGAGTTGGATTTTTAGAGGCTTCCTTGAATAGCAATGCCATTTTCTTGAAAACAATCCTATAGTAATTTGCTCTTTTTCTTCAGAAATTCTGAGAGCCCTCCAATCTCCTGACTCCAATCTCCTCCCTTCCAACTTTTTAACATTTCCACCTGGCATTGTCCACTCCCTAAACTGGGGTCAGAAAGTGACATTAAGCCATAAACTAACTCATTTGGCCTTGGGCTAACCATGATGAAGAACTAAGTGAATTATTATTTTTATTTTCAATATACAGTGGTTCAACAAACCATGGTTTTGCATATTTTATGAATCCAACTAGTATTTACCAACCTCTGAACCTTGGGTAGCATCATAGGCCTTGTATGTTTCTGTGCTTATCAGAGGCATCCACAATACATGGTCAATATAGGCGAAGAGTGATGTCAAGATTGGAGTCCACCAAACCATGTTGTTCTTCAATAGTTCTGGACAAATCAAGTCAGCTATGAGGATTTTCCTCCTCCTAAGTTGACCAATAAGGGACTTAATTTCAGACAAGATACTGGGAGACATTCAGGTAAGTCCTCCCATTTTTTTCCACTGATATTCTCAGTGGAGGGATCTTCATACATCCTCTGAAAATGTAACTTCAAGGTTTCAAGAGTTATGGTCAACTTAGGTGGTGTCTCTGATGGGGCAATTGAAGCACCATTTGCTTTTTATGGGCAATGGACTATCACAGATACCTCCCTGACTTGTTTGATGGAACTATGTGGATAATCTGGGTGCTTATATGAAGTCCTGAGGGACACAAGTATCTTGGTTCCAAACTAGATATGAGCCTCTGACCTATAGAATGTTGCTTCAGTCCATTGGAAAAGGAGCTTTGGATGATATCTCTGCTTTGATCTTCTTGAAGGGAAGACAAATTGCAGTGAGGACTTCTTCCTTGCAAGTAACTAGTAGCTATGCCTGAATTAAAAATGGGCAGGACTTCGGATAGTGCGTTTAGATCATCATCCATAACTCCCCCCCCCCCCAAAAAAAATCTTCCCAGTTTGAAGGTGTTTCCATCAGCACTCTATAATTCCTAGGTGCCTCTGGGAAGAAGGATAGATGGCTCACCTAGTTGTGAAAAGCTATCATTTTGAAATGTCCCAACACCTCTTTTAAGAACAATTTCCTGAATACGTTGGCTCCATGGGCAAATTTAAGAAACCTTGCTTATGTATTTTTTTAAAAAAAAAATATGGGCAATGCACATGAAACATTTTTCGCAATTCCTTTTTAATTTGTTTTTTTATTATTTTAGTTGTGAGCCAAGATCTCCAACTGGCTGGCTCTCGGCTTAAGTTTTACGATAGTTATTCTTTGCGAGTGTGTGTGTTTGTGTGTGCGCGCTTGTTTCTTTATCAAGCAAACGTTTGCTTTTCAAGGGCTTCTGCAAACAGGAAAAAGATTTCCATTGTGGCTTCTCAAAAGCTTATTATTTTAATGTTATTGTGTGCAATTATATTGGAGAACCAAGGGGGGAGGGAGGGGGGAGAAGAAAAGAAACACAACTGTTTGCTTTTATTTGCACAGCAAAAATTAAAATGAAATAAAAATGATAGGTTCTCACCTGCCCAAGTCTTGGGTGTAAAGTCCAAACTTTGAGCCTCAAACAGAGTCAGCCGTGCAAAACCTCTTATGATGACAGTTGCTTTTTTCCAAAGGGAAGTTGGCTTGAGGAGCAATGGTTGAGATTGGTGTGAAATAAGTCCCTTTTAAAAACAATTTAGAAGAAGCTTAGAGATGTCAGTGGAAAGTTGGCAGAGTTTTTGTAAAAGGACGGCTGCCAACTCCAGGGTCTCTGCTGCTTGGGAAGTTGTGGACTGTGGGGTCCTTGGTGCTCTCTGAGCTTGTTTTCTTGCAGATGTTTCATTACCCAACTAGGTTACATCATCAATGCTAGAAGGGAGGAGGGTTTGTGGAGAGGAGGAGGAGAAGGAGAAGGAGGGAGAGGAAGAGGAGGAAGATTCTGAGCCTGGTTATTTTCTTGCAGACATTTCATTACCCGACTAGGTAACATCATCAGTGCTAGAAGGGAGCATTTGTGGAAAGGAGGAGGAGGAGGAGGAGGAGGAGGAGGAGGAGGAGGAGGAGGAGGAGGAGGAGGAGGAGGAGGAGGAGGAGGAGGAGGAGGAGGAAGATTCTGTGCTTGGTTGTTTTCTTGCAGACATTTCATTACCCAATTAGGTAACATCATCAGTGCTGTGGAATGGATTAGTCAATAAATTAAATCATGGACACTCTCTGATTTTAAAGATAGAGAGCTGGCTCAAGTAACTTGGCTTCATGTCTATACATTTACATCATCTAGGAATGCCATGAAAATGACCCCATGGCTGGTATAATACCACATTCCTCATCACTGGAAAGTTGTCCAAAGATTTAAGGATGGTTTTTAAAACATTTACAGCCAGATAATTATTTATAGCTTGTTTTTTTTTTATTTTGAAAAAAACACAGAATTAGCCTTTCCCCATCACCAGCCTGGAAAGCCTTGTTTGCACTATAATTCCCAGGAGGTTATTTATTGATTTATTTATTCAATTTCTACAGCCACCTGTCTCTCACAAGGGGCCCAATTAAAGCAATTAAAAACACAATAAAAAAAATAATAAAAATTCCCAGAGGGTGCCCTGGGAAGACGCCAGCATTGCAAACAATCACACTGTTCTTTGGTTCCGTGTTTTTCAAATGTGGCACAAGGGGTGGACAGTTGGCTGGGGAATTCTGGGAGTTGAAGTCCACCCCTCTTGCAGTTGCCAGGTTTGCAAAATGCTGATCGACATGAAGCCTCTTTGTAGCACTAAAGAGGGAACTAACGCTGACAACATTTTTCCAGCTTCTGCAGGTGAGCAGCCTCTGCCATCCCGCCCATACCAAGGGGTCCGGGTTAAAGAGCCGGTGAAGGAGTTGCTGAAGAGGAAACGGGTCAGCGCTCAAAATGCCAAAGTTGCTCCTGAAAGCATGGCGGTAAGAAACAGCTGGGCAGAAGGGTGGGCATCTTTCTATCTACTGCTTCATCCTTGCCCTTCCACGATCACTCCTGGGGCCGGATCCCTCAGGCGTGTCACAAGCCACTTCCGTTGGAACAGTGTCTCTTAAGCTTGTCAACTTTTACATGGGTGGACTTCAACTCCCAGAATTCCCCAACTACCATGCTTTAAGATGGGTGGAGTTCAATTCCCAGAATCCCCTAACAGCCACGGTTTAAGATGTGTGGACTTCAACTCCCAGAATCCCCAACCACCATGGTTTAAGATGGGTGGAGTTCAATTCCCAGAATCCCCTAACAGCCACGGTTTAAGATGTGTGGACTTCAACTCCCAGAATCCCCCAACCACCACGCTTCAAGATGGGTGGACTTCAACTCCCAGAATCCCCCAACCACCACGCTTCAAGATGGGTGGACTTCAACTCCCAGAACAGCCATAGTTTAAGATCTATGGACTTCAACTTCCAGAATCCCCCAGCCAGTTGTCTGGGGAACTCTGGGAATTGAAGTCCACACAGCTTCAAATGACCAATTTTGAAAAAAAGCACTGCTTTTAGAACGATGAGCTACACCCTCTGGCCTTAAATGCCTCTGACATTAGAACCAGATGTAGCCACATCAGTAACAGTGATGAAAACTGATTGTGGGCCAGGGTGTGAACATTTGAGAGTTTTCCACCCTCCTCAGACGCATTTCTTTCCTTCTGGCTCTTCAGTCTCAACACGGAGTTGTTGTTTGAGCATTACCGATAGTTTCCTAGTCGGCCTTTGAGTAATTCTTCTTCTTGTGGTTTATCGCTCTTAAATAATATCAACCTCTAATTTTCCTATAGGTGTTTTTCCCCCATCAGTCGCTTCCATCTTACTCACCCACTGGTAAGAATTTCAGAATTTTTTTGGGTGGGTGGGGGGCTTTTCCTCCTCCCCAAAAGCACACTTTTCCTCGTTCTCCATCTTCGGTCCAGCTTCACCTTCTTCCCTTTCTCTCTTTCCGTGAAGGACAAGTTTACTCTGAGACAGATTTGGTCACCTCTTCACTGCCCCTGATGGAGGAAGGAGCTCTTTATTCGGGGTGGTTGACTCAACCTCCCCCGGGCACTTTGCAACCCCTGACCCAGTGGACCACCTCCCCGGATTACGTGTCTCACGAAGCGGTCAGCTGTCCTTACACGGCTGACATGTTTGTTCAGCCGGTCTGCCCCAGTTACACACTGGTGGGGACATCCTCGGTGCTGACCTACACCTCCCAGCCATTGATCACAAACTTCGCGGTGAGTTTGAGATGGGGCCCAACCATGTGATTGTTGGCTTTTTGTCTCGACTGTAGGGTGGGAGGCAGAGTGGAAATCTTCCAAAGGTTGTTAGATATTTCCCTTCTCTTGGAGTACCATGGATGTGGTAACCCAACCACAGAAGGTCTTCCATAGCAATAGCAACAGCACTTAGACTTATATACTGCTTCATAGTGCTTTACAGCCCTCTCTAAGTGATTTACAGAGTCAGCCTGTTGCCCCCAATAATCTGGGTCCTTATTTTACCGACCTCAGAAGGAGGGAAGGTTAAGTCAACCTTGACCTGGTCAGGATCGAACTCCTGGCAGTGGCAGAGTTAGCCTGCAATGCTGCATTCTAACCACCGCATCACCACAAACCTCCCTCCCTCCCTTCCTTCCTACTTAGTAATAGCACTTAGGCTTACATACCACTTTACAGAGCTCCACATCCTTCTTTAAGCAGTTTACAGAGTCAGCCTCTTGCCCCCAACAAGCTGGCTCCTCATTTTACCCACCTCAGAAAGATGGAAGGCTGAGTCAACCTTGAGCCAGTCAGGATCAAACTTCTGGCAGTTGGCAGAGTTAGCGACAGCAATAGCAGTAGCAGACTTATATATCGCTTCACAATGCTTCACAGCCTTCTCTCAGCGGTTTACAGAGTCAGCCTCTTGCCCCCAACAATCTGGGTCCTCATTTTACCCACCTCGGAAGGATGGAAGGCTGAGTCAACCTTGAGTTGGTCAGGATTGAACTGCTGACATGTATGCATTGCTTAAGAGGACGTGTTCAACATCAGCCTAGAACTAAGAAGAAGTTTCCTAATAGGGAGAACAAGTCACCAGTGGAACAACTTGCCTTCAGAAGTTATGGGCTTTCCATCACTGGAGGTTTTCAAGAAGAGATTGGACAGCCATTTGCCCAAAATAGGGTCTCCTGCTTGAGCTGGGGGGCTGGACTAAAAGACCTCCAGGGTCCCTTCCAACTCTGTTACTCCGTTATTGTGTTATTTGCAATTCAACTGTTCACAGGGTTTCCTCAAGACAATTTGCACATGGTCATTTCGCCTCTCTGCCTTAGTCAGTATTGCAATTAGGCCAAATACCAGCAAGGGGACTTCATTATTCCGGGGTGTGAAACACCCCTAGGAAATATGCAAGGAGCATTCTGCAAAGATTTGAGCAGCTGGTAAATATTTGACATCAAAATTCTCAGAGGACCCCGATGAGTGGGATGTTTTTGGATGCAAATTTTCTTAGCTTCAGACTGTAGCGCTCCCCCCCCCCCAGATGGGTGACCGAAGGAAGGGTGTTCAGGTGAGAAAGCAAAGCATCATTTCATGATTATTGTTTGCAGCACAGGAAAAAAATGTATACCTGAAAGAATGGGAAAGAGAAGTCACACCATTGTCAAGTTTCTGCCTTGGGTGGGCCTGAACAAAGAATTTCACGGTTCCAAATTCCCAGCTTGGGCATTAATTGTAATTAAAGACTGCCATAAATTGCATTGTTCTGTCTCGGGACTCAGAATATTGAGTATCACATATTTGAATACGTGCATGGAGAACCCAGGTGATATATTTCAAGTTTTCTCCTCGTGAATCACTGCGACAGTTACGCTGTATTTTGTAGCTGGATCTCAATGTGCAATTGGTTGCCCTTTCCTGTGATAGATTTCGGGGTGTTCAAAGTTAAAAGAAATCACACACCCCAAATAAAAGGGAGCTTAGCATCTGTGTTTTCTGGGGCTCCAGCCCATGGCCCCCACCCCTGGATGGGTTCTTCATTCATTTAGCAAATTTTGCCTCTGTATGGTTTGAAGAATGTTTTCTTGAACCCGCTGCCTGAAATCTAATATGGTAAGACCAGTGGTGGGATTCAAAATTGTTTACTACCAGTTCTGTGGCCGTGGCTTAGTGGGTGTGGATATACTGCAAAGTCCCCCTTCCCTCCCCACCCCACTAACCTGCTTTCCAGCTCCATTCTCCTGTGTAGGGCAACAAAAGAGACCCAGCCAATCAGCTGGGACTTGGGAGGAGGAGAATAGATGGGGGCGGGGCCAGTCAGAGGTGGTATTTGCTGCTTCTCCGAACTACTCATAATTTCCACTACCGGTTCTCTAGAATCGGTCAGAACCGGCTGAATTCCACCTCTGGGTAAGACTCACTGAAAGCAAGATGGACAGCATATAAAATTTAATAAACAAATAAATAAACACACTCCTATCTTTCCACCCTTCCTGAACATTGCAGGTCCTACTTTGTATTCAAATCCTCACGGACATTGGTGCATGGATAGCAAAGACCCTGGTTGGATCAGGGTTTGTTCCTAAGGGGGGAAAAAGCCTACATTTGTGGGTGACAGCCTACTGCAGGTAGTCCTTGACTTACAACGACAATTGGGGCCAGAATTTCCATCGCTAAGCAAGGCGGTTCTTAAGGGAGACTTGCCGATTTTACGAGCTTTTTTTGGCCGCCGTTATTAATCGATTCGCCCCTGTGATTAAGTGAATCCTACAGTCTTTAAGCGAATTTGGCTTCTCGCCCCATTGACTTCGCTTGTCGGAAGCTAGCTGGGAAAGTCACAAAGCTGATCACATGACCCGGGAAGGCTGCCATTTTAAGGACACACTGGTTGCTGAGTGGCTGGTTTTGGTCATGTGACCGTGGAAGATGCTGCAAAGGTTGTAAGTGCAAGGACTTCACAGAGTTGCTAAACAAATAGTTGTAAGTCGAGGGCCACCTTATAACAGTGGTCGCCAACCAGTGTGCCGGAGACCGCTGGTGGTCCATGAGAAAATCTTGGTGGTCTGCAGAGAAATGTCACCCCCAAAGCAATTAATCCAAGGCTGCGCCACCCACATGGCCCTCAGGAACACAAGGCTTGTGTCGCTTGCATTGCGAACAACACGAGGTAGTGAGGGGAGGAAGGAAAGGGCAGAGGGAGGGAACTTGCCCCACTCACCCCACATGCCTTGCCTGGCCACCAGGCTGCTTCTTTCTGCTTTTTTCTTCTTCTGCTTTTGGCTGCACACAAGGAAAGCAGCAAAAGTCTTTCTTTCTCTCCCCCAAACTCTGCCAGAAATGAGTCTTTGGGACCCTGCAAGGCCTCCTGCTCCAAGAGGCTGTGCCGGCATGACCAGTCTCACAAGGACTCATTTCTGGTGGAGTTTGGGGCAGAGAAAGAAAGACTTCTGTGGCTCCTGCTGCTTTCCTTGCATGAAGCCCAAAGTCTCTCCTCTCTCTTTCTCTCTCTCCCTGAGAACAGAGCTGGAGGCGGTATCCTGTGATCCCAAATAAAGAATGATCGATCGGTAGGAAAACGGGGTGGGGAATTTTCCTGCAGACTTTTTGGGGGATTTTCCCAGGGTCTCTGGTCCGTGGGTTTTAAAATGATGAGTTTGGTGGTCCCTGAGGTCCAAAAGGTTGGCGACTCCTTGTTATCCATCAGTTGGCCTTCTCCTGAGCTGCTGCACTGAGAGAGTCCACCATAGATGAAGAGTGAACTTGAACCTTCTTGGATCAGAGGCAGTTTCTGGGGAGAAAGACTGACCTGCTGTTTTTTGTCCCCCAAGGCTCGATCGGCCTCAAGCCCAGCTGTGGTGCCTCATCTGGATGCGATGGACCAGCAAGCCCCCCTGAGTTATTTCCCCTGGACTCAGCCGATCCCAACTTTACCGGCAACTTCCTTGCAATACCAGCCGGCTCCAATGGCCCTCTCTGCCCCCCAGTTTGTCCCCCTCCCCATTTCAGGAGCTGACCCACTCCCCCAAGTATTAGAAGACACCAGGAAGGAGATGGCACCTCTGACGCTGGAGAAACTTCTGCAGGGTGACACAAATGACACGTACGATTTAAACAACAGCCTGCCAGTTGAAGGACTCTGAACCTGGATGCTTCTTAGCCAAGAGAGATCCTCAAATTTCCATGGTTCCATTCCTCCTTTTTTCCTCTTCTTCCTTCCTTCTCTCTCTGCCTTTCACCGTCATTTCTAGGTGATCCTCAGCTTCTCTTGTTTTCTTTCCAAAGTTTCAGAAACTTGGGATGGAAACACCAGGATCTGTTTTGGAAAGGAAGCTGCTATTTTGAGTCTTTGCAACCAGAAATAGCATTTTTCCTCTTCCTCTTCCTCCTCCTCCTCCTTTTTGTCTTTCTTTCTTTCTTTCTTTCTTTCTTTCTTTCTTTCTTTCTTTCTTTCTTTCTTTCTTTCTTTCTTTCTTTCTTTCTTTCTTTCTTTCTTTCTTCTTCTTCTTCTTCTTCTTCTTCTTCTTCTTCTTCTTCTTCTTCTTCTTCTTCTTCTTCTTCTTCTTCTTCTTCTTCTTCTTCTTCCTTTGAATTTTTGATATGTAGTTTTCAGGACAGTAAGTAAGACATCAAAGGCCTTTTGTGTTTGTGTGTGGGTAAATATATTGAGTTACATAGAATGCATTGATTAAGATCCAATAAGTTTGGGTTTCTATTGTTATTGAAAATCTGGGCTGTCTTCTTCTTGGTGTTGAGGGAAATACAAGGGGGGAGGAGGAGGAGGAGGAGGAGGAGGAGGAGGAGGAGGAGAAAAGTATCATCCTCAGAAATGCCTGGTCTTGGCTGCCAAAGCTACTAGCTGCCCAGAAGCTTGCAAGCTTCGTCTAGCAACTCTCTACTCAGCTCTGCTCTCTTTCTCTGGCCAGGCCAGGTGTCCATTTCATGCAATCTTTTCCAATCTTCCCCCTCCTCCCCCACCCCCAAGTACTAGATTAGCATTTCTGGCTCCATACGTCCAGGCGGACAAGCCCAATCTTGGTGGCAGCTGGAAGGTGGGGGGTTGAGATATGGGCTTGCTGATAAGAACTATCACCCAACTCCAAAGAGGCCCTCACCAAGCCGAATGCTGCCGAAGAAAGAGACGCTTTCAGCAAAACATTGGCCAAGGCGATTGCTTCATTTCCGAAAAGCCTGTTGACATTCCAAGCATTCATTCTCTTCCTTTTTTTAAAAAAATTGTGTGTACAATGCGACAGTCTGGGTAGGAGCTGTGTTTGCAGGAGCCCAGAGCCAACCAGAGGAGAAATCGTGAAGAAAAGAAAGGCTTAAGATCCTTCCCACCCCCTCACTTTTTTTGGGGGGGGGGGGGAGGCAAAAGGGCTTGGATTTCTGCCCAGGCACACACAATTGGCGCTTTGATTGCAGGGAGAGTTTGAGTGGCGGGAAAGGAAGACCTGATTTGTCATTTGTCAGAGAAAGAAACACGATGTTGGAGGTGTGGACTTGCAACCGTTGGAGCCCTCCTGCAGAACCGGATCCGACTGAACCCATGTGGCTGGGCACCTGTAAGCAGGGGTGGGCTTCCAAAACGTTAGCAAAGGGCTTTCTGCCTGGTTGCATGGTGGGCGTGGCCTAGACAGCCTCCTGCACCACAACGGGGAGGGGTGCCATTTTTGCCCTCCCCGGGCTCCGGAGGCTCTTTGGAAGCCGGAAACGGGCCCATTTCCGTCCTTCCCGAACTTCCGGGAGGCCCGTTTTTCACCCTCGCTGAGCCTCCGTGCGCACCCTGCACATACCTGCATCCCAAACTGGCCATATGGAGACTCCTGGGAGGGGAGGGGCAGGGTGGGCGGGCCCAGCCAGGAGTGGGATTTGGGGGTTCTCCAAACTGCACAGAATCTTAGCTCCTGAACACCTGCGAGCCCCCAGCAGCCCTTCCCTTCCCATAATCCTGTTCAAGAGAAGAGTTGATTAGGGGGCTGGAGGAGGCTAAAATATATGAAGAACGGGTGCAGGAATCGGTCTAGTTTGATGAAAACAAGGACTTGGGGTGACATGATAGCAGTGTTCCAATATCTGAGGGGGTTCCCCAAAGGTCAACCTATTCTTCAAAGCACCTGAAGGCAGGAAGAAGAAGCAACGGATGGGAACGAATCAAGGAGAACTTGAACTACGGAGAAATTTCCTGACAGTTAGCACAATTAATCAGTGGAATTTAAAGAAGTTTGTTTCTATGATGGGTTGAACAACCACAGCAAAAAAAAAAAGTTTGCAAAACTGGGTGCCATTGAACCACTGCCTTGCTTTGCAATAGAAGTTGTGGTCCCAGTTGTGATTGTAAGTCAAGGACTACCTGTAGTAAAAGAGTATTTCCTAGAGAAGTTAGCAAGGGTCAACTACTACCACCTACCATTGTAGGTCAGCTAACCTATCCAGGGGTTCAACCGTGATACTGGCCATGGTTTTTAAAGATTTGCAGGCTTTCACATTTTTGCAAATAATTCCTGTTGAAGATAAGCCAACAGTCTTGCCTTTAACTCCTGGGTAAATATCAGCGTTAATCAGAGCAATTTTTTTTAAAAAAAAATCACTGGAGTTAAAAGTGTGTAAATATTTACTGTATTCCACTGAACTCAAAACTTCCAGTGGTTTTAAGTGGGAGAGAAGTGACTTGGGAAAGCAAAATATTTTTTTTTTGGGGGGGGGGGGAGAAATACCCTTACAGGTTCTCTTCACCTAAAGCCACATTTCGCAAGAGATAAACTTATAAAGATAGAAACGAAATCTCCCGTGGGCAAGGATTTCTTCATTTTTGGACAAGTTTGTCTTGCAAATCTGCCCGTTGACATTTGCAGCTAAAGGTTGACCTCGAGGTCTCAGGAATCTGTGTAGCTACCCCAGACCTTGCTTAATATCCAGGCTGGCAGGTATACATCATTCCCTCCAGAGATTTTTTTTTCTTCTGTCTCTCACGCACACACATTTTTCGAGTTATTTTTCTGAAGCCGATGCATGGGGTTATCACTCATCTGTTAAAACGCATCTGTCTGCCGCTGCTTCTGATTATCTTCCTGGCTTTCTGTTTGCACTGATAGAATCACCTGAAAATTGCGTTTTTGTCTCGTCTGGAGGCTCTGCAACACTCATTCCCCTACAAGGAAGATGCATCTTTTTGCTTTCCCCTTTCAAACAGAAGGATTGGGGTCATTTCTGAAGCCATAGTTGACCTTCAGAGTATACCCTTGGGCATTTTTTGTTCTGCAGGCACCAGAAAGGATGACCAGGAGGCCTGCAATGAGCTGTGTCCCCCGTGACACAGATGGGGGCTGGTTGACCCTTGGTATTCTCTCCCCAGTCTCAATCACAATAGAACTGGAAGGGACCTTGGAGGTCTTCTAGTCCAACCCCCTGCTCAAACAGAATATCATTTGAGACAAATGGCTCTCCAGTCTCTTCTCCAGTGATGGAGCACCCACAACTTCTGAAGGCAACTTCTGTCCCACTGTTTAATTGTCCTCACTGTTCGGAAGTTTCTCCCTGATTCCAGGTTGCTTCTCTCCTTGGTTAGTGTCCATCCATTGTTTCTTGTCCTGCCCTTTGCTGCTTTGGTAAATAAGTTGACCGCCTCCTCTTTTGGCAGCCCCTCAAATACTGGAATACATCACCTTTAAACAAATACTGGAATAAGCTTCTTAATGGAGTTTGCAAACCAGGAACCAAATCTCCACAAAGATGGACTCCCATGAAAGTTATGGCACACATGTTGCTGGGCAGGCTAGCTGGAGATGAAAGGAGCAAACCTTTTCATTTCACAAATGCTTCACAATTTTACTTTCATGGCCTTCAAGATACAATGTGGAATGGACATCAGACCCCGGTCTAGAGACCTGCGACTCCAAGGACTACAAATTCAAGGCTATATTTATTAAAAATGAAAACAGCTGAGGTCCTATCCTTCTCCATCCAGATCTGTTCAAATTCAAGGGTCAAGGGAAACAGGAAAGTTGAGATGGAAGAGTTTGGAAGCAAAACAAAAGGATACATGAGACCCTGTTGGGAGCCAGGTGGTCGTGACTGGCCGAAGAAGTTATGGTGCACCAGAGGTTCCTCAATTTTAACAATATCGCCGATCGCTATTGTGGGGAGCTTTCATTGGTTACCCGCTGATGTTCTTGGTAGGTTTCTGCCATCCTGAATGTACTCACCAAAGGTGGAAGGGTGACCTAAGCTTTACAATCAGGGGACAGGAGGAGCCATTGTAGAGGTCAACCTTTTCTATAGCCAGGAAGGACCTTCTCCATATTGGTAACCCCCAATATGACATCACTGCATTACTGATGGAATTTGGGGCTTTACAAGTCTTTCACCGGCTCTGAAGTAGGAGTCAGACTGGGGCTGGGTGCAGGCCAAGAAAAGGCTCATAAAGATTACCTGTCTGTTAAGGTGTGGCCTTTAGGACAGCAGCCGGGGACCGAGGTGAGTTGCTGGTGGCCCAACACCTGGGACTGCCAGATGGAGAGGGAAGAGGGGCTGGCCCCCAGCTGCTCCCTTGGGGAGCAAACACCCTTATTAGGGAGAAGGGGATTATTTAAACAAAAAGGCAATTAATGCCTCTTTCCCTCATTAACACAGTTGAATATTACCTTGGTTGCTATCAATATATATAGGGTATAGAGTTAGATAGGTAGGTAGGTAGGTAGGTAGGTAGATAGATAGATAGATAGATAGATAGATAGATAGATAGATAGATAGATAGATAGATAGATAGATAGATAGATAGATAGATAGATATAGATAGATATAGATAGATAGATAGATAGATAGATGATAGATAGATAGATAGATAGATAGATAGATAGATAGATAGATATAGATAGATAGATAGATAGATAGATAGATAGATATAGATAGATATAGATATAGATAGATAGATAGATAGATAGATAGATAGATAGATAGATAGATAGATAGATAGATAGATAGATAGATAGATAGATAGATAGATAGATAGATAGATAGATAGATAGATAGATAGATAGATAGATAGATAGATAGATAGATAGATAGATATGGATATATAGATATAGATATATAGATATCAGATTTCTTGCCTGATCAGGGGGTTGGACTATTAGACCTCCAAGGTCCCTTCCAACTCTCTTATTCTATATCTGTATGCTGTATTCTGTATGTATTTTGCATTCCCCAACCAGCATACAGAATAGCAGAGTTGGAAGGGACCTTGGAGGTCTTCTAGTCCAGCCTCCTGCACAGGCAGGAAACCATTTCAGACAAATGGTTGTCCAGTTTCTTCTTAAAAACTTCCAGTGATGAAGCACCCACAGCTTCTAGAGGCAGGTCATTCCACTGATTAATTGCTCCAATTTTCAGGAAATTTCTCCTTAGTTCTAGGTTGGATCTCTCCTTGGTTACTTTCCCTCCATTACTCCTTGATCCATGGTTGTCAAAGCTGAGAAAGTGTGCCTTGGTCAGTCACTTCATCCAGGGGCTGCTATAGTGCCTTCACCCTATGTCTGTCTGATATACAAGAGGTGTTTCCCATATGCTGCTTTGTTGAATCATGGTTTACAATTCGAAACCACAACAATCTGCCTTATGTTTGAACATTAAACCCTGGCTTACAAATCACAGAGGCTGGGAGCATATGCACCAAAGACAAATTCCTTGTGTGTCCAATCACACTTGGTCAATAAAGAATTCTATTCTATTCTATTCTATTCTATTCTATTCTATTCTATTCTATTCTATTCTATTCTATTCTATTCTATTCTATTCTATTCCATTCCACTCCACTCCACTCCACTCCACTCCACTCCACTCCACTCCATTCTATGTGATTGCTTTCATTTTGTTGCACAAACTAATTTGGCAAACTGAGTATGGTTGTGTGAAGGGGCAATGTTAAACTTGGTTAGTTTCAACTCCAATGGGTCAGGAATCAGGTTAAACAGATTGCGGGAATGGAGAAGGGAATGTGGCCAGTTGTGGACTAGCCCAAATTGGTGACAAAAAAACAAAAAAAAATTTTTTTTTCTCCTGCCTCCCCCTACATACAACCTAAGTTCCTGGCTGTGAAATTAGTTTTGGTTCAGAAATATTTGTGACTTGCTTGGCTGGGCTGGTCTCTGTGGGAATAAAGAAGCAACAGAGTGAAGATGCTTCACCAGACTTTTGAAATTATTTTTTTGTCAGGGCTCAGGACATCCTACACACATTGTGACCACCTCTTTGGCATAATGCCCTTTGGTTTCTGGCTGGCAAAGCCGGCTCAGTGAAGGAGGACCTTGGCAGGGCCAACAGAGATGGTACCAATGCGGGGTGTGGGTGTGGGGAGGGAGATTTTAAAAGCTCTTATTGTAGAGCTGGAACAAAACTGCAATCTTTGTCCAATCTGCACTAAGAGTCACTGTTTTGCAGATGCTGTTTTACAAACAAACAAACAAACAAAAACCACTGGGAAATAAAATATATTATTTCCCTCCTGCTCTCCCAAGACATGTCAGAATAGATCAGCGGTCTCTAAACTTGGCAACTTTAAGACTTGTGGACTTCAATTCAGCTTTGCTGGCTGGAGAATTCTGGGAGTTGAAGTCCAAAAGTCTTAAAGTTGCCAAGTTTGGGACCCCTGGAATAGATGCTGGCACCGAAATGCATGTCAGAAGTTTGCTTTGTCTTTCAATGCAGCAGAAGGAATAAAAGTGATAAAATGAAGCAACCATTGTTGTTCTACATCATATCATCTTGCACTGTCATAAAATCACAGTGATGCTGTGTTGTGGTTCGCCGACAGCCGGGGTGGACGGCAGAGGTATCGGACAGTGAGGACGAAAGGGAACCAGTCAGGGAGTCTGGCAAGGACTTGGACGGAGGTCCTGCATGTGATGCAGGGATGGGGCCAGGACCATCTGGGAGTGGGGTGCTGCCTTTGGAGCGTTCGGAGTCTGGCAGCAGCGAAGCAGAGAGTCCCGGGGACCCTGTTCCCAGTGTGTGTGTGTGCGCAGGGCTGCTAGAAGGAGAGAGCAGCTGAAGCAGCAGGGGCAACTCGGGAGTAAGGCTGGGAGGTGATTGCCTCTCCCATAAGGGATGAAAGCCAGCCCTTGGTGATGTGTTCTTTGCAGGAAGCAAAGAAGTTCATTAGATTCTGATTCCACATCGAAGCTCTGCAAACTCTGGTTTGTCTTTGCTGGAACTTCTGTCAGTTTATCTTCTAATTCAGTGGACATCTGTTTCTTGGCAGCCTTTTACAACCCTGAAAGGCGTGCTCTTATCTCAGACAATTGTGTTTAATGGGTTTTGGCTGGGAATGCAAATAATTCCCAGCATCACATTAAAAAAAGGTTTGCTTTTACACACGTTTCCTTGATTTGAACAAAGCCTGGGTCAGAACATGCTGATCCTTCACCATGACTATGAGGATTTCTTTCCTCCTCCTCCTCCTCCTCCTCCTCCTCCTCCTCCTCATTATTATTATTTCAAAGTGCCATTTTAGAGTTCTTCTTTTTTAAAAAACCTATTTTTATTGAAAGTTTTAATAGCAATAGGGAAGTTTATTCATAGTAAATCATAAAGTTACAAATGGAACTCAGAAAGAAGGAAAAGTCATTTTTTAAAAAAGGGAAAACAGGTCAGAGAAAACACACACGTCTTTCCCGCCCCGCTGACCACTTGGCCTTCATTTAATGGAATCTTAAAACATTACACATTGATTGGTTGGAAGAAGAAACATCAGCAAGTGGTTTAAAAGTTTGTTTGCTTCCTTAAGGAAACACAACAGGAAAAAAAACAACCCTAAGATGAATTCAACTTATATACTTATCAGTTCGCTGGAAAAATAAACGTACATATTTGATCAGAGTGCAAAGATACACACATCACTTTTATGAGAGTGATCAAGTCATTTATCAAGCATTTTGCTAATTGAGGTATGCAAGCTTCCAGATCTCACAGAATTCTTCAATGGGGAGGCAATGACATTTTCTGGGCTGGCAAATTTTAAACGTACAAATAGTCCACCAGGGAAATGTCTTTTTGTGGGTAAATGTTAAGCCCCTTGTTGTTTGACACTCTGAAATCTTGCGGCTGTTAATCCTAGAGGATAAAATCACCTTAATTGATTTACTAATTGTTTTTTTTTTAAGTGCGTTCTTAGCCCTTGGAGGCATGGCGTGCTGATGGCATGGCAAATGCTAGAATGGACAAAATTGTCGAATAAGATGATACTGGAAGTTCGGGATTTGGAATGCAGAGCATCACAAATTATACAAAATAAGAGGCAATTTGCAAACACACCCAAGTGGGTTGCAGAAATACACTTCTCTTGCAGAGGTTCTATTCAGCTGGTTCTGACCAGTTCTGGAGAACCGGTAGAGGAAATTTTAAGTAGTTTGGAGAACCGGCAAATCCCACCTCTGATTGGCCCCACCCCCATCTATTCCCCACCTCCCAAGTCCCAGCTGATTGGCTGGGTCTCCTTTGGTTGCCCTGCATAGGAGAATGGAGCTGGAAAGCAGGTTAGTGGGGTGGGGAGGGAATGGGGATTTTGCAGTAAACTTCCCCTGCCATGCCCACCAAGCCACGCCCACAGAACCGGCAGTACAATTTTTTGAATCCCGCCACTGTTCTTTTGGTGCAAAATTTGGATTATTTTGTGACAGATCTTAGCGGAGACAGATTGTTTTAGCCCAAATCATCCTTGAGAAGGATTTCCTCTTTTTCTACTCAACCCATTGTTGAATTCCTGAAACCTCTAAAGGAGGGTTGTTCAACCTTTAGCAGCTGGAAGATTTGTGGACTTCAATTCCCATGGCTGGCTGGGGAATTCTGGGAGTTGGAGTCCAGAAGTCTTCAAAAGGTGCCAAAGGATGGAGACTTCTGCCTTAAAGCTTGCATCCTGCCTTCTCCTTGTTGGTTGACCTGAGAAAAGGTGTCATTTGGAGTGCTTGGCAAACCCAAAACAGGGACCTGAGTCCACAGCACTCCTGCCTTCACCAGAGGGAATGGCCGTTGCTAGACTAACTGTAGCACAGATCCCAACTCCTATCCTTCCAGAAGTCGTCTGCCACTGAGACCGAAGGGGCATAGTCTTTGCAGTCCAGGGTGGCGTAGGGAAAGTATTCAGGGGCTCGAAATGTGTCCAAGTGCTGGGAACCACACGGGGTGCAGTAGCAGGTCGATAGGCCGGAAGTGTGTGGCATGTGGTTGTGTGGCTGGCAGGTACGTTCCTCCAGGGACGGATACATGCAACTCCTGCCATCCAGAGTTGGGCAGCTGTAGCCAAGCGGGGCGCAAGGAGGCATTTGAGATGGGGAATAGCTGTAATCGAAGGAGCTGGAAGGGTCAACAGCCTCCGGGGATCCAGAACCCTAAAAGAAGAAAAAAAAGATGAAGTGCTCACTCTTCGGGGTGCAAATTTCATTCTGAATTCACAGGATGTTCAGAAGTAAGCCGGGTCCAATAGGGCTTAACTCCCCAGTAAGAGTTCACCAAGTAGTGCCGATCAGCTAAAGCAGAGGCACCCAACCATGGCAACTTGTGGACGTCAACTCCCAAAATTCCCCAGCCAGCATGGGTGGCTGGAGTTGAAGTCCATTGGTCTTCAAGTTGCCAAGGTTGGGCACCCCTGAGCTAAAGCAAGAGAGCACAATCTGAGTTCCAAGATTGTACATCATCTTCAGGTTTGCAAAAAGCGGACAGGTTTGTGAAAATAAAACAGAGAAACCCTTAAATGGATGATTTTGCTTTCTATTGGCCAAGGCATTGCCTTCCAGCTGCTAAAGATTCTCTCAACTGCACCAATTCTTCCCCCGCTGTTTCACACTTTTAGCCACCTGCAGCTCTTCTCTTGCCCCAAAGCAAATGTTTTCTTCTAGGGACCGGGCAATATAGATTTGGGAACCTCCCTCCTCCCCATCTGTAGATACAGAAACTCACGTACCAGGCAGGTGGGGGCTGGCTGGAAGCTCTCAGGTGAGCAGGGCAGGTTGTCCTGTGCCAAGGTCAAGGGCATCTCCAGAGGTGGCTCAGCTTGAAGGCAAGAATCCACCAGCTGCTCCAAATAATTGGGAATTTCCTCGCAGGAGGTCCCGCTCTGGAACTGCCAAGGTTGTTGTAAACAGCTAGATAAGGAAGATTCAGGTGCCGTATCGATGTAAGGAACTAAGAAAAGGAAACAAGGTGAGAGAACTCAGCTTGGCTGTGAAATAGATGTTGGCAGAGAGACTTTAGCCTGGCAAATAACAAATATCCGGGAAAACTTTGGCCTAGCAAAAAATGTGCATTAAAACTACAGGCAGTCCTTGACTTACCACCACAAATGGGCACCCCAAATTTCTGTTACTAAGTGAGACATTGGTTCAGTGAGCTTCGCCCCCATGTCTTGCCACGGTTGCTATGTGAATCATTGCACTTGTTAAGTTAGCAACCCGGTTGTTAAGTGAATCTGGCTTCCTCTATTGATTTGGCTTGGGTGACACGACAACTGTCATAAATAGGAGTCAGTTGCCAAGCATTCAAATTTGGATCTCATGGCTATGGGGAGGCTGCAACAGTTATAGGTGTGAAAAAATGGTCATGTCACGTTTTTCAGTGCCGGTCACTAAAGGAAATGGTTATAAGTTGAGGACAAGCTACCTTGTATGCCTGACAAAATATTTTTTTTCAGGATGCCAAAAGGCACAGAAGCAGGGCTTGAAAATCCCAAATCCAATGAGGATCTGCTGCCCCAAGCTACATTTCCCCCCCCTTCTTATTTCTATCTTTCTCTGCTTAAGAGAATTGATAGCCCCCTTCTGCCGAATTCCTCTAAAGAGCTCAGCGTTTGCTCTTTGGATTTTACGCTTCTTAACTCAACTGCCCAGTTTCAATTTCTCACGGTTTCCTCGTCCTTTGCTAGCACACAAGAATTGGGAGAAAAATGCCTGCATATCTAAAACCCCATTACACCCTGGAGCATTTTGTTGGCCCGGAAGGAACAGATAGGAGATATAAAAAGATGGATTTCTTGTTGGGATTTCTGGACGAAAGAGAGAGAAGAACAGCTGCAGGAGGGAAAAACAAAAAAGCAAGCATGACTGGTTGCAAACAAACCCACCCCAAAATAAGTTAGCTTAGCAAGAAGAGGAAAAGGGAATGAACGCAGCG
The DNA here is from genome assembly GCF_049901735.1 of Notechis scutatus. NCBI lineage: Eukaryota > Metazoa > Chordata > Lepidosauria > Squamata > Elapidae > Notechis > Notechis scutatus. Next base: position 25,710,844 of record NC_142015.1, on the reverse strand, counting down.
GGTGGCTTTGAATCCACTCCAGAAAGAACAAACCCAGGTGGAATCTCTCTCTCTCTCTCTCTCTCTCTCTCTCTCTCTCTCTCTCTCTCTCTCTCTTTTAAGTTGGTGAGCTCCCACCAACCTTCTCCACCCAGCCTGGATGCTCATCTGCATTTAGCAAGCTCCTGCCCAATGCGGATTGGCCATTTTCACAATTAAATGCCCATGCCCAGCCGTAAGTCAAGATTCAAGAAGAAAACGGATAGGAATAGGCATCAAAAGCTCGGATGGAGTGTTTGTGTGTACTTTTTTTTGGGGGGTTGCTGGGGAGAGGAGAAGAGGGGAGCTGTTTTGTACCAACCTGTGCAGAGAGGCGAAAAAGCTTCACCAGCCTGGACGTTTCTACTGCATTCTCCAAAAACCTGAGAATAAAAAGGAACCAAGCAATGTTTCTCTCCAATAATGAAACAGAGAAGGATTCGCTGTCCTAATCCCCTTCCTTACACGGCACAGGTAAGTCCAGGATTTCTCTCCAAAATGGAGAAAATGTTGAGATGCTGCAAGGCAATGAAGGAGAGTAGCTCCTTCCTTGGGTGTATTTAATCTGGGGACTCTTCCTCCATGTTATTCCTTGGCTAAATATAATTTAAGGATGCCTGCTGTCCCAAGGCTCAGCAACCTTTAAATCTAATGGATTGTCCACTGTGTAAAAAAAAAAAATCTGCATCCTGAATGGGCAGTTTGTGAAAAACAGGAAGGAAGGAAGGAAGGAAGGAAGGAAGGAAGGAAGGAAGGGAGGAAGGAGAAAAGGAGGAAAGGAAATAAAGAAGAAGGAAAGGGAAGGAAAAGGAAAGGAAAGAAGAAGGAAAGGAAAGGAAGGATGGAGAAAAGGAAATAGAGAAGAAGGGAAGGGAAAGGACAGGACAGGGAAGGAAAAGAGGAGAAAAACACTAATGTATAAGTGAATCACATCAGGGCAAGATTTCTTATTAGCAGGTGGAGTCTTTAGAACTGACCATCCTCTTCTGCTTGCTCATTTTGTTAGTAGCTTCTCTTATGTGAGATGCAATGTGAGGTTATAAACTCCAGAAAGATTGGAATCAAATGCAAGAGCCTTGTGCTCAGGAAACCCAGAGGGAGTACCGTCATTTTCAAAAAACGGGAGTAAAACGTTTCTGTTGCACCTGTAGAAATTTCTCTTGAAATGTTTGCAGGGCCACCTCACCAGAATGTTCCGCTTTTGCTTTTCAGCTCCTGTCCTGCCAAAGTTGAAGTCTAAGGTCAAAGGAGATGTGCCGAAGGAAACATCCGCCAAGATGGTGAGCAGCTGGGGAAGATACTGGAGGAAACAGAATTATTGTCCTGGCCAGAGATTGCACTAGATCAGAGTTTTTCAAACATGGCCCCTTTAAGGAGTATAGACTTCAACTCCCAGAATTCCCCAGCCAGCCATTTTGGGAATTCTGGGAGTTGAAGTCCACACGTCTTAAAGTTGCCCACACTGAGAAACATTGGAGTAGAGACCTCTTTACTCCTCTCTGATGTGCTTTTCGTGGGAGAACAGGAACAATTTATTTTTCCTGGAACAAGGAACAGGAACAAACTGGTTTGTTACAATGAAGGCTATGGCCCTCAAAGGATTTTGATGCCCTGGTGACTTTTCTCTATTTTATTCTTTCCTCCAGGTTTGCCCTGCCTTTCACACCAGCTGATTTTTTTCCCCCTACGTTTGGCAGCCAAACGTTTCACATTGCACTCAACCAGGAATCCTGGGAGGTTCAGTTTACCAAATGGGCTGGGATCCGTGCGGCACACTTCAGTCACGAAGGGTTAGGATAGAACCAAGAGAAACCCTCCAAAGGGTGAATTCCATCCCCACCTTCCTTCCCGAGGCAACCCACCCACCGTGGTGGCCAATCCAGAGGACAGGAAAGGAAGGGAAGGTTCACACCCACGCTGGCTGGCTTCGGAAGAATTGAAACAACCCTTGGTTTTCAAAGGACCTTTTGAAATACTCCTCCAGGTGAGAAGACAAACAAAAGAAAAGAAATGTAACCCGAGGTTTATCTGGCAGGAGAACAAATGCTGCAGTTGTGAGCAAGGACTGGATTACTTTCCCCATTGGCAATGAGAGTAGCACTGAGGAACAGAAGGCAGGTCCTCCTGAGATCTTCCCTGGGGGGGGGGTTTAACTAGATCCATGGAAAGCCGTGGTAAGGTTGCAGGTTGCAGGAGAAATAAATGGCCATCTGCAACCTCTTCTTGGCCAGATCCACCCGGGAGAACTTTTCCAGTGTTCTGTTCTCTCTTTTAAGTGAGGGTCAGGAGTGAATTCTTGTTCATCAAGTTGTGTGAGAATTGAAAGAAAGCCAAGGAAGAACATTTGAGGTCCCTAGGAAAGCTGGAGTTTGTTAAGAGGGGGCTTTGTGAAGCATGGAGGGTTCTGTTGGCTGAAAGCTGAAGAAACAATGGAGGGAAATGACACTTTTTTTGACAATAACCAAAGAATTTATTGGATGCCTAGTAGGAGAACATCTAATCTATTAATAAAAGAGAATCTTTGTAGCTCAGGGTTGCTGTGGGGTCCTTGTTGCTCCCTGACCTTGGTGGTTTCCTTGCAGACGTTTCATGACCTAACTACATAGCATCATCAGTGTAAGAAGGGAAGGGGGGTTGCAGAGTGGAGGAGAAGGAGAAAAAAAGGAATAGGGGGAATGTAAAGTCCTTGGTGCTTTCTGAATTTGGTTATTTTCTTGTAGATGTTTCATGACCCAACTGGGTAACATCGTCAGTGCTAGAAGGGAGTGGGATTTGTAGAAAGGAGGAGGAAGAGGAGGAGGAGGAGGAGGAGGAGGAGGAGGAGGAGGAGGAGGAGGAGGAGGAGGAGGAGGAAGAAGAAGAAGAAGAAGAAGAAGAAGAGGAAGACAGTGGGGTCCTTGGTTGGTTGGGAGCTTGGTGGTTTCCTTACAGATGTTTTATGACCCAACTAGCGAACATCATCAGTGCTAGAAGGGAGTGGGATTTGTGGAAAGGAGGAGGAGGAGGAGGAGGAGGAGGAGGAGGAGGAGGAGGAGGAGGAGGAGGAGGAAGAAGAGGAAGACAGTGGGGTCCTTGGTTGGTTGGGAGCTTGGTGGTTTCCTTACAGATGTTTTATGACCCAACTAGCGAACATCATCAGTGCTAGAAGGGAGTCGGGGTTTGCAGGGAGGAAGAGGAGGAAGATTACTGTGGGGTCTTGGTTACTCTCTGAGCTTGGTTATTTTCTTGCAGACATTTCATGACCCAGCTAGGTAACATCATCTGTGCTCATGTTGACGATGACACTGAAAATGCAACCAGAAGCCCATAGTTGATCTACTGAGAAGGGCTCATTTCATAGCTAAGCTTGAGAAGAGATTCAAAGGAGATGCTTACAGCTTCTGCCACCGGGGCCTGTTTGGCTCTTCTCTGCTGCAGAAGTTCCTTCACGGTCATCTTCACTCGGACGCCTTGGTAGACCTTCGCCTTCCCTGCAAGGAGAGCATGAGAGATGCCTTTTGGCAGAGACAAGAGCCTGAGAAGGGCCCTGGCCAGGGTGAGGTTTCAGAAGTGGTTGGAACTCGAGGCATTCTTCCAAAGCACCGAGACAGCCAGTGGGGGCTTCTTTAAAGCCAACTCTGGTTCCAAGAAGTGACAGCTTAGCACACCGTGGGAGGACAACAGTTCTGACATCTTCTGACTTGGAACCACAGTTTAATAAACCACAGTTTATTAAATAAACCACACGTGGCGAGGTTTACCCATTGTATTAAATGGGTGTTTTTCAAACTTGTCCATTTTTTAGATGTGTTTCTTCAACTAATGGAATTCCCCAACCAGTGGAATTCTTTCCTCCCTTCCTTCCTCCCTCCCTCCAATTTCCTCCTTTCATTTCCTTTTCCTTTTCCTTTTCCTTTTCCTTTTCCTGTTCCTGTTCCTGTTCCTTTCTTTTCCTATCCTTTCCTTTCCTTCTTTCCTTTCCTTTCCTTTCCTTTCCTTTCCTTTCCTTTCCTTTCCTTTCCTTTCCTTTCCTTTCCTTTCCTTTTCCTGTTCCTTTTCCTTTTCTTTTCTTTCCTATCCTTTCCTTTCCTTCATTTCTCCCTCCCATTTCCTCCTTTCCCCTTTCTTTCTTCCCTCCCTCCCTTCTTCTGACATTCTGTCTTTCCTGCATGGGTTCACAGCCTGGGACCTCCCTTTAGTTCACCCCCAAAATAACACCCTGCAAAGAAGTGAGGCCAGCTGAGAAAATGCGGCCCCAATTCACCCAGGGTGGGTCACTCTAAAGCAAAGGGTAGATTTGAACCTGGATCTCCAAACACAGGGAATCCACTCCAGACGCCCGACTGCTTCAAAGGGCAGCGGCAGGATTTAGACTGAATTCTTTAAATGGGAAAAGTTGCCAAGATTTTTTGTGTGCAAATGAGCTTTTGTAGGGAGATTAAGATGAGTTTAGCAGGATTGCATTATCTAGGTCTCTAGGCCTGCCTTGTGTTTTTACAGAGATCCCCAGCACACTTTTGAAAAGAAAGTCGCGAGAGGCACATTTTTAGAATATATTTAAGTTGTCCTCTTTAAACCTCTGCTTTCGATTCTAGCTGACACTTTGGGCAGCTCACAAAAGGAAGAAGAAAAGAGTCCCACTCAACAACAGCCAACAAGAAAAGGAGTGAATTGTGTTTCCAGCTTATCACTAGCCAAATGCTTCCTCTGAACCTAAAGACTTCCAAAAGAGATCCCTCTTATTCCCAATATATTTACTGAATCTCCTCTCAAAGTGACCATCCCTACTTCTCTCACCAGGAAGTGCTAGAGTTTTAATCACCCTTTTATTCACCAGCTTCCTCTTCCCCCAAAAAATGTAGGTGCTCAATCCATCACCTTGTATAAAGATGTCTTCTCTCTTGGGGTCCTATCCTTTCCCTAAGGATTCTAAACATAGGTTGGTAACAACACATCGTAGTTGCAACCACCAATGGGTTCCATGATTTTATTCAATTTTCACTGCCTTGGGGGAAGGGGGAGATTAATTATCTTAGCCTCATCCCTACCCCGCACCCATGCTCTCACTTTAGACCTGCTTGGCTATAGATTGCATCACTTGCACACACACACACACACACACACAGAGAGAGAGAGAGAGAGAGAGAGAGAGACAGACAGACAGACAGACAGACAGACAGACATTTCTTGTCTGGGTCCCTCAGCAACTTGGGGTAGGTGGCAAATTTTCTTGCACACATATCTGCACACATTTCTTACACACATGAGTGCACACACACACACACACACACACACACATTTCTTCTTTGGGTGCCTCAGTAACTTGAGGTAGATGGCAAGCTTCTTATTTACTATTCATCTCTAACTCAGAATCCATTAAGAACAATTTCAAAAGCATCCCTTTGTAATGTATAATCTTGGGCATTTTTAATAGTTCCCGTGATTTTTTTTTTTTAGACCGGATTCCATCAAGTTGCCCTTCCAGTGTAACTTATCTAGCACCCATTCAACCAAAATCCTTAAACCTGGCATTCTTCACCATTGATTGGGGTTTAGAGTTGGCCTAGTACTTAGATAATCTGTGGTTCTAAACCAGAGGCCTTCAAACTTGGCAGCTTTAAGACTTGTGGACTTCAACTCCCAGAATTCCTCCTCCTCCAGTCATGTTAGCTCAGGAATTCTGGGAGTTGAAGTCCACAAGTCTTAAACTTGCCAAGTTTGAAGACCCTTGCTCTATATTATTTATGTAGATATATAAATAGCTAGTGGTAGCTAGCTATATACATATATCAATATATATTTTGATATATAGATATATACTACAGATATATACTCTAGATCAGGGTTCTTCAAACTTGACAACTTTAAGACTGGTGGACTTCAACTCCCAGGATTCCTCCTCCAGTCATGTTAGCTCAGGAATTCTGGGAGTTGAAGTCCACACGTCTTACACTTGCCAAGTTTGAAGACCCTTGCTCTAAACCCACTTTCCTGAAACCAGTACCCTCTTGAGATCACTGCCCAAGGTGGGCAATTTATGGTGGACCTCCGTGGGCTCGACGGGCGGGGAGTTGGAAGGGGCTGCAGGTTGCAGAAGCTTATTGGAAAGAGACTCCCCTTTGGGGGTCTGGACCACCTGGGTTTCTTCCCCCTCCCCAAGGCATCCTGGGAAGTGTAGTTTAGCCTCCTCTGTACCTTCAGCCCCACGTCCTGCGATTTGACGCCGGAGCGAGGATGGCCCCGACCGCCTCTGGGTGGTGCAGCAACGCCGGGCCTTTGTGAGTGAATTGCACGCTCGTTTTGGGGGGATGGAGAAGGGGGCGAGTGGGGACGGTCGGGCGGCGGTTCCGCATTTGGGAGCAGAAGAGGAGGAGAGGAAGAGGAGGAAGGAATGCTGAAGGAGGGAGAGAAAGGCTGGGATTTTGGGGGGTGGGGTGTCTCTGCATCCCCTCCAGGAATCGGAATATCCGGAGAGGGGCCACGGAGGGCTGGGTTGCAAGAGGAGCGACGCCCCCGCGGGTGCGCAAAACGCGTCCCGGAGGCTGCGGCGGGCGCAGGGCTGGCAGCAGCAGCAGCATCGCCCAGACGGTGCCAGGGGTGGGAGGAGCGCAGGATTTGGCCCCGCTCCTGCTGAGCTCCGAAGAGGGCAGCCGGAGGGCGCCTCGGTACCTTCCCGAGCGAGCGGGCTGGGTGGAGCGGCGGGGTGGGGGAGTCCCGGCGCCGTCGGGAAGCCAAAAGCCAGCACCAAGCCCGTTGGAGAGCGCCCCAGTTGGAGAGCGCGCGCGGAGAGGGTGGCGCGCACCTGGATGCCCCTCTCCGGCCGGTCCTGCTCGGGGGTCGCGGTGGGACGTCGCCCCGACCCCTGCCTCGCTTTCCCCGGGCAAGGCAAGAGGGAGAGGCGCTGGAGGAGACGTCACCAGCGGAGCAAACAAACTACCCGGGGGAAATGCAGCGCGCTCCTCGGCTGCGCTTTCCTCCTGCCAAGCGTCTCTCCCCTGCCCATCTTCCCCTCCGCCAGTTGCACCCCCAAAACACGCCTCGGACCTCCGTCCCGACCCCCGCCTGCCTTTTGCACGTCTCTCCCGGCGCCCCTCAAGCCGGCTCCAGAGCCGCGAATTGCGCCCCGGCGGTCGTAAGGACGAACCAGCCGCGCGCAATCACTTTGCGCGCAGAAGTTTTCGCCGCGCGGCAGCGCCGCGGCTGGCCGTCGGAAGCATCGCGCGCGGGAGGGGTGGGGGCCTGGGGAGCCAAGTCGGTTAGCGGGAAGGGGGGGGGGGTCTCCCTTGAGCAGCCTCGCGCACCCACCCATCCAAAAAAGGGAGGGGCGCCTCCCTTCTCTTTTGCGCCCGACTAGCCTGTCTTTCCTTTCCAAAAGCAGAATTTTGGGGCGTCAGATGGAGGCGGCCATCCCTTGTGGATCAAAATTGCAATTCAGTTGGGTTGGGGGTTTGGGGGGGACACACACGCACGCACACACACGTTAAAAAAAAGACTTTGCAACCCACTTTTCCCACCCTGAAATGCCAGAAATTCAGTCTACGGTGGTGTTTTTTTTTTTTTTAATGCACTTTTTTAACCAGGCGGATTAAGAATTAGCCACATAACTTCACAGTGGGGTTTTTTTTTTCCTTTCTTCTATTTTTTTCCCCTCTCTCCCCCAAAGAGTGGTTCAACAACCAACTTTTGGAGTAGCCACATTCCAGAGCATTCACAGCTGGGAACGGCAATGTGTTCCCCTGTGCAGCACTGGGTGTGTGAGTGCGTGAATGTTTGTGGATTTTATGTATATGAGTTTACACCGGATTTGGTTTAACATGCATGCCCTTAAAATCATTGCTCTGCAAAGTTGGGAATCTCTCACTCTATTTTCCTTTTCTCTCCCTTCTTTTTCCCTGTTTTTTTTTTTTTTTGAAAAAAAATCCTTTGAAGGCAAGCCATCCCAAAAGGCATGGGAGAGAAGGACTTTGACCCCCCCCAACCCCCCCCAAAAAACCCACCCAAGATACAATTTTGACTTACCTGACATTCTTCAGCAACAGAAAATGGAGCAATTGCCTTTCCACTCCCAACAGGGACCAAATCAAGGACACTCAGCTGGGCTCCCTAAAGCAGAAGGAAAATATGCAAGAAAACAGGAATTTTGGGATTAAAAAAGAATTCTAAAGCCTTGGTGCAGCTCTTGACTGGGAGACAAACAATATTAATCTTTTATACCTACGGATATAAGTTTGAATTTTTCTCCCCACAAGCCAAGTATTTAAAACCTCCAGAATCCATTGATTTGACAATCAAGGATTGCGCGATAGTTTCAATTTGAATATTCAAAGGCTTCAGAAAATGGACTCTCTTGGAGGAAAACCTAGCATAGCCCCATCTAGGACAGGGTCTGGGGGAACAAGATCCACCGGGCCCACCTCCCTGGAAGCCCCCCTTGGGGGTCCTGCCCAGCTTTTTAGCTCCCTGGCCCCAAACGAGGCAGGCGCCCCCAAAGAGAACCCACAGTTTTGCCGGTGCCAAATTCTAGGCCCTCCCTGGCACTTCCATGCCCCCGTCACCTGATGAGCCTTCCTTGCAACAATTTGGGGAGACCTGGGGATTGGGGTGCATTGGGGAGGGGCTGCCTGATGCATTTGTGGACAAAGAGGGCCTTGAAAAGGGATGTGGTGTGTCCAGGAAAAGAGCATTGTGTCCTGCAAGCAATAACTGTGGGTGACTGGGGGACCTCGTTTTGTGAGCTTTGGGGTCTCTGATGTGCCCCCCAGTTTTTACCTAACTGCCCCCCTTTTTTCCTCCAACGTGGGTGTGATTTTTAAACTTCTCCTTTGCAACAGCTACTCCGATTTGCATTGTGGGAGCGTCCTGTCTTCAGAAAGTTGGCTATTTCCACCGCCCCCCTGTTCTGGCCTTGCAATCACAGGCAAGGCAGGCTGAGGTTGATTGGAACTCCAGAGGAAATGTCTAAATTTTGTATCTGGATTCTTTCACGCCTTTTCCTCCCATCCCTCCTTTAGAAGGAACCCAGGACAGCTGAGTCAATGAAAAACCCAGCCTGCGTTGTTAATGATCTACTATGAATATAATTTGGCCGTTGTTCCCGATTCAATTTTTGTTTTGTTGAAAAATAAGGCTTCAGCAAATGGCCCTGATTGGAGAGAAAGCTGAATTCACGATGTGATTTCTTTTGGGCCAGGGTTTATTCTCCCAGAGCATCTTTTACACGTTGAAATGCTGTGTTCTCCTTCTATTATTATTTTTTAAATCAAACTGTGCATAATCTGGAAAGAGTTATGTGACACTGGAGAAGTGTGAGAAAGTAACCGGGAAGGATTTTATCAATGGAGAAGGCGGTTTGGGGGCTTGGCCACCCCTTAAAATTCAGAGACTGTCAGCTCGACATATGAAACTCCAAGTGAGGAAGAGAGGTGCTAAAACACAACCTAAAGGATTTATAAATTGCTGGGGGTGCTTGCCCAAGGATCTACCCCCCGCAACCATTCATCTCTAAAATAAGAACTTTCTAATCTAGAACAATATAGAATATAACATCTAAAATGATTTTTAAAACAAGGGCTGTCTCATGGTATGGATTCCTGACCTGTAATAATTGTGAAAGTTTAAAGGAGGCCTGCAAACTTTAACCTTGAGTTCTGGTCGTGGTATGAGATTGATTGATTGATGGCTCAATCAGTCAAATTTATATATCTGCCGATCCCATCAAAGGTAACTCTGGAAGGCCAGCAAGAATCAGTAAGAACAATAAATAAAAACCAAAAATGTACAGTAGGAAAAAAAAACCCTTATTAATAAATATCCTACAATCAAAAATGGATGCACTCTGCATATTTTCAGAAAAAGCAGCAGTGATTGAAAAGGAGGGCGGCATTTATTTTGCCTTTTTAAACAGTATGATTGGAGCTCTTGGTTCTCAAAATGCATGAAGGTATCTAAAAGGGAGATCTGCTGTTTAAACTGCAAAAATAAAACTGCGTGTTCTAGATTGATGGATGCCCAAATAAGAAAATATTCCTTTATTATTATTTGTTGGCTGGCAAAGAGAGATGGACAATTTTATTCCAAACAGAAGAGGTCATTTTTTTATTCAAAGAGGAAGCAAAGAAGACAAAGACAGTTGGAATTAAATGCTATTTTTTCATTTATGGGGAAAGTTGGCCTAACCAGTTTAGAACTTCAGTGCTATTTTGTTTTGATGTCCAGTTTCAGAAATGAGGTGGAAACTCCTGGGAGATTATGCAAAATTTGGAATTTTTCCTTTTCCCAGATCTATTGGGCTACAGTTCTCATCACTCCAAACAATAGTGCTAGCTGGGAATAAAAGAAATTGTAGTCTAGTAGATCTAGATGATGCTGACTGGGAAGAGACTGGACATTTATTGTTGCTCTTATGACATAATTTTTGACAGGGCATCCAACCTTGGCAATTTGAAAACCTGTGGACTTCAACTCCCAGAATTCCCTAGCCAACATGGCTCACTGGAAAATTCTGGGCGTCAAAGTCCACAGATCTTAAAGTTGCCAAGTTTGAAGACCCCTGGTTTAGAATCTAAATAGTGCCTTATCAACTTGAGTCATTTCCAAGAGGTAAAAATGGTTGAATGCGAATGGACTTTTTCCAAAACTCAACCAGGGAATCCTAATTCCTGGAGCATCAAAAGTCACCAAATTTGGAAATAATCCTCTCTAAATTTCAGGAAAAAATCAGCATGAGTATGCATAGGACTGGAGTTCATAGTAATAAGCCCTGGCCTTTGATCTACATCCATCTTTATTTTCCTTTCTCCTCCTTGCCTCTTTATCTTTGCTTTTTAACATTGGTTAAAAGTTGACTTAGCAATATATCTGGTTGACATAGCTGGTTTCCTGGATAGCAATTCTCAACTTTGGCAACTTCAAGACGTGTGGACTTCAACTCCCAGAACTCCCCAGCCAGCCACTGCCTTCGACCATTTGTGTCTTTCCTAAGGATTACGGCTAATTTACCTACCAAGTCATCTGCTTTCCATCCATTGTGGGCTTATTTAAAAAAAAGCAGTTCAGAAATGCAGACCTGACCTGCAAGCACCGGAAATTGTGACTGGGGAATTCTGGGAATTGGAGTCCATACATCTGGAAATACCCACGGTTGAGAGATCGGGCCTTAAAGAAACTGAGGGACTTGCCAAAATTCCACCTTGACTATATAGGTAGAGGATGATGGAGATCTGTGTCCCTGGAGCTGAATGGCATAATTCAAAGGACTTTGCACTGCTGTGTCTTCTCTACCAGAGAAGTTTTCAAGGAAGTATGGCTGGCTGGGGAATTCTGGGAGTTGAAGTCCAGGCATCTTAACAGAATAACAGAGTTGGAAGGGACCTTGGAGGTCTTCTAGTCCAGCCCCTTGCTCAGGCAGGAAACCCTACACCACTCCAGACAAAGAGTTGTCCAATCTCTTCTTTAAAAGCTCCCATGTTGGAGCACCCACAACTTCTGAGGCAAGAAGTTGTCAAGGTGGGGAAAACCATGTTTTAGAAAGATGCCACCCATTGCAAGACTAGAGTCTCTACTGTACAACCAACAGAAAGACAGACGCCCCAGCGATGGCCTTTCCTCTTCCACACAGACTGCCGGCTAATGCCTTGGCTACAAGCCTGTGCGGCTGTGTGTGTCCTGCAGGCAGTTGCTGGCCGCAGAAAACTGGGGCAGTGCCCAAACAGCAGATTGCAGGCAGAGGAGGACTCTTATCGAGAGAGAGAATCTGTTCCGGACAAGCCCAGACCACCCCAACTCTACTCCACCTGCCTTCCTTCCTGAATCCAGCTTGTCTTGAGGCCAAAGTCCAGGATGGCTGGAATGCCTTGGCTTGACAAAGGCCTCCAAAGGAGATGTCGCAACAGCCTGAAGAGCGTGTGTGTGTGTGTGTGTGTGTGTGTGTGTGTGTGTGTGTGCTGCATACCCAGCAGGCTGAGGTTGGTTTCCATTCTAGCAAGTTGGAACAGGACTTTTGAGGAGAAGAAAGGAGACAACCAAGCCCTCCAAGGAAGGGAAGGAATGCTTAAGAGGGGCAGGGCAGAGGTTGAAACTTTGGACCTGGAGTCCAGCTGGATTTGGATGTCCTCCTGCCTCGTTCTGGCTGTCCGCGGTTTGCTCAATATCTGAAGAACCTGGTAGAGTTTGAATCTGGTCATAAAAGGAGATCATAAGAACGTTGATGGACCTGCTTGGCAAAAACAAGGCTTAGAAATGAGCTTTGTAGATCTCATCAGTTTTCCTTCTTTCCTCCCCTCCTTCCCTTCTTTTCACTCTTTGTCTCTCCTCCCTCCCTCCCTCCTTCCTTTCCCCATCTCTTTGTCCCTTCCTTCCTTCCTTCCTTCCTTCCTTCCTTCCTTCCTTCCTTCCTTCCTTCCTTCCTTCCTTCCTTCCTTCCTTCCTTCCTTCCTTCCTTCCTTCCTTCCCTCTCTAATCTCCCCTCCCTTCCTTTTCTCTCTATTCTCCCTTTCCTTCCTTCCTTCCTTCCTTCCTTCCTTCCTTCCTTCCTTCCTTCCTTCCTTCCTTCCTTCCTTCCTTCCTTCCTTCCTTCCCTCCCTCCCTCCCTCCCTCCCTCCTCCTTCCTTCCTTCCTTCCTTCCTTCTCTTTCTGTCTTGGTTGCAATGAAGCCAACAAAAACTGGACGACATCAAGGGTGTGTATTTCACATTTTTATTGGCTCGTGACCAAGCCTTCTATTTCTACACTTCCGTATATTAATACATTAAACAAGGGAGTGTTCCAAACAACATACAGTTCAAAGCCAGCCAGTCCCCAGTGGGTCCTCCGCCCCTTCATTCATTCTGGAAAATGGGACAACTGGAGCCTGTGTTTTACTGGGCTGCAGCAACTGGTCTGCAGGGCCAGTTGTGGTCCTGGGATAAGTTTCTTCTCCATCCACGGATCCAGCTGGTTCGAAATGTCCCCAGTTGCAACCCAGCCTTCGATGCAATTGGCTATGTTGACACATTTTAACCACCACTGCACCATGATCAAAAAGGGAGCAAGGAAGCACAGTCTGGGAGAGAAAACCGCTCTTTTCAAAAATGCTCCTCAGAGGATTTCGTGAAGGTGTTCCAAAGTCACCTGTGAACACAATCTGGTGTGCAGGTGCTTGGAATTCTACCCTGTGGTCCTTTGCAGTTCTGATCTCCAGAAATCCTGCCTAGGTCCTGTTTGTTTGGCTATTGGGGGCGGGGGTGTGTGTCTCTGTTCAAAGCATTATGGAGTCTTTGCAGACCATTATGGAAGGGGGCATAAAACAATCACCACCCCCTCTCAAGGGGGGGCCATTGGGCTGTGTTTGCAGAGGAAGCCCCCCCTGTGGTTCAACTGGAGGAGTCCCTTGCAAAGAATCCGGGATCTTTTAGCAAAGACCTCCATCTGCCGGCCAGCAATGAGAATGCAACGCTCCTCTTGGGGAGCAACTTACCTGGGATAAGGGAAAAAAGCATTTGAGCAGGTTATACCTTTCTGCTAGTTTGATTTAAAAAAAAATGCTTTGAGTTAAGGGGAACAGGGGAAGAGTGCTCTCTTTACAGTACTGTGGGGAGAAATTTAACCAGAGCACAGATTCAGTTCTTCCCTTTGTGTTTCTGGACTGGCGTCCTTACAAGGGGATAAGATTCCAGGTTCAACCATTGTACTAACCACGGTTTGATGAGATGAGTTCATAGTAACCCCAAACCAAAACACAATGTGGCAAGCAGGAAGATCCGGGTCCCACGGTGTCTTTGAGAAACAACTTCCTTAAGGCGGGCTTCCCTTTCAGCACATGTTAAGGTGTTCGGCTGGAATAGAATCCTAGAGTAATAAGAGGTGGAAGGGACCTTGGAGGTCTTCTAGTCCAACCCCCTGCTCCAACAGGAGACGCTGTACCATTTCAGACAAATGGGTCGTCCAGTCTCTTTTTCAAAAGTGCTGGAGCACCCACAGTTTCTGAAGGCAAGTCGTTCCACGGATTAACTCTTCTCCGTGTCAGGAAATGTCTCCTTAGTTCGAAGTCGATTCCTCTCCTTGATGAGTTTCCATCCGTTGCTTCTCGTCTTGTCGTGTGTCAATAAACAGGATTATGATTCGGGCTGGGAACCTCAGTAGCATCAATCCAGCATTGCCTGAGAGCCAGGTTAGGGGTCCATGAGTCCACTTGGAGGGTTGAGATTCAATGAGCGCAAAAAGGAAACGTTTCTTGCTTTGCCAGGGGTGGGTTCTAGAAGGGAGGGTGAGGACAGTGCATTGTTGAAGGCAACTCGCGTGTGGAACATTTGCATGCGCAGCTCCATCTTGTGGCCACACATCACCCTGTCTGTCAGTACCTGTCGCTCTGCTTATTGTGCTTCAAAGATGTCCTTCGTGCCCTAGTGTTGGGGAAAGGATGCTACAGGCTGCCCAAACATCCATGAAAAGATAGCAGCGGGACCCTTCATAGGGGGTTTTATAGTGTACAGGTAATCCTCGATTTACAACAATTCATTTACTGTTTGGAAGTTACAACGGCACTGAACAAAATGACTGACAACTAAAAACACTTCTTTGGTCTTTTTAGTTGCCAGCAGAAAGGGAGTGGGGGGAAAACAGTGCATTCCTTAAATGCTTCAGATAAATCGCTTTGGCAGCCGAAGCTTCTGGCGCACAAGATTATTACTGGAGAGCATGATTGACACTCGTGCATGTCAGAGTCCTGACAACAACTTATGGCCTTGTTTCACACTTATGACTGTTGTGACCTTGTTTCACACTTATGACTTGGCAACTGGCTCATATTTATGACAGTAGCAGCATCCCAGAATCAAGCGATCACCTTTTGCGACCTTCTGTCAATGGGGAAGTTAGATTCAAGGTGGATTTAAAGGAGACCTGCTTGCTTTCATTATGTGGCTCCATCTTTAAGGGCCACTTTAGAGATGCAAAATTCAGAATTCTCCCCTTTGGTCGAAGTCAAAACCTGCTCAAAGAAATCACCCTCCGTGGTTCTGTTCTGTGACTTGTTGGGAGAAGAGGAAGTTTGTTCTGGTCATGTACTTGTTCTGTCCAAACCTGGCAACTTTAAGACGTGTGGACTTCAACTCCCAGAATTCCCTAGCCAGCATAGCATAGTTGCCAAGGTTGGAGACCCCTGGCATAGTGTAGCATAGCATGCTGGGCAGTGGTGGGATTCAATTTTTTTTTACTACCGGTTCTGTGGGCGTGGCTTGGTGGGCGTGGCAGGGGAAGGATACTGTAAAATCTCCAGTCAGAGGTGGGATTTGCCGGTTCTCCAAACTACTCAAAATTTCCGCAACCGGTTCTCCAGAACTGGTCAGAACTTGCTGAATACCACCTCTGCAGCTGGGGAATTCTGGGAGTTGAAGTGCACAAGTCTTAAAGTTGCCAAGGTTGGAGACCCCGATACGAAGAATGGCAGATGACATAGAGAACTATCAGAGAATGGCATGTCTGTGAAATGTATTTACAAAAGTACAGTAGGTATGTTGCTCAACCACAGAGCAGCTAAGTAGATCAGGCATTGCAAACCCAACTTTTTGGCCGTTCGTCCTGTGCTGTCTATGCTAATTGGGCCCAGCTCCGCCCTGATGCCTCCCACTTGACCCACTGACATCTTCTGCAAGCAAAGAAACATGGTTTCCATGAGCCAGGGTTGCCCATACACAACACAACCTTGCCATAACTGACTTTTGATTGTTAGTGTTGGGATGATAGGGATGTGATTGCAAGGAAGCCTCAACTAGGTTGGATCTGGCTTTGAACCAGTGTAGCTTTGAAGGCCTCGAACCACCTTCCAACTTCAACATTTGTAGCCGTGGCTTCAACAAAACAGAAACCAAGTCTTGGCTGCCTCTCCTTTCTGCTCAGTAAGTCCTTCGTTCCTCATAGGATCCCCAGAGAAGACTCGGGTCTTCCTTGGGCCAGAAAGAGCTGCTATCTTGGAGAGCGGCTGTATCTGAAGACTCCTCAGAAGACCCTGGAAGCATCTTGAGACCAGGGAGGTCATTGGCTGCAGCAGCCGTGAAAGAGGAGAAGGGCGAGTTTGAAGAGGCAGAGAAAACAGCTGGATACTGGACATCTTCAAGCGGGTGAAAGGAATAAGACTGGATTCCAGAGAGGGTTAAATTCCAGTTGGGGTTTCTACAGTGGGAAGCTGTCCCTGGCTCATGAGCTGAAAGGCAGCTGGAGGCTGGAGCTACTTGGAGAGGTTCTGGACATGCTTCCAACTGACCAAGGTTGTCCGGCATAGATTGTTCCCAGGAGTCTCTCTGCTGGAGGAAGGAAGAGGGGTGCATTTAAAGATCTAAAAGTGTTGAAGGAGAATAACCGTCTCCAAGATACTTTTAACTTGCCTACACAAAGGAGCACATCAAGATGGCTCAATTACCATTAATCTTTTCATCACTCCTTATTGCCCATCCCCTCCCACTTGTGACTGTATGACTGTAACTTTGTCGCTTGTATCCTAACGATTTATATTGACTGTTTCCTAGTATGACTTGATGGCTTATTGTACCCTGTGACCATCATTAAGTGTTGTACCTGATAATTCTTGACTCTTGACGAATGTCTCTTTTCTTTTATGTGCACTGAGAGCATTTGCACCAAGACAAATTCCTTGTGTGTCCAATCAAACTTGGCCAATAAAGAATTCTATTCTATTCTATTCTTAAACTATCCCCTATTGACCTTACCCCATTCCTACGAGGTCTGTAAAGGGCGTGCATAAGCGCACCATCATGCCTACCATCCCTGTCCTATTGTCCCCATTTATTTATACCTATTTCCTGTATTCATACTCATGTTTATTCTTATACCTATTATCTTGTAAGTGATTGACAAGTCAAATAAATAAATAAAAAACTCAGAATTTGAGGTGAGAAGTTCTCCAGTTCTATCTATCTATCTATCTATCTATCTATCTATCTATCTATCTATCTATCTATCTATCTATCTATCTATCTATTTTTTTGAAGAACCCACTTTGAAATGTCAAGAGAGGAACCACAGTTTGAAGTGTGCATGAAATACTGCACTGCACCTTTGCAAGCACATAACATGGCCCTGGGAGCAGACTTTAACACCTTGAGGTCAGTGGTGGGTTTCAAAACTTTTTCCTACCAGTTCTGTGTGAGCCCACACACCAAACGCAGGCTTCACGTGCACACACCGTTTTCCACTCACCTTCTGCTGCAAGCCCTGTGTGTAAAAGAGCTGATACGCGGCAATTGGCTGTGCTGCGCAAAGCAGCTGAACTTGAAAACCAGGAAATAAAGGTCAGAATAGATCTGGGGTGAATGGGAGAGCCCAGAAGCTGATCCTCGGAGCTACCGGTTCAGCCAAACAGGGCCGAACCAGTAGAATATCACCACTGCTCGAAATCAACCGTCTTTGAATGCAACCTAGTTGTTAAAAACAGGAGCTTCTAATCGATCGGTCGATAAAAACAATGCGCTTTGAAAAGCCAGGGCGATGTTCTTGCTATCCAGTCTGTAGAGTATTGGATCAATAACTGCTCCCCCCCCCCCGCCAGCCTGAGCCACACGGAACAGGTTCTGGACTTTCCCCAGATGTGTCTGGCCCACATTCACCACACACAATTTTCTCTTTGCTGTACTGTCCAACAACCTCATTCTTTTCAATGGATGGGCCCACAATTCAGAGTGGGTGTTAGCACTGGGTAGCAGACAGCTGAGTTTGTGAATTTCCTGCCCTCTGGGATTTAATTGGGTACAATTTGCACAACAGTGGGCTTTTCCTCCTTGCTCCTAACCACAGTTCAGAGTGCCCTAACCACACACACACACACACACACACACACACACACACCTGATGAGAATCTCACAACACTCTCATCTCCAACCTAAAAGCGAGACAGCCTTCAGTTAGCTGGACTGGTGTTAAACTGGCCTTCCCACTTCCCTGACACCATCAAGGTGTGTAAAATCAGGCCATCATTGTTAACCACCATCTCGGTTAAGAGATGCAACAGCTTGAAATGGGCAACAATGGGCAGAACGGGAATCAGTGATGAAGAGCAAATGTCAAGCCATGATTTTTTGTTCTGCCAACCATAGCATTGAATGGGCAGCTTCGGCTAAGCCACAGGGAGAGGCCCCATAGACGGAGCTGAGAAGGTGGTGGTTCATCAAACTCAAGGCAAAACAAAAGCATGGTATGATTTAGCACAATCTGAGAATCCAGTCGACATGTCATTTAGAGGCACTGTACAAAATTCAGCACAACCCAACAACTTCAGGGGATTCTGTCATGTGGCCATTGGCTCTCCAGAAGCATCTCCGGGACTAGAATGGGAAACAAAACTACTTACACCCCTAAGGAAAATGTGGGGATTTTTTTTAGGGTTCAACTATTGATGTTCTCCCAGTGTTCCATTGAAGTTGCCCATCTGCCCGAACCCCTTTGTCGATGGTCAAAGATCATGGATAATTTTTGGAGAACCATCAGGTTCTCAACTCCACCATGGATTTTTTCAAAAAAATGTTTGAGCTCCAAGGTTGGTAGGAACAGAAAGATGGACTACGCGGTGCACCCAAAAACGAACAATAACCGAGGTCCTCCTCCATTTAATCCCATTGTCCTCTACTTACACTGAAATAATGAGCTGAATCTCTGGGAAAGGATGATGTTGAGTTGCCAAGGATAGCAGAGGCTCCAGAAGGGATGATGGATGCAGCCCGTTGGTCCACATACTGATCGATTAAGTGGGCATCCAGGGACAAAGAGTATCCCTGACTTGCTGGGGATTCATAAGTCAACGACTTGGGTAGCAAGGAGGAACTGTAGACGTCGCTGGAAATATCTTTGCTGTTGTGTAAGTCCATATCTGTTGTCAAGGATCTTCGAACACCATAATAACCAGATGCTGTGGGAGAACCTTTGGGCCATGGAGAAATGGATAATCAGGGTGTGGTAGCAGCAGGAAGGGGGAAACATGAACATATAGAAACTATTAAGAGTGTCATAATTTTGGAGCTGTCACCAAATTAAATAAGCATTTGGTGGTTGTCAAGGATGTCTAATCAATTAATTTATGAATGTAATATATAGATTATCCTTGGGCCAATAAGGGTTTGTCTTGGGTTTTGAATGATGGGTGTATTTTTTTTTCATAAGAGGAACTTCAGGGAGGCATGTTTCAGCTTGCGTGTGAAAATGAAGGGGGAATTTCTTGTTTAACATGAGTTAGATCAGGAGTCCCACGTTAATGGAAGATTTTTTTTTAAATTGGAGGAATAGGAGGAATGGATAGCGATGTAGTTATTAAAATACTTACTGGGTAGTGGAACAAAAGATGGTTGAGAGCTCACAACGCTTCCCTGAAAGAAAAACACAACATCTTGAAAAGGAATTTGGGCTGAGTTTGCCCAGCAGCTAAGCCACAAAAAGTGCTTTGCAAGCCAGAATAGCTGGAGCCACGTCACATGGTAAAGCCAACCCTGAACAAAGGACGTTGTAGCTTAGCATGCTACCTGAACTCAGGTGTCGTAAGATGCCATCTTAGATCAAACACACCAAAAGTGTGGAATCCTTTCCAGGTATAGACCGAATTTGAAGTTTCCGATTTGCAAATTCATGCTTCAAGCCAGTGCTGTGGCCAGGAGCATCTCTGGGGGAGACAGGGTCAAAGATGGCAGTCTCGCGCATACACAATTGAGCCCTACATCCGTTTTCACATCCGTCACAACTATGCTCTTTATTTTGGGCAATGCTGCTGCAGGAGGAAAATTTAGCCACGAGGATGCCAATAGGTTACTCACAGTACTCTCAGATTCAGCCCATGAAATATTTGCTAATGCCTTATACTTTTTCACATGAAATAAAAACTGGCTGAGGAATAATCCTATTAGCAGCATGCAAGTAATTGCACTGAATTGAAATGAAATCCTGTTTATTGGTCTTTCTCGGCTCCACCCACCAATGTGTACTGGCTAAACCTGCCTTGGGAATCCCAGAGCTCAGAATGTCACTGAAAAATAATCAAGGTATGTTACACCAAGATAAAATCCCAGAAGCTGAGTTGTATAAAGAGAGGATGTTAGGATTAGGGTTAGAGGATGGGATAACAAGTAATGGATGGAAACTCATAAAGGAGAGAACCAATCTAGAATTTAAGGAGAAATTTCTTGACAGTGAGAATGATTGGAAAAACTTGCCTCCAGAAGTTGTGGGATTGGACAACCGTTTGTCTGAAGTGGTCTAGGGTCTCCTGCTTGAGCAGGGGTTGGACTAGAAGACCTCCAAGGTCCCTTCCAACTCTGTTATTCTGTATTTTGTATGTGTATCTAAAAAAAGGGGTTACTTTATAGTCAATTTCACTGCCGTGTTGAGACCCAGATCCAATGGTCAACCCCCTACATATTCCAAGAAAAAGAAGCTAAGCCAAGCTAGCTTTTGGCCTAGATCTGCAGAAGGAATGATGAAAAAAGATGGCCCTGATTTCCTTTCAGAACTAATTCAAGGGCATTCTTTATTGTATCTTTCCAGCTCATCAATTACGTACAACTGAGTTGCCCTGAATAGCAAATGCTACCATTAGTTTTCAGCCAGGCATCCTTCCTCAGTTTGCATACTGTAAACAGGAGTTTCCTGTCCTAGCAAGCAACCAAATTTAGAGGTCTGGATTTGAATTAAAATTTGCCAGTGTCAAGATTACCTCTTGGTGACCAACGCCCAGCTTCCACCTGGACACCAGCTAGCCCATGGAAATGAGCTCATTAGAGCTCATGGCTGTTACCAGCCAGAGGTTAAAAACAGAAAGCAAACCTAACGATCCAAGGGTGGGGAGCAGGTGGAGAACTTCAGATGCCACCACCAACACCACCTTGGTGGAACTGTGACAGGTGGATTGGAAGCCATTGGTACAAGGTTTGTTTCTTTAGGAGCGTTTTTCCATCTCAGGAGCTTTAAGACGGGTGGCCTTCAATCCCCAGAATTCCCCCAGCCAGCATGCTAGGAGGACGAGAGAGCACTATAAGAAGAAATCACTCAAGACTAAGTAGACTACAAAGGAGGAAGGTCTTGCTTACAAATTCTCCAGCTCGCCAGTCAGATGCCCAAGGCTAGCCTGCTCCAAAGAAGAAGGCCTTTAGGCTTGGTCCACCAGAAGGATGTCTCCAATCAATCTGAATAGAGCTGGAAGGGCAAGTCCCTTGCTCAAGCAAGAGATCTTATATCATTTCAGACAGGTGGCTGTCCAATCTCATCTTTAAAAAAACCTCCAGAAGCACCTACAACTTCTGAAGGCAACTTCTGTTCCACTGGTTAATTGTCCTCACTGTTAGGAAGTTTCTCCTTAATTCCACATTGCTTCTCTCCTTGGAGAGTTTCCAGCCAATGTTTCTTGTCCTGCCCTCTGATGCTTTGGAGAATTATTTGAGCTCCTCTTCTTTGTGGCAGCACCTCAGTTACTGGAATACTGCTATCATGTCACCCATAATCCTTCTTTTCTCAAGACTAGCCATGCTCAGTTCCTGCAACTGTTCTTGGTATGTTTTTGTCTCCAGGCCCTTAATCATCTTAGTTGCTCTTTGCATTTTTCCCCTCTCAACCTCAGCAATTTTGAGATGTATGGACTCCTAGATCCCAGCCAGCATGTTGAGAATCCTGGGTGTTGAAATCCACATATCTAAAAGTTGCTGAGGTTGACAAACAGAAATGTAGGACTTCAACACCAAGAATTCTCGGCACACTGGCTGGGATTTAGGAACTGAAGTCCATGCATCTCAAAGCTGTTGAGGTTGAGATAACTTTTCTGGTGGACCAAGCATGAAAGTCTTCTCTTTGGAGCAGGCTAGCATGAGAACATCTGTGAATTGATCTGGGCCTGTTTGTCTTCATTTTAGTCTTGGACTCTAACTTGGTTTACTTGCCTGGTCTGTTGCTTTATCCTCATACTTATACTCCTTTAACCCAGTCTTTTTCAAACTTGGCAACTTTAAGACTTGTGGATTTGAACACCCATGTTATCATTATTATTTAGTAACAATAAAGAATGTGAAGATGAACATAAACTCTTGCAAAACCAGGCAACCAGCACTGTGGTTTCTTTAACTGGTCATTCCCCCAGGTAAACACAAACGGACTTGCAGGTATCTGGGTCAGTCACCAGGATAACTTCTCTCTAACAGGGCAGTTCCCTGAAGATGCCTTCGGGCACAAAGCCAAAAGCTGGAAGACAAAACGTCTGGTCCCGGTGACCAACCAAGATCGGATCCTGCAACATTATCCTGGGACACATATATTTGCCTTCATTTGTGATCAATGAACTTCACCAGAATGTTGGTCATTGATCATCAGAAAGATCTCACGGAATTCTGCCATCTGGCATGTATGGAAATCCAACTTAGAGATCGCAAATGGCGGGATTGTTTGGAAGATAAAAGGCCAGCTTTTTACAAGCCCAAATAATGCTGCATTTTGCTAACAAATAACAGGTACACACCCTAATAATGTCCAATCCAGGCACCTGTTGCAAGGGGAATTTTGCTAAAATGGAGGGTGTGTTCTCCAAAGATAAGTTCAGAGGAACGAGCCATTTCCTTCCTCCTCATCTCGGCTGTGTTCGTGCACCTGCTGTTTGCTCACCGTTTATTGTATCTCTTGTCCAACAACTGTATTGATGAGTGCATGGATAGAGCAACCAACTTGGGCAGAAGGCTCTCTGTGCAAATAAGGAAGCAGCTCTCTTATTTTGGGGTTGGTCCAACCAACCAGAGTGAAAAGTGATCACAAAGATGGCATAGCAATTATCATAGGTAGTCCTCAGATTGCAACAGGTTGTTTAGCAACCAGTCAAAGTTCCTGGGAGCTATGCACAACTTAGAATCGAAGTTCTGATGGTTGACAACCTGGCTGCATTTATGGATGTTTGCAGCATCCTGCAGTCACATGACAATGTTTTACGACTGTTGCCAAAAAACAAAACCAGGATTTATTTCCGTTTTTCAGCAAAACTGCACCACAAACTATTGGTTCGTTTAATGGCTGTCGTGTTTAACGACTGCCATAAGGAATATTATAAAAGCAGGTCGGTTACGTGACTGACCCATTTTATGACTACTGTGACTTATAACCATGATGGAGAGGCTCCATTACGGTTGTAAGTCAAGACAACCTCTATAATGTTGCATATTGTTGACCAGAATAGCCCTTACTAAATGCTACTATAGCCATTGGTCCACATGGGAAATTCCCCTGCAACATGATTTTTTTTTCTCAAACGTTGCCCTAGATATTAAATATAAAATACATACGGCAGATATTGAGTCTTCCTGCCTAAGCAGCTTACATTTTTAGCCATGGTTAAAGGTTGCTGCATCAGAACCAGGTTTTGGAGAAGGAAGGTAAGAGACGGCGACTTACACTTCGTCGCAAGCTGCTCGTTTGCATTGAGCGCTTTTCAGCCAGCAGATCCTTCACTGTGTGTTTGACGCGCACACCTTGATAAATACGCTTGCCATAGTCTGTGGGGACTAAAGAAGACAAGATACGTGAGCAGGAAAGGAAAGGATCTCATAAAGGATGCTGGATGAAGAAAAGATTCAACTCCAGAGGTGTCCAACCTCAACAACTTGAAGACCTGTGGGCTTGAATTTCTCCTGCTGACTGGGGAATTCTGGGAGCTGATTTCCACAAATCTTCAAATTGCCATCCCTGAATCTACACGATTCAAGGATAGATCTCTGCTCCAGGAGCTAACTAAACCTTGTATGTTAATTGTGAGAATAAAAAGAGGTAGAGTAAGGCTACATGGTTTGTTCTTTCATTCATGGATCGAAGGTGCCATCAAGTCCAGGGTCAACAGGCCAAGCTTGGGTAAATGTTTTGTGCTCCAAGGGGATTGACTGACTGACTGACTGACTGACTGATTGATTGATGGATTTAGATATATCCTATTCAGGGGTCATTGAAACCTTCCAATCCCCATCTTGAAATATCTGGTGTTATAAATACAACGGAAGGACTGATGTTCAACCAGTCATCCTGAGATTGATTTGGATTTGGTTTTGTCAATGAGAAGCTAGCTAGGAGGAAGCAATGATAACATAGTCTAATGTGCAGATTCAATTTTTGTTTAAGGTGAATCAAAGTCTCTTTGTGGCTTGATTCAACCAGAGTAGAGAACATTTTGTTGATTTTTCAAGAGTTTGCCATTGTAACTTTGAACAGTCACTAAGTGAAGGGTTGTAAGTTGAAGAGTACTCGTATTTTTCAAAATATCATTCCAAGCTGGAAATGATATATTTTTTCCCACTCACAGAAGCACTTCCTGAATCATTGGCAGCCATGGCTTTCACCAGATGCTTCTCTGTATATTTTGCTGCTCTTGGGGGTGGGTGGGTGTCCATTCTAATCTCATTCAACTTGAAATAATGAAGCAGATTCTTTTATTCTGCCTTTGGAACTGTGCCCAATCGTCATCTTCATTTAACGACCCCATAATTCCTTGCGGGGTGGAGTCTAGGCAATTGAATGGAGCTACCAGAGTGTTTTAATGGCCAGATGCCCTTCCTGTCACCAATGTGGAGTTTTGTTCAACAGATATATTCTCAGTGTGCCCAGAGAGAGAAATATCTGCCTCTACCTAGGATTGAACTGAAAACCTCCTGAGTGTGAGGCGAGAGCTTTTGGAACGGTGCACAAGGCACATTAAAAACCAAAACAGAGCTGCAATCTTGACTTCTGGAGTCATACCCTGAAGACACCCCAACACTCACAGAAAGAATCTACTGTGCAGAAGTGAGAAACAGCCTGAGCGGAACTTTCAGCCAGCTGTTATTTGAGGTTCCACTTAAAGTTTTAGGAAACAATGCAACTACAAAACTGGAGCATCTTTCAAGCTCAAATAAAGTGTCCTAGGAGGAAAATTATTTGATCTTTTATGTATATTGACCTACCCTTCCAAGGGTAGGTCTTTTTGTGCATAACTGTTTTGTGCTTTTGTTCTCTATCTATTTATTTATTTAGCATATGGCATTTATTTCGCGTTTTGTTCCGCTTGGGAAATAGAGATAGATTAGTTCTGCAAATTGGGAGCGGTAATCCATAGAAAGCCTTTTCAAGATCTAGGACAATGGAACGGCTAGCCATCAAATCTTTAGACCTGTTCTATCCCGATTTTGGCTGCAAGTGATCTAAAAAAGGCAGCAGACCCCCCCTCCCCCCTTAAATAAAAATATTTATAGGAATCAGTTGTGATCAGAAATAACTATGTACCCAGTCAATAGGGAGAATCAAAGAAAATCCAAGCAATCAGTTTCCTGGTTTGTCTGGAGCTTAAGTCAGAGAGTGAAGCTGGTTCAAGATTCTGTCTTAGGATAAAACTGCTCCTTGGTTTTTATTTAAATAAAGCTACTTGGAAACCTCTGTCTTTTCTTCAGTCCAGAAGGAAAAGGGTTTCCCCCCGATCTTTCCCTTTACTCAGCTAAGATGCACGCATCCAAATACAATAATTACAGCATTTTAGGAAACTTCACCACCACAAACTGTCTGAAACGGTTCAGTTGGCAGGATTTGAAATCAAGACTTTCCTGTATTTTGGGTTCTGTGGAATTAGCCTTGAGTTTGGCAATGATAGTAAATTGCCTGACCTGGAGGTTCTATTTTGGATACATACTTTTGAGGGAGGCAATGTACAGGCAGTTCTTGACTTAACAATCTCAAGTGGGGGAAGAATTTCTATTGCCAAAAGCAAGGTGGCTGTTTACTATCTTGCAGCTGACTTTACAAACTTCTATGCCACTGTTGCTAAACGAATTAATACACGTGAAGTGGATCAAGTCAATACTTACCAGTTTCCATGCTCAAGGGGGACTATTTCTCTCTCTGTAAATTTAGCAGAATATTTGAGGAAATCTGCTGTCATGAACTTGGATGCTGCCGCAGAAGACTCTCTTTCTTACTCACGCTCACTTTGAATTGAACAGAAATGGCTTTTTCCGCAATTTTAGAAGACATCTCAGAAATGAGTTCTGTAGGATTTGTATAAATGCAAATCCTTTGATGTCTGTTTAGATGTAATTTGCATAGTCAGCGAGGAAAAGGTGCTTTCACTGAGCCAAAATGCATAATTTTAGGAGCAAGAGAGGATGGAATGGATGGGTGGATGGATGGACAGATAAATGTTCGTTTTTACAAATAGACTTTTGCTACATGAAAAAGTTAAATGAAGAATGTTTAAGATTGTGAGGAGTCCTACAATTACTTGTTATTTTTAATAATTAGAACTGATATTGAGTATTTGCAATTGTAAAAAAAACCCTGCTTTATAGCTAAATAAATGTTCTAGATCTTGGTCTGGACAGTTTACACTGTAATCCAAACTCCTGTGCATATACAACACAAAGAGAGTTTTTCCCATTTCCCATTGTCCTTTAGTTAGAAAGCTGTTCCTTAACTTTATTTCAATCTATGTTATAATAGTAATGACTCTTAGTAAACTATAAATAACAAAAGGGAAAAAAATTCCTCAACCATATATTGCATTTATTAATGATACTTTTGTGCATTCCATTGCATAAGCTTCTCTGGAAAATTTATAGCAACCCTAAAAGTTACTTTGATGCAAAGTAATATTTTCAAACAAATACACTTAAACATATTAACATAAGTCACAGACTTTACAAGCCAAACAATTTATTTATTTATTTATTTTTTAAAAAATGAAATTCCTCCTGGAAGGAATTAAAGATATAGGTAGGTTACAGTAAAGACAAACTTAAAATGAAAATTTATCTGTGCTCAAATCTGATTCTGGATGCACCTTTCTATTTTAGCATCATTTTGGAAATCAAATACATCTTTAAATTTTTTGGAAAAGGTTTTATTTTGTTTGGATATTTCATATTGCTATCAATTGTTATGAAAAATGTTGGTTGGATCTCACTTTGGTCATCTTTAGATCAGACTAATTGATATCAGTGGGACTTAAAACTATTTCCATGCTTTATGGGGAGATGCAGTTTGCAGGACTTGGGGTGTTTTATGAGATGATACAAAGGCTGAATTATTCATGCAGATCTGGGCGTAATTTATTCATTTTTTTCTGACAGAACAGTCAAGGATAGCTAGGTACACAACCTACATTGCAAAAGGCTACATATTTATTACATCTTGCTCTATTTTTAGTGCAACACAATGAACATTTGATTTCAGTAAGATCCAAAATCCTTGGCATAACCAGTTCCTTACAATATGTAATCTAAGTTTGAGTTTGGTACAAGTGAGGTCAAGCCTCTCTCACCCCTCTAGGCAAAATGGGCAGCATATAAATCGAATAATAAAAATTATAATTTAAAAAAACTCTTTCTACTCTAGCCAATGCAACTTTCATTGTCTTCTATCCAAGTACTAAAAACTATGCTCCTGATCCAGAGTTTCTTGAACATTCTCCGGGGATGTTTAGAAGGGTGATCTTCTAAAATGCCTAATAAAAGTATTGTTTGAGATGCAATTTCTGCATTGGCTTGATTCCAATCCCCACCCACTTCCCCCTCTTTATAGTAACAGTATGGGGCAAGGCAAGAAGTGGGAAGAACCTGGTAACTTGCACCAAAGTCTGCAAAAATTCTGGACGACAAAACACTTTTCACTTTTTTTTAAATTTTCTCTTAATCTTTGATTTCTGGACTCCCAAATTAAATGGATCCTTTTTTCCACGGGGCAGGTTAGGATGAACGAGGAATCCTATTGAAACCTGGAACCATTACTCGACAACCTTCTGTTCTCTGTCGGACCTAACACCGCGATGCTCTCGCTTTTGACAGGCCGGCTAGGTCCCGCCCTCCCCTGGCCACACCATTGGCTGCTTCGGACGCCTCCGGCGCCTTTATTGGCTGTTGAAATTAATCCGGACGGCTCGCGGGCGCGCAGGTGGAGGGGGGGGGAAGGAGTCGTCGCGTCGGACGTCGGCCGGCCGGGAAACACTCGGTAACTATGGAAACGCGGCCTAGTGGGTGCCCCCGGGCCTTGGCTCCCCGAACCGGAGGGCGTTTTTGTTCCTCCAGACCCTGTTTTTTCAGCTAGGGAGGTCTCGACCGGGGACCTTTCTTCGGTCCCGCCTGGTGGGTGTGCGGACGCTGCACGAAAGGGCGAGGCGCCGAGGAAGGAGCGACTCAGATGATGGACGGGGGGCGTCTCTGGCCGGGTGGGCTTTCAGCTACGCGGAGCCCCGGCCTTGGCCGAGCTGGTGGGGATTAGTGGAACCCAAGTTCAGCTAAATTCTGGAAGCCTCCGGGTCGGCCAAAGGTGCTTTGTTTTTCTCAGGAGGGGCAAAAAAAGGGCAACAGCAATGGATAGAAACGCGAAGGGAGATTATTATTGTATATTGTTTTATATAATATTGACAGCTTTCTATATGTAGATAGTGTAAAATACAATATGTTATGTTATGTTATGTTATGTTAAATAGCATGTATACTTGTGTGTTTATAGTAATATGCACTTTATAATTTAATTCGTATAATTTGGTATGTCTGCCTGCTCCAGAAGACTTTGGACATAAAAACCACAAAAATGGTAAAACTAAATTTACATGTTCTCCCTTCTTTCATCTCCTTCTGTATCTATCTATCCATCTTTATCTATCTATCTATCTATCTATCTATCTATCTATCTATCTATCTATCTATCTATCTATCTATCTATCTATCTATCTCATCTATCCATCCGTCCATATACATATGTATAAAATCACACACATACATGTACATAGCATTGTGTGTGTGTAAATATTGTCTATACTATACATAGTATGTCTATAGAATGTATAACTATATGTAATATATATTTAGCATCATATAGCATAAGATGCAATATATTATAATATGCATATAAGCATTTATGTATACTTTTTCTCCTTGCTTGCCTGCCCTGTCCTTTGGACCGAAGGAAGGCCATTGTGGTTTTGCTAGAAATTCATTGCAGTCGGCTTGCCCTGAAGCGCTTCCTCACAGCGAATCCTTGGAATTGAAGAATTGGATGAGGATGCTTTTCTAAAGACTGTAAAATCCACAGGATAATTGGGAGTCGGGAGGTGCGTTGGGCAGAATTCCAGCTCTTCCCATCAACCCCTTTCCGAGGCTGGAGGGAAGGTGACAGAAGACCTCCTTCGGGATGTGTGTGTGTGAGAGACACACACACACACACACACCCTTTCTCCGATTGCCCTGCAGGGTTGTGGCCATGCCTCCTGGGAAGACAGGGGAAAAAGAGACTTTGGTCCTGCAGTGTGAATGGGAAATCTGCAGCTTTGTGGCCTCGAAGATGGAAGAATTTTGTGAACACGTGTCACAGCACCTGCAGCAGCATCTCCAGGGAAAGGAGGACAATGAGATGGATTCTCTTGGTGAGGGGCATGCCGGGCAGGTTTGGTTCTCAGTTTAGCAGAATCTTCTAGGAGGGTTTGCAGGACATCAAGCTGTGATGCAGACCAAAAGGCTTTGGGGCTTTGATCGCCTGGTTGGGGCTATCGCCCTGACTTTTTTTGACCTCCTTGGACATCACAGTGACTCTTATTTGCTTTTAATATGAGCTGTGTGGCATTCCTCTTTGAAAATTGGCACAATGCTTCTCTGTATTCCCTTCCTCCTCTTGTTAAAAGAATGGATTGATTTCATTAGAAAACCCTTATGCTCCTCTAAATTACCTTTCTGGTTCAATGCCAGCCAGCCAGCCTATTGGTCTTTCTTATTGCAGATAGTCCTGTTAGCCATTGGGGTTTGCCCAAAGCTCCCACTGGAATTGCAAGGGAGAAGTTGCAGCCCCTTCACTACTATAGTTAACTTATGTCAGTGCAAAATTGAAGCAGGCCAGTGGCTGTAGGCAAGGGACATGTGGAGAAGGCAGGATTAAGCTAAACTGGGTTTCAAAAGGTAGTGAGAGCGTGAATCGGCGAAAGAAAGAAGGGAAAAAAAGAAAGGAAAGGAAAAAGGGAAAGAAAGAAAAAGAAAGAAGGGGTTAGTTGAGAAAAGCTGAGAAAGTTACTTTCTCTGGCTTCTTTTTTAATTACAAGCTTCAGTATTAAATCAGAATTGTTTCTGTTTTATAAATCACATCCAGAAACGGGAGGGTGATCAAGACCAATTACTAAGTGGAAATGTGTGATGTAAGTCTGTCTCTTGCAGGTATGAGCTTCGTGCTTGCTCTATAAACTCTCTCTTTTCCCTCCCCAGAAGAATACTCTTGCCTCTGGCAGGAATGTGGCTTTTGTTCTCCCGAGAGTCCTGCGGAGCTCGTCCGCCATGTTTACTTCCACTGTTACCACACCAAGCTGAAGCAGTGGGGACTGCATGCCTTACAGAGCCAGTCTGACTTGACTCCCTGCCAGCTGGATTTTCAGAGCCGGAACATCATCCCTGAGATCCAAGAGAACTTCCTCTGCCTTTGGGAATACTGTGAGGTGAGAGATGGGACGGGAAAATGGGTGGTCTTTCCCAGTGATGTGGTCATACCTGCCCCAACTTGGATTCTCAGGAAAGAAAGATTCACGACTCCATTTGTGTGAACGGTATACTTTTACTAAAAACCCAGTGGTTACAGTACACAAAGCCAGAACTAAACTTTGTGCAGAAAGAATTCCTAGTTAACCCTCCCTTTCGCCATTCCTCCCCCTTGTTATCTGTCTGTTGTCCAGTTACATTCAAACGATTTATTTTGGTAACTGTCCCTGCTCTGATAGGCTAGATCAGTGGTCGCCAACCAGTGGGCTGGGGACTGCTAGTGGTCCGTGAGAAAATTTTGGTGGTCCACAGGGAAATGTCCCCCCCCCCAAAGCATTCCCCCCAAAGCAATTAATCCAGGCTGTGCAGGAACACAAGGCTGCACCGCCTACATGGCCCGCCCACCTACTGGCCCCCACCCTTTGGCCGAGTACAAACCTTACCTTGATTAGAGCCACATGAGCTGGAACTGGAAGGTAAGACCAACGGCGGGGGAGGGAAATTCGCCCCGGGGGTGGCTTGCTGACGTCGGTGGGAAAGTTGGTCCCATATTCCAGAGCTGCAGGAGTCACAAGACTGGCCCTTTGGTCATTCCAGAGCAGTTCCTCCAGTCCATGGCAGGCCGGTGCACCTGGGTGGAGGAGTAGCTGCTCCAGGATGACCAAAGGGCCAGTCCTGTGACTCCTGCAGCTCTAGAATATGAGACGGACTTTCCCACCGACGTCAGCAAGCCACCGTCAGTCAAAATTCATTTCAGTGGTCTGCAGGATTTAAAATTATGAGTTTGGTGGTCCCTGAGGTCCAAAAGGTTGGCAACCCCTGGGCTAGATGATAAGCTGTGATATTTCTCCTCCCAGACCTCTGGCCTTGGCGCGATGAGCTGATGTCTCAGGATGGCACGATGAGTAATTTTGGTTTCCTCCTTTCCCTGGAACTCCAGCAATTCTTTCCCCTCCATAGTTTATGGCAGGGTTGGCATCTAGCAAAGCGAGATTGAAGCCAATGCTCAAGGTGGCAGTTCTGCCACAGGTATTGTGTTGAGTGTGTCCACTGCACAGTGAAAGGATGCACGTCCAACTTCTGAGCTTCAGACAGATTCTTGGCGCGCTGCGATGACTGCGGGATGGATCTAAGTACATTGCTTTATCAGACCAACACGAATTGTATAAATTATTGAAGAGATTATGCAAACATGTCCACTTCTCCCTCCAATCATCCTGCAAACAATGCAAGAATGTTTTCAGAGCCCTCCACACCCAGTTTAAATTTGAATTTACAGAAGCCTCGTTCTGGATGTATAAAATAGTTTGCCCGTGGAAGATACTTGGAATATTTTTTGCTATTTAATAAGCTATATCTCTAGGGCTAATCTCTGGAAATCCCATAGCATGTATGTATGACATTCCTAAACTTAGGTTCCCTTTATACAGCCGGTCCTCAACTTACGACTACAATTGAGCCCAAACTTGATGTTGCTAAGCGAGACAGTTATTAAGTGAGCTTTGCCCCATTTTGCGACCTTAAGTGAACCACTGCAGCTGTTTAGTAAGTAACAAGGTTGTTAAGCGAATCTGGCTTCTCCATGGACTTTGCTGGTCAAAAGGGCGCAAAAGGGAATCACGTGACGCCGACGGGACGCTGCCACCATCATCATGTGACTCAGCTGCCAAGCATCTGAATTTTGTTCACGTAATCTCGGGGATGCTGCAAAAGTCATAAGTGTGAAAAACTCTCATAAGTCATTTTTTTCTCCGTACCGTTGTAACTCCTGTCACTAAATGAACTGTTGTAAGTCAAGGACTACCTGTATTCACTTTGGAAACTGACCTCTGAAACTATAGCCACCGCCCTTTTCTTCCTGTTCCAGGTCTCAGGTTGAAACCTCCAGGGAAGTGTAAGATTGTGTGCCAACAGGAAAATGCTTGGATGCCTTGACATGATCTCACAAGAAATTGAGTGAACGGAGCCATGTTAAGGATGACACAGATTATTATTAGCCAGTTTTTAAAGATTAAGCCTCCCCCAGGGTGAAGTGAATAGAATGGAATGGGAATAGGGAGTTGGAAGGGACCTTGGAGGTCTTCTAGTCCAACCCCTGCTTAGGCAAGAAACCCTACATCATTTCAGACAAATGGTTATCCAATCTCTTCTTAAAAACGTCCAGTGTTGGCAAGTTGTTCCACTGATTGTTTTTAACTGTCAGGAAATTCCTCCTTAGTTCTAGGTTGCTTCTCTCCTTGGTTAGTTTCCATCCATTGCTTCTTGTCCTGCCCTCAGGGGCTTTGGAGAATAGCTTGACTCCCTCTTCTTTGGGGCAGCCCCTGAGACAAAGAAGAGGGAGTGGGGTGTGTGTGTAAACGTCCACGTGTACGCAGAGCTGCTGAATGACTCCCGGACGGGCTTTATTAAGCTTTCGGAAAGTATAATATTGATTTATGGGAATAACATCCTTTAATGGATCTATTTATTTGCTGATAAGACTCGGTGCATGCTCAGAATATATCCTTCCTTTTCTTGTCTTCCCCACCAGCGAGCTTTTGATAACCCTGAGTGGTTCTACAGGCACGTGGAAGATCACAGTTTCTGCGCAGAGTACAAGGCGATTGGAAAAGAGAACCACATGGTCTTCTGTGGGTGGAAAGGTAAGAATTGATTCTGAAATATCAAACCTTTGCTGGTTGATTTCTTTTTTTAACTGCTCAATCTTTTCCTGTTGTTTTGAGGCAAAATTAAACAAGAAAAATGCTCTTATATATGACGCTATAGAATAATACCCCAAGTAGCCCTCAACGCTATTATTTAATGTCCATTTGAAGATACAACAGCATTGAAAAGTTACTTACAACTGGTCCTCACACTTACGGCCATTGTACTGTCCTCACAGTAACCTGATCAACCACCTTCCTTAGCAACAGAAATTCTCTTCCCAATAGTGGCCATAAGTTGAGGACTGCATTAACATTGCATTAAAAAAGCACTGCATTTTTTTTAATACCATCTATAAATACTGTTTCTATGATTCACACATTTTATCATCCCTGTTTGTTTTTCCCCAGTGAAATGTTACTTACCTCAGTGCAAATAAATAAATACACTCAAACATTTCATCTTGTGACTGTTAGGCAATTTATGAGGGGAGAATCGTCCCCCTACTTTTCATGCAGATAAAAAACATAAAACAGTTCCTCAAAATCCATAATAATAAAAAAAAAACCTCGTGTAGAACCCCAGGGTTTCTAAGGGAATCATCCTTGCCAAACCAAAACGTGCCATGCTGGCACCACCTTGGAATGCTCAAGCACTGTCCTCCTTTGTTCCAGAGTGTGACTGCACCTTCAAAGGCCGATGTAAGTTGCGGGAACATCTGCGCAGCCACACCCAGGAGAAGGTGGTGGCATGTCCCACTTGTGGTGGCATGTTCTCCAACAACACCAAGTTCTTTGATCACATCCGCCGTCAGACAGCTTTAGAACGTGAGTACCTAAAGCTCCATCGTCACGTTTAGCCTGGTACAAGTGGTCAGGCTTGCTAACCAACATGAGTTTAGGACTGGTTAAGGTTTGAGCTATAAACTCTAGAAGGGAGTAGACATCTGGAAGAGAGGACATTGTGAGCTCCTCGGTGGTCACTGACCTTGGCTGTTTTCTTGCAGACATTTCATTACCCAACTAGGTTACATCATCAGTGCTAAAAGGGAGAAGGCTTTGCTCTCTGTTTATTTACAAGTTGCTTGTCCTGTCAGTGTTGGTGGGAGTGCTGTTCTCTTCTTGGTAGTTCCTTGTTTGGCCTGTTGTTTCCTGCTTGATTGTTGGCCTGGTATTAATCTTGATATTCATCTCTGCTCATCTGAGTGTTAACTGCTGGTGAGGAGGTATTTTAAGTCTGTCTGTTTCCTTTTTTAGATTTTTTTTTAATTATCTCTTTTAAATGGGATGTGAAGTTGTTTATCTTTGTGTGCCTGTGGATGGCTAATTTGTCTGAGTTCCCGGCTTCCAGGAATTCTCCAGCATTTTTGGACTCAGCTTGGTCTAGGATGCTGTTTCCTAGTTAAAACTATGAGGAAGTCTGTCCATGTGTTGTAAAACCAAGGAGAAATTGTTGCTTCTCTCCAAATGAGACGTGTGTCCTTTAGTTTCTGCCTCTGCTTTTCACAGAACAGCGATTCCAATGTTCTCACTGCTCCAAAAGGTTTGCCACAGAGAGATTGTTGAGAGATCATATGAGGAACCATGGTAAGATATGATGAGAAAGCTTTCACCCCCGCTTCCTTTCCTCTCCTCTTGGTGAGCTTTCCCTTCGGGAATGACCTCTTTTACATGGGCATGTTTCTGTTTTCCTGAGCAGTCAACCACTACAAGTGCCCCCTCTGTGACATGACGTGTCCTCTGCCCTCCTCCCTACGCAACCACATCCGTTTCAGGCACAGCGAGGAGCGGCCTTACAAGTGCAACTATTGTGACCACAGGTAAGCCCCGAGGCCAGGTGGGACATGGCACTGGGCTGGGAAGGAGAGCGTTCTCCACAGCCAAATCCTTCTCCTGATTCTCCGCCACTGAAATGGGTGGTTTAAGCAGCTCCCTTAAGAGTTTACAAATTGTGGCGACTTGATTGTAGCCGGTGCCTAGCTCCCAATTACAAAAGTACCATTGCTTTAGAAAAGCCTCTCTCCTGCTGGCCAACGAAATGTGGAATTATTGGGCAAACCACCAGTTTAGTTCAAAGGATGTTTGGGTTAAATAGCTACCGTTTCTAGCACTTTGGTTTTTTTTTTTAGACCCACTGTGGCCTTTTTATCAAGGCCTTGCTCAGGGTGACATATATTACAGCGATGAAATCAATATGTCAGCACTCCGGCAGCTACCTCCATGAGTCTTGAGCCAAACGTCCAAAACTTCAAAAGGATTTATTGGGAGTTAACATGTCCGGCACTACCTGGGTGTAGCTGGCTCTGAGACACATAATTCATTGTCACCCTTGACCCTCGTTTCCCACCCCACCGCCTGGGTGTATCCTAATTCATAGTCTCCAATGGGACACATCCATAGCCAAGAATCATCAATCATGTTCTCCAGTTAGAATTTTGCCCGGCAGAAACTTCAGTCACCTAGTTAACTATCTTTAAAAACATTGATGGAATGCGGTTTCGGTTTTGCAAGCTGCTGCACTGCTCCCCCCTCCCTCCCTTTCTGTTGGCACCTCTAAAAAGACCAGAGAAATATTTTAGGAGTTGACACAATGTATATGAAATGAAGCACCAGTGTTTCTCAACCTTGACAACTTTTAAGAAGTTCACCTCCCAGAGTTCTCCAACTCCGAATGGTCTACCTGTCGGATCCAGCAGGATAGGTAACATTATGGGTGAGGTTAGCTGTTGGACTCTTGTCCCACTTGGAGGTTCCCTGAGGGTTTGTGGAGGATTTGTCGTGAAGTCAGACGGGGTCATTGTGATAGGAAGAGACAACTATGGGCTGTTTTGGGTAATAGCCAGAATGTTATGACGAAGAACACAAAGAAGGGAGTGTGTGCATTTTATGACCTCTGATTGCTGCCATCTTACATGTAGCTGCATCTTCTGGTTTGTGCCAGGATTTGAAATACTTTTCTTTGCGTGATCCGTCCACAGCTGTAAGAATCTGATCGATCTACGGAAGCATCTGGATACCCATAGCAAGGAGCCAGCCTATCGTTGCGAATTTGAAGCCTGCGACTTCAGCGCCCGATCCCTCTGCTCCATCAAACTGCACTACAAAAAGGTTCACGAGGTGAGAAGGAGGCAGGCGGGCATCCCAGGGGCTGGGGCGGGCGGGGCGTCTTTGAGTTGGAGGAGACAAGCAGGGCAGTTACAGAAGCTTTGCAGAATGACTCTGGAGACACGGCTTGGGCTAGCAGAGTAGAAGCCGAAGCAGCGAGGAAAAAGCGAAATGACATCCGCTCGTTTGTCTGAATCGCCTCCATACAAACATTGTCAGAGAGTTCCCGAAATTTTCCTGCTCCTGGGAGTTCTGATTTCCTCCAGGACTCAAAATTATCATCTTCTTCTTTCTTCTTCTTCTTCTTCTTCTTCTTCTTCTTCTTCTTCTTCTTCTTCTTCTTCTTCTTCTTCTTCTTCTTCTTCTTCTTCTTCTTCTTCTTCTTCTTCTTCTTCTTCTTCTTCTTCTTCTTCTTCTTCTTCTTCTTCTTCTTCTTCTCCTCTTCTCCTCCTCCTCCTCCTCCTCCTCCTCCTCCTCCTCCTCCTCCTCCTCCTCCTCCTCCTCCTCCTCCTCCTCCTCCCCCCGCTGTTATGGTTATGGTTGTACAGTTAGCAAAATGTTTAGACTGGATTTGGCATTTGTCCACTTACTGAGACCTTCACAAGAACTTGGGATAGGCAGATGTTGCTGTTTAATAACATGAAAGGTATGTTGTTATTATTACTATCCTTATTTTCATAGTTAGAAATCCAATTTATTGTTTACAGGATCTACAGACTTGCTTTACAAACAGAACACCAAAAACTTGATTCCTTCAAGTGGTGGAGTTTCACCCGTAGGTAGAGAAAACGCCTCTCTAACCATTCCTTTCTCTCCTTGCCATCCTCCCTCAGGGTGATTCGGAGCCCAGATATAAGTGCCACGTCTGTGACAAGTGTTTCACACGAGGGAACAACCTGACAGTCCACCTCAGGAAGAAGCACCAGTTCAAGTGGCCGTCAGGTCATCCTCGTTTCAGGTAACACCAGGGTTGGGCGGTGCTGAAATATGCTTGATGGTTTTGTGGCCCTGTTGAGAGAGCGTGAACTTCAGTTTAGAGCAGGGGTCTCCAACCTTGGCAATTTTAAGACTTGTGGACTTCAACTCCCAGAATTCCTCAGCTCTGCTGGCTGAGGAATTCTGGGAATTGAAGTCCAAACAAGTCTCAAAGTTGCCAAGTTTGGGGACTCTTGGTTTACAGGGAGAAACTGACTTGTTGTTAAGCTGCTAGCAGAAGACTTCTTTGCCCAAAGGGCTTCTGCAGGTCAGTTTCACTTTCCCACTTCAGCCCCTCTCCTCAAAAGGGAAAGGAGAGGGGGGGGGATTTCATAGTGTTCTCATTACATTCCTCCAAAGAATTTGATTAAACTTCAGGACAGCTGGAAGTTTTAGCTCAAAATCTGACTGGTTTGCAAATGTCTTTGCAAGACAAGCCAGGGTATTTTTGGAGAAGCAGGTTGTCTGAAGCAAACTGCGCTGTCCTCAAATCAGCAGCAGACTTAGGAAGGAAAATGTTTGTGGTTGATTAAATCTAGGAGGTTTGGATAGGCTGGTTAATTCTGGCACGCATTGGGCATGTATCTTATTATCTCTTGGTGGCTTGTCTGAGCTAATGGGGTCAAAAGGAAGCAATTTGTGGCACCTTCCCAGGGAGGCCAGTTTGAAACTTTGCAAGCTCTTCCAACTTGCGGCGAAGAAGAGCGGCCTAGAAGTGTAGCCTGCAGCAATTGGAAGAAGGGTGTGTAAGAAGATAGCTGGCGGCCTTTCTGGAATCCTCTAGATTACAGAGGTCTCCAACCTGGGCAACTTTAAGACTTGTGGACTTCAACTCCCAGAATTCTCCAGTCCATAAGTCTTAGCTATGCTGGCTTAGATGAGAGAATTCTGGGAGTTGAAGTCCACAAGTCTTAAAGTTGCCAAGGTTGGAGACCTCTGCTCTAGAAGCATTAGATGAGGCTGCTGGCATTATTTCTCTTTCACTAGGGTTGAGCCCTTTTTAAAAAATAAATAAATGCCAGACAAGGTGGAGAAAACAATGTAGATCCTTCTCACCTTGCTCGAGATTTCTGGACAAATCAAGTATTTGTCGAAGAAGTGGCATAATAGCAGCTTTGTGTCGCTGTTCACCAGATTTTTGTAATCGATGGTTCTGGGACGCCAAGGACTCCCTGGCATGGTTCCCTGCTAATCTCAGCCTCTGCCACCCCCACCTAGGTACAAAGAACACGAGGATGGGTACATGCGCCTTCAGCTGGTGCGATACGAAAGCGTGGAACTGACCGAGCAGCTCCTGAAGGACCGCGAGAAGCAGGGAGAATCTCTGGAGGACGCGGCCCAGTGCGTGGTGCTGGCCGGGTCAGAAGGCGGCTTACAGGGCATCATCCTGGACTCACCAACAGAGGAGCCGGCGGAGACAGACTTGCCTGCTGCCCTGCCAACCGAGAGCTCTGCGCCACCGCGTGCCAGCGAGCCTCCGGACTGTGAGCCGAGCGCCCCTCCCAGCCCCATCATCCGGGTGGTGAACAGGACCAACGAGCACGGAGAGAATGAGACGGTTTACTACGTGATGGCAAACGCCCCTTCTGAGAGCCGGGCAGTTGTGCCCAGCGGGCTTGTCCCAGAGCCAGAGGAGAACGTGATGGACAGGCTGCAGAAGACGGCCGAGGAACTGGGCATTCAGATTCTCTGAGGCTGCTCCTGGGGTCTCCCCACCCCTCCCCTCCCCTCCCCTGGTTGGACCTTCCGAATTTGCCGGTGCTTGGCTTGGGCTCCTTGCCCAAATGGACTTTCTCGAATGGAGGTGGGGGCAGGAGGGAAGGCTTCCCGCAAGAGAGAGAAATGCTACCTTCGTGGGCTCCCTTCAGCCTGGGGCGGGGGCGGTGTCCGGTTACTACACCTCTCAGTAAAGGGTAGTCTGGGAAGCTGGGAATCCAGGTTTAAGGCAGTTCCTGGGAAAAGGGACCGACTTGCGATGGGAAGAAAGGTTACTTCGAAGCCCCCTGACCACACGGCCTCTTCCTGGCCATATTGGAAGAACTGGCCATTCCAAGTAGCTGGCCACACACCTCGGAAGTCTCGCTGTCTTGACCTCATCCCTGGTCAGCCTGACTCCGTGCTGGTCGGACTCTGAAAATATACGTCTCTCTCTGTTGGTTTGCCCGTCGCCCTGTTCTTCGTAGCCCCACCAAGCCGCGGTCGGGGCCACACCCCTCCTCAGTTCCTTTCCAGGGGGGATTCTGCCCCTGAGCATTCTCCCCCAGGGTGGGCTCAGGGCCCTTCCCTTGTCACCCCTCTTCCCCGGGGCGTGTCTGTGTGTGATGAGCCCATCGTCCACGGGGCTGTTTTGCCTTCTTGGCAGAGATCCTCCTTTTGTTGTCTCCAGGACAGAGAAGTCATAAGAGTGCCCTTTTTTTCTTCCCACAGTCGTCCCAAAGCGAGCGAGAGGCGGTGTGGCACATCCCCTCCTTGCATCACGAGGAAGGAGGGCGTGAACAAGGGAGTTGATTCTTTTTGCCAGGGGGCCTCTCCCATATTGGGGTTCCAGCTCCTTGGCTCACAAGGTTTACGTTGTGTTGACGTTCAGAAATAAAGCCACACTGACAAAACCAGTGCTTTTGTGTCCTTGTATGGCTTGCCTTCAACGTACAACGGTTCATTTAGTGACTGTCTGAAGTTGCAACAGCACTAAAAGTGACTGACAACCGTTTTTCACACCCGTGTTTATGATGGTTGCGTTGTTCCATGGTCATGTAATCCAGGGGTGGGATTCAATTTTTTTAACAACCGGTTCTGTGAGCATGGCTTAGTTGGTGGGTGTGGCTTGGTCCTGTGACTGGCTGGGCGTGGCCAACTCAATATCGTTCACTCATCGAGGCACGCATCTCCTTGCCTGGGGAGGCTCAAGACTGTGGGGAAAAACAGTCATAAGTCACTCTTTTCAGTGCCATTGCAACTTTGAATGAACAAGCAGCAAAGGAGGAGGAAAAAACTCCAGTGAAGTTCCTGAGACAGGAAGTCCAGTCCTGCCAAGAATGTAATAAGGGTTAACAGAGAGGCAGTTTCTGTAAGCAACACCAGAATGTTTCCTTCCTGCCTTCCTTACAGGATTAGCCCAGTAATTTCTTCTAACAGCCGGTTCTCTGAACTGCTTAGAATGTTAACAACCGGTTCTAGCGAATAGGTGTGAACTGATAGAATCCCACCCCTGATGTAATCCCCACGGGGAAGCCGGACCCACTCAACAACCTTGTTACTAACTTTACAAGTTGCAGGGATCCGCTTAACAACCGTGGCAAGACAAGTCGTAGGGCGGGGGGCCAACTGAACCAAACACCTCGCTTAAACCACAGACAGGTTGGGCCCAATTGAGGTTGTTAAGGCAAGAACTCCCTGTAATCTTTTAAGTTTCCCCTGGTCAGGTCGGACTTCGGCCTGGGATAGACGAAGGAGCAGCATCCAAATAGAATTTATTTTGGGGGAAAACGGGGAGGACGGTTTGGACCGATGCTCAGCTTGTGAAGCAGGAATGTCTTGGAGCTGGCAAAGGGGGTCAGTGAGCCCGGCCAGTCGAGGTGGAAAACAACGTTGGGATACCTGAACTCTGTTGAACTTCACTTTATTATGCAGGGGTAGTGAGCTTCCTTCTCATGTCGGGCCCAGGTATTTCATAATTCCTGAGCCCTAGTCAGTGCATCAGCAGTAAGATCCCTTCCTTCCTAATGTCCTTCAAAATCACCATCGTTTTTTGGCAGCTACGCCAATAAAACCTCCCACCTCTCTTGCTTGAGGGTGTTCCCTGAGTTTGGTTGTTTCCTTTGCAGGCGTTTCGTGATCCAAAAACTAGGTAACCTCAGGATATCGGTGCCAGATAATCTCGTTCCTGAAATTGCTTATGCCAAACTCCTTTCTGGAATTCGAGTGTAGTACCTGTGTTGCCTGAAAAAATGCGGGTTGTATTGGCTGTGGGTTGTTTGGGCCAAAGCTTATTGCAAAACTCACAGCTGTTCGGACTTGCACGGACACCGTTTCCAAAAACTGGGAGCTGCCTTGTGAACTGTGGAAAAGGATTTATATTCCCCCCAACCCCCTCTTTTTCTTGACATTCTTTTCAAGGGAATGAAGAAATAACTCCTGGTTGCTGAAGAACCAGGATTAGTAGAGTCCTCCTCTCCTGAACTTGCTCCGGACTTGCTCAATCGTATTAATATCCGTTATACAGTGTGGATTCCAGGCAGATGTTAGTTTCATTGGGGCCCACACTGTGATGAAAGGACCATTTGCAACTCCAGGGCGTTGCCCTCTGTCCAAAATCTTGGGTTCCAGCTCAACCCATTCAAATAGCGTGTGAAGCCATCTTGGGACTGACTGGGATGGAGCTTGGAGCGTGAGATCCAAGCCAACGCATGTTGGTTTACTACAGTGGGTTCTCAACTGGTGGTCCCCAGGCCCTGGGGGGTGTCCCGTGATGTCACAGGGGGTCAGCAAAGTCTTGAAAAAATGTTATGCTTTAAATCTCAAGCCTTGGAGATCTGTCGTGAAGCCGCTGAGAACTACTGGTTTTACTGTATTGCCTCCCTTCGCCTAATCCTGGTTTTTCCAGCAACTGTTAAGTTATTTGGTTTATTCCCTTTAAAAGAATGGGAATAAACAGAAAAGGGGGGGGGGGAATAAACCAAGCAAAACACAAAAGATTATGAGAGAAATGCATACATTGTCCAAGAAAAAAAAAATGGGTGGGAGTGGGGGGGGGAAACTATTTAGAAAGTTCTTTTAAAAAAAGGCAAGGTCATAACACTGAATTGAATTGAATTTCAACCAGAACAGACCACCCTGTGTTTGCCCAGCCCTTGTTCCTTGCTGGCCGAAACAACCAGATTGGAGTTCCTTGAAAGAGCATTTTTTTTAAAAATGGATCCCACTAAATCCATCCCTTTGGGCCAATAAATGCTATTCTGGTCTAGGAAATCCCACCAGCGGCCACCAAAGGAAACAGAAAGCTGGTTTAAATGGCCAGAGCAGCTTCCTGGCATTTATTCCTCCTGTTTCCTTCCACCCTTCTTCTTCCTTTCTCTCTCTCCCTCCCTCCCTTTTCTTCCTCTTTCTCTTCTTCCTCTCTCTTCCCTTCTTCTCTCCCTCC
Organism: Notechis scutatus; assembly: GCF_049901735.1. NCBI lineage: Eukaryota > Metazoa > Chordata > Lepidosauria > Squamata > Elapidae > Notechis > Notechis scutatus. The sequence goes on along the minus strand of NC_142015.1, from coordinate 25,668,515 downwards.
CTCCCTCCCTCCCTCCCTCTCTCTCTTCTTCCTCTCTCTCTTCCCTCTCCCTCCCTCCCTCCCTCCCTCCCTCTCTCTCTTCTTCCTCTCTCTTCTTCCTCTCTCTCTCTCTCCCTCCCTCCCTCCCTCTTTTCTCTCTCTTCTTCCTCTCTCTCTTCTTCCTCTCTCTCTCCCCCTCCCTCCCCCTCTCTTCTTCCTTTCTCCTCTCTCTCCCTCCCTCTCTCTCTCTCTTCTTCCTCTCTCTCCTCCCTCCCTCTCTCTCTCTTCCTTCCTTCTCTCTCTTTCTCTCCCCCCACATCTTGCTGGATCTCTTCCTCTTTCCTCCCACGCCCTCCACCTCCCTGTCCATCAGAACCGGGATTCAAAAAGGCTCCCACTAACAAGCAGAGGAGCCGCTTCCTTTCCCCCCACCCAACTCACCTAGAATCAGGGCTGCCAGCCCCAGTTCGACACAGGTGCCCACAGGTATGGTCCAAAGAATAGAAATGGGGACTGCGAGAGCCCCGCTTGTCCTCTGGGTGTCCCACTTGAGGCTGTTTGGTCCTGGCCTTGACTCTCCTTCACCCCGACCTCTTCAAGTTCACCTTTCCCCCCGCCCCCTCCTCCCCCATTGGGAAACACCTGGGTTAAAGCCAGGGCAGGATCCACAGCTTGTTTTCCTGTTGGCCCCGTTTTGCTTGCCTGGGGCAAATTGGCTTTTGTCCTTCTCCCCTACAGGTGGAGCCACAGTCCCGGGGAACCAGCGGCCCAGATTCAAAGCCGAACCTCTAATTACAGGGTGCCGAGAGCTGGAGATCAACCCATGCATGCGGAACGGCTCTCATGAGAGCATCCCACCTTTTTGTCAACCGATGACTTCATGATACAGTTACAGCCGGGAGAAAGGTAGGCATGACACTCCGCCCCCCATCCTTCTCCCGGAGAAAAGGGCGGGGGGGGGCTTTAGGGAATTCACGACCCCTCCCCCAACCCTAGAAGTCCCCCCAAACGGCCCCTTGAGCTTGGATACCCGATATCCAAGCTCTGCAAAGAAAGAAGGAAACCACCTCCAGGACTAGGACTTTGCTGGCCTTTTTTTGGTGTTTTGTCTCGGTGGGTTTCCTGGGGCTGCAGCCCTCCCTCCTTCCTCCGGCAGGGTCTCTTTCCTGGCAGGCGACTGTCGCTCCAGCCCACCCACCCCTCCATCCCCGCCCTCGAGAGCAGCAGCAGCAGCAGCAGCAGCCTCCGCGGAGGCTTTAAAGAGCAAAGCGCCGCGGATCTCGGACCTTTCGCCTTGCTTGAGCCCCCGGAGGAAGGAGCCGGCTGCAGAGCCCGGGCAGGGGCGTCCGCTAGCAGGGCTGGGCAGGGTTGTTCTGCAAGGCGGCGGGCGGGCTCTCTTCGTCGTCCCCCCACCCTTCCCTCCCCACCTGCTCCAGCCCGGCGCCTGCAAGGATGGGGACCGAGAAGGAAGCGGCGGGCGCTGAATCCACCTCTTGCGCCCGGCTCGGGGTCCCTGCAGGAGGAGAGCCGCTGCTTAGCCTCGCCCGCTCTCAGCCCCCACCCCCACCCCAGTGCTGGTGCCGATGCCTGCGGAGAGGAGCTAGAGGTCGGCTGCAGGGAGAGCGGCGGCAAGGCGCCCCCCAGCCCCCGCACCCCACCACCAGGCCGGCGGCCGAGCAGCAGGGAAGGCGCCGACGTCCCAGAGGTGAGCTCGCCCCCGCAGCAAGGAGGGACCCGGCTATCCAGGGCCGGAGGGGCGCCCCGAGAAGCCCCCTCCTCTCCCCTTGGAATGTGGGGGAGGGAAGGGAGGGGAAGGCGCCCCGCGCGGGGAGGGGTCCGCAAACTTTGGGGCATCCTTCCTGACCCTCCCAGGTGGGCCGGGGCGGGAGGAAGGGGCGTCTGCGCCATTTGCGGACAGGGCTTTTCCCGCGGGGGCCGCAGGGTCTCTCAGCCCATCGGGGTGGGTTGGTGCAAAGAAAGGGGCTTGGGGAGGTCTTGGGGAATGGGGCATGCCAAGTTGTTTCCGACGGCGCCCCCATTTCCTAGAGGTCCGGGCATGGCAGGAGGCAGAAAGGCCCGGAGGGTTTCCCTCCCCCCCCCCATCTTAGACTAATTGGGGCAGGTTTGATACCTTCAGAAATTCCTCTGCTTTGTTTTCAAGGAAGCCATCTTTTGAATCTATCTATCTATCTATCTATCTATCTATCTATCTATCTATCTATCTATCTATCTATCTATCTATCTATCTATCTATCTATCTATCCATCTATCCATCCATCTATCGCCTCTTTATCTATTCCTTTATCCCTCCCCCCCTCATCTATCTATTCATCCGTCATCCTCTCCTTCCTTCCCTCCTTCCGTCTCCCTCTCTCATCTAGTCTTGCCCTTCTGGTACCTTTGAGGCAGGTGGGGGTGATTTCAGATTGCTCCCCCCCCCAAGAGGTCCAGGGGGTCTCTTGTCAAGTTTGGGTATGCTGAAACCCCTCCCACCCCCTCCCACCCCCTTGGCATAGCTGGGGTCTTACCCTTGAGATCCCAAAGGGTATTAAGGCTGCAAATACTCTTAAGGGGGAGGGGAGTTAGGTTGAGGGGGGGGGGAGAATAGAAGATAGCTGTTCCCAGAGGGGCAGTGACTTCAGCTCCAGCTTGAGAGAAAGGGAGGGAGGGAAGGAGGGAAGGAGGGAGAGAGAAAGAGAGGAAGAAGATTCATAAATGACACCAAGACCCAGATCCTGGAGAAATCTGGCCTCTGGTTGCAAACCAGCCTTGCCTTTCACGATGGCCTTCATTGGCTAGCCGGGAATGGAAGCTGTTCTGAAAGGAGGTCACGTGTGCTTTGGAGACGGGGAGGGGGCTTCCAGAGATGCCTTCCAGCCAGGGGACCCCCCCTTCTCTCGGAGGTGCCTCATTGTGCTAGATGGGGGGGGGGAGAGAAAGGCCCTCTCTTGGAAAGGCACATCCCGGAGGGGGGCTGGTGGAGGGAGATCCGGGGATGGGATAAAGCGGCCCAGCGTTTTGGCATTTCGGCTCATGGAAGGCAACGATCTGCTGCGCCTGACAGCAGCCCCAGAAGCTGCAGCTAGTCAGGCTTAGCAAGGGAGGGAAGGAGAAGAGCCTGCGCAGAAGGGCATTTCCTGCGCTTTCCTCTCCCCTCCTTTGGGCCGGCTCTGGGTCAGAAATCCATCAGCCAGCTTCCCTCCTTTCCTTCCCTCTTTTCCTTCCCTCTTTTCCTTCCTTCCTCCCTCCTCTCTTGTCCTTCCTTCCTCACCTACCTACGTCTTTTCCTTCCTTCCCTTCCTTCCTTCCTTCCTTCCTTCCTTCCTTCCTTCCTTCCCTCCCTCCTCTCTTGTCCTTCCTTCCTCACCTACCTACGTCTTTTCCTTCCTTCCCTCTTTCCTTCCTTCCTTCTTTTCCTTCCTTCCTTCCTCCTCTCTTGTCCTTCCTTCCTCACCTACCTACGTCTTTTCCTTCCTTCCCTCTTTTCCTTCCTTCCTTCCCTTCCTTCCTTCCTCCTCCTCTCTTGTACTTCCTTCCTTTCCTTCCTTCCCTCTTTTCCTTCCTTCCCTCTTTTCCTTCCTTCCCTTCCTTCCTTCCTTCCTTCCTTCCTTCTCTCCCTCCCTCCCTCCCTCCCTCCCTCTTTTCCTCCCTCTTTTCCTCCCTCCCTCCCTCCTCTCTTTACCTTCCTTCTTCTACTAGTCTGGGACCCTTGGACTACAACATCCATCATCCCTGCCCCCAACCTGGAGACACTGGTTTGATGGCCATTGTAATCCAACTGTCAGCTTCAGGGTTGACACCAACATTTTGGAGGCAGAAGGTGTCCTGATAATGGACTCCTTGGGAGAGAGAGTCTCTCCATTCCACCCATGGGGAGGGGGGGGCAGATGGGGGGTGGGATCAGCAGCGAGGAGGTGGGGTCTACCAGTGTGATTCCCCTGCACACCTTTGGCAGTTCAAATTCTCCTGCTTTGTTGATGCCCTGCAGCTTAAAATAGGGCAGGATGGAAGCTGATTTCTCTCCCAGCTGTATGGGGGATTAGCGCCCCTCCCCCCCCAAAAAATATGCATGCTCTCCCCTCATCCTCCTCCCCTCCAGTCTATCTCACCCGTCTCTAATCCCTTTGCAGGACGTTGTCCCTCTAGCACCACCACCCCCATTCCCTCCTCCCTTTTCTTGCATTTGAATGCAGCCATTCCTTTTATTTTGCCTTGGGTTTAATCCTCCATCCAGGTTTGGCTAGCATCCCTATTTAAACATTTGCTTTGAAACATTTTCCTTGTCTTTCTTTCTTTCTTTTTTTTAATATCCTAGTATTGGAAAAAGGCATGATGGCCATTGGAGTCAGAAAAGGACATGCATCTCTTCCTTGTTGGTGGTTAGGTTGTAGGGTGGCGCACATTTTTGTGGGACCCGAATAGCCAAAACAATCTATACTTTACTAGACATGTATTCCGAAAGCCATTAATTAAAATTTGGGCTGGTATTAGAAGAAATCATTATACCAAAATTCCGAGGTGGTTTTCAACGATGGAGGCAATGTTCCACTTAAATATGATGGATAACAGAAAAAAACTGAAATACCATCAAATATTAGATAAAAAGGGAAGAATTAAAACCATGCAGGAACTAGAAGCACAAGGGATAGTCATTGATAATTGGTCATATTTCCAAGTAAAATTGAGATATAATAAAGATGTAGAGGAATATGGAATTGAAGTAAAAGATATACATTTAGACAAAATGCTCTCAAGTCCTGAGAAAAAGTTGATTTCTAAACTATATAATTATTTATTAGAACATGAAATGGCTGAGAGAATTGTGAAAGGACCTATGCTAGCTTGGGAAAAAAACTTTGGTTATAGTATAGAGCTGGATGACTGGGAAGAAATCTGGCAAAAAAAATCTTGTATTAACTAAATCAGTAGCACATAAGGAGAATCTGTATAAAATGATGTACAGATGGCATCTGGCACCCTCTAAATTGGCCAAAATATTTCCGACAGCAAACCCATGCTGTTGGAAATGTAAAGGGAAATTTGGTACCTATTTTCATTTATGGTGGACTTCTCCTGAGATAAAGAAATATTGGTTAAAATAAAGGAGCTGATAGAAGAAATCATAGAGTGTGGACTGGGGTGGAAACTGGAACTGTTCCTGTTGGGAATGATTAAAGGGGATTATACCCCTAAAGTAAGATATCTGACCATCCACTTATTAACAGCAGCACGGATCCCATTAGCACAATATTGGAAGAATCCAAATGTACCACTGATACATGTTGCTATTCAAAAAATGTATGAGTGTGCCCAATTGGAGAGGCTCACACTCAAAATTAATGGGAAGGAGGACACATATTATTATAGGATATGGGATAAATGGTACAGCTGGGTAGATTGTAAAGGAAAAACACATAAATGAACCCAAGAAACAAATTATATTCAGCTTCCTATACGAAATGTATAAGAATAACAAAGGTGTTAAATACTTTTTTCTCCTATATTTTCTCCTATATTTTCTCACTATATCTATTTATTATTTAAAAATTTATGAATGTATTATTCATTAATAAATAGTTATAAACCAACGAGAAGATTAGTAGAGTATTGTGAGTTATTTAGTGATTAAAATGTGATAGTAAATGGAAATGTGAAAAGTATCAGTAATGACTATTAGGACGTATCAAATTCGATATCAAATGTAAAGAGGAATGTGTTATGTATACACTATTGGTTTTGTATTTTTAAAAGTTTGTATGTTTTTAATTCTTGTAAATAAAGTTTTTAAAAAAACGAAAAGAAAAAGGCAAAGGGCTGGAGGCAGAAAAGGATGTGCATCTCTTCCTGGTTGTTTTGCAATCTGGACCTCCCCAAACTGTATTGTATAAAGAAAGATGATGAACCATCCAATCACCTTCCTGGTTTGGCTACCCTTGCAACTTTTAATGCCACGTTGGCATACCTGGGAGCTGCTGTGACAATTTTGTCCAGTCCCTCTCAGATGAAAAGAGGAAGGTGGTCCTTCTGATATCCCAGCTCTAAGAGTGTTGGGTTAGCTTGGAATTGATGAGAACGTTGGCCATTAGGACAAGTGAGAACAATCAACCAATGGAACAGCTTTCCTGCGGAAGTTGTGGGAACTTCATCACTGGAAGCACAGCTAGTCTAGCGAAGAGAAGGACCAGGGGAGACACGATGGCAATGTTCTAATATTTGAGGGGCTGCCCCAGAGAGGAGGAAGGGGTCAAGCTATTTTCCAAGACACCCAAAGGCCAGATAGGGAATAATGGGTGGAAACAAGGAGAGATCCAACCTAGAACTAAAGATAAATTTTCTGACAGTGAGAGCAATCCACTGATGGTACAGAAGTTGCTTTTGGAAGTTGTGGGAGCTTCATCACTGGAGGCTTTCAAGAAGAGACTGGACTCCCATAGGTCAGAAATGGTGTAGGGTCTCCTGCTTGGGCGGAGGGTTGGGCTAATCCAACTCTGTTAATCTGTTAAATTAAACCAGTGTGGAATTTTTTTTGCAAAGGACAATATAAGAAATTACTGTCCTTTCTGGCTGTTTCCTTTCCTGCCAAACAGTCTAGAGCCTCTCCTCCAGCCATGCCCACTGTGGACTTTAACTCCCAGAATTCCCCAGCCATTCCCCAACTGGCTAGGGAATCCTGGGAGTTGAAGTCTACAAGCCTTAAAAGTTGCCAAGGTTGGACACCCCTGGCTTAAATGATAGTGCTTTCTCCTTCCATCTTCAAAATGAGCAAGTGGAAGGAAGATGGTGAACATAACCTTTCCACAAGGCCTCGTTGCTGTTATATATCAGTTCTGATTCCTGTCATGCAAACCTTTTTAAAATAGAAGCAATTGGGGTACTTTATTGGTGATTGATGGGGTGTGAATCACTTCTCAGAACAAGATGTGATGTAGTACAATAAATTGGAGCATATGCAATTATCCAGAAGAACAGATAAGCCTCTTCTGAAATCAAGAACTGTTTGTCTTATTTAGTCTCCCCTTTCCATACTCTTTGGAATCTAGATTAAAGCTATTTAAACAATTAAAGCTATTTCTCGCGCAAAAAAAGAGAGGGACTTGACTGCAATCTACAGACAAAGAAAATGTATGTTAGTATAGCTAGTGTCCAGTAAGCAGGTGCCTTTCCCTTGCTAAGACATAAGATGTTATTTGCAATTTATTTATCTATTAAAACTTCGATGTGCTACATTCACCTAAACAAGGATTTAAACCAACTATGGTTCCAATGTTCACATGTCAGCTTTGGAAGCCATATTCCACACTGCCACATAGCCTGAGAGAGTGGAAGGAGTGTGTGATTTCAATTAAGTAGCTCTAGTAGACAAAATAAAATTATTTTGTTAGTCCAAGGTCATTTAGTATGGCGCAGGAGAAAATCAAGATCTTACTTTTGGACGGATCATGATTGGCCTATGTGATGTGATGACAGCCAAGGGGGGATGGATTTCTGGTTTGAAAAATTGTGGAAAGCTGGAAAAAAAATTAGATTCGGGTTTCCACAGATGTGCCAGGTGCTATGCTGGAACGCTGACACCATACTTGCATGACTATACATACATAGAAACTCCCTTTTTACATCCTTATCGACCCTATTTGGAGTAGAGTTGGGGTGACTGGATGGAGCTGAGCATTTCCTGGCCAGATGCCCTTCCTGACACCACAGGGAGTTCACAGTATATATTTGTTTCTTTGTGTACTAGGAGATAAACATCTACCGTTAGCTAAGATTGAACTCTCAACCTTCTGAATGGGAGGCGAGCGTCTTCACCATTAGGCCACCCTGCTAGCCATGATCACACATACATAATTTCTCCCAAATTGAGATGGGGGCCCACCTGCTGTGGTGAGTGGAGTTGGCCATCTGCAACCTTGGAGAGCACCTGAAGAGCAGAACATTCATCTCTGTTTCCTTTGCCTTCTCAACAGAGGAGCCGCTATGGCAGAGAAGACCCTTGACCCCACCTGTGTCTCCATTGCCCTGGAGGACTCGGTCTGCAACGCTAGCTCACAGGATGGCTCCTTCCTGACCACCCACCTGAAGAAGGTGGAGAACCACATCACGGATGCTCAGAGGTTCTCCCATTTGCCCAAGCGGTCAGCTGTGGACCTTGAGTTCACTGACCTGTCGTATTCGGTCCGGGAAGGCTCCTGGTGGCGGAAAAGAGGTAGGATGGCAGTCCCTTGGAGGCGGTTGTTGATCCTGGCAAGGGCCAATCGAGGTTGAAGGACATTTTTTTCCCCGTGGGCTTTGATGTCTGTAGGCATCTCTGCATGGGTTACAGGAAGCAGAGTGATAGTTCTCGACTTATGACCATAATTGAACCCATAATTCCAGCCGTAAGTTGTGACCATCATAAAGTGGGTCATCATGGAACCGCATTTGATTTTGCAAGCTTCTTGAGGTGGCCATTAAGTGAGGCCAATGTTCACTATGGGATGGTTTTTGCCAGAACCTGGAAGCATACGCCAATTTCCAGCAAAAACATCGTGAATCCTGTTCACAGGACCTCAGGGTCACTGCAAACAGCCACAAATTCAGACTGGTTGTGTAATGGTGTAGAGAAATGGTGTAGGGTCTCCTGCATGGGCAGGGGATTGCACTAGATGACCTACAAGGTCCCTTCCAACTCTGATTATCTGTTATCTGGTTGCCAAGCACCCAAAAGGGTGGTCATATGGCCATAGGGTAGGGGGTAGTCAGCAGGACATTGGAAGTTTGAAACTGAGTTGTAAGTCCCATTTTGAGAATCCGTTGTAACTTCAAATGGTTGCTAAGTGACCAGTCCTAAGTTGAAGACTACTTATATCCCTGCCGGGACAGCCTTGCTTCTTTGAAGTGGCCTTTTTGAAGTTCTGCTCCAGCATCCTTAAGCGAGTTCTGATTTTGGTCCACCTAGGCATCTAACCCAGTTAAGGCTGATCATCCCCAATGTGGAAACTTCCTGGCATCCCAAGACTGCAACTTCTAGTATCCCGAAGGCCAGGGACTTGGAGGAGGTTTCCATCCATGGAAAGGCTGGTGGAACCCAGAGAGATGACCACAGGCCAAGATATCTGGGGTCCCTTTGTTTATTTATTTATTTCATTTATTTTGTCAAGCAGGCATTTGATAATATATATAAGTATAAACATGATTATTAATACATGAAATAGATACGAATAAAAGGGAACATTAAGACAGGAATGGTAGGCACTTTGGTGTGCTTATACATGCCCTTTAAAGTCCTCTTAGGAATGGGGGTGAGGTCAACAGTAGACAGTCTGAGGTTAAAGCTTTTGGGGTTCGGGGAAGAAACCACAAAGTCACGTATTTCCTGCAATTGAGTTTTGTGTGGTTTACCCTGAGTTTGTATCTATTGTGTGTGTGTGTGTGTGTGTGTGTGTGTGTGTGTGATGAACTCTCTACTGCTTGTCATGGAGGCCATACACTCCTGATCCTTGACCTTCCTAAGCCCCCTTCTAAAGCCCCGAGATTAAAGCCCCATCCCTCAAGGAAATTAGTGAAGGTAGGTAAGATGCTTCCGGACCCTCAGATGGACAATCACTCATAGAATTCCCACCTTCTCCTTGCAACTCAACCTCCATCCAACATTCCTCCCAGCAGGGACACTGGAAGCAACAGAGTTGTCATGGAACATGATCACCACACCTTCTTGTTGTCTGTAGCATCACTGCTGCTGCAATTCCTGAATCCATGTAAGATCTCGGCACAGGAACCAGTAGCAAAAATGGCTATTGATAACCAGCTGAGAGGATAAAGAAGAAGAGAGTGCAGGATCTGTCCTCCCACCCACCCGTGCGCTTCTCTCTCCTTTATCCTGTCAGCTGATAGGCCTCAGCTGGTGTGTAGAAAGCTGCGTGCGCGCACACACAGGCGTGATCACCGAACCGATAGTGGAACACATAGGATCCCATCAGGGACGGGATTCAATTTTTTTTAACAACTGGTTCTGTGGGCGTGGCTTAGTTGGTGGGCGTGGCTTGGTGGTCCTGTGACTGGCTGGGTGTGCCCAACTCAACATCACTCACATCGAGGCACGCATCTCTTCGCCTGGCCTCTCATGACTGTGGGGATGCTGCAGCAGTCGTAAGTGTGAAAAACAGTCATAAGCCACTTTTTTCAGTGCCACTGTAACTTTGAATGGTCCCTCCACACAAGCAAAGTATCAGCAAAGGAGGGGGGAAAAACTCCAGGGATGTTCCTGAGACAGGAAGTCTAGTCCTGCCAAGAATGTAATAAGGGTTAACGGAGAGGCAGTTTCTGTAAGCAACACCAGAATGTTTCCTTCCTGCCTTCCTTACAGGATTAGGCCAGTAATTTCTTCTAATAACCGGTTCTCCGAACTGCTTAGAATGTTAACAACCGGTTCTAGCGAATAGGTGCGAACCGGTAGAATCCCATCCCTGGATCTCACTGCTGTCCAGGACTCCTGTCCTATTTCCCTTACTGGACATAGCTGCAATCTCTCTCACATCCTCATAACCCCTGAGGCTGACCTGGCACTACATCCACTCACTAACCCTTGAGGGGCAGCTGCAGGGCCCATGCTCCACAGCCGGCTTTCCTTGCACTCACCGAACCCAAGATCCACCCATAGCAATCGAAACCACCAAATCTCCCTTCTGTTTTCCCTATTGCCAGCCCACGCAGGCTCTCCCTCCAGGACCAAGCCTCTCCCAATGTGCTCTAGACTGCTTTTTCCCTACAGGGAGGATCCAGGGGAATTCCCAAGGAAGGTGATATCAATTTTGCACCTTTGCTTCCCAAAGTGTCCCGCCTAATTATGAGCAATAGAGAACAGACCTGGTAGTTGATAACAGAGCTATGCGATTAGACCAGATTAGGAAATCAACCCGCCGGAAAGGCGAAAAGCACGGTTGTTGAGATTGGCTGTAACAATAGAATTGTGTAAGTCTATGCCTGGGTCCCCTTACATCAGCGGTGAAATGCTACCAGTTTGACCGAACTGCTAGATAAAAAAGCTCCGACGAAGAGAAAAATGCAGGCTCAGCCCTCCCACCATCCCCTGTGCTTTTCTGTCCTTTATCCTCTCCACTGATTGGCATGACAGAGCCTCAGCTGGTGTTTGGAAAGCGGCACATGTGTGCGTGTTAGTGCGCGATCACTGAAGCGGTAGGGAAACTGGTGTAATCCCACCACCGCCTTACATGCCAGTCATTCAGGAGGCTTCCTGTCTGGACTACCTTACAAGGCTGACAGATGTTGGTATTATTATTATCCTGGAGTTCAGCAATCTTGAACCCCTAAAAACTGGGGGATCCAATTGGGTCCAGATTGACTCCTGCAACATTATCCTGGGACACATCTATTTGCTTTCGTTCGTCACAAAATCTGGGCTTAGAGAAGATGAGATGTTTTGTCAGAAAAGCGATGAAGAGCTGGGATGGGACTCACTGAATTAAGTCACTTAAAAAGTTGGTCCCAAAGAAAGCTGGGGATCTTGAGATCCCAGGGCTGGGCAGGAGGACAACAGTGGCCTGAATTGCTTTTCATTCCGTTTAGGATTTGAAATGCTTTTCAAAAGACGCGGAGCCCAAACGTCTTTGCAGGAATTCAGCTTGAAACTTGCTGCATGCGGGATACGTGTGCTTCTAAGCCAGGATCTCATTCCTGGTTTGATTGAACATGGGTTCCACTGGCCTCCAAGCCAATACTAGCAGCTGTGTGATTGAAGATTGATCGATTGATTGATTTCAATGGCTGATACGGTTGCCCAACTCAGAACAGTGACTGGGTGGTGTACAAGATGAAAACAATCAATCATCTCAACCACAAACACCTGAGGTCAAAACATCAAAACCAACACCTAAAAACACGAAGGCCAGAACTCGACTAATCTCCTCGCTCAAACATCTGGAGGCACAATCAACTCTTGTGAGAGATGAACAGATCATCCTGACTTCTGCAAGGCAGGGCTGGATCAGAAAGGCACAACTTCTGGGGCCCGTCAAGAAGGCACTCTTGGAAGGGAGAACGCTGGAGCATGTTAGATCTAGTTGGACAAGCAAGGGGAGACAGGCATTCCCCAAATCCTTTGGCTGTTTCCAACACAGATCCCAGACCTGGATCTAATTCAGATTTCAGGATCCCCCCTGGATCGATCACCAGGACCAGAGGTTTAGATATGCAAATGTTGGGCTTTGTGCTGGACTTCTCTCCCACCAGAACGTGTGCACCGGACTGAAATATTTATGTGGTGCCTGGTGGTGTGTGGCTTTTAGGTGTTAATTGGCATGTTGATGGCCACGATTAAGTCATACAACATTATCTTGGGACACGTGTTCAGATTCTTTGTCCAAACCCACGCAGCTTCTCAGGGTATGGATCAAAGGGGGATCTTCCCCAGATGTCTGGACCATTTTTGTGGGCAGAACAAGAGGTTCTTCTCTGGCCCTGTTGTCAGGCCCCTATACCTGAATCCAGGAACTGAAATTCTGGATCGAGAGGCATGGAAAGTTCTTCCAAAGTCAGCTTGGCGCATGCAAAAGACTTACCCTTTGCCCCGTTCCCTGGGAAGAACTCAAGCCCACCACACTTCAGATTCTGAAGAGCAGCAGATGCTGAGAAGAAGATAAATCTAGCTGGCTTCCACCCCCACCCCCTCTCCTCTCTCTCTGAGCTCCCTGGGGATCCCTTTCCTGCGTGGGTGAACAGCAGAATGGTTCCTCGTATATGAATCGGTGGGCAGAATGCAAGGGAGATGCGGGAAGCGACTGCTTTAATTAGTCTCTTTTCAAAGGTGCCAGTTATAAAAGGAAGTAGAAATAAAAAGTAGAAATAAAAGCCCAGAAATAAAAGGAAGAATTGGGACTTCCGGGGGCTTAAGAACTGTTTTGTGAACAATGTGCAAAAGGGGAGCAAAAGAGATCCATTTAGAGATGGAGATCAGCCTTTACTTCGATTAATGACAGTTATAGTTGTCCCGGTGATCGTGTGATCACATTTTCAGAACTTCTGACAAGTCAAGTCACCCAGAAAGCCAGATATCCCTTCACAACCGGGTTACTGACTTCCCAGTTGCAGTGGTTCAGTTAAAAAACCGTGACTGGAAAGCTTGCAAAGTGGAACAAAAGCCACTGAACAGGCGTCTCACTTAAGAATAGACATGTTGGGCTCCGTTGTCGTCGTACCTTGAGGACTATCCGCACAAATGAAGGAGGAAGAAGTCCTGTGTGTTGTGGCTTTGCCCCGGGGAAAACCCCATCTTGATGAAGTGTGCTGAGTGTGAATCAGAGCTCCCACACCCATTTTAGTCATCAGTTGTTTTATGACACCTTTTTTACCAAAAAGGTGTGCTCCTTTGGCAATCAGCAGAAGTCCAGCTCATCTCCAATCTGGCCATGAGTGGAGTCTTCCCAGAACCTGCTGCAGGGCCACCATTCTTAGAAGGGGTGGCAGGGGTGGGGTTCAACCGGTGTTACTACCAGTTGGGTGACTACGTTTTGCGCGCGCATGTAAAAAAACCTTAAGCTGTGCCTCCATGACAGCTGAAAAGCACTGCACGTGGGTGTGCCGCATTTGAAAAGCCGCTTTTTCCCTGCTTTTTCAAGCTTGGCTGCGCCACGCAAAGCTGCTGAGGTTGAAAGAGCAGGAAATAAAGGACAGGTAAGAACCCAGGCGGGCAGGTGGGCCAAACAGCAGCAAACACAGAACCGGCTCAGTGTCTGCTGCTCTTCAGAGCTACCGGTTCTATAGAGCCAGGCAGAACCGATAACATCCCACCCCTGGGTGGTGGGATGCTACTGGTTCGGCCCAGTTCAGCCGAACCAGTAGTAAAAAAATGTCTCCTACAATCAGGTGAGAGGATAAAAGAACAAAAAGCAGGTGGGAGGGTCGCTCCTGGCGTTTCCTTTCTTCATCCTCTCAGACGTTCAGGGCGCGCAAGCATTCACGATCACCCATCGAACCAGTAGCGACTAAGGTAGGATCCCACTACTGATTCTTAGGCTGTCTTTGAGGGCCTGGTCAGGAGGTGGGCCATCCAGTTGTGCAGAAGAGGGGAGGCTGTGAAGGGCGACTTTTCTATCTTCTGCCCCCAGGGACATCCAGTTTTTTTTTCCTATTTGGTTTGGGTGTCCACATATGTGCAGGGGTGGGATTCAATTTTTTTAACAACCGGTTCTGTGGGTGTGGCTTAGTTGGTGGGCGTGGCTTGGTGGTCATGTTGTTGGCTGGGCATGGCCAACTCAACATCACTCACATCGAGGCACGCATCTCCTCGCCTGGCCTCTCATGACTGTGGGGATTTTGCAACAGTCGTAAGTGTGAAAAAGGGTCATAAGTCACTTTTTTCAGTGCCATTGTAACTTTGAATGGTCACTCCACGCAAGCAAAGTACCAGCAAAGGAGGAGAAAAAAACTCCAGTGAAGTAAGTCTAGTCCTGCCAATAATGTAATAAGGGTTAACGGAGAGGCAGTTTCTGTAAGCAACACCAGAATGTTTCCTTCCTGCCTTCCTTACAGGATTAGGCCAGTAATTTCTTCTAACAACCGATTCTCCAAACTGCTTAGAATGTTAACAACCGGTTCTAGCGAATAGGTGCGAACCTGAAGAATCCCACCCCTGTATATATGCACATAATGCATATGTACTTATATATTTGTCATCACTTCGATAAAGGACACCCGGTTCTTATAAAGTTGGTAACATATCCAGTCCAGAAGGCAATAACTCAGAGCAAGAGTCTTCAAATTTGGCAAGTTTAAGAGTTGTAGACTTCAACTCAACCCAGAATTCCTGAGCTAACATGACTGGAGGAGGAATTCTGGGAGTTGAAGTCCACAAGTTTTAAAGCTGTCAAGTTTGAAGACCTCTGACCCAAAGACCCATAAGCCCAACCAACACTAGTAAAGTCACTTCAGAAGACCCATCTACTTCTAATCTGGCTTTAATGCCTATTGAAAAGACAAGTCATGCCTCTAGGGACGATGTGACTTCATAGGGCAGGAACAGGAACGGGGAAGATACCTTGTCTGGTCTCATCAGCGGACAGTATTTTTAGATGGAGCACACCTACAATAGAAGAATAACAGAATCACAGAGTTGGAAGGCACTTTGGAGGTCTTCTAGTCCAACCCCTGCTCAGGCAGGAGACCCTACACCATTTCAGACAAATGGCTGTCCAATCTTTTCTTGAAGACCTCCCGTGATGGAGCATCTACAACATCTGAAGGAAGTCGCTCCACTAATTAATTGTTCTAACTGTCAGGAAATTTATCCTTAGTTCTAGTTTGGTTGTCTCCTTGATTAGTTTACATCCATTGTTTTGCCTTCAGGTACTTTGGAGCAGGGGTCCCCAACCACCGGGCCGCGGACCGGTCCCGGTCCGTGGAACATTTTCTACCGGGCCGCCGGTTTGCTGAGTGCCGCCATCTTGTTTTGATGAGAAAGTGCTTCCGGTGAGCTTTTCCGGTTGGAAAGCGGTGTTTGGGTCCTGAAGGAATCCTCGCGCCTTAGTTTCATCGAAGGGGGCGGTGGCTTAACAAACAAAACTAAGGCGCCCGAGGATCACAAATGATCCGGCCTTCAGCACCCAAGGCAAGGCGAGCCGAGCGACCGTCCCAAGCTGTCCCGAAGCCCATCGACAAAGGTACAAAGGAGGAGTTGAAGGTGGCGGGGAGAAGCGGGGGCGGCTGGCTGGCCGGTCGCTCGGCTCGCCTTGCCATGCATGCTGATGCCGGTACCGGGCCACGGAACATTTTGTGATGCCGGTACCGGGCCGTGGCACAAAAAAGGTTGGGGGCCACTGCTTTGGAGAATACGTTGACCCCCCCACCTCTTCTTTGTAGTAGCCCCCCTAGATATTGGAACACTGCTACACATCCCCTAGTCCTTCTTTTCGTCAAACTAGTCGTTCCCAAATAATCTCTATAGTTCAGGGCTGTACTATGGAATCCTTGGTGATCTCTGGGCTTGTTTTCTTGTAGACATTTCACTACTCAACGGATAACATCATCGGAGTATTGAGGGTGTTATCTAGTTGTATAATGAAACACCTACAAGAAAACAAACAAGCTCAGAGAACACCAAGTTCTCCACAATTAAATCAGTCATTGATTCTGTTGCAAGGTGTCAACGCAATCACAATACTGAAGAAGCATTTAGCTGAGAGGTGGGGCATTGGAGAGGCCAACCCTGTAGCTTCACCCTAAATATGGCGCCTTGTCCCCTTTCCCCTGATTAATGGGCTCCAAGATGATGTCATCAGGAAAGGCAATTGCCGCTCCAATTTTGGAAAATGTAATGCCAGATGTGAGTCATCGCATCTCATAAATCCTCAGAAGGCAAGCCAGACTTTTAGGAGATGATCTGATTGATGACCTTCTCTGATGTCACCATCCCGGAACCATGACATTTTTTTTCTGATCCCTTTCCCCCCAAGTTCCCTTTTTATCTGTGTCAATTCATCTCGGTGCACATACATTTTTAGGGAACCAAACCATGATGCCAGCCAAAGGATGGATAGTGATGCCTAGTCATTCTTCACTGTAGCTCTTCTACCACAGGGGTATCAAACTTGATTGCACTGAGGGCAGGATCAGGGTTGTGTTTGAACTTGGGGGCAGGGCATGGCCAGCTCGACGTCACTCGTGTCGGGGTGCTTGTGATGGCCAGAGCACTCTGCCCGAGCTCCATTTTTGGCTGCGATGGCCTCCTGCAATCCTCTGCCAGTGAAAATGTTGTTTGGGAGGGCTACGTGCAGCTCCCAGGGCTCCATTTTCAGCCATGACAGGAGCCCTGAGCTCTGTTTTCCCTGGCGGAGGCACCATGGGCTGATCCTTTGCTGTTTCCAGGGTGATCCCATGGGCCAGACTGATACCCCTGTTCTACCAGAACTTGGAGCAGCAGCTCCTTGCTAAAGCTGATTCCTCCCAAGCTAAACATGGTCAGACCTGATTGGTTCTTTGACGGAGAGACCACTGTGAAATCACCGGAGCATGGCTGGCTGGGAAATTCTGAGAGTTGAAGTCCACAGGTCTTCAAGTTGCCAAGATTGGACGTCCTTGCTCTACAGCCAAGGCTAAACATGGTGTGATAACCCAGGGCATGGCACAAAAATAACAAAGTCACCAAAGTAGATAGATTCCCTTTAATGCCTCCAACTTGGCCCACAATGTCCAATTATCCTCGGCGGGAGATCAAATTCTTCCAAAAACAGTCTACAAAGGGAAGCAATGCAGTCAGAATCCAAAATACAAATAAAGTAGAAATAAAAAAGCCAACACAAACTATGCTGAAGTAATTAACATGACAGACCAGGATAATAACTTGCAGACTTCCAAAAGATAATGAAGCACACACAGTTGGGAGGATGCCAAAACCCAGATAAGCCTCGACAAAGATAATGCACGCTTTTGCTTCCAGCACCTTTGCCATGCGCAGTTTGCCCTTTTAAACAGTCTTCCCAGGTGCAGCCCATGAAGGGGATCAGGGCCCTTTCCTCCCCTATAAACCACATTGCTCCATTCCTCCCTGCGTGCCCCAGGATGAAGAGGGGATGGGCCTGGGTCTTCCTCTGAATGCCCAGCCAGCCTGTGCCCTTCCCCAGTTTCCTCCACAGCCACCGGAGCCACACTCCCACTCCCTGTCAGCTGTTCCACCTCTCCCTCGGAATCAGATTCCAACTGGGGCATGACACATGGAAATGGGAGATAACTTTCAGCAGAAGGAAATGTTTTCTATCTTAAGAAAAGCTCAAGAAAGAAAACCCAGGGATGTGTCCAGAAGTCAACCTCTACTCAGAGGAGTCCCGTTTCTTTTCATTTTTGCACAATCATCATTTCACTGGATGCACACACCATGGCACACCCAAACCACACAACCCCCTTATGGCGTCATCCAACCTCAGAGTTGGTCTCGCTTTCTCAGGTTCCAGGAACTGTAAGTTGGGAAGAATTAAAAGTTGACCAAAAATAAACAGGTGAGAAACCCGTCACGGTTCCTTAATTTGAAGGAGTGTCTATTAACCCTTCAGCACTCTGAGCTCTGCCTACCGCCTTGAAGGTGAGCTGGATCACGTATCCCAAAGGTGCTTCCCCCCCCCCGAAGGTAATGGACTTTCTTGGGTTTTCTTCCTTTGAAAACATTTCCGTTTTCCTCCGTTCTGTGGATTCCAATGGCTTCCAGACTGAACTGAAGAACTGAAGGGAACTGAAGAAGCTTCTTGGATGAGAAGCCAAATGTTTTCAAAAACAAGAAACCAAGAAAATCCATTTGCCTTTGGAAAAAAGCACAACCGTGACCTGGATCAATCAATCAATCACTCAATCAATCAATAATGCAATCAATTACTCAACCAACCAGCCAACCTATCAACAAGAATAGAGCTGGAAGGGACCTTGGAGGTCTTCTAATCCAACCCTCTGCTAGAGCATGAGTCCTTATTCCATCTCAGGCAAGTGGCTGTCCAGTCTCTTCCTAAAAACCTCCAGTGATGGAGCACCTGCAACTTCTGAAGGCAACTTCTGTCCCACTGGTTCATTGTCCTCCCTGTTCGGAAGTTTCTCCTGGATTCCAGGTTGCGTCTCTCTTTGATTAGCGTCCATCCGTTGTTTCTTCTTTTGCCTGATATGGATGATGGAGAATCTCCAAGGACACCTGGATCAGGTAAACCACAGGGAAGTTGTAGTCTGGCTGCAGGATGGGAGTTATAGGATGGGATGATAGTTGTGCCAAAATTAGTCTGGATGCAGAGCGGGAGTTGTTGTTTAGATGCAGAATGTCAGGTTTGCCGAGGCTGCCCTGGGGCTGGAGAGCAGGCAAGAGGGAGATGCGTGTAGACAAGTGTGTGTGTGTGTGTGTGTTTTGCATACGTGTGAAGCACATTTTCCTTTCTGGGTTCTCAGCTCCTTGACTGAGAATCCCTAAGTGTCGCTTGGCAGATCCTCCTGGCCTCTTCTCTGCTGACATGCGCAGCAGTGGGCGAACATCTCGTGCGCTAACCCAGGCAGGTCAGGAAAGAGGGGGGTGGGGGGAAGAGAGACCCCTGCCTTAAGGGTCTGTCCAAGTCCCGTGGGAACCTGGCTTGGAATGTCCCAGCCCTCGGGGGGAATCTGGCCCCACGCCTCTCTTTTGCAGGAGCTCATTCCTTCTTCACATCAGGAGCTGAGAACCAAGGGCCTTTGAGCAGCGCTCTGGCCCGGGCTCAAAAAATAAAAACGAAATCCAATTCTGCAGGAAAAGGCTCTGTGCTGAGCAGGATTTGCAGCTGGCAAGCAGGAGCCAGCCAGCGAGACAGGGTTACTGCCAGTCAATGAACCCGAGTAGCCGCCTGCCTCCCTCAGCTGACTGGCAGATGCTGCGGCAGCCTTGCGGGGTGGGGGCGTGATGGCCCAAGAAGGAAGTGTGCACAAGGTGTGTGTGCGTGTGTGTGTGTGTGGGGGGAAGGCGTGGTCTCTAAGCATCCTCCACACTGACTGCAGAACGGGCTGAGTGCTTTGCAAAAACCCACTGCGGCTGCTGTCCTAGAACCCTGAAGGAGGCGTTTGTTGCATGCTGCATGCATGCTGCATGCTTAGCATGGACGAGACTTAATCTCCAGCGGGTTCAACCCCCCCCCTTCCCTCCACCACTCGTTTTCGGCACCTCTGCCCCAGTCTAGAATGTTCTCCAGCCTGCCAGAGGTGGGAAGGGGGCTGCTTCTGAACATGGCGTAAGAAGCAGAACGCATAAGTGACCGGGTGCTATTTTTCCACGCAAAATATGTATTTTATGTTCCACATTTAAGAACCGTCCCCCTCACTGAGAGGCTCTGGGTGGTGTCCGATAAAATATTAAAAGCATAAAAAACAGCATACAAAATTTAAAAGTTCCTTACTGGAACGGCATTCTTAATTTATGCTTTCTTTCTTAAATATAGCGTGAATCGTCTAGCTCAGCGTTTTATCCTTCTGAAGCCCCTAAAAGCAAGCTCTTTTTTTCTCTTACGCTGCTGTTTTTATCTCTTTAGTGAATTTTGGTACCAGAAAAGGAGAGAAGCAGAAAATAGCTTTTGATTAACCATCTCTCTCTCTCTCTCTCTTCTCTCTTTCTTTCTAAATCTTTCTAAATCTCTTTCTTTCGTTCTCTCTTTCTCCTTCTTTCTCTCTCACTTTCTCTCAATATTTCATCTCTAAATCTCTTTTTTTTCTTTCTCTCTCTCTCCAAATTTCATCTCTTTCTCTCTCAAAATCCCCCCTCTTATTTCTCTCTCCCTCTCCGTCTCCCTCCCCCCCTCTGAAAGGGGAATGAAGCAATTGAAAGGCAATTAATAAATCCTGATTGTATTGATTGCCCTGAATGGAAAAGGCAAAATGGGGACAGAAACTTTATAGGTCTTTATAAGATATGTATGAAACCTGAAGACTTCAGGTGTTAGAGCAGTGGTGCATAGAATTAAAGCCTCAAGAATGGAGTCTGATGCATTTGTAAGAGGGTAGTTAGCTTGCGGGAGGCTAGTTATATAAATGAAATAATCCCTTTTGGGACTTTTGGCACCCACGTCATAGACATCAAGTTGAACCTGAGACGTTCCAGCTCCTGTATTTAGAGCAGTATTTCTCAACCTCAACAATTTTAAGATGGGGTGGACTTCAACTCCCAGAATTCCCCAGCCAGCCAGCCAGCCAGATGCCGAATTCCCCAACCAAACCATCACAATTCTGGCCTGTGACCACAATAAAAGACAGTAGAAGTTCATCCTTTTGGTCCAGGTCTTCTCCTGAACCAGCAAAGGGAATGTTGATGCTTTGGTTCCCTCTAGCGGTAAAGGTTTCCCCTCGCACGTACATGCTCGTTGTTTCCGGCTCTAGGGGGCAGTGCTCATCTCCGTTACAAAGCCGAAGAAGAAGAGCCAGCACGGTCCGAAGACATCTCTGTGGTCCTGTGGCAGGCAGGACTAAATGCTGAAGGCGCACGGAACGCTGTTCCCTTCCCACCAAAGGGGTCCCTATTGTCTACTTGCATTTTTTACATGCTTTCAAATGGTTAGGTTGGCAGAAGCTAGGACGAGGATTTGAACCGCCGAACTGCCGGCCTTTCTGATCGACAAGCTCAGCGTCTTAGCCAGTGAGCCACCGAGCCACCTCGTCCCTACCTTCTAGTGGTGGGTACCCTAGAATTGCTTCAGATGGCCAATGTGATAATTTATTCAAGACTAGATTGATTTCTGCAGGTTCCCATGCTCGAATCCTTGAGAGACAACAGACACAAACCTACCCGTTTTGAGTCCATGGAAGCCAGTCTTCCTTTAGCTTGAAGTGGCTCCATTCCTACCATTCTTCATGTGGGAGGAGACCACCCTGGTAGCTCGTGACAACTTGAGAACGGATCATGGATGAAGAGGACATCCAACAATGGTTGGAAACTAATCAAGGAGAGAAGCAACCTGGAATTAAAGAGACATTTCCTATCAGCGAGGACAATTAACCAGTGGAACTGTTTGCCTCCAGAAGTTGTGGCTGCTCCATCTCTGGAGGCTTTTAAGAAGAGACTGGACAGTCAGCTCTCTGATATTGGTACAGGTTCTCCTGCTTGAGCAGGGGCTGGACTAGACGATCTCCAGGGTCCCTTCCAAAACTAATCTATTCTGAATTCAATTGAAGGATAGACGAAACACTAGGACCCAAAGTGTCCCGTTTCCTTTCCAGCACTTCTGGGGCAGCAAAGCCCATTAACCAAACCCAACCAGCAGCAAGAAAAATATGGATTTTCCATTTCTGATTTTATGCAGTTAGTTTCCGCAAATGCTCCTTTTGGCGTGTAGAATAGCGATATTGATTTACCGAGCACTCAGTTGTGTTCGGTGTGAGCATCCTGTGGTCTTCAGTGAATGTTTTGGATCACGTCTGCCTTCTATTGCTCCCCTCCCCCAAGTCACTCGCGATGATTCTCAGTAGCTTACAGCAAATAAATGACGATAAAGTTATCTCTTCGGTCGTGTCTAATTCTTGGTGATTTTATGGGCTAGGTCTCTCCAGAGAAATAAACCCCAATACAATCCCCTCCAAAAACCCAACCCTTTGGTGACAATAATCAGAGCCACCACTTCATGGGTTCTTCATCATTCTGGGTTCCCCAGTTCCACTGGCAAAATCATGTCTTTAGGACCTTTTGAAAGAGCATCAAAGTGGGTCCCATCTTATTCCCATAGGGATGATGTTCCACAGGGATGGAGCCACCATGGAGAAGGTCCTTCTTCATCCCACCAGATGGCTTTTCTTAAGAGAGGAAACTTATAACATCTTAGTTCCAATCTTATTCTGACAGGGATGATGTTCTACAGCAAGGGTCTTCAAACTTGGCAAGCTGGCTGGAGAATTCTGGGAGTTAAAGTCCACAAGTCTTAAACTTGCCAAGTTTGGGGACCTCTGATATAGATAGATGGATGGATGGATGGACAGATAGACAGATTTAAGTCTCAAATCCAAGGTTCTTCAAACTTCACAGGTTTAAGACTTGTGGACTTCAACTCCCCGAATTCCCAAGCTAACATGACTGGAGGAGGAATTCGGGGAGTTGAAGTCTACAAGTCTTAAAGCTGTCAAGTTTGAAGACCCCTGGTCTATCTTATATGCAGCTCTATCATTCCCCTCTATTGGAGTGGTTTCCTGTATCACATTGCCCCTCCAGGTTTCATCTCTATTGTTCCTGTGATGCATTTCCTGTTCTTGTATTACTCTAACACAGAGGTGGGCAACTATGGCCCTTTTATGACTTGTGGACTTCAACTCCCAAAATTCCTGAGCTAGCATGGCTTGCTCAGGAATTCTGGGAGTTGAAGTCCATAATTCATAAAAGGGCCTGAACACCCTGCTCTAACACAAGGGTCTTCAAACTTGGAAAGTTTAAGACTTGTGGACTTCAACTCCCATAATTCTTGAGCTAACATGACTGGAGGAGGAATTCTGGGAGTTGAAGTCCACAAGTCTTAAAGCTGTCAAGTTTGAAGACCCCTGTTCTACAGGGATGGAGCCACTACAGAAAGGTCCTTCTTCGTCCCACCTTTTGGACCTCCTTAAGAGGGGAGACCTATAATGTTTTATTTCCAATCTTATTCCCACAGGGATGATGTTCCACAGGGAGAAGATCCTTCTTCTTGGTCCCACCAGCTGGGTGAAAGATATGATCAATGAATTGAAAAGCCCACCCCCTTTGCTCACCAAGAACACTCGATCTCTTTCCAGGATACAAGACCCTGCTGAAATGTCTCTCTGGGAAATTTTGCCCCCGGGAACTGATTGGTATTATGGGACCTTCTGGAGCTGGGAAATCCACCTTGATGAACCTCTTGGCTGGATACCGGTGAGGAAAATACTTCCTTTGCATAAAACAGCTTGATTTTTAATGGGAAGATTTGGTCCCGTATCCTGACAAATGCCCAGATAATCTTCTTCAACATCTTCAGGTTGATTTAGTACAATCCTTGGGTGCCTCGTTGCCCAGAATAATGGTGAAATAAATTGGAGAACCTCAAATTCTGAGTTTATTTATTGATTTGATTTGATTTGATTTGATTTGATTTGTCAATCGCTTACAAGATAATAGGTATAACAATAAACATGAGTATGAATACAGGAAATAGGCACAAATAAATGGGGACAATAGGACAGGTATGGTAAGCACGATTGTGCACTTATGCACACCTCTTACAGACCTCTCAGGAATGGGATGAGGTGAATAGGGGATAGTTTAAGAATAGAATACAATAGAATTCTTTTATTTGCCAAGTGTGATTGGACACACAAGGAATTTGTCTTTGGTGCAAATGCTTTCAGTGTACATAAAAGAAAAGAGACATTCGTCAAGAGTCAAGAATCATCAGGTACAACACTTAATAATAGTCATAGGGTACAATAAGCAATCAAATCATACTAGGAAACAGTCAATAAAAATCGTTAGGATACAAGTGACAAAGTTAGAGTCATACAGTCACAAGTGGGAGGGGATGGGTGATAAGAAGTGATGAGAAGATTAATAGTAATAGTAATGCAGACTTTGTAAATAGCTGGACAGTGTTGAGGGAATTAGTTGTTTAGCAGAGTGATGGCGTTTGGGAAAAAACTGTCCTTGTGTCTAGTTGTTCTGATGTGCAGTGCTGTTAAGGTTAAAGTTTTGGGGGTTTGAGGCTATAACAACAGGTAGTCCATTCCAGGCATTAACCACTCTGTTGCCGAAGTCATCCTTTTTGTACTTCCTGTTTAAACCTTCCAGAAGTTAGTGGAGGGGGAGACACCTCATCTTCCTCCTCAGCATCCTCTCTCTGCTGTCCCCCAAACCCAACAATAAATTCTAGCCAATGAATGAAGAAATGAGCAAAATGTTTAGGCTCTTCTAAAACCAGTGTTCAATCCCAGAATTCTCAGTAATGGCGGTGCCGGTTGTGGAAATCTGGGAGTTGAAGTCCATATAGCTGGAAATTGCCAAAGTTAGGATTAAGTTTTAAGAACCTTCTAAGGCAGAGGTGTCCAACCTTGGCAACATTAAGACTTGTGGATTTCAGCTTCCAGGACTGGCTGCCCTAGGGAATTCTGGGAGTTGAAGTCCACAAACCTTAACGTTGCCCAGGCTGCACACCCCAGTTCTAAGGAGCGTTAGATCTTCAACCGGCAACCTTCTGTGTTTCTTACTCTCAGGGAAACGGGCATGAAAGGCCAAATTTTGGTGAACGGACATCCAAGGGAACTGCGCACTTTCCGTAAGATGTCGTGCTACATTATGCAGGACGACATGCTGATGCCCCATCTCACCGTGAAAGAGGCCATGATGGTGAGTGGAGGAAATGTTGCAACCCTGGAAAGGGAATTCAATAGAGACCTTCAACTGAGGGGATGAAGAGACCTGAGAGCCCCATCAAAGGCAGCTCACCTCCAGAAAAAAAGTATGATGATCCCAGGGCTTTCAAAACCAGTTGTCCCGGTAAGTCTAGAAGCAAAGAATGAGAATCTTTCATTTTCTCCACTCAGGGTTCAGCCAACCTGAAACTGAATGAGAAGCAAGAAGTGAAGAAGGAGCTGGTAAGTTGGCATTTTGGGTTGTCTTTGAAAGCTCAAGAAGCAGAGGTGGGACATTCAACCATGCAATGAAGCCCTTTCTGGCTGGTTTCCCAGCAAATGGACAGATGGATGTTCTCCCGTCTCTTCAGCTTCCTCATCTGAGAAGGGCTCAATTTGCAGCCAATGCATTGCTAAGTTAAGCTAAGTTAAGACCATCATTGGCAAGCTGGGCTGTTCCCAAAGTAGTAAATG
Source organism: Notechis scutatus (assembly GCF_049901735.1). Classification (NCBI taxonomy): domain Eukaryota; kingdom Metazoa; phylum Chordata; class Lepidosauria; order Squamata; family Elapidae; genus Notechis; species Notechis scutatus. The sequence goes on along the minus strand of NC_142015.1, from coordinate 25,643,252 downwards.
TAGCATCTGCTGAGGGGGTCTGGGCTGAATCAGGGGTCCTCATGGCTTTCCATCTAGGAGAGGGAATAAGGAAAGGTGAGAAGCTGAAATTATATCACTCAATAGATGTCCCAGTGGGCTGGGGTTTGACTTGAATTGATCTACTTTTGTTGAGATGTACTTCATGACACTGTATTTGTCAAATTTAGTAAATTCAGGATGAGTGGACATCAACTGTCAGAAGTCAACAAATCCAATGGACCAGTGTCTTTAAGATGGGTGGATTTCAACTCCAGAAATCCACAGATCCAGTGAATCAATGGCTTCCTCATGCTGGCTGAGGAATTCTTTAAGTCCACAGTTCTTAAAGTTACTAAGAAACATTGGCCTAAAGCAAGGGTCTTCAAACTTGAGCTAACATGACTGGAGGAGGAATTCTGGAGTTGAAGTCCACAAGTCTTAAAGCTGTCAAGTTTGAAGACCCCTGGCCTAAAGGAAGGATCATGGCCCATTTCTCATGGGAATTCTTTTCTGGCAATCAGGTGAATGAGATCTTGACCGCCTTGGGACTCCTGGAGTGTGCCCATACTCGCTCCTCAGCTCTCTCTGGAGGACAACGCAAGCGACTTGCCATCGCCCTTGAGTTGGTCAACAATCCTCCAGTCATGTTTTTTGACGAGCCCACCAGGTAAGCGACAGACCCTACCTCTGGTTCCTGCCCATATCTAGGGGAGGACTGAGACCCTTTCCTCTTGTCTCTGGGCCTTGTTTGATCTTGCAGAACATTGGTGGGAATCCTCCAAGAAATTGGTGGGATGTTGAGGCAGGACCAGACCAATGGATAGAGAAGAACTTGTAGAAGAAATCAAGAATGCTTGGAGTTCACTGTCAGAGTCAAAAGCTTTTTTAAAAACCCAACTTTCCCAAGACAAGGGAAAAAGAATGATTGTTATAGAAATGCACAGTGGAAACACAAAGGTTGCAAATGTGCCTTGTTCTCTCTTTCTCTGCCTCTCCAGTGGACTGGATAGCACGTCCTGCTTCCAGGTGGTCTCCCTCCTGAAATCCTTGGCCCAAGGGGGCCGCACCATCATCTGCACCATCCACCAGCCCAGCGCTAAGCTCTTTGAAAAGTTTGACAAGGTGAGGCTGCTTTGAAAAGTTTGACAAGGTGAGACTCGCAGGAACCAACTCTCTTAATCGAGCAAGATGGCGCCGAATGGCAGAAGGATGCCTGTAGGGCTCAGAATATCTGGGGCATTTTAGCAACTCTTTGATTTGAGCATCCCATGTGACACATCTCTTATTGCACTCAGGATTTGCACTTTCTCCCCCCTTCTTCTTTCTTTCCAGCTCTACATCCTCAGCCAAGGTCAATGTATCTTCAAGGGAGCTGTCTCCAACCTCATCCCGTATCTAAAGGGGCTTGGCTTGCATTGTCCCACCTACCATAACCCAGCTGATTTCAGTAAGTCATGTTGGCCATAGATGGTTTTTGCATCTATCAGAGTTAAGTGATGCGTGGCACGGTCCTTTCTTAGGAGCCCGTAGTAGTAGCCCAGGCCCTCGCTCCATCTGATCCAGATCTCTCTAGGGTTTCACGCAGATGTTTGCCAACCCTATCTAGACATGCTGAGTACTTTATTTGAGGATCTCCTGAACATCTGGCCCAAGGGTCTTCCAACTTGGCAGGTTTAAGACTTGTGGTCTTCAACTGCCAGAATTCCTGAGCTAACATGACTGGAGGAGGAATTCTGGGAGTTGAAGTCCACACGTCTTAAAGCTGTCAAGTTTGAAGACCCCTGGAATAGATAGATAGATAGATAAAGAGAGGTAGAATAGATAGAGAGAGAAATATAATAGATAGAATAGATCAAGGGTCTTCCAACTTGGCAAGTTTAAGACTTGTGGACTTCCAACTCCCAGAATTCCTGAGCTAACATGACAGGAGGAGGAATTCTGGGAGTTGAAGTCCACAAGTCTTAAAGCTGCCGAGTTTGAAGACCCCTGATCTGGCCCCTTAGTGATGGCTTGATCTGAAGTCATCAACCAGATGGGAATTGGGGACCAGAGCTCTGGATCTAAGAATGACTTTCAGGAGTGGGTTCCCTATTAGGACACCGGAGTGATCCTGAATAGAAAACATGATACAATGTTGGACTGGGAAGCCCTTTTGATCCAACCCATCAAAGTCCCTCTTTTGCATGTTGAGGAACTCTGGTTCTGATTATCTGGGTCAGCTTGGATTCTCACACTTTTCATCAACAGTTAGGTCAGAAGGAGCATTCTGGGGATTAGTCCACTTCTGGAAAGCCACCAGAGAAGGCTAAAATGTACATCCTTTTCTTCTTTTTTCTTTTCAATAATTTTTTTATTTTTATGTTTTAAAAAACATCTCTTTACGTGAACAATGTAGTTCCAGGTTTTTACATTTCAAATACAAACATGACCATGATTGCATATTCAGCTTTCCTATCCAATTTCATATCATATTATTACTTATTTCATTGTTCCTTAAATATCCTCATGCCTTATTTTACAATATTATCTATGTTCTTATTCAATTTCTATATTCCTTACATGCATTTGCAAGTTTTATCACACGCTATTATTCCATTCATTGTTCAATAAAATTCATCTTAATTCTTATTATCCAAAAGTTATCCCCTTTCATTGTCAACTCAAGCTTGCCACCCCCTTTACCTTATACATTTCCCCAATTTTACTCTCTTTAACCCATTATAAAAATTTATAACAATATAGCCCTTTCTTAGGACCTTCCATTCGATGATGTCTTGCAATGGGGACTCAAACCTCCATATGGGGAAATAGGTCAACAGCTCAGAAGCTCAGGGTTCAAAATTTCTCCTTGGCCACCCCCATTTTAAGTTGTTTCTGATGATCCCCAAGCATTATGTTTTCACGTATATATGAAAGAAAAGCTTACCTTAAATTGCAGTTGTGTTGTTCGCTAGGGTCCTGAAGTGGAATGCTAAACCTTCTCGCTGATTCATGAAAACAATAAAACTATGATTCTTGGGTCATGGGAAAAGTGAGTAGAGCTGAGTGTCTCTTGGTAGAAGCGTGACCCCCAGTTGCCTCCCTCTGTCTTCTCCTCTGCAGTCATTGAGGTGGCCTCAGGGGAATACGGCGATCTCAACCCACTCCTCTTCCAAGCCGTCCAGAATGGGCTGTGCACCATGGAGGAGAAGAAGGGCAGCCCAGAGAAGATGGATTCCTTGGTGCCAGGACCTTGCGTGGGGGTGAGTGGTCTACGGGGAGGGGTGGGGAGGTTCTTTGAGAGCTGGAGCCCCCAAGACACCAGGAGTCCAGACCACGTCAGGCTAGGCGAGGGCAGCTTTGCTGGTTCTGAGGTTGTCCCGTTTGCATTCAGCCTCTCTCTCTTTTTAAAAAAAAAAATCAGTTGAAGTGCAACCCCTTGTGGGTCGCTCGGGAAAGGTGTCATAAAGCAGGGCCCCCCAACCTTGGCACCGGTTTGTCCTGTGGCTTGCCAGAAACCAGGCCATGCAAACAAGCAGAGGCCCATCCATGGGCTGGAGGCAGCACATGAAACCGTGACCCTTCCAGAAAAAACGCTTTCCAGTGAACAGGTCCCTGGTGCCCCAAAAGTTGGGGGCCTCTGCCATAAAGTCTTCCTTGGAGATCGCTAGGATTGATGGGAGATTTTATTAACCTCCAATTTCTCTCTCCCTCCCTCTCTCTCTCGCTTTTCTCTTCTTTCTCTCTTTTTCTCTCTCTTTCTTTCTCTTTCTCTCTCTCTTTTTCTCTCTCTCTCTTTCTCTCTCTCTCTTTCTTTCTTTCTCTTTTTCTTTTTCTTTCTTTCTCTTTCTTTTTCTCTCTTTCTTTCTCTTTCTCTCTTTCTCTTTCTCCTTTTCTTTCTCTACTTGGCTCAACCCCAGGATTTGGATCATATCGAGAGCCATACCTTTGCAACTAGTACCCTGACTCAATTTTGCATCCTTTTCAAGAGAAGCTATATTTCCATCCTAAGAGACACGGTAAGGGTCAGGGAGGAAGAAACGAGGTGGAGGATGGAGACAGGGGAGGGAGGGAGGGAGGGAGGAAGAGGAAGGAAGGAAGGAAGGAAGGAAGGAAGGAAGGAAGGAAGGAAGGAAGGAAGGAAGGAAGAGAGATAGTAGAAGGAGAAGAGGAGAGATAGTAGAAGGAAGGCGGAGGAGGAAGGAAGGAAGGAAGGAAGGAAGGAAGGGAAGGAAGGAAGGAAGGAAGGAAGGAAGGAAGGAAGGCAGTGAGGAAGGAAGGAAGGAAGGAAGGAAAAGGAAGGAGAAAGGAGAGAGATAGTAGAAGGAAGGCAGTTGGAGAAGGGAGGGAGGAAGAAGGAAGGAAGGAAGGAAGGAAGGAAGGAAGGAAAGGAGAGAGATAGTAGAAGGAAGGCAGTTGGAGAAGGGAGGGAGGAAGAAGGAAGGAAGGAAAGAAGGAAGGAAGGAAGGAAAGGAGAGAGATAGTAGAAGGAAGGCAGTCGGAGAAGGGAGGGAGGAAGAAGAGGAAGGAAGGGAGGGAGGAGAGATAAGGAGAAGGAAGGGAGACATGTCTCTGTTTTTTGCATCACTGATGCTCTCAGTTGCTGTGACAACATCTGGAATATCTTTGGAGCCTTTAGGATGCAGAGCTAGGCGGATCTCCAGGAGGGTCAAAAAAAGTCAGGCTGGTAGCCATAGAAACCATAAACCCCACCCATTGTTTATATGTGTTGTGGCCACCAACTTGACTTTTGTTAACACACACACACACACACACATACACACTCCCATGAACCCTTCTAAGATAAAGCTGCTATTTGGGTCTCCAACCAGGCAGCTGATCCTCAGAGAGACTCAAGATCCAGGACTTGATAATCATTTTGTTTTTTATTCCTTCCCAGACTATTTATTGATCTGTTTTTAACAGTCACAACATTTACTCCTGGTCCAGCCCAAGATTCTGGCTGGCTTTCACTTCAGATGAATATTTGATAGGTTTGCATTTACCAAGTAATAATAATAATGAATATTTTGTGCTGTGTGGGGTTGAGAGAGGTTTGGTTCATACAGCACAAATCGTCTTTATTCTTCATTTGTTCAGAGATTTTATGAGCTCCTTTGGCAACCCTGGGCAGCTTACCAAAATGCGATTTCCTCGCCAGGATCAAGAGCAGGAAAATAAAATAAAAAAGTTGCATCCATCAGCTTCTGAAAACACAAGAAGAGCCCAGAGGTTAGGGTGCTTCTCACCCATCTCCCCACTGGGATAAAGTAGAGTTTCCTTCAACACCAGTGGTCAACTGGCTTTCAACCCAACCTGTTGTGGGAAGTCACCCATTGTAGCTTGCCTGATCAGTTCTGTTCTGGCCCATCAGTGGCTAGAGAAGCTGGTGGCAGCCTCGGACAAGGTTGGGGATGAATATGGGCCAGTCCTGGAGTCTGGGGAAGGCTCTGACGAGGGCTCTGTCTCCTAGGCAGAAATGGGGCTAGGGCCATCCAGCAGTTATCTGCTGCCTTTGGAATCGGACATCAGTGAGGCAGAAGAACAGCTGGAGCCTGTTCCCAGTGTGCATATGCGCAGAGCTGCCAGGAGAAGGGAACAATTAAGGAACAAGGGTCAACTCAGGAGTAAAGGCACAGGTGGATGGTGAATGGCCCCTCCCCTAGGGAATAAAAAGGAGCAAAAGGGGAGTGGGATTTGCAGGAGACAGTTAATTTGGGTGAAGACTTGACTCCTTGCCAAGTGTTTTCTGCTACAGCATTGCGCTTGGAAGCTATCGGCCTGGCAACTCTCCAAGCTTGATAAGGTCTGTGATTGTAAATTGCTCTTGAAAGAATGTTTGCTGGGACTTTGCTGATGTGAATGATAGGAATTTACATTTAGCTTAAATAAAAGGGGTTTTTGTCAGAACAAGGAGTCTGCTTCGTGAGTTTGGGAAGCCTCGGTCAGAACAGGTTCTGTGGCTTTTTCTCAAGATGTTCCAACGCTTTGCCAAAGAAGATGAAAGTATCTTTGGGGGGGGGGGAATCCTTTCCCCAGATGACTTAGGGCTCTTCTTGTTCTGCACAGCTCCTCACCCACCTGAGGTTCATGTCTCACATCTGCACGGGGGTGTTGATCGGCCTCCTCTACCTACACATCGGCAACGATGCCACCAAGGTCTTCAACAACACCGGCTTCCTGTTCGTCTCCATGCTCTTCCTCATGTTTGCTGCTCTGATGCCCACCATTCTGACCTGTGAGTTGGGGGCCCCTTGGTAGAACAGCAAATTGCTTTTATCAAATGTTAATAATAATTTGTTTTCGGAACTCTGCACTTTGATATGGCCCAAGGTGTCAACTCATAAAACATTTTGTATACACGTTTTATAGTTGACAACAGAAAGAAGTGGGGGGGGGGAGTTTCAAACTGCAGGTGGCAGTGTGGAATCGAAAGTACATTCCATTTATATTTTCTTAAGAGACTGATTAGATGACTGAAGCTTTTGCCGAGCAAAAATCTAATTGGAGAGCATGATTGATGACTCTTGGCTATGTTTGTGTTTCGTTGGATGATACACCCAGAGGCGGGAGGGGCCAGGGGAAAGCAGGATCAAGGGTGGTGACAGTGAATTACGTATCTCAGAGTTGGCTACGCCCAAGTTAGTGCCAGTCGTAGAATGGTAGCTTCAAATAAATCCTCTTTAGTTTTGGGAGTATGGCTCAAGGCTCACAATTTAATTGGAGTAACTGCCGGAATCCTGACACATGGCCTAATCAATAAAGACTGAACTGCCAGCATTTGGGCTCCCTCCAATACAAATGCACCAATTCTTCCTCCTCCTCCCTGCCTGGATATAAAAACCCACCCTCTCTCTTTCTCCCTCTCCTTCCCACCCTCCTTCTCTCCGTCCCTCTCTCTCTCTCTCTCTCTTTTTTCAGTCCCTCTGGAGATGTCCGTCTTTCTGCGAGAACATCTCAACTACTGGTACAGTCTAAAGGCCTACTTTCTGGCCAAAACTGTAGCAGATGTTCCTTTTCAGGTGAGCACTTAATCCTGACACACACACACACCCCATTTCTGCCACTGGGAGGGGGTCCACTCCTTTTTTTTTTTTTTTTACAGTTTGATAGCAGACTGAGGTTCAACAGGTGCAGCTGAACATAGAGGCAATCCTTGACTTACAAACACAATTGGGACCGGCCCTTCCGTCACTAAATGATGCGTTTGTTAAATCAGCCATGCCTGATTTTATGACCTCCTTCTTTGCCATGGTCATTAAGCAAATCTGGCTTTCTCTCTCCCGCCTCCCTTTGCTTATCAGAAGACCCCTGGGAAGGACAACAATGGCCATCGCAAGACCCCGGGATGATACAACTTCATAAATACATGCAGGGGTGGGCTTCAAAAATTTTAGCAAGGGGTTCTCTGCCCGGTTGTTGGGTGGGCTGGCCATGGTGGGCGTGGCCTAGTTGGCCTCCTGCACCACAGTGGGGAGGTGTTTTTGGCCTCCCCGGGCTCCGGAGGCTCTTTGGAAGCCAGAAACGGACCCATTTCCGGCCTTCCCGAACTTCCGGGAGGCCCATTTTTCACCCTCCCTGAGCTTCCACGTGCACCTGCACTTACCTGCATCCAAAACGGGCCCCGTGGGGACTCCTGGATGGGCGGGCCAGGGTGGGAGGGGCCAGCCAGGAGTGGGATTTGGGTTTTTTTCCAAACTGTGCAGAATCTTAGCTAGAGACTCACCTGAACCCCTGCGAACCCCCAGCAGAGCAGCCCTGAACACATGCCAAATATCTGAATTTTGACCACATGACCGCAGGACACTGTGATGGTGCTGAGAGGATTGGCCCAAAGTCCTTTTTTCTTCTGGGCCATCCCAACTTTGGCTATTAAACAAATGGTCTTATGTAGAGGACTACGTGAGGTGGTAGAGTCAAGGGTTGGTTGCTTCCCTTGGTGGAGGACGTTGGCCTCCCCTTAACGGAGAGCCACTTCAACCCATAACTACTTTACTCTGAGGTATAAGATCCTGGTTCATTGGTTCCCCCGCTTCTTCTATAGATCATCTGTCCCATCACCTACTGTAGCATTGTCTACTGGATGACCGGGCAGCCCCCCGAAGCGACCCGCTTCCTGCTATTCTCAGCCTTGGCCACCTTCACGACCTTGGTGGCCCAATCTGTGGGTCTCTTCATCGGAGCAGCATCCAGCTCACCACAAGTGAGTCTACGGCAAGGTCCAAGGTGGTTCAGGAGCAGTGGTGGGATTCAACATTTTTTTACTACCAGTTCTGTGGGCGTGGCATGGCAGGCGTGGCAGGGGAAGGTTACTGCGAAATCCCCATTCCTTCCCCACCCCACTAACCTGCTTTCCAGATCCGTTCTCCTGTGCAGGGCAACCAAAGAAGACCCAGCTGATCAGTTGGGACTCAATGGGAGGCAGAGAAGAGATGGGGTTGGCAGGGCCAGTCAGAGGTGATATTTGCCGGTTCTCCAAACTACTCAAAATTTCCGCTACCGGTTCTCCAGAACCTGTCAGAACCTGCTGAGCCTGCCACCTCTGTTCAGGACCTCAAGTTGTCACCCCAGAGTCTAACGTGATCCCACCCGAAAAGGAATTAAGGATCAAAAAAGAGAGAGCCACATTGTAAGATCTAATCAAGGTCCTTCTTTAAAAAAATATTTTTAAAGCAAGTGGTTTCACACAGACACACAGACACACACCAACAACACACTCTTTTGAGGTAGAAGTCCATGCCAAGGAGTCTTCTCACTTCTTAAAAGGCATTTGGGTGATTTAAGTCACTTGAGAAAGGCCCAAATCTGAACATTTGTGGAGAAGAGGAATAAATACGAACACGCAAACGGATTCCAAAATTGCTATGGTTGGTCTTGGAAACAAAAAATTATCTCTTTTCACTATTAGTTCCTCAAGGTTCCTCCAGAATCCTTCCAAGATCATTTCTGACCCAAAACCAGGGTCTTCACAAGAAGGATTTTTTTAAAAAAATATATCTTGAAACATCCTAAGAGTTCAAAGGGGAAGAAGCAACATCATTGTTCAAATGATGCTAGTGATGTAATCTTACATCAGTTAGACAAATCACAGTCCTGGACCTCAGAACTAAGGAAATAAGTCAGAGGCATCTACTTTGACCTGCTTTCCTCACCTGATCTCTTGGGACAAACAGGACCACGACACCTAACTGGCTTAGGATTGATCCCAACCTGTGGAAGGCTGGTTTACACATCCAGATTTGAAATCCTGAGTTTCCAGCCTCCATCTTGGTCTTCTTCCAACCATCTTACATGGCTCTTCTCTCCCACCATGTTCCTCCCAGGTGGCCACTTTTGTTGGTCCCGTTTCAGCGATTCCAGTCCTTCTCCTTTCTGGCTTCTTTGTCAGTTTCAAGACCATCCCAACCTACCTTCGGTGGAGCACCTACGTCTCCTATGTGAGGTAAGGAGCTTCGGCAGGGAGGAGCCTATCTCTGGAGCCTCCTTGGAATGGGCTCCCTTTAGCTCAGGTGGAGGTCCAGAGAGCTTCGGACTCTGGTCATAGATCTCGAACAGAATCCATGATGATGACGATGAAAACACATTATTGTCTCATGATCATGGAAATAACACGGCTTTTGTAATTTGGAGACTACCGCTGTTCTTCAGCCCATCATGGAAAGGAAAACAGAATTTCTCTCTGCTGTCAGCAAATGCTGTCTGTCTTTCTGTCTCTCTCTCTCTCTTTCTTCTATCTATCTATCTATCTATCTATCTATCTATCTATCTATCATCTATCTATCTATCTATCTATCTATCTATCTATCTATCTATCTATCTATCTATCTATCTATCTATCTATCTATCTATCTATCATCATTTACTGTTGATCCATCCATCCATCCATCCATCCATCCATCCATCCATCCATCTTTCTATCTATCATCTACTGCTATCTACCAATCCCTTGATCCATCCATCCATCCATCCATTCCTGTCTGTCTGTCTGTGTCCGTCTGTCCATCCATCCATCTATCCATCCATCCATCTATCTTTCTATCTATCATCTACTGGTATCTACCAATCCTTGATCCATCCATCCATCCATCCATTCATGTCTGTCTGTCTGTCTGTCTGTGTCCGTCTGTCCATCCATCCATCCATCCATCCATCCATCCATCCATCCATCCATCCATCCATCCATCCATCTTTCTATCTATCATCTACTGGTATCTACCAATCCCTTGATCCATCCATCCATCCATTCATGTCTGTCTGTCTGTCTGTCTCCCCCCACCCACCCCGGTCATACTGAATTATGCCTGATGTTCCAGTCAACTGTTTGAAGGACGGTTCCGTTTATTCTGTCACTCCAATGGCACCCTCTCCTTTGCTCTGGCTCAGGTACGGCTTTGAAGGCGTCATCCTCACCATCTACTCCATGGACCGTGGAAATCTGGACTGCAAAGACACTGATTGCCCGTTCCAGGATCCAGCCAAGATCCTGAAGGAGTTGGATGTGGAAGAAGCCAAACTGTACCTCGACTTTGCCATCTTAGGGGTTTTCTTTTTCGTCATCCGCCTTCTGGCTTACCTCACCCTCAAGTACAAGGTGAAGGCGGAAAGATAAGAGGGGACACGGACCCAGTTCCTGTGGCTGAGGGACAGGCGCAGTCAGGCAGGCAAGGCCCTTCCTTACTACTGCCCACATGCCCCAAAGAGAACCTCTGCCGGCTGCCGGTCAAGAAGGGAGGCGTTGGAGAGCTGGGGACCCCTTCAGCTTGGCCAAGGACTGATGAAGGATCTCAGAACTGTTTTAACCTAACTTCTTCATGACAAATGAGGCTCCCTCCCTCCCTTTCTTTCTCTCATCCCGCCTTCCTTCCTTCCTTCCTTCCTTCCTTCCTTCCTTCCTCCCTCCCTCCCTCCCTCCCTCCCTCTCCTCTGCTTCCTTCCCATTTTTCTTCCTTCCTTCCTTCCTATTTCCTTCCTTTTCCTCCTCCCTGTCCTTCCCATTTTCCTTCCTTTTTCCTTCCTGTCTTGTCCTGTCCTTCCTGTCCTGTCCTTCTTCCTTCATCTCCTTCCCATTTTCCTTCCTTCCTTCCTTCCTTCCTTCCTTCCTTCCTTCCTTCCTTCCTTCCTTCCTATTACCTTCCTTCCTCTCCTCTGTCTCCTTCCCATTTTCCTTCCTTCCTATTACTTTCCTCCCTCCCTCCCTGACCTTCCTTCCTCCTCCCTTTCTTCTTTCCTCTTCTCCCTCTCCTTCCCATTTTCCTTCCTTCCTTCCTTCCTTCCTTCCTTCCTTCCTTCCTTCCTTCCTTCCTTCCTCCCTCCTCCCTCCCCCTCCCTCCCTCCCTCCCCTCATATCTCTTCCTCTTTCCCTCCCTCTCTTTGATACATTTCTGGATCATGTCCAAACTCTCTTCCCAAAGCTGCATATCCACCCAAGGAAACTTTCTTTGCCGTACGACGAGTGGAGATGAGGTGGAGAAAGAGCCCCAGACTGGGGGGAGGGGGCAGCCAAAGGGGGGGTGGGAGAGATGCTAGAGCCGGTTTGGGCAGGGCCCGGGGAGGCTCTAGCTGGGGGGAAGCTGTTCAGGAGGGGAGGGAGGGGTTTTCCTTTGACAAGCACACTCCGTAGCGCCATTGTTTTATAGCCTCGTGTTTTTTTTGGGGGGGGGGGGGTTGACTTGCTTCGCTTGCAGGAACTGTCGCATGTGGATGCGGAAGACTTAAGAGGAGGTGTGGGCTGCCCAGATCTGTCCACCCTCACCCTACATGTAGCAATGGGGTGGTTTTCATCTCTTGTTCTGACCCAACCAGGTTCCCAAAGAGCAAACACAGACAAAGGCAGCAACCCCCACCTTTTCAGGTTTAATAACGAATTCTGTTCTGAAGGCTGCTTTCCACTAATTCGCTCCAACAGGAAAGAGCCTTGCCAAATTGTTTGTCAAGGCTGCCAAAAACCCAGAGATAAGAACTAATTTACAAGATTCTCCAAACACGAACTAAGATGTCCACAAGCTGAGCTTCAGAGCTTCTTTGCTGTCTGCAAAGAATGCTTTTCCAAACCTGGCTTTTATCCTCTTGAGGCCATTACCTTGCAGCCTTACTCCCGAGTCACCTGTGCTGCTGTAACTGTTCTTTCCTCCGAGCAATCCTTCATGCGCATGCACTTGGCACAGGCTCCTCGGGAACCTCCTCATCGCTGCTACCAGCCCCCACAATCTCTGAAGGCAGCAGTCCACTCCCTGATGGTCCTGGCCCTTCATCAGAGTCCTTGCTCTTCTCAGCCATTCACACCTGCTGCTGGCTAACCACAACATCTCTTCCCTTCCTCCCAGGAGCTCCCTCTTGGCCTCCTTTTCCTGACCCCTTTCTCAAAAAAAAAAAAAACCAACACCCCCCAAGTATCTATCCAGCTTCTTTTGCAAAAATGCAGGCACTGAAGGAAGTTCAGCCGGTGGGATCTCCCCCCCGAGAGGCCCTTCCCAACTTTTGAGTGGCATTTTGGAAACTTCCTCCTTCAGTGGGGCCAGAGCTGGTGGTAGGGGGCTGGCAGATTCGGGGGTGGGGGGGAACAAAGGCAGTTTTGGATTGCACAAAATCTTGTTGCGTGTATCAGCTGAAAGCAGGAGATACGGCTCTAGTCCTCGAATTACAACCGTTTATTTTAGGGGCTGTTCAAAGTTACAACCGCCTTGAAAAATGTGACTTATGGCCTGTTTTTCACACTTATGACCTTTGTGGTCTCCCCACGGCCTTGGGATCAAAATCTAGGCGCTTGGCAGCAACTGGCTCATAGTTATGATGGGTTGCAGCTTCCCCAATGCCCCATGCTCCAAAATTCAGGCATCCATCCATCCATCCATCCATCCATCCATCCATCTATCTATCATCTACTGGTATCTACCAATCTGTCCATCCATCCATCCATCCCTATCTATCTATCAATCAATCAATCATCTATCTATCTATCTATCTATCCTATGTATCTATCTATCTATCTATCTATCTATCTATCTATCTATCTATCTATCTATCTATCTATCTATCTATCTATCTATCTATCTATCTATCTATCTATCTATCTATCATCTACTGGTATCTACCAATCTGTCAGTCCATCCATCCATCCATCTATCATCTACTGATATCTACCAATCCATCAGTCCATCCATCCATCCACCCACCCATCCCTGTCTGTCTGTCTGATTCACTTAACAACGAACGTGTCAGCGGCAGCGATTGGCTTAACGACGGGGGCCAGAAAAGTCACCAAATGGGGGTCAAAAGGGATTTGCTTAACCACAGAAATCGTGGGCTCCGCCGGAGTCGTACGTCAAGGACTAACTACCTAGGGGGGGAAGAATTCGGAGTCGGAGAGGCTGCGAAAAGCACACTTCCGTTTTGCTTCTGGTGAATCCAGTATGGCCAGTTTATGAAACCATGTTCGAAACTGGCTCGGCCTGATGAACCAGAAGAAATTACAGGAGATTTGTAATTAAGTGGAGTTCCGCCTGGAATGACAAGTGCTCCAGTTTAACACTTTCAGTCTGCTGGGAAAAGATCTTGTCCTCAGCCATAGAAAAGTGAAAAGTGCCATTTGAGACTTTTTTGGGGGGTGGGGGGGCTTCCCAACCTTCTCGGATCTCCACCGCTGGTCCAAGGACATCGGAGGGCCCTTCGGTATTTCTTTCTGGACATTGCAATCATTTTCGTTTTTTGTTTTTGTTTTAAATTATGAGACAATCAAGTGTCATGCTCATCAAAACCGCTTCCTGGCTTCCTCTCCCTGCTGCTTGCTTTAACAACGGATGGAAACTAATCAAGGAGAGAAGCAGCGTAGAACTCTGGAGACATTTCCTGACAGTAAGAACAATTAATCAACTTGGAACAACTTGCCTCCAGAAGGTGTGGATGAAGAATTAAGGCACGGAAATGGTTTCCAACTGGGTGGCAGCGGTCAGACTGCTGGTCACTGTTGATGGTCTGGGGTCTCCAACCTTGGCAACTTCAAGACTTGTGGGCTTCAACTCCCAGAAGTCCTCAGTCGGCAAAGCTGGAGGAGTTAGGGTCCACAAGTCTTAAAGTTACCCAAGTTGGAGACCCCTGAGGGGTCTGGGGAAAGGGATTGTCTTTCCTGGACCACCTCAATCGTGGAAGATCTGGATCAGAAAAAGATCCCCAAATTGCTGCTTCTGGCCAGCACGTCTCCTCCTGATATTTTGCACTTTGGGTTCTCCTGGGGATCAGTTGGCTCTTGACAGATATAGCTTTATAATAACTAAGAACAAATGAAATGGCGGATTGGAGCAGGGGTCCCCAACCACCGGTCCGCGGACGTGCACGTCCGTGGAACAAGTCCTACCGGGCAGCTGGTTTGCTGGCGCCGCCATCTTTTTGATGAAAAAGTGCTTCGGTGAGGTCACCGGCACTTTTCATCAAATAAGATGGCGGCGCCAGCTATGCGATACGGGCGCGCCATAAAAAGGTTGGGGATCACTGGATTGGAGGAACGATTGGGGTTTGTTGCCTGACCACCAATTTCCTGCCCGGGGTCCTGTTTGGTTTTAAAAAGCAAAGCTCTGGAGAGAATGAATGGAACTTCCATAGTCAAGAGCAGTCTGCTACCAAATACATGGTGGGGATCAACAATGCCCATGTGAGTGCCCTGAAGCCATCGGATGCTGGGGATGATGGAACTTTAGCTCAAGCCTGGATAATGAGCCATGCCTAGCGTTGTTTTGCTTGTCCTGTCATTGCTTTTGTCTGAAAATCTTGAGTTATTTATGTATGATTTTTTAAAACTTGTAAGGAGATTTTTTTCTTTCTTCCTTCTTTCCTTCCTTCTTCCTTCCTTTCTTCTTTATCTCACACTTTCTTTTCTCTCTTTCTCTTTTCTTCTCTTTAATACTTTCTTTCCTTCCTTCCTTTCTTTGTCTCAGAAACATGCTTTCCTTTCTTCCTCTTTTTCTTTCTTTCTTTCTTTGTCTCACATACTTTCTTTTCTTTCTCTTTCTCTCTTTCCCTCACTAACACTCTTTCTTTCTTTTCTTTCTTTCTTTCCTTCCTTTTCTTTTTCCTTCCTTCCTTCCTTTCTCTTTCTTTCTCTTACAAACATGTTCTCTTCTTTCTCTTTCCCTCACTCTAACCCTTTCTTCTTTCTTTCTTTCTTTCTTTCTTTCTTTCTTTCTTTCTTCTCTTTCTTTCCTTCTTTTTCTTTTTCTTTTTTCCTTTCTTTGTCTTACAAACATGCTCTCTTCTTTCTCTTTCTCTTTCCCTCTTTCTTCCTTTTCCTTCCTCTCTTTCTTTCCTTTTTTTCTTTCTTTCTTTCTTTTTCTTTCTTTCTTTCTTTCTTTCTTTCTTTCTTTATCTCACATACTTTCTTTTCTTTCTCTTTCTCTCTTTCCCTCACTAACACTCTTTCTTTCTTTCCTTCCTTTTCTTTTTCCTTCCTTCCTTTCTCTTTCTTTCTCTTACAAACATGTTCTCTTCTTTCTCTTTTCCCCACTCTAACCCTCTTTCTTTCTTTCCTTCTTTTTCTTTTTCTTCTTTCCTTTCTTTGTCTTACAAGCATGCTCTCTTCTTTCTCTTTCTCTCTTTCCCTCTTTCTTCCTTTCCCTTTCTTTCTTTCCTTCCTTTTTTCTTTCTTTCCTCCTTTCTTCCCTCCCTCCTTCCCTCTATTTCTGGCCCATCAAGGGAATTTTTCCCAAGGAGCCCCTTCCCCCTTCTCGGCCCCTCCCCATCACCCAGAAAAACCTCCCTCTGCTGCAGCAATAACCCCTTTTTCTATCCTATGTTGCCTTGGCTTCCACGAGCCTCTCCGCTGAGATCTTTGCACCCCGTTTATAGCTGTGGGAACCAGGACAGCAGGTGCACCTGGAGGTGGGTGGGGGGTGGATGGGGGGCTTCTTCTCCACGAATGAATGGATGAAAACTGCAAAGCCAGATTTCACCACCGGTTGTGGGCATCTTCTCAGGAACGAAAGAGGCCCTTTTCCTTCCAGGTGGCGAGCAGGAATGGCACAATATCGGAGGTGGGACCCGGAAGGCAAAGGAGCAAAAAAAAAAAAGGCAGGAGGGGAAAAGAAGGAAAGTCCCGTCGCGGTTGAAAGGGAGGCAGGGAAAACTCTCAAAACCTCTGCGGCCTTCGGATGTTTTATTTATTCCCCCCCCACCCCCGGAGGGATTTCATACCCCTCTGGAATTGGCCCAGGGTGATTAAGAAAGCGCTGACCAGGCCCTCCTCGACTTTTGGACCATTTGTTGAATGACTGTTCAAAGTTACGGCGGCGCTGAAAAGGTCACTTGCAAACAGTCCTTGCGCTTGTGACTGTGGCCACATCCCCCACATCACAGGATCAACGTGTGGGCGTGTGGCAACCCATCGGTGGCAGGGCTCCCGTGGTCGCCATTTGCGACAAGCAAATTCGATGGGAAAACTTGGATTCACTGAACGACTGCATTATTCCCTTAAGGACTGCCGTGGTTCGCTTAACAACCCTGGCAAAAAAAAAAAGTGTCATTAAAATCAGAGGCAACTCGTTTAACAACCCTACCGCTTAGCGACATAAATCCCAGCCCCCGATTGTGGTCCTAACTTGAGGACTACTTTAATGTCCAAAGAAAGGCAAGAGTGTTTTTTTTCACAGTTTCCCAAATACACACCCCAAAAGCGATCCCAAAGGGGCTTTTTTTCCAAGAGCGAACTGGACTTTCTTGGCTTTTCCTTGAAGACGTTTCGCTTCTCATCCAAGCAGCTTCTTCCGTTCTGACCTTCAGAACTTCAGCCAGAGTGGAAGAAGCTTCTTGGATGAGAAGTGAAACGTCTTCAAGGAAAAGCCAACGAAGTCCAATTGCCTCTTGGAAAAGCCCCGTTGGAACAACCATAACCTGGAGGACTGAGAATCTCCATAGATTTTTTTTCCCCCGCAAGCAATGCTCCCTGGGCACCTCTGGGATAGCAATTTGCAGCGATTGGCAACTGGAAAGTGGAAAAACTGCAATCTAAATACAACTGCAAGTTGCAGGAAACTGGTCTGATCTAATGATGAAGACAATAGTTTCCTTCGTAGTTCAATTCTCAAGGAGTTTAAAGACTTCATTGTTGGTGCTATGATTTCAGTTGGCCATTCATTGCTCCTACCCAAAACTCAGGCGAGAGTACAAATTTCTCTCTTTTCTCTCTCTCTCTTTCTTTCTCTTTCTACCTTTCATTTCCACTGTTAATTTTCGGAAAGGTGGGTGGGGATATCCACCCTCAAATCTTAACAGCTCGACGCCTGACGATGGTACACCTTCACTTAGTTGCAAATGTTTAGGAATAAACAATAGCCAATTTCTGCTTTTCCTGGTGTTTCTTTCTTTGTTCTTGGTATTTGTATTTGTGGATACCATCTTTTGGAAACATTGTACATTTGCAGTTTCTGGGCTTCCAAAGCAAGTTAGAATGCTTTTAAGCAGTTCAGCGTTAACCAAAAAAAATGCTGCTGCTTCTTTTTTGAAATGAAACTGATGCTAAAAGCAAGTTATGATAATAGCAAAATTTCTTACACGTTCTTATTCAGGCCTGGGTAAATAAACTTGGAATTGACCCTGTAATAAAATTCTAGTTTCAAAAAAAGGGGAAAATTTCCTCCGTTTCAAAAGGGCCGATTTCCACCTCCGGTTGCTTAAAATCACATCTTCATGTCTTTCCTTTTCTTTCTCCACCATTCTCTGCTTGGCGGAGCAGAGAATATTCTTCAGGGCTTATAAAAGTTTTTCAAACGTTTTGCCCTTTCCCTTGAGTCGATTAGGATATTAGCATTTTGCCAGTCTAACCTACATCCCTGGAGATTTCCTGCAGCTCCTGGAAAGCCCCACCTGAGCAAAAAACCCCAAAATAAGGAGGGATATCCAAGTTTTGAGCTTAGAGAACTTAATGTTTGAATGACAAGAGAGACAGGCTGGATCTAACTGGATTATGAAGCATCTATCAGAGACCTCCAAGATCCTTTTGAAAGCAGGAATTTATTTATTTTTTAGAAAGGATGAGGTTTGTTGTTCCTCTTGAAAGTTCACAGGCCTATTTCACACATGAATAAAACCTATACTTCTATTGCCCAAATGCTGCTTCTCTCTAGTTGATGGAAGACTTCTGTAATGTTTCAAAAGTTTGCATCCTTCCCCCTCCTCCCCCATCTTCCAGAGAGGACCTGACTCTTGAATTAACTGTGGAGTCCTCGCTGCTCTCTGAGCTTGGTGGTTTCCTTGCAGACCTTTCCTGGCCCAACTAGGTAACACCAGTGCTGGAAGGGGATGGAATTTGGGGAGTGGAGGAGAAGGAGGAGAAGTGGAAGGGGAGAAGCGGAGGGGGGGCTCCTTGGTGGTCTCTGAGCTTGGTGGCTTTCTTACAGACATTTTATTGCCAAACCAGGTAACATCAGTGGGGTTTGTGGAGAGGAAGGGGGAGGAGGAGGAGGAGAAGGACTGTGGGGTTCATGGTGTTCTCTGAACCTGGTGGTTTTCTTGGCAGACGTTTCATGACCCAACTGGGGAACATCAGCAGTGCTAGGAGGCAGCGGGGGTTTGCTCACTGTTTATATGCAGCGGCTCGCCCTGAATGTGTGGGCGGGCGTCTTGGCTTCTTCTTGGCAGTTCCTCGACCAGGCTTGATCGAAGGGGGCTCGCCTTATGCAATTCTCCCGGACAGCCCGCGCGCGCCCCTGTGAGATCGTGCAGTCGGTCCGGGCGAGAGCTCAAGGTCCGTCTCTCCAGCCCGTCTCTCTCTCTCTCTTCTTGGCACCACGCTTCGCCTCCGAGCCGGCCAGCCCCGCGGGGCTAAGGGAGTCACCCTGCTGCCGGCGCCGGGATGGCTTCGAGCAGCCACCGCGCTCCTCCCCGGCCGGCTGGATTTGAGACGCCGAACCCATCGCGCCGAGGGAGGGCGAGCCCAGCCAGCCAGCCAGCGGGAAGTGCCGGGGCAGCGCAGGAAACCGCAGCGGCTGAGAGAAGCGGCAGTGGGAACGTCTTGACTGCCTCTCCCTCCCCCAAATCCCCGCCCCCCCCCCCCAGAGATCCAGGCTGAAGAGTCCCCGATGAAGCCCAGCGCGCCGGGGCTGCGACCACCCACGCGGGACCCTCTTCCTCTCAGGTGACTCCGAAGGGTCCGGGTTTTTTGGGGCGGAGGGGAGCGGGCAACGGAGCGGAGCTCTTTGCAACCTCAGGGGGGTGCTGGGCTCCCTTTGGGGGAAGGGTCGACGTGCTTCCAGCCGCGAAACCCAGCGCGAATTAGCGGGGGGAAAGGGCGAACCGAAAGCTCTCCGCGTTCCTTGGCAAGCCGAGGAGAGCGCAGCTGGAACCGCAGCTGTGAGGGTGGCAGGCTGGCTTGGGAGGCTGGGGAGGGGAGGGATGGAAGCCAAACCTTGATTCCTGCACCCCTCAAATCCCTCCGAGTACTGAGGCCTAAGGACAACGACCCAACACACACACACACACACACACCAAAAATGGCTGAAATAATGTGTGCCTCTTTTGGGGGGAGAGTTGTGCAACTTTCTCACTGCAGTAGGTGGCACCCTTTCCTTGATTTTGGCTGAGCGATTTGGGGTTGTGCCCTGGCAAGGAACTGCCAGGAAGTTCCAGCAGCTGCAAGACTAGAAGACGGGGGAAGTTAAAAGCAAAATTAAATACATGCATAGAGGGGCAAATCGCTTTTAGGTTGTTGCCGAATAAGAGTCAGGAAGTCTTGGGTCGCACCTCCAAAGCGGTGAGTAGAGAGGCAGTTTTGGCTTTTGGCTTTTTTTCCCCCTTTCCTGGAGAGGCCTCAAAAGGCTCCTAGTGAATTTATTTGCAGAAGCAACATCAACATGTTGTGCTTGGTTTATTCAGCAAGAGGAGACAATGAAGGAAATTCTTCTTGCCAGCAAAGACTTTTCTGCATCTGAACATCTAGTCGAAGGAGCACAATTTTGCCAAAGTGGGAATGGCCAGATTCAAGGGGAAAATTTCTCATTTCATTTGTATTTTCCCCCCTCCTTCAATTTAGCAGAGTGAAGAAACTCGGATGGTTTCTTAGCTCGCCTCCTGTTCTTCTGGCTTGACCCACCAGTTCAGCTGCTGTTTTAACATAAAATGGAGTTGGAAGGGACCTTATAGGTCATCTAGTCCAACCCCCATCCAAGCAGGAGACCCTACACCATTTCTGACAGAGGGCAGTCCAGTCTCTTCTTTTTTTAATTATTATTTTAGATTTTTTTTTATTATTAAACATAATTAAAAAACATTGAATGTAATGGAGTTGTTTTGACATAACTTTTGGTCATCATTCTAGTGAAATAATAGAATATAGATCTTATATACATATATACATATACATATACATACATACATATATACACACACATATATATACATTTATTCATCCTAATTTACATCTTCCAACACTCTTAGTGTTATTTAAGTCTCATGATCACAATGTCCTCTTCACAATTCTTCCGCGATCTGGGAGAAATTGTATGCTCGGATAGACAACAGGAATAATAGATAATGTATAAGGGAAATATGAACAATGCATACATATATATGAATAAGGGAAGATGGGAAAAACCAAGGCTACAACGAATTACAAAAATTGTAAACATGATTTGTGTTTCTTTTTAAAATTTGTAAAAATTTAATAAAAATTATTTTAATAAAACAATTCTTTTCAATCTTAAACCTTTCCTTTCTGTCTCCACCAATAGTAAAATCTATTCCAAATTATATAATATTCCAATTCATCTCTATTTTTCATCTCTAGTCTAGTCAGCCTATCCATTTCAGCGCAAGTCAAAATTTTATTACTTCATCTTCCCTAGGAATTTTTTTCTCTTTCCACTTCTGGGCAAATACCATTCTTGCCGCAGTGATGACATGTATTATCAAATATAGCTCTTCCTTATTGTATTTTTGGGGTATAATTCTCAATAAAAACATTCTGCAGTCCAGTCTCCCATAACTTCCAAAGGCAACTTCTGTTCCATTGGTGGATCGTTCTCACTGTCAGGAAATGTCTCCTTATTTCCAGGTTGAATCTCTCCTTGATCAGTTTCCATCCATTATTCCTTGTCTGGCCTTCAGGTGCCTTGGAGAATAGCTTGACTCCCTTCCTCCCTGTGGCAGCCCCTCAAATATTGCTAGACCACTATCATGTCTCCCCTGGTCCTTCTCTTCACTAGACTAGCCAGGCCCAATTCCTGCAACCGTTCTTTGTATGTTTTAGCCTCCAGTCCCCTCATCATCCTGGTTGCTCTTCTCTGAACTCTTTCCAGAGTCTCAACATCTTTTTCATAGTGTGGTGACCAAAACTGGATGCAGGACTCTAAGTGTGGTCTTACTAAAACTTTATAGAGTGGCATTAGCATCCTTCTGGCTTGCTCAGAAACCCTTTTCTGTCCTGTGGCTTTAAAAAGAGGAGAAAACGTGATTATTTTTGCCTGTTGGGACATAGAGAAGGGCCAGGAGGAGGAGGGGGAGAGCTGGCAGAGAACCAGACCTTACGTCAGCCTGACATTTGACAAGACAAAACAGAGACTGGTCTGTCCTTCAGACTTCGGCTATCAGAACCGCCTCCTGGAGACAGCTGCAGATCAGAAGGTGTGCATTGGACAGAAAGTTCCTTTAGAAGCTGATTTAAAAAACTGCTTTCCAAAAGCAACTTGTTTTGCAGATCCTTAGATATATTCCAAATTCTTCTTTCTCTCGTTCCTGGTATTAGTCCTCTCTTTTCCCCAAGGATTTTGTGGTTTTTTTGTCTTGCTGTTGTGGTTGCTTGGTGCATGGCTTGGTAAGTGACATCTGGTACCCACCCCACCATGGCAGATGGCAAAACTCTTTGAGGAGAAACAACGACCCACACGGGTGGCTGAGTTGACTCCAAAGTAAGCATTGGAGGTCTTGATCTTGGGTGGAAGTGTGGTGGTTCGCCCTCTAAACCTCCTATTTATTTGTTTGTTTGTTTGCTGTCAAACATGTACAAGATAACAAGTATAGATATGAACATAAACAAGAACAAAGGGAGTAAATACAGATCAATGGGGAGAGTAAGACAGGGACGGTAGGCATGCTGGTGCACTTATGCACACCCCCTTTGAGGACCTCTTAGGAATGGGGTGAGGTCCATAGTAGACAGTTTGAGGTTGAAGCTGTGAGGGGTTGAGGCTGTAACAACGGAGTTGGGTAGGGTGTTCCAAGGCATTGACCACTCTGTGGTTGAAGTCATATTTTCTGCCATCGAGTTTGGAGCAGTTTACCTTGAGTTTGTATCGTTGTTTGCCAGTGTATTATTGTGATGGAGGCTGAAGAAGTTGTTGACAGGCAAGATGTTGTAGCAGACAATTCGATTGGACCGCAGGCAGTGCAGTTCCAGATTGTCCAGGCCCAAAATTTCGAGCCTGGAGACATAGGGAATTCTATTGTGAGTGGAGAAGTGGAATACTTTTTTTCTTCTTTTTTCTTCTTTTTTACTTTTGTGTGTGGGGGGTCAAATAGATCAGTTTAATAAGATACAGAGGAGGGAGCTTGTAGGAAAGGCTCCTTCTAGAAAAATAACCACTGGAATTTAAGGAGGAACTGCCTTTAAAGGACAAGAGACACCCAGGGATGGGAATTATCCAGGACAGCTCTGTTCTACTTCATGCAAAGCAAAATGTGCCTGTTGCAAGTGGAAATGGCAACAGGAACAATTTTCCACTCTGTTGGACTGGGAAACATCCAAAAAGGTTTCCATAGACTGAAATCAGAATAATTGATGTAACAGGTAGAAAAGTGAGAGAATCTACTGGAGTAGCAATCAACAGATTTGAACAGAGTTGAAAGGGACCTTGTAGGTCATCTAGTCCAACCCCATCACCCAAGCAGGAGACCCTACACCATTTCTGACAAATAGCAGTCCAGTCTCTTCTTGAAAGTCTCAAGCAAGGAAGCTCCCACAAGCTCCCCTTGAAGGCCACTTCTGTTCCACTCGTTGATCGTTCTCACTGTCAGAAAGTTTCAGCTTGTGAGTGATGATGTCTTCCTGGTTCCTGTTAGGACCTGTCCTTTGATGTTAGAAGGGAGGATTGGGCCGGGGCAAATTCTGTAAATGAGTCTTTGGGCCTAGACTGACCATGCTGGGCTAAGATGCACCAGGGGAGCCCTGTCCACAAGACCTCTGACTCTTGATGTCTTTTTCAGTTGAAGGACAGGACTTTGGCATCAGGCATTTCAAGCACTGGCTTTCCCAGATGGGGGTCCAGTACAGCCGAGTGAGACCCAGAACCCCTAGAGGGAGAAGCAGGGGGGCTGCATCGTCAGCAAGATGCCTGGATTTCATGTTGGGTAAGCAAGGATTGAGTTCTGGGTTGGGATGGCAGGGGAGTTTCGGACCGTGTTATTTTTTTCCTTTCTTTTCTGAGCCTAGGGGTATTAAGTTGGAACTTTCTGTTCTCCTTGTGCCAATTAAAGTCCAAAGAAGGGTGAAGAAGACTTCGGTGGTAGCCTCAGGAGGGTCTGTGTAAGCAATACTTCCAAGGGTTTGAGTCTCTTGCTCCAGAATCCATTGAAGTTAGAAACGAATGAATGAATGAATGAATGAATGAATGAATGAATGAATGAATGAATGAGAATGAATGAATGAATAGAACAAATACTATCCCTCAGCTACAACCATCCTACTTTTTCAAAACGAGGTGGGCTTCTTCAGGGGTGGGATTCAAAAATCCCAACAACCGCTCCACTGCCCGGTTGGCTGGGTGGGCATGGCCATAGTAGGCATGGCCTACTGGAACTTCCTGTTTCTGGCTTTTGGTGGGCTTCCAGAGCCCAGGGGAGGCCGTTTACACCCTCCCAAAGGTCCAGAGGCTTCCCCTGGTCTCTGGAGGCTGTCCGGAAGCCAGAAACAGGCTCGTTTCCCAACTTCCGGAAGGCCCATTTTTCCCTCCTCCCAGAGCCTCGGTGTGGACCTGCACTTACCTTCCTTGAAAACGGGCCATGTGGAGACTCCTGGGAGGGGTGAGGCAGGAGGGGAGGGCCCAGGCAGTCAGTTGAATTACTGGTTCAGCAAACCAGCTGCAACTTTAACAACTGGTTCACACGAACCGGTCCAAACCGGTAGAATCCCACCTTTGGCTTCTTCTTTTTTGCTCAGTCCTAAAGCTTCTGGACCACTGTTTCTCAACTCAGCAAATTTCAGATGTGCGGACTTCGACTCCCAGAATTCCTCAGCCAGCAGCCTTCTGGGAGTTGAAGTCCCTACATCTTAAATTTGAGAAGAAACAGTTCTGGACCAACTCTTCTCCTTTGTGTAAACAGGGAAGGTTTTATTCCCTTTTTTCCAGCCTCCAAGGCCACCTCTTGGTTATTTGTTTCCCAGCCTTCCCCCTATCTATTAATCTACTTCTGTTCTCCTTGTGACACAGCAGCTGGGATTAAGGGAGGGTTAGGATTAGACAAAATCCTTCCTCACACCACGCGTGGGAGTGATAGCATTCCCTGCATCTATTTCCTCACTCACTTCAAGTACTGATGTGTCACAAGGCTCCCTACGTGTTCTGGCTTAGTCATGCCTCACTGTGGCCTTCCGTGAAGTCCCATCATGGGATGCTAAATCTGCAACACCTCCACCCCTTGCTTCATAAATTGCAAAAGTATAATATGTAAATTGTCTGAAAGAAATGGATAGCATCACGATTGCTTACTTTTTGATCTTCTTTGATCTGAGATACAGGGAGAAGCCCACTCTTCAAGAGAATATTTCACCTAGACCAGACACGGTGCTTCTTGGCCTCTCCACTCAGGTAACAGCACACCTCTGAAGTGCTCAGCTCCAGGTGGACAGGGGAATGGAAGACGTTGATTCCTGGGCAGAAAACGAAATGGGTGGGTGAGAGATTCAGCACTGAGAGTTAGTCACCCCGTAGACCAAGGCAAAGCTTGAGAACATATGAAGATGAAGAATTGATGACGTTCCAGATGTTGTGATCCCAGCATCCTTTGCTATTCTCCAGGCCATCTGAGAATGCTGGGAATTGTGGTCCAATGTTTGAAGGCTCATGCAGGCTCCCCTGGTTTGATTCCATCTTGGAAAAGCTTCCAAGTTCTGCCATCTTGCCAAACTGTTCTTCAATGAACTCCTTCTGGAGTTCCAGGGATTACAAGAAGCCAGTAACACTATTGGATAGCAGCACCAAGGATCTGTTTTATTCCAGAGCAAATTATTGGTTGACCTCTTCCATATAACATGAGTTTTGGGGACTCTTAAGAAGAAAAGGGTATTTTCCATCCCCCACTCCCTCTTTTACCTTAAAATTCAGGGCTTGGAGCCATAGCCTTCTGCTAGGGAAACATGTTTTCTTCTACAAAGCTATGGCCATTATCTATTGCAGGATAGCGGCCTACATTTATACTCTTGTTGATCGCCAAGAACATCTCTGGCCACCAGAGCTCCTCCAGAAATTGCCTTCATAATGTAATTTTGAATATGATGAGAGAATGGAGTAATTAAACACAAGGGAGTAAATCAATAATGATTCAACTAAAACTAGTTGGATTTCAGCTTTTTTTTTTTTTTTTGGCTGGGCCCACTTGGGTCGCCCACAAATCTTGGCATCAGAGCTACATCATTCTTCTAACAGTTTTGTTCCTCCACAGGTACTTCACCCATTACCCGGGAATGTTACAAGAGGCAACATCTCGGCCTGCTTCCCCCAAGCCAAACCAGAGAGTGCCGAAGAACATAGCAACTTCTGGTAACCCTGTGGACCTCCTTTCTTGGGGGGTTGGTGGGTTATGGAAGTCCATCAGATACAACCCAAGATCTCTAGTAATATTAGAGAAGGAACGTACCTCCTCCTCACCTTTCTTTCTCTTGTTCCTCCTCAGAAGCCATCCAAAAACACAAGAAAAGTCTGGCGGATTGGTTTCGCCGCCAACCCAACGAGGAGAGACAGTTTGGACCATCATTTGCCCTGGATGCCACCCACGTCGATCCAGTGATCCGGGAGAGCTCCCTAGAGGAAATCTTGAAACCTTCTCCAGATCTGACAATCCAGAACCAGCTCCAAGGCTCTTGCTGTCATACCATTGGTCTCCAGAACCTTTTTGACCAGGATCCATGCGGGCAAGAAGTGAAGAATGTGGTCCTCTATGGGACAGTGGGCACCGGGAAAAGCACCCTCATCAAGAAGATGGTGATGGACTGGTGTCACGAGCGCCTTCCTCAGTTTGAGCTGCTCCTTCCCTTCTCCTGTGAAGACCTTTCCCAGGGCAACAGCCCCGTGTCTTTGCGCCGTCTTTAGTGACCAAGAAATACCTCCACCTCCGGGATGTGGCCCCGTTGCTTGGCTCCAGCAACCTCAAGATTCTTTTCATCCTCAATGGCCTTGACCGTCTCAACCTAGACTTTCGCCTGGCCCGCACTGACCTTTGCTGTGACCCCAATGAACCCCTCTTGCCAGCTGCCATTGTCGTCAACCTGCTCAGGAAGTACATGATGCCCGAGGTGTGTGGCAAGGGACGGGCAGAGGTCCACCCTGTGCCCTCTTCCTTCCTGTTGCCAACAGAAAGGGAGGGGGGGAAAGCAGCAGCTTGGAAATTGAAAATGCATTCCATAGATAGTTTTTTAAAGATACTAACTAGGTGGCTGAAGTTTCTGCAGTGCAAAGATCTAACTGGAGAACATGATTGATGACTCTTGGCTATGGATGTGTCCCATTGGAGAATATGAATTATGATACACCCAGGGGGTGGGGGAAAACCAGGGTGAAGGGTGATGATGAATTATGTGTTGGCTAAACCCAGGCAGTGCCAGAAATGTTAACTTCCAATAAATCCTTTTGAAGTTTTGGAAGTTTGACTTGAGACTCATGATTTAATTGGGATAACTGCCAGAATCCTGACAAGCTGCTTTGAACTAATCAGAAGACAGGTGGGATACAAATGGAATGAACATTAAGCAGCATGAGGGGGTCCTTGGTGGTCTCTGAGCTTGGTTATTTTCTTCCAGACATTTCATGACCCAAACTAGGTAACATCATCAGTGCTAGAAGGGAGTTTGGGAGGGGGGGGTTGGGGTCCTGGGGTCTTGGCGGTATTTTCTTCAACATTCATGACCCACTGGACTCATCAGTGCTAGAAGGGAGTGGGCTTCAGAGATCAAACCCACTGCCTTCTAGCACTGATCAGGTTACCTAGTTTGGGTCATGAAACATCTGTAAGAAAACCACCAAGCTCAGAGAGCACCAAGGACCCCTCATTACAACCCCGAGCTACAAATATTCTCCTTTATTGCTTACTAACCACTATAGATGATGACGAGAAACTAAATTGCACTGGTTCTCTGCAGAGTCCCATCATTAGGACTCATAATTTCATATCTCACCCTTCTGTTCCGCCATGAATGCCATTGAAACATCACTGGGCCTGAGACCTGGGAATAACTCCAGTTTGTTTGCATTCTTCCAGGCCAGCATCATTGTCACTACTCGCCCTTCGGCAGCACGCCGGATCCCCAGCAAGTTTGTGGGACGCTACGTTGAAGTCTGTGGCTTCTCGGACCTCAACCTCCAGAAGCTTTACTTCCAGATGCGCCTACGGCAGCCTGAGTGTGCCGGAACCTCTGGTCCCCCCACGGCAGAGCAGGCCAATGAGCAGGACAACCTCGTGGAGATGCTCTCAAGGAATCTGGAGAGGCACAACCAGATCATGGCCGCCTGCTTCCTTCCTTCTTATTGCTGGTTGGTGTGTACGACCTTACACTTCCTTTATTTTACCAAGACGGTGCCTCCCACTCAAACTCTGACGGGGATCTACACCAGCTTCCTACGGCTCAACTTCAGCGGGGAAGTGCTGGACAGCACCGATCCCTCCAACATCTCCATGATGAAGTATGTGGCCAAGACAATGGGCAAGTTGGCCTACGAAGGGGTGATGTCCCGACAGACTTGCTTCACGGAGAAGGACCTCCGCCGCTGTTTTGAGGTGGAGATGAAGACGGAGAGTGAGCTGAACCTCCTGAACACCTTCCGGAGTGATGTTCTCCGCTTTTTCTTGACCCCCAGTGTTCAGTCAGGCAAGGAGCACACTTTCGTCTTCACTATCCCCGCCATGCAAGAGTATCTGGCTGCCCTTTACGTGGTCTTGGGGGAGAAGAAGACCCTGGTGCAACAGGTGGGCAAGGAAGTCTCTGAAATCATTGGGAAAGTCAGCGAAGATGTGGCCCTGGTGCTCAGCGTGGTCTCCAAATTCTTGCCGTTGCGCATCCTGCCCCTTCTCTTCAACCTCATCAAGATCTTCCCCCGCTACTTCAGCCGGTTCAGTACCAAGGACCGGGACACCATTGCCCGCACCATGGCCATGGAGATGTTCAAAGAGGAGGACTACTTCAACGAAGATGTTCTGGACCAGATCAACATCAGCATTCTTGGGGTGGAAGGTCCCATGCGCCACCCGGATGAGGCTTCCGATGATGAGGTCTTTGAACTCTTCCCCATCTTCATGGGTGGGTTGCTGTCCCGGCGTAACCGGGCCATCTTGGACCAACTGGGCTGTCCTATCAAGAACCTGGCTGTTTTTGAGATTGCCAAGGCCATGAAGAAAACGGTCATCCGGAATAGCCGTAAGGGCTTGCCGCCATCCGAGCTGATGGACTACCTCTTCTTTTTACACGAGTTCCAGAACGAACGTTTCACAGCGGAGGCGGTCCAATCCTTGAGGACCATCAACCTCTCCACAGTGAAAATGACCCCTCTCAAATGCGCAGTCCTGGCTTCGGTTGTGGGTACCACGAGCCACGACGTTGAGGAGCTAAATCTTGCCTCTTGCCATCTCGATGTGGGCAGCCTGAGAACCCTCTTCCCCGTCTTGCTACGATGCAAGAAACTCCAGTGAGTATCTCCTGCTACAGTTTTGCACAACCCACACAATTCGCCTCAAGGTTAAGCTTCAGTTATGACATGGAATTACATCTAAGAGTTCTGCAATAATTACGAAGTTTCCCCCTAATTTTTGACATAGCGGTGCGTCTTTTAACCCAGTGGTCGCCAACCAGTGGGCCAGAGACCACTGGTGGTCTGAGAGAAAATTTTGGTGGTCTGCAAAGAAATGTCCCCCCCAAAGCAATTGATCCAGGCTGCGCGGGAACACAAGGCTGTGCCCACACAAGGCTTTTGTCACTTGCATTGCGAACAACACGAGGTAGTGAGGGGAGGGGGGAAAGGACGGGGGGGGACTTGCCCCCCTCACCCCACGCGCCTGGGCTGGCCACCGAGCTGCTTCTTTCCACTTCTTTCTTCTGCTTTTGCCTGCACGCAAAGAAAGCAGCAAAAGTCTTTCTTTCTCTCCCCCAAACTCCGCCAGAAATGAGTTTTTGGGACCCTGCAAGGCCTCCTGCTCCAAGAGGCTGCATCGGCAAAGACTCATTTCTGGCGGAGTTTGGGGGAGAGAAAGAAAGACTTTTGCTGCTGCTTTCCTTGCATGAAGCCAAAAGTCTCTCTCTCTCTCTCTCTCTTTCTCTCTCTCTCCCTGAGAACAGAGCTGGAGGTGGTATCCTGTGATCCCAAATAAAGAATGATCGATCGGTAGGAAAACGGGGTAGGGAATTTTCCTGCAGACTTTTTGGGGGATTTTCCTAGGGTCTCTGGTCCACGGGATTTAAAATGATGAGTTTGGTTGTCCCTAAGCTCCAAAAGGTTGGCGACTCCTGGTTTAACCCACATCTTTTTTTTTTTTGAATTCATGTTTTTTTTAAAGGAAAGTAAGTTCAAAAAATAGATTTAGTTTCTTAGAAATACCAACGTGCCATTCTTATGACATCCTTCTTTCCTGGCAAGTTTACCCCTATTTATTTGAAAGGAAGTTAACACTGAATTTAAAGGCTTGAGCAGAAAATAGGGATGTTTCCAGCCAATTGAAGAGGACATCATGTACCACCACTACTCCCAACCCTTTGAAAATAGATTATTTGCAGAAAATGCCTACTAAATTCGGAAATCATTGGGTGAATCCGTTCCAGTTTTTCAACGGCTAGAAAATTGCAGTCTTGACTTTGGCCAGAGGGTGGCAAAATCAGACGGAAAGTTAGAAAGCCGCTTTATGGTTGAAGCTGAAGATGAATCTGAGAGGCAGGAAGCTTCCTGTAGCAGTGTTCCACCACCAGTTTTGGGGTACTACATATCCCATCCTCCTTGCCAGTTTGGTCAAAGGGAGCGCAGCCTGATACATGGGGAAAAACGGAACAAATGGATGCTGGGTTTGCAACTGTTGACGTTGTTCTGTTGCCTCCTCCAGTTTGCAAATCAACAGTCTGGGCCCAGAGGCATGTAAAGAGATCCGGAATCTGCTTCTGCATGACAAATGTGTGGTGGACACCTTGCGGTGAGTGTGAAGGAGATGGGCTTGTGTGTGGGAGGATGGCTTCCACCTTGGTGAGGCAGCCAAGGAGAGCTCTGTTTCTGATGGCTTGTAGATCAAAACCAAACTCTGACTCAAAGCAGAAAGAGAAAGGTGAGAGGATATCAAAGCTGGTTTGGAGCAAATCTCTCTAGGCCCAACCAGATCGCTGACTTTGTTGTGACGTTCCAACCTGAGCAAACTTCTCCCTTCTCTCTCTCTGACCTGTCATCCTCCAGAAAAGCTTTGCTTGCAACTCCAGGTAGGAGCTGCTGTTGAGGAATTGTGTCATCCTCACCTTTCTGGAGAATAGCAGGTTGGAGTAACCTGCCTTGGATGGGTACATGAGATGCAGGGTTGTCCAGTTCTTCTATTTTGCTAGATTTATGTTCTTGGAGCATACACTGATTGGAGCATCCTATGAGCCTTGCACATACCTTGTAGAACAATGCATGCAAGTATTATTTGCTGGGGTGGCAAGATACCACTCTGGATTGGCCAATACAAAATCTGATCATGCACAAAATTCTGGATAGCACCAAGGGCTCAACAATGAGAAAAGGAGAGCAGAGAAGATAGCAGAATGTTGGAATGAGATGCTTTCTTCCTCTACCGCTGATCTTGTCAACAAACATACCAGGCTTAAGATTCTTGGGATTGCAGGAAAGATGGAATCTATGGGTCAGCCCATCTAGAAGGCATCTGAATAAGGGAGGTTGGGCAGTGGGAAAGGTGATGACTTCTCCTACGTTGATGTTTAACTGTGTCCTCCTCAGCCTTGCAGACAATCCATTGACCGAGCAAGGGGCCACCTACCTTGCTGAAGGCTTGGCTGGTAACAGCTCTTTGAGAAACCTCTCACTCCTTCACACCTCCTTGGGGAACCAGGGTGTGAAGGTGATCACCCAGCACCTGGCTCAGAACCAGCATCTACAGGAGCTTGATGTGGCCTACAATTCGCTGACAGATGAAGCTGCGTTGGCCCTGGTTGAGGAAGCCAAGAAACACACAACGCTGGAAACCGTGCAGTGAGTTCCAACCTTTTGCCGTGCCACTTCTTCGTTGAAAGTCCAAGACATTCAACTATGGGAATGTCTAGATCCTGTTCGGCCTTTGGGTCGCTGAGAATTTTTGCAGAGAGTGTCTAGTCCTGCCTTAGCCATGAAAGCTGATTGGGTGACTTGGGGCCAATCAGGAGGAGATGGTGACTTCTAGTCCTGCCTTAGCCATGAAAGCCAGTTGGGTGACCTTGGGCCAGTCACTCTCGACCCACCACACGGGGTTGTTGTTCTGGGCAAAATAGGACAAGGAAAATGTATTGGATCTGCTTGCCATCTTGAATTATTTGTAAAAAATAATAAAGGTGGGTTACAAATTTATAAATAAAACTTGTCATGTTATTGTGATGTTCTCCAACCTGGCCCCTTTCAGGTCTGTTGGGGATGACTTCCAGAATTCTTAACTTTGGAATTGGCAGCCAAGGGTGCCCCTTGGAGCTGGCGGGTCAGTTCACATGGAGTTGTCCCCAAGGTGCTTTTTTCAGGAGGCAAGTGGATTTCCTTGTTTTTTCTTTTTGAAGATGTTTTGGTTCTCATCCAAGAAGCTTCTTCAGCTCTGACTTGGATGGTGGGGGAATGGAAGGATTTATACTCCTTGCAAACAGCTCCACACCCATTTGCACGACTCGGGTGACCCTGAGGACACAGATAAACCTCCCAAGTGGCCTCAACGACCCTCTAAAAGGATGCAAATGACCAGCTCTGTCTGCAAGGAGTATCAATCCTTCCCTTCTCCACTATCCGGTCAGGATGGTGGGGAATGGAAGGACTACCCTGCCAGAGCTGAAGAAGCTTCTTGGATGAGAAGCGAAATGTCTTCAAAAGATAAAACCAGGATGTCCAGTTGCCTCCTGGAAAAAGCACCTTTGGGACAACCATGACCTGGAGGATGGAGAACCTCTACAGGCTTCACATGGACGTGTTCTGCTTCTGGCTCTTAAAAATTTTCCTCCTCTTCTCCTTCTTCTTCCTCCTCCCCAGCTTGTACTTCAACGAGATCAGCGAAGAAGGCAAGGAAGCCCTGCACGAATTGCGGAAAAACCGGGATGGCCTCCGGGTGCTCATTTACCTGACCATGGGAGCAGATGTGTCTGACTACTGGGCCATCATCCTCAACGTGGTCCAGAAGAACCTGCCCATCTGGGACCGGGAGCGGGTGAAGCAACATCTGGGGCTGCTCCTGGAAGATCTTCAGTGCAGCCGCCGAGAGACGGTCAACCCTTGGAAGAAACTCAAGTTCATGAGAGTGGAAAAGGAGGTCAAGAGGATGTTGGGTCACATGCAGAGGGGCGCCCTTTGACCCTCAGTTCCTGGGAGTGATCTGGAAACAAAGCATGGGATTCCTACCACTCCATTGAAACACCAGTTGGTACGAATGCCACAGCAAATCTGGTGGGCTGCCATAGGTAACTGGACAAGGTTGTCTTTCAGTTAGCTGATCCCACCTCAGGGCTCTTCTGACATTGTTAGGAGACTAAGTTGGCGGGTGCTGTGGACCAGAGTGTCCATCTTTGGCATCTAGAAGACCGGTGGACCTCCACTTCCAACATTTTCCAGCCAGCCATGTTATGGGGAATTCTGGGAGATGAAGTCCTCCAAGTCTTAAAGTTCCCAAAGTTGGACACACACACACCCCGCCCCGCCGTAGATGTATCTGCCAATCAAAGACTGAATCGGATATCTCTCTCACGTAGCAGGTGGTTTGCCTTAATGTCAACTCTTTATGCTTTCTGGTTGAAATCAGTCTTTGATATCTGTTGCCTTCCAGGCAGGTTGGACTACACTGCCCATCACTTCCAGTTGGCCTGGGTGCAGGCGGATACATCTGGAGGGAGTAAGAGGAGGATTCCTTCAGATTTTTTGTGCTTTTGCAGGATGTGACGAGCCTTTTTTCTAACCAAAAAAAAATACAAACAACCCAGAAGTTGTGGGCAAGGTCTCTTTGGGACATCGCTGGTGCTATGCATCATGTTGCAAACTCAGTGTGCTGATCCCCTCCCCACCCATCGTTTACTCTGGGGAGGAAAGGATGTAGTTGCAGTTGAATTTTAAAGCAAAATTAAACCGGCATTCCTCGACTTACAACTGCAATTAAGCCCAACGTTTCTGTTGCTAAGCGAGACAGTTGTTAAGCAAGTTTTGCCCCTCCTTGCCACCATTGTTAAGTGAATCACCGCAGCTGTTTGGTTAGTCACATGGTTGTTCGACGAATCTGGCTTCCCCCGTGGGATGCTGTAAACATCATAAATGTGAGTTGGTTGCCAAAGCGTCTGAAGGTTGATCACGTGATGATGCTGCAACAGTCATAAGTGTGATAAACAGCCGTAAGTCACGGTTTTCAGTGCTGTTGTAAACTTTGAACGGTCACTAAACGAATTACTATAAGGCAAGGACCACCTGCAAATGGGACCTTACCAGTTAGAGCAGAGGTCTCCAAACTTGGCCACTTGAAGACTTGTGGATTTCAACTCCCGGAATTCTCCAGCCAGCCGTGTCTCTTTCTTTTTTCTCTTCTCCTCCTAAAGTGGAGAGATTTCAAAGGAAGGGATGATAAGAGAGTAAGCTAAGCTGGCTGGACAATTCTGGGAGTTGAAGTCCACAAGTCTTCCAGTGGCCAAGTTTGGAGACCTCTGAGTTAGAGGATATTTAGCTGAATGCATGCGAGAGAATGTCGGTATTTTTAAAAATGGCCTTCTTGGATGGGGTTGATGAGAAGAGTTGAGACTGACCCAACCTTTTCCCATGTCTGCAATGCAAAGGGACTTCTTCTTTAAACAGATTAATAGAATTAGAAGGGACCTTATAGGTCATCTAGTCCAACCCCCTCACCCAAGCAGGAGACACTACACCATTTCTGACAGATGGCAGTCCAGTCTCTTCTTGAAAGCCTCCAGTGATGAAGCTCCCATAACTTCTGTAGGCAACTTCTGCTCCATGGGTTGCTTGTTCTCACTGTCAGAAAGTTTCTCCTTATTTCCAGGTTGAATCTCTCCTTGTTCAGTTTCCATCCATTCTTCCTTGTCTGGCCTTTGGGTGCTTTGGAGAATAACTTTGACCCCTTCCTCCTCTCTGTGGCAGCTCCTCAAACATTGGAAGATGGCTCTCATGTCTCTGGTCCTTCTCTTTCCTAGACTAGCCAGGCCCAGTTCCTGCAACCATTCATCATATGTTTTAGTCTCCAGTCTCCTCATCATCCTGGTTGCTCTTCTCTGCACTCTTTCTAGAGCCTCAACATCTTTTCTTATGGTGTGGTGACCAAAACTGGATGCAGTACTCTAGGTGTGGTCTTACTAAGGCTCTTTATAGAGTGGTATTAGTACCTCCCTTGATCTTGATTGTATCCCTCTGTTGATGCAACTTAGGATTGCGTTGGCTTTTTTGGCTGCCGCTGCATACGGCTGGCTCATATTTAGCTGGTTGTCCACTAAGGCTCCAAGATCCCTCTCCCGGTCACTGCTATAGAGCCTGGTTTCACCCAGTCTGTATGTGTCCTTGTGGTTTTTCTTCTTGTCTCAATCCCTCAGTGTTTAACGTGGCATCCTTCTCCTCTCATTCCTTCCATCGGTACGACATTCAAAACATACCTCACCTCCGATTCTGTACCACACACTGACTTCTCTCCCATTGGCTGAAGTTATTGGCAGGAAGAATATGCTCCATAGATGAATCTAAAAAGACAAAGGGCCGCGTCATGCATCACTGAGGACTAGCAAATCCTGGGGGATTTGGTGGCCTAGAACCCCGCTATTTTCTTTGGTTTGGGTGGAGGAGTGGGATCCTTTCAGTTTTTTTCTACCCAGTTTTTTCTCTCTCTCTCCATGAGTGATTGGCCGGATTCTTTTGCAAGGATGCAGAGAAATAATACAGTAACATGATGCAAGATATGATACGATCATTTCAGCCAGATTTTTCTAGACTTGGGCTCAAATCCCAGCAGGGCAGGAAAAAAAAGCAGGGATTAAAAAAAAAAAAGCATTGTCTTGGGAATTGTTTGCTTACGTGCTTCGAGAAAACTAAAAGCACTTTGCTTCCGTACATGCAGCCCAGAGGTGGTATTTAGCCGGTTCTGACCGGTTCTAGAGAACTGGGAGCAGAAATTTTGAGTAGTTCAAAGAGAACCGGCCAATCCCACCAATGATTGGCTCCACCCTCATCTCTTCTCTGCCTCCCATTGAGTCCCAGCTGATTGGCTGGGTCTTCTTTGGTTGCCCTGCACAGGAGAATGGGGCTGGAAAGCAGGTTAGTGGGGTGGGGAGGGAATGAGGATTTTGCAGTAACCTTCTGCCAAGCCACACCCACCAAGCCATGCCCACAGAACCAGTAGTAAAAAAAATTGAATCCCACCAGTGACACAGCCCTTTACAACCCAAATTGGGACTGGAACTTCTGCCCCTAAGCGATGCGGTGGCTTAAGTGAGTTTCACCCAATTGTATGACCTTTTTTTCCCATGGCCGTTAAGCAAGTCACACCGCTGTTCAGGGAATGCAACTTCCCTCCACTATCTGGGAAGGGAGCATCCACATGACCCCGTTGCAAATACTTGCTGGTGACCGAATTTTTGACCACATGACCTCAGGGAAGCAGTGATGGTGGTAAACGCAAGTCAGTTTTTTAGCACCATCGTAACTTTGATCAGTCGCTAAACGAACGGTTGTAAGTTGAGGTTTATCTGTCGATCTAGGACTTAATGCAACTCATTTCTGCAGGCAGAAAAAATAAATAAAAATAAACAGATATGCATTGGATATAAGGGTGTAACTGGAGACCAGCTACCTCAGGTTGA
Source organism: Notechis scutatus (assembly GCF_049901735.1). Lineage (NCBI taxonomy): Eukaryota > Metazoa > Chordata > Lepidosauria > Squamata > Elapidae > Notechis > Notechis scutatus. The sequence continues at coordinate 25,607,062 of NC_142015.1, read as the reverse complement.
GAATTTGAAGAACCAAAGGATTGTTTCACACAGAATGAATGAATGAATTCTCAGTAGAATTAATGAATTAATTCTCAGCTGAATTAATGAATTAATTAATTCTCAGTAGAATTAATGAATTAATAAATTAATTCTCAGTTGAATTAATGAATTCTGTTGAATTAATGAATTAATTCTCAGATGAATTAATGAATTCTCAGATGAATTAATGAATTCTCAGTAGAATTAATGAATTAATGAGTTCTCAGCTGAATTAATGAATTCTCAGCTGAATGAATGAATTAATTCTCAGTTGAATTAATAAATGAATGAATTCTCAGTAGAATTAACGGATTAATGAATTAAGTCTCAGCTGAATTAATGAATTAATTCTCAGTAGAATTAACAAATTCTACAGAGTTGAAGCAGGTTTTAAGAAGGCCGATCCTTTATGTCTCTGAGCTCTGAACTTTGCACGGAGCCTGCCAGTCGAGGGGCACTCTTCCTTGAAATGCCAGCTACCAGGGACAAACAAAGGTGAGAGCCTATTGTGGGTTTGTTGCAAACACTTTTACTTTGCTTCCAATTTCTCATAAACGCAAGCATGCACACACGACTGCTGGACTCTGGAGAAATAGCAATATCTATTTTCTGGTTGTAACAAAAGCCGTTAAAATAAACTTCCAGCGAATGTTTTACATTATAATTTCCCATTCGTTGCATTATTTAAACACACCACTGATTTTGTAATACCTTCTGGCCGATGGTTAAAATAATAATAATAATAATAATAATAATAATAATAATAATAATAATAATAATAATAATAATAGTACCCCAATAGAAAGAAAAACCTTGAACATTTGCCAAAGAACAAAGGACGTTTGCACTAGCAGGTCCTAAAATAATTTTTTTTCCTGCGTCAAAGGCTCAGCTTGACAATATTATTCATCACTTTTATTTATCACCCTCCTTCATCACTTCTTCGGAAAAAAATAATTGAAAAAAAACACACGTTCACACACAAACCTGGTGACGTCCAGATGACAGCTGCACAGTGCAAAGTGACTTGAGCCTTTCCAGGGTGTGCAATTCACACTTTTCTTCGCTGCTCGCTTGGCGTGCCAACCCCTCGTCCCATCACCTCCGGATCCCAAAGAACCACCCGCCCCCAGCTGCCGTGCCTGGCTGATCTTCCCTTTTGCAGGAATGAAAAAGCTATTTTCCACACTCGGCTTGGCTTCGTGGAAGAAGGAAGCGACGTTGAGAAAAAGACGCTTGAGTTGTTTAAATATTAAACGTCTCGGGTTGCGTGGCCACCTCGCCCCTGGACCTTGGACTTCAGAGTGGGAGCAGACATGAAGCAGAAAAAGGGTAAGTGGTCTGGGACTGGGCAGCAGAGTAGATCCCCTAAGATGACAGGCTTGGATTTCTTACTTAGAGGGGGAAGAAGGACACAATGGGGTTACTAAGAGGTGCCTATGAATAACCATCGTCCAACTTTTCCAGAGGTTTTGGGGAATGCAAATTATTCACATTCGTTTTTTTCTTCAGCTGAGGTTATTCCTGCATTGGTCACCTTACTGAAAACAGCCCTGCTGTTTTGAAGGCATTCATAAGCATCTCTTTGTGCTTTGCAATGTGAGGTCGAGCAAGTTTTTAAAATTAAAATCCCTTCTTCTAAGGGAACCTGAGATCTGAAGCGGTTGAAATTCAGAAAGAAAGCCTGCCCGGATTTTCCTCCCCGTAGTAGGACCACTCCCCCCAAGAAGGTAGAAGTTTAATTTCTGGCCGTTGAACCCCAAGCCCAGCTAAAATGGACCCTAATTTCTCCCCTCTCCCTGTCCTCCCCTCCTCCCTGTTCTCAATCGTGTAACAACCATGGCATCAGTTAAATCCAGGAATAAATTGCCTGCTCTCAGTCCAACCCTTCTCCACCTAGTTTTGTTTTGCTTAATAGGGTGGAGGAAAAAAAGATGACTATCTGGCCCAGCTTTACTGCTCTTGCCACATTGGTAATCTTTCAACCATGAGCCACAACAAGCGTGCTTCAAAAATCCCATCTGGTTTTTGCAGCTTGAATCTACCCAGTTAAGAGAGACCGAGGAGGAGAATCCTGTTCAGGTATTCAAACCTCTTTGCTTCCCCCTCCCCGCCCAGGTGACTTGCCTGGACCTGAAAGAAAAGAGATTCTAGAAAGAGATTGAAACTCAACAGGGGTTTCCCGGTCCTGAAAATATGTTCTTTAGGGTGAATTGGGTCTGTTGTTGTTGTTGTTGTCTGAAACTCAAGAATAATGGCAATGGGGTGATCCTTGCGAAGGAAGATCGCGATCTTTGGACTTAGTTCTGATCCCTGGCACTTTGTTTTGTGACTTTGCTGAACACCGTTGGAAACAGCGTATAAGTCTGCTTTCTATAGCCTTGGAGGCTGTTGGTTTCCCCAGGCTCCAGAACTGGCTTGTCCTCCATCCCTGGTGGATTTTAAGGTGATATTGCATAGCCACTTGTCGTAAATAGAAATAGAATAACAGAGTTGGAAGGGACCTTGGAGGTCTTCTAGTCCAGCCCCCTGCTTAAGCAGGAAACCTTACACCACTTCAGACAAATGGTTGTCCGCTATCTTCTTTAAAATTTCCAGTGTTGTATTGCAGTGTTGCATTCATAACTTCTGGAGTTGTTCCACTGGTTGATTGTTCTCCCTGTCAGAAAATTCCTCCTTATTTCCAGGTTGAATCTCTCCTTGTTCAGTTTCCATCCATTATTCCTTGTCTGGCCTTCGGGTGCTTTGGAGAATAGCTTGACCCCCCTCCTCCTCTCTGGGGCAGCCCGTCAAATATTGGAAGGCTGCTCTCCTGTCTCCCCTGGACCTTCTCTTCCCTAGACTAGCCAGGCCCAGTTCCTGCAACTGTTCATCGTATGTTTTAGCCTCCAATCCACTAATCATCCTGGTTGCTCTTCTCTGCACTCTTTCTAGAGTCTCAACCTCTTTTTTTATGATATAGGGTATCCTGCTTGAACAGGGGGTTGGACTAGAAGATCTTTAAGGTCCCTTCCAACTCTATGATTCTGCTTTCACGGCTTGTCCTGCTTCCTGTCTCTATAATCTTTTGGGTTTCCCTGAATGGTAGAAATTAAGGAAGCTTTCAGCTGCCCAGCTCCAGGTCTTTCCTCGCATGCTTATTGGTAGCGAGCGATAAATAAATAAATCTTTCTGCAAGAGTATAAGAAAAAAAAAAATCCCTTTGAGAGACAACCGTTTGGCATGCATTGTGCCCAAAGTCAGCCTAGATCTAACCATCTTATCCCTCCTTCAGTCAACCGCAAGCAAGCAGAATAACAGATGGGAGAGGGTTTTTTTTTCATGGTTGATCACTACTTTATAAGAATCTTGCCAGACTGGCTGCCTTCCCTTGGCAAACAGCAACCACTTGACCTCAAACATTTCCTCTCCCAAACGGACTCTAAATTGGAATATCGTGTCTATTGGGTGTGAATTCCTCACACCTTCCTACCTTTCACCTCTTCACCCTTTGCATCGTCTTTCCAAAATTGTTCAAGGAGGAAAAGATTGAAACGAAAAAGGAAAACATTGAGTTCCAGCTCCTTTTGGTGCAGTAGAATAAGGCATGAACATAAAACGTCAATGTGTAGATACCTATATATATATAAAAGCAAAATACTACTCACACATCATCACAAAATCTCCACAACTGTAAAGCCCACAAACTTGAAATTTGGCACGTATGCTCCTCTTGGCTTCTAGGGAGTCACTAAGCAATGATTTTTCAAAATGACCATCAGAGCATTTAGTATTTCCTATATTATTATTATTATTATTAACATGCTCTGATGCTAAGGAGTTCTACTCCCCCTCCCCACCTGAAGAGAAATCTCTTCCAAATGCAAAACACAAGCAGAGGAGTGTCAGTTTCAGTTTTAGTTTCACAGCACCTAGCAGCTTTAGTACAGAACACTTGAGCTAAGCCACGCCCAGGCTCCTTGCTGTCTCCTTCTTGCTCACACAGCAAATACTGCTTCAGTTTCCAAACAGCCCTCCACTGTCTCACACCCTGACAGGACACTAGCTAGATGAATACTGTTGGATGCTGGTAGGCAGAGGCAGATTTTTTTTTTTTTTTTGCATTATTTTCCTCCCCAAAAACTAAGCCCGACCACATAGTTTCATAGCGAAGCATGGGTATTCAGCTAGTAACAATACATACTAGCCATTTCCATAACAACAAACCTATCTAATCAGCAAAACCCAAAGCCAAAATTGTATTCGGCGAGGATCTTGTGAGTATGCAGTGCACAACCCCATGCTTCTCACTCTCTCCACACTACGGGCTTATCCAGGCCTGCAAGCCATTTGGAGGCTTCGGTAGCTTGTGAGGTCATACCGAAGACGCACAGAAGTCAATTCCTCTCCTTATTAAGGGTGGAAAGAACAAGACTATGAATCAAGCTTTCCTCTGGTTCCACCCATGAATCATAGCTGGGCTTATCCCGCATGCATGTGAAGACACAGTCAGCGTCAACATTGCAGCCTGGCTGTCCCAAAGGGGCTTCCCCCGCCCCAAGAGGCAACTGGACTTTCTGGTTTTTCTTCGAAGGCGCTTCACTTCTCATCCAAGAAGCTTCTTCAGCTCCGACTGGATGGTGGGGGAAGGGAAGGATTGATACTCCTTGCAGACAGCTGGTCATTTGCATCCTTTTAGAGGGTCATCGAGGCCACTGGAAGGTTTATTTATGTCTTCAGTTGTCCCAGAGGTGCTTTTTCCAAGAGGCAACTGGACTTTCTGGTTTTTCTTTGAAGATGTGTTGCTTCTCATCCAACAAGCTTCTTCAGCTCTGACCAGATGATGGGGAAGGAACGAAGGAAGTGAGAAAGGGAGGGAGGGAGGGAGGGAGGAAGGAAGGAGAGAGGGAGGAAAGAAGGAAGAAACAGAAGTCTATGGAGATTCCAGGTCCTGGTTGTCTCAAAGGTGCTTTTGCAGGAGGCAACTGGACTTTCTGGTTTTCTCTTTGAAGATGTTTCGCTTCTCATCCAAGAAGCTTCTTCAGCTCTGACCAGATGATGGGGAAGGAACGAAGGAAGTGAGAAAGGGAGGGAGGGAGGGAGGGAGGAAGGAAGGAAGGAGAGAGGGAGGAAAGAAGGAAGAAACAGAAGTCTATGGAGATTCCAGGTCCTGGTTGTCTCAAAGGTGCTTTTGCAGGAGGCAACTGGACTTTCTGGTTTTCTCTTTTGAAGATGTTTCGCTTCTCATCCAACAAGCTTCTTCAGCTCTGACCAGATGATGGGGAAGGAACGAAGGAAGTGAGAAAGGGAGGGAGGGAGGGAGGAAGGAAGGAAGGAAGGAGAGAGGGAGGAAAGAAGGAAGAAACAGAAGTCTATGGAGATTCCAGGTCATGGTTGTCCCAAAGGTGCTTTTGCAGGAGGCAACTGGACTTTCTGGTTTTCCCTTTTGAAGATGTTTCTCTTCTCATCCAAGAAGCTTCTTCAGCTCTGAATAGGATGGTGGGGAATGGAAGGATTGATACTCCTTGCACACAGCTGGTCATTTGCATCCTTTTAGAGGGTCGTTGAGGCCACTGGGAGGTTTATCTGTGTCCTCAGGGCTGAACTGAGTTCTGCTCCTAGTTCCTGTAGTCTGCTACTGACTTTTAGCTATACAATTTGGGATGGAGACCCTTTGAATGGTGGGGGAGGAATAGGAATGGATTTCCAATGGAAAAAAAATGCAGACTAGAGGAACCATTTGCACCACTCAGGTGACCCTGAGGACACAGATAAACTTCCAAGTGGCCTCAACGACCCTCTAAAAGGATGCAAAGGACCAGCTGTCTGCAAAGAGTATGAATCCTTCCCTTCCCCACCATCCAGGCAGAGCTGAAGAAGCTTCTTGGAGGAGAAGCAAAACACCTTCAAAAGAAAAAACAAGAAAGTCCAGTTGCCTCCCAGGAAAAAGCACCTTTGGGACAACCACAGGGATGGGATTCAAATTTTTTAACAACTGGTTCTGTGGGCGTGGCTTAGATGGTGGGTGTGGTTTGGTGGTCATGTGACTGGGTGGACATGGCTTGGTGGTCATGTGACTGGCTGGGTGTCGCCAACTCAATATCACTCACATCGAGGCACGCATCTCCTTGCCTGGCCTCTCATGACTGTGGGGATGTTGCAACAGTTGTAAGTGTGAAAAAGGGTCCTAAGTCACTTTTTTCAGTGCCATTGGAACTTTGAATGGTCCCTCCACACAAGCAAAGTACCCGCAAAGGAGGGGGAAAAAAACTCTAGAGACGTTCCTGAGACAGGAAGTCTAGTCCTGCCAAGAATGTAATAAGGGTTAACGGAGAGGCAGTTTCTGTAAGCAACACCAGAATGTTTCCTTCCTGCCTTCCTTACAGGATTAGCCCAGTAATTTCTTCTAACAGCCGGTTCTCCGAACTGCTTAGAATGTTAACAGCCGGTTCTAGCGAATAGGTGCGAACTGATAGAATCCCACCCCTAGACAACCATGACCTGGAGGGCGGAGAATCTCCAGAGACAATTGCAGACTGGATCACACAGCTCAGCCAGCCTTAAACCCAATCCAAGCTGGAGGATGGTTCATTGTGGGTTCATCCAGCCAACGGTACTATTGAATTACAACTCCAGAGGGACGAATTGGCAAAATACCCCCGAATCTCTTCCCAAAGCAAAATGAATATGTCTGGCCCGGAATCAGGGAAGGGATATTGGGGGCTTTGAGTGAGGAGGGAGGGTCTCTGTGTTGGTATGAGGCAGCCCACGGCTCATGCTCAGTCCTTGCTTTTACAGGGCTCCAGGACACCACGGAGTCAACCATGTAAGTGCCAAGCTGGGGGGGGGGGGGAGGGGCAGGCACCGGCAAAACCAGCAGACCCACCACCATTTCTTTCTCCCCTGCTCCCCCTCACCGCCACGTCCAGTTTCACACATTCCAACCGGGCACGCAGGCCAGTTTGCACAAACAAGTTGACGGGACGGGTTGATGGTTGACTGAGCTCAAAGCCATCCATTGAATGTAAGCAATACCAGAATGTTTCCTTCCTGCCTTCCTTACAGGATTAGGCCAGTGATTTCTTCTAAAAACCAGTTCTCTGAACTGCTTAGAATGTTAACAACTGGTTCTAGCGAATAGGTCCGAACCGGTAGAATCCCACCCCTGCTGATGCGGCCCTCAATGAAATTGACACCCCTGTGTTAGACTCTGCCCTGGGAACACCTGTTTCTCAATCTTTGAGATGCGCCTTCTTCTTCCTCTCTTGCAGGAAATTTGAATTTAACCCGAAAGAAGGAATCGATAATCCCGCCTTATCTCTGGCAGAGGATTCCGGTAACAAGAGGGCTGGCCAGTGGCAGCTTGTGGGCGGGAAAGGAAGGGCTGGTGTTTTCTTGAGGCTGTTTGGCAAGCGGGTTGCCCAAACTTTTCCATCAGGCAATGGTCTTCTGCAAGCTGATGTTTCTTCCTCTTCCCTGGTTCCTTCTCAACCAGGGTTCAACTTTCCAAGTTCTTTGCAAATGCCATGACCAAGTCATGAGCCTTGTCAACGTCTCGACTAGACAGGCCTTGTTAGTGTGTGATGGGAGGTGGGCTCAAAGGTTCAACTTGCTCCTGAATTCAAGAGAGCCCATCTACCAAGGAGGGTTCTTATGGGATCTTTAAAAGAAGAGAAATTTTGTAGCTTGGGGTTGAACCATGAGGTCCTTGGTGCTCCCTGAACTTGGTGGTTTTCTTGCATTACCAAACTAGATAACATTATCAGTGCTAGAAGGGAATGGGGTTGGCGGAGTGGTGGCGGTGAAGGTGGAGAACTACAATGATGATGGGGTGGGTTTTTTTTTTTGCTGCCCTTTGAACTTAGCGGTTTTCTTGCAGAGGCTTCATGACCCAAGTAGGGAACATCATCAGTGCCTTCATCATCAACAACATTAGCATTGATGATGTTCCTTAGTTGGGTTGTGAAATGTCTACAAGAAAACCCATCAAGCCCAAAGAGTACCAAGGACTCCACAGTGGAGGTTCTGCATGTATTATTATTCTGGGATGGGAGCAGACATGATGACTCCTAGAGTCAATATCAAGGAAGACCCTGCTTACAGATAGCCTCCCCCATTACCTCGGCATGATTTAAGGGTCTTCCTCTTTGCTCAGCCTATCTCTTTTCTCCATATTCAGTCTTCCCAATACACAGGTATCCCCACCTCTCCCAGCCAAACCAGTTTGAAAAGAGATGTTTCCTTTTATCCTCTTCAGAACCAGGAGGGGCTTCCCAGATACGTTTCTGTTCACTGAAGAAAGGAGCTGGTGACAACCTGGGCTTCTCGTTGTGCCAGGGAGCCGGAGGAATGTGCCCCATTGTGCGTAAGGTGACACCGGGTGGGCTGGCCTACCGTAGAGGCCTCCAGGATGGAGACCGAATCCTTGAGGTCAACGGAGTTAACGTTGAAGGCATGGGATATCTTCAGGTAAGGCTTTAATGGATCTCCTGCTTGGACCTGGGTATATTGAGTGACCCACGTTTCCAAAGTTTAAACAAGTTTCCCAAACGAACAGCTTCTCAACCTTGGAAACTTTAAGACAGGTGGAGTTCAATTCAATGCTGGCTGGGGAATTCTGGGGGTTGAAGTCCACATGTCTTAAAGGGACTTAAAGGTTGATAAATATTGCTTGTAGTCAACTTCATCCATCTAGATCAGGGGTCTTTTAAGTCTTGTGTTCCCATTTGAGGAACTCTGGAAGTCCACAAGTCTTAAAAGTGGCCATGTTTGGAGACCCTGGATCTAGATGGTGTCCATACTGGATCAGGCTGGCTGGGGAATTTGAGGAGTTGAAATCCAGACATCTTAAAAGGCAGTCGAGGTTGGGAACCCTGATCTAGATGGTGACCATGCTGGGATCAAATATTGGAGCAGGTTCTCCGGTTACTAACATTTGCTTCCTCTGTCTTTGTCTGTCTCTCTCTCTCTCTGTGTGTGTGTATGTGTGTCTCTCTCTCTCTGTCTCTCTCTCTCTTTCTCTCTCTCTCTGTCTCTCTTTCTCTTTCTCTCTCTCTCTGCCTCTCTTTCTCTGTCTCTCTCTCTCTCTCTGTTTCTCTCTCTCTCTCTCTCTCTCTGTGTCTCTATCTGTCTGTCTCTCTCTCTGTCTCTTTCTCTCTGTCTCTTTCTCTCTCTCCCTCCCCCCCACATCTCTTGTCTCATTTCCAGGTGGTCTGGAAGATCAAGAGTAGCTCAAAAGAGGTCTTGCTCACTGTCCTGGAAGGGAACGCCTACGAAGTAGCCAAAGCCCTCAATCGGGATCTCAACCAGCTCTTGTCCAGATATGGAAAGCCACGTCTGTGCTGCGTCCCCAGAGGCTCAAGTGGTTTGGGCTTCAGCGTGTCAGCTCCAGAAGGTAGTAGCGGCAGGAGTCACTTCTGCTTATCTTCGTTGGCGCTGGTGGTTTTTCACCATGAACTCGAAAGATTCTGCTTTGAGAAAAGACTCAGACCTCTCGGGCTGAGCTGGGGTTATTTTTTGCATGCTGGTTTCTTGCTGCCAGAGTCCCACTGGACACGTGCAGCATGCAAGGGACATGTCCAGCAAGAGGAATGGAAAGAGAATGGAGGGGTTGCAGCCAGAGAACAAGCTGACTGCTGATGAGATGGATTGTATGACGCAGGAGGAGACGTCTCCAAAGAGACATGCCAAGACAAGGCCTGGCCTGGCCTTCCTCCCCCCCTGGGGTGAAGGGTTCTGCACCCAGGCTCAACTGCCAGGCCACCCAAATGGGTGCTGATGGAAGAGTCAGCTGATGGCCAGCCAGTTTTTTGTCCTTTCCATGAAAGGGGAGAGGTTTAGGGCAGGAAAAAACAACCGTGCAAATAGTCACAGCTTCCTTCTGCCAGAATCCTGGATGTTGTAGCTGGTCAACATTGCTAGTAATTCTCCATTAGAGACTCTCAGGATTAAAAAGTCTGTGAAAAGTCCTCTAAAGTCTTTAAATGCTTTTAAAAACAGGAAGGACTTTTCAACTAATTTTAATATTATGCCCAGTTTGCTTACATTAGCTGTCTTGAATTTCTTTATCTATCTATCTATCTATCTATCTATCTATCTATCTATCTATCTATCTATCTATCTATCTATCTATCTACTATCTAATCAATTTCTATCTAAGTTAGGTTCTGCCCTTATCATCTCAAAGTGACACTTGGTGGTTTACAGCAAAAAGCATGAACCCATATAATATCTGGATGTGTGTGTGTATGTGTGTACAGTATATATATATATGGCTACATTATATTGAACAATATAGTATATTGCATTATGGTATGTATACCCTATTGCATTATATGTTCATATTATACCATATGTGGTTATATTGTATATACAATAAACCATGCAATATACATTGACGATATATTGAATAGCAGGGTAGGGAATCAGCAATAAAGCCCAGTCTTTGTAGCATACAAAGCATGATTTATTTGTCTCACTCTGTTAAGTAAATCCACCCAACTGTGGTTTGCTCAAGAAAGCCCAGCTTGGGTAAACCAAGAGTTCACACAAAAGTACAGCATGATCGTGGTCACAGCACGGACACTTGGAAGTCTTTGTTTACACTTCTGCAACTTGTTCTTCTTCTCCGCTAAAGAATTGAGTTCCAGAGAAAGAGGAAGGTGGCTGAGGGAAGATTTGTTGGTAGAGGGAAGAAGCTACCTAGGAAATCCGGTTGTTTTCGAGGATGCAAATTCTCTTCCTTCCCAAGGCTTCCTCTTGATGTTGTGGTCCTTCTGTGCAGGTGTGACTGGCGTATTCCAGCTCTCTGTGCTGCAAAATGGGCCAGCTCATAAAGCAGGTGTGCCTCATGGTTCCTGGCTGGTGGAACTCAATGGCGTCAGTGTTAAGAACTGGACGATTGCGCAACTCAACCAAAAGGTTCTAACAATGCAACGTACTTTGAGATTACTAATGGCCAATCTCTTACATTCAATCTCACCCGACCTCTATGAGGGGAGGTTAGAACTTTCCACCAAAAGAAGGCTCATAGCTCAGGGTACAACCAAGTCTCCCCACATAGTTGGAGACCATCCTGTACACATTGTGGGCCATGTGGTCTCCATATCTGGTTGGGGAAGATCTTCCATAAAACTTCCATAAAACTTTCCTCTGTTTGGTTTTCTCTGCACCAGAGGAAGGAGTGAGTAATTCGCTTCTCTGTCTTAACTGGACAAAGTCAATAATTCTGGACTAAAGAGAACATTTTCCCTCCCAAAACTACTCTGGCCATTCTTTGGGTGTTTTTTTACATAGCCCCTTCTCCCGTCATAGCCCAATAGTTTCCCAACCCTGTCTAGAACTACTTCTCTGAATTGTGCCAACGTTTGTCTTTCCTCTCTCTTGCTCCGATTCGGATTCAGCTCAAACAGAGCAGCAGCCCCACAGGGCTCCTGGTGATGGGCAGCCAGTCGGAAGAGGCGTACCGACAGTGCGGTGTTAAGGTTACAGCTGCCTTGGCTGACACCTCCTGGGTTCCGTTCCAAGTGACGAAGCTTCAGATGATGCGAGGAGAAGACGGATATGGGTTCTTGATGAAAGAAGAAATATCTAGCTCGGGGAAGAGGGGTGAGACATCTCCATTTGCAGGCTCCATTGAAGGTAGTCCTTGAGTTATCACCATTCATTTAGGGTCCAATCAAAAGGACAACTTTGAAAAAAAAAGTGACTTATGATCGGCCCTTGCATTGATGACATCACAGGGTCTCCACTTCACATCATCAACATTTGGGGAGATTGGCAATCGGCATGAGTTTATGATGGTTGCAGCATCCCAGGGCCAAGTGATAATCACTGGTGACCTTCTCAGTCAGCTTCCAAAATCATGGGAGAAAGCTGGATTCACTTAATGGCCAACAACTGCAGCAATCTGCTTAGCAACTGTGGCAAAGGGGTGGGGGGCTTAAAACTGGATGACCGCCTTGCTTAGCCAAGGAAATCCTGGTCCCAACTGTGGTCATAAGTCAAGGACTACCTGTATAACCTCTCCTCAAAATACAAATCAAGTGACTTTGAGGCACGGCGGAGAAGATGCTCAACCTGTCTTCCTCTGCTGTGCCCACCTTGACGCTTTGCCTTCCAACTTCCCAGGAAGTAAGAATCAAGCCAACATTCATACTCACAGTTGAGTGGCAGGATTGCAGGTTATAAGATTACAGCTATCTTGGCTTACTCCTGACAACCCAGCCATGTTGCCAAATGCCTATGCAGGTTAGGAGTTGGGAGACTTGAATTCTGGACCAGACAGGGAAAGCTAGATTTAGAAGAGGCCAATGGGGGAGGGAGCTGGATCTCGTTCCTTTAGCAGATCTCCAGTTTTCCTTCCAAGTAGGTTGATACAGGGCTCGTAAGATGGGGATGGAGAAAAGCATTTCAACTCATTTCTAAGCCAGGGTTTTTCAACCTTGGCAACGTGAAGATGGGTGGCCTTCAACTCCCAGAATTCTCAAGCCAGTGATGTTGGCTGGGGAAATCTGGGAGTTGAAGTCCACCCATCTTCAAGTTCCTAAGGTTGAAAAACATTGTTCTAGGCAGAAGTGCCTGGGGCCAAATCAGAAACCAGTGTGGAAAAGAGGGTTGGAAGTATGTCCTAGAGAAAAACCTGGAAGTTCTTAGCTACACCTGTCCCTCCAGGATAATTTGTTGGAATAATTTCATGCACAGGCCGTTCTGTCTTTCCTATCTTTGACCTGCAGCCCAATTTTTGAGAGATGTGGAGGCTGGGCTACCCGCTGAAAAGGCAGGGATGAGAGAAGGCGATTGTCTGCTGGCGGTGAATGGCGAGATTGTCGAAGATCTTGACCATCAGGAAGTGGTGTCGAGGATCCGTTCCGACAACCAGCGGGTGACTCTCTTGGTCATCGACTCAGAAGGAAGCAAGTTCTACAATATGGTACCTAAGTCTTCTCTTCTATCAACTCCTGACAGAAAGATAGAAGATGGAAGATAACAATATGCAGAAACTAATTTGGGATTCTGCATCCAGATAGTCTGTAAGCCATCACCTTATAACCAGGACTGGGACCAGAATTTTCTGAACTAACCAAACTAGTTATTACTGTCATGCCCTTGGTAGAGTCTGACTCTGGGGGAGAGGAGGAACGGCTGACAGGGAGTGGAAGTGTGGCTCTAGAGGTTGTGGAGGAGGCTGGGGAAGGGCAGAGGCCGGCTGGGCAGTCAGAGGAAGAACCAGGCCCATCCCCTCTTCATCCTAGGACATGCAGGGAGGAATGGAGAACAACTTGGCTTGTGAGAGAGGAAGCGGCCATGATCCTCCTCATTGGTTGCAGCTGGGGAGACTAGTACATAAGATAGACAATTACAACACAGTGTTGCCAGAAGTAAAATGTGTTTTATTTTGGTCTGAAGTTATCTTGGTTGGCATCCTTCCAACAGACTGTGCCTTGTTACCTCCTTGAATTTGGTAATTACTTACCCTGTTCCATTGTGGAAATTCCTTCATTGTAGTTTGTTTTAGTTTTTTATTTCACCTCTATCTGCCCATTAAGTTCGGACTGTATTGCTTTCTTTTGAAGACTATTTTTGAGTACGCTTTATCTCCAACTGAGAATTATTGAGCAGTGGGGCCAAGTTGGAGGCATTAAAGGACAGTTATTTACGTTTTGGATTTTGTTACGTTTGTGTTACACTCCAGGTCATCACAATTACTGTGAGTTGGGCCTGATTTTAAGACCGTTTTTTCAGGGTTGTTAAGAAAATCAAGGCAGTCCTTAAGTGAATTGTGCGATCATTAAGTGAATTTGGCTTCCCCCATTGACTTGGCTTGTCAAAAGCTTCCTAGGAAGGTTACCAATAGCAATCATATGACCCCATCCATGTAAATCCATGCTGGTTATCCCAATGGTGCTTTTCTCAGGAGGCAAGTGGACTTTCTTGTTTTTTATTTGAAGATGTTTCACTTCTCATCCAAGAAGCTTCTTCAGTTCTTCTTTGGAGCTGAAGAAGCTTCTTGGATGAGAAGGCGAAACATCTTCAAAGAAAAACCAAGGAAGTCCAGTTGCCTCCTGAAAAAGCACCTTTGGGATAACCACGACCTGGAGGACTGACAATCTCTATAGACTACATTCTGGTTTTGCCAGGTACCTAAATTTGGATCATATGATTGTGGAGATGCTGCACCAAATGTGAGAAAGTAGCTTTTTTCAACGTTGAACAGATGCTACCCAAATGATTGTAATTCAAGGACTGCTTGAGGTGGTATTTCTTCCATATTCAGGAGAGGAGAGCAACGAATTCCTATCATTATCCATTTCATTACAATTCAGTAGAATTCTCCAGGCAGACATGTCTACTGGTATCAAAATGATGCCCATGGACAGTGTGTTTATGAAAGTGTGGGGTACTTAAGATGGGCTAAATTTGATTTTGCCCCATGATACAAAATAGAAATTTTAAGTCTAGTTTAAGAATTGATTTCTTGATGCCAATTTTTGATTTGGGTCTACAATTCCAGGTTGGAGTATCTCCTTTAGTTTTCTACGATGATGAAGACATCCCATCAAGCTTTCTGATCACCCGTGGTTCTTCATCTCCAGGCATCGTTCAGGAACAAAGCTGGCCCACTTTGATACCATGTCACTGTCAGCTCTCTAGCAATACAGCACCACCTGGCCAACCTGACCCTAACCCATGGACCTTCACCGGAGAGGTAAGAAGTCCTAAAACAGAATAACAGAATTGGGAGGGACCTTGGAGGTCTTCTAATCCAACCCCTGTTCAAGTACAAAACCCTACCTCAGATGAATGGTTGTCCAATCTCTTTTTATAAACTTCCAGTGTTGGAGCACCCACAACTTCTGAAGGCAATGTTCCACTGATTGTCAGGAAATTCCTTCTTAGTTCTAGGTCAGTTCTCTCCTTGATTATTTTCCATCTATTGCTTCTTGTCTTGCCTTCTGGTGCTTTGGAGAATAGCTTGACTCCTTTGTGGCAGCCCCTGAGATATTGGAGCATTGCTATCATGTCCCCCCGAGTCCTTCTTTCTATTAAACTAGACATGCCCAATTCCAGCAACCGTTCTTCGTATGTCTGAATGTTCTGTGAAGCCAATGACTTGACTTTCTCTAGCCCAACATCACCTCTTGCGTTTTGGGGACAGACCACCAAAGTGGGATTTGTTCAGTGTTGCATTTCTTTTTCTGGGTTTATCTATGGAAACATAACCTAGCTTCTCCTTGTTTCATCCAGGGCCGTGATGGGTTCAGCCAGGCATTCTAGAGATGGCTCCTTGGACTCTATGGAAAAAAGTGAGCACCTTTGCACATCCTTCCAGAATGGCAAATTGATCTCATCCCCCCAGACCAGCTTTTCCAATCCCTCTTCTGCCTTCCACATCAGTCTGTCTCTGCACTCACATGATTCCTGCAGAACCCGGCAAACAGGCTGAAGATTCAAAGCAGAGCATGGTCAGAGACCGAATACGATGAGTCAGGGCCATCTTGGGGAAATTCCCTTGGGTAAGATTCAAAAAAAGATCAGGACGTTGGAAATAATTGCAACTCAAGGACAGCCCTCGTTCATTGCATTTTGTGGAAGAGAAGCTAGTATGGATGTCCTCTCTGGATGTGACACATCTCTACATGATTCCTACAAGTGGAATGTGAATGAAGAGCATTGATCACTTCCTTCAGACTCCTTTTCCCCTCCGTCAAAATATTTCCTCTGTTGCAAGATCTCCATCCTTGAAAACTTTAAGACTTGTGGATTTCAACTCCCAGATTTCCCCAGCCAGCCATGCAACTCCCAGAATTCCCTATGCTGCCTGGGGAATTCTGGGAATTGAAACCCACAAGTCTTCAAGTCACCAAGGCTGGAGTTCCCTGGTCTACTGGAACCAATACAACTGAGCACTGGACTTCCTTTCACCTTCTTCTGACAATCAACCCGTCAATTTTGCACAAAACAGACTGTGAAGGGTGGCAGAGGATAAACGAGGGGCTTCCAGTCCCAGAGCTCCCTCTCCAATATTTTTTTTCTGAGTGGAGATGCAAAGTATCTTCTGTTCCTGGCCTACACACTCTGATGAGTACAGGATTACAACCTCAGCTACGTTAAATGGGAATTAATGTGTTCTGAAACAGGAAAAGATAACAGACGGCCTGATCTGGAATTTCCTTCCTTCCTTCCTTCCTTCATTTGAGCTGCTTAAGAAAGGAGTTTGTTAACGGTGGAAAGGACTTCTTGCACATCTAAAGACTGTATTGTTTGGATTCACCCGTCACACTAAACCTTAAGTTTGCTTCAATAGGGGTTTGTCGCGAGGCACGCAGACCAACTGCACACATGACACTAAAACCAAGTCAAATAAACCACACTGTGTTTTCACATGCTGGGTGAGATGCTGAGCAATGTTGATGAATAACTCCATATTTTATTGTGTGGAATCCTTGGTGCTCTCTGAGGTTGGTTGTTTTCTTGCAGACATTTCATGACTCAACTAGGGAACGTGATCAGTGCTAGAAGGGAGTTGAGCTTGGGAGGAGGAGGGGGAAGGAGGAGGAGGAGGAGGAGGAGGGAGGAGGAGGAGGAGGAGGAGGAGGCTGTAGGGTTCTTGGTGCTCTCTGAGCTTCGTTGTTTTCTTGCAGACATTTCGCTGGGTTGTGTAGGGGTGGCTTGGGGGAGGGGAGGGGGGGGGGGGAGGGGGGAGTGGGTTCTTGTGTTCTCTGAGGTTTGGTGGTTTCTTGCAGACATTTCAATACCCAACTAGGGAACATCATCAGTGCTAGAAGGGAGAGGCAGTCTGCTTTGTGTTTTTATACACAAGAGGCTTGCCCTGTCAGTGTTGGTGCGGGTGGCCTTGATGGTTCCTTGATCAGGCTCTTTTTTTTCTCCTGTTAGCTTATCTGAGTCGGTAGCTCCCTCACTGGAGTGTCATTTGTGGCTTGGTTGTTGGTCTAGTGTTAAACTGGATGTTAAATCTCTTTTTATCTGGGCGTTGGTTACTGGCCAGGAGGCGCTGTGATCTCTTGGTTCCTTTGGGGTTTTCTGATTGGTATGTAGATGGGTTTATCTCGATGGGTCTGTTGATGGCTGATTGGTAAGAAAACCACCAAGCTCAGAGAGCACCAAGGACCCCACAGCTCAACCTTGAGCTAGAAATATTCCCTTCTAACAGTACATTTCAATGTCCGTGGCAATCTGAACACACACACACACACACCCCTGTGAGGAGAAGGGGACAGACCTTCACTCTGCTTGACTGCTGGTTCAGAACTCCAACGGGTTAAGTCCAAACTCCTTTAGCGCGTTCTTATATCCAGTATGGATGAGGGCAGCCTCTTTCTCCCAGCCCAGCTTGGCGGCTTGTAGCTTGGAAAGCACCTGATCCAAGCTATCCTGTTCAAAGGAAGTGAGAACGGGGAGGTTGAGGGATTGGAGCACGGAAACAGGATGGTGGGCCCTGACTGAATGTCCAAAGGGAAGAGATAAAGATCCGTGCTGGTTTATTTGCAGTTGGGTTACCTGAGAATTTCCCCCTTCTGAAAATGTCTTGTGAGGTTTGGGAAAGCCAGAAGGGATCAATTGTGGTCCAAGCAGACAGGATGCCGAGTGATGGAAGGAAAGATCTGAATGGCACTGAATGCTTTTTCCAGGCATCAGGATTGAAAGGGGGGAAAAAAAACCAAGCACAGACCAACAAACCAGTTTCTCTGCTTGATGAGAGGAAGAACGTTGCCCAATAATTTTGACTATCGTCACGCTCAACCTATCACCCATAGAAGCACGTACAGTGTTGAGCATAGTTGAACACAAGCAATCGTGGGAATATTCATCCTCCCTCTCTCTCTCTCTCTCTCTCTCTCCTGAAACTTTGGTAATAAGCAATGCTGAACATCTGATATCCACCCCCGATGTTCTTGGCTGGGGCCAGAATTGATGACCTTCCCATCCCTGACTCACGTGAAGGATTCGTTCCCATTCCTTCTCCATTTCCTCAGCCTTCTGCTGCATCTGAGCCTCAGCTCGCTCCTTCTCCTCCGAGATCTTGGCTCGCTCCTCTTCACTCCTCCGCAGGCTTTTTTGACAGGCAGCTGCCGAGGACAAATGAGATGGGTTGGGCATGGGTGGGGTGGGACAGAGATCGAGGCGAGAGAAAGCGGAAGAGAGCTGAGCCAATGGGTGGCTGGGGAATTCTGGGAGTTGAAGTCCAGACATGTTAAAAGTTGCTTAAGGTTGAGAGGCATCGCTCTAGTCCAAGGGTTGGCAATCTGTGGCTGTGGAGCCGCATGTGGCTCCTTCATCCTTCTGCTGCGGCTCCCTGTCCTCAGTTGGTTCCACAATTGACAAGGTTAGGACAGGTAGAGGAAAAAGGACACCACACTAGGAGGAGAGTCTATGGTGGGGAAACAAGACTTTGGTGGGTTCCAGAATTAAACAATGGGTTTCCAGTTAGGACCTTTGTGGCTCTTTGAGTGTTTAAGGTTGCCAACTCCTGCTCTAGTCAACTCCATCTATCTAGATGGTGTCCACACTGGGATCAAATGTTGGAGCAAGTTCTCAGGATATGACTGGCTGGGGAATTCTGGGCGTTGAAGCCCACACAACTTAAAGTTGTCAAGCTGAGAAACACTGCCCTTGGGACTTCAGGATTTGGAGGTGAGGGTAACCCAAGACTGGGGACCTTCAGAAATTTTGCAGATAACAATCATTTCCCTCATGTTGCTAAGAAGACTTGACAGGTGGAAATTAAATAATGTATGTACATATTTTTTTTTTTAAATGACCTGGTGTATTTTTTCAAATGGGGCAAAACCTGGACTTTATTCCTATGGATGTCATCCTAGTCTGATGCTCTCACCAATAATAATAATAATAATAATAATAATAATAATAATAATAATAATAATAATAATAATAATAATAATAATAATAAATAAACATAATAAACAAACATAATAAACATAATAAACATAATAAACAAACATAATAAAAATAATAATAAATAAAAATAATAATAGTAACAACTTTGAGAAAAAAATCACAAAGTATCGGGACTTACAAATTGAAGTTGAGCGACTTTAGAAAAAGAAATCGTGTGTTATCCCAACTGTAACTGGAGCCCTTGGAGCAACTCCTAAAGGGCTACCTCGCTATTTGGAAATTCTGAATTTATCAGACTTGAATACCCTGATTCTACAAAAAAACCACCCTACTTGGAACAGCTTATATCTTCTTATGCTACCTGAACAGTTCCTAGGTCCTTGATTAGCTGTTGAGCTACCAACCAGCCCCAAAGGCTGTGAATCTCACTAAAGATTAAATAATGATGACAATGATGATGATGATACAGCATCTGTTAAACCAGGGGTCTCCAACTTTGGCAACTTTAAGCCTGGCAGACTTCAACTTCCAGAATTCTGTAGCCAATAACTTTAAGCCAAGCTGGTTGGGGAATTCTGGGAGTTGAAATCCCCCAGGTTTAAAGTTGCCAAGGTTGGAGTCTCCCGGTTTAAAAGATGCAAGGAAGTAGATAGAGCTATTTTTTTTAGTTTCCTTAAACAGCGGCCTTGAATGGCCACAACCCATCTGAGTAACCTTCTGTCGGGCCAAACGTTTCGGTAAATACCCAGCTCTTCTTGCAGGTTCTGCTTTTCAGCTTCCAGACGCTGAATCTGGCCGTCAGTCTGGCACTGGAGCTGCTGATACTGGCGGATCATCTCTGCAACGGAGAGAAGGAACAGAAGTGGGGTCAGGGGGAAGATGAAAAACCCTTAGTTACCCATAGATGATTCCTAGATGCTACTTCTGTAGCTCCCAAGCGTGACTCTTGAGTGTACAGTAAGGTAAATGGGCAGGTCCTGGGGTGGGATTCAGCCAGTTTGGACCGGTTTGGGCGAATCGGATGTTAAATTTACATCTGGTTCGCCGAACCGTTAGTTGAACCGACCGGCTGGCCCCGAGAACATGAGATGGATGGACAGAATAGCGATTGATATCTATTGACAGAAATATAGCAGGGCATATAACTGAACACAACCAGTGTTTTTCAATCCCAGCAACTTTAAGATGGGTGGATTTCAACTCCCAGAATTGCTGGCTGGGGGATTCTGGGAGTTGAAGTTCGCCCATCTTAAAGCATGTTTCCTGGGTAATTCTGGGAGTTGAAGTCCAATCCTCTTAAAGCATGCTGACTGGGGGATTCTGGGAGTTGAAGTCCACCCACCTTAAAGATGCCACGGTTGAGAAACGCCACCCTAAACTAAAAGTTAAAGAGGGTACAAATGGAAAAGATGCACATAGACAGCTAGGCTGTGGAGAATGGGTTATGGCCCTCTTCCTAATAATGATCAAATCCCAGGTCTGTGCAACATTAAAGAATGTTACTGATACTGAACAACGCCTTAGAAAGGTCACTCTGAGACTCTGAAAAATGTTCACAGATTCCTTGATATTGATCTTAGGAGAGTTTTGCTAACCATTTTGACCTCAAGTGGATCACCCAGAAGGGCGTCAGCAATCTGCGGCTCTGGAGCCACATGCGGCTCTTTGGGCCTTCTGCTGTGGCTCCCTGTTGGGTGATCCCACCACTGGCTGACCCCGCCTCTCGCCCTCCCCTCCCAGTCACTCCTCGCCTGGCCTGAAAAGGTAAAACACAAAAAACAGAAATGGGAGGGAGGGAGAGAGAGAGAGAGGGAGAGAGAAAGGGAGTGAGAAAGGGAGAAGGAGAGAGGGAGAGAGACCCATTTCTCACAGAAAACACTAGGAGCCACAAAACCTGGGTAGGCGTGTTGGTAGTGGGTCATGTGACATTGGGTGGGAGTGACGTTGAGTTGGCCACACCCATCCAGGTTTTGTGGCTCCTGGTGTTTTCTGTGGGAAACGGGGCCAAATGATTCTTGGAGTGTTTAAGGTTGCAGACCAGAGGTGGTATTCAGCTGGTTCTGACCAGTTCTGGAGAACCACCGGTAGCAGAAATGTTGAGTAGTTCGGAGAACCGGCAAATCCCACCTCTGACTGGCCATGCCCCCATCTATTCTCTGCCTCCCAAGCCCCAGCTGATTGGCTGGGTCTCCTTTGGTTGCCCTGCACAGGAGAACGGGGCTGGAAAGCAGGTTAGTGGGGTGGAGAGGGAATGGGATTTTGCAGTATCCTTCCCCTGCCACACCCATCAAGCCACGCCCACAGAACCGGTAGTAATTTTTTTTGATTTCCACCACTGTTGCAGACCCCTG
The DNA here is from genome assembly GCF_049901735.1 of Notechis scutatus. NCBI lineage: Eukaryota > Metazoa > Chordata > Lepidosauria > Squamata > Elapidae > Notechis > Notechis scutatus. The sequence continues at coordinate 25,585,832 of NC_142015.1, read as the reverse complement.
GCCCAGACGAATGAAAGACAAAGATATTAAGGCATTTTCCATCCCACTGCCAGTCCCATTTCTGGGACAAGGAGAGTATCGGTTTCTGCAAGCAACGACCAGGGGAGCAGTCCCTCCCACCTCCCCCAAATAACCTTCAAAAATATCCTTTTTGTCTTTCTGGGCTTCCTCCAGCTCTCTCTCCAGTTCTGTCAGCCTCTGCCTGAATCCTTCTCCATCAATCATGGCCTGTTTGGCCAGGTCTCTCTGGAGAACTGCAAAGCAAAAGGACACGGAAGCCACGTCACTCTTCGGTCTCCTCTCGTGTCAGAAATGCAGGGACTGGGAAAGGGGGGAAATTACAAATTTAAATATTTTTTTTAAAAAAACTGTATCCGCTTTAATAAAATATAGATTTGTACAGCTCTCCTCACCCAAGTGCTGCTTAAGCGCGTCAGCCTCCGGTGATGCCTTTTTGTGGCTGTCCTCACCTGGATGGAAAGGAGGGAAGAAGCAGAACAAATGCTGGAGAAAGGTGAAGAACGGAGGTCCTCATACTTGGTATTTAGTTAAAGCAGGGGTCCTCTGCTTTGAAACTTGTGGCACCCCAACTCCCAGAATTCCTCCTCCTCCAGTCATGTTAGCTCAGGAATTCTGGGAGTTGAAGTCCACAAGTCTTAAACTTGCCAAGTTGGAAGACCCTTGAGTTAAAGACAACTTTAGAAGCCTTAGAAAATACCTCCAGGAAGGCATTTCATAGAATCTTAGCATCGGTCAGACACATAATAACAAGAGCTCCAAATACCAGTGTTAGGAAGGATCATAAAACACCCCTACTTCTCTATTTCCATGCCCCCAGAGGAGGCAAAGAAAAACCATCCACTGAAGCTAAAGCTGTAGTGGCGCAGTGGTTAGAGTGCAGTACTGCAGACTGCTTCTGCTACCTGCCAGCTGCCTGCAATTCGGCAGTTCGAATCTCAGCAGGTTCAAGGTTGACTCAGCCTTCTGTCCTTCCGAGGTGGGTAAAATGAGGACCCAGATTGTTTGAGGACAATATGCTGACTCTGTAAACTGCTTAGAGAGGTCTGGAAAGCACCGTGAAGCAGTATATAAATCTAAGTGCTATTGCCCTTCCTTCCTTCCTTCCTTCCTTCCTTCCTTCCTTCCTTCCTTCCTTCCTTCCTTCCTTCCTTCCTTCCTTCCCTCCTTCCTTCCTGTACAGTGGTTAGAGTGCAGTACTGCAGGCTCCTTTTGCTGACTGCTGGCTTCCTGCAATTTGGCAGTTCGAATCTCACCGGCTCAAGGTTGACTCAGCCTTCCATCCTTCCCAGGTGGGTAAAACGAGGACCCAGATTGTTGGGGGGGCAAGAGGCCGACTCTGTAAACCACTTAGAGAGGACTGTAAAAGCACTATGAAGTGGAATATAAGTCTAAGTGTTAGTGCTAAGTGCTAAAGCAGTCGTTGCCTCCCAGCCAGAATGGCCACAGGTAACCCCAGTTAGAAGACTGAGACAGGCTGAATGGACAGAATTAAGGATTAAGTCAGTAAACGCAAAGCTACACTGAATTTGCATTCCTTACCCTTCCATAGCCTTGACTCTGATCATTACCCAGGAAACCAAATAGGGACAATTAGAACACAGAATCTAATCAAATCCAATAACCCCACCAGGCACCTCAATTTCAAAGGTCCAAAAAGGTATAAAAACCACTCTACTCCCCCATGTTGTCAGCTGCCCCAGAACCGATTCCGAGGCACTTCGCTTCTGATTTCTAAATAAATGGAGACCTCCTTTCCTTGCAGCTTGCCTCCAAATTCATCGGCTCCTGCAAATTTCTCCCGGCTTGGAACTGGACCGGGTTCCCCCCACCCCCAACACCAGGGAACCTCTAACAGACTATCAGGGATGGGATGTAGGAAAAACCGCCTTCTAATATCATCCCATTTCCTCCGAGAGTTACGCATTATTATTCCAGGGCTCAACATTATGGGGAGGATGAGACATCAGACATAGAAAAATGTTTTAACAAGTCGCTTTAACAACTTCTGTAACCTGATCGTTTCTTCCTTCAGAGTGAAAAATTACAAATTTAAGTTGAAGGCTAATACGCCCCATATATTTTTTTAAAAAAAGACACGTAACGAAAAAAATAATGTTAAGCCAAGCCAGGTGTTATCGTAGAGAGTTTGAGTTGGATTTTCAAATGTGAAAAGCCTTGCTCCCAAGCATGCAAAATAAGTAACGGTTTGGTATTGGTTCTTAAACAGTTTAACAGAGTTGGAAGGGTCCTTGTAGGTCATCTAGTCCAACCCCCCAAGCAGGAGACCCTGCCTACACTATTGCTGACAAACGGGCAGTCCAGTCTCTTCTTGAAAGCCACCAGTAATTAAATCAGTTCTGATTTCATTTCCTCCTCCTCTCTGCAAGAGATCGATTAGTATTCTTGTATAATACTTTCCATGAAAGGAATGTGAAGGAAGAACTTTGCCGGCAAACCTGAGGTTTTTTTTTTTGTTTTTGTTTTTTGGCATCGCTGCACTGAACTTTACCTGGAACGGATGACTTCGGCTTCCTTGTTTTTTTCACTTTTCTTTTCTTTGGAAGAGGCATCTTTGCAAAGACTCAGCCTGTGCAACTGCAGAAATTCACGCTCCACACCGCACTCCTTCAAGTCTTCAACCGGTGCAGCAGTCCAGATCTGTGTCTCACACCTGGTTAGAAAAAAAAGTCTTTCTAGAAAAAAAGAAAAGAGTCTTTGTGGGTTTTTTTCCACCATATAATTGCAAATGTTTGCTGTGGCGACACCAGAAGCGTCCCATGTGCAAAAAGGCCAGAAAAAGCGCCTGGATTTTAGCACGCCCTTCCCCAGGTATCTGAGTTGTGTGTTTTTTTTTCTGTGTTGCATGGCAACAGCCCTTCTTGGCTGCCAGGGTGACCAAGGAAAGCTTAGCAAAAGAGGGGGGAAAAAAAGAGTTCAATGTCCAGCAGCATTGAACTGTTCAGCAAAGAAAGGATTTTGAGATTTGGGCCAAATGTTTTGTTTGATTTTTTTTTTTTTTGCAGGGAGGGGAGGAAAAAAGGCAACCAACGAAAAGGAGGCAGCAGTTCCAGATTCAGTCTTCTGGGCTGAAGCGCATAGCCTAATTTTTCAATTCAGCCCCTCGCCCTCTGCTTGTTCTAATTTTCTGCCTGGAGTGTTGAAAATCTGCAGAGAATTTGGGGCGGTTGTGTTGGCCCTACTACCAAAGGTCCTCTCCTGCAGACCCTGCATATCTGGTAGGACTTGAAGAACACCAGGGACAGGGAAGGGTAGAATAGACACTACAGGGCTGCATTCAGTGGTGGGATTCAATTTTTTTTTACTACCGGTTCTGTGGGCGTGGCTTGGTGGGCCTGGCAGGGGAAGGATAGTGTAAAATCTCCAGTCAGAGGTGGTTTTTCTGGTTCTCCAAACTACTCAAAATTTCCACTACTGGTTCTCCAGAACTGGTCAGAACCGGCTGAATGCCACCTCTGGCTTCATTGCCCCAAAGGAGTCCAGGTAATGTAATGTAATGTATAGGAATAGAATAGAATAGAATAGAATAGAATAGAATAGAATAGAATAGAATAGAATAGAAGAGAAGAGAAGAGAAGAGAAAAGATTAAACTTTATTGTCATTGCACATGAATGCAACAAAATGTACTTCTAATCAGAAGTGCAAAACAACAATGAAGTATAAAGATATATATACAGATATACAAAATATGTAACTATACAAAATATGTAACTATATATGGATATACAGAATATCTATGAATATACAGAATATGTGTCTATGGAAGGAATATATATGACTGTACAGAGAGAATAGAATAGAATAGGATAGGATAAGATAGGATAGGATAGGATAGAATAATGAAGAATGACATGGAATGGAATAGATAGAATGGAATAGAATAAAATAATGAAGAATGGAATGGAATGGATAGAATAGAATGAATGGAATGGATAGAATAGAATAAAATAATGAATAATGGAATGGAATGGATAGAATAATGAAGAATGACATGGAATGGAATGGATAGAATAGAATAATGAAGAATGAAATGGAATGGATAGAACAGAAGAACTTTATTGTCATTTTGAATGTATGCCAATCAGCATACATTAAAATGAAATTTCATTGCATTTCAGCTCTCAAAGGGCCACCACCTCCAATATACACTACATAAACATGACAAAATAAATAAATACCAAATTATGCTTATACCCACGTAATATATTATGTGACACAGACAAACAACAAAAGTCTAGTTTGGATGTATATGTGTCTACGGCAAGAGAAACAAATCTTGCGAGTTTACCAGACGGATGGCACAAGGAAACAAAGCTGTTGCAGAATCTGGTAGTCCTGCTAGAAATACTTTAAAACCTCCTCCCAGAGGGGAGCAACAGAAACGGAGACTGGGAAGTGGGTGTGTGGGGAAGCAGTTGTATAATATGTTTTTCCCCCACTAGAGTTACGATCCCCTTCTTCAACAGAAGACTTGGGGAGTTCACAAGCGTTTGTCTGGCTTCCTAGTTTTGCATTTCGAGAAGTCATGCAAAAGTCACTTTCTCCCCAAACCACCTAGGATTTCTGGAGAAAAACGAACTCATTCCCTTGAGCCTTCGAGTGAAGGGATCAGTTGTCTTTTGCCCAGACCTTTCTCCATTTTCTTTGCCCAGGGCAGCCTGTAAATCCAATCATCTTCTCTTGGATCATCACTTCCTCTTTGTTGTCAGAAAGAAGGCCAGTGAAGATGTTTCGTCACCCCAAAACCTCTCCCAACACCTTCATTTCTCTTTTTGCTGCTTTACTTCTGTTTTATCAGCCACTTCCATATTTTCCTTGTGTTTTTCTGTTCCCTTGTCGTCAGATAGCATGACTTTCCAAATTTTCATAAAATTTGCAAAATTTGAATTTAAGGCAGCTTTCCCCAATCTAGAGTACAAAATTCACACTGGCAGGGGATTATGGGAGACAGTCTGGAGAAACAGGAGGGTGAGGTGGCAGCCAAAAAAGCCAATGCAATCCTAAATTGCATTGAGGGATACAATCAAGATCAAGGGAGGTACTAATACCACTCTATAGAGCCTTAGTAAGGCCACACCTAGAGTACTGCATCCAGTTTTGGTCACCACACTGTAAAAAAGATGTTGAATCTCTAGAAAGTGTGCAGAGAAGAGCAACCAAGAGCCTCGGTGGCACAGTGGTTAGAGTGCTGTACTGCAGGCCACTTCTGCTGACTGCCTGCAAGTTGTCAGTTCAAATCTCACCAGGCTCAAGGTTGACTTGGCCATCCATCCTTCCATGGTTGGTATAATGAGTACCCAGATTGTTTTGGGCTGATTCTGTAAACCAGTGGTCCCCAACCTTTTTTGTACCAGGGACCAGTTTCAAGCAAAAACACTTTTTCAAGGACCGGAGGAGGGGGTGGGGAGGAGATTCTATTTTCCATTCCCAAAACTTTATGTTTACCCTACAACTAGCATTAAAGACACCTGACTGCAGTCTCTCTAGTTCTAGGTCTTGCCCAGCTGTGTAGCTACAAAATTGCATGCAGATGTTTCTCTTATCTCTGTTTGGTGAAAACAGGAATTGAATGAGGAGCATTTAGTCAGTGTGTTTTCCCTAGGAAGCTCCTGTAGTCCTTGTTTAGGATCATTCAGAGCTACGATGAACCTCTAACATCCAGCCCAGGAAGAAACTGCTTCAAAGAAGCCGGGGGCTTTTCCTGTCGCCGCAGCTCCTCCGAAGCGCCCGTTCACCCCCACCCGCCCGCCCGCTTCAATCCAGTGCTCCGTTCTGCCTGCCTGCCTGCCTGCCTGCGTTTCTGGTTGTTTGGGAGCAGCTTCGGCTGATAAAAGAGGCGAATAGTTATTATTCTCAGCTGAAGCTGCTCCGAATCAACCAGAAACGAAGGCAGGCAGGCAGGCAGAACGGAGCACTGGATTGAACGCAGCGGGCGGGCGGGGTGGGGTGAACGGGCGCTCGGAGAGCTGCGGCGACAGGAAAGCCACCACCACCACCCGGCTTCTTTGAAGCAGTTTCTTCCTGGGCTGGTGGAGGAGCGGAGAGCAACTGAGAGAGGAACGAGGAGGGAAGAAACCGAAGCCACTGAGCCAGAGAGCAGGACAGGCTTTGGTTGCTTCCTCCCTCCCCTTCTTTCATTTGTGTCCTTGATCCCGATCCCAGCAGCATTCACCGAAGCGAAGAAAGCCGCCATTTTTATTTTATTTTTTTTTCTTTGCGGCCCGGTACAGAGTGCTCCACGGACCGGTACCGGTCCGCGGCCCGATGGTTGGGGACCCCTGCTGTAAACCACTTAGAGAGGGCTGGAAAGCAATGTGAAGTGGTATGTAAGGCTAAGGGCTATTGCTATTAGTGGAGTGGTGACTAAAACGTATGAAGAACTGGTCACTCGGTCTAGGGAAGAGAAGGAAAAGAGGAGGCGGCATGATAGCAGGGTTCCAATATTTGAGGGGCTGCCCCAGAGAAGGAAGGGGTCAAGCTCTTTTCCAAAGCATCTGAAGGCCAGACAAGGAATAATGGATGGAAACTGATCAAGGAAAGATTCAACCTGGAAATAAGGAGAACAATCAACCAATGGAACAGAAGTTGCCTTCGGAAGTTTATTTATTTATTTGATTTGATTTGTCAATTGTTTACAATTAAGCTGTGGGAGCTTCATCCCTGGAGGCTTTCAAGAAGAGACTGGGCTGCCACCTGCCAGAAAAGTCTCCTGCTTGCGTGGGGGGTTGGACTAGATGACCTACCAGGTCCCTTCCAACTCTGTTAACCTGTTCTTAATCTGATTTTAGAAAGGAAAACCAGTTACCAGTTAGCATCTTTTCTTCCAAGTTAAAACCCAAGAACTAATTTGATTTCTGCCATTCAACATTTTTTATAGACTGGCAGGGAAGTAGCTCTGCATTAGGCCAGTAAGTTGCATAACTGCACTTTTCTATGCCGGTTGCTCAACTCTGCAGTAGCTGTTAGAGAAGCCAGACTGCCCAACCTCATCATGGCATCGCGAGCCTCTTTTCTTAGTACTGCGCATGCCTCTATGCCCCACCCGCTTCTAAAGGCGCATGCGCATTCGGCTCTATGGCGCACCAAAGACATTTAAAGACACACGGCGAGGCGTGGCTATGCTAATCTGACGCCGGGTGGGCGTGGACAGAGCGAGGATTGATGCTCTTGTCCTGCCTGGAATGGGAGTGCCGGCTTCTCGGGTGTCCTTCGAAAAGGAAAAATACGGTCCGACTAATAGGACTGAGACCATTTAATGCCCAGAGCCAGCGCCGATCTTACGTGAAGAGAAAGGTGGGGCGCTCCGCCCCTTTCCTTCCACGGACCAATCAGAAAACGGCTTTTCTAAGGGGGGCAGGCGTTCTGGAAACCCTGAACCAATCAGTCGGCTTTCCCGTCGGAGGGGGCGTTGTGGGCGGCCAATGGCAGCGCACCGCCCCTCGAGGAGGCTCGCGCAGCGCCCGCTTTTCCTTCCTCTCCTCCCCACCACTTCTCCTCTCCGTCCGCCCAGCCAATCAGGAGACTCCGCCCGGAGAGGCTCGCGCCGGCGCGCATGCGCCGCTGCCCTTCCTGCCCTCCTTCCCCTCCCCACTTCCCTTTTCTTCGTCAGTCGGGCGCGTCCCCGGCGCTCGTGGAGCAGCTTCTCGTCAGTCCGTCCCAACCGCTGCCCGAGCCCGGGGCTCTCCGCGGCCCTCGGGACGGGAAAGGAAGGAACCCGCCTTGAGCCGGCCGAGCTCCCTCAGCCTGCTCGAGGGGTCCGGCGGGGGTGTCGCTGCGGCCGCCTCCCCCTTCCCCACATGGCGGCCCCCCTGAAGAAAGGGCCCCGGGGGCCTCATTGGCCTCATGAAGGACGCCTTCCAGCCCCATCACCACCACCTCGGCCCCCACCAGCCCGGCACCGTGGACAAGAAGATGGTCGAGAAGTGCTGGAAGCTGATGGACAAGGTGAGGGGAGGGGGCAATGGGGGGAGGGGGCTCCCTCCCATCCCCCCGCCCTTCGCCGCCCCCTCGGCTCGGGCTGTGGCAGGTGGGGGGCCGGGAAAGGTTGCCAGGCGTGGCCGAAGGGGGTGGAGGGGCTGAGAGGGGTGAGGGCAGCGTCCGGGTGGGGTGGGGGGCTTCTGAAGGGGGGAGGAGGGGGGCAAGCAAGCGAAGGGCTGTCCTTCATCGCCCCCTCCCCCCCCTCAAGGGATGGGGTGGGGAATTCTTGCAAGGGAAGCAACTTCTTGTGGCTGGGTGCAACCCTGGGTTTTTGGAGACTCCTGTAAGATAGACAAGATAACTTGATTGTCATTTCTTTTATTACTGCAAGCACGCCTGCCCACCTTAAAAATGAAATTCTCTTACCTGCTCTCGAGATGTGTGTGTATGTATATGTATATGTATATACACGTGTGTGTGTATATATATATGTATGTATGTATATATATCCAATAATGTACATATACATACATGTGTGTGTGTGTATGTATATGTGTATATGCATATGTATATGTGTGTGTGTGTATGTGTATATGTATGTATATATATGTATGTATATGTATATATATATCATAGTATATATATATATATATATATATATATATATATATATATATATATATATATATATATATATATATATATATATATATATATGAGAGACGTAGGGAGGTATTGCTAAATAATATAATAGCAATCAATTGCAAAAGGCAGCTTTGCTTGGATATATATATCATCATACCTATATCTGAATGAGGTAGAGAAGGTGTTGCCAAATAATATAATAATCAATTGCAAAAGGCAGCTTTGCTTGGAATGACTTACCACCTGCCTCCATACCTTTAAGATCATCAAACGGCAATATCTACCTATGCTGGGTCCTTGGGAAGGACTAGTAGGTGGATAAAAAGGCCAAATCCACCCTGAACATCTGGCTGGCTGTGTGACCGACTGTCCCTGTCAGTCAGTTGCAAAAAGCAGCTTGACTGGGAACTGTTTCCATCCTTTTGACACTGTAAAACATCCACCTGTGCCTATGCCAGGTTCTTCGGAAGGACTCCTAGGTGAATAGAAAGGCCAGATCCAGTCTGAACATCTGGATGACTGTGCGGCCAACTGTCCTAATAAGCAAAAGAAAGCAAATGTACCAATAACAGTAGGTGCCTTGGGTGCAACCCCAAAACATCTGGGCACCATCGGCATTGACACAGTCCCCATCAGTCAATTGCAAAAGGCAGCTTGACTTGGAACAGCTGACATCCTGCAAAGTACCTCTTAACACCATCAAGCAACAGCATCTACCTGTCTCAGGTCCTTGGCGGAGACTCCGTAAGTAGACCCAAATTCCAAATATAGTCTAAGCATCTGGCTGACTGTATGACTGAGCATCATAACAAGAGACTTATTGGAAAGGAAATGAGATTCCATCTCTCCATGCAAAGGTCAGGTCTGTAGACTGGGCTGGTAAGAAATGGAGTTGTGGGAGGCTCTCTGAGACCCCAAGAACCCCACAGTTCAATCCTGAGCTATAGATACTTATTTTCTGTTAGAAATGGAAATTCTAGGGGTCTCCAGAAGAAAATATAGTATAGGAAAAACAGGATAGGGTGGATTGCTGGATGGCTGGGATGTCATAGTGTTAGTGTTTTAGTATGAACCTAAGCTCAAGTCTTCCTGGGAGTTAGAATGATACAAAACTGTCAGTCTGCATTGGTTATTTTGCAACTGCTGCTAATCGCAAACAAGTTCCTGTCCTGAGGATCTGATCTTAATTTAGAAGGTGAAGGAAGGAAGTGAGGAAGAGCAAGAGGAACATGAAATCAATGCAGGCAAAAAGCAGTTACATTCTGCTTTATTCTTTGGCTGAATGTGAATATCCCGAGGAGAAGGCTGTCTTATCTGGAAAGAAGGAGATAGTTGTAGGTTGGATTCTGGGAAGTTGGGATATTGGGGAACTGGAAATTTGGCTTCAGATCAAACTTTAGATGCCATGAAAGGTTTGATAAGAATCTGCATGAAAGGGCTTGGACTAATGATGTGGCCTGGAAATCTATTTCTTTATCAAATTTATAAGCCCCCCTAATCAAATAGGCTGATTTGATGCCAAGAAGTTGCAGGTTGCTGGGATGAATTTTTCAACTGTGGGTTTTAGGAGGCAGGTACTTTCTTAGGGTGGCACATATTGAGGAAAAATGCATGCTTCAATGTTTAAGGATATGGTGCCTGCACATCTGTTTCTAAACATTTGTGCTAAGGTATGCTGTTGGTCTTGCTTGTGAATCAAGCTACTCTTGGGTGGAGATTCTGCCATGCTTCTGAAATTGTGTTTTAACACACATTGTTACAGTTTGGTTGCTCGCTTACTGGTTGGCATGGGAGGAAAAATCAGTTTTTGTGCCTATAGTCAGCTGCCCATTATGTTTTAACCAGATAACATGGATGGAACTTTTTTCGCCTATTTTATGTTAATTGCTTAGTCCTGATATGTACAACTATTAGGCTTATAAATAGTCTAATGCATCATCAGGTCTTGAACTGTAACAGATTTTTTGATTCATTCATGAACCTAATGTGTTGTTTCAGTATTAAAGCTGTGGATATATACTAATATAGCTGAGGTGTAACAGTTGAAGTGAGAATGTTAAAAATAACAAGAGGCCACCTAAATACTGTATTTGAGGAATTGAGTCTAGCAAAATTAGAAAGTTTTCCAAGGATAGAAGATGTAACCATCACATTATAAGCGAAAGAATAATTTCTGAATTTTGGCAAGCTTTTAGGCCAATGCTTTTAAGTACCTTTAAAACATTATGCTTGGTTGCTAAAAATGAGTGGAAGTTGAGGGGCCAACAGCTGGTTAAAATGTGCTTTTTTGAATCCTATGAGTGCATTTAAAAAATAAAACAATCAAGGACTTAATTAGTAAATAATTAGCTAGTACAGTAGTTAATAAACCTATTTCGTATGCATAAACTGAAGCAAGAATGCTGCAGAGAGGTGAAGCATGGTAGGTCAGTCAGACTGTTAGAGAGCTCACCAGTTCATGTGGTTTGAAATAATGTTTTTGCTGTTTCCTCTTTTTCCTTTCTTTAAAATATTGAGCAACAATTTAAATGTTTATGCTTTACTCCTTCCCTTCCTGAAGATAAGATAGTCATCTGTTTTCAAACTGGGAACGTTTTCGAGAAGGCACACTTTTCACAGAATCGCACAATTGTCAGTGCAAAATATTTCCATTTTAAAATGTAAGGCTGCCAGCTATCAGCCTCTTTGGGCAGCCCCAAGTCAAATGCTGTCCTGGGTGCCATGATGTCATTAATGAACTTGTGTTTCATATAATTATATTATCATGCCCTATAGTAAGTCCCTATACAGTGTGAATACAGCCCAACCAAGCCATCATCTTCCCTTCTAGTTTTGTTTTGATTAACTAAGACTCACTCTTAATTTTATCCCAATGATCATGATCGAAACCTTGATGTGATCAGATAATACTTGACTATAATTATTGCTATGACGTTAGTACTTGGTGAAGAGCCTCTTGTTGTTGAAGTTACTTGTTCTTAGGAGCTGTAAAAGCCAAGGAAGGAGTATAAATATAGTATGTGCCAACATTTCTCAACCTTGGCAACTTTTAAGATCAGTGGACTTCAACTCCCAGAATTCCCCAGCCAGCACAGCTCTGGGAGTTGAAGTCCATGGTTGAGAAACGCTGGTATTTGCTAATGATGTAGCCACCTAAAGTAACTTCTTGGGCGATGGGTGGCCACATATTGATAAATAAAATATTTACCATCCATTTTCTAATCAAAATTCAAGCATCTGTATTAAATCTTAAACTAGATGCTAGTTAACCTACTACAAATAATTAAGAGAAACTATGGGTAGTCAATGATGCATTAAATCAGTACAGCATAAATCATAGAGATAGAATATAAAAAAGCATCTTACTATATAGCAGTTCTAATATATGAAATAAATTCAATATTCTTTAAAATCTTACTGCTGTATCTCTATAACTATGTAGTATTTATACTCTGCTTCCATTTAGTTATATGGTTTTGGGTTAGAAATCATGAGTTTAGGATTGCTAAGGTTCTGTGATGAAAATGAACTTTAATATAACTTAGTTACTTTCAATTCAACAGGAATGTAAAATTATAATTATAAAATTATTAAAGTTATAACTACTGATACCGAATAGCTGTTCTGAAATTGCTTTAAGAGAAAGTTGGATTTTATGGTCCTGTTGGAAGTAACTAATTGAACTAAATGATAACTAGTACTAATGAAAAGTAATATGCCCTTCCTTTTCTGACGTGTTAACTTTTCAGAGGATATGGTTATTTTTGGTATTGGTTTCCTAGAAGTCATGAGAATGCTCGTATGATGTATATAGTGATTAGATTTATGGCGTCTGTGCCATTTTCCATTTCCCATTATTTCTGATGCAGGAACATTATTTTTTGGTGCTTTTGATTTCCTGGATAATGCTGTTGTCAGTGAATCATTTTCTCTTTGAACTATTCAGAATATAAAATAGCTTTACAAAAATAAAATGCATTTTTGTTCTGTACTTTAGCACGTTTTCATGATTTTAAAGGCTTTTTAATGAAAGCATGATCAAACCCGAGCTGAAGCATAATCCATAGTTGTTTTGATTGCATTGTGTCCTTTCTTTGTTAGCCTGTTTAGGAAATTTATATCATGGTATCTTGGAGCATTTTGTCCTTTATATTTTGAACTCTATATCTTTAAACCATATACAAGTTGTTATTCTGGAGGCTTTAACAAATCCAAGTCACGTTGGATTGCATGGAGTTGTGCAGTGGCTTACAGTTATTTGAATTTTAATCACCATGTGCATATTTTTAAAAGAAAAATGCAGACTACACCTGAGGAAGGAGGTGAATGATAAATCCTATTGAGAAATGATAGCTAGAGAATTGGTCATTAAAAGAGCTGGGCAAGTCCATAGTTAAGAGTCTTCGTAAAATCCACGTATATGAAAAATGCTACTGTTATATATGCATAGTAATTGATGGTTTCTGAAAATGTAACAATCCCAAGGGAGTTTACTTTTCTTGAATGTTGATGGTCTTATTATTTGAGAATCTTCCAGGCAGATTATTCTTTTAGTTAGGGAAGGCAGCTGGGGAATTCTGGGAGTAGAAGTCTACATATCTAAAAGCTATCAAGATTGAGAAACATTGCTCTACCTAGCTCCTAAGGAAGGATCTGTAGAATTAGAATAATGTGATATTTTGGATGCACAATACCCTTGCTTGTATTAAACAGAACACAGGGAGGTTACTGGTCAGCTAAAGTTACAGCTGATAAAAATAACTGATTAGCTGTTTCCACAGTCCATTTCCTTTTTGATAGTTGAGGTGCCAAGTGCTATCTGTATTTTAAGATTATTCTAATAAGCCTTCTAATATTTGCAGTTTGGCAGTAGCCCACATACAGTAGCTCCTCCTTCCCCATCCCAGACTTGGTACATTATGTCAAATAGCAAAACGTGGTCTCTTGCAGTAAAATAAAGCCTGTGGTTTCATCGGGTCTTTTTTTTTCTTTTAACTTCTTGAGCATTGAAAAGTTTCAGTGTTACATATCCGCTCACCCTAAGAGGAGTTTTGCAAAATATTCCAATGATCACACACCCTCTGCTCATCTTCAGTTCCTTGGTCTTCCTTCATCTCCTCTTGAGCTTTGTCGAGTTACAATAATGCCAAGCGTAAGTTAGCAGATCCTTGGGCAAGGGTATCCCATTCCTCCTCCTCAAATGATTCTGGGTCATGAATCCTTACAGAGAGTTGAGTGACAAGGTGACTGTCACCCACCAAAGTGCTCCACTGATAATTGGGTTAGAAATCTAACTTTGCTAAGACACCACTCTTGAGTGGACATAGGAAGCCAAGGAGCTAGGACATTTCTCTTTTAAGTGAAACCTTTTTCTTGCGTCATTATTTTGATGCTTTGTGCACACTGTCTCAAAAAGGCTGATGATGGAATAGTAATTTCAACAACTTTTAAATGGCCTCTTCATTAATGTCTCTGTGGGAGAAGTTTCTGTGGCAGCTGGTGGGCTACACAGACGTCTAGCCTCGAGTTTTGAGATTAGCATGCGTTGTGGTCTGAACTGAACTTTTTTGTAGGTTTAAAATTTCAAAATCAGAGTTCGTAGCTTGTTAGGTTCAGCCTCTCACTTGTCACGTTTTTGAGAATTCATTAAAGCACGCTGTTATTGTGAGAATGCATTCTTAAATTTTAAAATCGCGCTGCCCTCCAGAAGGCATTTTTACATTTATTTATGTTTGCTCTTTACACTTCTTAGGTTGTGCGTTTATGTCAGAACCCCAAGCTGGCACTAAAGAACAGTCCTCCCTACATTCTAGACCTGCTTCCTGACACCTACCAGCACCTGCGAACCATCCTGTCCTGCTACGAGGGAAAGATGGAGACTCTGGGAGAGAATGAATACTTCCGGGTGTTCATGGAGAACCTGATGAAGAAGACAAAACAAACCATCAGCCTCTTTAAAGAAGGGAAAGAAAGAATGTATGAAGAGAATTCCCAGCCGAGGTAATGCTGGCTAGTGCTGGAATTTATCCGTGGTATTCCAGAGCGTGCCTGGATCTGGGAAAGTCCCCTTGCTTCTTTCCAAACTCCTCGTCTCCGTTTGCTTTTGCTTCATTTTGGTTTTCCCCTGAATTTTTATGTTTCCCTGGCAGCTCATCAGTTTGAGTTGGAGGTGCTGCTCTGCTCGTTCCATTTTCACTGAAAACTCCATGTCTATGCTCTAATTTTAAAATCACCTACCTCTTGAAGGTGCCGGGATTTGCAAGATAGATTATGTGCAAAAATGAGTTCAGTTGATAAACCAGCTAATGCTGTCAAAAATTAGTAAAGAAATGCTGATATGGGATCTCTCTGAGCTTGGTGGTTTTCTTGCAGACGTTTCATTACTCAAACTAGGTAACATCATCAGTGCCAATGATGCTACTACCTATTTTGGGTAATGACATGTCTGCAAGAAAACCACCAAGCTTAGAGTACACCAGGGACCCCCTCACTTCAACCCTGAGCTACAAATTTTGTCCAGATAACGTATCCACCAATAAAATTAAATCATATCAAGCAAGGGCAGACAATGAATCTCTATGGAGATTCTCAGTCATCCAGGACATGGTTGTCCCAAAGGTGGTTTTTCAAAAGGCAACTGGACTTTTGTTTCTCCTTGAAGACATTTCACTTCTCATCCAAGAAGATCCTTCAGTTCCATTCAGCTGCTTCATTCAGTCAGAACTGAAGAAGCAGCTTCAATGAGAAGGAAAACATCTTCAAGGAAAAACAAAGCCCAGTTGCCTTTTGAAAAACCACCTTTGGGTACAGACAATGAAGTGAGGTCAGAGGAGAATGTATGTTTTAACCTTAGGCTAAAACCTGCCCTATTATTTTCCCTAGGTAACTTGGAGATGCATTCAATATCCAGAAGCTTTCCACCTTATTTATTCTAATCTTTTATCAGCCACCTTTCTCTGTAGGCTCCTCAGAGAGAGCTCTGTTAAAGAAATGCAGGGTTTGTTTTTTTTTACTTTGCAAGAGAAACAGGCAATTTCCAGCCTGCTTTGAAGAGTTGGCAGCTGCCTGTTTTCATCCTGCGGTGATTACATTTTAAATTAGGGATTAAGCTTCAGGATGACAATAGGGTTTTTGAGATGGAGGCGCTGCATCTGAGTGTGGATGGATGCTGGAAGACACGTGGGAAGAGGTGGTAGGCCGAGCTGTGTTCATAAAAAACCATCTCTTAATGTTGATGTAGCATCCCAGCTGCCTCCCACTTCCCAATAGAGTGCTGAGACAATGTCAAATAATATTGTATAAATCGAGCATCTTTGAAACGCTGTTTGGGGCAATATTCTAAATAAACAAACTTGTTGTTACCACAGCGCAAGCAATATTTTCCACTTCTGCGCGGCCTACCTTTAGAATTAAGAAAGCATCGAGCCTTGTGGTTAGAGCCATAAATAGAGCTGGATTCTCTCTCTCCGCTGTTCTTTGAGCTTAGTTTCACTTTAGCCCAGAAGCATTTTCTGCTACTTGAAGCGCAAAAGCTGATGTTAGGAAATTGCTGGGAAGGTGGGCTAGTTTATGTTGAGAGTTTGGTGTCTTCAAGACCTTGGAAGCTGTCAAATGCCATTTTCATGCATTTATTAAAAACAATGGTTTGGAAGCCACCGTTAGTCTTGTGAGTCAGTCACTATCTCTGGATAGGATGCCAGGAATTCAGTAAAGCCTCGGTTACCTCAAACAGCGTCACTGAACAGTACAGAGTAAGTAGTTATGGTTAAGGGTGAGGAGGCCCTTTGATCATTACCATGAGTCATTTATTGTGTACATTTGCAACTGGAGTGGGGTTTGTTCCTAAGACCTCAGCCTTCCCTGTGGCTTCCTTGAGCCAAGGATGAGACGCAAGAGACTGGAGAAGATAATCCTGTCGTTACATTGTGAGTGGTAAGCATAGATCAGGGTTTGTTTTTAACAGCCAGCCTTATCCTCAGAGAGTTCTGCGAGGGATTTGCCTGAATCCTAATCCCCTAGAGGGAACGGCTTGATTTTGAACATGGGTCATAAAAATGCCTCAATCATTGCTCGGAGGTCAAGGTTTCAGCTGTGGATGGTATGATTTCACTGTAACACGGAGGACAGTACATTAGAAGAATGCCCAGCTCTAAAGAAGTGGTTTCTCTGGATTTATAAATTCTCCCCCCCCTCCTTTTAAAAATGAAAACATAACTTGGCATAGTAGGAAGGGATGAGCATTTAAAGCCAATAGTAGCCAATGTATTGAGCGCCTTGTCTCGTCCTGTGGTGAGACCGGGGGGTGGGTGGGGCTTGTCTGTCTCTGCAAGATTTCATGCTTTAGCTGTAGGACCTGGAGGAACAAATCCATACAGGAAAAAGCTGCAGACATATCCAGGGCCTTTATAGGTATGAAATATGTGCAGCTCCACGTAGGAAGGAAGCTGATCCTTTTCAGGCTGTTTTTTAAGCGGCTTTGAAATATGCACGGCTATCATGTTTAATGCGCTCGAAGCATTAGACACCCCAATCCCCAATTCAGAAACAAGTTCGCTGCTAATCATTTTGCTTGCTGCATCAGGAAAAACACAATCAGGCATTGTTGAGGCAGCCTATCCAAGTCTGCGGTTAAAAACACCGCCTGCCCCTTCCTTCAGATTAACCATGCCCTCCAGAGTGTAGCCAAATGGTACAACCTACTTCTGCATTTCAATTACCACTTCTTAGGGAAAGTTCAAATGCTGCCCATTGGGGGAGAAAAAAAGGCGTCGTTTTGCTTGCCAGATTGTCAAGAAAGGAACGTGAACTGTTTGCTGTCCCGTTCTGCCATCCTGGCTATTCTTTTAAAATTGCTTGCAAAGGGTCTAAACATGGTCACAAATGAAAATATGGGTGAGCCTTTACTGATCTATCCCCTTTCCCAAACGGGTAGCTTCTCAATGAATGGAACTTCAGTTGCCATGAGCTCAAGCTAACCATGGCTACTGGTGGTAGGGACAGGAGGACATCAAGTTTGGAGGTCGGGATATAGAAGTGCCGTGTTAGGTACCGAGGTAGAATGTGGGATTAGAAACAAATATATTGTGGTTTTTAATATTAAGGGGCGTTTCATGGTTAAGTGTTTATGCTGACCCATGTGCCTGCTCTGAATGTTATGCTAGTGCATAGTTCACATGATCAGAGTAATGCTGGATAGTTCTTTGTATAGGCACTTAAAGTTGACATAGAACATAGAATAATTGAGTCACTTGTATCTGTATAAAATGAATACACTCCATTTAGTTTTCTGTACTTCTCTAGAAAGCAATATACTCTATTGAGTGGAGCAAAATAGAACTTCAAATTGTGTATTAAGCTGAATTGAGAGTAGTTGTGCAATTTTTTTTTTACAAAGTTGGTTACTATGGGAAGCAGACTCTGAAGCTGCAGGAAGTGTATATATATCAACCTATGATTTTAAATAGGACTACTCAGCATTCCTGAGGGGTGAATTCACAATAGCTGTAGCTTCCCTGCAATATGCTGTTATTGGAAGGCCATGCACCAATTTAACTATCTTGGTGGAATCTTTTAGTTGGATCAGAGATGAAAAGCACATGGCTCACAGGCGGCATCATTCTGGTGAGGCCTTTAAGAAATGCACTGTCTCCATATTTGATGCTTCATCGTGAAAGCAAACCTGAAGGACTTATGGTTGGGACAAAGTTCCAAAGTTTAAGCTTCAGTGAATGTTTATGGTAAAGTTCCAAGCTCCAACTACAGTAGTTACATTCCATCCACTCATCATATTTATGGCTACTTCATTCCCCTTCTCAAACGTGGCTCAAACTGGTCCACAGACCAGGGCTGGGGACCCCTGGATTAGACAAACCTTTCTAATTTGTCAAGAATAGCTCTACTAAATGAATTCTCCCAATACAAGAGATCCAATGCCCACATAACCTAATTTTCCTGCATAGATAACTGCCTATCGAAGAAAGACACTTAAGATTAATTCATCGGACTCGACTCGCATTTGCATCAGGCAAGCACCGGGCACTGAGATAACATCACAAGTTGGCGTTGCGTGCAGGATTAATCGAGTCCTTTCCAGATGTAGCAATTCATCGCTCGGGATGGAAGAATTGAGCCAGATGCCTTCCATTGTAGTGGCCGCTGCCCTGTTACGTGTGTGGCAGGATAACCGCAGGTTGGAAAAAAACAACAACAACCCCTCCCTGAGTGGCTCATGGCTTTGCTATCCCCCTCTGAAAAGGATAGGGGGAAGTTAAGTTAGGATGTTTGTCTCCCGACCCAGAGAGGCACATGCTGCTGTTCTTCACAAGCTTCTAAACTATTTGAAAACGCTGTCATTAAATGTTTCCGTTTGGTTAGACTCAAGTCAAATTTCGGCATTGAGAGGAAGACAGAGCTAGGGGACCAAGGTGGGGGGCGGGGAGAGAGGCTCTGAATATGAATTGCTTTAGCACAGGGGTCTCCAACCTTGGCAACTTTTAAGACTTGTGGACTTCAACTCCCAGAATTCTGGGAGTTGAAGTCCACAAGTCTTAAAGTCGCTAAGGTTGGAGACCCCTGCTTTTAGCATACTTCTTTAGCAATAGCACTACGCCTACTCTAGATACTAAAAAAATTGGATTTGGACATTTGGGAGACCGTTGTTCTCGCACTTTTCAGAAGGAAACGATTGATGAGGTTCTAATGCCACGGCCTAAAAATCATGCCATAATTTGTCATCCCGCTTGTGGCATAATTCAGATTCTGCTATACAGGGAGTCCTTGGCTTACTTGACCCCAAAATGTATGTTGCTAAGCGAGAGACATCAGTTAAAGTGAGTTTGGCTCCATTTTGCAACCTTTCTGGCCACGGTTGCTAAGTGAATCATTGCCTCTTCCTAAGTGAATCTGGCTTCCCCGTTGACTTCTCTTGTTCCGAAGGTGGCGAAAGGGGACCCCGGGACTCTGCAACTGTCATAAATGTGAGTCAGTTCACTGCCAAGGGCCCGAATTTTGATCACGCGACCATGGGGACTCTGCAACAGTCCCATTTTTTTCCAGTGACACCGTAACTTTGAACGGCCACGAAATGAACTGTTGTAAGTCGAGGGTTACCTGTACACCCATGCAGATTTTCTAGCAATCCTCCATCAAGTCTGCAAAATTGCATTCTCGACCTCAACTAGCCAGGAAGCCATTCTCTCTCACACACCCCTCTTTGCGCTGATATTTCAGGCCCCTGTTTACTTTCTCGGGATGAGATCAAACGTGTAGCCTCCCCCCCATTGGAGAGGCTTGGCTTTCCGTTCTAAACATCTCGGCATCTTTATCAGTCTGTGAATTGAAGCCTTCCTCCCCTGAGCCAGCACATCTGGCTTCCCTGGGAATAAAATGGGGGGGCGGGGGGAGAGAGAAACTTGGTGTATGTTTAAAGCTAATCACAGAGCAGATCAGTAGAAGCGCCATGCGTTACCTTTCTGCGGGGGCAGCAGCCTGGTTTCCTCTCCATCCGTCTTGTGAGTTTGGATATTTTGAATAAACAGCGATTGCGGAAGTCAGACTTGCTTACACAAGCTGTTCCCAGGTACATCTTCAGTCTTCCTCACCAAACGTAAACAAGGAAGCATCCTTGTTATTTTTAGACAGGATATTTATATATGTATTTTTTTTTTCCAGAGAGCTCTCTGTCTCTCTCTCGTGCTTTTAAGCCCATTCATAACATTTGTATTTATTAAGATCTCAAAACGCTCCCTGTTGTTTTGCTTTGTTTACCCAATCTGCAGTCTTCCAACTGGTAACCTGTCTTTGGAAACATGCAGTCATTTTGTCACCACACAACACATTTGTTGTGACTAGCAGTCTGATTCTGCAAAGAATTTTATTCCAATTGTAATTGTGAATGCTTAAATGTTTAGGGCTAAGGTTGAAATAGCAATGGCGTGCTTAATTCGAATTCCTCGTGTTCTGCTAGAGCTGCTTTTAAATTTGCCCACTATATTTGCTCTTTTCTTAAGGAAGTACAGGTAGTCCTGGAGCTACGGCCACGGTTGAGCCCTGAATTTATGTTGCTAAGTAAAACGTTTGCCAAGTGAGTTTGCCCCATTTTACGACTTTGCTTGCCACGGTTGTTAAGTGGATCATTGCATTTGTTCAGTTAGTAACGCGGTCGTTCAGTGGATCTGCCTTCTCCCATCGACTTTGCTTGCCAGAAGGTCTCCAAAGCAGGTCACATGATCCCGGGATGCTGCGACCATCATAAACATGAACCAGGTGCGAAGCATCTGAATTTTGACCATGTGATGCAGCAGTGGTCCTAAGTGTGAAAAACGGTCATAAGTCGCTTTTTTAAAGTGCCGTTGTTTCTTTGAACCGTCACTAAATGAAGTCAAAGACTACCTGTATATAATAACATCTAGCCAATTCCTTAGGTGCTCCTCTGGAATATTGTAGATCAGGGGTGTCCAACCTTGGCAACTTTAAGACTTGTGGACTTCAACTCCCAGAGTTCCTCAGCCAGCTTTGCCAAGGTTGGACACCCCTGTTGTAGATGATCATGAACCTTACTTGGTGCCCTAAAATATAAATGGTATCCCATATACCTTTAGTCTGCAATGTACTGTACCTGTCGCGTATTTTTTTAAAAATGTTATATCCAGAAGAGAGAAATTCTATGCAGTGTTTACAGACTGTATCACTGCAGATTATATTATGCGTGTTTTCCCTTGCTTGATTTAGTTTCTGCTAGTCATATGAGTGGAATTAGCAGCATATGGTAGTGATTGCCGAGAGATATCCTAGTGCTTTTCTACCTGATGCTGCCTTGTATTCCAGAGAGTTGGGATGTATAGCTCCCCCCCACCCCAAATAATCTGAGAACCTTGCTTAATTTGGCTGTGTGATGATTGTCCTGATGTATAATTTCAGGAAAGGTGTCGCAAGGCAGACATGTTTCCTCTGCAGAGGCACCAACTGAAATTGAGGGCATTTCCCCCCCTGCTGAACGTAATAAGCTCAGTTAACGGACTAAAACACTGTTCTTCAGAAGAACTCCTGGGAAGTTCTGGAGCAGCTAGTTGGAGGTGTGAAAGGACGGTTTTAAAGATTCATGGGTGCAAAGAAGGACCGGAATGAGTTGACATCCCAGTGACTTCTGCAAGGCAAGCCCTTATCATGGTAGAATGTTTTTCATCCAGCAAACAGGAAGCAGGAAAAGGACAGCCTGCTGCAGGTCAGAGGCAAAGGCAGCAGAAAACTGAACTCAGGAAAATGAGGCCCTGCTAGAGGCTGCAGTGGGGCTGAGAGCTTGGTTGACCTCTTGACTTTTTGCAGGACAGAGCCAGAAAGTAATGAGGAACTGAAGAGGAGAGCCAAGTGGAGAGAAGTGGGAAAAAAAAGAAAAGAACATCCCTTGCTTTGATGCAGCATATTTAATAGAGTGTTAATTTTCAATTCTGTCTGGTGAAGCTACTGTTGCCTTCAGGAGTTGATGCACAAAATCTCAACTCCACCTCCTTGGATGGGAGACTCACCACGCTGGCCCAGAGCCAAGACTCGTATCTCACCCACCGCCTTCCCTTCGTATTTTTAGACCGTCCAGAGTGACCGGCTACCTAGAAGCATTTAGCTTCCCTCCCTCCTTTCCGAGCTCTCTCCCTCATGTGAATGTCACAGGCGTGTTTGAGTCTCTGGGAGGTCCCCCTTGAGAAAGCATATTAATTGGGAAGTGAGAATGGTGCCAGAACAGTAGTTGATAAGGAAAATAATGATCTGGAATAAACACTCTCACAGCTAACTGCCTGAAAATTAAAACAGGAGGGATTCCATCACAGCTACAGCCTACTCAAGAGATTAAAAAAAAAATGCTCTCTTTTGCTGCTGCTCTTGTGTAGATGTGCTGCTCCTTCTGGGGTGTAAGAGCTAGAAAGTGCCTCACGTACCTTTGGTTCTTTATATAAGTCTGTGAGTAAAACGCACATCATGCTTAACATATGCTCACAGGTGTCTTCCAGGGCCTTTTTCCATTTGACACTTGAACATTTTATTTATTCAAAAATTACGTTTTAATGCCAAAGTGGTCATGAAGTTCCAAACATAATTGATGCTTTTTCCCTGGAACAAAAGAAGCCATAATCGGTCAAATTCTCATTAATTAGCCCAGAGATGATATAAGGCGAGCAAATAATGTGAGGAAGCTAGCAGAAGAGATCACCCGTGGGCCAAGAAAGTGGGGGGCTTTAGGAAACTAGGTTTGAGGGTCCTACCCCGACTTTCCACGTGTGTGAGTAAAATAAGTTGTACATGGTGTTAACTTCTCTTAATCTCGTTGATTAAAAGCACTGCAAGTAGCTGCTCTCACTTCTTAACACCGAAGGGCAATAATAGTGAAGGAAGAATCTTATTCTTTGAATTTGGTTGTCATCTGGCACTGTTGATTAGACCAGTTACAGGAGCCTCCCTCGTTGTGGCTGATAATTTTCTTACACAAGCACCCTAAATTTACCCCTTTCTTGTACACCTGTGTTGAGTAGCCTGGGTGTATGTACTCAGAAGGTGATGGCTCTTGTGCACTCAGTTATGCAAACCTTAATTTTGCTTAATAAGGTACACTTAAATTATGATTGGAATTCTTTTGAATGAAATGCTGTCTGGACAGATAGTTATTATATAACACTGATTGAAGGACTTGTAACTCCTAGCTGGGTCATCATTTTTCTGCCTTACTTTAAAAGCATTTTATCCATCTTTCTATTGCACCCTCTGCGTAAGCCAATAAAACACCTGAAGGGATAAAGAGGGCTTGTAAACTACTGTAAACCTAAATTTCCAAACTGCTGTGAATTAGAATGCATTGCTAGAAAAACCAAGTCAGAATGTGACCTGAAAAATCAACGTTCCAGTTTCTTCTTTCATTTTGTGGTTGCTGCTTTCCCATTTCATGGCACATTTATTTGTTTAATTTATCTGCCACTCATCTCACTATCCAGAGTGACTTACAAAGGTGTGTTTTTCCGTTCTTGCAGGCGCAACCTGACCAAATTGTCTCTGATCTTCAGCCACATGCTGGCAGAACTGAAAGGC
Source organism: Notechis scutatus (assembly GCF_049901735.1). Classification (NCBI taxonomy): domain Eukaryota; kingdom Metazoa; phylum Chordata; class Lepidosauria; order Squamata; family Elapidae; genus Notechis; species Notechis scutatus. Next base: position 25,562,158 of record NC_142015.1, on the reverse strand, counting down.
ATATTTCCAAATGGACTCTTCCAAGGGGACACTTTCCGAATCACGAAGGCAGATGCAGCCGAGTTTTGGAGAAAAGCCTTTGAGGAGAAGTATGTACAATTTCCAAAATAAGCTTTTAGGCTTCCGGAAGTTCTTCAGGCAACCCATAACTGGAGTGGTTTGTCTCTCGTGGTTTTACCACATCCAACTTATGTGAGATGGAACCCCAAAGCTACAAGACTGTCAAAGCTGGGTGAAGGCATTCAAGTATTTCTTTGAAATTATCTGACTGTAGCTCCCACTCTTATAGGATTAAAATCCACACACACACACACACACAGCTTCATGATAATTTTCAGCCTTGACCTTTCCTTGATAATAGAAGGGTTGACTTCAGAGAGTAAATTTGTTCATGGTTGATTTGTTGAGGAATTGATGTTTCATTTGGCTTCAACAGGCTACACTGCCATAACTTGAGATGTTTATCTCTGGAGATTAATTTTGATCGCATTCCAGATTCAAGCTTTTTCCCATATGAAATACGCACGACATATCTGAAAATTAAGACTTATGAAATATGTGCACTCATAACCTTGCCTGCAAGCAGTTAGTCTTCATTACTTCCTTTATTTAGTATCTCAGTACAGTTACTTGGATGTCAAAAATCTTGTTTAGATGCAGTTATATGACATTCCTTTATACTGCTGTTACGTCAGTAGCTGCTTTAACCAGTTATTGGACAAATTAAGGATTATAACTGATGTTGTCTGCTTTCAGTAATTGTACATTGTTTCTCTCAAAGCAGTTCATGTGCCTACATTTGTGTACTTCCATTCTTGTGGTTGTGACTCTATATGCATGGACAAAAGGCCCATTAACACTGATGGTTTTAAAAGCAATTTATGGGAAATGGTATAATGTCCAGCGTCAGAAATGATGTGTGCTTTGAATATTTATGGCTAGGAAGCATGAGTGGGATAGAGCTGTTGAGTCGATGTCTTGTTCAGGGACTTCCCAGAGCATAGCCATTTTAAGATGTGTGGACTTCAACTCCCAGGAGATGCTCAATTCCCAGGGAATTGAAGTCCACACATCTTAAAATGGGCAAGGTTAGGAAAAGCTATCATAAATGAATCTGATTGGCTCCTCTAGGAAAGACAACACTGGGTGAAAGAAGTCTTTTGTTTGATTTAGCAGATGTTTTAAGTCCCTATGATGCAAAAAACCCCATGCCAATATATATCTATCTATCTTTATCCTATTGTTAGGACTATTGTCCCATGGAAAACCTTCCGCCAAGCATTACACGAAGTCCACCCCATCAGTTCCGGCCTGGAAGCCATGGCATTGAAATCAACCATTGACCTGACATGCAACGATTACATTTCAGTGTTTGAATTTGATATTTTTACCCGTCTATTTCAGGTAAGCTTTTTTTTTTTCTTTTTTATTGATAAGCCACGATTTCCCCAAAGACAGACCTTGGTTTATCACTGAAACAGCTTTTTCCTCCTCCTGTTGAAATGGTCGATCTTCCTCTCCCTGACTTGTACAGCCTCAACCTTCAAATGTTCCTTCTCTCCATCTACTGGCTTCCTTGCCTCCCGAATCTCTCTGGCTTCTACTGTCCGTTGGGATTTCTGGGATCAGGAAGGATTGATAACCTGGCATGGGGGATAGTTTTGAAAAGAAAAATGGCCATGCCCCATTAAAATGCCAATTAAATTCTCTGCTGCTATTTGAAATGTAATGGTTGGGGTTGAATGTGGCCGAAGTCAATTCACGGAGGGGATGTGACTGCAGGGGAAGTGGAATGAGCCACGACTGGAAAGGCTGTTTCCTTGCTGAAGTAACTCCCTACCTTTTCACCTTCCCCCCCAACCCAGCCCTGGTCGTCTTTGCTTCGAAACTGGAATAGCCTTGCAGTGACTCATCCTGGCTACATGGCATTCCTGACCTACGATGAGGTCAAAGCCCGGCTTCAGAAGTTCATTCACAAACCCGGAAGGTGAGCGCTTCAAGGCAGCCTTTCTAACCTCCATTCATGTTCTGGTTAAGCGTTTTATAGGTCGAAAATAGTTGATACCAGGGACGTTGTAAATTTGAAATGCCAAAAATTGGCACTTGCAGGGTTAAGCCCATTGATGATTAATTGATTTGTCAATCCATTTAGATACCACTCATCTTACTGACTGATAGATTCTGGGTGGGTTTACAAAATCATAAGTTTCTTCCAGGCTTAATCATTCCTCAGTAGGAATGCCCCAATAGGATGATCAAGCCAACTTAGAATATCCAAGAAGTAAGGGGCCATGATAGTTAATACACATTGAAAGAAGCATTCAGATTATTATGATTGCCAGGATAGGGGAAAAGAGATTTTCTGCTGTGCTGTCACTCAAAGAAGGCCTTATATGTAGGATGTTCACATTTGTGTTTGTTCAGCTACCAATGTATCTTTTTGTCGTTGTTGTTTTAGTTACATTTTTCGTCTGAGTTGTACCCGACTTGGTCAGTGGGCAATTGGCTATGTCACTGCAGATGGAAACATCCTCCAGACAATTCCCCACAACAAACCTCTTTTTCAAGCACTGATTGATGGCTTCAGGGAAGGCTTGTGAGTGACTTTTTTTTTTTGCACCGTCTCATAACTCTGATTCGTTCTTTTTTCAGATAAGGTGCCTATACGGGCAGTCCTTGATTTATGATCGCCGTTGAGGCCAGAATTTTGCTTGTAAGCCATTGTGATCATAAGTCAAATCACCCTGTGCTGGACTCGATTTTTATGATGTTTGTTAACTGAGTTACCACAGTCATTAAGCGAATCCCATGCTTGTAAATCATAATCCCGCTTAACCAGTGATCATTTTTCCCCCCTGTAAAAAGGGCAGAAACTCAAAATGCAATGACGTGAGCACGGGGCTGTGCAGCAGTCCTAAGGACGGGCCATAAATAACATATTTTGAGTCCATCATAACATCAAAGGCTACCATGTTTTCCCGAAAACAAAACCCTGTCTTATATTTTTTTTTTTTTGCCACCCAAAAAAGGCACCAGGTCTTATTTTCGGGGGATGCCATCCACTGAATAACCTCACTTGCATGCGTCGCCCCTGGCTTTCTTTTTGGTGTCAGAGGCTTTCAGGAACTTCTTCTGTGGCCGGTAAGGCTTTCCTGAGGCCTCTGCAGCCAATAATGGAGCTCTAGATCGATCCAGAACTTTGTTCTCAGCTCCAGAAGCCTTCAGGAAACCATGGCCAGCCTTGCCGGCTGCAGAAGAAGTGACCCAGCAAGGCAGGTGTCTGGGTGTGCGAGGCCTGGCTACACCTGTCCAAAGGTAAGTAGTAGGGCAGCTCCACCACCTCCCCATCCCCACTCTAGCTTAATTTTTACCCATGCACTCTGAAGTGGGCAGGATCTTAATTAGGGCTTGTTTTGAGGGGGGTATGGCTTATATTGGGTGCATGTGTAAAAAAAAAATCAAGCTAGGACTTACTTTCAGGGTAGGTCATATTTTCGAGGAAACGAGAGAGTTAAGCAACCAGTCGTAAGGCGAGGACTCCCTGTAATTGAAGAGTGGAAAGGAATTCAGTCTGTTCTACCAAAGCTGCAGAACCTCTGAAACTCCTTGGCTCTTTCTCTGAAAGCCAAGAGGGTCCTTGTGCTTGTCCTAATGTAACCTGCCTTACCAGGCACCTGGATTCAAGGTTTTGCACAGTCCTTCGATACGCAACCGGTTGAGTTTCTCTTTCCAGCCCTGTGGCGTTTTGACAGATTGGCATCAGTAACAAACCACAACAAGATCAAAAAGAGGGCAGGTGTGTCAGTGCCTCGTTGTGCAAAAAGAGGCAGCTGGGAACTTGCACGGCCATCTCTGATGCCAAGGGGTGTGTGGCCTCAGGTGCACGTGACTTCCTTCCCCAAGCCACCTAGAGCAAACCGGTGCAAGCTTCTTTTAAGTGCCAGGCCTGCGATTGGCTGAAGCTGGTTGAGCAACAGGTTTGGCTCTGAGCAGCTCGAAGCTGAGAGGCCTTTTCCGTTTTTTTCATCGGCAGGGGAATCACAACTCAAACTTCTGTTTATTTTCCCACATTTGGGGCCTTGTAAGGTCTCTCCCTAATTAAGTTTTATCTCCTAATTCAGCCCTCTGCAAGAATGCAATCTCTCCCATTTGTCTGAGGCTCTGCTCTGCTCAGCTGTATCTTTCTTTTAAAAGAAATAATTTTCCCCATCTCTCCTCTAGTTACTTATATCCCGATGGAAGAAACCAGAATCCGGACCTGACCGGCCTGTGTGAGCCCACACCCCAGGACCACATTAAAGTCACCCAGGTGAACGGAGATCCTTCCTTCCTCTCCATTCCTTCTGCCTAGTCCAGGGGGTTTCCCACACTTGCCAACTTTTAAGGCTTGTGGACTTCAGTTCCCAGAATGCTCTGGCCGAGGAATTCTGGGGGTTGAAGTCCGCAAGCCTTAAAGTTGCCAAGTTTGGGGACGCCTCATCTACTCCTACAGTTTAAAAACAAACAAACCCGGAAAGTACACAGAAGGATGTGCAGGGTGGATTTAAATCACTAGTTAAAAAGGCTTGATTTAAATTAACTTGATTAAAAACATAATTTTTAAAAAGCAACTGTCATCTCTGTCCCTCGGCAGCTCTGTCTCTCTGTCCCTTTGACCCGCTGTTGACTCACCAACAGTCCCAATATTGCAGAATATACAGTCTCACGCTACATAACTAAGCTCCATTTCACGCTGAATAAATGATTAATGTATCTTAGATAGAAAACTATTTTAGATAGATTTTTACTCCAGAAGCATTTGATTAAAATTAATTCGATGAAAATTAAAAAAAATACGATTTAAATTTTTTAAAAATCCATTTTTTAAATAAAAAAAAAACAACATTGATTTTTATCCACTCTGGGTATGTGTGGAGTCCACATTTGGAGAAAAGGGTACTGAACAGGAGAACTGGGGAATCTCGGTTAGAGAGCACTTTCTTTTTTAACAGATTTTCTGTCTTTTTCAACGCCTGCACTTTGAAATCCTTGCAGCCATGATTTAAGAATCACACCCTGTTCCATTATCAATAGTCTTACTTTTTGAAATGAGTGGTCACCAGTGGATTTTTTTAAAAAAAATGCGTTGCAAGCTCTCCCTTTTCCGCGGCCCTTGTGGAAGCTGAGTTTTTAAAAGGCTGTTTCCAGGAGGGTGTTTTTTAAGATGTGTCTCCCTTTCTTACCCTCAGGAGCAGTACGAACTCTACTGTGAGATGGGCTCCACTTTCCAGCTCTGTAAAATCTGTGCCGAAAACGACAAAGATGTGAAGATAGAACCCTGCGGGCACCTCATGTGCACCTCTTGTCTCACGTCATGGCAGGTATGTGGGGTCGCCCCCCCCCCCGTCAGAGTAAACATGGCCCTCTGCAGCCCCTACAGAAAGTGGCACCTGGCTGGGCATGTTGCATCATGGCTGCTGTCACCAGCTTTGCGAAAGGCACCTAGAATGGGTGTTCTTCCTCTAGGCTGAGTCAACCATTATGCAGTTGTGCTCCAATGTGTTTGTGCAGTGAAGGAGGCAAAGGTGTTTGTGTCTGTCTGTGTGCAAGAGATGGAGGGAGGGAGGTAGAACATTTGATTTTTCTTCCTCTTTCTTTTGGTGTGCCCATAAGGCCTCTAGTCATACATTCAGACTAGTTAATTTCCTACTGCAGTAGCAGGTTATAAGTTTTTCTCTCTCTCCCTCTTTCTCTCCCTTCTTTCCTCCTTCCCTCCCTCCCGTGTGCCAAGATAATCCTGCAGCCACAATCCATGGGGTGGCCCTGAGTGAATCACGTGGTCCTGCTCTCTGTTTGCAGGAATCGGAGGGGCAGGGATGCCCGTTCTGCCGCTGTGAAATTAAAGGCACGGAGCCCATTGTGGTGGACCCTTTCGATCCCCGAGGAGGGGGAGGGCTTCTGAGGCCAGGGGCAGAAGGAACCCCCTCTCCAAATTACGACGATGATGATGACAGAACGGATGAATCCCTGTTCATGATGAAAGAGCTGGCTGGTGCAAAGGTAAGACTGGACTGATGGTCTCCTCCATGGAAGTAAAGTAATATAAATTGGGATGGGATGGGATGGGATGGATGGATAGGAGGGAGGCAGCCAGCCAGTAAGGTCTTCAGAATGATAGTCTGTACAGACCCTGAACCTGCCTTCAGTTTGACCCCTTTAAATCTTATGAACCAAGTTTACATATGTTTTCTAGTGTTTGGTTTCAGACGGTTGTCAGCCTTCCACTTTAATTAAAAGTCTCTATTGTCAATATTAATGTCTATAATCGGCAGTCAGCTGCGAGTTCTGCAAGTAAAATGCTGCAGTGAGTAGCCCTATCCATTCTGCCTGCTCTCTATCCTGATAATGTTTCCTCCCAGCGGCCATGCAGAGCTCAAGTTGGCAAGGTGTGTGTGTGTGTGTGTGTTTTCTTGGGTTTTGCGGTCTTTTACATTCGGCCGCCCCACAGCTGAGCTTGTCAGTCCTGTCTCCTTGTGTTTGAGGCGTCCTGGTTAGCCATGCGTCTCTTTGAGTCTCTTCTTGAGTAATGAATTCACGACCAGCTTGGAAGACGTAGCCTCTGCTGGAGCTACCATTGTCTGCCTGTTGATGTACCTCCTTTGATTGGCATAACAGATGGACCCATTTTGTTTTCTGCTCTCTTGGAAACCTGTTAATGATTTCTGGGATCGCTGTGCCTCAGCAGAGACCAGTTCCGGGTCTGTGCCCAAATATCAGCAGGCCTGTGCTCTCAGCTGCTGGCTGTCCTTAAGGTGACCATCTGTCACCTTTAAAAACTATGCCCTCGGCTAGTCCGGTTCAAGAACAGTATGCAGATGAATCGGTGACAGAACAGGTCTTGTTATTCCTGAGATACTGTATTGGAATGAACAGGAAGGAAGATGTTATGGTTCGCCGGCAGCCGGTGCAGACGGCAGCGGAATCGGACAGTGGGGAAGAATGGGGACCAGTCAGGGACTCTGGGGAGGACTCAGACGAGGGTCCTGCGTCCAATGCAGAGATGTGGCCAGGACCATGTGGGAGTGGGGTGCTGCCTTCGGAGCCTCTGGAGTCTGGCAGCAGTGAGGCAGAGGACCCAGGGGAGCCTGTTCCCAGTGGGTGTGTGCACAGAGCTGCTAGAAGGTGAAAGCAGCTGAAGCAGAAGGAGCGACTCAGAGGTAAGGCTGGGAGGTGATTGCCCCTCCCATAAGGCATAAAAGTCAGGCCAAGATGACGAAACCTTTGCAGGAAGCAAAGTAGTTCGATTGGTTCAGAGTCATCCTTGAAGCTCTTCATACTTCGGTTGGGTTTTTTTGTACTTCGGTTGGTTCCTTTTCTAGTTCATCTGATACTTCTGTTTTTGGCATCATTTCACAGAACTGAAAGGTGGGTGCTTATCTCGGGGGACTGTTTGAGATTAATTCCGGCTGGGAATGAAAACAATTCCCAGCGCTGCAATTAGTCTTATTTTTAAAACAAGAGCGTGAGTAATTAACGGTTTAGGAAGCCTGGGGCAGAAGAGAAGAGCACCTGCTCGTATTTGTTGGATAAAGATAAACAGCAGGTCTCCCGCTTGGCTTGAAGAAAAGGTGGCTTGAAATGCCATGGTAGTGGTCACTTGATGATTAGTCCTGATATTTTTTTAAAACGTCTTCACTGGATCTCCTCTTGGCCTCTCTTCAGGTGGAACGTCCTCCTTCTCCATTTTCAATGACTCCCCAGGCAGCCCTTCCGCCAGTACCTCCACGGTTGGACCTTCTGCAGCAGCAGCAGCGGGTGCCCAACCCACCTGGAGCTTCGAGCCCAGGAACCACTTCCAAGGTACCGGAACTTGTTAGACTGATGAGGTGTCCTTTGAAAAACGCCTTACCCGAAATGGACCAATGGAAGAGAGCCTTTGTAGCTGAGGGGTTGAACTATGGTATCCTTGGAAGATGTTTCATTACCCAACTGGGTAACATCTTCAATGCTACATGATGTCAGCTAGCACTTTATGTTACCTGGCTGGATAATGAAACGTCTCCAAGAAAACAACCAAGCTCAGAAAGCTCCAAGGATTCTCACACTATCTTAATTGTGTTGGGCTTGATTAATTTTCTTCAGTGGCACTGTGGACTTTTCCACTTTCCCTCTTCTTGATGATTCAAATTCCAGCTAATGTATTTGTTGAGTTAAATGATAGCCTTGATGGACTGATTTTTCAGCCTGGCTCCTACTTCTTCTTGCCCAAGTTAACAGCATGTTGTGGTTCCTTACAAACTTTGGGCTGAGTCACCTTTCCTCTGTAACTTGCCTGTTATAATCTAATCATTGTTTTATCGGTGGCTGGAAACTTCTGATGTGGCCTTTCTGACTTTGTGCATACATATACAAACATGAACGTGTGATCCATGGCTTTGATGATTACACAGGATTATAGAAGGAAGGATATTATGATTTAATTTTAGTGTATCTTAAACCTCGGTGACTTTAAGATGTGTGGACTGCAACTTCTGGAATGCCATGGCTGGCTGGGAGATTCTGGGAGGGTTGAAGTCTACGCATCTTAAAGTCACCAAGAGAAACTGCTTCGAAGAGAAAAGTTAAAATATCACTGTACTTGGAAAGCTTTCCCTTACTTTATAGGCTGTACCTGGTTCTCTCCACAAAGACAAACCTCTGCCGATCCCACCAACTCACCGAGATCTTCCACCACCTCCTCCTCCAGACAGGCCCCACGCCATTGGGGCAGAGTCTCGGTCCCAGAGACGACCCTTGCCTTGCACTCCAGGAGACGGCCCTTCCAGGGACAAGCTGCCCCCCGTGCCCTGTAACCGTCAGGGAGAGCTCTGGCCCTCGCGACCCCTGCTGAAGGCTCCCACTGAAGCCTGGGCCAATAGGGAGTTGAAGAACCGGCATTCCCTCCCCTTCTCGCTGCCTTCTCAGATGGAGGCCAGGGTGGAGCCTCACAGACTGGGCAGTACTCTGAGCCTGGACACTCCTGTGGTGAGTGGGTGTGGGTGTGCCAGGCTTCCCATGGGGAGGAGGTGGGGGGTCTTATCCCCGTCCACGAACCATTTCCAGTATAACCCACCCCTGTTGGGGCACCAGGTCATTGGAAGGGACAAGTCTTCAGGCCCTTTCAGAAAGCCAAAGGGTGCATGCAGATCTCGCCTCCAGGGCATGATGTTCGAGTGGACGGGAGCCACGGCAGAAAAGGCTCTTCCCTTGGACCCCGCCAGTCGGAATTCCTTGACCAATGGGCTCTGCAGCATAACCCTTCTACCCCTCCTTTTCATTTATGAAATTTGCAAGAGCTATTAAAATCCCAGGCGCAAAAGTGCAGGTCCACACATAAGGTCCACTTAAATTGGTTTATTGCCGCTCATGGTTATGCACAGGACTGGAGTGGTGCGGTGGCCTAGAGGTGGAGTTGTCACCTCACAATCAGGAGGCTGTGAGTTCGATCCTAGATAGAGGCAGATATTTCTCCCCCACTCCCCCTCACAGTTTCTGCCTCTCCTCCTACCCAAAGGCAACGTTGGGAATAGCAAAGATTCTTTCTAGTGGGCAAAGTTGCTTGGAGCTGGATCACTGAGTCAAGGGAGAGCTGGCCCTTCTTGCTTACTTGGGAGGAGTTTGATCCTATAACTCCTGAGGAAATGGACAAGACCTTTGCTACTTCCTCAGGCCATTCAAGAGGTGACGAAACAGTTGGGCCCATGTGGTGGTGATGTCTTCCTTGAGAGAAGGAGCTAATGCACTGGCTAGAAGCTAACCCAAGTGATGCCTAAGTGTGCCTTTTTTTTATAACTACAATAAATAAATATGGAGGCTCAATAAATGCACCTCCAACCGTACACCAGGGGTGGCGTCTGATGCAATGTTTTCTTGCAGAATCAACTGGGGCTTCCTGCTGGCTTAGACAGCGAGCATTCTAAAATCAAACCATCTTCTTCTGCCAATGCCATCTATTCTCTTTCTATAAGGTAAGTTGCGTCCTCAGGGGAGCTCCCAGCCACGGAAAATTTTACGACCGTTGCGAAGGTCGAATTGCCCAATCGATTACTCAAAGTTCGAAACTCTGTAGAAACTCGTGGGGAGAGTTTCCGGTTGGTATCTGATTCCTCATTTGGTTTCTGATCCTCTCTGTAGCGAAGGCATCGCTTTCTTGTGACGCTGGAACGCGCCAAATGGGGCGGGTGATTTTAGGCTAAGCTGCTTAGGTAAATCTGGCTGCAGTTTTTGTTTCGTTTGGGGAGGTTTGCTAGGATGGCTTCGGGTGACGAAGATGGGAGAAACCGCAAGAGGTTTCACATCATGAAACTAAAATAGGATCAAACTGGATCTCAACAGACGAGTAGCTTAACGTAAGAGGCTGTCTTAAGACAGTGTGAGGCTTCGTGGCCTGGTGTGTGTGTGTGTGTGTGTTTGTAGTCATATTGCCTGGTGTGTGTGTGTGTGTGCGTGCAGCTGTGTTGCTGTGTTGTCATTTGTGATGCAAGACTGGGCACACTACAAGTCACAAAGTTAAAACTTTTGAAAGGTTTGACACACGGACCAAAAGCCTCCCCAACTCTCACTTCAAAAGTTTCATCAGCAGAGAGCAGCAAGCTGCCTTCTATCCCAGATTGCAAACCTGTATTTGTCTTCTCTCCCCCAGATCATTGGTTGCCCCAAAACTGCTCTCTGGAGAGGCCTCTGGGAATGACGAAGACTCCGAGTACATGTCCCCTTCCTCCTTGCCACTGGTGCCCCCTGGCTGTGCGGGACAAAAACCCGATGCCAAGCTGCCTTCGGAAATGAATCCTGGTTCACGGTGAGGGAGTCCTTGTCTTCCCCCCTCCAGTGCGTGTGACTATGATTGGATTTTAGAGGTGTAGATGAGTGGAAAGGTGTAGATCTGTGGTGGCGCGCAGTGGTGAGAATGCGGTATTGCAAGCTAATTCTGCCAACTGCCAGCAGTTCGATCCTGCTCCAGGTTGACTCAGCCTTCCTTCCTTCCGAGGTCGGTAAAATGAGGACCCCGATTGTTGGGGGGGCAAGAGACTGATTCTATAAACCGCCCCAGAGGACTGTAAAAAAAACACTTATGAAGCGGCATATAAGTCTTAAGTGCTGCTGCTATTGCTATAGTTACAAGCGAAATCAGGCTGACTTTTGAATTCCCGGCAACATTGTAAGCTGGAATTGTTTGAGGCTTGGCCCGGAGTTGAAAAGCAACCCGATCCAAAGGATGCTGCTCTCCTTGGCGCAAAGGCCAGAGATGCTTACAGACTCAAAACGGCGTATGGAACCAGGCGCCACGTTGCACGAAGCAGCCTGTATGTCTGTGCTGAAGTTTTGAGCCGAGCGTCTCTTCCTGTTGCAGGAGTGGAATCCAACGCCTTTTCTTTTTTTCTCTTTGCTCAGCGTCTTGGAAGGTGAGCAGGAAATGGAGGGAATGACGTACGAAGCGATGTTCAACATTCAGTCCCAGGCAGCACCGTGTTCCTCCGAAGCTGCCAGCGTGCCTGGTAATTTTCCTGGGAAATGAAATTGTGTTTAGGCTAGATTCATATTGCAAGAAGCCAAAATAATGAAGGAGACACAGCCTCTCTAAGAAAAGGACACAAGCATTCCAACCAGTGCCTCCCCTTTCATTATCTCTCTCTCTCTCTGTGCCTCATGCAGAGCCATTAACACCTCATTTTCCTTCTCCTGCTCCTTGCCTGGGGGAAGGATTGAGAGAGTAGGAGCCCAGGTGCACAGGGCATTATGCACACAACAGCTTCCACCCTGCGTGTGACTTTGACAGCTCACTCTGGCAATTTGTAGCAGGGAGCAAAAAATAACTGGCTAATTCTTCCACCCCGATTGGCTTTCTGAGGTCTTTGCTTTCTGGGGAACGAAAAAAACTGCAGCTGCAAAGATGATCCCACCGTTCTTCCAGATTTCTATTTATTTATTCAGCCTATGGCATTTCATACATGGACTAGCAATATATATTAACACCTCACCTAGATTAGTTATATATTTATATATTTATATCTATCTATCTATCTATCTATCTATCTATCTATCTATCTATCTATCTATCTATCTATCTTAAAAAAAACCTCTGCGTTTGAATACTAGTGTCTAGGCCAGGGGTCTCCAACCTTGACAACTTTAAGACTTGTGGACTTCAACAAGCTTTGCTGGCTGAGGAACTCTGGGAGTTAAAGTCCACAAGTCTTAAAGTTGCCGAGGTTGGAGACCCCTGGCCTAGGCCATTGTCAGATCGCAAAATGGCTTTTATATGTGTTATGCATCACAATTTGTAATTTCTGTGCCTTTGGTTCAGCTTTGAGGCTTACGCCAGGGGTCTGAAACCTTGAACAAAGAGCCATTTGGACTGGTTTCCCACAGAAAAGAAAATCCCCGGGAGCCAATAATTTAACAACCGGTGGGACCAGGTGGCCATGACCAACTCGACCTCACTCGTTCCCACCCAGTCACCACCTGCTCTGGAATATGGAGGGGAGGGCCCAACCAGGGGTGGGATCAGCCAACAGGGAGCCACAGCAGAGGGCCGAAAGAGCCACATGTGGCTTGCAGACCCCTGGCTTAGCCTGTCTGCGTTCCTCTTGAAAACGCGCCCTCTCCTGCAGGCCAGAGGCCTAAAGGGGCGCTGAAAAGGCTTCCTCCTTCTCAGACGTAGGTGATATGGTAGCTGAGGACGACGTCCCCAACGGTCCCGAGGAGTCGGAGAACGAGGAAGACGGTTACGATGTCCCCCACTCGTCCGCCCAGCCCGCCGCCGCCGCCACCACTCGCCGCACTCTGTCCGATATCTCCAATGCAGCCACTTCCTTCAGCCGGGCCTCTCTGGACGGCGAACTTCTAACAGGTGCTTTCCCGCGCCTCCTTGGGCGGGGTGGGTGGGGGTGGGTGCCTCTAGGAAATGGCCCTGCATTGCTCAGGGTGCCAGGACCCACAAAAGGAGGGCGCGAAAGGTTGAGAACGGTGGCAGAGCTGACCGTATCTGTCCTCGACAAAACGACGAGCCAAAATCCCGGATTTTGATTGGGAAGCCCCAGCGATCAGGTGATCCACGACCCCTGACTTCAAGTCCCTCCTGCGCTTTTCCTACCCTGGGCTTTCAGGAAGGGGAGGAATTGGCAGGCAGGATAATTTTGAGGAGTTTCACTTCCTCTCCCTTCCTCAGGCGTTGCTCAGGAGGCCTCTTGCAAGGAGAAGCTCCTGAGTGCCATGAGGTCAGCCCTTCGAGCTAGGCCGGACTAGAGTGCCAGGACTATGAACCTGTTCCGTCTCATGAATTGTCTGTATCCCTTTTATTGATGGACTGATTCTCCGTCCTCCAGGTCCTGGGTGTTCCCAAAGGTGCTTTTTTTTTCAAGAGGCAACTGGACTTTCAAGTTTTTCTTTGAAGAAGCTTCTTGGATGAGAAGTTAAACATCTTCAAAGAAAAACCAAAGAAGAAAAGTCCAGTTGCCTCTTGACAAAAAAACACCTTTTGGGGACGATCTAATTAATAAAAATGGAACAGGAAGGGACCTTGGAGGTCTTCTAGTCCAACCCCAGGCTCAAGAAAGAGACCTGATACCATTTCAGACAAAAACCTCCAGTGATGAAGCACCCACAACGTCTGAAGAAAAAGACATTCCACCGGTTTGATTGTCCTCACTGTCCAGCAGTTTCTCCTTCATTCCAGGTTGCTTCTCTCCTTCATTAGCTTCCATCCATTGTTTCTTGTCTTGCCTTCTGGTGCTTTGGAAAATCTGAAGCTTAATGGCCAGAAAGGAGCATCCCCATCAAGGAAGGCAGCTGGTAGACCAGCCCACCAGGGGCGCTTCCCAAATCCCTTCCTCTCAGCCACGTGCTGCTTTCCCTTGCAGATGCCTCGGACGTCTCCCAGGTTCCCGAGAGGCCCCCGAAACCTTTGCCCCGGAGAATAAACTCTGAACGGAAGGCGGGTAGCGGCTGCCTGCAGGCCAGCGGAGCAGGACCGGTCCCCGTGGCCTCCCCGCAGCTCTCCTCCGAGATCGAGAACCTCCTGAGCCAAGGCTACGCATATCAGGACATCCAGAAAGCCCTGCTCATCGCCCACAACAACATTGACATGGCCAAGAATATCCTCCGGGAGTTTGTCTCCGTTTCCTCCCCCACGCACGTGGCCACATAGCACGCCCCCCTCCTCCTCTCTCTTGGCCCTACCTGGAGCCCCGTGGGTCCACCTACCCGGGCAGCCTCTTGCCCGCACCGGCCTGGAGTTGAGCAGAGGCTTCTGGAGGGATTCCCCTGCAGAGCCAGGCCCATCTCTGCTGAGATTCGGTCATCAGGGTTTTTGTGCGAGTCCAGGTGTTCTTTTCCCCCCGAGTGGCGTGAAACGGAGCAGATAGGTGTGTGTCTCCAACAGTCTTCATGTACCTTTGCCCGCCCATCCAACACCTCCCCAGCCCCACCTTCCCCCTCCTTGCACTTTTCTGATTGGAGAGAACTCTGGATAGACCGGTCACCGGTTTCCTTTGCCGTTAGAATACGGGGAAGGGTTTGGTCAACTTGTCTCGTGCTGTGAATATCCAACCGGAGGCCAAGATGCTGAAGGTATCTCCCCCCCCCCCCCAATACCTGGTGGTTTGGGATACTGCACGCAGGCCTCCTTGCTGCTGTATGTTTTGGCTCAGGCTTCCCAAATCCTCCGCCGTCAGGTACAGATTCTTGACGAAGCCGGAGGTTTCAACGCCTACTTTTTCCCTCTGCCAACCCTTCTCTTTCTCCCGTCGTGTTCAGTGCGCCTTCGGAAGTCAGCCGCTCCGCTCCGCCACACACTGGATTCCACAGCGTGGTAGATGCTGACAGCTCTCCGGGGAAGGTGTCCGGGCGGGTGTCTGGGCTACCTTAGCAGCCTCCAGCCTTTTCTCCTTCGAAGTTCCCCGGGCCGGGTTGGGCCATAGCAGCCGTCTCCGTGAACATTCCTGATGTGATGATGAACGGAGCTGCCCATTTTAGCAGCCTCGTGTGGCTCTTCCACCTCCCCTCGTTTACCTGTCAAACTCCTAATTAAAAGTTAACCACAAGCATGGTCCCTTAGACACTTAACAGGGAAAAAAAAGTGTTATGTAGCAACCCCTGGAACCTCTCACCTGCTCAGTAGTAGAAATGCAACCATTTTGGGTTCGGGGCGTCTGTGGAACAGTATAAAAGACCACAACTCTTCTTTTTTCCGGCCTGTTTATATCAGGAACAAAAGAAAGTCTGTCTGTTGGAAGGACGTTGTCCATAAAACACGCTGCCTTTGCGACGCCTTGACTTGAGCTTTTGATGTTACTTTTCCTGGGCACTCAGGGAAGAGATATGACGAAGCTGTTTTGGTTTTCTAGGGAAAAGTCAGCAAAGATTCTGTTTCTCTCTCTCTCTCTCTCTTTCTCCTTCCCCTCCACACTTTTCCTCTTTCCTCATCTGCTTCCCTAGTTTTTCTGTACCACCTGCAGGGCGAGAGCATGTTACCCTGGCATGAAAATGGACACCTCGAGGTCCCCTGCACGATTGGCTTCTGTGTTTTAAATAGCATTAATTCCTCCCCACTAATTAAGGATGCTTTCGTTTCTAAGAAGGCCGGAGAAGAGAGTTTCCGTGGAATAAATGTTTCCTCCTCAGGAGGTGCAAAGTGGTCTTCTATGGGCAGCAGAAGGCACCAACCAGATGGCCAAGACCTCATGGGGGGGGGGCTCCAAACCCCCCCCCTCTTCTCTACACCCCCACCACCACCACCATTGGAAGTTGACGAGGCCAGCCCAATCTTCCTGCCTGCAGGTGACTCCAGATAAAATATGTGATGCTTGAAGGCCTCGCGGAAAGGGCCCTGCGGAGGAGATGGTGATGGCACCTAGAAGCACGGGAATTGTACGCCCTGGCTTCAAGGAGAACTTTATTTTTTAAAGTTGCAGTGGCTTTGCTTCCTTCCACCCCCCAAGTTTAAAAATCGGTGGAAGTCTTTTCTGTTTCTCTCCAGGATGATGGCTAAATCTGGGTCAGTTGAGGAGTCCCTTTCTTGAATTCTTTGCAAAACTGAAGAAGCTCTTTGTGTGATCCCGGGGGAATTGTGTTGACACTCCTTGCTGGAAGTGGGATCGTGGCATTGTATCAGCCCACAAGGAGAGGCAGTTCTCCTGTGGGTGCCATGCCATGGATTAGAAAGAGCAGAGCCAGCCCCGCCATGCCGTGTAGCCGGCCGGGTTCCTCTGCATGCTTTCCTTTCCTTTCCCTGTCTTAAATTTCAATGGGACGTATTTTGGGGGAAGCGTCTTTCTTTAGGAACCCCATGAATGTCACAGTCCAGCAAGCAGTAGGGAGATACAGACAAAAATGTTTCTTGGGGTTGTTTTCCCTGCTGCTTTTATATTCGACTTTAAATCCACCCCGCCTCCCTCCTCCTTCCATCTCTTAATTTTGCACGCACACAAAAAGCATTGGATTTATTTTACAGAAAGCCAAATGTATAGTGCCTTTTCAATAGGGAAAATGCTGTTCTCCCCAAGGATGAATCTGAAACTGGATTTGAAACTTGACTGCACAGCCCTGGTGCGCCGTGTTGGAGCTTGGAAGGAAGGAGCCAGCAGTTGGCCAACAAGCTAGCAACAGTCACAACTAGCTCTCTTAAAGCTTCTTCGTTACTAAACAATGAAAGGCCAGTGTTTCCTGCCCCAGGCTGTACCTGAAGGTCATGGAGTGCTGCTGGACAAGTTTTAACGTAGCTGTGGCGTACGTCTTCCATCATTGGTTTCCTTCATGAAACAAGTGTCTTACCGGAAGCAAAATCCAGTTGGCTCCTTCAAGGTGTGTCTGGACCGAGAGCGTCCAACTTTGGCAACTTGAAGACTTGTGGATTTCAATTCCTAGAATTGAATTCCCTAGCTGGCTGGGGGATTCTGGGAGTTGAAGTCCACAAGACTTCCAAGTTGCCAAAGTTGGACATCCTTGGGCCAGAGCCTGCCTCGGGCCAATTTGGGGAGCGGGGCATTTCGTTGCCTTTGGCCAACTGAAGGGGGCAGAGATGGTGTACTTGCATTGCCTTTGAGCACTGTGCTTGGACATTTCCATTCATTTTTCTCCTGTGTGTGTGTGTTGTGTGTGTGTGGCTGGACAAGGAGTTTCCTGTGGATTAAATGTTCAGTGCCTAGTGGACCTCTTTCCTTATAAGTGTGGCCTCACATGCAGTTGCACTGAGGGAGGTTATAGCTTGCAGCAAACTTTGGAATTCATCTTGGATGGCATTCCCACCCAACGATCAAGAGTTCCCATGGTTTAGGATTAAAACTGCGGTCTGGGGAGAGGTTACACTAAATTATAAATTATCTTTGTTGGGTAGGAAAGAGTGGTTAACAATAAGTAGCTTTATTTCTCCTGAAGGTTGAGAACCAATGTAATATTGGTGTTTAAAAAAAGAATCAGATTTTCACTGACTATTTTAAAGTTATAATATCATTAATATAAAAAAATATATTAGCAGTATTTAATCCTTTCAGACATGTAAAGAGTAAGAACAGAAGGTAAATATTCTTACAGAATAGCCGAGCTTTAAGATTCATTTGGGCTAAAGTCCTCGGTTTTTTGTTTTTATTTTGTTTTGTTTTGCAGATGCATTGTTAATGTTTTAGAGGTTATACTAATGTTATTTATTTTTCATTTTTCATTCTGGTAAGGGACCGACTGAAGAGCTTGGTGGGGAGGGCTGGTGGCCTTTAGGGAAATTCATGTGTGTTGATTAAAAAAACAAACAAAAGGAAAAAGTTTTATTTTTAAATAAATTTCTTTGTTGTAGCACACGGCTTGTTTGATGTCAATGTCAATTCTTGTGAATAGGGGGCTAAGATGTAGGGGCACCCCAGTTTTAGGGGGTCTCCCAAGAATGGGTTTTCCAGCAGTTCCACATCAATGAAAATTAGACCTAGATTAGGGCTTTCCAAACTTGTCAACAGGAAGACTTGTGGACTTCCAACTCCCAGAATTCCTCAAGTCAGCCATGCTGGCTTGGGGAATTCTGGGAGTTGAAGTCCATAAGCTTTGCAGGCTGGGGAATTCTGGGAGTTGGTGTCCACTCACCTTAAAGTTCCTGAGGTTGAACAACACTTGTCTAGACTTTGCTTGTAGACTTGACGGCCCCACAAAAAAGTCAATTTTTTGTCTGGTGTGTATTGTTTGATAATGAGAGTGAAGCCCCCTTCCTAGAGAACAGACCTGTGTGCAGCAGGAAGCCCCTTGCTCCCCCCCCTCCTCTTAGCATGGCTAATTTAAAAACAACCCAAATCATTCCCCGAGATGTTCCTTTTTCAATCACCATATATACAAGAGGTCACTCCTGACGACTTCTTTATCTTCTTTATTTTTCATTTATATTTATATATATTTATATATATATATAAAACCCTGCAACTCAGACACTCTTAAATTTACACACATGTCAACGAAAAATATATGTATATCTCCAACAAAAGCTTTTCCATTCTGGCATCTCCCGACGTGCATGTAAAGCACACCAGCCCCTCACATTTTTGGGGGGTTAACCCTTTTAACCCGATGGAGTGTTTTCAAAGCAAGGTATTTACTGTATGGTAGGGGTGTCCCAACTTTGGCAGCTCTTAAGACCTGTGGACTTCAATTCCCAGAATCCTGGCCAAGGAATTTTGGAAGTTGAAGTCCACAAGTCTTTAGTTGGATACCCCAGCCTCAAGTTTCTGAAAGGTGAAAATAGGAAACAGTACCCAGAAGATCCTGGGAGAAGAAAGAAAGAAAAAGAGAAGGAAGGGAAGAAAGAAAGAAAGAAGAGAAAGGAAGGAAGGAAGGAGAAAGAAGAAAGAAAGACAAAAGAAAGCTTGAGTTTATGTCCACATAGAGATCTTATCCATTCCAAGGAGGGATAAGTTCTTAAGACATTGGAAGACCATTAACACACCAGAGCATCTAAACACATCTTCGGTATTCGGTCTCTGGCAGTGGCAGCTGCCTATTTATCTTCCTCCAAGGGTCTCAGCTGGACAGAAACCCAAGAATGGCATCTCCAATTCCCATTTTTCTCTCGCTGGAGCCGAGGGAGAAGTGGGCACCGCCCAGCTGCCTTAGCAAAAGGTATGGCAGGAACTGCGGACTTGAACATGGATTTTGTTGCAGCTGGAGGGGAGAGGGGACTAGCTGGAGATTTCTGATAATATGCCACTGTACAGTTTGTACAAAAAAAAAAATTCCCTTATTCCGGCATTTTTCAAACTTGGCGACTTTAGGACATGCGGGCTTCAACTTTAAGAGAGTTCTTAAAAGTTGCCAAGTTTGAAAAGCATTGCCTCATTCCTATCCTAAGTAAGAGCCATGGAAAGAACATTTCACATATTCACCGAACGAATTCCCCAGCGAGTGTCCTTAAAAACTTCAAATGTGCTTCTTCCTTTTTCACTTTTGAGACGCGACGTCTTCGGTTCAACTTCAACCATTCTCCATCTTGGACATGCTTTTTAAACAAACGTTTCAATTTACATCCTTAACTGGAAACCAAGCTTCTTAACACATTATCCTGTGCTCCAGACTTACAAATTGGGCGTTAAAAGAACAGCATAGTAAGTTTTCATTCAGAACTGACTGGCTTGGCCAGTATTCAATTGTGCCAACTTAAACCTTTTTGTTCCCTTCTTTTGTAAAACCCGGAATGCAAACACAAACAACAACATACACAGAACAGCACAGATCTGCCGGCCCACCTTCCTCTTAACACAAATGTTGTGAAATTACAGTGCCTCAAATCACCTTTCCTTGTCGTCCTCTTTGAAAAATCATAACCCCTTTGAAAAGACAGAAGAAGGCAAGGCTGCAAAGTGTCCCATACTGCTTTCTTTCCGTGCGATGTTGGTTACTTGCGTGTCTGAATGATGGAGTATGGGATGAATGTTTTAAGAGGGAGGGGCAGGAGAAAAACTCGAAGAAAACGGCCGGTTCTCTCTCTTCAGTTCCTCAGATCGATGTATTTCTCTCCCTTTTGAGAGCCAAGAGAGGAAGATCTTGCGTTAGGATCCAGAAAAGCATGCCTTTAATTTTTTTTTTTTTAAAAGAAAAATCCCAATTCACCCATTTCTTAGGTGGTTAGCACAGGGAGGCAGTTGTGTGAACGAAAGCAAGTGAGAAGCTTCAAGGCAGGGCCAAAAAACAACAACAACAACAACACATGCTGGATATTTTGGGGACTCTTGAAAAAACGACCCGCTCTTCCTTCATTGGCCAAGGAGAGGAGAGAAGGGGCCAAGCCGGCTCTGGGTTCAAAAGAAACAGTGAAGCTGCAGTCCAGGGAGATGCTGAAGCGAGGCACGTCTGCGGGACGGACTTTAACCTGTTTCCTGCTCTAACGTCAAACCTGCGTTTGCACCCTGTAGGGTAAAGAAACCAAACGGCCTGGATTCCCATGCACAACCCTAAAAGAAACCCCCCGCCCACACACACCCCTGCAAAAAATAAAAAGGCCAGCGAGTTTTTCTTCAACCTGTCCTGGGAACTTCAACCAGGCTAGCTGCCAGGGTGAAGTGCCTGGACTGCAGAAAAGTAGGGCTTTGGGGAAAGGACATATTTTGTGGCTGCACAGGAAACATCCTGCTTGCAGGCTCGGCGTCTGTCAATGGGACGGTCGGGAAAAACACTGCGGCCCCCAAACAGAGATCGAGCGAGAATAGTATTGCTCAACCTGGGTGACTTTTTAGGACGTGCGGGCTTCCAACTCCCAGAACGGCCTAGCTAGCATGACAGAATCAGGGGATTCTGGGGAGCCGAAGCCAAGGTTGTGAAAACCTGGGCTAGATGCTGATGGAGAACAGTGACTTGCGCTCTATATAGATGGTCCGTAACAACCATCCGTTTAAGCTCCCTTCGAAGTTGCAACGGTGCTGAAGCAAGTGACTTCCAACCAGTTTTCGCGCTCACAACCATCATCATAGCTGTGATAAAAATTCAGGCACGGCGATCGGCATCTATTGACACCAGTTGCAGCGTCCTGGAGGATCATTTGTGACTTTCCCAGCTGAATCCCAACAAGCAAAGCCAGCGGGGTTCGCTTAATGACTTAACCACTGCAGTGATTCACTTAAAACTGGCCAAAACGGTCCTGAAGTTGGGAGCTCAATTGCCTTGCTTAGCAATGGACATGTAGAGTAGAATAGAATAACAGAGTTGGAGGGGGCCTTGGAGGTCTTCTAGTCCAACCCCCCCTGCTCAGGCAGGAAACCCTAAAACATTTCAGACAAAGGGTTGTCCAATGGCTTCTTTAAAACTTACAGTGTTGGAGCCTGTACAACTTCTGGAGGCATTAAATATGTATTAAATTGACCAGTAGCACCCAAGCCTCGATGCAACTAAAGTGAGCTGCACTGGAAAATTAGGTGTTTGAGGCTCTTCGATAAATGGGGCAAGATTGTACCTTGATGGGTATTGTCATTTGATTGGGTTAGCAATTTTTATTGTAGATGGTTTTAATGTTCTTTTAATGCTGTAAGCTGTCCAGAGTCGCTTTGTTAGTGAGATGGGCGGCAAATAAATGTAATAGTGAATAAATAAGTCGACATCCGAAGGCCACTGATTTGGCCAAGGACGAGAAGAGGGGGCGCCATCCACTAAGAAGGAACTGTTTGCTGACAGCCCATCTGCACCCCAAAGGGTGCCACTGATCTGGAGGGAGGATAGATGAAAGTTGCCCCGCCCCGATACATGAAAGTTGGGCAATGCAGGAAAGCAAAACCCCCACCAACCCCCTCCCAGTTGCAGGAGCTGCCTACCTGGTCACCTGGCGATCTCTTCTCACCGTTGGCACCCTGCAGAAGGCCTGCCTCTTCGGGAAGTTTATCTGATTTTACTTCAACTACAATCTCGTCTTTATGTGCTTCGGGCCTCGTGCTGAGGAGGAGGAGGAGGAGGGAGGAGTGTGACAGTGTTGAGACAGATCCAAATGGGGCTCTGGGGAAGGGGGCATGCAAGGGGAGGGGGCTGCAGGTCAGAGTGGAAAGGGCACCTTTGTTTCTGCTTCCCGTTTCTTGCATGAGAAGGCGGAGCTGCTTAACCCAGGCGGAAAAGGCCCACAAGACACTTTTGCTGAATTAGGTTATGTAAAGGCCTGTGGGAACGGCCTCGGGAGACGGAAGGAGGAAGAGCTGCAGACCAAACAACTGTGGTGCAAAAGATATCCGAGTCCACAGAAGCAGAAACAGGTGGGAAGCATTTCAGAAGGACCCTCTCTAGTTTTGGGGGAATTAAAACTGTAAGAGGGGTTGGAAAGTGCTTTGCTTTCAGACTTGTAAGATTCTCAAAGTTGACCCAGCCTTCCTGAGGTCGGTAAAATGAGGACCCCAGATTGTTGGGGGGCAATAGGCTGACTGTGTAAACCACTTAGAGCTGTAAAGCACTGTGAAGCGGTACATAAGTGCTATTGCTATCCTCTTGCACTAATCTTACAATAAAGGTTGTACGCATGGTTGGTGCTTCTTGTCTGGACAACTTTGAAGGGCTATCATCAGTTTTTGTAAGTCTGAAAGTATTCCTCTACTTTCCTTTTTCTCTCTGATAAATGCTTCCCACTTTTGGATGAGAGTTGTGTAGGCTGTGACTTTCCCTCCTGTGCCAAGGCCATCCCCACAGCCCATTCGGGATGAAGCAGAAGATGGAGGTTCCCGATTGCTGCTTTTGGGGAGGGGGCGGGTGACAAGGGGAGCAGAAGCCGATCAAGCCAACCACCCACCCACCCACCCTTTCTCCTGCATTCACAAGACGTCTGTTGCTGGGTGCAATGAGATTGGGAAGTGTGTGGACTCGGGCAGAGGGGCAAAGGGGAATGTCCCAGGAAACGCTCCCGACTTACATTTCTTGTTTGCCGGAGCGCCCGCAAGCCAGCTTGCCTTTCTTGTGCAGGAAGTAAAGGACAGCCCCCAGGACGGCGAAGACCAGCAGGAAGACGATGACGGCTACAATGATCACTCCTTTGCTCTCCTGCGCTCGGGTCTCTGCTGGAAAAAATGGTGGAGATGGAACGGAATGGCTGCTCTTGGCAGGGTTCCGCGTGGCGTAGGAACTAGGGGCTGCATTTGGGGAAGGAGCCTTGCTCAGGTCTCCTGCACCAGCTCTGGGTTGGGGTGGCTCGGCACGGAGAAAAGCCGTCTCAGATGTCCCAGGGTGGGGTGGAGAACCTCCCCAAAAGAGGCAGCCGGAGGGGATTCTTGCCAGTGGCACGGCATTGAAGTTGTATCAATTGCAACACTGGCATAGATCGACTCCAGCCGGGTCACGAAGAGATCAGGCTTTGAGTTTAGAGCAGGGGTCCCACACCAGAGGTGGCATTCAGCAGGTTCTGACCCGTTCTGGAGAACCGGTAGCGGAAATCTGGAGTAGTTCAGAGAACCGGCAAATCCCGCCTCCGACTAGAGATTTTACAGTATCCTTCCCCTGCCACGCCCACCAAGCCACACCCACAGAACTGGTAGTAAAAAGATTTGAATCCCACCACTGGGTCCCACTACTAGGTCAGGATTAATGGGGCTTCATGCACGAGCGCAGCTGCCTGTCGCTCCTGTGAGTGGAGCTTCACATGTGACTGCAAGCACCCTTCACTCGCGCACGGAGTTCCATTCGCATAAGTGGAGGGTAGGCATGTGCCACTCACAAATGGAGCTGTGTGCGCACATCTGCTAGCCACTCGTGCCAGGCTACCAAGCTGGAAGTTTGGGGACCGCTGGTGTAGAGTACAGAAAGTTTTCAACTCAAGTCACTTAACAACCATCCAAAATTATGCCAGACCCCCCTCCCCCCGGGATACTTATGACCTGGTTCCAAGACTCCGACAGCCAACCCACCTCAACATGTGACCGCATGATGGGCACATGGCAACTGGCCTGCATCTACAGCGTCCCCCAGTCGTGCAACTGTGTCTTAACAATGGATTCGCCGAAAACCAGCACTGGGTTTCCAGTCTTTGGCAAAACTGGCCCACCGCAAACTCCTGGTTCGCTTAACAAACATCACACCCGCCATCTCCACTTTGTAACCGTGGTGTTTGCTTAGTGACTGCCTCAAAAACGGTCACAGAATCAGATCAGTCACCTGCCTGATCTCTTTTTAGAACGGGCGTGACTTTTGACCTTGATCGGCAGGATTCTTCATGGTTGTAGGTTGAGGGATTTCCTGCAATGTTTCTTCAACCTCGGCAACTTACGTGGATTTCAAGTCCCAGAATTAGCCAGCCAGCATGCAAAATTCTGCACAAAGGCCTCTTTTGTGAGTGTCAAAAACGGGCATCTGCAGCAGGGAAGGTGCCCCCAAAGCCCAGAAGGCAGCTGAAATGAAGTTCCTGCTGCAATGCTTGTATTTTTATGGTGGCTAACAAGGAAGCACTTACCCGGTTTTTCGGAACGGACTTGGGTTTTCAGCCCTTAAAAAGAAGGAAAGACACGTTGAGTAAACTTTTTGAGCCATCAAGACCTCCGGAGGGCCCCCACTTGCAAACCCTTTGAACCAGGCGTCCCCAACCTTGACAACTTTAAGACTTGTGGACTTCAATTCCCAGAATTCTGGGAGTTGAAGTCCGCAACCCTTAAAAGTTGCCAAGGTTGGAGACCCCCTGCTTTGAACCTTGTTTGCTTTGGGTTTCTTTTCTGCTTCGGCACATGAGTTCAAGCCGGTGTATTTCCTTTGCTGAGGAATGAGTTCATTTGGGGAAATGCCTTTTTGCTTGATGGATTCAGGAAGGAGAGGTTGCAAATTTTGGGTGGAATAACACAAAAGGTGGGATTAAAAACAACAACCCAGGAATGAATCTGGGTCTGAACAAAGTATCCTGGTCCTTCTTCTTTCCAACCTCTTGAAATTTTGTGAGTTCATGCGAGATTCCAGCCATTTCTTGAAACTGGATTTTATTTTGGAAAGCTGGAGGTGCTTCTAGCAGTCTGTACATGCTCTAGAACAGGAGCGTCCAACCATGGCAACTTTTTAAGACTTGTGGACTTCAACTCCCAGAATTCCCCAGCCAGAACATATGATGCCAGAATGGATGATGGCAGGTGGCATGGCTGGTTGGGGAATTCTGGGAATTGAAGTCCACAGGTCTTAAAGTGGCCAAGGTTGGAACACCCTGGCTCTAGAACAGGGATTGCCAACCTTTTGGACCTCGGGGACCACCAAACTCATCATTTTAAATCCCACGGACCACTAATATGAATTTTGACTGATGGTGGCTTGCTGACGGTGGTGGGGAAGTCAGCCCCATATTCCAGAGCTGCAGGAGTCGCAGGACTGGCCCTTTGGTCATCCCGGAGCAGCTCCTCCATGGTAGGCCAGTGCACCCGGGTGGAGGAGCTGCTCCGGGATGACTACCGCAGCTCTGGAATATGGGACCGACTTTCCCACCAACGTCAGCAAGCCACTCCGGGGCGGATTTGCCTCCTCTGGCATTGGTCTCACCTTTCAGTTCCAGCTCGCGTGGCTCTACTCAAGGTTTACGTGAAGGGTGGGGGCCAGCGGGTGGGCGGACCATGTGGGTGGCGCAGCCTTGTGTTCCCGCGCAGCCTGGATTAATTGCTTTGGGGTGGGGGACATTTCTCTGTGGACCACCAAAATTTCCTTGCGGCCCACCAGTGGTCCACAGCCCACTAATTGGGGACCACTGTTCCAGAACATGAATTCCTTACAAGCTGGATTAGGGAATAGTTTGCAAATGGTTTTTCTCGCAGAGGGGAGAGTCAAGGGAGAGAGGGGAACCACTTACTGAGTGGGAAGTGTTGATTCTCTGACCCCAACTCATTTTCACCAGTGCAGTTGAGACCCGATGTAAGGATTTCCTTGGTGACCAGCACCGAGAGAGTGCTGTTGTAGTAGTATTTCCGTCTGGATGTATGTACCTTTAAAAACAAAAAAAGATGGAACGGTTCCTGTGTTGTTGAGAGGAATTCAATATGGATGAGATGGTTATTATCTTTAAATAGGAAAAAGGCAAGAAATTATGACCAGCTGTCCCAGAAGGCAAGTTTGACATAGTCCTTGATTTATGATCGTTCCCTAGCGACCATTCAAAATTTCAACAGACTTGCAACCCAGTTTTGAAGTTCTGAGGTCACTGCCCCCCCCCCAAATGGTCATGTGACTGCTTTTTGGATGACTCCACAACCAGACTGTATTTAGAATATAATAGAACAACAGAGTTGGAAGGGACCTTGGAGGTCTTCTAGTCTGACCCCCTGCTTAGGCAGGAAACCTTACACCACTTCAGACAAATGGTTGTCCAGCCTCTTCTTAAAAAACCTCCAGTGTTGGAGCATTCACAACTTCTGGAGGCAAGTTGTACCACTGATTAATTGTTCTCACTGTTAGGAAATTTCTCCTTAGTTCTAGGTTGGTTCTGTCCTTGATTATTTTCCATCCGTTGCTTCTTTTTTCCTGCCTTCTGGTGCTTTGGAGAATAGCTTGACTCCCTCTTCTTTGGGGCAGCCCCTGGGATATTGGAAGACTGCTATCATGTCTGCCCTAGTCCTTCTTTTCATCAGACTAGACATACCCAGTTCCTGCAACTGTTCTTTATACATTTTAGCCTCCAGTCCCCGAATCCTCCTGGTTGCTCTTCTCTGCACTCTTTGCAGAGTCTCAACATCTTTTTCACGTATATTAAGAGCCATTTGCAGTGCCCCACGCAATCACTTTCCGAGGTCGATTAAAACGAGGACCCAGATTGTTGGGGGGGCGAGAGGCTGGCTCTGTAAACTGCTCAGAGAGGGCCGTCAAAGCACCGTGAAGCGGTATACAAGTCTAAGGACTAGTGCTATTTACCGTGCCGTTGCTTGCACTCCAGGAGATGTTCATCCGAGGCACCGAGTAGAAGGTGCAGGTCAAATCCACCACCTCCCCTTCCTGGACGCTCAGATTCTGCTCCACGGGCACCTTCTGTGGCTTTGCTGCGAGGGGAGACAGAGCAGATGCTGGGCGCTGCCGGGTGGTCTTAGGGGTGCTCAAGGGAGAAGAGGGCGAGGGCTCTACCGGGTGCCCCACCGTGCCTACCTCGAACAGCAATAACAATGTGCCGGGACCGCACCCAACCTGGGAAGTCAGGCATTGTCACCACGCAGGTGTAATTGCCCATTTTCTCATAGGTGATGGAAGTCAAGTTCAGAACCGCACCGTCTCCGATGTGCTTCCCTTTCTGGAATGAAAACTAAATCAGCCTGTGGTCCCCTTTCCTTAGCTTTTTTCAGTTCCACCCCTCCTGAAAATTTTGACTCTCTTTCCTCTCTCTTTTTCCAACCCACTACCTTCCACCGGTCTTTCCACAAGGTGAAGCTCACCTTATCTTGCATCCCTGACCTGCCCACTATCACCTTTGCCCCCCCCCCCCATGAATGTCAACTACGGCCCACCTTTGCTTCAAAGTTGTCTACCCACCCCCACTGGGCACCACCTCCACCGAAAGTACCTTCTTCCACTGGTATTTCAAAGGTCCGGATCCTGTGGTGGAGCAGGTCAGGACCAGGTCTTCTCCTTCCATTGGTTCCTGGGGTCCAACTGAGAAGATGGTGGGCACGTCGAGGTCTGGAGGAGAGAAACAGCCTTAACCCCGAGCCTAATCTTTTATTAAGAGACTTTGCAAATGTTCTCAGCCTACAACAGGGGTCTCCAAACTTGGCAACTTTTAAGACTTGTAGACTTCATTTCTTTTTTCTTTTTAAACCTGCATATTAATAACAGCAGCGAGATTAGCACTCGCACAATGTTGGAAAGGAGATTCAATGCCGACAGATGATCTAGTTATCCCAAAGATCTTTGACTGCGCAGAAATGGAGACACTTTCATTAGAATTCAAAGAGAAGGACAAGAGTTTATTATACAGTATGGGAAAATTGGCACCATTGGATAAATGAAATAAATAGATAAATAAATAAGGAACGTATAATATAGAATGATAGAGATGTATATATAAGAACAAATAGGAGTAGAAAATAGGTACTGGAATAACAATTGAAATGCAAGCACTGTCAAAATAGATTGTAACATATATAACGCTTTTATTTTAAATATTCATATTGTATTTTGTATTTTAATGTTTTAATTCTTCAATAAAGGTTTATTTTTTTAAAAAAAAAAAGACTTGTGGACTTTGACTCCCAGAATTCTGGGAGTCGAAGTCCACAAGTCTTAAAGTTGCCAAGTTTGGGGACCCCTGGCCGACAGCAACCTTCTTGCAATCCCAGCAGGGTCTTATCTCTGCGCAAAGGAAGGGGCATAATTTGGAACTGGAAGTTCCTGGCAGGAAACTCGCTTCGTCCCTGTCCTATGAAATCAGAAACAAGCACCAGGACAGCAACTCACAGTTTACCATCAGATCCACCGAAGCGATTAGTTCATCGAGGGTGTGCAAATCCAGGGCTTTGCACCAATAGAGACCACTGTCGTTTCTCACGACGCTGGGAAAGAACAGCTTCCCGTCTGGGGGCGAGTACTGGGTGTCCTGTTTGGGACAAGAGAAGGGGTTGGTGAACTAGGAAGGAAGGAGATGCCACCTTCACCCCTCAGCATTCTGGGCTTTAACTTAATTTTTATTTATTTCATATTTAATGTTTGTAAGCTCTGTTTCTATGACATTTTAAAGCCACCCAGAGTCACTTGACAGGGAGATGGACAGCATAAAAATTTAATATGTCTGTCTGTCCGTCCATCTATCTGTCTATCCATCTATCTATCCATTCATCTATCCATCTATAACCTCTCTATCACCGTGATGGCGAACCTATGGCACGCATGCCGGAAGTAGCATGCAGAGCCATCTCTCCAGGCACGCCAGCCGTCGTCTGTTGCTCTTCCGGTTCTGGTACACACATCCATGCCAGCCAGCTGGTCTTCGAGTGTGCAGGTGAGATTCAAACTGCCACATTGCAGGCAGCCAGCAGCCAGCAAAAGTACCTGCAGTACTGCACTCTAACCACTGCGCCACCGTGGTATAAGCATCTCCCTCGAGCTGGGAAGGCTGCATTCGTACAATCTTTGCTTATAGATAGTCATTCCATGGTTTAGCAAGATAAATGGGGAAGTCGGAATGGGATCTGGGACAAGAGGCTCACCTCAGTCTTGAATAAAGTGTATTCAGGAGGTGGATTCCCATCACCTTCACAGATTAAGGTCACGTTGTCTCCTTCCTTCAACTCTTGGTTCAATTGGTCCAGCGTAAAACTGAGGTTTTGGGTGGCGTCTACAAGAGAAGCAGAGCAAAACCACGAGATTCAGCTGGTTCAGGGGAACCGGATGTTAAATTTACATCCGGTTCACCGAACCAGTTTTTAAACCGATCGGCTGACCCCACCCACCCCACCTCTCCCCTCCCAGCAGTCTCCACATGGCCCATTTTGGACACAGGTAAGTGCAGGGTCAGTGCAGAGGCTCCGAGAGGCCGAAAAATAGGCCAAATGGGAAGTTCCAGAAATCCAAAAACGGGCCTGTTTCTGGTTTCCAGAGCCTGGGGGAGGCCATTTTCGCTCTCCCAGAGGCCCGAGGGAAGCCTCCGGACTCTGGGGAAGGTGAAAAACAGCCCTCCCAGAAGTTCCAGTAGGCCATGCCTACCATGGCCACACCCACCAGCAACTGGGCAGCCAACTGATTGCTGGGATTTTTGAACCCCACCCTGTGTGGTCCCTATTGTAGTTATAAGTTGAGGACTACCTACATGAATTGCCAGAGTGATCACCCGCAGTCTCCTACGTACACAACCCAACCCAATTGCGGAGCCCGGACTTACACAAAACGTTGATGTGGAAGCTCTCTGACATGGCGGTCTTGTTTGTCCCCATCAGGGTATAGTTGACTTGGCAATGAAACTGGGCCTCGCGATCCTCTTTGGCGACTCGGGCCGAAAGCATGCTGCGGATGGTGATCAGCCCGCTGGATTCCGTGATGACTGTGGCATGGATCCCTGTTTCTGGTGGAGCGGCGGATAAAAAAAGGAAAAAGCAATGAGGTCAGCCTTGTTCCAAGATAACTAAGCTGGAGATGGAGCGTGGAGAAAACATGGTTGTAATTCAAGAATGCTGTTTGTTTGGTCACACTGAAGCGATCCCAAAGGGGTTGTGAGCCCTTTTCTGACTCCAACATCTGAGGTGACCTTTGAAGAACATCAACAGGAGGACCTACCTTCATCTTTGGGGTGCAGGGCTTCCCTGTTCTTGTACCATACGATGCTTGGAGCTGGAAAGCTGTTGCGGGCGGTACAAGTTGCTATCTGAATAACAGAAACACTGACAAGATCAGTCCTTGCAGCTCTTTAGAAGTGAACAGCTCAGATGTTAATATGGGCACGGGGTTCAAATTCCCAAGTTGGAGATAGATACATCCTTTAGAGAGCTAAGGTGGAAAAGATTGGGCAAATCTACCCTTAGCAAACCATCATAGAAGGCAGGGATGTCCAACCATGGCAACTTTAAGACTTGTGGGCTTCAGTTCCCAGAATTCCCCACCAAGCACGGCTGGCTGGGGAATTCTGGGAGCTGAAGTCCACAAGTCTTGAAGTTGCAGAGGTTGGACATTCCTAATCTAAATCAAATCAAAATCTAATTTGATTTCCATACAGTTCGTACAGCCTATATCAACCCCTTATTTATACTGTAGCTCTCCCAGGTGAGAAATTAAAAAATAAAAAAGGCAGAACGTCAGGAAATGCGAGCCCTGAATGGCTTCGCAGCTTTGCACCCACATTACAAAAAATGGAATAAAAAAGTGGGCCATCGCGCAATCATCACCTTAATTTTTTTAATTTGACTTTCCTTCCTGCTCCGCTTGCATCTTTCAAAGAGAAGCTGGATGCCTTCGGAGCAGGGGGTGGGCCAGACAAGAGGTCCAAATTTGGGGATGAAGCACCACGCAGCGCTCCTAAAGGTAACATCCAGGTGACCCCAGAGCGATCCCTACCTCTTGAAGGGTGGGCTCAGCGGCTCGGAATCCATCTTTTGCCAGCTGAACCTCAGGGGGTTCCGGGGCTTCTGGAAGAGAAAAGAACCAAAGCAGAGGTCAGGTTGGGTGGCTGAAGGAAGATGCTTTCCATCGCTTGGACCCAGGGTTGGGATTCAAAAATTTCAGCAACCAGTTCTCTGCCCGGTGGCTGGGTGTGGCCATGGCGGGCGTGGCCCAATTGGCCTCCTGCACCACGGTGGTGGGGGGGGGGCGATTTCATCCTCCCCAGGCTCCAGAGGCTTTCCTCAAGTCTCCAGGAGAGCAAAAACGGCCTCCCCCGGGCTCCGGAGGCTGGAAACAGGCCCATTTCTGAACTTCCGGGAGGCCCAATTTTTCACCTTCCCAGAGCCTCCGCGCAGGCCCTGCGTTTACCTGGCATCCAAAACGGGCCACATGGAGACTCCTGGGAGGGGCCCGGCGGGGTGGGCGGGGCCAGCCAGCCAGCCATTTTAACTACTGGTTCGGCGAACCAGATGTTAAATTAACAACCAGTTTGCTCAAACCGGTCCAAACCGTCTGAATCTCATCCCTGCTTGGACCTTCCCTGCAAACTTTGAGATATGGATTAAGTGGGGCTGGGACCACTCACTTGAGACCTGCAGCTTGGTCCGGTTCTCACCAACGCCGACACTGCCGAGTCCCACTTGGCAGATGTAGAACTTGGCATCTTGCGGAGTGACCTTCTTGATGACGAGGGAGAAATTCTTGGCGATGTTCAGATGATCTCTGTACTGGTCTTCTTCCCAGTCTTCTTTGTCTTGGAGCAAGGAGATGATTCTCTTCCGTGCGATTTTTTCCCCCTGAAGAGTCCAAGAAAGGGGAGGGGTTCAGGACAGAGAAGGACAGAGACGACTCACAGAGGGTCCACAAAGAACAGGTAAAACAGTCAAGACATCAACCACCATAGTGGTTCACTCTGATTTTTATGGGCACCAACTATTTTTGCTGCATCTGGATCATACCCTATAGGCTCCTCTGGAGGTGGGCCATTTTAGGCCAACTCCTATTCTCCTGGGGGATTGTCTTCTCCACCTGAAGCCCAAGAATCAAGACCTGGAGTCCATCCAGTGATGGCTGGGAAGAATTACACTGTTGTATCCGAGCCAAGATTGAGCGGCTAAGAAGATGCGAGAGCATCAACCCCATTCATGGTTGGAAATATTGGGCCACCCCAAGATGAATTAGTTGCATTTTTTCCAAGCCAAGTTAGATGACATTGCTGGGAAATTGACATGGGATTTTCAAACACACCTATACGAAGTTCTCAATGTCCAACCATTTGTCTAGTGACCATTTGAAATCACCCCGGGATGGAAAAAGTGACTTACAACGGTCCTTGCACTTATTACCATCACAATATCTCCATGGTCATGTGATCAAAATCAAAATGCTTAGCAACAGGTGTGCATTTACAAGGATTGCCACATCCCAGGGTCTCGTGTTCACTCTTTGCAACCTTCTGACAAGCCAAGTTTCAACTCAGTTTGAAATCTGAAGTACATTCCAACTCTTATCTTAAAAAGCTACCAGAGCTTTTGCCTGGGAATATATTTAATTGGAGAACGTGATTGATGACACCCAGCCCGTGATGTGCTCAATTGGAGAATCTGATTTATGACACACCCAGGGGAGAGGAAGGGGGGGGGGAAAACAGGATCACAGAGGACTGTAAATTACCTACACCAGAGTTGGCTTCATACAGGTCATGCCAGTATGTTACCTCTAATAAATCCTTTGAAGTTTTTGGAAGTTTGGCTCAAGACTCATATTTAATTAGAGCGATTGCTGGAATCCTGACATCAAGAAGGGAAATTGAATTCACTTAACCACCATTTGATTCACTTTAGAACTGCCTCGCTTAGCAACCCAAACTCTGGTTCCAATGGTGCTCATAAGTTGAGAACTACCTATAATTGCATTCCATTTGAACAAGACGCTAATCCTAAAACTGCATTATAACCCAGAACAATTCTATTTCAAAAAACAAAAACAAAAACCCAACATATTTATTTTGACCTTTGGAAGGCAGCTTGCAAAATGAATCAAATTGAGTGTAACAAAGCTTCTATAAAACTAGAATTTTCTTCCAGAGTCTTTTTAAATAAATCGTCATACGGGGGCACTGTTGAACTTCTCGATCCAAGGGGCTGTTTTCTACAAGTCAGCCTGTCTTTAAAATTGATCAGTTCCCGCTATTTTTATTTTTATTTTAAACAAACAATTTAGAACAGCTCAGAAGTCGTCCCTTTTTTTATTCCCCTGCTTGCTGCTTCCAGAATTAGCAGCAATATTTTTTTTAAAAAAACTTGGAAGCTGCCCGACTCTGAGTGACTCTGGGCAGCTCACAACCATCAAAGAAATGACAATAAAATCAATAAAAACCGAAGATAAAACTTTGCAACAACCCAAAGCTCTTTATTTCTGGAACCAATGTGGTGCCAACACTGTTTTACACTCCAGAAATTTTTTGCAAAAGTTAGGATTGCAAAAAGAGACAAAGGAAAAAAACGGAGTGATAAAATGATAAACCCACAGAAACAGGAGGCAGAGATAAGATAGCACAGCTGCCCCAGAGCCTTGTGTTACTCAGAAGCCTCCATATATTTCCACCTTTGGTGGAACCCCACGGAAGCCAAAATTTATTCTGCCTCCCCCCGAAAAAGCTGATTCCCCCCCCCCTTTGACTTACAGAGAACCAGTTGATGTAAGCGAGGCTGCTGTTCTCTGGGAGGGAGAACTCGCAGTTGATTACAGCTGTTTCCCCAATTTCAGCTTCTACCACATCTGGCACGGAAACTTCTACATTTGTTTCTGCATCTCCTGGAAGATACAAAAAGGGGGGGGAAACAGAATTAAAGGCTACGATCATACCTATCTAAGGGAACGCTCGGTGGCTAAGACGCTGAGCTTGTCGTTCAGAAAGGTCGGCAGTTCGACGGTTCGAATCCCCAGCGCCGCGTCAGGGAGTGAGCTCCCGTTACTCCAGCTTCTACCAACCGAGCAGTTCGAAAGCACGTAAAAAATGCAAGTAGAAAAATAGGGACCCCCTTGGTGGCAAGATAACAGCGCTCCGTGCACCTTTGGTATTTAGTCATGCCGGCCACATGACCATGGAGACGTCTTCGGACAGCACTGGCTCTTCGGCTTTGTAATGGAGATGAGCATCGCCCCCTAGAGCCATAAACGACTAGCACGGATGTGCGAGGGGAAACTTTACACCTTTACCATACCTATCTAGCTTTCACAGGGCTGCCACCAGCATCTGACCCCACATCCACCCTATGAGGAAAATCAATTCTACAGGTAGGTTAGAACTACACTTTCAGTCTTTGACTTATGACAGTTGCCCACTTCAACAGACCTCATGTGAAGAAAAGCAATCCTTTGGAGGAATGGAAGTGTGTTAACCCGATATAAATACAGAAGGACTACATGCTAATTGGCACAACCTTGACATCTTCCCTTCTCAGTCCGTTTTATCACAACTGCCATGGCAACACAACTGAAACATTTTCAAGACAACTCTTTCTTAAGGATAGTAACAGTAGATGAGCAGGGAAATAACTGGAATTTTGCTAATTAGGACTATTGATGGTTCTGTCATCTGTTATCTTGACCTAGGCTCGATTAACCCTTTTTCCTCCTTTCTCCCGAAATGTGTAAATTTAAATAACGAAAGAACGCGCCCTTTTGTGTTGTAGGAATCCCTCTCATGGTTTTCGAGATGGAAATTCCTCCAGGGCGCAGCGAATAAGTAACTATCAGTCCATCAGAACAGACCCGGAAGGGACCTTAGAGGTTTTCTAGCCCAACCCCCTGCTCAAGCAGGAGAATTCTAGACCATTTCAGACAAGTGGCTGACCAGTTCTCACTGCAAAAAAATTGCAGTGAGTCTTGATTATTAGTTTTATTTTTGTGTCCCGTGCTTGATTCTATGCTCCCCGGAGGTACTTATAACACAGGTTTCAAAGTTCTGATGACCACTCCCCTTTCCCGTATTCACACGATCGCATTTTGGGCACTTGGCATTTTGCAGAGTTCCGTGGTCAGCCACTTAATGACCCTCATGTCAGGCACAAAAAAACTAGGGACATTCGTTCAATTCAACGCACAGAAAAGTTCATTATTGCTACCTCTAATATAAGAATCCAGTCAACTAACAGCCAACTAAATTGGCGCTAGATATGGATCAATGGAATTCATTTAGGTTCTTTGTGACAATGCAATGACTCCAAACTGATGACACACTTGACCCCGCCTTCCAGCTCAGCCTTTTTTTCTCCTACACACCACAACTTATGACTGTATGTAGAAGGTTTGCCTCTTTCTTCAGGATGAATTCAAGCTGTTGAAGGCACCTT
Organism: Notechis scutatus; assembly: GCF_049901735.1. Lineage (NCBI taxonomy): Eukaryota > Metazoa > Chordata > Lepidosauria > Squamata > Elapidae > Notechis > Notechis scutatus. The sequence goes on along the minus strand of NC_142015.1, from coordinate 25,526,825 downwards.
TCTACCAGAATGGTCCATCGTGTTTTCTTGTCTGTAAGCCTTCCAGTGAACCAGACCATACCCCATAGTTCTCATCTTCAATCTGGATGGAAGTCTGGAAGATTCTGCCCCACAACACGCAATGGACAGTGTAACTCCAAAGCTGCTTCTGTAGATCCCACCAAAGGTGGTATTCAGCTGGTTCTGACCAGTTCTGGAGAACCGGTAGCAGAAGTTTTGAGTAGTTGGGAGAACCGGCCAATACCACCTCTGACTGGCCCCGCCAACCCCATCTATTCTCTGCCTCCTGAGTCCCAGCTGATCAGCTGGGTCTCCTTTGGTTGCCTTGCACAGGAGAAAGGAGCTGGAAAGCAGGTTAGGGGGTGGGGAGGGAATGGGGAGTTGGCAGAATCCTTCCCCTACCAAGCCACACCACAAGCCACACACACAGAACCAGTAGTTAAAAAAAAAATTGAATACCACCACTGACTAAAGTATCATCCCAACTAGATGGTTGTTGTTTTTTCTATACACTCTTTGGGCAACCTTTTTTCATTGGTCCAGAGTTTGACGACCAAACTCTTTGCAAAAGTTAGACCTCTTTGGCTCTGCCTCTTCTTTTTAAGGGGGTAGCAGTTGCAATTCTTTCCAGACCAACCCTGAGATGGTCATTCCCATCAACATCCAAACCAGCAAAATGCCCGGAGTTCTTTGCAAAGGAGCAGGTGCAGATGAATATCCTGCACAAAACCATTCCTGTGTGTGTGTGTGTGAGAGAGAGAGAGAGAGAGAGAGAGAGAGAGAGATCTCCCTGGAAAGCTCTGCCCAACTATTTTGTGTGACCCACAATCCTTCCCCCCCCCCCCGCCGTTTCGAAAAGAACCCACACATTTTTGCTGAACATCTGCTGGGTTTCCAGGCATTCACCAAGTGGGCACGATTTCTGGACTTGGCAGGTGGGGATTCAGTTACATTGTGGAAGGGGATCCCGAATTATTTCTGATGACACCCAGGCTGTCATGTAGCAAGAATCCAACTTGTCTGAACAAGGAAGCCAAGAAGCAAAGGAGACTGAAAAAAGAACTAAGAGGTCAATGATCTTCTTGCATCATTATGTTCTCAATCTCCAAGAAGCCACAGCCCTCCTAATAAGCTGCCTTAGATATCCAACCCTTCTAAATATGGAGGTTTCATTTAGTTAGACTAAATAACAGCTATTGATAGAACTGACCCAGTGGTATGATTCACAAGGCAGTTACTAACACCAGGCTTGACGGAATAGAGAAGGGGCAGGCATTAACTCTTGCACATTCCTTCCCTGAAGAGGAACATTTGCATCAAGGGGAGGATTGGGAATCCCATCGACCACATCTCTACCGCAAAAAAACACCAGCCGTCCTGAAGGACTAACAAGACCATAATGTGATTTCCATGAATGAGGACCAAGCTATGAATTAGGCAGAGGTGGAGAACTCTCTGGGTTGCAAGCTAAGTACGACCAGGCAGCCAGGTTGGAGCACCAAGTAGGTTGGCATGGAGTGCCTGATTCCCTGCAGGTGGTAGAACTTCACTTCTTTGGCTGATCAAGAAAAAGCAAAAAGAAGCCAGACTTGGTTCGTCTTTGATGGGAAGCTAGCAGGAAGTCTTCATTTCTTCTTTCTTCTCCACTGGCTTGGTGGTATAGCCAATTGGTGGAAGGATTGAGAGACCCATACAATGGTCTAGTGGCTCCTTGAATGGCTTCTTCTCTGGTAGCCCAGAACAAAGCTTCTGTCTCTTCTCAAATAAAATCAACATCTTTGCCCAGCTGGATATCACCAGAGACAAGCCCGGAGTGAGCACAGATGACCTTCAGCACTAAGCAAATGTGAAACATGATGAGGCGTGATGTTTCCATGCAACCCGCCTGATGAAGAAGCTCGGCCGATTGAGTTGGATAAGCTTCAGCAGTTTGTTCTGTTTAGTTATTTGTTCTGGTTTATGTGCTGACTTCCTCTGTGGGCCTGAACGATGTAAGGAGGGAGAGAGAGAGACACACACAGGAGACAGACAGAGAGAGAGAGGGAGGGAGGGAGGGAAAGAAGGGAGGGAGGGAGGAAAGGAGGAGAGGGAGGGAGGGAAGGAGAAAAAGGGAGAGGGAGGGAGGGAAGGAGAGAGAGGAAGGGAGGGAGGGAAGGAAGGAAGGAGAGGAGGGGGAGAGAGGGGGAAGGGGAGAGAAAGAGAGGGAGGGAAAGGAGAGAGACAGACAGGGAGGGAGGAAGAGAAACACTCATTTAAGATATGTGGATAGAGCTGGACACCATTAGGAAAGAAAAAGGAGCTGAGTAATCAAGCTAGGTGACTTCCCCCTTCCACCCACCCCTCCTTTGTTGAGTCCTCAAAAGATCTCCATGGGTGAAGAGGCTGCTCACTGATGGGTCGGTGGCTGAGGTTGTTTCCATCTCCATGCCAAGTAATGGAGTCGCTGGCCGCAGTCCAGGGGAGAAGTAATGGGCTTCAATCGATCCGGTGTTAGGGCAGAGCCTGGGGTGGGGGTGGGGAGGATGATAAGCCTTGGTCCTGAGGAAGAAAACAAGCTTCAGGGCCTAAAACAGCCAACACTTGGACCTCTCGAAGAAGGCTCTTGGCAACCAGTGAGCCCTGGTTCATTCCAGACAATCAAGGTGTCACAGGTTTATGTTCTGTAGCATGGACCACCTTTGAAGGTTCTGCAGCTCAGCCAAAAGGATGGATGGTAATTCCAAAGAGAGTCATCTAAACCAGGGGTCTCCAACCTTAGCAACTTTAAGCCTGGAGGACTTCAACTCCCAGAATTCCCCAGTCAGCAAAGCAAAGGGAGTTGAAGTCCTCCAGCAAAGCTGGCTGGGGGATTCTGGGACTTGAAGTCCTCCAGGCTTAAAGTTGCCAAGGTTGGAGACCCCTGATCTAAGCAGCTTGCTCTCATTCCAGATCCGATGACATTGGAATAATCACCACCAAGGAAAGCCTGATGGGGTGGATTCAGGACCAGCCAGGAGAGTGGAGAGAAACCAGCTTCAGGAGACTGGCAAAAGGCGGATGGAGGCCTCAGTTGGTGCCGCAGAGGTTGACATTGTGCTGATGTTGAGAAAACCATTCTGGCCAAATTTGGAGGAAATTCTTGTAGGATCCTACCTAGAATGAGCCAATGTATCACTCTTGCCACTGCCATTCAAATCAATAGTCCCCGCTCACGTGTTGAAGAAACTCAATAATTTGCTTTTATGTCCATCAGGGTATTGCTGTGACTTTACAAGCCACACTCACAAAAGAGAGAATCACAGAGCTGGACATGGCCATCAAATCCAGCTTCCCTGCTCGAGCACAGAATTCCAAATATTGGTGTCCCAGACAGATTCCACCCCCATTTAACATCTCCAGCATCTCCGGCCACCGGGCCTGGAGTTTGGCATCACTGTCTTATAGGATCTGGAAGCTTCCTTAAGGTTTCTAGAACCCAACTGCTAAATCCTTACAAGGATCCAGGGCTGTGTCTCTGTAGCTGGAGTGGATGAAGGTCGATCCATTTTCAAGCAGCAAATTCACATCACGAGCAATCCAGCATTGCAATGTCCATTACGGGCAAACCTCCATCTACTTGAAAATTATGGTGGCTCCAAGCTACAAAACTAGGAACCAAAGCTGGTTAGTTTAGTTTAGTTTATTGTCATTGCGCTTCGTACAACGAAATTAAACACCACCTTCAGCATACATTGTGACTATAAAAATAAAAATACAAACGCACATCCTTTGCATTCTATACATTGAATTGAAAACCCCTGATATTGCATTAATGTTGCACTATGTAGTAGAATTCAGTATAGTTACTGCCCTGGGATAGAAGCTGTTTTTCAGCCTGTATGTCGTTGTTTTTATTATTATCCTGTACTGTCTGCCAAATGGTAATAGTTAAAAAAAAAAAGGGTGCCCAGGATGAGATGGATCTTTGAGGATGTTTTGAACTTTCTTAAGGCAGCGGGAGCTCTAAAGCTCTTCCAAAGAGGGGAGAGGGCAACCCATGATCTTCTGGGCAATGATGTTCACCCTCTGGAGTGCTGTCCTATCTGCCCCTGTGCAATTGGCAAACCATACAGAGGTGCAGTAAGTTAAGATACTCTCTACGGTGCAGCGGTAGAAGGTCACCAGCAATTTTTCATTCAGTTGTTGTTTTCTGAGAAGTCTCAGGTAGTATAATCTCTGCTGGGCCCTTTTGACCAGGGCTGCAATGTGGGCACCTCAGGTCAGGTCCTCTTTTATGGTAACACCCAGAAACTTAAAACTGGCCACTTGCTCCACTCGGTCTCTATTGATAAGCAAGACTGAATGTCCGATTTGTTCCTTCTGTAGTCCACTATAAGCTCCTTGGTCTTATTGGTGTTGAAGATCAGGTAGTTGAGTCCCACCGCTGTTGTATCATCACTGTTATTCTCAAGATCCAAACCAGAGTTGGGAAGAGGTTGAACAACCCCGTTTTGAGGTTCAACCACATTCTTTCTCAGAGCAAGTTTTAAACAGTGGTCTGGGAAAACAGAAAGGAAGGCTGAGAGTTTGCTGTTGGGTGGACCAGCTTGGTTGTGTCCTCTCACTGTCCAGGGCTGGCCTGCTGGATGACTTCCGGCCTGCACGACCAACTCATGCACCAGGAATGTCCACCCCGTGCCACTGGGCACAAGTCAGAAAGCCAGTCTTTTGTTCCTCCGCTGTCCCAAAGCTGTCCCAAGTCTGGCGGCTGGCACGTCAGAGCAGCTGCTGCCAACACTCTTACGGAAGCAGGGGGTGTCCAGAGGAGAGATGGGATCGGTTCTTTGGTTCTTCAAACAAGAGGGGCAGCCAGTGCAAGCGAAGGAGGGTGGACCCACAGACAAAAGGGGCTTTGCTGCTGGAGGGGTTTCTGATCTGGAAGCCCCACTTCCTTCTGACGGAATGGAGCCCTTCGGCATTTCCCATCAGGCCTGGAGCCTGCAGCAAAGTTCAGAAGCAAATGTCCACCTCCCTGCAGGAAAAGAGGGGCAGCCCCCAACACAATGGCTTGATTGAAGGCGAGAGAAAGCTCCAAGGATCCCGGGGAAAACTTTCCAAACGACTCAAAAGGCTGCAGAGAAGAGGAGCCGGGAATAGAGATTCCATTCTCTCCTAAAACTTCTGCCCATTCCCAACGCCCACCCAGAATCGCCCGGGTAAAGAAAAGTAAGGAGAGGAAAAGGAAGAAGAATCCCCCGCCCCATTTCTTCTTCTGGAACAAGAGTGACCAGGTCTGAACCTAGTCCACCCCCTTCTGGAGATCTCTGCAAAGCTTGGACCAGCCTCTTCAAGCAAGCATCAGTCAAGATTCGGTCAAGAAGGGCTTCTGGAGGACAGGAGAGCCTTGCAGATGTCAAGAAGATCTAGAGTAGGTTCTTCTGCAAAAGTGAAGCCTTCCTTGGAAAGCTGATCACTCAGATGATCTGGAGCAGGGGTCTCCAACCTTAGCAACTTTAAGACTTGTGGACTTCAGCTCCCAGAATTCCTCAGCCAGCTTTGCTGGCTGAGGAATTCTGGGAGCTGAAGTCCACAAGTCTTAAAGTTGCCAAGATTGGAGACTGCTGATCTGGAGAACATGGATCACCCTTAAAAAAAACCCAACCACGATTGGAAAGGGAAAACTGGTGCCCAAAACATTAAATTAAGCTGTTTTTTTTTTTTTTAAAAAGTGTTAAAGTATCAGCTTTCACTCTGGGCTGAAAAAGGCTCAACCGGACCCAGAAATGAACAACAGATGAAGCCAAACCAACTTCTAGATTGTTTCCAGCAAGAATCTTGCAAGAGAGCTCCAGAATGGAAGCTTAAGTAACAGTAAAAGAATTGGAAGGGACCTCGGAGGTCTCCTAGTCCAACCCCTCGCTCAAGCAGAAGAACCTCTACTGTCGGACAATCCAGGCGGAGCGCAGAGTTGCACGAAATGGTCAAAAAAGCCCCAATTTGGCCCTCCTCTTCTTTTAAGCCAAAGCCTTGGAGGACCGATCAGCCAAAGAGAGGATCGCGAGGCCGAAACGTCTCCCTGAGACAGGGAGCAGTGATAAAGCGTTGTCTCGTTTCTCACAACATGGCAACCCCGGGAGGGTCATTCCCTAAAAGCTGCTTGGAAGGAGATGAAAAGGCAGAAAAAGACCGCATGTCTTTCTCCGGTTGATGAATCCCTTTCCTCTCTGCCAAAGATGCAACGAAGCCAAATGGCAGTTGCGATGGCTTTAAAAGGAGAACTGGAGCAAGCCACAGAACAGAGCTCAAGGTTATCAGCCTCAAAATGCCCCCCCACCCCACCCCAAGGATTTGTATCATCAGGTCTTACTTGCCAGAGAGCCAAAACAGAACGACAGATATTTTAAGGGAAAGGAGCACGGGAGGGGCAGAGGCGGCTTGGGTTGTGATTCTTAAATGTGGCAGCTTCCCAAACTCTGAGATGTTTGCTGTTGTGCAAACATCTCAAGGAAACATTTCCCCAAAACATGCAAAATTTAGATCCTCGTTTCTACCACCCCTGGCAAGGAACCTAGGCGCGCCCCCAGGAAACATGAGAAGCAAAAGATCCCAGGATCTGATGGCAAAGCCAGCTCAGGCCCCCACTTTGCTCTCCCCCAAACAAACGTCTGAATGCATAGAACAAGGATGGCAGTCATAGCGATAGCCCGTAGACTTATATACTGCTTCACAGTGCTTTACAGCCCGCTCTGAGCAGTTTACAGAGTCAGCCCATTGCCCCCAACAATCTGGGTCCTCATTTTACCCACTTCGGAAGGATGGAAGGCTGGCCCAACTTTGAGCCAGTTGGAATCGAACTGCTGGCAGTCGGCAGAATCAGCCTACAATACTGCATTCCAACCACTGTGTCACCAAGGTCTGTCCCTTCCTTCCTTCCTCCCTCCCTACCTACCTACCTAGCAATAGCAGTTACTTATATACTACTTCCTTGTGCTTTCCAGCCTTCTCTAAGCAGTTTAGAGTCAGCCTGTTGCCCCCAACCAATCTGGCTCCCCATTTTACCCACCTCGGAAGGATGGAAGGCTGAGTCAACCTGGTGAGATTTGAACTGCCAAATCGCAGGGAGCCAAAAGCCTGCAGTACTGCACTCTAACCACCGCGCCACCGAGGCTCTGGAGAGAGAGAAGCCCAATGCCTGACTCACGGCGGGGCAGGTTTCCCGGGACTCCAGTTAACCATATTTAGCCTGCTTGGGAGCAGTCAGGATGCAGACCTCGCAGGCAGCCAAGCCCACGGAAGCACCGACTGCTTTCTGAGCCATCCTGGGAGGCCACGAGAAGAAGCGGTTGAGACGAAGAGTCCTAAGCAGAGACAGAGAGGGGGTCCTTCCTGCCTGCAGGAAGGAGCAGTGAGATGAACAGGGGAGAGGGAAGTCCAGTTCCCAGGGAGTGAAATTAATCTGAGAATTAATTGCCTGTCAATAAGGAGAGGATGGGGACAAGGCCAGGCTACTTGGGGGGGGGGGCATGAGGGAGAGAATTGCGGACATGCCAGAAGGATGAAAAAATAGCATCTGGAGAGGATAAAAAAAGACAAGGCAAGAAAGTTTGCTCGGAGAGAGGAATTCTCCCTAGAAGGAAAGACTTGGCTTTCCTCCCAATGAACCCATATAAAGGGGTAGAATACAGGAAAAGATTTTTTTTATTGATCGAGGGCTGCTGGTTTGGGTTCTGTTCGGTGTGTGTCATGCCCGTCGGAATCCGAGGAGGAAGACGAACAGCCATCAGGGAGTGGGAATGTGGCTCCGTTGACTGCGGAGGAAACTGGGGAAGGGCAAAGTCTGGCTGGGCAGAGCAGGGCAGAGGTTGTAAAAAAACGGGGGAAGCGGCACATCAACCCATGCAGTGGACGGTGTGTCATTAATCATCACAATCGATGGACACATTGTCAAAGCAATTTTCCCGAGCTTGGTGATGTTCTCTCCATATCTGTGATTTCATTGCATGGTTAAGTTTCTGGAGGGTGTAACCAGGTAATGCTAAATTCTCAACATCTGCGCCCTGCCCAAATTCTCCACATTCCTTCAAAACAGAGAATTAAATTGGTTTTAGAGCCCTGGTGTGCTCTAAAAAGTAACCGTTGATCCTGGTGGCTTCTTCCTTCCTTCCTTCCTTCCTTCCCATTCAATGACTATTGGGCATGGAATTGCATGACAGGTACTGTGTAATCTTCGACATACAATCGTCATGGAGCCTAGCGCCATTATGGTCATATGTTGTGATGGCCATAAATCCCGATGTTTTTTTTTTATGGCAATCGTTAAGCGAATAGGGTGGACACTAAGCAAACACAGTGGTCATTAAGAGACCCCATTGCTTGCTAGGGCACGGTTTGGTCCCATGTTGAAGGTATAACTTCCGCTTTTCAGCAAAACGGTCATAAAACGTATTCGAGGTGACTACCGGATGTTGCAAATGGTTGTAACTGTGGTTGTGTTGCTGAGCACCCAAAGAGCAGTCCTGGGACCTTTGCTTGGGGGGGAGAATAAGGGGGGGGGGGCAAAACATCAGAACTTCAGAACCAGGTTGTAGCTCCCTTTTTCAGCTTCAAAAGGTTCACGAAGCGACTATTTATATTTGAAATTCTTCCTTCTCCAACTTTCACTCTTCGTGTCTCTCCTAGATGGAAAGATTTCCCCTAGTATTTTTTCTTAAATACTTTCAAATACTCCCTTCTCTTCCCCCACCTCCACCACTAAGGTAACAGGAATTCAAAGCAGACGTGGAATTTAAGATCCAAAATTCTCTGGATCTCCTCCAAAATTGTTGTCTGATGATCTCCGCTGGGCTCCCCGCCTTCCAAGGGAAGCAACCCAACCGGAGGGGTGAGTCAGTCTGAGTGAGACCCGCTTATTTCCATACCTATCGGATGCGATTAGGAGAAGGAACTTCTGCGAGGTTGTGAGAAGTGGGCAGGGAAAGCTGTGGTGGTGGTGGACAACCTTTGAACATGTACTTTAACAGAGTTGGAAGGGGGACCTTGTAGGTCATTTAGTCCAACCCCCTGCCCAAGCAGGTAACCCTACCACACTTCAGTCTAGTCTCTTCTTGAAAGCCTCCAGCAATGAAGCTCCCACGACTTCTGAAGAAAGCTATTCCATGGGTTGATTGCTCTCCCTGTCACAAAATTCCTCCTTATTTCCCGATTGAATCTCTTCTCCTTGTTCAGTTTCCATCCATTATTCCTTGTCTGGCATTATTCAGGTGCCTTGAAGAATGGCTTGAGCCCCTCCTCCTCTTTGGGGGCAGCCCCTCAAATATTGGAAGGTTGCTCTCCTGTCTCCCCTGGTCCTTCTCTTCATTAGATTAGCCATGCTTTAGATTCAGCCTCATCTGCCAAACTTGACACTACCCAGATCTCCAAAGAGAAGCGAATAACAGTGGCCTCTCCACCATGGTTCTGCTGAACCATTCAGTGAATTCAAGGGTCTTCCAACTTGGCAAGTTTAAGACTTGTGGACTTCAACTCCCAGAATTCCTGAGCTAACATGACTGGAGGAGGAATTCTGGGAGTTGAAGTCCACAAGTCTTAAAGCTGTCAAGTTTGAAGACCCCCCGAGTTAATTATTTCACCGTTCGGGACACCTTCTAAAACAACATTAAACACTCTGATGTCAAGACAGGTAGGCACAGACAAAACTGGGACACCCAACCCAGAAAGACAGATGGGTTCCTTCTCCAAGGTTTTGTATGTCCCCACCATCCAGTCAGAGCCAAAGAAGCTTCTTGGATGAGAAGAGAAATGTCTTCAAAGAAAAACAAGGAAGTCCATTTGCCTCCTAAGTAAAACAATGCACCTTTGGGTATGTCCAACCATTTTTTCCAAGCTGGAAAGAATTCCTAGTGGGCCCTTTGCCCCATGTCCCAGATGGTAAGGCCATGCTCAGCTACATGGTATTGTCCCAAAAATTATTTCCTGAAAGGAGAAACAGAAGGTGGGCCAGGTTGAGAAGTCTCATCAACAGAACGTAGGTTGAGTGGATTTCACATGGACTTCAATTCCCAGAATTCCCCAGTCAACCAAGCTGACTGGGGAATTCTGGGAGTTAGAGTCCGGAAAGTTGGCAAGCTGGAAAAAAACACCGTCCTAGAGGTAGAAGCTTCTACAAGGCCTAATGATCAATGACAGAAGATCCTGGAAATGGGCATGAGCCAATGGATCAGAGATGGCTACACCTCTCACTTCCACCCCCATGAATAGACTATTGCAATATGCTCTATGTGGGGCTGCCCTTGAAGACTACCCGAAAGGTATCAGAAGGTATCTGCTTTGCTGGCGTGAACCCAATTGAGATTCCCTTCACATAAGATCCGGAACGAGGCAAAAACCCCATTGATTTTTCACTGATGGGTTCATCTCTTTCCCCCTAAGAAGAGCTCCGCCTACCACAGCCACATGCTGCCTTCACGCCTACCATTCAGAAACGCAGTCCCTGGAGAAAGGATGCCAAAGATCTGTCTGCATTTGCGCGTTCCACGTTAGGATTTGATGCAATTTGCCTTTAGGTATTGATTTGATTTTTAACCGGAGGATCGCAAGCCTGCTCTTATCAAAGTTGCCTAAATAAAAGTCTACCCACAGCTGTCCTGCAGTGAGCAGTCTCGCAAATTGAGCATTGGGAAGGGTGTGGCCGGACACAAAATATAATTTTAGACAGAAAGCAAGTTGGTTATTCAATCCTGAATCCGTTCTCCATCACCTGAGGTTTTTTCCCTTTGTTTAGTTTCGTTTACTTTACTTTATTGTCCTTGCACCTTGTACAATGAAAATAAATACCGTCTTCAGTGTACATTATGACTATGAAAATAAACACACAAACACATATCCTTCACATTCTATACACTGAATTGAAAACCCCGATATTGCATTAATATTGCACTATACAGCAGAATTTGTCTTTTACTTTCCGAGCAATGGACAAAGCACAGGGCTAAAGTCGCCCTCAATTTTTTATTTTCTAAGGATATTTATAAAGGAATAATACTACAGCCGGCATGTTCCTTTCTCCTCTTTCCATGCTTGCTAATTGAAAGAACTGCAAGATTTGCAAAGCAAAAAACTGCCCGCTTGTCCGCAGTCCCTCTTTTCCCATCCCTGATTTCGAAGCGCACGCCTTCATCCCTTCCTTTCCTCCTTGAAAAACTTGTACATATTTTAATGTACAGCTTGTTCCCAGGCAGAGCGCAGCCCTGGAAATTTTTGGCACCATTCTCTCTCTCCTCGCTCCCCATTATAAATACTTTCCATCAAAACGAAGCAAAAAACACAGGGCCTTTTTTGCATTTCCGTACGTTGTTTGTTTTATGAAACCTCTTCCCCATCACAGATCTTTTCTGAATACGTAACTGGGATAGGAATAGAAAAAGAAGAAGGAAAGTCCACACATTCCCCGAACAGGGCATGACCCAGCCTAGCAGTTGGAAAAGCAAAGGAGATGCCAGCTAATCTCGCAAAGGCTTGGCCAGGGGAAGAGGCTGGCCTGAATTGCAAAGGGCATGTTTTAAAATCTGACCGCCCTAACGGATCTCTTTTTCGAGCCCCTGGGCACCACGCCCTTGGGATAGTGGAGATTTCTGCCATCTTGAATTAAGGATGGCCAAACAGATGGAGGAGGGAGACAGGTGGCCCCTTCTCTGGGTTTGGAAGAAAAGGGACCTCAACTCAGCCTTGGAGAACGCCGGCTACACAAGACGCAGGCATCAAATGTCAAAAACTGGGGCCCCAGCCTAGCAAGGAAGCTGAGGCATGAGAAGTGGGCGGGTGGCATGTGCCCGGAATCCCCTCCCTCAGTGCCCTGCTTTCCGTGGGCAGGGAGGGGCCGGGAAAATAGGCAGCAGAGCCACCTGTCCTGGAGGGGGGGGGGGAAATGGAGATGGGACGCTGGCTTGCACCAGCCACAATCCCTCCTTCTAAGCCGCCAAGGCAGCTCTGGGCTTGTCCCGCTGGGGGAAGAAACCGCCTCGTTCTGCCTCTGGGATGCAATAAAGGAGGTTTAGCAAAGGTTACCGAACCGAGAAGCTGGGGAGGGGGCTTTCCCCACTGTCCAGAAACCAGCCGGATCTTTTGCCTGCGGAGCAGCTGGTGCCGGGCTGGGCTCCACCCTTTCCGAGGCAACCGCATTTGCAACGAGAAAAGGGGGCGTGGGGAGGGGGGGGCGGCTTGAACCCCACGGAACCCCGGGAAGGACGCTGCATTGCCCCCCCCCCGCTCCCCGCAAAGAAGGAATAAGGGCTGGTTCGGTTGGAGGCTTTTCCACGCCTTGGGCTCAACGCGGTTTGGAAGCGAGTCTCGGGCAATGCCCGGGCACCGTCCGGCTCAGCTGGGTTCCTGCTCAACGGGGTAGGACTACAAAGCTCATTAACCTCAGCCAGTTCCAGACGTGGCGCTGGGCAACAGCAGGCTCTTTTGTGGGAGGGGTCCCGAAGGGCTTTGCCCTGAGCATGCTTTGCAAAAAAAACAAGGAACGAGACTGCAGCAAAGACGGACCCGCCTCCTCCCCGCCTCGCCCCCTCCTCCTCGGTCTCCGCGCCTGGGAAGCGGGGTGGGGGCGACGCCAGGGGGTCGTCCTAGGGAATCCCCTTCCTAATACCTGGGGAGGGGGCGAGGAACCCGATCCCTTTCTCCCTCGCCCGCCCGCCGCATTTCCCCCCCACCAGAACAGGCGGTGCCCGATGAATGCACGCCCAACTGGGGGTCGTAAATCAAAGCGGGGTGGATGGGGGGGGAGCAGAGAGAGGACAGACGGACGGGGGTCTTGCAGGGGCTGCGTTTGGGGAGGATCCCCTGAGCCTTCCAGCCCTCGCCACCTCCCTCCCCAACGCCCTCGGCTCCCCAACCTCGGTGCTTTTGTGCCTTGCCTTTTCTTCACCTCCGCGCACCCCGCCCCCTTTTCCCTCCACTAGTTGCAAAGCGCTTGTAGCAGCTGCTGCACCCTGGAGTAGAGTAGAGTAGAGTAGAGTAGAGGCGGAGGGAAGGAGAAAGGTGGGTGTGTTCTCTCCAACGGGGCTAGCCGGAGAGCGCGAAAGGCGCGCCTCGCTTTTTCTCCGGCACCGGGTGGGGACTCGCGCGCCCTGCCTAGCCGAAAGCTTTCCTCCGGACGGGCAAGCCGGGCACCCCCTTCTCATGCAGGCACCTCCAGGGCTGGGCACCTCCTGAGCATGCAGGCACCTTCCCGGGCTCGCTTGGAACCGGAGGGGCTCCGAGAGCCGCCCCCCCACACAACGCCGGAGTAAAAAAGCAACGCCGGGGTTGGAGAGCGCCAGACGCGCGCTGCGCCGGGCAATCCAAGCTGGTTGCAACCCCGGGGAAGCTACCAGAGGTTGGACCGCGCCTTGGGTCTGGGGGCAAGAAGACCCTCCCCTTCCAGCCCGGAGCGCCCCCTACTCACCTCTGCCGCAGGAGCTGGCGAGCAGGAGGCAGCCCAGCAACGCCAGGGAGCTCAGCCGTCCGCAGCTCATGGTTGCCCGCAACGTGCCCGGACTCCGACTGCGGCCAAGAAGCCGGGGAGCTGGAGCCCGGCGGCTGACGTCACGGGCGAGGGGAGGGGCCGCTCCGAGGGGGGCACCCCGGACGGCCCCTCCCCCCCTCCCCGTGAGGGTGGGCTGCACCAGCGCGGAAAAAAAAGCAGGCGGATCCGAGCAGGTTGCTGGAGGGGTTCCCAGGTGTCCGGCTGCAGATGCGCCCACATCTGGCTCGCCTTTCCCTTGGCAGATGCGTGCAGCGGAGCCGGCAAGCGCCACTCGGGCCGCCCGGGGCAGGTTTTCCTCCTCCAGACAAAGAAAAAATCCGCTCAGGGCCGTCTTTTGTTTTTAGTTTAGTTTATTCGTAAACATTTTTTGAATAAAACGTTTTGTCCGGATATATTATTTACAAGTAAGAAAGAAAGAAAGAAAGAAGGAAAGGAGAGAGAGAGAGAGAGAGAGAAAGAAAGCTAATACTGTAAAAAATATTGTCCATTTACTAATAATAATACTCATAATAACACCTAAGTTAACAGCTCTAGTAATACTACAGTTCCCAGACAATACAGTTCTCATTCTTTGTATTTAACTCATTCATATTTTTTAATATTTATAACAGTTGTAGTTCTATATCTTCCCTGTTTTTAATAAGAACCTTCATCATTTTTCTTCTCCTTAACTTCTACCCCTTGTTTTAAGCCACTTATAAAATCTATTCCATATCAAATAGTATTCTGAGTCTTCTTTTTCTTTTCTTTTTAAAGTTAAATTGTCCATCTCAGCACATTCTGGGATCTTTCTGATTATCTCCTCATCTGGGGGAATATTTTCATTTTTCCAAAATTTTGCATAGGGCTGTCTTAACGGCATTATGGGGCCTGGGCAAAGCAATGTCCCCTACGACAACTCACAGGAATAAAAATGCAAAGAGTCGATAAAATTAAACATATGTTTATTTTATTGGCACTTCAAACAAATAAATGTGTAATAAATACGTTTCTGCATTTATATGTATTTACTAATTCCCATAACACTGTCAAAGTATTTAGTAAGACTGTATTACTATTATTCTTCTCATCCTATTACCTATCTCTTCCAACTTATAACTATAACCGTGTTGCTTGTATCTTTACAATTTATATTGTTTTATTTGTTCCATAGTATGATTTGACTCAGAGGTGGGATTCAGCAGGTTCTGACCAGATTTGGAGAACCGGTAGCAGAAATTTTGAGTAGTAATACCATCTCTAACTGGAGATTTTTCAGTATCCTTCCCCTGCCACGCCCACCAAGCCACGCCCACAGAGCCGGTAGTAAAAAAATTTGAATCCCACCACAGATTTTGACTGCTTATTAGTAACCTATGACTATCAGTCAGTGTTGTAGCTTATGATTCTTGATGAATGTATTTTATTTTTTCTTATGTACACTGAGAGCATTTGCACCAAAGACAAATTCCTTGTGTGTCCAATCACACTTGGCCAATAAAGAATTCTATTCTATTCTATTCTACTCTATTCGTTCTATTCTATTTGTTCTATTCTATTCTACTCTATTATTCTATTCTATTCTATTCTTATTCTTCTATTCATTCTATTCATTCTATTCTACTCTATTATTCTATTCTATTCTATTCTATTCTATTCTATTCTATTCTATTCTATTCTATTCTTATTCTTCTATTCGTTCTATTCTATTCTATTTGTTCTATTCTGTTCTGTTCTATTCTATTCTGTTCCTGTTCTGTTCTATTCTATTCTATTCTTATTCTTCTATTCTCTACTCTACTCTACTCTACTCTACTCTACTCTACTCTACTCTACTCTATTCTTATATTCTGATTCTTCTCTTCTCTTCTCTTCTCTTCTATTCTATTCTATTCTATTCTACTCTACTCTACTCTACTCTACTCTACCTTACTCTATTTGTTCTGTTCTGTTCTATTCTACTTATTATTCCATTCCATTCTATTCTATTCTATTGTCTCCTATTCTATTCTATTCTATTCTATTCTATTCTATTCTATTCTATTCTATTCTATATGATACAAGGTGCACTGAAGGGTTAACACACACCGATTAGTATGGGGCCCTTATGCTTGTAGGGCTCATGGGCAAGTGCCCATCAGGCCCATGCATTAAGACAGTCCTGGTCCAGGCTCAGGGTCTGGGTCTGGGTGGGTTGAAAGCAGGGATCTCCCCACCAAAAACTCTACTTGAGATAGATAGATAGATAGATAGATAGATAGATAGATAGATAGATAGATAGATAGATAGATAGATAGATAGATAGATAGATATAGATAGATGATAGATGATCGGATAGATAGGTGGATAGATAGATGATTCATAGAGCTAAATAAATGATAGATGATTGTTAGAGATAGATAAATAAATAGTTGATTGGTGGATGGATGGATGGATGGATAGATGATTGATATAGATAAATAAATAGATAAATAGATGATAGATAGTCAGATAGATAATTAGCGATACATGATAGATTGATGGATAGATAGATGATAGATAGAGATAAATAAATGATAGATAGATGATTGTTAAGAGATAGATAAATAAATAGATGATTGGTGGATGGATGGAGAGATGGATAGATAATTGATAGAGATAGATAAATAAATAGATGATAGACAGACAGGTGATTGATAGACAGCAGACAGACAGCCGAAAGGCAAGACCAGGGAGACACCTTGTTGCTGGCAGCATCCCATTCTTTCACAGGAACCTCGTGATCCAAGCAAAAGGGATCCAGTCATTTGAGAGTCAACAGGTGACCCGTTGGCCTGGGTGCGAGAAAGGTGGGCCAGCTGAAACGCTCCTTCCCAGCTTCTCCTTCCTCCTCCAGTTCCTCCCTTCAGTCCTTGGGGGTTGGGGGGACTTCCTCCGGATTCTGCAGGTTCCCACAGTGCCTGCCCCGCCAGTAAGCCATGCCTCCCGAGCGCTTCCCAGCTTGCAGGCGATGGGAGGTGGCCGAAAGACCAACCGGCCTCACCTTTTGGCCTCCTCATTGCTCCGTTGCTCCAGGGGATCCCCACTCAGGGAGAAACCTGGCTGACCAGTTACCCAGTTTCCTGTCCCACTGTGGTTTGGAAGGGGTCAAAGCCCCAACCCTCTTTGGGGATGCTGTCCTTCTGGCCCCATTTCCACTACTGGACAAAAGAAATTGCCATGCATTCAACAAACCTCTCCTCTCCTCTTAACCTGTGGAATATTTTCTCTTGCTAAAAATCTCTCTCTCTCTCTCTCTTCCTTCCTTCCTTCCTTCCTTCCTTCCTTCCTTCCTTCCTTCCTTCCTTCCTTCCTTCCTTCCTTCCTCTTTTCTTACCCTCCCTCTTTTCCTTCCTTCCCACCTTCCCTCCCTCTGTTCCTTCCCTCTTTTCCTTCCCTCCCTCCCTCTTTCCCTCCCTCTTTTCTTCCTTCCTTCCTGCTCTCCCTCCCTCTTTTCTTTCCCTCCCTCTATTCCTTCCTTTCCTTCCTTCCTTCCTTCCTTCCTTTCCTTCCTTCCTTCCTTCCTTCCTTCCTTCCTTCCTTCCTTCCTTCCTTCCTTCCTTCCTTCCTTCCTTCCTTCTTTCCTCCCTTTTCTTTCCTCCCTTTTCTTTCCTTCCTTCCTTCCTTCCTTCCTTCCTTCCTTCCTTCCTTCCTTCCTTCCTTCCTTCCTTCCTTCCTTCCTTCCTTCCAGCTTTGGCTTGGTGTCCCCTCTGAATCAGTGAACTGCAATTCTCAGCTCAAAAGGCAGACATCGTTTAGTGGCTGCCTCATTTAGCAACCGCAATCTCCACAGCAACAAAAAAAAAAGCCACTTGGGAACAATCGTGGCATCACCGACCTTCCCAGTTCTGGAAAAAAAAAAAAAACCCAGGAAAGATGCATCAGGAGCTCAATTACAGTTTCCCTTAGCAGCTGCTTCACTTAACTTCCCGACGACGGCGGCGGCTGCTAAACGTGGACCGGTCCCTTGTAACCCATTCCATACCATCTGGGCTTAAACAGATGGCAGCCAGGGCAGTTGGTGGGCCTTGTTGAGAAGGGAACAGTGGAGGGGATGTGGCGTGGCAGACCCTCGTGTTTTTCCGAAGAAAACTGGAAAAAAACTATGCCTGGGAGCGGAGTTTTATGCAACTTTTTCGGCCTTCCCCTCCACCGTCTGGACTGATGTTTTTCTCCAGTTCACTGGGGTGTGTGTGTGTGTGTTTTCCAGAGCTTCCAGGGTTAGTACATGGCAGTTCAGGTATACGACCGCTTCCCTCCCCAAACAGATTCCCCCAAACCCAGAAAAGAAACGGAAGAGTTCACGGCAGAGGGGAAAGAGTCAAGAGGCTGCCCTGCTCATTCCTGTTTCAGCCCCTCCCCACCCGTGCCAGGCTGCAGTACCGACGACGGGCTTGCTAGCGCATGCACACTCAGCAAGACGCCATCCTGTTCCTTCCCCAGCAGCAGCAGAAGAAAAAGAGGCCCTCGCTCTGCCTAGCAAGGAAATGGGCCTTGGAAACACGCGTTCTGTCTGAGTGCAGACAATCTGCCATGGCTTTCCAGGCAGGGGAGGCCTGCTGGGGGTTGACAGGGGTTCAGGAGAGCCCCTAGCTAGGATTCTGCACAGTTCGGAGAACCCCCCAAATCCCACTCCTGGCTGGCCACGCCCACCCTGCCTCTCCCCTCCCAGGAATCCCCATGAGGCCCGTTTTGGATGCAGGTAATTGCAAGCCACGCACGGAGACTCGGGAAGGCTGGAAATGGGCCCGTTTCCAGCTTCCAGAGAGCCTCCAGAGTCCGGGAAGGCAATTTTCGCCCTCCCAGAGGCTCAAGGAAAGCCTCCGGAGCCCGGGGAGGGTAAAAACGCCCCCCCGCCCATGTCACCGTGGTGCAGGAGGCTGACTAGGCCACGCCCACCATGGCTATGCCCACCCAGCAACCTGGCAGAGAACCCTTTGCTGCTCTTTGCAAAATGTAGCAATTTTGCCAGCGCTTACCGTGTCTCCTGTGGCCTTTTCTTTCTCCCCTTTAGTTCCCCAAACAGGTTTGCTTGTATTTAACACACATTTCTGCTGAGCAGGAACATACCAGGATCCATAAACATCACGATCAACTCCCTGGGCCTGTTTCCCCAGTCGGGTTAACCTGAGACAAACCACCTTCTGGCTGGCTTTTAACCTCTCATTTATTTGCCCCCGTTCAAGCGGTGGGAGTCGTGAAGCGTTGGCAAGGACTCCTAAGCCGTTGAAAGCAGCACACTTTGACCCTGTGGAGCATTATAGATTCGTGGGGAACATTCTGCCGGGTCAGATCCAGGGTTGTCTGCAAGGGCAAGATAAGAGCCAAGACAATAACCAATCAAAGCACCACCTGCTTTTAATGTGTATCCCATCTCAGCGTCCACCTTGCCCTGTGGACCTCCCAGATCAGATCAAATGGCCCATCCAGGAACAGCCTCAAGGCCAATGTTCCCCAACCTCAACAACTTTAAGATGTGTGGACTTCCAACCAGAGGTGGGTATTCAGCAGGTTCTGACCAGTTCTGGAGAACCAGTAGCGGAAATGTTGAGTGGTTCGGAGAACCAGAAAACACCTCCTCTGACTCCAGCTTTAAAACCCAGAAGATGGCATTTTCACCTGAATCCTGGTCCATTTTGCTTGGTTCCTCCCACTCTTCCATCTAAAGTCTCCTTCCCCCCTTTCCATTCTGTCTTCGGCACCCCTGACCTCACCTTTCCTGCAGCTGGCTGGAAGATTGCAAGGTTTCCTTGTAGACTTCCTCAGCATCTCCTGCCGTCACCACCGTTGCTTGCCAAGTGTTTTCAGAAACGGCCCCAAGGCCAACAATGGGTTCGCCAGCTGCTCGGGGAATCCCAGTGGGCACTTCTGAAGTTTGACCCAAGCACTGTATTCTTCGGACTTTCCTCTGCTCAGCTTGGTTAAGCTTTCTTACTGGCAGTTGTGCTTTCTTTAGAGCAGAGGTCTCCAAACTTGGCAACTTTTAAGACTTGTGGACTTCAACTCCCAGAATTCCTAGGAGTTGGAGTCCACAAGTCTTAAAGTTGGCAAGTTTGGAGACTCCCGCAGTTGTTATATAGAGGGCAACATGAGTAGCTTTTCATTCTATGTTCTAACCTACAACCAACCCAGTGGTGGGACTCAAATTTTTTTACTACTGGTTCTGTGGGCATGGATGTGGCAGGGGAAGGATACTGCAAAATCCCCATTCCTTCCCCACCCCGCTAACCTGCTTTCCAGCTCCGTTCTCCTGTGCAGGGCAACAAAAGAAGACCCGGCTGATCAGCTGGGACTCAATGGGAGGCAGGGAATAGATGGGGGCAGGGCCAGTCAGAGGTGGGATTTGCCAGTTGTCCAAACTACTCAAAATTTCTGCTACTGGTTCTCCAGAACTGGTCAGAACCTGCTGAATACCACCTTTGAACCAACTCATGGAGAGGAACAACATGGCTTTCCATTGTGCAAATTCATTGTGCAAACTCTTTATTTCTCCCCCTCCCTCAAAACAAGACGTAAGATGGAATCCCTGGGTGTTTCTAAGCACCGTTCTTCCTTCCAACTCATGAGCGAATTTGAAAAGAGAAGCTAACTGTGAAGGAAACCTTTGCTTCTCCAAGACTAACATCCATAACAGGATCACCTCCGAGAGATTTAAAACAGATGTGCTTCCCCCAGCAGCCGGATCATTCAAGCCTGGGAAAATTTGTAATATTTCTTCCATATTTCATCGTGGAGCCTCCTCTTCGGCTCCTTTCCTTTGAGGGACAAGCCGTTTGCTTTGTTCCTTCAGCTCCCGTTGGCTTCTTTGTCTGGACCTCTGATGAGGCAGCTGCGGAGAAGAAAGGGGGATGAAGGGGACGCTGACAATTTGAAAAATGGGGTCTGAAAAAAATAGAAGGAGGGAAACAGAGGAAGGAGTCCCCCAAAGGGACACAGCTCTGACCTCTTGAGTCATCTCCAGGATTTATGTCCAAAGAAGAAGTCTTGGTGTGCCCCAATCCAGACCACCAGGCTAGGGTTCCTTTGTGACCTCACCAGAACTGCGAGATGTAAATCACTTCCAACCATCCCTGGAAACTCCTGCTGGGTTAACAGAAGGGAAACTCAGTCTTTAAGTCGGTTACAACATAGTTTAATCTTAGAACGAGAAGCCAACAGACAGACCTGCAACTTGAGTAACCTCAACAAATTATTTTGTTGTTGTTAGTTGCAAAGTCGTGTCCGACCCATCGTGACCCCATTGACAACGTTCCTCCAACATTGTCCTCTACCAACTTCTGGAGTCCATTTAAACTCATGCCTGCTGCTTCCATGACTCCATCCAGCCGCCTCCTTCTCTGCCGTCCCTTTCTTCTTTTATTGCCCTCCATCCTTCCCAGCATTAGGCTCTTCTCCAGCGAGTCCTTCTTCCTTCTCATGAGGTGGCCAAAGTCTTTGAGTTTCCTCTTCAGGATCTGGCCTTCTAAAGAGCAGTCAGGGTGGATCTCCTCTAGGACTGACCAGTTGGATCTCCTTGCAGTCCAAGGGACTCGCAGGAATCTTCTCCAGCACCAGAGTTCAAAGGCCTCCGTTCTTTGGCGCTCAGCCTTCCTTATGGTCCAACTTTCACAGCCATACATTGCAACTTGGAAAACCATCGCCTTGACTCTATGCACTTTTGTTGGCAGGGGGATGTCTCTGCTTTTTAGTAGGCTGTCTAGATTTGCCATAGCTTTCCTCCCCAGGAGGAAATAACGTGACATTGTTTTTAGGGTACACTGAGAAGATCTGTGGGAGACAGAACACTTTGACTTGGAAATACCCTTCCAGTTAAATGATAACAAGTCAGTTTGTGCTATTAAGCCTCTGTGCTTTCTTAAGTTGGAGGCTCAGTCAAACCTTTTTCCTGTTTTGGAGACACTGGACTGGTTTGGTCTGTTCAAAACAAAACAAAAAAGCAGATTACCCATAACAATAAGGAAACTTCAATCCAAAAAGAGATCACTCTGGTGGAAAAACAAATCTGGTCACGTTGCCAATTTCAAAAGCCGATACAAAAATTTATGCCACCAGATAAAGACCGAATGCACCAATTATCACATTAAACAAGAGGAAAACCTTCTAAGCACCAATTCCACCCGTGCTTTGTACAATTTTGTAAACAACAAACTAAAAGACTCAAGGTCCATCCCACCCTTGATAGGACCTGATGGTAAAGACTGCAACGACGACACCATTAAAGCCAACCTCTTTAACACATTCTTCGGCTCAGTATTTGTAAACAGCAACGGATCATGCCCAGTATTTTCTAGCCGTACCACAGATAACAACAATGATCTAATACATATCGATTTCACAGAAGACAATGTTGAAAAAGCACTACGCAATCTAAAACCATCTCTATCTATTGGACCGGATGGAATATGTGCCTACTTCTTAAGAAAGCTATCCACTGCCATAGCCAAACCTCTAAGCATAATCTTTGAAAAATCTTTCAGGACCAGCTCCTTGCCTAACCTATGGTCACAAGCCACAGTCATCCCCATCTTCAAAAAGGGAGACCCAAGCCTAGTTGAAAATTACAGACCAATCTCCTTATGCTGCGTCACCTGTAAAATCATGGAATCAATTATTAACCAATCCATCATCCTCCACTTAGAGACAAACAACCTACTCTCCAATAAACAATTTGGTTTCAGAAAAAAACTATCCTGTAATCTGCAACTCTTACACTGCAAAAACATATGGACGACACAACTCGACCAGGGCAAAGCAATAGACGCAATCTACATAGACTTCTGTAAAGCCTTTGATTCAGTGGTACAGACAAACTACTCCTAAAAATAAAATCCTATGGTATCTCTGGACAACTGAATAACTGGATAGAAGCATTCCTGTCAAACAGACAACAAATGGTCAAAATTGGGAGAGTCCTATCAAATTCAGTACCTGTCAATAGTGGTGTCCCCCAAGGCAGTGTTCTAGGACCAACTCTCTTCATACTCTACATAAATGACCTCTGTGATCATATTAAGAGCAATTGCGTTCTTTTCGCTGATGATGTAAAGCTGTTCAATACCACAGACAATACTGCTACCCTACAAAAAGATCTGGACTATGTATCAGAATGGTCAAACAAATGGCAACTTCAAATCTCAACAAATAAATGCTCTGTCTTACATATTGGCAAAAAAAAATCAGAAAATAAAATACAAGCTGAATAGTCAAGATCTTGTTGATGACCCAAGCTCTGTAAAGGACCTTGGAATACTCACCTCTAATGATCTAAGTGCTAGAGCCCACTGCAACTACATAGCCAAAAGGCATTAAGAGTTGTTAACCTAATCCTACGTTGCTTTTTCTCTGGTAATATCACACTACTAACCAGAGCATACAAAACATTTGCTAGACCAATACTCGAATACAGTTCATCAGTCTGGAACCCACATTACATATCTGATATTAGCACAATTGAGAAAGTCCAGAAATATTTCACAAGAAGAGTTCTCCACTCCTCTACTCGTTGTAGAATACCTTATGCCACCAGACTTGAAATTCTAGAACTAGAAAACCTTGAATTACGCCGTCTTCGGTCTGACTTAAGCATGGTATATAAAATCATACATTGCAATGTCCTACCTGTCAATGAATACTTCAGCTTCAACCATAACAACACAAGAGCACACAATAGATACAAACTCAAAGTTAACCGCACCAAACTTGATTGCAGGAAATACGACTTCAGCAATAGAGTGGTCAATGTCTGGAATACTCTACCCGACTCTGTAGTTTCTTCCCCAAACCCCAAAAACTTTAACCTTAGACTGTCTACTATTGACCTCACCCCTTTCCTAAGAGGTCTGTAGGGGGCGTGCATAAGCGCACTCAACGTGCCTACCGTCCCTGTCCTATTGTTTCTCTTATTCTTCTTTTATTTTTCTTATATGTAACCATTTCATGTATTCACAACTATGTATACACTTATACTTATTATCTTGTAAACAATTGGCAAATCAAATAAATAAATAAATAAAACATCTGTAGCTTTATAGATTATCTTTAACCTTTCCTAGCACTCTTGGAGCAGCTAATTCTCTCTCTCTCTCTCTCTCTATTTACATGTGTGGGGACAACTTTAGTGCCCCTTGAAAGGAAACAGCTACTCCAGGTTCCAAGCAAGCAAAGGTCAGCTTAGCCACCCTTGCTCTAGTTTAGAAAAATCGGGTTTCTGTGGACCACGAGTCTTCCTTTCTGATCTGGCCTTACAATCTCAGCGTTTTGTTCCCTCCTTTTGGAGCGAATCAGGTTCAGATGAGTCATCAGAAACGATCAATTCCACCACCACCCCACCGCATTTCCAAATGAGATTAAAGGCTTGCAATGGCCTTATTGGGCTAAGATAAACGCCAGACGCCGGTGTGCGTGTTCCTTTGGCCAAGAGGCCAGTGCAAACTATGGAAAGGCTGATCCAGTCTGGCAGGGAGTGGAATCGGGGACTAAAGAGAAGGTGAGTTGCAGCTGGGTGTGCAGAGAAGAGCAACAAGGATGATTAAGGGACCAGAGGCTAAAACATACAAAGAACGGTGGCTGGAATTGAGTATGGCTAGTTTACTACTACTACTACTAATAACAACAACAGTAATAATATGAGTATTATTATTATTATTATTATTATTATTATTTCCTCCGATGCTCCCTGAATAGTTCCTAGGTCCTTGGTTAGGACTTGAGCTGTTGAGCTATCAACCAGCCCCACAGGCTATGAATCTTCCTAAAGATATAATAATAATAATAATAATAATAATAATAATAATAATAATAATAATAATAATAATAATAATAATAATAATAATAATAATAATAATAATAATAATAATAATAATAATAATAATAATAATAATACATCACACCATCCTAAATGCTTGGGAAGTGTTCGACTAGTGATTTGTGATACGAAACCCAGCATAGTTATCTCATTTGCTGTGTACACTGTCGTTTTTTGTGTCAAATAATAATCAAATACTAATACTAATAATACTTTATTGTCATTGTACTTATATACACAGTATACACATACAATGAAATTCACATACCACTCAGAGACCAGACCCAACACGCACACACACTTGACAATCCCCAAACACACCCCCACCCACCAAAATTCCCCACCCCCTAAAACACACCAAGCATCCACACAACAGACCAAGTAATACTGTCCAACAGCTCACTGATGGCGGACCTTAAGTTCATTGTTAAATGCAGTTATAGCTCTGGGATAAAAACTGTTCAGAAAACATAGGAATGAAAGGGAGGACTTGGGTGACAGGAGAACAGTCTTCCAATATCTCAGGGGTTGCCCCAAAGAAGAGGGAGTCAAGCTATTGTGCAAAGCACCTGAAGGCAGGACAAGAAGCAACGGGTGGAAACTCATCAAGGAGAGAAGCAACCTAGAACTAAAGAGAAATTTCCTGACAGTTGGAACAATTAAGCAGGGGAACAGCTTGCCACCAGAAGTTGTGGGTGCTCTCCATCACTGGAGGTCTATGGAGATTGTCAGTCATCCAAGTCATGGTTGTCTCAAAGGTGCATTTTTCAAGAGGCAACTGGACTTTCTTCCATCACTGGATGTTTTTAAGAAGAGACTAGACAACCATTTGTCTGAAATGGTATAGGGTTTCCTGCCTGAACAGGAGGTTGGACTAGATGACCTCCAAGGTCCCTGTTACTCCATTTCTGGGGTCTGTTCAAGGCAAGCACTTCCTTAGCTTCTTCAAGATCCCTTGTCAAAGGCAATTGGGTTTGAGGAGGCATCAAGGGAAGCCTATCTGTCCAAGCCATTTCAAAGGCACCAGCACGCACAATTTAAGCAGGGTTTAAATTGGAAGAGCGTGCAACATTTGGAGTTGTCTGCAAAGGTCCATTTGAACAGGCTGGGACGAAAGCTAAATTGGCTTTTAATGAGATTTTCAGCTCAGTTGAAATGTCACCCAATTAATTCAACCCATCGTTTATTCCAAGGTGGTTTCATTGAGATCTCCCCACATATTGAATGCACTTTTTACTTCATTATGATAAACAAGACGGCAATGACTTTTTCGAGGCTCTGGGGATGGATCATACAGTGGCAGCTGGATGTCACGTGTGGCTGTTAGGGAGAAACTGTCTTGAGCGAAGAGCTCTGTGCGGCTCCCAAGCTTATATATTTATTAGTGTTGTGGTTAGCCAGCAGCAGGTGTGGATGGCTGAAAAGAGCAAGGACTCTGATGAAGGGCCAGGACCACCAGGGAGTGGACTGCTGCCTTCAGAGATTGTGGGGGTTGGCAGCAGTGATGAGGAGGTTCCCGAGGAGCCTGTGCCAAGTGCATGCGCACGAAGGATTGCTCGGAGGAAAGAACAATTACAGCAGCACAGGTGACTCGGGAGTAAGGCTGCAAGGTAATGGCCCCTCCCTCAAGAGGATAAAAGCCAGGTTTGGAAAAGCGTTCTTTGCAGACAGCAAAGAAGCTCTGAAGCTCAGCTTGTGGACATCTTAGTTCGTGTTTGGAGAATCTTGTAAATTAGTTCTTATCTCTGGGTTTTTGGCAGCCTTGACGAACAACTTGGCAAGGCTCTTTCCTGTTGGAGCGAATTAGTGGAAAGCAGCCTTCAGAACAGAATTCGTTATTAAAACTTAAAAGGTGGGGGCTGCTGCCTTTGTCTGTGTTTGTTCTTTGGGAACCTGGTTGGGTCAGAACAATTAGCTGCGACACAGTTTTGAAGCCTCTTGGATAAGGCTGGGGATTGTTCCTACACTGGGGCATGAGTCAGAAGAAGTGGACAATCCTGGGAGTGCCAGGACTGTCATAGGGAAGCTGGTCAAAAGGACATCCAACCTGGATAATAAAAGGAGGCATTTCTTGACAGTAAGAATGATTAATCAGTGGAATGACTTCTGCAGTTGCGGGTGCTCCATTGCTGGAGGTTTTCCAGAAAGGATTAGATAACCATTTATCCAGGATGGAATAAGGACTCCTGTCTTGGTCAGGGAGAGTTGAATTAGAAGATCTCCAACATCCCTTCCAGCTCTAGGAAGGAAGGAAGGAAGGAAGGAAGGAAGGAAGAGGAAGGAAAGAAGTCCCAAGGTGTTTTTCAACCATGATCTTGATGACTCTATCATGAATCTCTGGAAGGAAGGAAGGAAGGAAGGAAGGAAGGAAGGAAGGAAGGAAGGAAGGAAGGAAGGAAGGAAGGAAGGAAGGAAGGAAGATGGGTGGGAAGAAAGGAAGGAAGGAAGATGGGTGGGAAGAAGGAAGGAAGATGGGTGGAAAGGAAGGAAGGAAGATAGGTGGGAAGGAAGGAAGGAAGATAGGTGGGAAGGAAGGAAGGAAGATAGGTGGGAAGGAAGGAAGATGGGTGGGAAGGAAGGAAGATGGGTGGAAATGAAGGAAGATAGGTGGGAAGGAAGGAAGGGAGATAGGTGGGAAGGAAGGAAGATGGGTGGAAATGAAGAATAGGTGGGAAGGAAGGAAGGAGATAGGTGGGAAGGAAGGAAGGGAGATAGGTGGAAGGAAGGAAGATGGGTGGGAAGGAAGGAAGATGGGTGGGAAGGAAGGAAGATGGGTGGAAATGAAGGAAGATAGGTGGGAAGGAAGGAAGGAGATAGGTGGGAAGGAAGGAAGATGGGTGGAAATGAAGGAAGATAGGTGGGAAGGAAAGGAGATGGTGGGAAGGAAGGAAGGAGATGGGAAGGAAGGAAGATGGGTGGAAATGAAGGAAGATAAGGAAGGAAGGAGATGGTGGGAAGGAAGGAAGATGGGTGGGAAGGAAGGAAGATGGGTGGGAAGGAAGGAAGATGGGTGGAAATGAAGGAAGATAGGTGGGAAGGAAGGAAGGGAGATAGGTGGGAAGGAAGGAAGATGGGTGGGAAGGAAGGAAGATGGGTGGGAAGGAAGGAAGATGGGTGGAAATGAAGGAAGATAGGTGGGAAGGAAGGAAGGGAGATAGGTGGGAAGGAAGAAGATGGGTGGAAGGAAGGAAGATGGGTGGGAAGGAAGGAAGATGGGTGAAATGAAGGAAGATGGTGGGAAGGAAGGAAGGAGATGGTGGGAAGGAAGGAAGATGGGTGGGAAGAAGGAAGATGGGTGGGAAGGAAGGAAGGAGATAGGTGGAAGGAAGGAAGATGGGTGGAAATGAAGGAAGATAGGTGGAAGGAAGGAGATGGTGGGAAGGAAGAGATGGGTGGGAAGGAAGGAAGATGGGTGGGAAGGAAGGAAGGAAGATGGGCAAGGAAGGAAGGAAGGAAGGAAGAAGGAAGAGGAAGATGGGGAAGGAAGGAAGAGTGGAGGGAGGAAGGAAGGAAGGAAGGAAGATGGTGGGAAGGGAGGGAGAGAGGGAAGGAAGGAAGGAAGGAAGGAAGGAAGATGGGTGGGAAGGAAGGAAGAGATGGGTGGGAAGGAAGGAGGAAGAGGAAGGAAGGAAGGAAGGAAGGAAGGAAGGAAGGAAGGAAGGAAGGAAGGAAGGAAGGAAGGAAGAAAGGAAGGAAGGAAGGAAGGAAGGAAGATGGGTGAAGGAAGGAAGGGGAAGGAAGGAAGGAAGGAGATAATGGGTGGAAGCTAGGGAGATAGGTGGAAGCTCAGAGAGAGATCCAGACTGGAAAAAGGAGGAATTTTCTGACAGTGAGAATGATCAATCAATGAACAGTGCCTTCCAGGGTTGTGGGTGCTCCATCACTGGAGATCTTCAAGAAGAGATTGGACAACCGTTTGTCCGGGATGGAATAAGGACTCTTGCCTTGAATAGAGGGTTGGACTAGAAGACCTTCAAGGTCCCTTCCAGCCCTAGGAGTGAGTCTATGATTCCTCTTGCAACTCTGGCTCATCTTATGGCTGGCTTTGTTTTCCTGGTGCCTTGGCTTCAGCTCTCTGAGCTGCTGTCCAAACAAGCGGGCGGATTAGCAACTGAAGGTCGGCTCGCTTTATTCCCCTCCAAATAGTTGGAGATCAAAAGTTCAAACCAGCCCCTCGTTTGTGGACTGGGGCCAGTCGCCTGGTATGAAAAGAATCAGGAAGGTGTGCCATTTAAGGAACTGGCTGTGTGTGGTTTCGGCAAGGCTGGGCCGGCTGGGAGGGAGATTGCAGTGGAGCCAATAAACAAGCAAAGGAATAAATAAATACGTTTATTGTGCTGGGACTGTCCGCTTTGAAGCTTCCAGATCACCCGAAGCTAATGTGATCATAACCGTTCTGCATTTCGAGGTCCAGAAACCAGCTAGGTAACCCAGATCAGCATTTCTCACCTTAGCAACTCTGAGAAGTGTGGACTTCAACTCCCAGAATTCTCCAGCCAGCATGCTTGAACTTTTAACTCCCAGAATTCCCCAGCCAGCTTTGTCAAGACATCTTAAAAGTTGCTGAGAAACACTGGCCTAAGAGAAGAAGGGTGTTCTGACCCAAACCTTGTTCCAAGGAAACAAACATGAAACCTTTTAATGATTCTTTACAAATTCAATTCCTTCATGGTTAAAAGGCTCTTTCAAACTCATTGTCTCTGATAAGAACGAGCCTTGCCAAGTTTGTACAAGGCTGCCAAGAACACTAGATAAAGTTACTAAGAAATATTTCAAAACACAAAGAGTCTCCAAAAACCAACCAAGATATTCAAAACACCCACAAGGCTTGAGTGCAAAAACTTATTTGCTTCCTGCAAAGAATTCTGATTTCTCAGCTGGCTTTTATCCCTTATGGGAGGGGCCATTACCTTGCAGCCTTACTCCCGAGTCGCCTGTGCTGCTGCAGCTGCTCTTTCCTTTGAGCAGCCCCGCGTGCACGCACACTGGGCACAGGCTCCTCGGGGGCCTCTTCCTCACTGCTGCCAGCCTCCACTGCCAGCACTCCACTCCCTGATGGTCCTGGCTCCATCCCTGCATCACACACAGGCCCCTCATCTGACTCCTCGCTTTCCGAGACCCCAGCCATCCGCACCTGCTGCCGGCGAACCACAACAAAGGGTCCAAGCCCCATTTTCCATGGTGGCTGGCGAATTCTGAGAGTTGAAGTCCACACCTCTTAAGAGTTGCTAACATTGAGAAAACTTGCTCTAGATGCTGTGTTCCAAATCAGAAGAAAACTAGGAATGTGATGCTTGCAACAACCAAATTTTGATCAGGGCGAGCTACGGAGCTCTTTCTCAGGAGAACAATCCACTTCTCCTTAAACCAGCTGAACGAGAGACAACACAGCAACAAGGAGATAATAATTCTGGTCCAATCAGTAGATTGGAATGTTCTTCTACCCTGAGCATTTCTGTGGCTCTTAGTAGACTTAAAATAACTTTATTGTCACTTGGAATATACACGAATCGGCATACATTAAAATGAAATTTTGTGGCATGCAGACATTTTATTTTACTATTCATCCAGGACAGATCTGTAGGGGGAACCAACCAACCAACTAACCAAACATTTATGGTCTCAGATCAATAGAGTGATGGGAAGTCAACCGACTTGCAACCCAAAGGAGTGATAAATTCCATCTAAGATTAAATTTCAATCTGAGATTAATAGTCATGAATCAACAAGTATGTCAAGAAGTCAAGTCAAAAAAGCTGAACTTTAAGGAGAGGAGATAAAATGAAACTGGAATAAGCCCCCCTTTTGGAGCAGCTTCCCAAAAAATCAAGAACACAATTTCCTGCCATTTTGAGACAGGAAACACCTGAGAAATTATATATTTTTTTTTAAAAAAAGCTGAATGTTATTCACAAAGATAATACAAAATCCCATTTTTCACCCCCTCCAATGTTCTTGATAAAACCTCCGTGTTATCCAAGTTACTTATTGTTTGGGGGGGGGGGGGGGAATTAAAGAAAAGAAAAACACACATTGGGTGCTAGAAACCTGCCCAGTTCCTTTTCCTGATCAAGGGTTAACTTTCTTGGCTGATACTTCGAGTTAACAAAATATGCCTGCAGCACTTTGGACATCTTCATAAACATTGCTAAGAAAGGCTTGAGTTCTGTTGAAAAATAACCCTTATTTATATGAGGACTTCACAAGTTTACATCAAACAGGCAGCTCATAATCTGTGCAAAACTAAATTCAGACAAGGTTTGGGTGAAGATTTTTATCGTCCTGGCTCAGGAAAATAAACAGTTAGAAAATAATGGTAGGAAAAAGAGATTTGAAAACCAGGGCGTTTCTTCTTTGTCGTTTCTCCATCACCAGTTGGGTTGCAAGAAAATAAACCAGGGCTAAAATGGGCTGTGAAGAAAGTTTAGAGAAAGAAAAGGACGATATTGTGAGCATCTAAATCAGTGTTTTTCAAACTTGGCAACTTTACAGTGGGTGGACTTCAACTCCCAGAATTCTGTGCTGGCTGGGGGGGATTCTGGGAGTTGAAGTCCACCCATCTTAAACACTGATTTGGCTGCTTTTGATTTCTATGGGGAAAAGTAAATGTAGTTTAATTCCTCATCCCCAATTCTGGTTCCTGTCTATCAACCGTTGTGGCATCTGCAGGGTTCACCGTGACCAAAATTTGGATGCTCCGCAACTAGTTCCTATTTATAACGGTTGCAGATGTCTCGGGGTTTTGGGGTCACCTTAATTTTACACCCATAGTGATTCCCTTAATGGCCAATCCAAAAAAAAATGGGTAAAATCAGGTGGATGATGTGACGAGCTGCTTAATGACTGGCACGACTTACACAATTCTAGGCTCGATTATTGCTGTAAGTTGAGGACATCTGATACTAGACCGCTGGCTGCTTGGCCAATAGATTTGCGCTGCTAGCTGTCCCACGGCCTGGGTCAAGTTCCTGCCAAGAGAAAGTTTACTGTCATGCAAGCTATGCAGTCCTGCATACATTTAATCGCTCAGCAGAACTTCTGTGACTAGTTAAGATGGAATCAATACAGACGTTCTTTCAAACAGGGAGAAATCCCTGTGGGCATTCGTCAAAGTAGTCTGAATTCTGAATGCTGTGTGGATCCACGCCAGCCCTACAAAGTAGATCAGACTGTCATGGTTGTTGTGGCTCAGCAGTGGGGAGGTTGGGGAGGAACATGGGCCAGTCCCGCAGTCTGGGAAAGGCTCTGGCGAGGGCTCTGCGTCGGAGGCAGAGAGGGGGCCAGGGCCGTCCAAACAGTTATCAGCTGCCTTCAGAGTCGGAGATCAGAGGGGAAGAAGAACAGCTGGAGCCTGTTCCCAGTGTGCACATGCACAGAGCTGCCAGGAGAAGGGAACAGCTAAGGAACAAGGGTTGACTCAGGAGTAAAGGTTCAGGTGGACGGTGAATGGCTCCTCCCATAGGGAATAAAGAGGAGCGAAAGGGGAGTGGGGTTTGCAGGAGACAATTAGTTCAATTCATTAGGGTGAAGATTTGTTCCTGACTTCTTGCCAAGTAATTGCTGCTACAGCGTGGCGTTTGGAAGATATCGGCCTGGCAGCTCTCCAAGCCTGATAAAGGTCCGTAGTTGTGAAATCTCATGAAAGATTATTTGCCGGAACTTTACTGGAGAGGAATTCACTTTAACCTAAATAAAAGGGGTTTTATCTGTACGAGGAGTCAGATTCATGATATTGGGAAGGTCTAGGTCAGAACAATGGCCCGTTTAGAGGAGGAGGAGGAGGAGGAAGAGGAGGAGGAGTTGGAGGAGGAGTTGGAACTGGGACCATCCCACACGGATGGCACATCTCCTTTGGCTTGTTTAGAGAGGCCAGGGACCCTCAGGCATTGGGGGAGGTGGTCAACCGGACAGAGAGCTGCCTGCCTGCAGACACAGAGGAGGGCCGGCTGCTGACCGGCAGTGGTGCCGATAGATAGCAGATCCCCTCTGATGAGGAACAGCTGCCTTCTCCACTGATCCGAGGACAAGGAGAGCAGAGGGGAGGCAAAAGCCTGCCCCTCCTCACACCTGGGTCATAAACCAGACTAAGAACCCACGTAGACCAGGACTTCCTTTACTGGAGCAGTTGTAGTACAGATAGTCCTCACGTACAACAGTAATTGAGCCCAGGATTACAATCATAAGTCATGCTTGTCATTAAACGAGTCATATTTCATCTGCCTCCACACAACATTCTATACCAGCTTGGATTTCTGGGGGCTGAATGTGTTGTGTGAATCCAGCCCACTTTGTCAGTTTAGTCCTCAACAATTCGTTTAGTGACCAAAGGTGTAATGGCCCTAAAAAAGTGGACTTACGACCGTTTCCCACACTTATGACTGTTGTGGCAACCCCGTTGTGACGTGATCAAAATTCAGAGACAACTGACTCATATTTACGATGGTTAATCCCCTTTTGTGACCTTCTGACAAGCAAACCCCAATTCCGATTTGCTTAACAACTGTGTTAGTAACTTAACAAGCTGCAGTGATCCACTTAACAATGGTGGCAAAGGTGCTTTTTTTTTTTCAAGAGGCAGCTGGACTTTCTGGTTTTTCTTTGAAGACATTCGTTTCTCATCCAAAGAAGCTTTTTCAGCTCTGGCTGGATGGTGGGAAGAAGAAGGAAGGAAGTGGTGGGAAGAAGGAAGGAAGGAAGGAAGGAAGGAAGGAAGGAAGGAAGGAAGGAAGGAAGGAAGGAAGGAAGGAAGGAAGGAGGGAGGGAGGGAGGGAGGGAGGGAGGGAGGGGGGAGGGAGGGAGGAAGGAAGGAAGGAAGGAAGGAGGGAAGGAAGGAGGGAAGGAAGGGAAGGAAGGAGGGAAGGAAGGAAGGAAGGAAGGAAGGAGGGAGGGAGGGAGGGAGGGAGGGAAGGAAGGAAGGAAGGAAGGAAGGAGGGAAGGAAGGAAGGAAGGAAGGAAGGAGGGAAGGAAGAAAGGAAGGAAGGAAGGAAGGAAGGAAGGAGGGAGGGAGGGAAGGAAGGAAGGAAGGAAGGAAGGAAGGAGGGAGGGAGGGAGGGAGGGAGGGAAGGAAGGAAGGAAGGAAGAAGGGAAGGAAGGAAGGAGGGAAGGAAGGAAGGAAGGAAGGAGGGAAGGAAGGAGGGAAGGAAGGAAGGAAGGAAGGAAGGAGGGAAGGAAGGAAGGAAGGAGGGAAGGAAGGAGGGAAGGAAGGAAGGAGGGAAGGAAGGAAGGAAGGAAGGAAAGAGGGAAGGAAGGAAGGAAGGAGGGAGGAGGGAGGAAGGAAGGAAGGAAGGAAGGAAGGAAGGAAGGAAGGAAGGAAGGAAGGAAGGAAGGAAGGAAGGAAGGAGGGTGGTGGAAGAAGAAAGCAAAGCAAAGCAAAGCAAAGCAAAGCAAAGCAAAGCAAAGCAAAGCAAAGCAAAGCAAAGCAAAGCAAAAGCAAAGAAAGCAAAGCAAAGCAAAGCAAAAGAAAAGAAAAGAAAGAAAAGAAAAGAAAAGAAAAGAAAAGAAAAGAAAAGAAAAAGAAAAGAAGAGAAGAAAGTCTATGGAGATTCTCCGTCTTCCAGGTCATGGTTGTCCCAAAGATGCTTTTGTTTCAAGAGGCAACTGGACTTTCTGGTTTTTCTTTGAAGACGTTTCGCTTCTCATCCAAAGAAGCTTCTTCGGCTCTTGAGGAAAACTCGTAAAATGGGGCGAAAACTCACTTAACAACTACCTCTCTGGGGAACATAAATGTTGAGCTCAATTGTGGACATAATCCGAGGACTACCCTGTAATTCATGTCATTGGACAAACCCAGAAAACTCAGGTCCAGTTTTGTAACCAATTGGGTCCAAACCAGCTCAGTCTAATGCACTAAATATAACATCCATGACTCCAGACCGAATCAGTGCCAAATCCCCTCCGGTGCAGGATTACTCCAAATGCCATTTCCAGCTGGTAGAAGTTCTGCTTTGGGGCATGAGGAGCTGAAAGCCGCATACAGTTGCGAGGTTGTTGAGTTTCCACAGCAGCTGGGGACATCTGTTCACACAAACAGTCCCGGCCAGTCATTCAATTCCTCTTGATTAAAAACCATCTCACAGAATCCGGACTCCCTGGGGAAGAAGGAAAAGCGGGTAGGAGAGAAGAAACTCTGCAGCTTTGGAAGCGGTTTCCCATCTCAGTGTGTGTGTGTGTGTGTGTGTGTGTGTGTGTGTGTGTGTGTGTGTTCAGCATCAACTCTATTTTCAAATATTTGGAAAGGCTACGCAGCCAGTTCTTCCAGCTCTGGAAACCTTCCTTTACATCAGGGTTTAGTTCCCAAACTTGGCAATCTTAAAATTTCAACTCCCAGAATTCCCCAGCTAGAATACAGAATAATACAGAATAACAAGAGTTGGGAAGGAAATTTTGTAGGTCATCTAGTCCAACCCATTATTCAAGCAGGTGACTCTCCAGTGTCTTCTTAAAAAGCACCCACAACTTCTGTTCCACTGGTTAATTGTTCTCTGTTTAGAAGTTTCTCCTCCTTTCCAGGTTGAATCTCTCCTTGTTCAGTCTCCATCCATTATTATTCCTTGTCTGGCCTTTGGGGGCTTTGGAGAATAGCTTGACCCCCTTCCTCCTCTCTGGGGCAGCCCCTCAAATATTGGAAGACGGCTATCCTGTCTCCCCTGGTCCTTCTCTTCCCTAGACTAGCCAGGCCCAGTTCTTGAAAGAACTGGAGAAAATCACTAAATACAAAGAGCTGCAAATAAGAAATAGGATGACTGGGACAAATGAAAGCAAAGTTGGCACCAACGGGGACAGGCCCCATGGGCGCAATCCCCAAACATCTGGAGCTCCACTGCCTCAGCATTGACAAAATCCCCGTCGGTCAGTTGCAAAAGGCAGCTTTACTCGAGACAGCTTACATATATTTCTTGAACGTTTACGTTCTGTGAGGATGCCTCTAACAACCATCCACGTCTGCCTATCCCAGGGCCTTGGGAAGGACTTGACTGCAGGGGACGGCTGCTGGGGGCTCGCAGGGGTTTGGGAGAGCCCCTAGCTAAGATTCTGTGCAGTTTGGAGAACCCCCCAAATCCCACTCCTGGCTGGCCCCTGCCCACCTCACCCCTCCCTTCCCCATGCCAGGGGTGATATTCAGCCGGTTCTGACCGGTTTTGGAGAACCGGTAGCGGAAATGTTGAGTAGTTCGGAGAACCGGCAAATGCCACTTCTGACTGGCCCCGCCAACTCCATCTATTCCCTGCCTCCCATTGAGTCCCAGCTGATCGGCTGGGTCTCCTTTGGTTGCCCTGCACAGGAGAACGGAGCTGGAAAGCAGGTTAGTGGGGTGGGGAGAGAATGGAGATTTTGCAGTATCCTTTCCCTACCATGTCCACCAAGCGACGCCCACAGAACCGGTAGTAAAAATTTTTTGGATCCCACCACTGCTGCACGCAGCCCGTTTTGAATGCCGGTAAGTGCAGGGTGCGCATGGGGGCTCAGAGAGGGTGAAAAACTGGCCTCCCCAAAGTTCAGGAAGGCCAGGAATGGGCCCGTTTCTGGCTTCCAGAGACCCAGGGAGGCTGTTTTCACCCTCCCGGAGGCTCGACAAAAACCTCCGGAGCCCAGGAAGGGCAAAAATGCCCCTCCCACCACGGTGCAGGAGGCCGACTAGGCCATACCCACCATGGCTTCACCCACCCAGCAACCGGGCAGAGAGGCCATTGCTAAGATATTTGAAGCCCACCCCTGCTGGACAGGGGGATTAAAAACGCCAAATCCAGTCGGAACATCTGGCTGACTCCCCGACCCGACTGTACCTAACATTATCCAAAGGGAAAATAGCAGGGAAGGACGTTTGGATCATGGTCATGCCCGAGTCGTTGGATGAGGGTGCAGAGACTTCGAAAGCAACATCTGGATCTGAATTCTCTGCTCCTTTTACAGCTTGGGCCTTTTTATGTGTGGGACCCTCGCAGCAGAGGAGGGCAGGGCGCCTCGATTCGAGCAGCCCTCCTCTCTCCATTCACGCCCTTATTTTTAAGGTTTGTTTGGGACAAACCCACCCCGACGTCTCCCTTTTGGAGTTGGCCTTTCGCACACGTGGGGCACAAAGGCCCCTCTGTTTCTCATCAGAGGAGACCCTCCCCCCACAAAGGCTGGGGCGATGCAGTCATCCCTCCAGCACAGGGTGTGGGAGGACCTAGAGGGCACCGGCAAGCGAGCAGCTGCTGATCCCAGGCTTCCTGTTCTAATGAACTAATTAATCACAGTAAATAGACCAACAATCGTCGTTGACAGAAAGCCGCCTGCCTGCCTCCCTCCCTCCCTGCCAGGTGGGGGCCAAAGATGAGGAAGGCTCAGGTGGCAGGCTGTGAGAATTGGTTTGCGGTTGGGGAGGGGGCTCGCAAGGGTCTTAATTGTGCAGAGGCAATTAATCTTCTGAATGGGAAATCAGAAAATTTCTGGAAGGGGGGGAAGAGAGAGAGAGAAAGAAAGAGAAAGGAGAAAGAAAGAGAAAGAGAGAGACAGAGAGAGAAAATGAAAGAGAAAGAGAGACAGAGAGACAGAGAGAAAAGAAAGAGAAAGAAAGAAAGAGAGAGAGAAAGAGAAAGAGAAAGAAAGACACAGAGAGAAAAGAGAGAGAGAAAGAGAGAGAACAGAGAGAGAAAATGAAAGAAAAGAGAGACAGAGAGAGAAAGAAAGAGAAAGAAAGAAAGAGAGAGAAAAGATGAAAGAAAGAAAGAGAAAGAGAGAAAGACACAGAGAAAAAGATAGAAAGAGAAAAGAGAGAGAGAAATAAAGAGAGACAGAGAGAGAGAGAAGGAGAGAAAGAAAAAAGAGAGAAAGAAAAGAAAAAGAGAGAGACAGAGAGACAGAGAGAGAAAGAAAGAGAAAGAGAGGCAGAGAGAAAAGAAAGGAAAAGAGAGACAGAGAGAAAGAGAAAAAGAGAGAGAGAGAGACAAAGAGAGAAAGAAAGAAAAAGAGAGGCAGACAGAGAAAGAGAAAAAGAGAGAGAGAGACAAAGAGAAAAGAAAGAAAAGAGAAGCAGAGAGAGAAAGAGAAAAAGAGAGAGACAGAGACAGACAGAGACAGAGACAGAGAAAGAAAGAGAAAGAGAAAAGAAAGAGAGAAGAAAGAGACAGAGACAGAGACAGAGAGAAAGAAAGCTAACTCTGCCAATTGTCAGGACTTGGATCCTGACCAGCTCAAGGTTGACCTTCCAAGGTGGGTAAAATGAGGGCACAGATTGTTGCGGGGTGGGGGGTTGCTATTGCTATTTAATGGATTTTTGTTCTGTGCGTCCAACTCTCAGGAATATGTTGTGAGGGGGAAAAAAAGCAAGAACAGGCCCGGATCTCTGAAAAGGGTAACTGTGGTTCTGAAGACCAAAGAGAGTGTTGTTATCCAGATGCATCAGTAGAATTGGGGTTTATGCTCAGCTCTATGCCGCCGATCCTAATCAGCTCACCATTATGATTTGGCCTCTGTTGCCTTGAGAATCGTCTTCTGGGAAACCACCTAATGGAGGGCGGTGCACTTTTATGTCTGCGTCTCAGGAGCTGCCCTTTTTTTGGCTCCTGTTTGGCCTCTGTTCCTCTCCAAGATAGGAAGCCCCGTATCTGCTGGAAAGGAAATCCAATGCATCTAGATCAGGGGTGTCCAACCTTGGCAACTTTAAGACTTGTGGACTTCAACTCCCAGAATTCCTCAGCCAGCTTTGCTGGCTGAGGAATTCTGGGAGTTGAAGTCCACAAGTCTTAAAGTTGCCAAGGTTGGACACCCCTGATCTAGAAGCTTGTCTTAAAATGGGGTTCTCCTTTTGGGAGACACTTCTTAAGCAAGTTTGTGGACAGAAGTCCTCCATCCTCCAGGTCCTGGTTGTCCCAAAGGTGCTTTTTTTTTCTTTTCCAAAAGGCAACTGGACTTTGCTTTTCCTTCAGTTCTTCAGTCTGTTTCATTGGTTTGCTCCCAAGTCCAGTTCAACATGGTGGTAACAGCCTTTCAACCCGCAGTGACAATGGACCAGGTTAATTTCAGGGACTTCCCCAGTTACGTCCACCAGGTCTCATAGGTGAGGCATGCTGTGGGTCCCACCCAGGGGAGGGCTTCAAAAATTTTAGCAAAGGGTTCTCTGCCCGGTTGCTGGGTGGGTGTGACCATGGCGGGCTGTGGCTTAGTCAGCTTCCTACACCATGGTGGTGTGTGTGTGTGTGATTTTTGCCCTCCTCAGACTCCGGAGGCTTTCTTTGAGCCCCCAGGAAGGCAAAAATGGCCTCCCCGGACTCCAGAGGCTCCCTGGAAGCCAGAAACGGGCCCATTTCTGGCCTTCCTGAACTTCTGGGAGGCCTGTTTTTTGCCCTCCCCGAGCCTCCGCACAGGTCCTGCACTTACCTGTATCTAGAATGGGCCATGTGGAGACTCCTGGGAGGGGAGGGGTGGGTGGGGTGGGGCCAGCCAGGAGTGGGTGTGATGACCCGGGGCGTGGCACAAAAATAACAAAGTCACCAAAGTAGATAAATTCCCCTTAATGCCTCCAACTTGGCCCACAATGTCCAATTATCCTTGGCTGGAGATCAAACTCTTCAAAAAATAGTCTACGCAGAGAAGAAATGCAGTCCGAACCCAAAATACAGATAAAGTAGAAACTAAAAAACCAACACAAACCACGCTGAAGTAATTAACATGACAGACCAGGATAATAACTTGCAGACTTCCAAAAGATAACGGGGCACATGCAGTTGGGAGGATGCCAAAACCCAGATAAGCCTCTACAAAAATAATGCACGCTTTGCTTCCAGCAACTTTGCCATGTGCAGTTAGCCCTTTTAAACAGTCTTCCCAGCTGCAGCACATGAAGGGGATCAGGGCCCTTTCCTCCCCGTAAACCATGTTGCTCCCTTATCCATTCCTCCCTTCATGCCCTAGGATGAAGAGGGCCTGGGTCTTCCTCTGAATGCCCAGCCGGCCTGTGCCCTTCCCCAGTTTCCTGCACAGCCACTGGAACCACACTCCCACTCCCTGTCAGCTGTTCCACGTCTCCCTTGGAATCCGAGTCCAACTGGGGCATGACAGTGGGATTTCCGAACCAGCCAGGAGTGGGGTTCTCCAAACTGCACAGAATCTTAGCTAGAGGCTCTCGTGAACCCCTGCGAGCCCCCAGCAGCCCATCCCTGGTCCCATCAGCTATGGAGTTTCCTTGGGTGAGATCTCAGAGAAAACCTTTTCTGACGAGAACCCTGCCTTGTGGGAAAGCATAATTTCATGTTTATATTTATCCTATCTGAATGTGTTGAATAAATAAAATAAATGACCGTGTTTTGCTAACAGCGGCTGCTGCTGTGTGTTTACCTCAAGGCCATCTTCACCCTCTTCTGCAGATGCAAAGGAGGACTTGAAGGTCACCTACTAAATATTTGCTGTCAAAATACTCCCAAAGCACAAGGAAGAACAGCCCTGTTCCATCCCCATCCACGCTGCTCGGTTTCTCCTTTTTTCTTTTTTTGTCTCCTCGTAGATTCTCCTCTCCCTCCTTTTCTCTGCCTCTTCTCCTCATCTCCTGAAGTTGAGAGGTGGCAAAGAGCCAAGCAGTGCCAGGCAAGCTGAGTTATTTCAGTCCCTGACTGGGAAGGTGGCAGCTCCACAACTCCCCCCCCCCGGCTCCTCACGGCCTGCCTTGGCCTCCCAAGTGAGAGACAGTTAGGTGATGGAGGACCGAGAAGGGGCAGGTCTTACAATTCTCTGCCCTTCTGGGGTTCCCACATCATCAGCTAGGTTGGAAAATGGACAGACCGCAAGACATGATTGAAACTGGAATCATAGAACCACAGAGTTCAGAGGTGGGATTCGGCAGGTTCTGGCCAGTTCTGGAGAACCAGGAGCAGAAATTTTGAGTTGTTTGGAGAACCAGCAAATACCACCTCTCTGACTGCCATGCCCACCAAGCCACGCCCACAGAACTAGTAGTAAAAAAAAATTGAATCCCACCACTGATAGAGTCATAGAATTATAAGAGTCATAGAGTCATAGAATCATAGGGTCATAGGGCTGGAATGGACAGCAGAACAAGGAAGAAGGATATGGAAGTCTGGGTGGACATAAGTTGAACACCACCAAGAGTGTGGTAGAATTGCAACAATAGCAAATGCAACCCAAGCGGTGTCCAAAGAAGTATAGTGTCCAGGTGTCTATGGAGATTCTGAGGTCATGGTTGTCCCAAAGGTGCTTTCTCAAGAGGTAAGGTGGGGAAGGAACAAAGGAAGTAAGAAAGAGAAGGAGGGAGGGAGGGAGGAAGAAATGGAAGTCAACCAGGTCATGGTTGTCCCAAATTCATTTTTTTTCAAGAGGCAACTGGACTTTCTGGTTATTCTTTGAAGACGTTTTGCTTCTCATCCAAGAAACTTCTTCAGCTCTTCTTCAGCTGAAGAAGCTTCTTGGATGAGAAGTGAAGCATCTTGAAAAAAAGCACCTTTGGGATAGCGTCCAGATCAAGAGCAACCACCATTTTCTCTAGTCTATTCTACATTGGTCACATCGCCGCGTCTGAGATGCTATACTTCACAAGAAGTTGGACAACCTCAGCATGCCAAGAAGGTAGCAACACAGAAATCAAACAACTAGGAAGAAAAAACTTGGCCAGAGCAGTTAGAGATCTATTTAGTTTGAAGAAGGTTGTGGAGAGAGAGAGGGCGGGGGGGATACATGTCTTCAGGCGTCTGAAGAGCTGTCATGAAGAAGATGGGGCAAAATCAATCAGACATCAAGACAAGAAATACCTGTTTTAAATTACAAGGAAGCAACTTTTGCTGCAGTATCAGAAACATTTAAATTCTTCAGCAGCCAGGCAGAACGGCCATTGCTGGCCATGTTTAAACAGAGACTGTTGAGGATGCTGGACTGCTAAGAATCTTGCTCTTCCCATAGGTTGGACTTTCAGGTGGGCTTGTCCCGTCCCAATTATGGAATGCATCTTCTCAATTTTTAAACCTGTGGCATTTTTTTGTCTGCTTTGGTGAATCACATGTCCTGCTTTGATCTCTCTAGCGATATTAAGAGAAGGGAAATCCAATAGTCAGGAGAATAGATAAACAGAGGATAGACTAATGGACCATTTGATTGTTTGGATAGCTTTCTTTCGCTCTTCTGACTCGGCAGGGAACAGAAAGCAGAAATATACATTCTATCTTCTTTTGGCTGTAAAGTAGGAAAGGATAGAAAACACAGATGCTGGTTGTCAGCCTAAGGCAGCGGTGTGGGAGTGAAATTGACACGACAGTTTATCTTTTCATTCTTCAGAAATTCCAGGCATAATTCACAGGTTGCAAATCTTTTCCCATTCAGGCTGAAATAGCCTCCCCCCAGCCTGGTGACCTCCAGATGTGCAGGGAGTGGAAGGCCCAGAATTTTCAGCCATCACAGCCTTCAAGCTCTAGAATAACCTTGGCTGGGAAATAGGGAGCTGTAACCCCCCCAGACATCTGGATAGTCTCTGCTGAAGACAAGATGCTATGGACCACTTCCAAGGTCTTCTTCAAAGCGATGGACATTCAGGGATGAAGGCTGCTGCTACTACATTCTCCCAACCTTCCAGATCAAACCATGGGCAGAAGCATTTACGGACATCTGGAAATCTCCGGATTTCCCGCTGATCCAAGAGTAACTTTTCTATGATGGGTTGCAGCCATTTCTCTTTTCATAGCCTGCAAAATTGCCCTTTTACAGTACAACACTCGATATCTGAAATGATACATTATTGAGAATGATTGGATAAAGTGTTCCCATGAAACTGATGACTACATTTTCTGGATGTACAATGCTGTCATCCTTCAAATCAGAGCAAGATGCAGAATTACTGTCAATTACCATGCAAAAGATGTTCTCCCTTATCTAGAACGGATGTTTAACTGAATCATCTTAGATGTTCACCGTGGAGATAATTGAGTCCAAGTTTCTACTCCTGTAGGGATCTGTTTGTGTGAAGAAGCTGCTTCAAAATTCTTGAGGGATGTTCAGCTTCTACTTCATAAACGTTGTCCATGCAGGAGACACCATGATCATGCTCCAAGATAGTCTGTTCCTTTAGGAAATTTATCTTGCCACTGAACTGAACTAATTCCATGTATTTATTCATTCTCAGTTCTGCTTTTCACTTTCAGCAACACTGAATGCGAATTCTTCACAAGAATCCAAGGCTAAGAGCAATCTAATTCCCTTACTGATCATCTGGGAGAATACAAATGCCTTGTTTTCTTTTTTATATAGCATGCAGCTGACAGGGTGATTTGATATGGGTGTGTAATTATAGCATCCCAACTCTTTGCCAGATAATGATTTTAATCGTCAGATAACAACAACAAACCAACATGATAGCGTATCATAATGTCACTCTTCTACTGTGGCATATCAAAAACAGGATTGGGGTGTGACTTTGCTGTAGTAATAATAATAAACCGATGCAACCATGAAAGGTGAATCAGAGTTATTTTTCATAGCTGAAATTGTTTTCCACTTCAGTTCAGTTTCAAAAATGCTGCTAGAACCAAGTGAGCTAATTGATATTCCTCCAGTGATAATGAACTCCGACTCTCCTCATGACATGACATAGAAAAGATGATGAGAATTGCAGTCCAGCAACATCTGAAGATCTGCATCCTGCTCACCCATCTTGGAGAAGAAAACTAGTTTGGATCCAGGTGCTTCTACACATCTCTCTTTCATTACGGAGTTCCTAAGCTAGTTTTTGTAGCAACCCCAATTTTTCATGAGAAGAAACCCATTTGCTCGGGACATATT
Organism: Notechis scutatus; assembly: GCF_049901735.1. Classification (NCBI taxonomy): domain Eukaryota; kingdom Metazoa; phylum Chordata; class Lepidosauria; order Squamata; family Elapidae; genus Notechis; species Notechis scutatus. The sequence goes on along the minus strand of NC_142015.1, from coordinate 25,483,785 downwards.
ATCAAGATGGGATAGTTGTTCCATTGGTGAATGTCCCAAAACCTAGAAGAAGACTTTGTAGAGTAGAATTATAGGATGCTCTCCATCCCTACTGCAAAATGAAGACATTGAATGGGATGGACAGTGTTGTTCCTACAACTGCTGAGGGATGTCTGGGAGATATGGTCAGAAAGATCTAGATCAGGGGTGTCCAACCTTGGCAACTTTAAGACTTGTGGACTTCAACTCCCAGAATTCCTCAGGTGGCTGAGGAATTCTGGGAGTTGAAGTCCACAAGTCTTAAAGTTGCCAAGGTTGGACACCCCTGATCTAGATGAACCTGGTCATGAGGATGCACTTGAAGTGTCTGCTTTTTATGGAGGTTCAAAACCCCTTGGCTTGCTTGTGGTTGTTTAAGAAGATAGATGTTCCTCAGCAAAGCAAAACAGTGTCTGTACCAGAACCAGAATCAGAGCTTAGGCTTTGTATGAACAATTCAGAACACGGGACCAAGTCTAGAAAGAAGATCACGCCAAGAGGATGAGTTGACACATGCATCATGAGTTTCATGAGTAAGACAACGGTCTCACTGATGGGACGCAGTCCTTGCCCCCTTCCGATCTACCTTCTCCATCCTTCCCTATGTGTTGGGAGGCAGTCAATGCCTCCCTTGAATGCATGGTCAGAACCACACTGGCACAAGGGCTCTCCTGTAAGTCATGCTCAAAAACATGAGCAACTGAGGTCATTACTCACATCCTTTGGGAAGTCCATACTTTTTTGTACACAATAATTGAACAAAGGTTTCATTTCCTGCGAGAAATAATTTGTTATCCGCTGGGGCTCACTGAAAATTTTAGCTTCTGGCTTTTTCTTCCAGCTCATTTCCCCCATTCTTCTGACACCCACACATCCCATTCCCATAGATTCTTCTGGAATCACTCCAGGGCCCTTGGAGCCAACCATAACCCTTGTGCCGTTGATCTGAGCTGAAACTAGAAGGCCAACTCTCCTTAACACAGTTCCCTTTTGTGGCAACGAGCTCACAACCACAGACCAGATACTCTGAGGAGGACTAAGCTCTTGATCCCCTGAAACTTAGAGATATTTTTGTCCTGGTGATGAGCCTTCACGAGGAAACTCAAGCAGTGGGTCACCTGAAACTGTTATATTACAACTTCAGTTGCCACACAGAAATAATGGATCAGAAAGGCATTTTCCTTAACACCCTTGAGATCAGAGGTGGTATTCAGCCGGTTCTGACCAGTTTGGGAGAACCAGTAGTGGAAATTTTGAGTAGTTCGGAGAAAGGGAACTTTATTGATTTTACTGAATCGTAGCCTGTTGGACTGAAGTTCTATGCTCCTTTTTGTCAAATAAAAAGAGAGCTTCACATTTGCAACCAGTACAGGATAAGGAGGTTTTGCGGTGTCCAACATCATCTGTGCAACCCTCAGAATTGCAGTGAATGAAGGACCTGGAAGAATTGGGCCATTTTCTCAATGCTAGGAGGGAAAAAACAAAAAAAGACTCTGCATCGGGAAAACGCATCACTACATCTTCACAATTATTGAATGCAAAGACACTAAATCATGATGTCCAGTTATTGGCAGGGCAGTTTGGGCCCTACAATTAAGTAATTGCCTTAGAAAATTAGCAAGAAAGGTTTGGCGGATGGAATTGTGTGCAATGCAGCTTGCTTTGAACCTCAAGCGCTAACTTTCCACCTGGAGGTAGCAAAAAAATAATGTCATATTGTCAAGATGTTGTGCTTTGCTTTGGCCAGCTGAGTCCTTTTGAGATGGCCCTGGTTATTGACTATCTGCCATTCAGTCATTTTGAGGATGCTACCTTGCAGACTTAGAACTGCTGAGTGGCCTCTTAGCTCCCATAAATATTGCACATTGTGACCAGCCAGGAAAGTAGGGGAGGGTTCTCCTGTGTCATCTCACTTTCTCTGGGCTAGGGGATCTGCAAATGTTGCCATCTGGGTCATTTAATCTCCCAGCTTCTGCTGTCTGGCTGGAATTCTGGCAAGTCACGGCATCAGCTGCCAGAGCCGTTCTCCTCCTTTGCATGAAAATGAGCAGAAATGAGGTTAAGAAGGCGGGAGCCTTTCCTTTGCAAAAGATGATAAGGAGATTGATCTGGGAAGTCCGTTCCCTTAGGGGGCAAAAAGTCAGAAATAATGGAGAATCGCCTTGGAGGCATCAAAGGGACCAGGAGGCGATGCTCTTGGGTAGTACGGGCTCTTCTATAGTTGATTGAATGGATGAAAACTAATCAAGGAGAGAAGCAACCAAGAACTAAGGAAAATTTCCTGACAGTTAGAACAATTAATCGGTGGAACAACTTGCCTCCAGAAGTTGTAAATGCTCCAACACTGGAAGTTTTTAAGAAGAGATTGGACAAACATTTGTTTGAAATACTACAGGGTTTCCTGCTTGAACAGGGGGTTGGACTAGAAGACCTCCAAGATCCCTTCCAGCCCTATTACTCTATGTTCTATGTTCTTTGTTTTGTTGAAGTCACATTTTTGCAGGGGGGAAAGCACTGCCAATGTGTGAGATCACCAAGTGAAAAGGAAAGTGTCAGAGCCTTTCTGACTCACAGACCCTGATGTAATGAGAGAGAGAGAGGGGGGAGGGGAGAGAGAGAGGGAGGGAGGAGGAGACAGAAAGAAAGGGAGGGAAGGAGAGAGAGGGGGGAGAGAGAGAAAGAGAGAGGGAGAGAAGGCACAGTCCTGGCACATCAGGATTTATGCTTAGCCTGGGGACAGAGGAAAAGATATCACAGTCAGCCGAATCCTGTCAGATTCTCCTAGTTTGGAGGTGAAGCCCATGGAAGCTGTTGCTGGGGCGTGATAAGGGAGAACCATCTAGGCACACCAAGACACTCTGGCCCAGAGAACAATAAAAGTAGGGATTTGTTTGAAAGAGATGAGAGAAGGCAAACAGGCAGAGGGGCCCTGAGCCAAGAACGCCATCAGCGAATCAAGGTGTGTCCTTAGATGCCTCTTACGTGCTTCCAAATAAAACTGTGAATGAATAAGACAGTGGCCTAGGAGGGAAGCGGGGGAACGCGATGCCAAACATTACCATAAATGCTGAAAGCATCTGCAGCAACTTCACAGGGTCTCTCTCTCTCTCTCTCTCTCAGTGTGTTAGGGTGGGTTGGAAGGGAGAGAGGTGGGGGAAGAAACTGGATGAAGGCAAAGGAGAAAAATAATAATGGCCAGAGAATACCACCAATCAGAAGGCCCGCCGAGAAAGAAAGTAGGGTACGGAAAAATGAATTCGCACCAACGATTTATACTCCTGCTACAGAAATATTAGCAGTGGAGGCTGATGGAGGTTAGGGTTTTTTTGTGTGTTTTGCTATATTTTTGGTCACTCTAGACTGGCCCCAAGTATCAGTACAGGGAAAGAGCCGCAACAGTTTCTCTCCGCGAAATGCTCTCTGGCTGCGAAATATAATCTTCTCTTTGGGTTGCTTTTATCCAGGCATAAACCTCTCCAAAGCCAGCTACAAAACTGGACATTCCCACCCCTCCCCCGGTAAAAAATAAATAAATAAGATGAAGCTCTTAGGTGTCTTCATCATTTCAGACAGAGGTTTGAGCATGCAAGTTTTTCTCGCTGCTGGGAGAAAAAAACACCAGGCGATTCAAATGAAGACAAGTTTTCTCTCTGCAAGGAATGCTTGTTCCGTGGGGATGAGTGGGCAGAGGGGAGTGAAAAGAGAGAGGGCGGGAATGAAGGAGAAATACCATGGAGATGTAATGTATCTGGATCTCCAGAAACCTCCATCAGTTTGACCACCCATGTTGTGGCAAACCAGAAAAAACAAACGCGAAGTGTCTCCCATCTGCAATAATATACACTAGTTTTTATAGAACATAAATGGCCTACAAGATATACAACATATAGAGATTGAAATATGCCTGTGGGTGGAGACGTTCAACTTGCAATTTATCCAGGTGGGATCTTGATCTCGACACACCTTGAGGCTGCCCCTTCTCTCCACAAAAATGAGTTTTGGAAGCGCCATGGAAGAATTGAACCCTGAGTAGATTAAATCCTAGGGAACCACCCTTGATCTTAGCCCAAAGGCCAAGGAACATGTCCAGGATCTTGAACTTCAAATCAATCTAAGTGGGGTTCTTGTCAAATGAGGTGCACAGAACGTCAACTGGATAGGCACAAGTGTATGAAGCAAGCTCTGCCTTTGTTTAAAAAAAAAATCTGCGAGTTTAATCTTTTTACTTGCAAGAAGGATTTTTATCTTGCTGTGCAGCACTTGGTAAGTGTCTCATGTTCCTGCAGCAAACCAGGATGTGCTCCAGGTGAACAGCATCCTTTTCTTTGCTCTTCCCTGCCAGTTTCTTTAAAAAAAACCTTGACTGGCCCCTTTGGAGCATAACAGGAAAGCAACTCCATGTGGCAATTGTGGAGGAGAAGGTATGGATTGGGTTTAATATGGTAACGAGGTGTTAGAAATTGTTTATACATAGCACCACAGAGCAAACAAAGAGTACAGTCACCATGTGCTTTACTGCTCAACTATTTTACAGTAACCATCTTGGAAAAATGGGTTGACAGATTAGTGGAGTTGGAAGGGACCTTGGAGTTCTTCTAATTTAGTCCAACCTCCTGCTCAAGCACGAAATTCTATAGCATCCCAGACCAATCCATTCTTGAAAATCTCGTGTTGGTGCATTTACAACTTCTGGAGGCAAGTTGTTCCACTGATGACTTGTTCTCAGTGTATTTCTAGGTTGATTCTCACGTTGATTAATTTCCATCCATAGGAAACTAATGGATATTTCTCAAACTCAGCAACTTAGAGTGGACTTCAACTCTCAGAATTTTGGAAGCTGAAGTCCACACATCTTAAAGTTCCTGAGATTGAGAAGCACTGCTCTACAGCATCGTGACATATGATATGTGGATACAGAGAGGTGCTCTATAAGGCAGAGAAGTTGAAAATGAACCATGAAATGGTTCTGAGAATAGATTTACTGAGTTGTATCTATCCTCAATAAAGTTCTGCAAATCTCACTGGCCTACAGCTTAGATCTGGAGCTCAGCAATTGCACCCTTGTTAATGTATCTCTGTAGCCTTGGTCTGTCCCAGCCCACTCCCACTCTATTCCTACCTGATCTTCCTCATAGTTTAATTTGCCACCGTAACACAGAGCTGGCTTTTTAATGAAAATAGTACTTAATCCTATTTGCACAAGGCCTCCCCTGGAGTTATTTTGAGGCCTCGCTCGACTACATATATGCCTTGAAGCCATTTTCAATAACTCAGGCAATTGCCTTTCCTGATTTGCAAGTCAAATCTAAATGCTATTGGGAGAACCAGACGTCTGCTCTTTCAGCTGCTTTCTGTTCCAGTTCACCTTTTTATGTCCACTTGGGTCAGTTTGTAGCTTCATAGATATACAGGTAATACTCGTTTAGTAACTGCAAATGGGACTGGCTACTCAGATGTTAAACACAGCAGTCACTAAATGAAACCTCGACTGGGCTTACGATCTTACTCCACCTTTCCTTTGCTTTACAGACCTGGGAAGGTAACACATGAGAGGATTGGTCCAAAGATCATCACCGCTGTAACTGCAAACGGTTGCTGTATGAGGCAGTCGCTAAGTGAGGACAATCTATATATCTTATTTTAAAAGTTTGTTTATTTGATTTCTGTAGCCATCCATCTCAACAAATGACTCTGAGGGTTCACAATTCTGAATCATATATTACAATTAAAATCATAAAAACTTTTTAAAATAAAAACACCAACAAAAAAACGGTAAAAAAAAAACCATTAAAATTCTAAAAAAGCATGAATATTCAATTTTAATGAATTTCCTACCTTTCCTCTAAATTGATCAGATGAAGCTTCTTGTATACCAGAGGCCTCCAAACTTGGCAACTTTAAGAGTTGTGGACTTCAACTCCCAGAATTCTCCAGCCAGGAGAATTCTGGGAGTTGAAGTCCACAAGTCTTAAAGTTGCCAAGTTTGGGGATCCCTGTTGTATACAATCTAGTGATAAAACTGCATTGGGAGTGCAGCAACCTAGAAATGCTGTACACATAAACCAATCGATCGGTCAATAAAATCAGTTAGCCAGCTGTTGGAAAACCTCATCAAAAACCCCTCACATGATTATTAAGTCCCAGATAAACGACTGTTTCGCTGTCCCAATCTCTGGTTCAAATGATTTTCTGGAGCCAGTTTAGAGAGCAAATACACAGCTCCCCTCTTTAAAGGCTCAAGCAACAGGTTTTAAATAGGATGCAATTCTTTTCAATCCATTTAACCGAGTCAAGATACTGGAGTAAGGGCACCTGTTCAAACAACACCTGGCTTTGCAAAATGGATAAATACAAACAAGAACAAGGGGCTGGTGGGCAGAGGAAATGAAAATGGAGGGGAGAAGCAATTTACTATGGACATCACTGAGAAAATTTTTTTTGTATTACAGCAGTGTTTTGCTGGGGCATTCTGGGAATTGAAGTCCACACATCTGCAAGCTGCCAAGGTTGAGAAACGCTGCTACGGGGTGAAGAAAAACCAAGATGTTTTTCTGTAACCATGGAATAAATAATGATCCCCTTTACATCCTTCATTTAAAATATTTGTCTTCCAGTTTCGCTGTCCCAAGCAGAAGAGTTTTTCCACGTTTTTCAGCCAACACAAAAATTAATGCTTCTGCAAAAGGGGGGCAGATCAGGGGGAAAAAAAACCCTGTATTTTATTGCTGACAACAGAATATTTGTATATATGGATTTCCTGAACAAATGAACACTTGTCCGTTCTACAAAGGCCAGAGGAATTGAAGAGAAATCTGGCCGGCGAAGCAACATAGCATAATGCTTAGCAACAGATCAACAGAAAGAGAGACTTTCTAGAAGAGATATTTTATTTCATAGCATACAGCATGACGTTTTTTGTAAATTATTTTCCGAAGAAATGAAAACATTTCCTGCCTGTTGGGAGAAGGAGTAAAATTTTAGTTCTAAACGTGGCTCTTCCAGAAAACAATCCCGTGTCCGGACGGTGTATATATACGTATCATAAAACAGTCATCATGTCAGAGTTATTTTGAAGCAATCTATTTTTAATGTCTTGCAAATAGTTCATCATGTCTGGCTTGCTTGCTTTCTACCGCCAGGTAAGAATTGAAATACTCCTCGGAGATGGCCTGTTTTCAGTGCTAAAAGTTCTTGCTGTCTGCTCCTTTATTTAGCATTTCTACTGCATGTCCAAAAGTTCATTTTAGGGTTGGAGCAGCCGGTAAAGATTTTACTTTTAGATGGAACAGCCGACCTCTCAGAGCATGAGAAAACAAATTTTTTTTTGCTGCTTTCTATTCCAGTTCACCTTTCCATATCTCCGTGAATAGGTTAGTATCTTCATAAATAGTGATAGCCCTCAATTTACAACAATTGAGACCAGAATTTCCGTTGTTAAGCAGGGCAGTTGTTAAGAGAGTCATATCTGATTTTACCCTTTTTTTGCCAAGCAAATCACTGCAGTTGTTAAAGTGTATCACATAGCTAAGTGAATCCAACTTCCCTTGTTGACTTAGCTTGTTGGAAGCCAGCTGGGAAAGTTGCTAATGGCGCTCACATAACCCCAGGATCCTGCAACGGTCATAAATACATGCCAATTGCCAAGCACTTACATTTTGATCACATGACCGGTTGTAAATCACTTTTTAAAATGGCATTTCAACTTTGAATGGTGACTAAATGAATGGTTGTAAGCCAAGAACTACCTGCATGACATTTAGGAATGGCAGTTGGGGCCAGCAACTCAGTTGTTAAGCAAAAACTGTTTTCTCAAGAAATGTTCTCATGGAATCCTAGAATTGAATGGCATGATTTAGGCTGCCCTCTATTCAATTCCTTGTGAAAACAGTGAATGGAATAATAGTGCAAAGGAATTGCATTTCACAATTTATAGAGACTGAAGTAGATCACAAAAATGCTGATAGAAGAGGATGTTTGTAGCTCAGGGTTGAACTGTGGGGTCCTTGGTGCTCTCTGAGCTTGGTTGTTTTCTTTGCAGATGTTCATGACCCAACTAGGCAACATCATCAGTGCTAGAAGGGAGTATAGTTTGCTCTCATTTTACATACTAGTGGCTTGCTCTGCCAGTGTTGGTGAGAGTAGACTTGGTGTTTCCTTGATTGGGCTGTTATGTGTGTCTTGGTAGTTGGCCTAGTGTTAATCTTGGCATTCATCTCATCTCAACTGGTGTTGATTGCTGGTGTTTAGGTCACACAAATGCACTGATAAAGACATTTTCCAGTCAGAGTTCTTGCCTTTTGTTTGGTGCATATATTTACTAAGTAGCATTCTACATTTGGAGTCCATGTGTCCTTCAGTATTATGGCTAGGAGGCATCTGGTTGGCCTTCAGGAAAATAAAATACTAGATTCTGGTCACAAAAGAGCTTCCCTTCTTAAATTCCTTTTTCTTAACCGAGGATGTTTTTGTTGATCAGTGTGCTATAATTAGTTTAAGGGCACGCAATGCTAACATAAGGAATATTATTCAAATATATTGCTCTCAGTCACGGAAACATGAATTATTAAACAGAAGGCTATTTGGTCTTCTAATCCCCCCCCAAAAAAAAATGTTGTATGCACCAGACAATTTCTCCTGCCTTGCAGATTTAAAGTTTGCTATTGAGGGTTTTAAGAATGAAGAAATGGAACAGGTTTCTTCCTCTGGATAAGTTGGCATCTACAATGCTTGCTTTCTCTTGCAGTCTTAAGTTGTTCCCACCTGGTAGTAAATAGGTATAGTGTATATGGGAAGTCCGTGAATATTTATAAGCACAGAACATAACTTCTCGTTCAGAGAACTTTCACATGAAAGGAGGCTATCGGCTCTTTAAAGGATCAGAGCACAGAACTTGGAAAGCAAGTTTTAAACTTTCTGAAGAAAGGAGTGGGCTGTTATTATGTGGGGGAAGCAAGCTTACAGCCCGGCTAGAAATTCTTTGGTGCAATTTAGCAGCTTACTTAGACAGCCTTGGATGCTTCTATAAAGCTCAAATGCTGACATCGGGTTAATCAAATCATTGTAGCTTAAGCCAGGAAAACATCAGGAAGGGGGAGAAAAAAGATTAATAGGTGTCCTCTTGAGATTTTTGGAAAAACTTTTACATGCAGTTATTGCTCCATCTTGTTGGGCTTTCAGGGTAGATAAACAGGCAACACGACTAGATGAGCTAAATCATGTTTTGTAAGATTACATGAACAGTCTGAAAATAATAATAATAAAAACTTTCCACTGTCCTTTTTAATTGCTTGATCTGTTCAGGTGGGTCCTTTCTCAGTTTCTTCCTCTAACCATTAAGCACTTGTGGGTTCCTGCCCCACTTCTCTGTTTCCTAGACAGCATTCTTCTCTCTTCAACGTCACCCACATATTCCATCACCGTTTAGAGGCAGTTGGCCTAAGAATACCATTGGTCTCCTTTCCTATGCCCAGATAAGAGTAGTTTGCCCTCGACTCTATCTACCAGTTGTCCATGGGGACCGGAGAATAGTTGGCTAACTCTAAAAAAGCCTTTAGAAGTCCAGCAAAGGCTAATTTGGGGGCTAATTTTAAAACAAAAGCAGATTACAGATTAACGGAGTTGGAAGGGACCTTGCAAATCATCTAGTCCAACCCCTCACCCAAGCAGGAGACCCTACACCATTTCTGACAGATGGCAGTCCAATCTCTTCTTGAAAGCCTCCAGTGATGAAGCTCCCACAACTTCCGGTGGCAAGCTGTTCCATGGGTTGATTGTTCTCACTGTCAGAAAATTTCTCTCGGTTGAATCTCTCCTTGTCCAGGTTCTATCTATTATTCCTTGTCTGGCTTTCGGGTGCCTTGAAGAATAGGTTGGCCCCTTTCTCTCTGTGGCAGCCCCTCAAATATTGGAGCACGGCTATCATGTCTCCCCTGGTCCTTCTCTTCCCTAGACTAGCCATGCCCAGTTCTTGTTCTTCCAAGTATTTATGCATCTTTCTGGCTAGTCCTTTTGGGTTTTAACTTGGTATGTCGAGCACAAGAAAATTAGCGAGCATGTTTCCACACATTACAGGTCAAACCAAACATATGCAGTAAGTTCAGCTTTTCCTCCCTGGACACACGTCCACTGGAGACTTTGGGGAGGCATCCCGCCATCGTCCTCTGTGCTTCCAACGCGAGCAAGGGAGTTTCCCCCTTGCCAGAGCTGCCTTTCCAGACTCCAGCTACTCTTCCGATGACAATTCGGCTCCAAGGCTCTGTCTGCGAATGTGCCAAGTTCCGTTCTTGGCATGCATCGGAGGAAAGACTTGAAATTAACAGTAGCTCCTTCCTGCCTATCAACCAGGTGGCGGAAACTGAGCTGAGAATAAATATTCCATCCTTCTGGCAGTTTTGCTGAAGATCTTGTGGGTTCTTTCCTCTGTTTTGCCAACAAATTTGGTAGGAAAACTCAACACGGTTACAAGGTCTTTGACTTATGACCACAAATGGGACTAGAACATCCATTGCTAAGTGAGATGATAGTTAAGTGACTCATGCCCGATTTTATGACCTTTTTTTGATATGGACATTACGTGAATCCAACTTTTCCTATTAACTTTGTTTGTCGGAAGTGAGTTGTGGATATTGCAGATGGTGATCATATCACCCAAAGACTTTATAACCGTCATAAATGCACCTTCTTCTTCCTAGCTTCCTAGGACCCAGGCAAGAATTCGAGTTTGACATGTCTGGAGCCTTCCCCAGAACTGGGGAAGCTGTTTTTAACCTTCACAGAAAGGCTAAATAAATAAATAAACAAACCAACCAACCAACAAACCGACCGATCGATCAATAAATAATAAAATCTCCACAGGGTGAGAAAACTGTGTGAAATTTGAAATAATTTTTGCGAAAATATATGCCTTAACTTTTGCAAAAAAGCCTTCCTACATTTTTTTTTAAAAAAATCAAATTAACTTTTTAAAATTAAATTAAATTAATTTTTTCAAAGCACTTTTTTTAAAAAAAATGCCCTATTTTTAAAAAATATTAAAAGCTATGTCAGATTAAAGAAGACCTAATGGCTGAAGAATAAAATATCACTAGATTAATAACGGATTTACCACAAACACTATATTTAAAATTCATTATTTCAGCTATTATTTTCAGGGCTCCCAAGGCTCCGCCCCCTCGGAGGCGGGGAAAAAGTGAGGAGCGCCCCTTCCCTCGAATCACGTGACCTACTCGTTCCCGCCGTTCGCCTCTGGAAGCCACGCCCCTCACGCTCCCTCCCCCCCCCTCCCGCTCGGAGCGACGTCAACCGCCCGAAAGGCGACTTTCAAAACGGACCAATCGCGGCGCCGGCAGGGCGAAAAACAACAGCCGCTGCGGCCAATGACGAGAGGGAAAACTCAACGTCCCTCGGGTTTGCGCTCGCTGATTGGACGTCGTGGCTACCGCTCCTCCCCTCCAAGATGGCGGCGCCCAGCAGAAGAGAGGCGAACGCTTAGTGGGGAGTCGGTCGTGGCGCTTGAAGGGGCAGTGGTCGCTTGCGCCCCTCGCGGCGGGCAAGGAGGCAGCCCCCACCCCGGCTTGGCGAGGCGGAGGAACGAGGCCGCGGCCTTCCGTGTGGAGGGACTTCACGGCGGGGGGGGGACGCCCCCTGGGGGGGAGGGGATTCCCGTGCGCCCTCCCCTCCCCCACTCCAGAGCCCCCTCCTCAGTAGTTTTGGGGCGCTCTTCTTGCGCCCCCTCAAAGAACCCCTTTTTCGACCTATGGCATGACCTCTTGCAACCCCTCTCCCCATTTTGAAAGGGGTCCCAGACTGAACTGAATTAAAAGGCTGGACTGGCAGCTTCTCTGGACAGAAAGCAAGAAAGAGTCACGTTCAAATACATTTCAGCAAGGAAGACCCCTGGGGGGGGGGCGAGAAGAGAGGAAAAATCATTCCCCCCCCCCTCGAAGAAGGGGAGGGGTCTTTCCCAGGCTTCCATGGACAGGGCCTAGTGGTTTGCAAGCCCCCATGCCTCGATTTGAGGCAAGGACTGGCCTCCCTTTGGGGAAAGGAATTGTCCACCTGGGGGAGCCTTAATTTGGACCGGCCGCCCCGTTTGCCCAGCAAGCAAAGACTTTTGCAGGACTTGGTTGCCAAAGCGTTATTTTTTTCACCCCCTTAACGTAGAAAATTAGGGAGCAAAAACGCACAACGCGCCTCTCCTTCCTGCTGACTTTAAGAAGCTGGGAAGTCGGCCTCGGCTGGTTCTTGGCCGCGGCTGATTCTTCAAGAGCTCCGCGATGGATCTAGTGTTCCTGGTGATCAACGGCATGGGGATAGTGTTGGATCTGCTGGTAATCCTGCTGGACATCAACTTCTTCCTCGTTTCCAGCTTCCTCTCCATCTTGATCTGGCTCCTCGCCTTCGTTTACAACCTGCCCAGTGCTACGGTGGCCTGTCTGGGCCAGTTCTGGAATGGGATCCTGGTCGTTGTGCTATGCATCCTGGAGGCCTTGTCCTACTTGACCCTGGGGTCCGTGCACGCTGTCCTCAACTTGTTGAGGGGACTCTGCTCCAGCATGGAGAGTTTGAAAGTCTTGGGCCACCTGTTCACCCACCTGGGCTTGAGAAGCAAAGAAATTGTGCACCGAGGCTTCTGGAACCTGATTGGCTCTGGTCAGACGCTTCTGAGACAGATGTGTGAAGTCTGCGCCATAGCCATGAGCCTTGTGGCTTACTTCATCAACAGCATAATCAACATCTGCCTCATTGGAACTCAGAACCTTTTTGCGGTGGGGCTGGCCCTGTGGGATACTATAGTTGGCCCCTTTCTGAGGATCACGGACCTCCTGGTTGCCTTTCTCGCTCGCCTCTCCAGCAGTGCCATTGCTACGGCCATTCTCCTGTGGACTCCCTGCCAGTTGGCCGTTGATCTCCTGGCCTCAGTGAGCAAGCTGCTGATCAATGTCTTATTTGTCAACCTGTATGGCATGGTATTGCTGTCTGCAATTCTTGTCATCAGCATCTTCATCCTGAACCCTCAGCTGACTTGGACCCTGGCAAACCAAGTGGCCGACTATTTGAACACGATGCCTTCCTACCATCGCTTGCTCAGGGACATGCAGCGCCTTTATCACATCATGCTCTTGTCCTTGGAGATGCTGTTGAGCTCTCACACCTGGCGTAGGTTGGCAGACTGGGGTCTTGAGGTGCTTAGTTGGAACAGGAACATCTGGGCAGCTGACCAGCAGGGAGAACAGCAACCACAGCTGGTGCTTGAAGCTCCCCAAGAAAGGGCAGGGGGAGCTGCCGTGGCACAGAGACTGGCTCTAGAAGAACCATATCCACGGAGACAAGGGCCAACTGGGACCCCACGTCCCCGCCAAAGAGGCAGCAGGGACCAGACCAGAATGGACAATGATCTGGGAACAGCCACACAACAGCCTCAGGGGGAAGGACCAAGTGCCTCCCAGACCAAAACTGCAAAAAAAGAGCAGCTAAATGCTTTGGAAGAAGACAACGACCCTTGGCGGCTTCTTAAAGAACAAGAAGACCGGAAGAAGTGTGTCATTTGCCAGGATCAAACCAAGACAGTCCTCTTGCTGCCCTGCCGGCACCTTTGCCTGTGCCAAGAATGCACTGAGATCTTGCTGCAGCAGGCCATCTACCAACGCAACTGCCCACTATGCAGACAAATGATCCTGCAGACTCTCAACGTCTACCTGTGAGCTCTGCGAGAAGCAGCTTTTTGCCAAAGCACAAGAGGTCCCTGGCCTTTGGACCTCTGTAACAGCTGGTAAAGGCTCTCCGTGTCAAAACCCACCCCCTTTTAAAAAAATTCCAGGGACACTAGTTGCAATTAGCGGAACCTGAAAAATGCTATGAATTGTTTTTTGCACTTCTGTTTTTATGGTTTCTTGCTTTCATAAGGGAAAAAGAAAACACCCCAATTGCTGATCACAGTTAATAGTTGGGAAACTTCCTGTTGTGAGAGGTGATGGTGAAATCGTGCCCATATTCAGATGTGAGGCTAAAAGAGTCTAATGGCTGTTTTTCATCCAGAGCACAAAATGCACAGGTGCTGGATTCCTGATATGTTGGGTTTTCTATCAATTGGTGTTTGGAACAAAGATGTCTGTAGGGGACATAGCTGATAAACAGGACTGAAAATATGAATAAGATAATTCTGCCTCTATTATTGGAGTCAGAATGTCTCCTGCCACTCTTTATTTTTTAAAGTTCATTGTAACTTCACCTCTGGATAGTTTTATTGATCTCTGTAGAACATTGCCTGACTCATGTAACACACTTATTATTAAGTTCTGCTTCTAGAGAAGTCTATACTTCCAAACCTTGATCTGCAAGAGTTTGGTGCTACCCACCGAAGGGGATGTTAACCTAGTGTGCATTTATCACAGCCATACATTGTAAAGTTTCACAAGGCACAATTAATGTTTTAGATTATAGTTCTTACTGACCATCTCGATGTCCAGTTTTATACCATGAGTCCAAATATTATTTCCAAGACTCTATGTATGTTTGTCCAGATTCCTGAGAATATAAGCTGGACACTGTGTAGCTGTGACAGCAGGTAGATGCTTCATAGATTAGTTTATTACACTTACGGAAGATCGTATTCTACCTATCAGCATGCAATTTCCACAGGTTATCTATGCAAAATAGTACATTCCAGCTCTGTTGCACAACTAATTCCCTTCCCTCCTCTTTGGAGGATAATTTTGGGAACCTAATAGCACCAACTACAGTTTGCTAGCTAGCAAATGGCTCTTATAAGCAGCAGTGGAAGGTAAAAGTGAAATGGATGGGTTTGGCCAGTGAAAAGGCTTTTTACGATTCCTAATCTGAACTGGTTTTAGAACACAAAGTAAGTTCTTGATGTCATAATTTAATTCTGGAAAGCAGAGTTGCTGGGGCTTCTAAGGAGACATTGTCAATCAGGGGTGTCCAACCTTGTTGGCTGGGGAATTCTGGGAGTTTATGTCCACAGGTCTTCAAGCGACCAAGGTTGGGTGCCCCTTTTGTAGATCCTGCAAGGGTAATTCTAAGTAAAGAAGGCAGTTGTGGTTACAGTGGTTTGCTTGACTTTTGGGTGAAGAGAGATTGTTGTTTTGAGAGGCAGTCATTAAATATCAAACAGGATTGCTTCGAAAGCCAGCCCTGAGTGTGCCAATTGTTGGGCGATAAGTGCACCCACCTAGTAGAATCAGTTGTTTTCTTTAATATTTTAATTGGAAAAAACATCTTCAGGCTAAAATCCTGAAGATATTTGTTCTGTTTTTTGTTTTTTGTTTTGGAATGGCTGAATTATTGATAGCTGTTCCTTCTCTAAATGGAACTTGGTTGAAACCGCAGCGCACAATGGCCGGATCCCAGCTATGCAAATGGGCCAAATTGAAGTAGCCTTTGCAGAGGTGGGGGTTTGAGAATGTGGCACACTTGCATGGAATCCAACCCTGTTGATTTTAGGAAGTGTATCTTTTCCAGGAAGGTTTGCCGAGAAGGCTAAAGCATCCTGTGGAAAAGTCGGGTGCCTCTAACACAGGCTGGGAGGGCAGGGCTCAGCGTCTGTCTTGAGTAACGCATTTTCAGAAACTCTGCTTTTGAGATTGTTGCTTGACGTATCTTTGGAGATTGTGCAATTCAAGTCCAAAGCCTTCAGGGCACTAAACCTGCCTTTGCACAAAGCAGATTTTTCCAGCATTAAAAAAACAACAACAACCAGAGTTCCTATCCTGCTAGACTGGGATGCCAAAGTCAGCTGTAAACATTCTCAACAGCAGGTTTTGAATGTGTGCCATCCAAATTCAAGGAAGAAATCTCTCCGTTGAGAAGATTTATCATCCATTTGCAAGAGGAACATTGTATAAAGTGGAATTTGCTGCTGTCTGTGTTTCTCTGGCTACAGGTGTATAAGGATCACAGCTTAGGCCTCTGCTGTCTTTTGACCAATCTTGGCTACATTTTTCACCTACCTGAACCATTTGTTTTCTTCCTTCAAAACAAAAGGAGGAGCTATTTTTATTCATGGAGGCAACTGGTTTTATTTTTTACTGCATCCGCAGCCAGGGAGACATTAAAACCCCAGCCATCATCTATGCTGGTTTTTAATTTTGTTTTACTTGAAAATAAAGTTGTTTTCTTTTTCTAATCTGATTTTAAACCTTAGAATTAAATTGGCAAAACAGTGCTTGACTGTAGCAGAGAACCGAGTTCCTTTTATTTTGGGAAAAGCTGCAGGATTCTCAGGAGTTGGAGGGGTAAAATGAGGGAATTGACCAATTGCTAAACTGAGTGCCTTAATGCTGGCAGTGCTGAAGGCCTGTGCTTGTGTGCATGCAAAGAAGGGGCTGTTCAGGTCAGGGAAGAGAAATCCAATGTGAATAGCAGCAGGCTGGATCCAGAGATATAACTGGGGTTAACATCATAAATAAAATAGGCTTGTACAGCTTCCAGATGCAAGGAGGGACTCCTCTTTTTATAACACACATGCTTTTTGTAAATGCTTCTTATAAATTAAAGACGGGGACTCTAAACAGACTTCCACCACCCAGGAGCCAAGTAGAGGTGATGGTTTAAAGCAGGGGTCTCTCTCCAGACTTGGGAACTTTTAAGACCTGTGGACTTCAATTTCCAGAATTCCCCAGCTGGCCATGCTGGTCTAGGAGTTTTAAGTCCACAAATCTTTAGAATTGCCAAGTTTGGAGACCTCTGCGTTAAAGGCTTCTAGTGCCCCACCTGGGACAGCCCAAAGACTTAGGTTCATCTTCTCTAAAGGTTACTAGGCCTGGGAGGGTAATGCTATACCATCCTCCTGAATTTACCTGGGTTCAGGGTTGGGAGATGTACCTTGTTGTTTAATCCAGTCCTTTTTACCTGCAAACGAGGAAGGGCGTTCTCTCTTTTTTTTTTTTACGTTTGATAAGGCTTTGCGCATCCTGATCTGTACTTGAGGATTTCAGAGAAGTTAGAATAAAATATATTCTTCCTTGCCTGTCTCTGAAGAATGTCCTTTTGGTTTTATTCAGCCTGTGAATGTTTATCATGTGCAGGTAATTCCACGGTGCCGACCGTAGAGGTAAAGTTGGAGAGAGGAAAAGATAAGTGTAGTTTTAACAGCAGAAGTGCCTGCTCTGCTTGTAAAGAGGCCGCCGCTTCCTCCTAATCTGTGCCTTGTCCAATCTGCTACGCATTCCGACCCCCTTCCTGTGCGTTGTTGTGTTCTCACAATCCGACTGCCTCTCTGGAGGGACCATTTGGTTGCTTGGGTGAACTTCGCATTATGTAAACAACTTGACCAATTAAAAAAAAAAGCTTTTTTCCAGAAAATATATTCTGCTACTCTTTTTCTTTCCTAATTTTTTTTTTTTCAAGAGACAACACACTCTGGGTCCTTTTTAATTTCTAAACATGTGGAAAGTTCTTTATGCTTTCCGGGCCAACAGGTTGCAGAAAGAACGTGGCTTGGGAAACGCGTGGGAATCCCAGCTAGGTTGAAAGATCAGCCTTGGGCAAATCCCTTGGGAGCTTCTGATTAGTTGAGCAAATCCCATCTACTGGATTCCTATAATATGCCATGAATCATTGCTTATCAAACACAGCTAGAGAAGGCAAATCAAAAGTACATAAAAGGCAGCTTTAATTCAATTATTTGGTAATTCGATCATATCGGAAGGAAATTCATTTTCTGTAGCTATTGGGGGTTGTAACGTCAGTATCCTTTCCTTCAGAGGGTTCCAGCATCTGAATGAAGCTTTGAGGTTGGTCCTCCCCATTCCTGGTTTTTATCCCTAATCTGTTAACTGAAAGGGAGGGTCCTTTTTCTGTATCTGTTTGAACCATGGTGGCACAGTGGTCAGAGTGCAGTACTGCAGGCTACTTCGGCTGTTGCCAGCTGCCTGCAATTTGGCAGTTTGAATCTCACCAGGCTGAAGGTTGCCTCAGCCTTCCAGGCTTCCGAGATCGGTAAAATGAAGACCCAGATTGTTGGGGGCAAGAGGCTGACTCTGTAAACCGCTCAGAGAGGACTGCGAAGCACTGTGAAGCAGTATATAAGCCTAAGTGCTATTGCTATAGTGCTATCTTGGGTGCAGCTCTGAGTTAAATTCCAATAATTGCTTCTAGAAGGGGAAAATCCCTTTTGAAGCACAGCTGAAATCCAGCCAAACCAGATCATGAGGGTTGGGGTGGCCAGTGCGAGTCTCTGCAAAATTTGCCCAAGATGGCAAGAACCAAGTCAAGTGAGTCACTGGAATTCTCCACTAGACAAATCAGATTGGGATTCGAAGATAAGCGGAGAAAAATGCTGGTGAACTTACTAAAAACACACACTCAACCGGTGAAAACATTTATGATAGAAGAGTTGCAATCTCGGTCTCCTAAGTTATAATAGAGCTTATCCTTCAGCAAGGTCTTTAAAATCGCCAGCCTGAATTGAGAAAACTTGAAGAGGAAGCTTTAAGTCTTTTGCTGAAGTGGGTTGTATTCTGCCCCAGTTCCCTCCCTCTAATCTGATGACATCAACTTTGGGAAGTTTTCCTGGTTTTGCCCCCTCTTTGCTGTTTTCTAAGCATCTTTCTGCAAGAAACCCCATCTTCAGCCATCAAAACGAAACACGACAAGCAAAAAAAATGTAGGCGCATATCTGACCGATTTCATCTTAAATGAAAGAATCTGAACCGGACATCAGAAGAACTTTTGAGACATAGCAATCTGTTGAGGTAATCAACACACATCCGAGATAACCCTGATTTACAGTTTGTGAATTAGAACAGCGCGTCCTTTCGAAACTTGCCTCTGTGCCCTCGCTGATATTCCGTATAAAAAGCCATGTGGTTGGCTAATGACCTCCTGAACCGCTCTGTGGAAATTTCCTGAGGATGATTACAAGACCACAACAGAACATACGCAGCTTATCTTCAACAGAATCACTCGCTTTCTGCCAGAGAAAACACGGTCTGTTGAGCACCCTTGGCAAGAGATAGAGACTGTCTTGGGGCACAGCTGGAAACTAACCAAGGAGAGAACCAACCTACCACTGAGGATAAATTTCCTGACACAATTAATCACTTTCTTCCAGAACTTGTGGGTGCTCCAACACTGGAGGTTTTTAAGAGACTGGACAACCATTTTATCTGGAACAGTGTAGGTTCTGCTTGAGCAAGGGGTTGGACTAGAAGACCTCCAAGGTACCTTCCAATTCTTTTACTGTTACTCAAGCCTCCCCATTGGGGCTACTCAAACAATATAATGCTCCCCCTCTGACTGAAGAAAGCTTTGGATGGTACACGGTTGTTCCTTCTTGCCTCTTAAGGCCGCTTGGCCCCTGAAATATCAGTCAATTGGTTTTCTTAAATCATAGCCATTAAACCAAGAAACCCAGCATTTCCCAAATACATTTGTCACTCTGCTGTAGTTACTTGTTGCACCACATTCATTGCATAAACCACAATTGATGGGTCCATGCCTTCATTCTTCCATTCCCTAAAGTTACAAATAGGCTTTAATTTACGACCATTCAATGTTATGACAGAGTCTCCAAAAGCCACTTATGACCTGATTCCAGAGTTCTGACAGCCGCATGCACACTCCTGGGGTGTCACATGACTACATTTCGGCAACCACTTAGCAACGGGCTCACCTTTATGGCTGATTGCAACGTTCTACAGTCCCATGACTGATTTATAACATTTTTTTTGCCAATTTCCGGCCTTTTCAAGTGTTTTCTGACAAAAAAACAACAACAACACCCATAGGAATATAATAACTCCCTTAACGGCTACAAAAAAAGTGAAATCGCTTCTGGTCACGTGACTGCTTCAATCACCATTGTGAGTGACAGTGGAAATCCTAGGCTCGCTTATGGTTGTAAGTTGAAGACTACCAGTATAGCCTGCTGCATTGGATATTCACTGGCTACGTGAAGCTTAGTATGATGCGTAAGACAGAATGATATCAGTGAACCACCAATCAAGGGTTGAAGAATTAGGTTCCAGTGTGTTTGTGTGTCTGTTTCTCTCTCTGTCCCTGCAGGGAGGGAACTATTTTGTCCTTAAAATATTTTGGTCCCAATTTCGTACCACAGACATCAGTATCACTGCAGCCTCCTTCCTCCAAACACCAGTTCTGGGGTTCATACATGCAATTAATTCTTCCACCACTGCATCAGCAATCCAAGATCTACATAAATTCCCATGAGTGACCAAGGGAATTCTGGAGGAGGAAACTGTCTTTGTGCTGGGCAGCGTAAGGTCGTTTTCCTCCACTGCAGCCTTTCTCGATAAACATTCCTCCTTTTTTTCTCATCCAGCTGAAAGCCCTTTTTGGAAAAAAATTACATTTGGGGGGGATACGAGTTCAAATATCAAATCCTTTTTTTTTCCTCTGGATAAACTGTCCTCTTCCTCATTCTATATCTGTGTCTATTTATAATGAGGGTAGAATAAGTTCTAGTCCTTGTGGAATTGACTTTTTTTTTTAAAAAAAAATAACCCTTTCAAACTTATGGGAACAAGATTTTAAAGCAATCCTCAAAACATATCTGATTTGGCACTGAATCAAGAACATTAAGCGGCTTGCGACAAATCCTTGCCTTTTTGCCTTGTGTGTCTGTTTATCCTAGATGGTGTTTTGCAAACAGGTGACAATCACTGCTGGGATTCCAAGTTTCCCTGCCATATTTCTCTTCACGGCTCTATTTCCAGCAGCTATAAAGCAGAGCTGGGCACTTAGTTGTGAGCCAAGGTTGTGTTTGCCATAATCCATGAGGTTGTTTCTAGGCGGCGCTTCCCATGGTGTATAACCTGCGTGGGCGCTTAGGCCACCTGCAAATAAATGAGATGGTCAAAACTGTCACCTGTTTGGCTAATCTTTGGAAACAGCTTAGTTGAGGATACTCTTTTTGGACCTTCTGTTTCCTGGTCCTGTCTTGCCATAGCAGAGCAGGGTGTCCATAGAGTGTAGCCAAAATCATGTTCGTGGCCTGCCCAGGGCAAGAAAGCTTTCCCATTTCTATGGGCATTGGATATGCGGCACACTGCTGGATTGCTGTCCTCTCCATGCCTAAGATGTGGGAAGAGAAAGAATGCCTTCCACAGAAGAGGACCACAGAAGAAGACATGTCAGCCAACATCTCACCGATGTTGAGATTGAGCATTCAAGAGCGAGGAAGGATGAAAATGTTTCTATTTTCTTGGATATAAGTAGTTCCTGACTCACTTGAGAGACGAAAGAAAAGGAAGAACTGGTGAGAAGATGATGGGGAAAACTTTATGCTGTTGACTGAAGTAACATTGTTCTGCTGATGCTTGTGAATCATTGGTTGCTATCATGCAGAAATGACAGATGAAATCACTTAATGCCTGAATGTTCACCAGCTGCCCATTTGTTCCAAGTTGTCACTAATATTCTGCAGAGAGAAAATTAAATATTTTTCTCTTCCAGAAACTCTTGTTAAGTCAATGTTTACTCATTGCTCGGTTCCTCTACAAGGAACAAGAGGCGGAAAATACCGATAGATACTGACATGTAAATCCTTTTTTGGAAAAAGTTCTGAACTTTCGATTCCGGAGCACAAAGCAGCCATTAAATAGCTAACCGTCCTCAGTGATGGAACATACCTTGATGGATAAAAATGGGTTTTCTGCACAATCTGGGGCAGGAAGGCGAGTGAGAACTTGACCTCTTCCAGTTTCTCATGAAGTCTTCTCTTGCAGATCCACCGTGAATGGTTTCTGCAGACCTGGAAAAGCCACAAATGAGCTACTCAACATTTGTACATGTTATGAGCGGAGTAAATTAGCAACAGAGTTTTCCCTTGCTGGTTTTCCACAGGAAAAGTTGAGACTCTTCAAAGCTGTCCCAGATACATATTTTTCTCCTGGGACGGAAGAAGATATGCAGCTGGGCCTCCCAACAGAGAGAGGTTCCCTTGTGGGAATGGGATGAGAGAGATCCAGTCGGACATCCTCGCTCAAATATTGGAGCCCCCTGAGGGATTTGGGGGGACTTTGCTCCAACTTTGATTTTTCAGCCCATGCTATCTTGCAGAATTATTAGTGTTAAACCAAAGGTAATGAAGCCTTGCCCTGCCTTATCAGTACTGTAAAAACTAGGTAACACCATGGGAGTAATAATAAAGGTGTCAAATCCACCTTCTACCATCTTGTAGCCATAGCGCTCAAAAAGTTCTTGAGAACTTCCAAGGACGCTTTCAGAAGAGACAGTTAGTTGGCTTCCTATCTATCCGGGAACTAACGTGGCCTCAACTTTAATGTCATGTAAAAGGAAGATGGCTCAAATCATACGATTGTGGCCATCTTGATGTTTTGATTGCCCCCATCCCTGCAGACCATCCCTGTTGGCAGAGATGGAGAATCACAAATTTTGCCCCAAGTTCTGTGCCAAAGGTTGAATTCCATGCCTGTTGTTTTGTTTCAAGAAAAATAATAATCCCATTTAATAGAGAACTGAGTCAGGCGTCTTGCTCCATTTGTCTCCCCTGTGCAGCGTCCACCCACCTAATTTATCCCCCCTAAGTCATTCTTTTCCACCCACCTCAAACCTCCTCTCTTTGTTTGCAAAATTGGAGACCCGGCTGTCAAGGGAGGACAGCACAGACAAGCGCAGGTGGCTACTTTAATGAGGAAGGAGGTACTTTCAGCACCATTGGTCTGTTAGCCATTCAAGGCAGCAGATGCCAAGCTGAACCCCTCCCAGCTTTGGGGCATCTTCTCACCCTCTAATCTCTAAATGAGGGGGGAGGAATACCTCTAAGCTCAAAACAAGGGAATAAGTTAATGAGGCTTTCCTCAGCTAGGAGAAAGCAGCTGAGCCACAAAGCTAGCAGCAAAGAGGTAGATTTCCACCCCCCCCCCCAAAGTCTGCATCAAACCAGAAGACTTTCATGTGGTGGATTGAAGACACCAACTTTTTCAGGTGATGGAATTGGAGACCCTTTTTTCTTTGGACACAAAAATTTCAAACCCTCCAACAATCGGAGAATAAGTCAGATCTTCCTGGCCCCAAACAGAATTGTTCATATCAATTGGATTTCGCCTAATCTGTATTTCAGGCAGTTCTGCAACTGAGTGATTGTGACCAGGCAGGATTTTCAGTATGGTCCAATTTGTTACAGGTTTTAGATCCTGGTTGCTTCCATTCTTGATATGGACGGAGAAGGAGAGGATGTTTGGAATGGAGGGAGGGGAAGATGTGGTTGAGAATGAAATGGGGTGGTTATTGTGGGTGGGTGTATAGGGAGATGTGAGATGGGCTCTGCAGAGGCTCCAGGACAGAAAACATAGCCTTTCTTTGTTACAGTCCTGGCTCAGAGCTATGCAACGCCCACGTCATTTGGGACAGAGGCCCTTCGTCAGCCTTGACCCCATGGGGTGCTTTTATTTGACGAGATCATTCCTGCTGAACCAGAACATAGAACACAAACAGAGTTGGGACCTTGGAGGTCTTCCAGTCCAACCCTCTGCCATTCCAGACAAAGGGCTGTCCAGTGTCTTCTTTAAAAACTTCCCGTGTTGGAGCATCCACAACTTCCTTAGGCAAGCAGTTGCACTGATTAATTGTTCTCACCGTCAGGGAATTTCTCCTTATTTCTAGGTTGGATCTCTCCTTGATTATTTTCCACCCATTGCTTCTTGTCTTACCTCCGGGTGCTTTGGAAAATAGGTTGACCCCATCTTATTTCTGACAGTCCTCCAAATATTGGAATACTGCTGTCAAGTCATTCTCAGACCTTCTTTTCGTTAGACTAGACATACTCTGATAGACCCAGAGGGACCCAGAATGCCCCCACCTTCCCAGCTTCTTGAACCCTGTTTTAGGTGGGTCTTCTCAGCCAGCATCCTGGAAGTGTCCCAGAGCCAAAACCCAAGAACCAATGAAGCCACCACTGGGATTTGCAGAAACCTGCCTTGAAAATAAATGGGATGGCTTGGCTTGGCTTGGCCATACAAACACACTAACTTGATATCAGGCGTTTGTGGGAGTGGCGAGGTTTCCCTCCCAGCTCCCTGGAAATTGCCAGATGTGGCCCTCAAGTTCAAAGACTTTGTCCCTCGAGCCAACACTGGGAAACTTCTGCAAACATCTGGGAAGGCTCCAGAAGGATTTAGGAAAATGGCCCGGAGGAGATCTATTTTGGGTAAGAATGCAAAGCGCGTGCTAAAAATAAAGGACCTTTCTCCCCCTGCCGTTACTGAAGTTCTCACACTGGAAATCTCTTAACCCGGACAGGAAAAGAAAGATGATCTTGGAGCTTCACGGCAAAATCTGAGCAGGGATTGTCCCCAGTATAGCTTTCTATGGGAAAAAAAAGCCTCTGAAGAACAAACAACGCTATTGAGCTCTATGCCTCCAACCCAATATTCTGGGAATTCTGGGAGTTGAAGTCCCACATGAGAAATACTGCTCTAGACTTTTATTTAGCCTTTTAGAAATGTTCTTTGCAGCTGGTTAAATCCCCACCACCCTTTAGGATTTCTAGTGATGTGAAAATTTAGTATCCCAAGCAGAAACAGCTGCAGTCAATCGCTTGGACTCTTCTGAACCTCTGGGGCTCCAACCTCTGGAGTTAAGCAATTCAGATTACAGATTAACAGAGTTGGAAGGGACCTTGTAGGTCATCTAGTCCAACCCCCCACCCAAGCAGGAGACCCTACACCGTTTCTGACAGATGGCAGTCCTATCTCTTCTTGAAATCCTCCAGTGATGAAGCTTCCACAACTTCTGAAGGCAATTTCTGTTCCATCGGTTGATCTCATTGCCAGAAAATTTCTCCTTATTCTAGGTTGAATCTCTCCTTGGTCAGTTTCCATTCATTATTCCTTGTCTGGCCTTTGGATGCCTTGGAAAGTAGCTTGACCCCTACCTCTCTATGGCAGCCCCTCATATATTGGAAGACTGCTATCCTGTCTCCCCTGGTGCTTCTCTTCCCTAGACTAGCCAGTTCCCAGTTCCTGCAACCGTTCATCCTATGTTTTAGCCTCCAGTCCCCTAATCATTCTGGTCGTTCTTCTCTGCACTCTTTCTAGAGTTTCAACATCTTTTTAATAGTGTGGTGAACAAAACTGGATGCAGGATTCTAGGTTTGATTCCATTGGATGCCATCCCTTGGCACCACCCCAGTTTGCTTTAAGCTCCGCCCTCAGAGTTCACTTGCTCTACTCCATGCATGGCCAGAGAGCCGGAACATTTCATCAGCCAGAAATAATTCATTTTCATGCCAAAAACTGCTGAACCGTCAGCCATGCTGGAGGATGCTGGAGAGTTTGATGAGGCTGTTTTTCCAACACACCCTTCAGAGGGAGATTGAATCACTCGCTTTCTGCACTTGTACAAAGTCTTGAAGCACAAGGCAGCACAAGGGGCCGATTTTGCACAGCATATAAATCACACTCACGTGAACAAGTAACCGAGATTAGACAAGGCCACCGCCACCCAAGCTTTGCAGATGGTACAAAGGGAGCTACTGACCCGATGGTTTGGATTTTACATGGTGTTTTTTTTCTGTACCCCCATTTTTGATTTAAAGCTTCAACTTGTTTTGCTACGTCACCCAGTGCATTGAATGGCTTTCGCCCTCCAGCTCCCAAAAGATTTGCACCTAGTTGCTGTTGCTTTGTTCAGACAATTAAAAGTACTCCAAATTATTGACATTGTATTTTAAGAAATTTGAGAGGTGGAATCAGTGGAGAACGATAGGGAAAGGGAAGATATGCACAGAAACATTTATTGCACTGAGAAAATGTAACCAAATAGGCGAAATCTCTTTGTACGAAAAGAAATGGGTACAAAACTTACAAACCAGGTTAATTGCAGAATTAAACTTGGCTATCAAATGCAACTTGAGCTCAGGGTGCCCTCTAGTGGACAGAACCTTCTATGCTCCATTACCGCAAACGTCAGCTCATGTGGGAGGGCCCTCCCCCCTTCTGACCCCAATTTCTTCAAATTTGGCTAAAATGCACCACATTTTCTTCAAATGTCTCTTGCAGCTTGAACCCTGCTAGATGGACCCTCTGCGTGGACTGCTGCTGAAGGCTGGGTTTTTCCAGCAGAGGACAAGGGACATGAAGTGACAGACTGCATAATGTTAGGATGATGCCATCACGAATCCTATGATTTCATACCGTATTGGCTTGCATTGGATGCTTCTGGGATGGCTGGTCAGTTTGGTAGTCATTGCCGTGTTTCTCAATCTTGACAACTTTAAAACAAGTGGACTTCAATTCCCAGAATTCCCCAGCCAGCATTTATGCTGGAGAAGGGAGGTTGAAGCAAACTTTAACTTAATTATCTGTAGCAGTCGGAAGATGCAAGCCAACCCAAGATAAAAATGGCCAGTTCATCTTCTGCATACCAAAAGTGACTGCAGGAACTTGCTAATCTTTCTCTCTTTGGGGAGAGTTGAAATAAGTTTCCCTTATTTCAGCTTGGAGGGGAGGAGGCAGTGGTGGTATTCAATTTTTTTTTTTTTACTACTGGTTCTGTGGGTGTGGCTTGGTGGCCATGGCTTGGTGGACAGGGCATGGCTTGGTGGGCGTGGCTTGGTGGGCATGGCAGGGGAAGGATACTGCAAAATCCCCCTTCCCTCCCCACCCCACTAACCTGCTTTCCAGCTCTGTTCTCCTGTGCAAAAGGACCACTCCTCCCCTCGTGACTTATGTGAGCATGGAATTAATCCATTTTTGGGGAAGTACAAAACACGGAACTGTGGACAAGCCAGCTTGAGTTGGCCCAGTATAGACTTGAGAGGCACAGGCAGGCAGAACCCAACCAAGGCTTGTGTGCCGTGTAGGCTTGGTTAAGTGTCTTGTGAATGCAGCTTTGCTTTAAAGCAAGGTCGCACCTTGTTCAAGGCCAGCAGCCCAATTCTTCGGATCACATTCTGGAGACGGCATTCCAAAACGTGTGGAGCCAAGATGAAAAGAACCTCCTGGCTTGCTTTTTCATTTGACATGGATGTTTTCAATTAAATGGAAACACAGGGTAATTCAATATACCCTGTTTCTCCAACAATACGGCCTCCCCTAATAGGAAGTCCCAGCATGTTTTATAGGCATGAAATGAAATTAAGCCCCTCTCCCCAAATTAAGGCCTATATTAAAACATGCGAAATGGGGGGAATGGTGGGGGGGCTTGCCGTTAGGAAGTACTTTTGTTGCACATCCGGATATGGTGCTGCCTGCGTTGACCCCGATACGAAGTGCCCCACCAACGCCGAGGTCAACATCCAAGCTGTCGCCGCCCACCCGCCCGCCCAAAGATGCAAGGGCGGGAATTAAGTCACCCCCGAAAAGACAACCTAGCCATTTTTGGGGGGCTCAAAAGAAAATAAGACCTGGCCTTATTATATGAGAAACACGGTACTTAATGCAAGATGTGGAGTTGAGAATCTTGGCCCATCGAATCACCCAAGAGTTGGAGTTGGATATAACTGAATCATCATCATCATCATCATCATCATCTATTTCACATCTATATATTTTTTTTTCCTCACGGTCACGTTTGGGGAGGGCCACAACCCAAAGCTTTTTTTTGGGAGAGGGCCATCTGTACCTTTGGGTTTCACATGGCACAGCTCTGTTCGGTCACCATAATTTCCATAATTGTCATGAGGATTTTGGTTCCTGCATTCCTCCCCATAAAAACCTCTGAAATCAGGAAGGGGCCTCGTGGCCAAAGAGGGATTGGAAATTAAACCTCTTTTCGTGGAGAGAGAGCTGAAGAATTGGCCGAGAGCCTCAAGCCCACCCTTTGGAGGACTTCTGATTTCAGGGAAGGAAGAGGTGGAATGGAACTCCTTCCCTTTAGAAGAGACCGTTTGCTTAGCGGCTGTCATGACGGCGCTGAAGAAAGCGACTTAAAACCAGTCCTCATTCTGTCACAGAACTTTGGGATCAAAATTCGGGCTCTTGGGAACTGCTGTGTATTTGTAATGGTTGCAGCCTCCCAAGGACATACGGCCAGCATTTGCCACCTTCCTAGCCTGTTTCTGGCAAAGTCAAATCGGGGAAGCCCAATTTGCAAGAATCATTTAGGCCTGCAGTGATTTGCTAAACCACAGCGACACAAGTGGATGTTTTGGTTGTAAGTCGAGGACTACCTGCATTAGGGTGATGCTGGAGAAAAGTATTGGTTTCTCTGTGGTGCTCTGGGCCACCGGGAATTAACAGAGACCTGTCCCCTCCTAATCTCCTAGTTTCAATAGGGTCAGCTAAAGGGTATTGCACCCCCGGGTCAGAAAGGGACTTGGGGCTCTTGACATAAACCAGGCCCAGGATGTGAGACTTTAGGATGCTGGCTGATTTCCTGGTCTGCCTCTCAGGCAAAGACGGGGGAGTTCTGCCAGTAGGAATAGACGAGGAACCCGGTGAAGATGCTGTCTGTTTTCACGCTGGAGTAGAAGCCAGTGTACTCGCCTACTGCCACCTGCACCCAGACTTCGTCCTCAGGTTCCAGCCGTACCAGGCTGCCTCCGGACAGAGAGGTCGGCTTGGGCCAGTTGCCGTAAAACTGGAAGAAGGAGGCAACCGACTTGCCGTTCTTCATGATGTCGAACTGGAGGCTCATCCGATAGACGGTGGCGTGCACGGTGAAGTAGTATAACCCTGGGATTTCACACATGAACTTGCCAGTGTTGCTGTCATAGTGGCCTTGCTCGTTAATCAGGACAATGTCGAAGACGATGGGCTCGTCGGGCAGCGGGGGGCTGCGGGACTCGGAGCGCTTTGCACTGAAGGCCGAACGGGGTGCCACTGCACACTCCCCCTGGGCTCCCTTCTCCCCTGGGAGCCCGTTGCTGCCGGGGCTGCCTGGGTCCCCTCGGAGGCCTGTCAGTCCTTCAGGGAGAAAAAGTAAAAGCAGAGTTGGGTGAGAGCAAGAATGGAGGGTTAAACAGGAGGAAGGAAGGAAGGAAGGAAGGAAGGAAGGAAGGAAGGAAGGAAGGAAGGAAGGAAGGAAGGAAGGAGAGCTTAGAGATGAAGGAAGGAAGGAGATGGGAATGAGAGGGAAGGAAGGAAGGAAGAAAGGAAGGAAGGAAGGAAGGAAGGAAGGAAGGAAGGAAGGAAGGAAGGAGAGCATAGAGGGAAGGAAGGAAGGAGATGGGAATGAGAGGAAGGAAGGAAGAGCATAGAGACGGAAGGAAGGAGATGGGAATGAGGAAGGAAGGAAGGAAGGAAGGAAGGAAGGAAGGAAGGAAGGAAGGAAGGAAGGAAGGAAGGAAGGAAGGAGAGCATAGAGGGAAGGAAGGAAGGAGATGGGAATGAGAGTAAGAACGGAAGGAAATGGGAATGAGAGGAAGGAAGAAAGAGCATAGAGACGGAAGGAAGGAGATGGGAATGAGGAAGGAAGGAAGGAAGGAAGGAAGGAAGGAAGGAGAACATAGAGGGAAGGAAGGAAGGGAAGGAGAGTTTAGAGATGAAGGAAGGAAGGAAATGGGAATGAGAAGAAGGAAGAAAGGAGAGCATAGAGATGGAAGGAAGGAGATGGGAAGGAAGGAAGGAAGGAAGGAAGGAAGGAAGGAAGGAAGGAAGGAAGGAAGGAAGGAAGGAAGGAAGGAAAGAAGGAAGGAAGGAAGGAAAGACTGAAGGTTCAATAACAATTGCAGCACATATTTAAACTGAGTCTGTAACATCAAAATGAGGTTCATCATGAGGGTCAGGGACCATGCTCATGATTGCATACCTGAACTCCCACCTCTTTATAAAAAAGGGAGGTCTTCAATTGTGTATTCACCTCCCCATCCTGCTGCTTCGATGTCCCCATGCAGACACCTCGCCTGGTTAAAGTCTTCTTTTTTTTCTGGGTCTACGAATATAGTAAATTTGATGCCTGTCCCAGGTTCCTTTGAAACCTCTTTCATGTATTGGAAACCTGTCATTACATTCTTGTTTCCTGAGCACAACTCTTGAAAAGTTGGGCTGATGAATAACATTTTTCTCACTCATTTCCCTCCTTAAATTGGGGGTCCCCAATATTGGGCATTCTGAGATTTGGAGAAAAGTTATTCTGCCCCAGAATCCTGAAATGATTTGATCCCAGCAGAAAAGTCAACTTATTATTCCATCCCTTTTCTTACCTGGATGGCCAGCTTCGCCCTTCTCTCCCTGAAGACCTGCAGGCCCATCTCGTCCATCACGACCATCCCTGCCGGGCAAACCTTGGTGGCCGTGAGTTCCAGGTGTCCCGGGGAGACCAGGCTGCCCCGCGCACAAACTGGGGATCTTGTTGTCTTCCAACAGCGCCACCTCCTTGGCCAGGGCGAGGAAGAAAAGAAAAAGGAAGCGCACCTGCTCCATGTTCCCGAGGCCTGAAGAATCGGGGAATCACAAAAGTTGGAGATCTGAAAGGTCACTCTAGATCAGGGGTCGCCAACCTTTTGGCCCTCAGGGACCACCAAACTCATAATTTTAACTCCCAGGGACCACTAACCGGTTCTGTGGGTGTGGCCTAATTTGTGGGTGTGGCTTGGTGTTCATGTGACTGGCTGGGCATGGCTTGTATGTGAATATTATGAATATTTATATAAATATTGATTTTTTATTTAAAAAAAGAGCAACTTTTACCCAAAATCAGGCAAAGCAGGCAGGCAGATTGAGTTGCTCACAGAATCATTCAGTGATCTATCTATCTGCCATCGGCTAGCTCAGTCTCTCAAATTTGCTTGCCGTGAGTCTGCACTGAATTTGTTTGCAAGCAAACCTTCAGTCCTAAGGGAAGCAGAGCTGAAGATCTAAAGACTAGCTAGAAAGCAAGAAATCCAACCATTTCCTGCTTCCTAGCTAATCTAAATCTCCAGGCACAGCAGAACACCTGATGGGCGGAAAAAGGAAAAATAGCAATTTAGCAGCCAAGTTTGCTGGGTAAGGATTGAGTGAGTGGGGAAGGTTCCCGCAGGCCATGTGGGCGGTGCAGCCTTGTGTTTCTGCGCAGCCTGGATTAATTGCTTTGGGCAGGTGCTCTGGGGGTGAGATTTCTCTGCGGCCCACCAAAATTTTCTCATGGCCCACCAGTTGGCAACCGCTGATCTAGATCAACCCCGGGGTGTGTGTGTCGTCCAATCATTTTTGCAACCTAATCTTAGGATTAGCCCTGGCTGCTGCTATTGGAAATTAGAAGAGGAAGAGAGACAGGCATTGTTTAGCACCCAGGGGGTCATGTTTGTGTGTTTGTGAGACTGTGAAAGTGAGTAAGGGAAAGTGTGTTTGTGTGTGTGAGGGTGGGGGGAGTTTATCCCATCAGTGGAAAAACAACCGTTTCCTTTTTGCCAAACTGCAGCAGGGCACAAGGAAAGACCACACTTTCTGCACATCTACATATCTGAATGCATTGATTTCTGCTAAAAAAATATATATATTGATCGGTCACTGAGAGTTTTTGATTCATTCATCAGGAAAAGCAGAGTTCCAGTCGATGCGCACGAGTGCCTTTGCCTTTAAGAGAACATCCCCTCCTCTTTCAGATTGGAGTTTAAATACTTTCCTGACAGGCCAGATTTCCACCCCGAGCCTCTCCCGGCATAAATGAACCCAAACACTGAAATTTACAAAAAGTTTGACTATGAGAGAGCAAGAGGAAATGGATGAGGATTCCTCAACACCCAAACCCCAACCCCTTTCCAAAAACGCCTTTCAGCCAACCAGGATCGATCCCTGGCATATTTGATTCAACACCCCCCACCCTCTCCTCCAACATTGCAAGCTCTGGCATCCTCCGGGGGCTCCGGATGTGTCTGCATTTCCTGTGCTGAGTTTGCTTTTCAAGGCACAAGAAGCAAAAAGCTGCCTGGGAAGAAAGAAGCGGTTCTTTTTCCTGATAGCAACGGAGGAAGGCGCTGGATACGGAGATGGGCTGCATATCAATCAAATCGAATCAAATAAGAGATAGATTAGATAGATAGATAGATAGATAGATAGATAGATAGATAGATGTTAGATAGATAGATAGATAGATAGATAGATAGATAGATAGATAGATTGATTGATTGATTAATAGATAGATAGATAGATAGATAGATAGATAGATAGATAGATAGATAGATAGATAGATAGATAGATAGATAGATAGATAGATAGATAGATGATAGATAGATAGGAAGGAAGGAAGGAAGGAAGGAAAAGAAAGAAAAAAAGAAAGAAAAAGGAAAAGCTGAAGAAGCTTCTTGGATGAGAAGCAAAATGTCTCCAAAGAAAAAACAGAAAATCCAGAAAAAAAAAAAAAAAAGAGAGAGAGAGAGAAAGGAAAGGAAACTGTGATTCTCCTTCAAATCATCCTTGGGCTGTCTAATTCACTCTCTCTCACCCGAGATCCTCCCTTGCAAGGGAGAAAATGGGAGGAAAATCAAACAGGTGCCCTTAAGTTCTTCGGGTTAAGGAACCGAAGAAAGGAATGTCAGGAATGGGTAAGATCTGAATCTCTAATATTTTGGGTGGGGGGGAGACCACCGGGTGGATCCTGGGGGGCGTAATTTGTCTCCCAACAGCCCCCACCCTTTCCTGCTTAAGGGCAAAATAAAATACCAGAAGCCCCTTTTCTCCTGTGTTTACTTTCCTTGTTTAATCCCCCACCGGGATGCATTTTGGCCAGCCAGACATCCAATCAAGGACTTCCAATGTTCAATCAGCAAACTTTCGTGTGTGTGTGTGTGTGTGTGTGTGTGTGTGTGTGTGTAAACAAGGCTGTGCCCCCTGCCTATCCGAAGCAATACAGCCTCAGCAGATTCCAAACCCGCCTTGCGCTGACCTAGGCTCCCATCTTTCCTAACCAGCTTGGCTGGGAATGATAGGCTCTGCAGTCCAGACCTCCAGAAAGTCCCAAGCTGGAAAAGAGGGGCCCCCAGTACCCCAAGATGGGGAGGAAAAGGGATCCCCGGCCCCAGCAGCTTTGGGGAATCTTCTTTGCACATATGCAGATATTTGGGGGGGCAGATTCCTCCCTTACCTGGTTTCCCTTTGGGGTTTTATCTCTCCTTGCTTCTCCCCAGGAGGAACGGACTTTCCGAACGGCCAGCTGGCTGCTTTTGAGGGCTTTTAGGGAGCTCCGCCGGCCGGCCTCCCCCCCCCTTAGTTCCCTCCTCTCTCTCTCTCTCTGTCTTGGTCTCTCCTCCCAAAATTTTTAAAGGAAATGAGAGACTGCCAAAAACTACATTGCAAGGGAAGGAACAGGCTGGTGTTTGAGCAGCACAGCCGGGACGCTAGGCAGGGGTGGGGATGTGTGGATAGGACATCCCATCCGGATGTCCCTGGGATAGGTCAGGAGGAGAAGAGAAAGGAGGAAGGGTTTTTTTTCCCCCCAAGGATATGGAAAAAGTCATGGACAAAGGGAAAACCTCCATAAAAATCTGTGTTTCTCAACACTTTAAGACCCGGGGACTTCAATTCCCAGAATTCCCCAGCCCTGGTGTACTGTTCTGCTGCTAAATAGCTCAATGGCTCATCACCCTGATCAAAATGTGATTGTTGTAAGCATCACATTTCTAGTTTTCTTCTGAGTTGGAAAAGAGCTTTCGGTATTTCTCAACTCGGCAACTTTTAAGATGCCTGGACATCAACTCCCAGAATTCCCCAGCCAGCCTATGGCTGCAGCATCTTGGGGAATCACGTGATCACCATTTGTGACCTTCCCAGCCAACTTCTGACAAACCAAGTCAATGGGTGAAGGCAGATTTGCTTACCAACTGGAAGGTTCAGTGAACAATTGCAGAGGTTCACTGAACAACCTCGAGAAAAAGATTGTAAAATCAAACGTGACTCGCTCAGCAACACAGCCATGGAAATTCTTGCGATTTTAACTCAAGGACTACTTTAAGTGAATAACTCACTTTGTCCTGTTTGTGGTGGGCTGTTACCCCTGGAGAGATGCCACAAAAGGCTGGCATTACCTAAAATTGTGCCTCTTGTTTGGAAAACACAGTGGCAAAGTTTCCTAACCCACGCAGTGCCCTAAACCAACCACCTCAAAGTTTTGTGTTTTGCCCCGGTCATAGAGCATGCTACAATCACAGCAGGATTTTCACCACAAGCTCAGCCACAAACAGTGCAACCCTGTTATGTCGTAGCCAGACAGCTGAATGTGTGCCAGGGTTTATACAGAACGGTGTCTGCATGTCTGGGCATCAGCTGTGGGGACACAACCACCGAGCATGGGAAGAGGGCCTTTTGCTTATAGAGTGAACATAAGAAATTTCTCGACGTGCATTGAAAATTAACGGGAAAGGATTCCTGGCTGTAAGTTCAAGCAGGGTGGGGTCCCAGCGTAGACACACAGATTTCTGTCTACAAGCAGGGAGTCAACCGAAGAACACTGAACAGCTTCCCGCAGAACGGAAGCACAGAAATGAAGCCTCGGAAACTTCTGAATGTAGATTGTGTAAAGAAGGTTTTTTTGTTCATGTGTACATGCATGACGCTGAGCTTGTTGATCAGAAAGGTCAGCAGTTCGGTGGTTCGAATCCCTAGCGTCGTGTCACGGAGTGAGCTCTCATTACTTGTCCCAGCTTCTGCCAACCTAGCAGTTTGAAAGCACGTAAAAGTGCAAGTAGAAAAATAGGGGCCACTTTGGTTGGAAGGTAACAGCGTTCCGTGCGCCTTCGGCATTTAGTCATGCCGGCTACATGACCACGGAGACATCTTCGGGCAGAGCTGGCTCTTCGACTTTGTAACGGAAATGAGCACCACCCGCTAGAGTCAGGAACGACTAGCACGTATGTGCAAGGGGAACCTTTACCTTTATGTGCATACATACCTGCTTTATAAGATGCTCCTGCGGCACAGCTGCCCTTATTTTTCCATACTCCCCCTTCTGACTGCCAATAATCAATATCTGATGTTCAGCCGTGGAGGAGCTGAAAGGGTGGAATTGACAGGAAATGTTGCAGAAGGCAAAAGACCCTGTCAGCCCTCCCCCTTCCTGTTCCCAGGGGGTTTTCTCCCCCACCCTCCGAGCAATTGGAAGTTCGCGAACCCTGAATCTGTCCAGGCTTCATAGTTTGGTTAGCGCATAATGTGTGCTTGGATGCTGCTCCCATCCTTTCTCAGTACACCTGGAAGTCATTCATTTGTCTTTGCCTGAATGTCGTCTGGAGTTTTCCTCCCCTTAATCCATGAAATAAAATCCATGCCCCCTTGCCTGCTGACACATAGGACACTCTGTGTCCTGTGTGTACCACTATACACCATGCATGCGTGTTCCACTATTGGCAGCCGGGAGCAGTTGGTTGCAATTTTTTTATAGGCTGCATGTGGCAATCAGGAGAACTTCTGGGTGTTTTCCCAGCTGTGATAGCCACATCTGGATGAGGTCACCCCCTAACCATTGCAGACGCTGCTCTTTGCCAGCTGTCTCCATGAAACTCCTCCCTGCTGTGGAGTGTGTGTCTGCATGTGTTTCCCAGATGAGTGTGTCCTTCTACTGAGGTCAGAGGAGACACACCAGACGGGGTAAGGCAGTTCAAGCAGGAACCCATCCACCCATTGACCAGGAAGGAGACAGATGTCCTGCTTTCCTGATCCCTCCCTTGACACGAAAAAAAAATAATGCAAAAGGGAGAAAATGTGGTTCCTTTGGGCTCGATTCTCCAGAGGCAGTGCAGATCTGGCTTTCTGTAAAAGAAAATGTGGAAACGTTTTTGATTTGACGTTGAGACTTTGGAAAAAGTGCAAAGAAGAGCAACTAGGATGATCAAAGGCCTAGAGACTAAAACATATGAAGAATGGTTGCAGGAACTCTCTCTCTGTGTCTCTGTTTCTCTGTCTCTGTCTCTCTGTCTCCGTCTCTCTCTCTCTCTCTCTCTCTCTGTTTCTCTGTCTCTGTCCCTCTGTCTCCGTCTCTCTCTCTCTCTCTCTCTCTCTCTTTCTGTCTCTGTCTCTATCTCTGTTTCTTTCTTTCTTTTCCCCCCGCCTTTTGCAGGAGCAGATGGTGAATTGTTTCCGTGTTTACTCAAGAAGCTATGAACAGTTTTCAAAAAACTATATGACTAATTGGTGGACTCTTTATTAAAAACTGGTTTTTAAAGGGTTCCGCTAAGGATTGATTTCATGATGCCAGAAGATGATGCAGCTCCTGTGATGTTATAATTATTATTTTATTATTCTTATTATTTTTAAATGGGTTTATAAAGCTTAATCGATGTGGAAGCCTCGTCAGAGGGAGGCTGTGGCTGCTCCGGACTAATCTTGGAAAGTGCTAAGCATGGTCAAACTCAGCCCGTCGTTGGACATCATGCTTCGAGCAAGGCTGGGAAGACGAAAAACCCTTCTAGAAGATTCTTGGTTTTGCCAACAAAACATCACAGATGTGCCTGCAGAATCAGCAGGAGTTGAGACCGAGAGTGACTTTCTAATTGTACAACCCTCACTTAGTGGAAAAAGCTGGCTCATGAAGTGTTGGGTTCTCCATGGTCGCAGATCTTCAGAAGTTGGATGGTTATCTGTCATAGGTGACTTAGTGGAAGTTAGGTTAGATGCCTTTTGAGATCCCTTCCAATGTCATGATCTAGGATTCTAGGACTTGATCCTTGATCTGTTTGCAATCTATAATTTGATAGAGACAGAAGTGGAGTCCAGAAGGAGAGTCAATGAATGGGTCTTTAGGGACGATTACTCCCCGGAGATATGTTCGACCGCAACTGGTAACAGCTTGCTGCAAGATCAACAGATCAAAGGATCTTCTGGACTGGGACTTCTCCTGGCTGCCTCCAACTGGTCCTCCCTCCTTCCTTCTGATCCAGGCACTGGGTGGGTGGGGGCCCTCAAGGCAAGAAGCACTCCAGAGGGTTGGTGGAGTCAGGCAGGATGCTACAGTTCAAGGGCCAGAGGATGTCCAAGCGGGCCAAGGGCTTTCGGCAATGCTCTTCCGCCCCCAGACACACGGAGCGACAGGGCTGCAAGGTGCCCCCTTCTGGGATGCACTTGGGGACAAAGAGGCTGCAGATCAGCAAACGCAGGTAAGGGTAGCATCTGAGGTCCCGCAGCACCTGAAAAAGAGGGGGCTGGGCTCAGTCAGGGGCTGGGAATTTAGAAATTCCTTTGTTGCAGGTCTGAGTTTTACCCATGTTGCCAACTGGACTGCCCTCTTGAGGGACAATACTACCGCACAATTCACTGGCTGGCCCCTCCCTGCCCACTCACTCCTTACCTGGCATGCATGCCATCCAATTGCCTGCCTTGTGCCTTTGCCTAATTTTTGGTAAGTAGCTGTTTTTCCTCCCCCCCCATCCAGCTGTTCTGACTATCAGCTGTGACTTTAGCTTAGGTAGAAAGCAGGAAATTGTTGGATTTCTTTCTAGCTAATCTAAAGGCAGAGCTGAACCTTCCTTAGGACTGAAGCTTCTATTTTTCAGTGCAGATTCAGGTAGCAGATTGCAGAATGGTAGATCTCTGAATGAATCTGTGATTCTGTGAGCTCCTCAATCTGCCTGCCTGCTTTGCCTGATTTTGGGTAAAAGTTGCTCTTTTTTAATAAAAAAATTCAATATTTACATAAGTATTTACAAATATTTACATACAAGCGATGCCCACCCAGTCATGTGGCCACCAAGCCACACCCACAAATTAGGCCATGCCCAGAGAACTGGTTGCTAAGAAATTTGAATCCCACCCCTGGTTGAAGCATCCTGGGATCACATGATCACCACTTGTGACCTACCCAGCTGCCTTCTGACAAGCAAATTCAATGGGGGAACCAGATTCGCTTAATGACCATATGATTTAACAATTGTAATGATTCGCTTCCATGGCAAAAAAAAAAAAAGGGTTGTAAAATTGGACGTGACTCACTAACAACCGCCCTGGCTTAGCAAAACATTCCTGACTGTGGTCGCAAATCAAGGACCATCTTTAAAGCTGCTGTGTAGAAGTCATTCTCATCCACATATTGTTAGCAAAACATGGAAATCCCGCCCAGTTCTTGGTATCTAATTATGCAGTGGGAAATTAACCCTGAACCATCCCTGTGTTGATAGTTTGAAAGTTTGAGATTTGCTCTCCATGCAACACCCACTCTGGAGATGGCGAGTCTCTTCCCACGGACTAACCCCCCCTTTCTCCCACCTCTCTGTCCTCCTGCCAGCCTCACCATGTAGTCTTGAAGCAGCTCCTTGGCACTCTGCTGATGGGGGATCATCAGCCAGATGTTGGGGAAGGAGGTGGAATTGTAGCTGAGACCTTGGCACATTTCTATCTTGATGGGCTCACAGGAGGCCTCTGCTAGTGGGGGGAGAGAAGAGAACATCTCAGAGACTAACCAGAATACAATTGTAAAGAGTTGAGTTGTCCTCTGCTTTCGTGGGGAAGAGGACTACCTGCATTGAAAACAAAAAAATGTGAAAAATGGAGCCAGGTTGTCCTCCAGAGTTCACACGTCTGGTTTCCTGTTGGTGCATCAGGTTGGTTTTTAGGTTTTGCTCAACGTCATTGGACCAGCCAATGAAAAAAGGAGGATGGTGGGCTGGATGGGAGAGAGACTGTAGTTGACCCTCCAAGGAAGTTGGCTTGAGATCAGAGGTGAGGCCTGAACTGTGGATGGTGTGATGCATAGTTCTGCAAACACCAATGAAGGCAGCTTGGTCCATGTAAATTACTCACCCACTGAGTACATTACTCACCCACTGAGGTGGAAGAAATGCTGGTACAGTTGACTTCATCACTTCCATCTGGACAGTTTCTCCAGCTGTCACACACAAACTCCTGGGCCACACACTCGCCATTTCCGCAGACAAATTCTAGAGGTCCACATGTTTCTTGCATGGGATGATGGGCGGGGAAAAGAGAGAAGAATTTAGAGAAAATAATTCCTTGGACTTTCAAGATCAGTGTTTCTCAACCTTCAAAGCTTGAAGATGGATGGACTTCAACTCCCAGAAAAGTCCACCCATCTTTAAGGAGTTAAAGTTGAGAAACACTTCTTAAGTTGGTCAAGATGTCTACTTAGAGTTGAAGTCCACCCATCTTCAAGCCACCAAGGTTGAGAAATACTGCTTAAGATGGAGAAAATGTCTACTTGGAGTTGGAGTCCATCCATCTCCATGCTGCCAAAGTTGAGGAGCATTGCTTAAAATAGTGAAGAAGATGTCTACCACCCATGGCCTTTCTCTTTGAAGCCAGAGATTCCCAGAAGAAATCCAGATTATTCTCGTGCCTTGCTTGAAAATAATCGCCTCAATTCTTCAGTTGAAAATAAAAAATCAGAGCATCTGGAAAAATGCACTGCAAATAGCTCAGGCACAAAGCTCGGTCTTAGCACAACCTGTTGACCCCAGCATGGCCAGAAAACCTTTGACAAGTGTTTGTCTTCCACTTAGATTCATCGATTTGAAGGCAGGGATTCATTGACACCAGATTGCCATCTCCTCAATCTCAGCTGAGCTCCTGCAGAAGCTGGCTGCTTGAAGCAGTGATTTATTAACTGTTTAGCCTGTAAGTGAAGCGGTCATGCGTGAAAGTTAATGTTTGTATCTTTCAAAGTTGGATTCCAGGCAACAGTTTACAGAAGGATGAGCATTTTGTCTGATTAGATCACCTGCCCACGTGGCCTGCACCTTTAACACACTTGCTATGACTTTCTTGCCAACACTTAGATTAACACAGTGGAAGACACAGGATGTCCATTTACACAATGCTTAAAAAAAAGGAACAGAAGGAAGTGCAACACATCTTCAAGAGAATACCAGAGAAGACACCAGTTTAGGTCATTTCCTTGTTAATGATTTCTATTATTTTATTGTGTTGTGCAGCTACACAATTTATAATGAAGGCTTTGTATCACTGCAGGGATGGTGGGGTGAAGGCAGAAGAGGTAACACAATCAGTTCAAAAAGCCTGCTGAGAATTGAAGATAACTTTTCGTGCTTTTGCAATTAGCCAATGCCTGTATCAAAAATTTGCACCATTATTTTTCCAACATCAAATCCCTCCATCCATCCCTCCCTCTCTCCACCCACTGACCCATCCATCCATCCATCCATCCATCCATCCATCCTTCCATCCTTCCATCCATCCATCCATCCATCCATCCATCCATCCATCCATCCATCCATCCATCCATCCATCCTTCCATCCATCCATCCATCCATCCATCCACCCATCCATCCACCCATCCTTCCATCCATCCATCCATCCATCCATCCATCCATCCTTCCATCCATCCATCCATCCATTCACAGCATTACTCCTTAACCTTGGCCCCTTTTAAGAGGTGTGGATTCAAACTCCAAGAACCTCCTCCACTAGCAAGGCTGGGAATTTCAGTCCACACATCTTAAAAAGTTGCCAGAATTGAGAAATGCTGATCTGTCTGTCTTTCTATCCAATTATGAAATTGTAAACACAATCCTTCTGCTTATATAAACACAACCCCACACATCTTGTGGATGGGGAGGACTTCTCAAAAGGTCTTTTTAGTTTGCCTGGGAAAATGGAACCATAATTACAGGAATCAAGAAACCAAAACTGTGTTCCATCTCAGAAAGAACAGAGATTATAAACAAGCGACCACAACGCTTCTCATGAGACTTGGATCAAGTTCAGCCTTTCTCTACTTGGCTGGGACACCTGAATAATTTATAGAGAAGGAGGAGGCAGAGGAGGAAGGAGGAGAGGGGAGGAGGAGGAGGATCTTTGGTGCTTTCTGAACTTGGTTGTTTTCTTGCAGATGTTTCCACTGGGGGACATCATCAGTGTACCGATACTGTTCCCTAGTTTGATCATTAAATGTCTGCAAGAAAACAACCAAGCTCAGAGAGCACCAAGGACCCCACATGAAATCAATATTCCCACCAACACTGACAGCGTAACCTATGATATATAAACAGAAGACAACCCCGCTTTCTAGCACTAGATGAAGTTACCTAGTTGGATAATGAAACCTCTTCAACAAAACCACCAAGTTCAGAGAACACCAAGCACTCCACCATTCTACCTTGAACTACAAATATTCTTTCTGCATTTTCCTTTTGTTTCCTTTTGATTTATTTCCCAGGGCAGCTACCCATCCAATCATTAACCCTGCTTAGCTTCCCATTCCAGGTCAGGTCTGCCCCACTTTTGGGGGGCAAGAGGTGAGCAGATGACTAGCTGCATCATTTAGCCTCAACAGAGCCACCATTACCTACTTTCACTCAGGTTTTGGGCACGGTAGATAGCAATGAACCCATTATCCGCAATCTCTTCGTCAGCCACGAACAGGATGGTCATGATGTGCTGGGATGAAGTCAACACAGGAGGCTTATTGGAGTTGCAGAATCTGCAGAGAGTAGAAAAATCAAACTCAACTCTGGAAATGTGGGATGGTTACTTTAGGGGTCAATGCAGCCAAGAACCTGGAGCCAAAGTGAGCGTGCCCATATGGATTTTTCCATAAGGAGCACAGGAGTGTGTGTTGATCACATCACAAATGAGACCATTCGACAACATTTTGGTGTGGCACCAATTATAGAGAAGATGGGAAAAGGCCAGCTCTGCTGGTATGGACACGTCCAGAGAGCAGCACCTTCAACCATGGCCAAGACTGCCTACCAACTAGAAGTCAATGGCTGATGACCTTGCGGGCACTCAAAACAGAGGTGGCAAGACACCATCAACAAAGATATGCAAGCAGTGGGCCTGCGTCCCAAAGACGCAGCTGACCATGCAAACTGGTGTTCAATGATCCAAAAGATGGACCCTGCACCTGCAGGATTACACTAGGAAGAAGAAGAAGAAAGAAGAAAGAAGAAAGAAGAAAGAAGAAAGAAGAAAGAAGAAAGAAGAAAGAAGAAGAAGAAGAAGAAGAAGAAGAAGAAGAAGAAGAAGAAGAAGAAGAAGAAGAAGAAGAAGAAGAGTGTGTGTGTGTGTGTGTGTGTGTGTGTGCAAGAGTCCAACTTACCGACCCATGAGGCTGCTGGCCCCCATGGCGGCACTGTCGTACACCTCCACAAAGTCAAAATTGCAGTCTTTGTGGGACTCAAGGCTGAAGTTGTAGAATTGCAGTTGGATCACGTGGTTCACAGGCACAGAGATGTGCCAGAGGCAAATCTGGAAGGGAAGAGAAGAGAAATCTAGGAGATAAGCGGAGAGGGGAGGGTGAGGAGCTCCATGCTAAGAAAGAGGGGTGTTACAAGGGGTGGTAAAAATCTGGAAGAGAGTCCCAAACCTTTTCATCTAGTATCCCCCTAGATACCTTTGAACATGTATGTATCATTGGTTGGGAGGAAAGAGGGGCATGAAGACAAAGACCTCAAAATTATGGGAACTGGACTCTTCTTTTTTGGTTGGAATCTTCAACAATATGAACATGAAGAATTAATCCAAAAGAGTTGGGATGAAATGCTTTGCTATGTGTTGACCACGGGATCTTTGTATGGGACTGTTTTTCCTCCCTTACTCAGACTCCATCATTGTAGGAGGCCCATTTTTTTTTAAACCACTAAGGTTTAAATTTCCAAGTGAAAATTTCTCAGACTCAAAATTTCTCTCTCTGTCTCTCACTCTTATCTTCTATCTATCTATCTATCTATCTATCTATCTATCTATCTATCTATCTATCTATCTATCTATCTATCTATCTATCTATCTATCTATCTATCCGGTAGAGCCAGGTCCAATCCTTAAAGGCCAGGCTTCCCCAGAAAGGGATACAGTGATAGAGTTGGAAGGTGAGACTTCTGGGGCAAAATGGGTCCCCAAGGCCCAAGCTTGCCCCCCTCAAAAGTCTTCACTCACCTGTAGATGTGGGTATGGTTTGGGGTAGTTTGGGGAGAAGAACTGTCCCTCCAGGCTGGTCAAGCTCCCACCACAACCTGGAAAGAGACAACCAACACCGTAGATGGTCATGGGTTTGTTACTGGCACTTTTCTGGTTATACCTGCAATATCTTCCCGTCTCTTTATTTTTCCAATTTCTTCTCTTCTCCTCCTGACGTGAAGCAGAGTCACAGTAACTTTTCCTGCTTGTGTGGGTACCATACCTGTATGCCTGGCACTGCAATTGGCTTCATCTCTGTTGTCCAGGCAGTCCTGATGACCATCACACACATAGGCTGGAAGAAGGCAACGTCCCTGGTCACAGAAGAATTCATCCCAGGAGCAGTTCTCTAGAATAAATATAGGCCTCTGGAAGTCAAGGAGTTAAAGGTTCAGATCAAACCCAGTCTATCTTGGAATTGGTTGCAATTGACTTGACTCCCTTCTTCTTCTAGATACTTCTGGCAATGTAGCTTTGCAAGAGTATGAAGAAGGAGGAGAAAAAGCAAGGAAAAAAGGGGAGGGGGAAGGAGGAGTGGTGGTGGAGGAGGAGAAGGAAGAAGAAGAAGAGAAAGAAGAAGGGAGGAGATGGGGGAAGAGGAGGAGGAGGAGGAGAAGAGATGGAGGAGGAGAAAGAGGAGAAAGAAAAGCACCAATCTTGTCATTGCTTGGCTCGTGATGCCCAAGTAACGCTCAGTCTTTATTCTACCCAATGTCAAAAGATTTTAAGCCAGCTTAAAAGTGCCACGCAAGCTGTCTTTTGTTTCCCTCACCAATTTAGAACTTTCCCACGTTCTGAGGATAAAATTAGCCAATGCATCCATGTGACTCTGAGTAATAAATCAGCGCTGAGCTAATTGTGAATGTTCGTTCCGCGAAACATTACGGCAATTTTCCCATTTGGTCCTTGATACGAGGGCAACCGTTGTCTTCGTCGTGAGACAAATCAGTATTCTCTTGGGTAGCTGATAACTGGAGAGACAGCCGTATCCTGAGGTCTTCTCCAGTCTCCATCCCCAACCATGATGCATTTGATACCCTATAGCAGGGGTCCCAACCGCCGTCCGCGGACCGGTACTGGGCCGCGGAACAAGCCTTACCGGGCCGCTGGTTGCTGGGCGCCGCCATCTTTTTGGTAAAAAAGCAATTTTTCGTCAAAAGATGGCGGCGCCATGTTGGTGAGCTTTTCCGGGTAGAAAGCCATTTCTACCCAAAAGCTCACCAGAAGTGCTGGCGCCGCATTTGACGAAAAATCACTTCCGGTGACGTAACCGGAAGTGATTTTTCGTCAAAAAGATGGCGGCGCCCAGCTGACGCGAACCGGGCGCGGCGCCCAGCTGACGCCGAACCGGGCCGCGGCGTCGAAAAGGTTGGGGATCCTGCCCATAGTCTACATCTCTTCTTAAAGCTGATGCTAAGCTGTTTTGTGGGCAGGAGGCTAACTTTTGCTATATATCCGGACATTTGAACGTATGAGAACATCTCAAGAAGGGGGTCTTCTTTGGAGACGCTCTTTACATCTTCAGTTCTTAACACTTTAAAGCAGGGGGCTCCATCCTTGGCAACTCCCAGAATTCCTCAACCAACCAAGATTGGAGACCCCTGTTCTAGGACACTTAACTCAGAAAGAACAACCATAAATAAAATATGTCTTCCATTTTCCCCACCGATTTGACTAGCACAGAGATCAGCTGTAACCCTTTCCCTGGTCAAATTGGGCTGTGTTATTGCACTGATGGGTTTAAATATTGTCTTCTTCTACCTGGTCAGTGAGTGGCTGTTTTTTTTTTTTTTGCTTTAAATGTCTTCGGAAGTTGCATGGTTCCAATCTCTTTCATGTCATTCCCATTACTTCAGGCATAGAAAATCATGGTTCCATGTTAAAACAAAACAAAACACCCAACTCCCTCCCACCCAAAAGCAAGTTTCCAGCAGCCTCAAATTCCTCCCCATTCAAGAAATAGCCGGCACTTACTTTCACTGGGGAGGATGGCCCGGTACCTCGCCGTGAACCCTGAGGGGGCAGTATTA
Source organism: Notechis scutatus (assembly GCF_049901735.1). Classification (NCBI taxonomy): domain Eukaryota; kingdom Metazoa; phylum Chordata; class Lepidosauria; order Squamata; family Elapidae; genus Notechis; species Notechis scutatus. The sequence continues at coordinate 25,439,012 of NC_142015.1, read as the reverse complement.
TCATCGGACACAAAGCCAACTTTGATCTGGTTAGAGTTGGTGTTGATAGTCGCTGGGGCTACAATGCCACAGTACCTGTAAAAGTCGCCATGTAAGTAAGGGAGCAAGGAGCTGTGGAGCCCCGCTTCCCCTGGAGAGAAATCTACAGGCAGTCCTCGTGCAGTGACCATTCACAGTTCTGACAATATTGAAACAATAATTTCACAATGACCAACCCTCACAGTTACAACCTTCACAGATTTGCACAACAAAGCTGAAATAAGATCCTAAGCACCATTGGGGTTTCAATTAGTGACTGCTTCACTTAATGACTTAACATTTCCACTTTTCCTTTGGCTGTTGGAGAGCTGACCACCCTTCCATCATGTATTCTCAGCTGGGCATCAGAATGAGATTTTAAGGCTGAAGTAGATGACACCAAATTGGATGAAATGCTGAATTGGATCATTGATCATTTCAACATCGATTTAATTTCAGATTAATTTCAGATTTACAGAGTTGGAAGGGACCTTGTAGGTCATCTAGTCCAACCCCCCCCCCAAGCAGGAGACCCTACACCATTTCTGACAGATGGCAGTCCAGTCTCTTCTTGAAAGCTTCCAGGGATGAAGCTCCCACAACTTCTGCTGTTCCATTGGTTGATTGTTCTCACTGTCAGAAAATTTCTCCTTATTTCTATGTTGAAACATATTTGTAAACGAGAAATTAAGGCGAGGTTTTTTTAAAAAACCAATTAAAAACTCTCCTTCTAGAGGGATTTACAAGGTTCGAAAGCAAAATATGGAAAAGCAATGGCATTTGAAAGTTTAAGACATCCCACTTGAAACAACGGATATGGAAGTTAATTGCCTCCTGTTCATTCCTTATTAGTCTAATAGAATTTGAGTAGCTCTTGGTGGATTAGAGAGTATAAAAACAAAATGAACAAATCAATAAGTAAGCAAACATTTCCAGCTCTCACCACTAGGGGGACCATAGGCAAGAATAAATAATCTTCCTTAACATTTATCCTACCTACTTGGTTACAGGATATGCCTTTTGGCATTGCTCTTATCCAATTCAATGGCGAAGTCCTTAAAACGCAGGTACTTTCTGGTTGCTGGCTTGTCTCAATCATCCGGATGGAGGATCCAGAAAACTAAAATCCATCCCATCTAGTAGCTAAACACATGTAGGCACACTGAGAGGTCCAGTCCTCCTCCTCCTCTCTATGGTATGCTACCTACCTGGTACTCCCGTCCCAAAGGGAGAGACTATCTGATTCCTCGTAGATTTCCAGCCGGTCGTAGAAGCACAGATCTGAAGCCTCCAAATCCATGGTTTCTATTTTCAGCTGAATCACCATCCCCAACTTCACTTGGATGTGCCAGTGGCAGAGGACGTTAGGTGGGTAGGGATCGGGGTAGTTGGGAGAGCTAAAGGTGCCCTCGGGGCCTCCAAGTTCACCTCCACACACTACGGAAGAAGAAGAAGGAAGAGAACGAAGCAACTCTTCAGAGAAAGAACTATTAAATTAGAGCAGCTGGCTTGGACTCAAGACCAAGCAAGGATGTTGACATGGTTAGAACATCACCATAACCTCACCTCTTCCAGATATGTGAACACACATCTTTCATCCTCCACCAGCATGGCCAGTGAAGACAAGACAAACACACTTTTTGCAAAAAAAAAAAGAAAGAAAAAGAAAAAGCTCAGTGTGTGTTGTGAACGTGGTTGGGAAGCTTACAAAGCAAGGCATTGTGAGGACACAGCTCTTCTACTTAGCTATTCCACATCTGTATGTGTTAGAGACTAGATTCAGTGAAGGTCAATATTTTCCTTGATGTTCTCCAAATATTGGGTTAAAGTTCCCAGCAATGGCCAGGCTGGGTGGGAATGATGGGAGTTAGAGGGCTTCACATCAGACTGATGGATTGAGCGACCTCATAGTGTGTTGTGGGCTTATTTAGTGTATGACATAGAGCAGTGGTTATTGGAGTGGTACGGTGGCCTAGAGGTGGAGCTCTCGCCTCACAATCAGGAGGCGGTGAGTTTGATCCTAGTTAGAGGCAGATATTTCTCTCTCTGGGCACACTGGGAATATATCCGCTGAACAAAACTCCGCATTGGTGACAGGAAAGGCATCTGGCCATGAAAACATTCTGCTAGCTCCATTCAGTTGCCCAGACTCCAACCCACAAGGGAATATGGGGGTCATTAAAAGATGATGATAGAACAGTGGTTGTCAACCTGTGGTCCACGGATGCCTGGTAGGGGGCACGATCTCATGACATGAGGTCCGCGAAAGTTTGAAGAAACTTTATGATTTAAATCTTGAGTGAAGTCTTGGGATGGCCATGGTCTGTGGCCACAAAAGGTATTTAAAGGGTGGGGGGGTCCATTGTGAAGAAAAGTTTGATATGGAGCACATGGATAACTAATAAAATTATATTACTATGTGCTCCTTCTATACATGTACATATGAGATAGAAAGGTGTAGTCCAGTGGGCTCCTGTGCCAAAAATTGCACACGCACCAGTGCACATGCGTCAGTGCACACGCACTCGTGTGCCAACACCCAGAATGCAATGTGTGCCCCCTCCCCATGCCCCCTTGTGCACGCATGTGCAATCTCCTCCCCCTTTTACCTGCACTGCACCTCACAGATGATTTTTTTTGGCTGGTTTGAGACCTTTTTCTGCCTCCCAGAGGCTTGGAAAAATCCTCTGCAAGGCTTTTCAGGACAAATTATAGGCCCGTTTCATCACTTCCGGTATTACAGGAAGTGACGAAACGGGCCTATCATTCATCCTGAAAAGCCTTGCAGAGACTTTTTCCAAGCCTCTGAGAGGCAGAAAAAGACCTCAAACCAACTGAAAAAAAATCAGCTGTGAGGCGTGCACATGCACAGTGAGGTAAGTTTGCCTGTGGCTTACGTGCCAGCACAAATGCCTCTGAGTGCCACTTGTGGGCATGCATGCCATAGGCTCACCATCATGGGTGTAGTCCATTTTGTAAAGAAATCATCATCATCTTTTAACGACCCCATAATCCCTTGCGGGGTGGAGTCTGGGCAACTGAATGGAGGTAGCAGAATGTTTTCATGGCCAGATGCCTTTCCTGTCACCAATGCAGAGTTTTGTTTAGCAGATACATTCTCAGTGTGCCCAGAGAGAGAGAAATATCTGCCTAGACCTAGGATTGAACTCATAGCGTCTTGGTTGTGAGGTGAGAGCTCTACCTCTAGGCCACCGCACCACTCCGAATTCAAGAAATGATATATAAATTATATATAGTTATACATAAAGCTACATTTTAAAACATGCTGATTCATAAAAATGGAATAGATGTTGTCTATGAAACACCGTATTTTTTAGATGGAGAAAGTCTGCCTTTCTCCTTCTTGTAAGTTCTCAAGTGGCAGCTGGACACTATGAGGTCCAGCATCGGTCGAGGAACACCACAATCCCAATCCCCAGGCCAAACAAACCAGGTTAGAGAAACAGCCCCAGCAGTAACCGGTACTCACAAGGCCCTGGATTTGTGGTTCCCTGAAGCTCTCGCTGGGAAGGGCTAGTGGTGGAGATGGGGTCCCAAGAAGTCCTCCTGATGGAAGTGAAGGTGACATTGGCGACCTTGTGCCCAAGGAAACTCTCAAGAGTGGGCTTGCTTGGAGGAGGGGACTTCAGCTCTGTCTCCAGGAAAGAAAAGAGAGAGAGAGAAATTGACGAGGAAAAGAATAAAGACACCAACATTGGGAAAATTGGGCCTTGAAAGCTCCGTTCCTTGTTCTCGCCCACTCCCTGCCTTTTTCAGCCTGATTCCTATACATGACTCCTGAAAGTCAAAATGTACCTTTAGAAAAATAAATTAAAGAGCAAGAAATAATACCTGGGGTTTAAGCTTTTGGAGAGAATTAATCACACTGAGTCACCAACTTGCCAAAAATAAAAATAAAAATCCACCCTTTGCCAGATCAATCCCAGCTCCTGCTTTACACCCCGCCATCTGCAAACAGGATCCCAGCCCATGGGGAGGCAGGATTTTAGGTGAGAAAGGAGTGGGGGCATCCCATTTACCCAGTCATCTTCCCAGTCCCATTTTCCCAGTTCAGCTCCCGCCCACTTCAGCTGGGGTGGCTAATGGAAAAAGGAGTTGTTGTGTGAAGACTACAGGTCCATTGCTTAGAGCAGTATTTCTCAACCTTGGCAGGTTGAAGCTGGCTGGGAATTCTGGGAATTGAAATCCACCCATTTTCAACCTGCCAAGGAGCTACAACCATAGGGGATGGATGAAGAAAGGACGGCTCTTCAAGACTGAGATCCACTAGAAGGTCTGATGGACATCTGGGGAATTCTGGGAGTTGAAGTCCATCCATCTTCAACCAGCTAAGGTTGAGAAACATTGGCTTAGCTTCACCCAATGGGGATGGTTGAAGAAAGGATGGCTCTTCAAGATTGAGATCCAACAAAAGGTCTGGTGGACATCTTTCCATGTAGCTGTTGACATGAAAAGAACAGGCTGTCTTAGCCTATTTGGACCTGAAAATAAATCCCTCTTTGTGTTCAAGAATGTTGGCTTCTTGGATTTTTTTTTAAAATTGTATTCTTTAAAAACAAAAAATACAAAAATCTCATTTCCATAAACAGTTATTGTGTCATTGTATATACATGTTTCTTATTTTGTGACTATACATTATTTTTATCCTTATCCTTCACCCATTCGTACCACCTGTCCCATGTTGCAGAGTATTCTCGATCCTCTTTGCCTTTCAGTTCCATAGTGAATTTATCTAGTTCAGCGGAGTCCATTATTTTTTGAATCAAAACTTCATCTGCTGGTATTTTATCACTCTTCCCATTTTGTGCTAACGTGATTCTTGCTGCAGTTAAGATGTGTACAATAAGGTATCTTTTATCTTTACTCAAATTCCCTTTGATCATACCTAATAAAAACGTTTCGGGTTCCAAATTCAATTTATATTTTGTAATCTCAAAAAGCCATCTCTGTATTTTCTTCCAGTATTTTTTGACCTCTATACATTGCCACCACATATGGAAAAATGTTCCTTTCTTTTGTTTGCACTTCCAGCATTCTGGTTTCAAGGTTGGATACATTTTCGCCAGTCGTGCCGGCGCTAAGTGCCATCTACAAAACATTTTATATTGATTTTCTTTGAATGCCATCGACAAAGTCAGCTTCCAGTTCTCGGTCCAAGTCTTCTTGGAATTAAAGTGCATGACCTTTGGGGTCTTGGTAGCACAAAAGGAGCAAAGGGCAGCCCCAGCTATGGTGCCCTGCCTTTGTTGCCCACATAGCTTCAGGGAGACATCATGGTGCCACCACCGGCTTTTGCCACCACCAAAGCAAGACCGTATTGGCCCAGGATGGGCTTAAATTGCAGGAATGCCCCTCCAAGACCCCACCCCTCAATCCAGAACTTACGGTAGGTGACTAGGATGCCCACAAGCAATGCCAGGAGCAGGAGAAGCAGAAGGGTCAGGATGGTCACACAAAGCCAGGAAAATTTGCAGTCTGGCTTGAATTTCTTGCTGGCCGCCTCTCGCATTTGCTGAGCTGCAGGGTAGGAAAAGCAATTTGGCCGTCATGGTACCCCTACCCACCGGTAGGTCGACCTCCCACTCCCTTCCTGGGTGTTCTGATGACCTCTTGTGATAGCCCCAAGAAGGACCTCTGGAAGAGAGACTGGAGCAGAAGACTTTTTACATGTTGCTCTAAATCCAGAAATCAGAAATCCAGCCAAAAGCCAAAGAAAATCTTGCAGGACTTGGAGATTTTTCCTTCCTTCCTTCCTTCCTTCCTTCCTTCCTTCCTTCCTTCCTTCCTTCCTTCCTTCCTTCCTTCCTTCCTTATCTTTCCTTTCTTCCTTTTCCTTATCCTTCCTTTCTTCCTTTTTCTTATCTTTCTTTCCTTTCTTCCTCTTCCTTATCTTTCTTTCCTTCCTTTTTGTTATCTTTCCATCCTTCCTTTTCATCCTTCCTTCCTTTTCCTTATCTTTCCATCCTTCCTTTTTTTATCGTTCCTTCCTTTCTTCCTCTTCCTTATCTTCCTTCTTTCCTTTTCCTTATCTTTTTGTCCTTATCCTTCCTTCCTTCCTTCCTTCCTTCCTTCCTTCCTTCCTTCCTTCCTTCCTTCCTTCCTTCCTTCCTTCCTTCCTTCCTTCCTTCCTTCCTTCCTTCCTTCCCCTCCTATCTCTCCTTCCTTCTTGCCTGCGTGCCTGCCTGTTGGACTTCAGCTCCCACAACTCCCCCTGGGCAGCATAGCTCTGAATTCTTCTGTCTCAGTGATGGAAGTTGGAGTCCATCCTACTTGGATGTGGACAACCACTAAAATATAAACTAACAACCCTGAAATGATGCACCACAAAACCATCTCCTCTATAACTATTATCCTTAAGAGATTTCTATCCCAACCTTGCTTTAGTACAAGGGTCTTCAAACTTGGCAAGTTTAAGACTTGTGGACTTCAACTCCCAGAATTCCTGAGCTAACATGACTGGAGGAGGAGGAATTCTGGGAGTTGAAGTCCACAAGTCTTAAAGCTGTCAAGTTTAAAGACCCCCGCTTTAGTACAACTCAAGGCAAGATTCATAATGCTCTCTTTTGGTAACAGCAACTCCCTGGCGTGGTGGGTTGGGCTAAAGAAGACTTGAATTCAAATCCTCTTGGTTTTCTAGGCCAGCCTCTTCATTTTTAACGCCAAACTGACTCTCCCCATCTTGTTGACATTGTTATTCCATCTTAGCGCCCCTCCAAAACATAGACTTATTGCTACCAAATCCATTGGCGGTGAGTTTGGCATCATTGCCCTTTTCTTCCTCCCGCTGGTTCTGGGTCAGCGTCTCGCCATCCTCCTCAAACACGGGATTGGAGAACTCAGTCAGCAAGTTCGGTGGCAAAGACAGCACGACAGTCTCCTGGGGCATAGAAAATGAGGCATTTTAAATCTGTTAAGTCTCCTGTAGTCTCCCCTCCCTTTTAAGTAACCCTCCGTTTTTCTTGCAAACCAGTTTTGGCATTTTGGAGTCGAAAAAGGACAGTCCCAAATAATAAAAGTGCACTTTGGGACTGAGTAGCCCCACAAAATGTCAATTAAACCCACCAAGCAGCAGAAGAAGCCAGAATGAAAATACCGTACAGCCCTAACCATGTTCTAACTGAATTTTGTGGGGTTGTCCTTAACAGGGGTTCCCCAGGAAGGAAAAAAAGGTCATTAGGATGGCCACAATCATGCAACACACAAGGGTTGGACAATGGACATTCCCTGGTCCTTGTTGGATAGAGATATGGAGCTCAAAGCATTCTCAAACAGCTGGTCTTCTGCCTACCTGGTTTTGATCCTGTGCCTCTGGTTGAAAGATCACCTCGGTGAAGTCCTTCATAGCCAGGAAGGAGGCTGGGGGATACGTGGACAGGATCCCTGCCTGTCTGGGGCTGCCACATGTCCCCCCTTCCTGTGGCATCCGGCTTTCTGCAGTGTCAGTTCTCCCAGGAACCTTCTGATGTTCAACGCATGGACCAGAGGTTCTTGTCCTTGGTGAAGGCTGCCCAAAGGGTGAGATGATGGCCGCAAATTGATGGATTTTTTCCCTTTCCCGGTGAGGGCGATGGGTTAATTCAACCAACTGGCCCTTGTCTTCCTTTCAAGACCACAGCTCATCCCTGGCCAACCGAGCGTGGGGGAGAAGGGACTGGTTAAGCTGCTAGGAAATGAAAGAATGTGCAAGCATGAAAGCCACTAGGCGCCCCAGCGCCTTAATCCAACTCAGCTGAGGACATGGCCAGGTCAGAGGCCCTGGCATGGGCTACGGTGCTTTTAAAGACACAGCACTGCCCAGCTAGACCAGGTCTTCTAAACAAGCAGAACGTCTCTTAAAATGGGCATATATTTATCTTTTCCAATTTGGGTTGGATGTTAGAAATGGTGGTGAAAAAGAGTTGTACTTTTGCAGAGTAGATCCTGCTAAATATAGTGCAAGTGTCATGAAGGGTCCCATAAACAAACAAAACAGGATGGCCAAGTTCTTCAAACTGAGAGAGTAGAGTAGAGTAGAGTAGAGTAGGGTACAAGAATAGAATAGAATAGAATAGAATAGAATAGAATAGAATAGAATAGAATAGAATAGAATAGAATAGAATAGAATATGGAATAAATAGAAGGTAGGGTAGGATAGGGTAGAATGGAATGGAATGAAATTAAGAGAAGAGAAGAGAGGAGAGGAGAGGAGAGGAGAGAAGAGAAGAGAAGAGAAGAGAAGAATGAAGGAATGGAATGGAATGGAATAGAATTGTGAAAAACTTTTTTCACAATTTTCAGAGCCGTTGTAACTTTGAAAGGTCACTAAATGAACTGTTGTAAGTCGAGGACTGCCTGTCACATGATCACAATTCAGGCCCTTGACAATGGCCATCTATTTATGACCAGTTACAACATCCCAGGGGGTGGGGGTGAGTTTACGGGATCGCTGTTTCCAATCCTCCCAGCCAGCTTCCAACAACAAACAAAACCAACGGGAGATGCCAGATTTCCTTAAACCGCCTGTGTGATTCACAGCAACGGCAGGGATTCTGCTTAACTACCCCGGCGAAAAAGCTCCCAACATTGGGTGCGACTTGCTTAACATGCTTGCTTAGCCACAGAGATTCAGTCACCAATTTTGGTCGTAACCCGAGGAGTCCCTGTCTCTCCTCGGTTGCCCAAATCACGCTTCCTTATTAGCGTTGCGTCAAAAGTGCCATTGGCAGCGCAGCCCTTTCCGCAGGACTGGGCACGTTGCTAAGACGCCCACATTCCAAGCCGTTGCCCGTCGAGCGATTGCGCAACCTTTCTGGTCTTGTTCCAAAGCAAGGGACAAAGAGTTCCTTGTTTGCCTGCTCAATTGTTCGGGAAGGAACACCGGCTCCTTATGGGCACCCGAGTCTGTTTTTCAATCATTAATCCGTGCCCTTGGCTGCATTGGCCTTCGTAATCTTACTCCATCTTTGGTGAGCCGGAGAGGCAATTAACTCAGCCAGGGTGCCCCACTGGGAAGGGTCAGGTAAGTTTCCAGAAAAGGGGGAAAACACTCAAAAGCTCGTATAAACGAGCCAAGCTGCAGGGGACAAAGACAATTGGATGTCACTTCAGCTTTGACTAGCCCTTAATGGAATAGAATAGAATTCTTTATTGGCCAACTGTGATTGGACACACAAGGAATTTGTCTTGGTGCAAATGCTCTCAGTGCACATAAAAGAAAAGACAGTCAAGAGTCAAGAATCATCAGGTACAACACTTAATAGTCATAGGGTACAATAAGCCATCAAATCATACTAGGAAACAATCAATATAAATCGTAAGGATACAAGTGACAAAGTTGCAGCCCTACAGTCCCAAGTGGGGGGGGATGGGTGATAAGGAGTGATGAGAAGATTAATAGTAATAGTAGTGCAGACTTTGTAATAGTTGAACAGGGTTGAGGGAATTATTTGTTTAGCGGAGTGATGGCTTTTGGGAAAAAAAATGTCCTTGTGTCTAGTTGTTCTGGTGTGCAGTGCTCTATAGCGTCGTTTTAAGGGTAGGAGTTTATGTCCGGGATGCGAGGGGTCTGTAAATATTTTCACAGCTTTCTTTTTGACTCGTGCAGTATATGGATTTATTTCCTATGCATATATTGGATCCTGATGTATGTATCTGATACATCATATGTATTATGTATCACACAACATTAGTAATGGACAAGAGAAAACATGTTCCTTTGGTTAAAGAAATGTAGGGATGCAAGATAAGGGTGGGACTGTTTTTCCTTTGTTATTGTCAAGGAATGAAATTGTTGTTAAAGAAAATGATTCTGGTACTAAAGTTTCTTCTATTATAGATTTATTACGGTATAGTTTAGAAGCAAAGAGTTGTATTTTGAATTATTTCTAAACTGTTGAGTAATTCTTTCTAAACCACCAAGTAAGTTATTTGTAGTTAAAAATACTTCATATTTAGGGGCTTCACTTGTTTGCTTTCTAAACTGAAAATATTTTAAAATCTCTTTTCAGGGTTTGATCAATAAAATGCAAATTAACAAAAGAAAAAGAAGAGTAGTCAACAATGGCAATTTCATATAAAGAAAACTTATATAAAATGTTTTGTAGATGGCACCTACCACCTGCTAGATTAGCCAAAATGTTCAAAAATATGTCTAGTAAATGTTGGGAAATGTAATAAAAAATCGGGCACATATTACCATCCGTGGTGGACTTGTGTTAAAGTTAAAAAAATGGGGGGCAAAAATACGCATGTGGTTAGGAAAGATGTTAGGAAAACATGTCAATCTTAAACCTGAACTTTTCCTATTAGGTGTCGTACCAGAAAAATTTGATAAACGAAGTATATATTTAATATTGCATGTATTAATAGCAGTGAGGATTGTATTTGCTCAGCATTGGAAAAATGAAGAAATAACATGGAGTTTATTTGATCAATGGCTGGAACAAAGCGGTAAAGATTACGAATATAATTTGTATTGTTAAGCAAACAAAATAACCCAGACAACATGATGTTTATTAAGCACTAAATAAATGTAATAGTAAAAAATTAACAAAAGTTTAAAAAGAAAGAAGAGTAAAGTCACATTCCCCAGAGATAATACACCACCGCGGAGCAACAGGCTTAGAGGGAGGCCTGGAGTTACAACCAAAAGTGAACCCAAAATTTCCATTGCTAAGAGAGAGACCGTTAAGTGAGTTCTGCTCCATTTTATGAAACCTTCCTTGCCATTTTTGTTAAGTGAATCACGGCAGTTGTTAAGTTAGGAACACAGCTGTTCAGACAATCTGGCTTCCTCGTTGGCTTGGCATGTTCAGAAGGTCGTAAAAGGGGATCACATGACTCCAGGACGCAGCGACCGTCATAAAGAGGAATCTTTTGCCAAGCCTCCAAATTCTGAGCATGTGGCCGTGAGGATGCTGCAACCATCCTAAGTGTGAGAAAAGCCATCTTTTTCAGTGTCGTTGTAACTTCAAACATTCACTATACGAATGGTTGGAAGCAGTGGTGGGAGGCTGCCGGTTCAGACTGGTTCACACAAACCGGTTGTTCTCACAATCAGCTGGCCCTGCCCACCTGCCCCGGCCCGATCCTGTCCTTTATTTCCTGCTTTGTAGCTCATCTCAATCGCGCGGCGCAGATGGTTTCCCACACCCTCACTCTTCTACTCACCGTTGTTGACTTGGAAGGTAAGCAGCTGAGCTTCTAAAGGCTCCATTTTCAGCGCAAGCGCCTTAGGCGCACGCTCACCAAATCGGTTGTTAAACCGGCAGCATCCCACCACTGGTCGTAAGTCAGGAGCCACCTGTATACCATTATGCTTTTTTTCTCCCACTGTGCAAAAATGGAAGATGTCTTTTGGAGCACCAACCCACCAGGCCTCCCCATATCCCAGAGCACCCAAAAATCCCGGCTCAACTCTTCTGCCATCCTGTCCAAGGGGGGGTAGGGAACTTTGCCCCCGAATTGGCTTTTAAGTAGCTCCCTTCACATTCAGACTGGCCAGGAGCTGCTGATAACACTTTTATGGAGGAATGATTGTACTACTTTGTACTTCTATAACTGTCTGGTTTGGCACTGCAACCAAACAGGTAGAGACTCCCATGGATAGTTCAGACTATCAGAAAAAAAACAAATGCAACCAGGCCTGCCTTCCACCCCTTGGGATGGCGCAAGGCACTGGGAGTTGAAGTCCACAAGGAATCCACAAGTCTTAAAGTTGCCAAGGTTGGACACCCCTGAACTAGAGCCTTCTTCCCTCCTGCCATCACTCTGCTAAGCACCTAATTCCCACAGTAGTCTTATGTCTAGGATATTTAGTACGGCTGTATTACTGTTATCCTTCTCGTTTCTTCTTCTACCTTCTCTTATTGGTACCATTGATTATGTTAATTACTCTGCTCTTTTGCATGTAACCCTGAGAGCTTCTGTACCGGAGACAGATGCCTTGTGTGTCTAATCGTACTTGGTCAAATAAAACATTACCTTTCATACGTATTTGAGCAAAGTGAGCCCACCATCTTGTAACCCCTCATGCCTGTGAACAGGCAGCAACGTCCTTCAGCTCTTCCCGCAGAAGTACCACCTACAACCCTCGTGCCCAAGTGTGGAAGGAATCTTGAGGTCCACCAGCCGAGCCCTCCTCCTTCAGAGAAAATACATTGGGTACACTGCCCAGATTGTGGCAAATCCAGCAAGAGTCGAGCCCCACAGCTCATCAGGGGCTGGGGGCTTCTTACCACACAACCCACCCCTCCCATCGAAGATTTCTTGCCCACAATTCACAGTCACTTGTGTGCACAAACGCAGTGGATTGTTCATCAAGTTACAATTTTATTTCTGTACAAGCCTCCTTCCTGAGTGACCACGGCCCGTCCTCCAGCCTTGCTTACACAGTAAACAAGCTGTTCAGTCCAAACTGATAAACAAAAAAAAAAAAAAAAAAAAACCCAAACACAAACAAAACGGAAAAAAAATACCCCATCCCAAACCAAGCAAAATAGCAACACTGAGAAAGGCTTTGCTAGCCAGACCCTTGACATCTGGGTTACCCCTTCTGCTTTCCCCACAGGGTCCTGAGCACCGGCCTGGTTGAAATGGAGTGAACTATGCAAGGGGGGCACTTTTGGTTGTAGGAAAACAGGCCGTGAGAATGGCAGAGGGGGTCAAGGGGCATCCTTTAGGCTGCGAACCAAGGTGCCCACTAAAACCAACCTCAATGCTCTGCTTGATTCAAAACTGGGTTAAAGTCGGCTTGGTGCTTTTTCAGAGCTTTGCAAGGCGTAGGGGATGAAGAGGGGGGAAGAAATAAAACAGGGGAGGGTTTTTCTACCCAGCGAATGTTGTCTGGTTGCAAAACCATCAAGGTGCTAACTCTAACCCTCAGCCCTTCAAGTAGTGTCTGCTTTGGAGTTGGGCTGAAAGGTTGACCCTGCATGATGGGGATGGAGAATAAATAAGAGGAGGGATAAGCTTACTGATCGCTCCCAAACTGGTTCAAAAAAACCCCCTCCAACGAGGTGCGTTTTGGCGACTCTGCGGCACACATGCAGTGAGAACCAAAATGAAAACTGAATCAAGGCAATCCTCTTTGAAAATTGTCCGAAGCGTTCCTGAATGGCCTCCATCCCAGGACAAATGAGGGATGTGGTGAGGGAAAGTTGGGACAGCAGGAGAGGAAGGCTGAAGGATGGGTGTGTGTGTGTGTCATATTTCTGCTGGTTGCGCCGTGTCCCTTTCCGAAGGGCACTTGGATCGGCTGAAAACGCACCGTGTCTTTCGTCCGGATGCTTTTAAGGCACAGTAGTGACAAGAAAACAGGTAGAATTGGATCCAGCGAGCCTCTGCTTTTGCGACAAAGTCCGTAAAAATCCATCCAAGGATGCGTCCAGTTTGTTAAAAAGAAAAAGGAAACCAACAACGGCCCCCACCCCATGCGAATAGATAGGACTCAAAGTCCGCGGTTCCTGTAGAGAAATCCCTCATCCCCCTCCCCGAGGAGGATTGTGTGAGAACTGTGCAAAAAACAAACAAGCTTTGCCTTGATCTAAGAGGCAAAAATCATATTCCGGAAAACTTGATCTAGTTCTGCAACTCGGTGGCCAAAGTGGCGTCCAACTGGCATCAGAGAGAAAAAACACCTGTGTGGCTCAGCTCCAATACCCTCCCCCCCACCTGCCAAGGGATCACAGGGGGACAGGCAGGTTGCTACCCTCCCCCCAAAAGAGCAGCAGCTGTTTGTGACTTATTGCACACCACAGTTGTGGAAAGGAGTGTGGGCGGACCAGGGGAGAAGGGAGGAAGGAAAAGGGAGAGAAGGAAAACATAGAAACCACCCCTGAGAATGTTTTTTTTTCGGAGCGATGCAGTTGGCGCGGAACCTGCTCACACCAAGGATGGTGTTTTCTCCCTCGTCGTCTCCGTCTTCGGTCCCGTGCGTGGGAGTAAGGCATCCCGGTGAAGACCGGCAACTTTAGTTAACGCTTTATTAAAAGCATTTTCTTCCTCCCTCCCTCTCTTTCTCTCTCTCTCTCTCTTTTTTTTGCTTTTGCTTGTTTTTTAGGAAAAAGGGGGAAACCCAGTTTAGAAAAAAAATCCCTCAAGTCACCATTGTCCTGGGTCTCCGCGTGCCCTCCCTCCCACCCCATTCCCGATGCGTTTTCTGAGCTGGTGGCTTGGCTCGCGTCCTTCTTCTGGGATATTACGAGGATTCCTTTCCATGGGGATGTGGGTGGCGGGCAGGGGAGGGGAGCGTGATCTGGAAGCTACATTCGGGAAGACGGGCTGGCCAGCTCGTAGAAGAGGAGATAGGCGTCGCTGCTGCGGAGGTGGCCCAGGGAGATCGGCGTGACGCTGCAGGAAGGACAGAAAGTGAAACCGGCATTAAGAGAGGGGTGCAGTGTAAACGAAGAACGGATGTGAGGAAAACTGACAACAAGGGATGCCTACTTTGACCTCTGGCTGGTTCTGACCCACACATTCCAGCCCTGAGAGGTAAAAAATGGGGAGTGCTGGCAGTCCTTGTTTTATGACCAGAATCAGAAACGATTTTCTGGTTGTGCATCATTACAGTCCTCAGTCAAGACGCCAATGTGACCAGATCTGATTCAAGGACAATTTTGTTGGGTAGTCGTTAAGTGAAATCACTGTAGTTCCTAAGCGAATGCTTCGATTGTAGGTGTGAAGCTGTTCTTCCAAATGGGTGGTTTTTTTTGCTGGAAATCAGCAAAAAAGGAAAAGTCACCAATCATGATCATGTGACTGCAGGATGCTGCGGCTGGTCGCAAAGACACACCTAGTTGTCACAAGACCACGAGTGTGTGTGTGTGTGCGGGGCACATTTTATGATGACCAAAAGTACATTATAGGCTGTAAACACTCTTCTGGGCTTGTCGTAATTATAAATGTCCATGAAGCAACCAATCATAAACTGAGGACTAGTAGAACATTATACTGATTATTTTTTTTCTTTTATGCTAGATTAGTAAGAGAGTTTGAGGAGAGGACCAACCAAAGAGGCAAACTTTGGAAAGGGAGAATTTGGTTTTCCAGGCTAAATGATAACAGGCAAACCGAGGCAATCGTCATCTTACAACCAGAATTGAGCTCCAAATTTTTGTTGCTAAGCGAAACAGTTGTCCGAGTTAAGTTTTGTCCCCTTTGATGACCTCTCTGGCTCGGGGAAAGAGTTGGGAGCGTGAAAGGAGAGGCCGGGCACTGGCTTACCGTGAATCGTTGAAGGTGTGCCATTCTCCGGAGAGCGGACTCTTGCAGTAGGCCGTGTAATGGCCACCCATTGTGGTCCCGCTGTGGTTGGAGATGGCATAGAGATTGTAAATTGCATGATCTGAAAATAGAAGAGGTCAAATTACTGTCAGGGGGGACTTTCTTTCACTTTTGAGTGTGCAAAAGCAGGAAGCGGCCTCGATTAGAAGTGTGCAATGGCCCTTCTTTTTCTCCCCAAATATTGCTAGCAGGGTTTGCCTTGGCTTGATGTTCGTGGAAGGTCTGACTTTTGCAAAAAAAAAGGGAAAAAAAGAATGAAATACAAAAATCTGAGGAATCTCTTATCACAATCTTGGCTCCCAAGGAAATTCAGAGGGAGAAGCCCCCAAGCATAGCTCAGTTTTTATTTTTATTTCATGATTATTTGATATTATTAATGCAGCCGCTCATTTCACAACAGCCGTGCTGGAGAGGGTACCAAGGTGGGACATTCCTGCTCCCTGGCAAATTTTGTAAGCCTTCCTCAAAACCACTCACTCAACTTCTTTGTTGCTTTCCCCTAAAATGTGAACAGCTGGAGGAGGAAAACTCCAGCGTTTTTTTCCCCCCCAAGCTGGAAGCCACGATTCTGAAAACCAGATTTCAATCGTGGATGGAGCACATATCGTCCACGTACTGTTTTAAGAGTCCCTCTTGGAGGGAGTTGGCCGGTTCAGCCATGTGAAATACAAGTAAATAAATAAATGGCTCTCTCAGACCGGACCCACTTCTGCGGGAGATCTCATTTCAAATGTTTTCCAAAATCGAGACCTTCTGAACAGGTCAGGGAAGTGAATTCTGCTTCCTGTTTCCTTTACAATTCCAGGCAGCGGGTGGAATCAAACAACCAGGCTGTGTTTGTGTATCTTTGTTTGACTGGACTTGTAGGGAAGAAGGTTCATAGATCTATCCTCAGTTGGTGACCCTGCTAGATCAGGGGTCCTGGTGCCTCTGGGCTGTGGACATCCAGAAACCGGGCTGCGCAAGCAAAAGCGAAGCCCCATCCACACAAGTGTGGGATGCAGGCAGTGTGTGACACTACACCGTGGAAGCCAAACCAGTGGAACAGAGGTTGCCTCCATCACTGGAGGTTTTTAAGAAGAGACTGGACAGTCACTGGTCTGAGATGGTGTAGATTCCCCTGCTTGAGGAGGGGGGCTGGACTAGAAGACCTCCAAGGACCCTTCCAGCTATTCTATTCTATTCTATTCTATTCTATTCTATTCTATTCTATTCTATTCTATTCTATTCTATTCTATTCTATTCTATTCTATTCTATTCTACATCCTATTCTATTCTATATTCTATATTCTGTATTCTGTATTCTGTATTCTATATTCTATCCTGTATCCTATATCCTATATCCTATTCCATTGCATTCCATTCCGTTCCATTCTATTATTTACACACACACCCAGGTCTGTAGAAAAACCTCCCTCCATGAAATGGGTCCCTGACACCCAAAAGGTTGGGGGTTGCTGGCCCAGATGACCCCCCCCCCCCCCCCCCGGGCTGGTTCTTCCAAATCCCTCAGGAGATACTCACTGCAACTCTGAGAGGCAAATTCCCGTAGATCCAGATCCTTAAGCGGGAAATTGACAAAAGTGGTGAGTTTGCTGGATCGCATCCTGGCTTCCGAGAAACGTTTCAGGTCTGGGTGAGGAATTAAGGAAAAAGCGGGAAGGGCCAAACGGTTCCCACAAGTGAAGAATGTTTGTTTATTTTATTATCATCATCTTTTAACGACCCCATAATCCCTTTGCGGGCTGGAGTTTGGGCAACGGAATGGAGCTAGCAGAGTGTTTTAATGGCCGGATGCCCTTCCTGTTGCCAATATGGAGTTTTGTTCGGCAGATATATTCTCATTATACCCGGAGAGAGAAATATCTGCCTCTACCTAGGATCGAACTCACAGCCTTCTGATTGTGAGGTGAGAGCTCCACCTCCAGGCCACTGCACCACCCCTTTATTTATTTTATATCCCACTTTGATTATTTTTACAAATAACTCCAGGTGGCAAACATATCCAACACACCTTCTTCCTTCTGCTTTCCCCACAACAACAACAACCCTGTGAGGCAGTTTAGGCTGAGAGAGAGGAGTGGCTCGAAGTCACCCAGCCAGCTTTCGTGGCTAAGGCAGGACTTGAACTCATGATCTCCTGCTTTGTAGCCTAGCACCTTAACTGCAAGAAATGTAAAGCAAAAAGGTTAAGGCTGTAATTTGTGTGTGTGTGTGTACGTTCTACTGCACTGAAAAAAGTCTGTGAATCCTCCAACCAAAAGGACTAGGATCTTGAAAGAATAGACTGTTTCAAGCTACGTCCTCCGCAGGCTGGATTCTGGGCCCAGTAAAATTGTCTGCACCTTACGGATCCTGATAGGACACTTGTCAAGTCTCCATGCATCCACATGTGAGATCTCCTTTGCTATGGAGCCTCCCACAATGGTTGGATACAAGATGGATGGCAAATAAATCCCATAAATAAATAGCTGAGGAAACCAAAAAGAAAGGATACGTAAAACCAGGATCTTGGGGAAACGTTGGATGCTGAATTTCTTCATGCATTTCGTCCTCGCTTTGCAATGGCAGCACGTCTGCAGGGACAAAGGGACAACCAGGGTTTAGGGGAGGAGCCACAGAGATGTGGGGGAGGCTGCCTAATGCATGAACATTGTTAGGAAAGGCAGGCATGGGACAATGTAGCTCCAGCTGGGGGGAATGAGTAGCAAGGATTGGCTAGATAGCAATAGCATTTAGACCAGTGGTGGGATTCAAATAATTTAACAACCGGTTCTCCGCCCTAATGATTTTTTTTTCCAACAACCACTTCACCAAACTGCTCAGAAAGTTAACAACCGGTTCTCGCCAAACCGGTGTGAACTGGCTGAATCCCACCGCTGATTTAGACTTATCTACTGCTTCATAGTGCTTTTACAGCCCTCTCTAAGCAGTTTACAGAGTCAGCCTCTTGCCCCCCAACAATCTGGGTCCTCATTTTACCCACCTCGGAAGGACGGGAAGCTGAGTCAACCTTGAGCCCGGTGAGATTCGAACTGCCAAATTGCAGGCAGCTGGCAGTCAGCAGAAGTAGCCTGCAGTACTTAGCACTCTAACCACTGCACCACCATGGTTCAGTGATGAGCTGAAATGGCCGGGGTAAACACAAGGGCCGTCAGCGGCAAACCAGCGGGGCCTGGCTTTGATTTCACAGGGCAGAAAACCCCTTATTTTTAGAGGAAAAAAACTGACTTGGGCAGGTTGATGGAAGCATTAAAGGCAGCCCTCCCATTATGGACTCAGCTCCTCCACAAGTCGGAAATAGCAGTCTTCCAATATTTGAGGAGCTGCCATAAAGATGAGGGGGTCCAACCACTTTTCCAGAGTACCAAAGGTAAGATAATAAACAATGGATGGAAACTCATCAAGTAGAGAAGCAACCAACAACTAAGGGAAATTTCCTGGCGGTGAAAACAATTAACCAGTGGAACAATTTGCTTTCAAAAGTTGTGGGTGCCTCATCACTGGAGGTTTTTAAGAAGGGATTGGGCAACCCTTTATCCAGAATGGTGTAGAGTCTCCTGCTTGTGCAGGGGGTTGGTCTAGAAGATCTCCAAGGCCCCTTCCAACTCTGTTATTCTGTTCGGTTCTGTTATGCTTCACATGAGCCAGAGGCTGACACAACAACCAGGTGAAGCAACAGTTCAAAGAAGAATAGACACGTCTGACATTTCCCAACCCATTAATCTAGAGCCTTAGATCTAGCTTTTGCAACAAGCTTTTTTTTCCCAATCTAAAGAAATCACCTCCAAAGTTGGACTTGAAGATCTCCAACTCTATAATTCTTAAAATCACCAGCAACTTCATTTTGTGCAAAACTCCAAACCAGAAATTTGTGTAAAAAATCCACCTGCTGGTTGATTTTGACATCTAGGGCTTAAAAAACATTTGGAACAAGAGACGTGAACTGCGTGCAGAAACCTGACTGGTGAGGTTGTTTTTTTTTGCACCTCCCTAGTCATCTGGACTTACAGGTTTTTCATCACCGTCTAGAACATCTTCCTTGGTGAAGAGTCGCATGCAGTCAATCAAATTCACCTCGCCGTAGCTTTTCTGCAGAAAGAGAAGAGAAAGAGAGAGAGAGAGAGAGAGAGAGTGAGAGTGAGTGGCCAAGGTCCAAGACGTTAGGTCACCAATGCAAGAAGAGGCAGATCTGGGAAGCTGCAGATCTGGGGTCAGTGGGAAGCCAGTGGGAGCCCCAGGGCATAGAAGGTTACCTTGGCAATGGGCAGAGACAGGTCCCAGAAAGGATCAAAAGCAGTGGAACAGTAGCCGCAAGAACTGCAGGTCAAGGAGCTCTTCAGTTGCCCAACAAAGAGATCTACAGAAAGAGAAGGTGGAGAATATGAAGGTGGAGATCAAACTGGATCACCACG
The DNA here is from genome assembly GCF_049901735.1 of Notechis scutatus. Classification (NCBI taxonomy): domain Eukaryota; kingdom Metazoa; phylum Chordata; class Lepidosauria; order Squamata; family Elapidae; genus Notechis; species Notechis scutatus. The sequence goes on along the minus strand of NC_142015.1, from coordinate 25,419,297 downwards.
TATGGAGGAGATGGACTTTCTCCTGCCTGAAAGCTTGAAGGGATGTTTCACGTCATCCAAGAATGAGAACGGAGGATCTGATCTCATGGCTGGGTTACCTCAATAGTCTTACTCACAAACCAGCCAACTTGCTTTTGACCTCATTTGTTGTGCAAGCTCAGGCTAATGTTGTTCACGGATGCTTCTCTGCGTAGGAGTTACCCATGATCTAGTTACGTGGATAGGTGTGCTATGCAGCAGTGACCGTAGAAGGGCATTTTTTAAATGTAAGTTTTAGAAAGAAGCTTCAAAGTCCTGACTGAGGTTGGATCTCAACTCCATACTTTTCAAGGCTTTCCCTGTGTCTAGAGCTGAGCGTGATGGAAATCGGTTTTACGCTTTTCCAAAATCAACTGAGGAATTTCAGAGATCATGAAACGCTCCTTGATCTTTGTGGCTGATGATTTCCAACCCGGTGGGGTTTCCAGTTCAGTTGCTGGGAAGCAAACACGTGAATTGCAGCCACAAATTCAACACAGCTTCTTGTGTGGCCTTAAATTACTAGGTAAACTAGCACAGAACGAATAAAGTTTGGCCATCCAAAAGGTCAAAATAGTTTCTGAAAAGTTTGTCAAATGGGGGTCCAGCATTAAGTGGATTCATACAGTAAAAAGAGAAAAAATGTAGGTTGAACATTAATGATTTGATAGCCAGGTTAATTACTGGGTGGGTGCAGGGGGGAAACCCACACTTTTGTAACAGAAAAGTTCCTTTGAAATATCCAAGGAAGTTTTAACAAAATGACAATGAAAAAGTCCTGTTAACAATGTTAACAGTCAGTGTTCTATAAATATCAACAATTCAGTGAACAAATTCAATGAACAGTTGCTCTTCCTGGCTTTGATCCGAGAACATCAAGATCAGACCTGACAGGGTACAAATTTTAAAAGGAAATGAAACCAAAAGAAAGTGGCAACCTTGAACAAAAAGGGAACAATTCTTTAAACCAGTTTTTAAAGAGGCAGCTATGTTGATTAGGCTCAACGCCATCGGGGTGTTTCTGAAGATTTCACCAACTTTGAAATCCACAACCAGGCAAGCAAATAGAGACTGCTGACTACCATGGCAATGTAAGCCAACGTTTCTCAACCATGGCCGCTTTAAGGCATGTGGACTTTACCAGAAAAATACAATAAAGGGAATACACATTTAATTTTACACGTTAACAGCAGCAAGAATTGTTTTTGCACAACAGTGAAAAAATAAATATATCCCAATAGATGAGAGTGTAATAAAAAACATTAGAATGTACAGAGCTGGATAGATTAACACTCAAACTAAAGGAGAAGGAAGAAACAATATTTTTAATACAGGATTTGTTTTATCAATGGTTAGATAATAGAAACAGAAGTTAGAAACTCAAAAGTTTAAGGGAATGATCAAGTATCTAATGAAGGTTTATTAGTATGGATAAACAAATATCATTATCATTATGTGATTATTATTAATGAATATTAGGGTCATTATTGCTATTATTTTTTTAAAATTAATTGAGCCCAGACAACACACTGTTCACGTAGATATTGTGTTTTTATGTATTTTAAAGAAAAATGTATGTATAAATAAATAAATAAATATATATATATATATATATGTGGATCTTGTTTCGGTTCTCCTCACAGAAGATTCAGAGTATGCAGGTTGGAGGTCCCACTCGCCACTCAGGCTGGTGCTCGGCTTAGTGCCAGTGCACTAAGCCGAAAGCACCAGCCTGAAGATGGCGAGTGGGACCGCCAAACGCTGCTCAGATACTTTGAATCTTACGCGAGAGAACCCGAATAACCAAAGATCCACATACAAATACCTGAACCTCAGAAAACATATATATATATATATATATATATATATATATATATATATATATATATATATATATATATATATATAAAATATATATATATATATATATATATATATATATATATATATATATATATATATATATATATATATATATATATAAAATATATATATATATATATATATATATATATATATATATATATATATATATATATATATATATATATATATATATATATATATATATATATATATATATATATATATAAAGACATGTGGACTTTGATTCGCAGAATTGCCCTGGCAGCCCATGCTGGTCTTAAAAATGGCCAAGGTTGATCTAAGGGTAGGTGACACTCCCGATAATTTTGCGAATCACCTCTAATGCATTTTGTCTTAAAGATGTCACCAAGCTGTCCTTCTTCCTATCTGACCACCAACTGAGATGACAGAAAATTCCCAGAATGGATGAAGAGGAGGCAGAGAAACTGATGGGGAGACCTATAGCTAGAAATGGGTTGTGTCCCTTGCTTCACTTACATTGCTCCAGGCATGTTCTCCAAAGTTCAGATGGGTAAGGAAAAGGTAAAAGTTCTCCTCACCCATACATACTAATAGTTTCTGGCTCTAGTGGGGCGGTACTCATCTCCGTTACAAAGCCGAAGAGCCAGCACTGTCTGAAGACGTCTCCGTGGTCATGTGTCCGGCATGACTAAATGCCTTCGAAGGGGCATGGAATGCTTTTCCCTTCCCACCAAAGGTGGTCCCTATTTTTCTACTTGCATTTTTTTACATGCTTTCGAACTGCTAGGTTGGCAGAAGCTGGGACAAATAACGGGAGCTCGCTCCATTAGGCGGCGCTAGGGATTCGAACGGCCGAACTTTCTGATCGACAAGCTCAGCGTCTAAGCCACCGAGCCACCGCCTCCCTGCATCAAATGGGTATCTTGGTCCAAAAAGTTAGCCAAACCATTGGTACAACTTAAATCAGGGTTTTTGTTTTTTTCTGGCAACTTTAAGAAGTCAAGAATTTAAGAAATGCAGGGAATTCTGGAAGGAGAAGTCCATTCCTCTTAAAGCATGTTGAGTAGGGAATTCCTGGATGGGAGGTCCACCCCTCTTAAAGTCGCCAGGGTTGAAACCCTCTGCATCATCACGTCCACCAACCCCCAAACTCTTTCTCGACCGCCCCACCAGATACTCACCCCCAATCCGACTGTCTTCTCTTGAGAGGTATTTCATCCACATCTGCCTCCCCTTCTCGTCATCCCTGCAAGAGAGACACAAGAGAGACGGTGAAGAGGCTTTCCCAGCACAGATCAGCAGCCCTGGAATCAGATCCCAGAGGTGCTTTTTCAAGAGGCACAACTGGACTTTCTACAGGAACCATTTGCCCTCGAATTCGAGATGCAGACAACACAGTTCCTCCCCCAACAACCCGAGCCTGTCCTCGGTGGGGAAGGGACAGAAAAACATTCTGGAGAAAGCACAGTTCCAACTTCTCAAAGAAAGAATAAGAGCTGAAGAAGCTTCTTGGATGAGAAGCGAAACATCTTCAAAGAAAATCCAGAAAGTCCAGTTGCCTCTTGAAAAAGCACCTTTGGGACAACCATGAGCTGGAGGATGGACAATCTCTACAGACTTTTAGCTGTACAATTTGGGATGAACCCCCTTGCAATGGTGTGGGAATAGGAATGGATTTCCAAGTGGTAAAAAATTGCAGACTACAGGAACCGGGAGCACCACTCAGGTGACCCTGAGGAGACAGATAAACCTCCAAGTGGCCTCAAGGACCCTCTCAAAGGATGCAAATGACCAGCTGTCTGCAAGGAGTATAAATCCTTCCCTTCCCCCACCATCCAAGTCAGAGCTGAAGAAGCTTCTTGGATGAGAAGAGAAACGTCTTTGAAAGAAAAATAAGGAAGTCCAGTTGCCTCTTGAAAAAAGCACCGTTGGGACAACCAGGATCTGGAGGATGGAGAATTTCCATAGACATTTATGGAATCAGATGCTTATCCCAGAAGGCTCCGGGATGGGTGGATGCCCATGGGCTTTGTAATCCTCCCTTGGCTATCACACTTGCAAGGGCCCCACTCTTCTTCAGCTACACCTTCCAAGCTAGCTTGTCTTGAGGATCAAAAGGAGCCGAGGGAAAGATGAAAGGCATACAGGCAGCCCTATGCTTACAACCATTCATTTATTAGTGACTTTTCAAAGTTACAATGCACTGGAAAAGTGACTGATGACCCTTTTCCCACACTTAACAACCTTCCATCCTTCGAGGGTCGGTAAAATGAGGACCCAGATGGTTGGGGGCAAAGAGGCTGTAAACCACTTAGGGAGGGCTGGAAAGCACTGTGAAGCGGCATATAAGTCTAAGGGCTATTGCTGTTTCCTTCTCTCACTTCTCAGGTCAGCTTCAGGGTTGACACCTATCTCTCTTTCCGCCTTTCCTTCCTTCCTTCCTTCCTTCCTTCCTTCCTTCCTTCCTTCCTTCCTTCCTTCCTTCCTTCCTTCCTTCCTTCCTTCTCTTCCTCCCTCCCTCTCTTCCTTCCTTCCTTCTCTTCCTCCCTCCCTCCCTCCCTCTCTTGGTTGGTTCCTTCCTTCCTTCCCTCCCTCCCTCCCTCCCTCCCTCTTTTCCTTCCTTCCTTCTCTTCCTCCCTCCCTATCTCTCTTGGTTGGTTCCTTCCTTCCCTCCCTCCCTCCTTTCCTTCCTTGTGATTAGAATGCAGCATTGCAGGTTAACTCTGCCCACAGCCATGAGTTCAAACCTGACCAGGTCAAGGTTGACTCAGCCTTCCAGCCTTTCAAGGTGGGTAAAATGAGGAGCCAGATCATTGCGGGGGGGGCAATAGGCTGACTCTGTAAAGCACTTCGAGAGGATTGCATTGTGAAGCATTGTGAAGCGGTATATAAATCTAAGGAGTATTGCTACTATGGTTGAACCCCAACTGGCTCTCCATCTAAGTGGATCACCCTGATCTTTCTTTAGGGACCCGGTCCCATAGAATGGACCTTCTTAAAGAAAAACTTGTTCAGTCCAGACCAGACCGAGGGCATCGGCATCTGGTGGTCTCCAGCCCCTCCCCCCCCAAACCCCTATCCTAGTGCTTTGATTCTGCTGGGACTCACGGTAGATGGTCCAGGTTGTCATTGTTGCCTTTGGGACGGACCAACACCCGGTTCACTTCGCTGTGGAGCCCGTCGAGAAGGAAGCGCAGGAACTCCTGGGCATCCTGCTGGCTGCGAGAGAGGAAGGACAGGTGTCAATCTAAGCCCGGCAGGAGGGTGGTACCCAGTCAGGCCCCACCCAAGGAGCCCGGGAGGAGAGGAAACCAACCCTCTTCCTCTCCTCCTGTCCTTCTGCAGATATTCAAGGGAGTTGATTTATTTATTTTTATGTGTTAAATGTATAGGCCAAAGTGATTCCGGGTGGTTAGGACAGATGATTGGCAAAAGGAGAGGAGGGAAAAGGAGGGGACGGAGAAGGAAGGGAAGGGAAAGGGTTAGAGAGGAGAGGGAAGGCGAGGGAGGGAAGGGAAGGGAGAGGAAAAGGGGAAGAAGAAGAGAGGAGAGGAAAAGGGGAAGGGGAAAAAGAGGAGAGGGGGAGAGATTGAAAGAAGGAGAAGAGAGGAGAGGACCAAACTAACTCTCTCTCTTCATCAGATTTGAAAAGACAGGACACAGTAAGGCAGAGGTGGCCATCTTTGAATTTGATAGAAATCATGGACTTTAGCATCCTCCCTTCTCTACCGGCATGCTGAATGCCAAGGAATGGGAGTTGTAGTCCACAAGAGATCTACAGGACAACAGGTTGCTATGAAGGAATCCAGAGCTAGCAAAGGCTAAAAGCGCTAGCTAAGGTTGAAGAAGGAGAAGAAGCAAGGGAAGAATGGCCACTTGCGAAAAGCGGAAGAGAAGGTCCTCGATCTCCCTCTTACTTGTATCCCACAAAGCGGGGAGCGTATCGTTGGATCTGCATCTTGAATTCGGAAGGGCTCACGGATTCATTGGGAGACGAGGTCCACAATGCCTGGATGAGCTTGGCGAACTCTGGAGAGAGAGGAGGGAGCAAGGCGTTCGTGAACACACAAGCACGGAAGAACCCACGGTGGCCACCAAGAACTAGACCTTGTTCCATCCCTTCTAGACCCAACGTGAGTCCCTGTGGGGAGACACGAGCTCTGGCTTCCTTCCTAGCTATGATCCATGCCACAGGAGACCTGTGGGGCCCTAAGGACCAGCGTCTATGATGCTAACAACTACCAAATAGAGCAGGGAACCGAGGAAGGAAGAGGAAGAATTCAAGGGATTGAGCTTGATGGTTTTCTTGCAGGTGTTTCATGACCCAAACTAGGTAACATCATCCATGCTAGAAGAAGCCTGAATGAGAGCAACCCCCTCTCCCTTCTGCTACTGATGATGTTGCCTAGTTGGGTCATGAAACATCTGCAAGAAAACCACCAAGCTCAAGAGAGCACCAAGGACCCCTGAGCTATAAATATTCTTCCTTTTATTGATTCAGAGGATCCTCCTCCTCCTCCTCCTCCTCTCCACAAACCACACTCCCTGCTAACACTGATGATGTTCCCTAGTTGGGTCCTGAAATGTTTGCAAGGAAACTAACCAGCTCAGAGAGCACCGAGGAACCCTCATTTCAACTCCGAGCTACAAATATTCTCCTTTATTGATTCAAGGGATCTTCCTCCTCTTTTTCTCCTCCAATCCCACTTCCTTTTAACACTGATGATGTTACTAGTTGGGTCATGAAACATCTTGAAGAAAACAACCAGGCTCACAGAGCACCAAGAACCCCCCAGTTGTCCTCCTCCTCCTCCTCCTTTCTCCTCCTCTTCTTCCTCTTCCTCCTCTTCTTCTTCCTCTTCTTCTTCTTTCTCCTTCCTCCTCCTCCTCCTTTCCTTCCCTCTGAAAGTCACCTCCTTCAGCTTTCTCCCCCTCCTTCCTAGCCCCCTCCCATTAAAGGGCTTCGGGAGATGAAGGCCCCTGTCTGCTTGCAAACTGTTCCCCTGTTGTGCCCGAGCGAAATCTCGCCGCCTTCACCTGTCATAAGAGACATCTGCATGCGACTGTTGTTGTTGAGATCACGGAGGTATTGGCTCTGCAGGCAGTAATCTCGCAGCTCTTTGGTGTTGCTCAGGCACTGCAGGATGGAGTTCATAAAACACTGCAAGAGGCAGGAAAGAGAGAGAGAGAGAGAGAGAGAGAGAGAGTGAAGGCCAGGACACCAGGCCATGAGCTATTCCACCCCATCCTTTCTCCAGGTGACAACTGTCCAGGTGTCTCCTCTGAGCTAGAATGTTTCACCCCCCTTGGATGAACTTGGCTCCAGGAACTGTTTTTCAGAAAAAAGAATTAGGCCTTCCAGCTAAGCAGGGTCAACTATCTGGAGAGCAGCAGATTTGGAACGTTATCTGCTCTGCAAGGTGTGTCTTTTAAACACCTGGCAAACTAAAGGAGTCCCTGACTATACCTCTACCTAGGATTGAACTCACAGCCTCCTGATTGTGAGGCGAGAGCTCCACCCCTAGGCCACCGTACCACTCCACAGGGGTCACTGACTATGACCTTCATTAAACTCTGTGCCAGGAGGGACCCTGTTACAAAAAAGAAAAGAAAATCTAGATACCCCTTTGATTTCCTCCTCAGTGTCATTTCCTTGTTGGAGTCTGATTCTGAGGGGGAGATTGAGCAGCTGGCAGGGAGTGGGAGTGTGGCTCCAGTGGCTGTGGAATAAATGGGGGAAGGGCACAGTCTGGCTGGGCATTCAGAGGAAGACCCAGGGCCACCCCCTCTTCATCCTAAGGCATGCAGGGAGGAACGGAGAAGGGAGCAACATGGCTTACGGGAGAAAAAAAGGCCCTGATCCCTTTCATTAGTTGCAACTGGGAGAACAGGCTATAAGTGGAGCGTTTGCACACAGCGCCTTGCTGGAAGCAAAGCATGCATTTTCTTGGTCGAGGCCTACCTGGGTTTTTGGCATCCTCCCAACTGTGGGTGCTGCGTTATCTTTTGAAAGTCTGCAATTTATCATCCTGCCCTGCTGTGTTAATTACTTCAGTGTGGTTTGTGTTGGGTTTTTTTTTTTTTATGTCTAATTATCTTTACTTCGGGTTCGGGACTGCATTTCTTCCCTTCATAGACTTTTTTTTTTTTTTTGAAGAATTTGATCTCCAGCCGAGGATAATTGGACATTGGAGGGCCAAGTTGGAGGCATTAAAGGGAATTTATTCTACTTTTGTGACTTTGTTATTTTTGTGTCACACCCTGGGTCATCAGACTCGAGAAAGCAGATATTGGAACATAGAATCATAGCCTTGGAAGGGACCTTGGAGGTCTTCTAGTCCAACCCCTGCTCAAGGAGGGGGACCCTCATATCATTCTGGACAAATGGCTATCCAGTCTCTTCTTGAAAACCTCCAGGAATTGGAGCACCCGCCACCTCTGGAGACAAAAGCTCTTCCACTGCTTAATTGTGGAATGAACAGGATTTCCCCTTAATTCGAGGTTGCATCTCTCCTTGATAAAGTCTCACCCATTACTGGTTATCCTGCCCTCCATGCCCTCACCTACATTTCATTTTTTTTAATAAAAAAAGAAGCTTTAAAAATATAAAAGCGCCACGAGAGCTGTTGCTATGGTGAAAAAACAATTAAGAAACCCAAAGGTTTTTTGGGGTGTGTGTGTGTTATTTCCCCCCCAGCTCAACCCACAGTGTTCCACTGCGTCTGTGACTGACTCATGCTACGACGCACATGGGCAGCGCACAATCACACGCAATCACACCGGTTTGTCACGCCTGGGCCGAGATGCCCGCCAGGGGCTGGGGATGAATGGCGCTTTATCCGTCAGCTCCCTAAAGCGATGCTTTTTAAGAGGCATAATTGAGGGCATCAATTGAGTTTTTACGGAGCCCTCCAACCCTTCCCTGCTAGTTTCTTCTTTCATCATCCAATCCACATCCCTTCCTTTGGGGAAGCAGGTGGAGTAGGCAACGACTACTAGGACTACTGCTACCAGCTCTCCTCCTCCTCCTCCATCAAGAAGGAAGTGAGAGGCTAGATCCTTTCTCTCTTGTGTTTGGGAGGAGGTCCCAGCAGATGTTTCCCCCCAGAAAGAACTCCCTCCCCCTGGGCACCAAAGGGGAACCCACCTACGCAGCCAATGCTAACTCTAGAAATGTGTGCATGTGTGTGTGTGTGTGTGAGAGAGAGAGAGAGAGTTTGTGTGTGTGGGAGGGTGAACTTCAGTGCTCAATTCCCCCACCAGGTCTGATGCCCATCTAGTGTTTTAGAAGATGCCTTCACTCTCACTCCCAAGGAGCTTCTGGCGGCCAGGAGAGACACGTAACGTTGGGTGAAGAGTGAGGGGAAGCGAGATTAGCCATGTCAGGAAGGAAAAATTTCCTTTCCTTCTTTTTCTTTTCCTTAGTTCCGTCTGTCTCTCCTTCTTCCCTTTCTCCACTCCTTTTCCTTTCCTCCCTCTCTTTCTTTCCTTTCCTCCTCTTTCTCCTTCCTTCCTTTCCCTCCCTTTCCTTCCTCTCCTTTCCTTCCCCCTCTCTTATTTTCCTTTCCTTCTCTCCTTCCTTCCTTCCCTCTTTTCTTCTTCCTTTCCTTTCTCCCTCTTTCTTCCTTTCCCTTCCTCCCTCTCTTCTCTCTCCTTTCCTTTCCTTCTCTCCTTTCCTCTTTTCTTCCCCCTTTCCTTTCCTTTCTCCTCTCTTTTCTTCCTTTCCTCTCCTCCCTCTCTTATTTTCCTTTCCTTCTCTCCTTTCCTCCCTCTTTTCTTCCTCCCTTTCCTTTCCTTTTCTCCCTCTTTTCTCCCTTTCCCTTCCCCTCCCTCTCTTATTTTCCTTTCCTTCTCTCCTTTCCTCCCTCTTTTCTTCCTTTCCTTTCCTCCCTCTCTTCTTCCTTTCCCCTTCCTCCCTCTCTTTCTTACTTTCCTTTCCTTCTCTCCTTTCCTCCCTCTCTTCTTCCTTTCCTTTCCTCCCTCTCTTCTTCCTTTCCTTTCCTTCTCTCCTTTCCTCTTTTCTTCCCCCCTTTCCTTTCCCCCTCTTTTCTTCCTTTCCTCTTTCCTCCCTCTCTTATTTTCCTTTCCTTCTCTCCTTTCCTCCCTCTTTTCTTCCCTCCCTTTCCTTTCCTTTCTCCCTCTTTTCTTCCTTTCCCTTCCTCCTCCTTCTCTCCTACTTCTTTTCCTTCCTTTCCTCTTTTTTTCCCTCCCTTTCCTTTCTTTTCTCCCTCTTTTCTTCCTTTCCCTTCCTCCCTCTCTTACTTTCCTTTCCTTCTTTCCTTTCCTCCCTCTCTTCTTCCTTTCCTTCTCTCCTTTCCTCCCTCTTTTCTTCCTTCCCTTCCCTTTCCTTTTCTCCCTCTTTTCTTCCTTTCCTCTCCTCCCTCTTTTCTTCCTTCCCTTCCCTCCCCTTTTCTCTCCACCCTCCTCTCCCCTCCCATCTCCACCCCAACAAGAAGGAAGGAAGGAGAGACAGATGGAAGAAAGGAAAGGAAAAGGAGTAAAGGGAACTTTTTTCCTGCCACAAACCACACATGGCTAATCTCTCTTGGCTGCCCAGATTTTGCCTGCTATGGAACCTACTGTGAGCAGGACAATTCACAGCAAATCTTCCTAGCTCAAAACGACAGAAAATTAGGCTGACCCTTCTGATGTAGCCCTTAAGGGAGGGTTTAGGGAGCAGATAAAGTGTGTTTGTGTCTTCTTGTTGTTTGCCTTCGAGTTCTCACATCTGGGTGTGGCAGGGTGACACTATTTTCCGAAAGAGTTACACAACTCTTTGGGGGCTTCCCTCTGCGCAAGTGAGAACAAAACTCCCCGCAGAGTCATCCGAGAAGCGGAAGTGAGGCAAAAGAGCAAGCGGAAGCATCTTGGCTTCCTCAACCAGAACCAACTGGCCCAGGTTGGAGGGCCGAGCTGCAATTCTGGGCACAGCTGAACGAGCCACCCTGGGTGGGGGGCTCCGGGGGGAATGAGGCAAGGTGAGAGGCATCCCCCTGCAAGGAATGGACCTCAGCAAGTATGGTAGAAGGAGAACCATGTTGGTCTATCATGGCTAAGATCTCACTAGGGTTTTCCACAAGGCATCATGAAGGAGGGGAGGAAGGAAGGGAGGGAGGGAGGGAGGAGGAGGGAGGGAAGGAAGGAAGGAAGGAAGGAAGGAAGGAAGGAAGGAAGGAAGGAAGGAAGGAAGGAAGGAAGGAAGGAAAAGGAAAAGTGATGAAGGGAGGGAGGAGGAGGAAGGAAGGAAGGAAAGAAGGAAGGAAGGAAAAAGGAGAAGTGATGAAGGGAGGAAGGGGGAGGAAGGAAGGAAGGAAAGAAGGAAGGAAAAGGGAAAGTGATGAAGGGAGGGAGGGGGGGATGGAAGGAAGGAAGGAAAGAAGGAAAAAGGAAAGCGATGAAGGGAGGGAGGGGAGGAAGGAAGGAAGGAAGGAGAAGGAAGGAAGGAAGGAAGGAAGGAAGGAAGGAAGGAAGGAAGGAAGGAAGGAAGGAAGGAAGGAAGGAATGAAGGGAAAAAGGAAAGCGATGAAGGGAGGGGGAGGGATGGAAGGAAGGAAGGAAGGAAAGAAGGAAGGGAAGGAAAGAAGGAAGGAATAGAGATGAAGGGAGGGGAGGAAGGAAGGAAGAGGGATGAATGGAGGGAGGGAGAGAGGAAAGAAGGAAGGAAGGAAAAAGGAAGAAAGGGCGATGAAGGGTGGGAGGGAAGAAAGGAAGGAAGAGGGACGAATGGAGGGAGGGAGAGAGGGAAGAAGAAAGGAAAGATGGATGGAGAGGGGGGAAGGAAGGAAGGACTTACGGTGTTACCGAGGTTTCGGAGACCAGTCAGACCTTGTAGCGTTTTCGAATTCTGCAGAGAAAGAAGAAGACACAGTTTGTGGAAAAGGCAACCTTCAGACAAAATACACACACACACACACACACACACACACACACAAAATATTTTTATCACCTGTCTCTCTGTCTCTATTTCTCTCCCTCTCTAGTCTATCGTCTTTACCACCTGTCTGTTTCTCTCTCTGTATCTCGCTATCATCTATCATCTTTATCACATATCTGTCTCCGTTTCTCTCTCTCTTTCTCTGTCTATCTATCTGTCTGTCTCTGTATCTCTCTCTCATCTTTATCACATATCTGTATCTCTCTCTCTCTCTTCTCTTTCTCTCTCTCCCTCCCTCCCTACCAGCTAGCAAGAGACATAGAGAAATCTACCAATGCCCAGAGACCGGCATGAACCACTTGGCCTTTGCCACTCGCTGGACTGGCCCCTCGGGCAAAGGACTGGCAGAGGGGCAAAGTCTGACTTTCCACAGGAATATCTAATCACTCGGGTGACGAGTCAAAGTCGTCAGCAGAAACACCGCAGGATCTTGGCGGCTTATTAAGAGCCGGGACAGAAATTCTTGGCACGGACGGATGCTCGGAACAGGTCCAGCTGGCAGAGGCCCAGAGGCCGCTGTCCTTGCTCAGCCTCTCTCCTTGGAGTGGGCAAGAGGGGCAGAGAGGGGCAGCTGCACCGGGCAAGGCTGAGCTTTGTGCTCCTAAGAAGTGAATCTTTGCAGGCCCGCAACAGGAATAGGGGCCGTCCTCAACGGATCCCACCCCAAAGGGATGTTGCTAAGCGAGAAGTCCATTAAGTGAGTCACCCCCCCCCATTTTACGACGTTCCTTGCCCCATTTTGTGAAGGGAATCCCTGCCATTGTTAAACTGGTAACACGGTCATTAAGTGAATCTGGCTACGCTTGTCAGAAGGTCGGAAGAGAGACAATCACATGACCCCAGGGTATGGCAAACCGTCGTAACTATGAGCCAGTTATCAAGCATCTGAATCAGGGGCCCCCAAATTTGGCAACTTTAAGAAAGTCACTTTTTTTCCATTCTGTGATAACATCAGTCACTAAACGAACTGTTCTAAGACAAGGACTACCTGTACCAGGATTTTAAGCATTACTGGCCCCAGCCAAAGATTTGCAGGGAAAGACAGGCTATGTGCAAAGCCCAAGTGAAGGCTTCACCTGGTGAATTTCTGCCTGCTGCTGCTATTTTTGGAAAAAAATCAAGGGGGGTGGGGTAGTGGGGAAGAAGGCTCGAATTCTTTTGTCTGGCTGCAATCTTCCTGCTTATCTTTCCTTCTGCAGGAGCTTCCACTCTGCAAGCAAACGAAAGGGGGACTACCAGAAAGGTTGAGAGAAACTGACCGGGGCAGGAGACTGTGCAGAGGGTGATTTCAAACACTGGCCCGGGAAGACAAAGAACCCACCCTCGTTCTGCCTATTTTCCTTCTTTCTTTCTTTCCTTCCTTCCTTCCTTCCTTCCTTCCTTCCTTCCTTCCTTCCTTCCTTCCTTCCTTCCTTCCTTCTTTCTTTCCTTCTCTTTCTTTGCATCTATCTATCTATCTATCTATCTATCATCTATCTATCTATCTATCTATCTATCTATCTATCTATCTATCTATCTATCTATCTATCTATCATTTTGTAATATTTTTGGGGGGAATGCAAGTAATACAAACATAATACATATAAATCTAAATACAAATTTTTTTTCGAATATTACAGTGCACACCCTCCCCTCCCTAGAGACTATTTTTCCCTTATATTTCTTCTTCTATACCAACTCAAAGGTATACCATATATTCCAATTGTGCTCTTATCCCCCCGCTCAAAACAACATATATTCCTGAGTAAGGTTTATTCCCTTTGCCTTCCACCAACACCAATTTTATAAACCTCCCCCCATTTCATTAACATTGTTTACTTTAATCATCCCTTTTTTCAAAATTTAATTTCTGTTGCTCATTTATCATTTGTCGTCATACTTCCAGATTTCATTACACCACTCACTTCTTTGAATATCCCGATTTCGTTTCCCCTCTGCTTTCGGGATGCAGAATTGCCAACTTTTTTTTTTTTTAATAAAAGAAGAAACGTGGGACAATCTTAACGCTGAATTCTTAATTTTTGTCGGCGATGTGTTTTTGGTCTCCAGATAAGCAGGGATGGGGCCTTGGCGGGGGACGACTGCCAAATGGGAAACCCAGCCCTGAGCAGGACCCAGCCTGTGGCTCAGCCTTTTCCTTAGGGAGTTCGGGATGTTTGGCCTCGCTCTGCTTTCAGGAGGAGGAAACCTGGCGTTAAGTAGGGCAAAGATCTTTGAGTCTCGGATGAACCTTTTGTCCGCACGCTTGGTTGGGTTCCCCAAGGCTGACTTTGGACTTCCAACTTTCTCTCTGCTCTCTGGAAGGCGAGGCCAAACCTTAAGGACTAGCTGCTTCGCTCCCGGCCTGTCTTTTAACCTCCCGTCAAAGATTTAGATGCAGAAGAGCCTGCGGTGCATGTGTGCAGAGGTGGTATTCAGCCGGTTCGGACCGGTTTGGACGTACCGGTTGTGAAAATTTTGAGTAGTTCAGAGAACTGGCAAATACCACCTCTGGCTGGCCCTGCCCAACCCCCCTGCCCTATTCTGTCCTATTTTCCCTTGTTTTTTTTTTTTTTAGCTCATCTGATTTGTGTGGCAGAAGCGAAGCGTCCTCTCATAGAACCGGTGGGAACTGCATGTGTGAATGGGGTTACGTGTGTGTCTGATCCTTCCCAACTTTTTGCCGGCTGAGTTTTTTTCAGCCAAAAGCTGGATGGGGAGACTGACTCCTGCCCCTTCCCCCACCCCACCAGATCTGGGGTTCAGGACCACCGAGGCCTGCTCTGGAGGGGTTCGCCTTGCTGCCTTGGCACCCCAGAAAGGGAGGCGAAGGAGGGGGCTGCTGCACTAGCAGCGGCTCCAAATAGCGCTTGACATGTGCGAGTGGGAGGAATGCAGCCTTCTCCTTGACGACTGTCCAAAATAGACTCGGCTCCGAAAGGCTCCGGCTGCGCTTTAATTGTGCACACAACGCTTCGACAGCATGTCAAGCATGGAAAAAGAGGCAAGGAGACGCATGTCCTCCTCCTCTTCTTTTTCTTCCTCCTCCCCCTTCTGCTCCTTCCTCCTCCCTCCTCCTCCTCCTCCTCCTCTTCTCCTCCTTCTTCTCTTCTTCTTCTTCTTCTTCTTCTTCTTCTTCTTCTTCTTCTTCTTCTTCTTCTTCTTCTTCTTCTCCTCTTCCTCCTCCCCTCCTTCTTCCTCTTCCTCTCCTTCTGTTCTTCTTTCTCTGCATCTTCTTCTTCCTCCTCCTCCCTCTTCTCCTCTTTTTCCTCCTCCTTCTCTTCTTCCCCCTTCTCCTTCCACTTCCCTTCTTATTCACTTCTTCCTCCTCTTCCTTCTCCTCTTCCTCCTCCTCTTCCCCTTCCCTTCTTCTTCCTCCTCCTCCTCTTCTTCCTCCTCCTCCCCTCCCCTTCTTCTTTTCTCCTCCTCCTCCTCCTCCTCGTCTTCCCCTTCTCCTTCAGTGGGAACACAGAAAGCACCTCTTAAGGCAACACAGAAATTTGTGCCCAGTGCCCACAAACCTCAACCAAACCCCATCCTTTCCCAGCTCTCCTTCCCTCTTTTCCCCAGCTTGGCTTCTAACCTTTGCTCTCCCAGAAGCGATTATACCTAAGTCCAAAGTTATGCAACCAGCATAATTCAAGAGACGGGCCATTTGGATGGAGGCACAAGCCCCACCTAAAAGAGGCTCCCTCCCACCAAAACCTGAACATCTTTTGAGAAGACATGGACAGTCTGCAGGCTAGGTCAGCATTTTTCAAGTATGATAGTTCAAAGAAGGGCAAACTTCCATTCCCAGAATTTCCCAGTCAGCATGCTGGTTAGGGAATGCTGGGAGTCAGGAGTTCACCTATGTTAAAAGTTGGCAAATTTGAAAAAAAACAAACCAAGCCACACACACTGTCCTAAAGTTATATCCTACAGCTGAAAAAACCAGAGCATTTTTTTTTAAAGTCCCTTATTTCAATAGATGCTGCTTTGGTTGTGTTATTATCAGTGCTATTCAAAGCTACCTAGTGATGTGGCCAATACGATGGGATAATCAGGGAGTATTTTAGTGCTCTGGAAAGACCAGACTGGAAATCCCCATCGTGATGTCCAGGGGATGAATTCACTCATGTTCTAGGCTAAGCTACTTACGCCGTGACAGGGATAAAAATGGAGAGCAGGGGAGGCAGAATATTAACGTAAAGGAAAATCACTGGCATAAGATGGATTAAAAACATCAGTTCTGCAATGCAAAGGAATTTGTGAATATTTCTGGGACAGAAACAATCCACGGCTCTTTATGAATTGTGGCCATGTTGTCACAACAGGGAAGGGCCAAGAAACATGCTGGCTGGCCAATGAATTCAAGGTGCCAAAAGGGTACAATATATTATTGGAACCAGAAAGCGCAATCTGCAAGGAATCCTTAAAGTCCTCATTTAGTGACTACAATTGGGACCAGCAATTCGGTTCTTCAGCAAAGCGCTTGCTAGGTAAAACTGCAACTGTACTTTAAGGTCTGACTCGAGTTTTCCTTTACTTTACATGCCGGTGAAGGTCATAAATGCAAGAACTGATTGCATGGTTCATTTTTCATTACTGTCCTAAGTGCAAACTGTCGCTAAATAAGGACTGCCTGCATGTCGGAATCCTGGACACAAGCAATAATTACATGAAAAAGCAATAACGGGGGAAAATTCCTAAGATTCCTTAGATGTCCCAAAAGTGCTTTTTCAGGAGGCAACTGGACTTTCTGGTTTTCTCTTTTGAAGATGTTTCACTTCTCATCCAAGAAGCTTCATCAGCTCTGACTGGATGGTGGGGAATGGAAGGATTTGTACTCCTTGCAGACAGCTGGTCATTTGCATCCTTTTAGAGGGTCGTTGAGGCCACTTGGAGGTTTATCTGTGTCCTCAGAGTCACCTGAGGAGCACAAATGGTTCCTGTAATCTGCAATTTTTCCCACAGGAAATCCATTCCTACTCCCTACCATGCAGAGTGCCCATCCCAAATTGTATAGCTAAAACACTGTAGCAGACTACGGGAACCAGGAGCACCACTCAGGTGACCCTGAGGACACAGGTAAATATCCAAGTGGCCTCAAGGACCCTCTAAAAGGATGCAAATGACCAGCTGTCTGCAAGGAATATAAATCCTTCCATTCCCCACCGTTCAGTCAGAGCTGAAGAAGCTTCTTGGATGAGAAGTGAAATGTCTTCCAAAGGAAAAAAACCAAGAAAGTCCAGTTGCCACCCATGAACTGGATGACTGAGACATCTGCTGTAGATGTGAACTGCTCAGAAACATTTATTTAGCGCCAGTGAGATTGTTCATTTTTTTAAAATTTCAGATGTCTTCCCTGAAAGCAAATCTGTGGAGATCAAGAGCTTTGGAAGCCCAGCATGGCCATTGCGAAGGCTGGCAAAGGGCTGGAGAAGCTGGCACCTGGAATGACCCTGCTGAACCTGCCTTGCTTCGTCCTTCCCAAAGGGTTTCCCCGCCCGATGAAGCGGAGACAGATTTCCTCAAGGAGAAACCAAGCCCTTTGCGCATCCCTCTGGCATGCGAGACTTGTCAGCACGCATTCTTCGGCTGCGGGCACCGGGAAACGTGCCCTTGCAAAAAATCCCGCAGCCGGGAGGGTGGCGAACGTGCCTCCCTCGATATCTGGGCAATCTGGAGGCACTCCAGGTGCAATCTTATTTTGCACTCCAGCCACAGAGTGGTCAATGTCTGGAATCCTCTACCTGACTCTGTATTTTTTTCCCCAAACCCCAAAAACTTTAACCTGAGACTGTCTACTATTGACCTCACCCCTTTCCTAAGAGGTCTGTAGGGGGCGTGCATAAACGCACCAATCGTGCCTACCGTCCCTGTCCTATTGTTTCTTTTTATTTTTTGATTTTTCTTATATGTATCCATGTATTCATAATTATGTTTTTACTTGTACCTATTATCTTGTAAACAATTGACAAAAATAAATAAATACAATAAATATATAAATAAAATGGAAAAAACAAGGCAACCACAGTGCGCAACTGGAGCAGTTATCTGGGCATCTGGAGCAGTTATTGCTTGCATGCTTTTGAAAAACGAGCCACTGATAGTACAGGGGTGGTACCCGGTTTTACCTGGAGGGCCTGGATGTACATGGACTCTTTTTCCCCCTCTAAAGATAATTCAGGAGCGTGTTTTGCTGAAAGCAATTTGGGGCATGGGGGTGTGTCCTCTTTTCAAATGCCCTGCAGCCCACCCTCATCTATATCTATCTATCTATCTATCTATCTATCTATCTATCTATCTGTCTGTCTATCTATCTATCTATCTATCTATCTATCTTCTATCTATCTATCTATCTATATCTATCTATCTATCTATCTATCTATCTATCTATCTATCTATCTATCTATCTATCTATCTATCTATATCTAATCTATATCTATCTATCTATCTATCTATCTATCTATCTATCTATCTATCTAATCTATATCTATCTATCTATCTATCTATCTATCTATCTATCTATCTATCTATCTATATGTACAAGCTAAATCCCCTCATGCATCATCACGAAATCTCCAGAACCATAAAGGCTACAAACTTAAAAGTTGGCACGTATGTTCCTCTTGCCTTCTAGGTGCTCGCTAAGAAAGGATTTTTCGAAATGACCATCAGAGCATTATTATTATTATTATTATTATTATTATTATTATTATTATTATTATTATTATTATTATTATTATTATTATTATTATTATTATTATTATTATTATTAACATGCTCTGATGCTAAAGACTTCTACTCCCCCTCCCCACCTGAAAAGAAATCTCTTCCAAATGCAAAACACAAGCAGAGGAATTTCAGTTTCACAGCAGCAAGCAGGTTTAGTATAGAACAGTGGAGCTAAGCCACGCCCAGGCTCCTTGCTGTCTCCTTCTTGCTCACATAACAAATACTGTTTCCGTTTCCAAACAGCCCTCAACTCTCTCACACACTAGCCAGATGAATACCAATGGATGCTGGTAGGCAGAGACACAATTTCCCCTCTTATTTTCCTCCCCAAAAACTAAGCCCGACCTCATAGTTCCATAGCGAAGCACAGATCTCGAGCTAGTACTAACTACAGCCTTGCTGGGGTGGGGAATTCTGGGAGCCGAAGTCCACCCATCTTTAACTTTCTCAGGGTGGAAAAACACCGGTTCAAAGAGCTGCAGAAATTGCTTCCCACTGCTACCCATGTTGTGATCACGATCACGTGGGGACCTATCAGCCCCCTCCCACTCGCCCACCCAGCTACCCAAGTGTGAGCCAATGCCTTTTTTCACCAAATATTCAGATAAAACAAAGGGCTTTGCAAAGAGAGCTGATAAGGGATGTGTGATCATTTACTTTCTCCCTCTCCTTCCTAAACCCTCTTTTTTTCTGCCACTGAAGATTCCAGTTTCTCTGCCATCCTGCCTGTCTTCCCTTAGAAATAGGCCAGGAGGAGAATCCCTTTGGGGGGTCCTTGGTGGTCTCTGATTCAGTCTGTTTTCTTGCAGACATTTCATGACCCAGCTAGGGAACATCATCAGGGCTAAGAAGAAGTGGGGTTTGCTCTCAGTTTTATATTCTAGTGCCATGATGGCAAACCTATGGCATGCGTGCCACAGGTGGCACGGAGAGCCATTTTTGCCGGCACGCGAGCCACAGGCGAACTTACCTCATTACACATTTGCGCGCTTCACAGCTGATTTTTCAGCTGGTCTGAGGCATTTTTGGCCTCCCAGAGGCTTGAAAAAAAACCTGCAGGCTTTGCAGGATGAATAATAGGCCCATTTCGTCAATACCGGAAGTGACGAAGCGGGCCGATTATTCGGCCTGCAAAGCCTGCAGAGGCTTTTTTCAAGCCTCTGGGAGGCCGAAAAACGCCTCAAATGCCTCAAACCGGCCGAAAATCAGCTGTGAGGTGCAGTGCAGATAAGGGGGCGGGGGGGATTGCACACGCATGCGCAGGAGCGTGCGGGCCCCCGTGCGCATTGCCTTCTGGGTGCTGGCACCCGAGCACATAAGCACAAGTGCACGCACAATTTTTGGCACAGGAGCCCCAAAAGGTTAGCCACCACTGTTCTAGTGGCTTGTCCAATCAATCTTGATGGGTCTTAGAAGTTCTTTGGCTGGGGAGTTTACTGTTGTTAGCTTGTTTGGCAGTTCCTTGATTGGGGTATCGTTTACCTCCTTGACTGTTGGTCTGAATTAATTAATCTTGGGAGTTAATCCAGTCTCATCTGGGTACGGATTGCTGGCATTTGGGTGATTTTTGGCTCGTCGATTATCTCTTTTGCACAGCATGTAGATATTGTTTATGTCTATGTGTCTGTCAATGGCTAATTGGATCTCCTTTCTTTACGGTCCTGTATCAAATGCCGCCCCGCGTGAGCTTGCGAGCCTCCCAGGCTCCGAACTGACCCCTCCTGTCCCCCCCCTCCGTTCCTCTTCCAGCCAGCTGCGATTGGTGCTTTCCAGGCCCAGCCTCTTGTGCCAAGGAAGTGCCAAGTCTGCACAGGGCAGAGCTTCAACTTACATAACCAAGGCCGGCTTCGTTCAACTGGCAAACAAAGGCACCTCCACCACAGGTGCAGAAGACAGGCAGGTTACATAAAAGAGCCAAGGTGCCCCTCAAGGGCATAGATCCCACCAGGCCCGGGGCAAACGATAATCCCAGCTGGAGAAAGCAGGAATCCCAACCTTTGAGCTTTGCTCTCTCCGGGACCTGGAATTCCAACCATGCCTTGCCATCCAATCGGGAAGCCACCCCCTCCTTGTGCCTTCAAATGAAGAATTCTCCCCCTCCCCAATTATTCATGGGTTACCCTCTGGTGGGGTGAGGGGGGGCGGGGGCAGAGATGAAGGACTAATTTTCAGATAAAGAAAGGCGGCTGGATAAAAGCAACCCATTCGGAAGGACCCTGGGGTCATCTTCCCCCAGGGACTGCGGAGGACTGTCCTGCTAGAGTAAGAATGTGACTCCTTTGACTGGACAAAGGCAGCCCCCTCCCCCCTATCCCTGAGCATGGAAAGGCCTGTTGAGAAGAGGGGTGTGTGTGTGTGTGAGAAGGAAGATTTAGACTTTGTCCTTCCTGCCCCTCCCCCCACCCATTCTTAACAATTCCCTCTTCTGCAGGAAGGAGGGGGAACAAAGGGTTTTCTTGGAGGGGCTTTTGGGAGAGGAGTTTGCAAACACCCCCTCCCTGGGCCTATGGTTGTGTCTCTTGAATTCCTGGAGACAGGCGGGCTTAGATGGAAGCCTCCCCCTCCTCCGTTTTGATCTCTTGTTCTCTTACAAGGGGAAAAAGCTGCTTTTAACCAAAGCCCTTAAGAGGCCCAGCTCTGCAGGCAGAGGGAGAATCTCCTCCGGCAGGCTGTGTGCTTAGCTCCTCAACCCTTTTCGCTTCTCTCTCTCTCTCTCTCCCTCTCCTCTCAATCTTTCTCTCTCTCTTTCATTCTTTCTCTCCCTCCTTCCCCCTCTCTTCCTTTCATCCTCTCTTTCATTCTTTCTCCTTCCCTCAATCTCTCTCTCTCTCTTTCAGTCTCTCTTTCATTCTTTCTCTTCCTCCTTCCCCCTCTCTTCCTTTCATTCTCTGCCCTCCCCTCTTCATTCTTTCTCTTCCTCCCCTCTTCCTTTCATTCTCTCTCTCTCATTCTTTCTCTCCTCCTCCCTCCCCCTCTTCCTTTCTTCTCTGCCTCCCCTCCTTTCATTCTCTTCTCTTCCTCCCCCTCTTCCTTTCATTCTCTCTCTCTTTCATTCTCTCTCTCTCCTCTCCCTCTCTCTTTCATTCTCTCTCTCTTTCATTCTTTCTCTCCCTCCCTCCCTCCCCTCTCTTCCTTTCATTCTCTGCCCTCCCCCTCTCTTTCATTCTCTTTTTCATTCTTTCTCTTCCTCCCCTCTCTTCCTTTCATTCTCTCTCTCTTTCATTCTTTCTCTCCCTCCCTCCCCGTCTTCCTTTCATTCTCTCCCCCCCCTCTCTTTCATTCTCTCTTTCATTCTTTCCCTCCCTCCCCTCTCTTCCTTTCATTCTCTCTCTCTTTCATTCTCTCTCTCTCTCTCTCCTCCCTCTCTTTCATTCTCTCCCTCTCTTTCATTTTTTCTTTCCCTCCCTCCCTCTTTCATTCTCTCTTTCTCTTTCATTCTTTCTCTCCCTCCCTCCCTCCCTCCCTCTCATTCTCTTTCTCATTCCCTCTCTCCAACAAGGGCTTCTAAACTACAGCCAGGGTCACGAGTGTGACAAGCTAACTCTTCCCTCCCTTTGTGGTTTCAAGTTGGTGCAGGAATAAACGCTATCCTGCCAAGGAGGAACAGGTATTCTGGGAGGAAAGGTTGATCTATTGAGGCAAGTACTGGAGAATCGTGTAAAGGTCTGGTGCAAGAAATCAGGAAACCGGCAGCTCCTTTTCTGACGGACAAATTTAATGGAAAGGCGCAAGCTTTGGCGAACTCCGGAAAACTTCTGCCTTTGAATTACATTTGTCTGTCGGAAAAGGAGCTGACGGTTTCCTGATCTTTGGCGGAGCTCCTGGGGCGCTTCTTGGAATAAAAACCAGAGGATGTTGCAACAAGCTGCAACCCCCACCCATGAATCAAGCAGTCCAGGGGTGTCTACCAGAGAAGGTCCCAGTCAAAGCTTTTCTACTACGTGCATCCTGCAAGTGGGGTATCTCCATTGCATCATTGTGGATTATTATTTTCTTGACCATACCTTGCAAACACCTGTCCTCCCCTGTCCCTAGAAATGTGGGGGAGACAAGCACAACTCAAACACTCTTCCATCACCCAACGTTAGAGCTGCTTGCATGACAACTCCTACCATCCTCAGCAGGCCGGCCGGGGCCCATGGGAGTCCCAATCCAACCCACGCTGGTCTCCCCCAATTTGGAAAGCAGCCCTCCCAGGCCTTTCCTAAAAACCCAGGTTGGGTTCACACGCGCCTCATTCAACCCGACTGCTTGAACATCCAGCTTTCTCGCGGACTAACCGAGGTTCCAACCAAGCCGTTTCGCCCCGCGACCGTCTCAGAGGGATCCCGCAGATCTCTTCCCTTCTCCCCTCGCCTCCAAGGCGACTTCAAAGCGCCGGTCTCTCCAGCCCCGCTTCCCCAACCCTGCGCCCTCCCAACGAGCCGCCCGGAGTTCGTCTCCTGCCACGGTCGGCCGAGGACCATGGGAGCTGTAGTCCAAAGGTGGGTGGGACAGGAGAGATTTCCCCCAGCTCCCCAGGATCTGGTTCGATTGCCGCGCGGCGCAAGCTCTCCTCATGCCCCAACCCCCCGCCCCAAAGTACCGGGCGATCAAGGGGGGCAGAAGGCAGAGGCAGAATCCTGGGGTCTCCCTTTCCTACTACCCACCCACCCCCGGCCGCCCCTTCCTCCTACCTTCGCCTTGGTGACCCTCAAACCCACGAAGGTGGAGAGTTAGCAGGGACCCCCGGATGCCCCTTCCCCCTTTGCCCCCTAAATCCCGGGCGATCCTGTGCCCAGCCCAAGGGGGGGCAGAGGATACGGGCAGAGGGCAGGGGGTGTCCCCCCGCTTCCTACTACCCACCAACCCAACCCTGGACACCCCTTTGCCCCCAAGTCCAGGGCGATCCTGTGCCCAGCCCAAAAGGGGTGTGTGTGTGTGTGTGTGTGTGTGCAGAGGGCAGAACCCGGGGGGGGAACTCACTCACCCACCCCGCCGCCCCTCCTCCCTCCTACCTTCGCCTTGTTGACCATCAACCCTACGAAGGTGGAGAGGAGCAGGGAGCCCGACAAGGACACCCTGGGGCGCAGCTCCTTGTGCCCGCCGGGCAGCGGCGAGGCGGGCGGCGAGGCGGGCAAGGTGACGGTGTAGGAGTTGCGCATGCTGCCGCCGGACCCTCGGCCGCTGCGGCTCTTCCGACGGGCGCTGCCTGCCTGGCGAGCGGGCACAGCCTGCCTGGCTCGGCGGCAGCGGAGGACTCGGCGGCCCGGGCTGGCAGCGGCGGAGGAGGCACCTGGATCGCTCTGACCTCAAGCCGGGAGGCGGGCGGGCGGGGCGGGGCGGGGCGGGCGGGCGGCGGGCTCCCTCGAGGGAGGCGCCGACGGCCGAGCGCCCAGAGGGGCGGGGAGCGCGAGGGACGCCCGCCGCACCCCCCTCCCCTCGGCCAGGGCAGGCTACAGCAGCTCCCGGCGTGGGTGGGGGTAGGGAGAGCCAAGGGGGCTGGAAAGCCGGAGTACTCCCCCCTCCCCCTTTCCAGCTCTCAAGAGTTGGAAATGGCCCTGGGGAGGGGGAAAGGGAGGCAGCTGCCCCCTCCCCAAATCCTACCCCCAGCCCGAAAGGAAAGCTATTCTGCCCCCCGCCCGCAAATCTCTGTGTTGTTGCCTAAAATTTTACGTGGAGATTTCTATGAAAATCCCTAGGGTCGAAGGAAGGAGACTTGAGAATTTGAAATGCTGGTGGTATTATTATTATTATTATTATTATTATTATTATTATTATTATTATTATTATTATTATTATTAGTAGTAGTAGTAGTAGTAGTAGCAGTAGCAGTAGTAGTATTGTCCCACCTTCCTTAAATCAACGGATTGATCAATCAATACTGTATGTTTCTGTGTACCTTTTTGTATCTATGTGTCCTCTATGTAACTATGTATTGTATCTATTTATCATCCATCTATATCCTATTAATCTCTCATATTCTCTTCTCTCTCTCTCTCTCTCACACACACACACACACACATATCTTATCTATCTATCTATCTATCTATCTATCTATCTATCTATCTATCTATCTATCTATCTATCTATCTATCTATCTATCTATCTATCATCACAGCCTGGCTATCTATCTATCTATCTATCTATCTATCTATCTATCTATCTATCTATCTATCTATCTATCTATCTATCTATCTATCTATCTATCTATCTATCATCTACAGTGTCTGTCTATCTATCTATCTATCTATCTATCTATCTATCTATCTATCTATCTATCTATCTATCTATCTATCTATCTATCTATCTATCTATCTATCTATCTATCCTTGCCTCCAGAAGTTGTGAATGCTCCAACGCTGGAAGTTTTTAAGAAGAGATTGACAACCATTTGCCTGAAATGGTATAAGATTTCCTGCCTAAGCAGGGGGTTGGACTAGATGACCTCCAAGGTCCCTTCCAACTCTGTTATTCTGTTCTGTTCTAACATCTATCATCTATCATCTGTCCTCTCTCTCTTTCTCTCTCTTTCTCTCTCTTCTCTCTCATCTATCTATAAAGTTGCAGTCATTTGAAAGTTAGATTAGCATTTTAGAAGACTCTAAAGGAGAGACAGCATTGCCAATTTTCAGCCATTGCTCCATCCCTCCAAACCCCCCCTCTCATCAAGCAGTGCCAAAAGAGGAAGAGAAGGGCGGGGGTGAGATTGGTTTGCCCACCCTTAATTTTAATAACCGCTGAAGGCTACGCCCGGTGAAGCTTCTCAGGGAAATAGAAACTTACAATACAATCTTGCATGAAAAGTGCATCTCAAAGTCTGCTTATTTATTGGAAGATTTATTTATTGGGGGGAAAAGGCAATTTCTTTTGATTTTTCAAGCAGAGCTGGCTCAGGAATGAGCCCTCTGCCCTTCCATTCATAGGCTCTGTACTTAAAGCAAATCTTTTGGGATCAGGAATGTGCAAAACCCTCCCAGGTCAGGCCTTCTCTTTCCATTTTCCTGGCAGGAAAGTAAAGCCCAAGAGCAAGAAATTAAGGAAGGACACCCTGTCACTTCGGTTCTTTTGCCCAAAGTCACTCTTTTCCTTCTGCTTGGCAAAATTGACAGCATGCAGCCGTTTTAAAAAACAAAACAAAAAAAACAACCTCCAACACCTCTTGTAAAAAACAACAACAAAGGAGTTTTGGTGAAAGATTCAGACGTGGTTGGTAGAGATGATTGCACAAAAAATAGAACGCAAACCAGAACTATTCCTACTAGGAATTATGAAAGAGAGAGATAGTAAAGAGGTGACCTGTTTAATATTACATATTATTTCGGCAGCAAGAATGGGTTTTGCCCAACAATGGGAAAATAGAGAAATCCCTGTAGAAGGTAAAGTGACAAAGAATATACAGATAGGTACAGGAATGGATAGGCTGACTTTGGAATTGGAAAATAAAGGTGAGACAGAATATCATGAGATATGGAATAAATTTTATCAATGGTGGGAATGGAAAGGAGGGACCCAGAATAAAAACTAATCAGGATTTGTAGAATGGACAATGAAGGCTATGTATGTAATTACAACTGAATATGATGGACAATATGATGGATATAAAACTAGTAGCGCAGAAGAAATTATAAATGTATACACTGGATAAGTTTACTGTATAAATGTATATAAGATACATATCATATACTTTAGTACAGGGGTCGCCAACCTTTTGGACCTCAGGGACCACCAAACTCATAATTTTAAATCCGGTGGACCAGAGACCCTGGGAAAATCCCCCAAAAGTCTGCATGAAAATCCCCCACCCCATTTTCCTACCAATCTATCATTCTTTATTTGGGATCGCAGGATACCGTCTCCAGCTCCGTGCTTAGGGGGAGAGAAAGAGAGACTTTTGGCTTCATGCAAGGAAAACAGCAGAAGCAGCAGAAGTCTTTCTTTTTCTCCCACAAACTCTGCCAGAAATGAGTCTCTGCGGTGCAGCCTCTTGGAGCAGGAGGCCTTGCAGGGCCCCAAAGACTCATTTCTGGCAGAGTTTGGGGGAGAGAAAGAAAGACTTTTGCTGCTTTCCTTGCATGCAGCCAAAAATAGAAGAAGAAAGAAACGGAAAGACGCAGCCCGGTGGCCAGGCCAGGTGTGTGGGGGTGAGTCCCCTCCCTCTGCCCTTTCCCCGCTCCCCTCACTACCTCGTGTTGTTCGCAATGCAAGTGATGCAAGCCTTGTGTTCCCACGCAGTCTGGATTAATTGCTTTGGGGGGGACATTTCTCTGCGGATCACCAAAATTTTCTTGCGGATGACTGATTTAGTATGTATAGCAAAGATGATGTCAGGATGATCACACTGTGTCCAATATTTTAATGTGTAATGAATAAAAAATTGGGAGCGGGGGGTAACTCCACTGGCAACAACACAATGACACACAATTTATAAAGCCAGACCGTAAACGCTGAATGTAATCTGGACAAGCAGGTGCTAAGGGGACGATAAACAATGGCCACAATAAGAACAAGGATGGCATCATGACGCCAGGATGCTCTGATTCATTTTAATGACATTTCTATCCTTTCCTAGCATTCAGCTGTCACTTGAGCCGAATTTTTGGCACCGGGTGCTGAAGTTCCAGGTAACAACCGACGCTAAGCGCGATGAAACGCCAGCCTAGGTTCACGATCGCGAGGACAGGTAATCCTCCACTTACAACAGTTCATTTAGTGACCATTCAAAGTTGGGACAGTGATTAAAAAAGAAGTGAGTTGCAACCGTTTTTCACGCTTACAGCCTGTTTCGGCCTCCTTATGGTCACATGATCAGATGCTTGACAACCGATTCATATGTTATGACGGTCACAGTGTCCAGGGCTCACATGACCCCCTCTTGTGAGCTTCTGACAAGCGAAATCTACAGGAAAGCCAGATTCACTTAAGAACCACGGTACTAGCTTAACAACTGCAGTGATTTGCTTAACGGCTAGAGCAGGTGTCAGCCACCGGTGGCTCTGGAGCCAGATGCGACTCTTTGGGCCCTCTGCTGCGGCTCCCTCTGTTGGCTGATCCGACTGCTGGCTGGCCCCGCCCCCTCGCCCTCCCCTCTCAGTCACTCCTCGCCTGTCCTGGGAAGGTAAAACACAAAAAACAGAAATGAGAGGGAGGGAGGGAGAAAGAGAGAGACCCATTTCCCACAGAAAACACGGGGAGCCACAAAACCTGGGTAGGTGTGGAGGCGGAGGTCATGTGACTGGGTGGGAGTGACTGTCAGGGCTCCACCCCCATTCAAATCAAATCTCTAGCAGCATCTCTCGGAGTTAAAAAAAAAATCGATTTATTAGGAGCGGCCATGTTGGCGTTAGCTGGGTATAGCCGACACTAAAATACATCATTCCTTTCCCCCTTGACCCTGGTCTTCCCCCCGCCTCCTGGATATATATTCTCCAATGGGACACATCCATAGTCAAGAGTCATCAATCATGCCCTCTAATAATAATCTTGCGTGCCAGAAGCTTCAGCTGCCAAAGTGATTATCTGAGGCATTTAAGGAATGCGCTGCTTTCCCCCGCCCCTTTCTGCTGGCAACTAAAAGACCAAAGGAATATTATTTTTTTAGTTGACAGTGACATTGAGTTGGCCACACCCACCCAGGTTTTGTGGCTCCCGGTGTTTTCTTTTCTGTGCGAAACAGGTCCAAATGGCTCTTGGAGTGTTTAAAGTTGCAGAGCCCTGGACCAGAGCAAGAAAGGGTTGTGAAATCGGGCGAAATTTACTCAACAAATGTTTTCACTTAGCAACGTCAATTTTGAGGTCAACGATGGCCGTAAAGCGAGGACTACCTGTGCCGTAGAGTTACAACCCTCGAGAAAAACCAGGGAAGGACCCCAGGATCAACCAACAAACTTTCAAAAGTCCTTTGTCCCAGTTATCTCCCCCATTAAACATTCACTCATGACCCAATCTGACCTACAAATAAGTTCTTGGAAGAAAATCCAACTGTGTGCAGGAATGTTTGCTCTCAAATAACGTCAGCGGTGGGTGTGAACCCAGGGGAAAAAAAATAATAGCAGTTCCCCACCCAGAACTGCCTGTGTGCTAGAACGGGGCCTCTGGGGTCGTCTAGAGTACAGCCAGTCCTCGGCTTACGACCACAAGGGAGCCAAACATTTCTGTTGCTAAGCGAGGCAGCTTGCAATCCCTTGCAATTGTTCAGTTCGCAACACGGTTGCTAAGGGGATCTGGTTTCTCCATTGACTTCGCTTTGCCCGTAGGTTGCAAAAGGGGACGGCATGACCCCCGGGACGCTGCGACCGTCATGAAGACGAGCCAGTTGCCAAGTGTTCTGAATGTCGATCGCGTGATCGTGGGAATACTGCAACGGTCGTTGTGGAAAATGTTCCTGGGTCCCGTTTTTCAGTGCCGTTGTAACTTTGAGCGGTCACTAAATGAGCTATCGTACGTTGAGGACTACCTGTATACTTCCCTTACCAAACTATCTAATTAAAAAAACTGTGTATCTGTCTTTATCACAGACGCCTGGACATATAGGGATAGAATGATAGATAGAAGGATAGATAGAATGATAGATAGATAGATAGATAGATAGATAGATAGATAGATAGATAGATATGATAGATAGATTTATTGATTGATTAATAGTGAGATAGATTATCTATCTATCTATCTATCTATCTATCTATCTATCTATCTATCTATCTATCTATCTATCTATCTATCTTCTATTTATAATGTAGATAGTGTAGCTAGCTAGATAATAGATAGATTGATACAGTTAGAGGGACAGATTATATATGTGTGTGTGTGTGTGTATACATAGACAGATTGATAATGTAGATATAGATTATATATCGAGAGAGAGAGAGAGACAGACAGACTGATAGTGTAGATAGATAGACAAATTATATATCTATCTAGTTACACTATCTATCAATCAATCTATCTACCTATAGTGTAGATAGTGTACACTGATAGTGTAAGATAGATGAGATAGATAGATAGATAGATAGATAGATAGATAGATAGATAGATAGATAGATAGATAGATAGATAAAGAGAAAGGGAAGGAGAGCAATGGAGGGAGGGAGAGAGCGTGCAAATCCCATACTATAACACCTGGAACAAAAATAACACAAATGAACTGCTCACTTATTTTTAATAAATCAAGCAATCTCCACTCCTTTCTCTCTCCTTCCCTTTTCCTTCACCCTCCAGGCAAACCTCTGTGCACAGGAGGCCTGCTGCAGAGAAAACTATGTTTAGCTTAGCTGAAGTTGAGCTATTTTTGGCCGGCATAAAAATAAATCCAAGGAGACCATGGAGGGTGTAGCGCGCGTTGGTTGTGTCCCTTCTCCTCCTCCCCCTCCCCAGCCTTATTTATCTCCTGGAATTTTAAGCCTCTCTTCGTCACTTCTCAGTTCTCCGTTTCATGCTCCCTGGGAGCCCAGAGATAAAAGTTGCACTGGGGAGGCAAAGCCAGGGGGTGGGAGGCGCACTGGAGGCGCATGACCTCATGCTTACGTGCACCAAAGCGGATCAGAAGCGCCTGCATTATTAGTTGTAGGCAGCCATTCAAGCCGGGGGGGCTGGCATTTGTGTCCTTGCATCTTGGGGGCAAGCTTCACGGGGGGGGCTGGAACATAATTGCAACCTGCACGCAGTTGTGAGTTCCCACAAGTTGGTGGGAAGGGCTGGTGGACTTGGTTTTAGAGGTAGTCCTCCACTTTTGACTCCTTTGTTTAGGGACTGTTCGAAGGGACAAAGGCTGTGAAAAAAAAGGGACTTAGGATGCTCATTTCAGAACTGGGTTATAGGCACTGCCCCAAAGGATCCATTTTGCCCCGGGGGTGTGTGTGCAACAATAGCCCTTTTAGGATTCGTGGACTTCAACTCCCAGCATTTCTTAGCCAGCCATGCCAGGAGGAGGAATTCTGGGAGTTGAAGTCCACAGGTCGCAAAGGGGCCCGTAGTGGAGGAGGATGCCTTTGAGACGCTGAGAGGCAGACCTAAACTGCCCTGATCCTGTTATTCCCCTTCCTTGGGGTTCACTCTTTACAGATATACTATTCTTACACAAGGAGGGTCTTGTATTCTTTGCTGCCACTGGCAGTCCTCCATCAATGAACTTATCGCTCAGTGGGGGCTAACCTTTTGGGGCTCCTGTGCCAGCACCCAGAAGGCAATGCGCGCCCCCCCACGCCCCCTATGCATGCGCACGCAATCCCCACCCACTCGCCACCCCCTTATCTGCACTGCACCTCACAGCTGTTTTTCTGTCTGTTTGAGGCCTTTTTCGGCCTCCCAGAGGCTTGTGGAAGGCTTCTGCAGGCTTCTACAAGCTTTGTAGGCCAAAAACTAGGCTCGTTTCATCACTTCCGGTATTTCTTGGCCTAGTTTTTGTCCTGAAAAGCCTGAAGAAGCCCGTAGAAGCCTTCCTCAAGCCTCTGGCATTCCAAAAAAAGGCCTCAAACTGGCCGAAAATTAGCTGTGAGGCATGCACATGTGCAGTGAGGTAAGTTTGCCTGCAGTTCATGTGCCAGAACAAATGGCTAGGCATGCCACCTGTGGCATGCGTGCCACAGGTTCACCATCATGGTTATAGCTGATTCTTGAGATATATTTGGCTTGGGGTGATGGATATGGGAAGGCACTTCTTCTGTGCAACTAGATATGGAGGGGGGTCTTTAGTCACTTCCATTTGGTCGAAAGTCAAGGTTTCACCACTTAGTACATACAGCCAGGGCTACCTCTGGCCTCTCCTGGCGTGAGTCAGGATTCCTGGAAGCAAACTTGGAGCCTAAGGCCACTCCAGCAATTCTCTCCCCCAATCCCACCCCCCAAGGATGTGCTCAGTTGCTCTTCCAGATCTCCCCCCACCCCTAGAAGGTCAACTTAAGCCGCCCAGGGCTTCACCTGTTGCAAGCACAGAAAGAATTTGAAGCAAAATTTGCATTGGCTGCAGATAGCACAGGTGTCTACTTCAGAGGGAAATGCGCAAGCTTTGATGGGTCTGGAAAGTTGAGGGGGTTGTAATGGGATGGGAGACGGGCCTGGGGGAAGAGAGAAGGAAAGGGTGTGGGGGAGGGGTGAAGACATGCGGAGTTCCCTCCCTCCCCTCAAGCATTTGGCCCTGGCCCTCTGAAATTCTGGCCAGGCAACTACCCAGCAATCATCTCAACGATAGGATCTGCGTCCGTTCTCTCCTCCATGCCAATTGGCCCTCTGCAAAATGGCTGGCCTCTTGATCTGCACAACCTCGGATGACCTCTGAATTTCACACACTGTCCCGCCCAGCCTCATAATTCACTTTCTGGGGTGAGGGGGTGGATGTTTTGCTATTCTTTCTTAAGGCAGAGGTGGATATTCAGCCGGTTCTGACCGGTTGTGGAGAACTGGTAGCGCAAATTTTGAGTCGTTTGGAGAATCAGCCAATCCCACCTCTGACTGGCCCTGCCAATCTTATCTCTTCTCTGCCTCCCATTGAGTCCCAGCTCATCAGCCGGGTCTTCTTCGGTTGCCCTGCCCAGGAGAACGGAGCTGGAAAGCAGGTTAGTGGGGTGGGGAGCAGAGATGGTATTCAGCCGGTTCTGACTAGTTCTGGAGAACTGGTAGCGGAAATTTTGAGTAGTTCGGAGAACTGGCAAATCCCACCTCTGACCGACCTCACCAACCCCATCTATTCTCTGTCTCTCATTGAGTCCCAGCTGATCGGCTGGGTCTTCTTTGGTTGCCCTGCCCAGGAGAACAGAGCTGGAAAGCAGGTTAGTGGGATGGGGAGGGAATGGGGATTTTGCAGTAACTTTCCCCCAGGAGTGTGGAGGGAACAGGGATTTTACATATCCTTCCCCTGCCACCCCTGCTTCCTCCTCCTATTCTTCCTCCCCCTCCTTCTTCCTCCTCCTATTCTTCCTCCCCCTCCCTCCTCCTCCTTCCTCCTATTCTTCCTCCTCCTTCCTCTTCCTCCTCCTCCTCCCTCCTTCTTCCTCCTCCTATTCTTCCTCCCCCTCCTTCTTCCTCCTCCTATTCTTCCTCCTCCTCCTCCCTCCTCCTCCTTCCTCCTATTCCTTCCTCCTCTTCCTCCTCTCCTCCTCTCCTCCTCCCCTCCTTCTTCCTCCTCCTATTCTTCCTCCCTCTCCTTCTTCCTCCTCCTCCTTCCTCCTCCTATTCTTCCTCCTCCTCCTTCTTCCTCTTCCTCCTCCTCCCTGCATCCCTCCCCCCAGTCCCCTTTAGCACTGATGATACCAAGCTGGGTCATGAAACGTCTGTAAGAAAACAACCGAACTCAGAGAGCACTGAGGGCCCCTCATTTCAACCATGAGTTACGAATACATGTTGCTAAATGAGACATTTGTTAAGTGAGTTTTGTCCCATTTTACAAACTTTTCTTGCCACAGTTGTTTTTTCTTACATTTTTTTGGGGTGGGGGCAGAAAACACCATTGGTGAAAATGCGTTCGCTTAATGACTGTGGGGTTTGCTTAACGGCCACTTCAAAAAGATCATAAAATCGGCGACATCCATTTAACGACCGCAATGACTTAGGGCTATAATTCTGGGCTTAATTATGATTGTAAGATGAGGTTTATGCATATCCAGCCCTGTTCCCTCAAACTGAAGATTTCTGGGAGAACCTGGTGGGCTCCCGTGGGAAAACTAAGATCAAAGGCAATCCCTCACCCCTCACATCATCAGAGCTTTGGGTCTGAATCAAGACTTCCAGGAATTTTTTTTTTTTTTTTGAACTAATAAGTTCTGCAAATTGAGCAAGTTTGAAAGAAGAACATTGGACTCGTTCGAACTTTGTCCCTTCTTACAAATCCTTCCCTCTGTAATCCTTACGAGAGGCTAATTCAGGTTCACTGCACTCAGAGGAGTTATTCCTTAACTATTAATAGAGGCGGAGGCTTCCTGACTTTGCAAATTAGGAACAGATAAAAGTTAGTTAGGCTGACAAATGCAGCGGAGGCTAGGCTAATGGTCTATAGCATTAGCACTTAGTCTTATATACCGCTTCATAGTACTTTACAGCCCTCTCTAAGCGGTTTACAGAGTCAGCCTCTGGCCCCCAGCAATCTGGGTCCTCATTTGACCCACCTCAGAAGGATGGAAGGCTGAATCAATCTTAAGCTGGTCAGGATCGAACTGAGTGAGCAGTGATTTAGCCTGCAGTACTGCATTCTAACCACTGTGCCACCACCGTCCTTCCTTCCTTCCTTCCTTCCTTCCTTCCTTCCTTCCTTCCTTCCTTCCTTCCTTCCTTCCTTCCCACTTAGTAATAGCCCTTAGACTTATATACCGCTTCACAATGCTTTCCAGCCCTGTCTAAGCAGTTTACAGAGTCAGCCAATTGCCCCCAACAATCTGGATCCTCATTTCACCCCCCTGGGAAGGATGGAAGGCTGAGTCAACCTTGAGCAGGTGAGGATTGAACTGCTGGAGTGAGCAGTGAATTAGCTTACAATACAGCATTCTAACCACAAGGAAGGAAGGAAGGAAGGAAGGAAGGAAGGAAGGAAGGAAGGAAGGAAGGAAGGAAGGAAGGAAGGAAGGAAAGGAAAGGAAAGGAAAGGAAAGGAAAGGAAAGGAAAGGAAAGGAAAGGAAAGGAAAGGAAAGGAAAGGAAAGGAAAGGAAAGGCAGGGAAGGGAAGGAAGGAAGGAAGGAAAGGAAAGGAAGGAAAGGAAAGGAAGGAAGGAAGGAAGGAAGGAAGGAAGGAAGGAAGGAAGGAAGGAAGGAAGGAAGGAAGGAAGGAAGGAAGGAAGGAAGAGCAATAGCACTTAGACTTATATACAGCTTCACAGTGCTTTACAGCCCTCTCTAAGCAGTTTACCTCTTGCCCCTAATAATCTGGGTCCTCATTTTACCCACCTTGGAAGGACAGAAAGCTGAGTCAGCCTTGAACTTGGTGAGATTCAAACTGCCAAATTGCAGTCAGCCGGCAGTCAGCAGAAGTAGCCTGCAGTACTGCATTCTAACCACTGCACCACCCTGCCTCCATGGTGATCTTTTCCCACTTTGTCCTTTGGGGTTGGGTGGGAATTTTGCTAGACGCTCATGGTGAACGAGAGCATGCTTGGAGCTTGAAGGGAACAATATTTCCTTTGCACCATTTTTATTTTTATTTTTTAATCCCACCTTTATTACTTTATAAGTAACACACAAAGTGGGGAATGCATATAGCACTCCTTCCCCTTTCAAGAACTCTGTGGGATGGGTTGAGGGTCTGAGAGAGGGACTGGCCCAAAATCACCCCGGTGACTTTCATGCCCAAAGGCAGAACTAGAACTCACCATCTCCCAGTGATTGGCCCAAAGTCCCCAGATGGCTTTTGCACCTAAGGCAGGACTAGAAGTCACCATCTCCTGATGATTGGCCCAAAGTCACCCAGCTAACTTTTGTGCCTAAGGCAGGACTAGAACTCACAGACTCCTGGTGATTGGCCCAAAGTCACCCAGCTGGCTTTCGTGCCTAAAACAGGACTAGAACTCCCACTCTCCCGGTGATTGGCCCAAAGTCACCCAGCTGACTTTCATGCCTAAAACAGGACTAGAACTCCCAATCTCCCGGTGATTGACCCAAAGTCACCCAGCTGGCTTTCGCGCTTAAGGCAGGACTAGAACTCCCAATCTCCCGGTGATTGGCCCAAAGTCACCCAGCTGGCTTTCGCGCCTAAGGCAGGACTAGAACTCCCAATCTCCCGGTGATTGGCCCAAAGTCACCCAGCTGGCTTTCGTGCCTAAAACAGGACTAGAACTCCCACTCTCCCGTGATTGGCCCAAAGTCACCCAGCTGGCTTTCGCGCCTAAGGCAGGACTAGAACTCCCAATCTCCCGGTGATTGGCCCAAAGTCACCCAGCTGGCTTTCGTGCCTAAAACAGGACTAGAACTCCCACTCTCCCGGTGATTGGCCCAAAGTCACCCAGCTGACTTTCATGCCTAAAACAGGACTAGAACTCCCAATCTCCCGGTGATTGACCCAAAGTCACCCAGCTGGCTTTCATGCCTAAAACAGGACTAGAACTCCCAATCTCCCGGTGATTGGCCCAAAGTCACCCAGCTGGCTTTCATGCCTAAAACAGGACTAGAACTCCCAATCTCCCGGTGATTGACCCAAAGTCACCCAGCTGGCTTTCGCGCCTAAGGCAGGACTAGAACTCCCAATCTCCCGGTGATTGGCCCAAAGTCACCCAGCTGGCTTTCATGCCTAAAACAGGACTAGAACTCCCAATCTCCCGGTGATTGGCCCAAAGTCACCCAGCTGGCTTTCGTGCCTAAGGCAGGACTAGAACTCACAGACTCCTGGTGATTGGCCCAAAGGACAGGATAAAAAGGAATATAAATAAATAAACAAAGTTAACCGGTCAGCTTTCATGGCTAAGGTGGGACTAGAACTCCCTGTTTCTAGGAATTCTAGCCCAGCACCTTAATCCATACTGCCTCTCAACGATGCAGGAATTGGGAAGGGCAGAAGGATAATTAAGGCGGGACAAACAGCGGTGCAGATGGGGGTTTTAAAAAGGGGGGGATGAAGACCACCCCAGCACACACACATCCATGCTGGGGGGGGGGGCAGCACAGGGAAATGCAACCAGCCCCTTCCTTCAGGGTCCCCCCTCCCTGACCCCAGGAAATTGCTTGTTTCACCAGCAGCGAAAGAGTCAGCCTGTCAGTTTTTGTGTTTCCCTGTTTCTCAGTCCTTGGCACAAGTCCCCGTTTTTTTATGTAAGCGATATAATCGCTTAATACTCACTCGGGAACATGCAGAGAATCGCACAAACACACACGCCTGCGTACGCACGCACCCCAGCTTGTTATATCAATAGTCCTAAAAGACTTTGGTTTTTAAAAACAAACATAAACAAACAAAACATAAAAACATCAAGCTTTCTTCCATAGGTGTGCATAAATTAAAAAAAAAGAAAAAAGAAATAGTCCTGAAAGACTTTGAGAGGTGGCTGGGGGCCCTGGGGGCGGTCACCACGGAGGGTGAACACACTGGACACCTCACTCGGGGTCTCTCTTTCTCCCTGCTTTCCAGGTGTTCCTCCTCCAGGTGGGACTGCCTCCGCCCACCACAAAAGCCACAGGGTGGAGCTGCAGCTGGGAAAGGCTGAGGACGGGCCACCTTGAGGCTCAGCGTCCCGCCCAAAGGCCCAGCACACATATTTCCTCTTCACCCTTTCCTCAGGCTGGCCATGGGCAGACATTTCAGCAGTGGCTGTTGTCCCCATCTTTTGCCAAGTGACCCTCGGGTTGCCGAGCTAAAGAGAAATTCCTGAAGAGGAGCACCAGCACAAGTCCAAAATTTTCGGGAGACAAAAACTCTGGTTCCGGTGACCGACCCAGATTGGATCCTGCAACATTCAGTTTCCCTTAACTCAAGAACACCGAGAGCCCCAGGCTGTTCAGGAAGGTGGCGGTATTGGTGGCCATTAACCCAACGTTTAATCACGCCTGACCTCACCTGGACACAGTACAATTAGGCCACTGGGCCATGCCCTCGCTGACCCAGCTACCACGGCCATTCCAACTGGCTGCGTTCCTGAGGAGATGAGGGCATTGCGTGCCCGGAGCATGCCAAGGGTGTGTTGGAAAAAAAACAACCCAGGTGAGTTTGGATGGGATGGAAAAATGGGAGGGTACAGAGGACAAGAAGTGGGTCTGAGAAGATTTGGATTTTTCGAGTTGCACAACTGCTGAGGTTGCAGAGGAGACTTCTGCACAGCCAGGAGGGGGAAGCCAAATGGTGGGTGAACTGCCAATCAACACCCCCCCACACACACACCCTTAATAAAAATTACCTGCTAACAGATTTAGCAATTTAGCAAACAGAGGCCAAACTGGGCAGGACAAGAGAGGTCACAGGTTGTGTGAAGGCTGCGTTTAAGATAACGACTGGCCTCTATATCGCTACTTCGAGAAATCTCTCTTTTTCGTGTTGATTTTGGTTCACTCACCTTTCAGTGCTGGTTGCATCAAATGAAGGCTCAACACCCACCCACCCCGATTTTCCTAGTTCCATGGAAAATGCAGTGCCCCTTGCCCAAAATTGGAAGAGTGATAAGATACTAACAGAGGGGAAAACAATTGAAAAAGTACTTGGATGTGCAGAAATGAATAGAATGACACTAGAAATTAAGAAAAAAAAGAAGAAGAATCTGAATATTATATGGTATGGGATTTGTTTTACCAATGGATAGAAAATAGAATAAACTAAAAGGGACCAGATGTAATAAGAGGAATTAATGGAATAGGTATATTGGATTTCATTTGTACTATGTATATATGGGAACGCAATTATTGTTACGTTGTTAAGTTGAATAAGAATAATATTAATAATGATTAAGTAATTTGAAATATGTACCTAATCAACGCACGGTAGAAATGTAATGGATTTTGTGTGTGTGTGTGTGTGTTATCACACACACACACACACACAATATATATATATATATATATATATATATATATATATATATATATATATATATAACACACACACACACACACACACACAAACACACACACACGTATGGTATTCACCCACAAAGTTTAGCAATGTTTGCAGAATCTCATCATCATCAGGCTTCTGTACACACACACACACACACACTATATACTTCTGTATACGAAAACACACACACACCCCTATATATACATGCACACACGTATATGTATACATATACATACATACATACGTACATACACACACACACACACACACACAAAACAAAACAAAAGAAAAAGGAAATGCAGAGCCCCCTTCCACCCCGCAACCCAGTTCAAATTGTGGCGACTCTTACCGGATTCTCCTTGCTCAGGAGGTCTGTCTGGCTGTCAGTCCACTCCCACTGCTGAACGGAGGAACGGCTAGTGGGGCGCAGGGATGGGGTGATGACCTCCGGCGTGGAGCCATGCATGCCAGGGCCCGGGGAATGCCCCCCTTTCCGGCTGTAGGAGTCCAAGTAATCCTGGACGTAATCCGAGTGTCTGCTGGGCTGGTAAATTCCTTGGATGCTGCAGAGCTCTTGTCGGGGACGGGCGGTGAAGGGGCTGCGGGTGGAGGTGGAAGGGTAGGGGTCTGAGGACAGGTGCATGGAGGAGAGATCCCGTGCCAAGTCGGAATGGCTGCTGGACTTCTTGCGTCCCAGCGGGGTGGAGCCATAGCTGGTCGAGGGCGCGTTCCCAAAGGAGTAGGTGGCCCCTCCACTCAGCCCTCCAGAGGGCCTCACGGGGACCCGGCTATACCCAGGGCTCAACCTGGTGCCCGAGTCCGGGCGCTGGAGCAGCCTCCCTCCCCCATCGAAGTTCAAGGAAGAGGAGGTGGTGGCCCCCGACGTCCGCAGGTGGGTAGAAGTCAAGTAGCTGGAAGGAGTGGTGGGCTTGTAGTTGAGCTTCTCTTTGTCTGAGTAGGAGGAGGAGAATTTCGACGAGTAGGAGGAATAGGTGGCATAGCTGGTGGAGGCTTTGCTGCAAGGCAAGGTGTCCGAGTAGCGGGGAGAATCCACATAGCGCTTCAAGGTGGAAGAGAGCTGGGACATCCTGAGGGAGGGGGCGCTGGGGGAGATGCGGGTGGCATTGACTGAAAGAGAGCAAAGGCAGGAACCAGTTAGCAGGAGGGGCTGGCACAAAGGGGGTCCTTGACCCCCTTCAGGGTCAGCAGAAAGGAAAGAACCAATGGCCTTCCAACAATGGTTGGCCAACGGATTCTTCATGGCATGCCATTGACTGAATCCACGAAGTCAACTGGGAATATCTACTAGCCAACCAGGCATGATCCAAGAAGCCAAGAAGGGTTGACTCTGGTCAGTTCTTGGGAGGAGAAGCGTCTGGTATGGGGGGACCAGGACTGCTGACTGGATTGGGAGGTCAACCCCCCATCTTTGCCCAAGTTGAGCCAGCCCACCACTGTATCATACCCAGAAGATGGCAAGAAGGTTGTGAACCTGTCTACAAAAGTTGCCAGAAGTTGGGCTCAACTTCAAGCAGGCATGACTTGGTTCGAGGACCTGGATTTCAAGCAGGGGTGGGATTCTACAGGTTCGCACCTATTTGCTAGAACCAGTTGTTAACATTCTAAGCAGTTTGGAGAACCGGTTGTTAGAAGAAATTACTGGGCTAATCCTGTAAGGAAGGCAGGAAGGAAACATTCTGGGGTTGCTTACAGAAACTGCCTCTCCGTTAACCCTTATTACATTCTTGTCAGGACTGGACTTCCTGTCTCAGGAACGTCTCTGGAGTTTTTCCCCCTCCTTTGCTGGTACTTTGCTTGTGCAGAGTGACCATTCAAAGTTACAATGGCACTGAAAAAAGTGACTTATGACCATTTTTCACACTTACGACTGTTGCAGCATCCCCACAGTCATGGGAGGCCAGGCGAGGAGATGTGTGCGTCCATGTGAGTGATATTGAGTTGGCCACGCCCAGCCAATAACATGACCACCAAGCCATGCCCACCAAGTCACATGACCACCAAGCCACGCCCACCACCCTAAGCCACACCCACAGAACCGGTTGTTAAAAATTTGAATCCCACCCCTGATTCCAAGTCTTGAGATGGAAAGAGGTGGTCCCAAACACTTCCAGGTGATTGCCAAGAAAACCACCCACAGACGTGTCCAGATAATTTTCTTGGAGGCCACAATCATATCTGGTAGGAAGTGCTCATCCAGGGTGGTGACTTGGCTTCCAAGTCCATTCTACTTAGATGGTCTCCCATTTGAGCCAGGATAGTTATTACTACTAGGGTTATTACAATTACTGCTATATCATGATCATCATTACTATCAAAACATAAAAACACCATTGACAGAATGGAAAACAAGATAAATACTGGTTAAATAGGGAGGAAAAAAAACCTGGATAATAGAAAAACAGAGTTGGAAGGGACCTTGGAGGTCTTCTAGTCCAACCCCCTACTTAGATAGGAAACCCTATTCCTATGGCTGTCCAATTATTTCTTCTTAAAAGTCTCCAGTGGTGGAGAAGGGAGGGAGGGAGGGAGGGAGGGAAGGAAGGAAGGAAGGAAGAAAGAAAGAGAGAGAGAGAGAGAGAGAGAAAGAAAGAAAGAAAGAAAGAAAGAAAGAAAGAAAGAAAGAAAGAAAGAAGAAAGAAAGAAAGAAAGAAAGAAAGAAAGAAAGAAAGAAGAAAGAATAGCAGAATAATAGATTTAGAAAGGGACCTTGGAGGTCTTCTAGTCCAGCCCTTTACTCAGGCAGGAAACCCTCTAGCATTTCAGACAAATGGCTGTCCAATAATCTCTTCTTAAAAACTTCCAATGTTGGAACATCCACAACTTCTGGAGGCAAGTTGTTCCACTGATTTAATGTAATCATTGATACAATTATTAAATTAAGTGCGACAAAAAAAGGCGGCAGAGAGAGAGAAAGAGAGAGAGAAGTAGAGAAAGATCCATATAATAATTATTGGCATTGATGTCAAGTTAACTCAACCTTTCAGCAAATTAAATCTAGACCAGGTAGGTGCCTTTTGCTTCAGCTTCTCATTTCTGGAACACACAGGCCTTTTTGAAAACAGATAATGGACCCATCTCCTGAATCTCTTCCTTAGTATCACGAAGGCAAATTTCTTCCCATTCCCATAAAAACCATGGTTTTAATTCAGGTGGAGCCCTTCACACCGTCGATTCTACGAGTGCCCCCTCTCAGCCCACCTGTCCTCACAGAGATATTCTGTCGCCTCCCTCCAGGTGCCCACCATTCTCCCACGAGGAGAGTTGTAGTCCCACATCTGAAGAGTTGACGGAAGTTCAACTCTTTTAGCCAGCTTTTGGGAGAATCGGAATTGGAAGCATGGGGAGGCGACATGAAGGCCACTCCTGCCTCCTGCTGGTAAAACAATGGCATCTTGCAAAGAGACGGGTAGCGCAGAATGCTAGAATAATGTACATAGGTGCTGGGTTCACACAAGTTCAACTAAAGTGGGTCAAAGCAGCCAAAGCATGTTTTAAAAATGATTGTACACACAACCATGTGAAGCCACAGCTGCCAGTGGTTTGACCTTCATATGCATCTTCTTAGGTTCTTCCTTAAGGACCTAGGATATTGTCACATATCGGATACGTGAGGATCCAAGAGTGGGGCTTTTTGCTGTTGACGGAAGAAAATTTCATCAATACACAGGTTTTCTAAATACCCTCAAAGATTTTTTCTTTGGTATTATGATTGGTTGCACAGCCAGATGTTTAGACTAGATTTTGGCATTTTTGTCTACCCACTGAGTCCTTTTCAAGGAGCTGGGATAGACAGATGTTGTTTTTCAATGGCCTTGGTGTAACTCAAGCTGCCTTTTGCAGTTGACTGATGGTGATTTTGTCAATGCCAATGGCATTCAAGGGATGGTCCAGATGTTTTGGGACTTTTTACTCATGGCTCCTATAACTATAAAACTGTGTTTTTTTGCCACAATTGTTCCATTTCTATTTGCAGCTCTTTGTGATTTTTCTCCAGTTCTTTCTCTTTTTAAAAAATAAATAAAAAAACCTTTATTAAGATTAAAATATTAAAATACAAATATGTCTATGAAGAAAATAAAGACAAGCTTTATGTCTTATTTCTAACCTTTCACATTCCTACTATCTATCCATTGATACCAGTTATCCCAAACTGAATAATATTCCGAGTCTTCCTTGTTTTTTTAATTCTATAGTGACTTTGTCCATTTCTGCACACTCAAAAATTTTACGGATTATCAAACCATCTATCGGTATGGTAGCCATTTTCCAAGCTTGTGCTAGTGCAATTCTCGCTGCTGTGATAATATGTATAATCGAGTATTTAATCTTTTTGGGGTATTTTCCCCAAGAGAAACAATTCAGGCTTCCATTCTATTTGACTGGGTGCAAGTTCTTTCTCTTCTATTCTGGTGTCTCCAGTTACAGCAACGTCATCAACTCCTCCTCCTCCTCCTCCTCCTCCTCCCCTCCTCCTCCTCCTCCTCCTCCTCCTCCCTCCTCCTCCTCCTCCTCCTCCTCACTTACTTACTTACTTACTTACTTACTTACTTAAAAATATTGTTTGGTGCTTCACCAGACACAACCTACAACTCTGAGGATACAACGGTGAACTGAATATGAAAAGTTGAAAGAAAGCTTTAGTGTTATCCCAGGATGGTCATGAAAAGGAAACATACCCATCTACCTTGGGGAGGAGGACGCAAAACAAATGGGGCGTTATATGATGCAATTCTAGATCCTCTTCTGGTCCTCTGGCTCAGGCGTAGAACATCAGAAGTGAGAGTAAAATGTGTGCATCTAGCAATGTGCAGGGAGACATTCATTGACCATAAAGCATCTTGCTGGATCCGTCTTAAGAGATGGGCTAGCTGTGAGTCCAGTTTCTATATACAGCCATGTCTCTGGAATAGTATATCCTGGACAGTAAATCCTTCTGTTGTAGGTACTGTTATCTCCAAAAGTTGGAGGCATCTGACCCTGGATTAGAAGTTCATTTAGCTACCAAGGTCCAATAAAGTCCAATAAAGCAAATTCTCATAGACCATAGAATAATAGAGTTGGAAGGGACCTTGAAGGTCTTCTAGTCCAACCCCCTACTTAGGCAGGAAACCCTATATCATTTCAGACAAATGGTTGTCCAATCTCTTCTTCAAAACCTCGAGTGTGGGAACATTCACAACTTCTGGAGGCAAGTTGTCCCGCTGATGAATTGTTCTCACTAACAGGAAATTTCCCCTTAGCTCTCAGTTGGTTGTCTCCTTGGTTAGTTTCCATCTGCTGTTTTTCATCTTGCCTTTTGGTGCTTTGGGAATAGTTTGACCCTCCCTTTGTCTTTGTAGGACCCCATCAAATATTGGAAGACTGCTATCATGTCTCTCCTAGTCCTTCTTTTAGAACAGAACAGAATAACAAGAGTTGGAAGGGACCTTGGAGGTCTTCTAGTCCAACACCCTGCTTAGGCAGGAAACCCATGACCACTTCAGACAAATTGTTATCCAATCTCTTCTTTAAAACTTCCAGTGTTGGAGCATCCACACCTTCTGGAGGCAAGTTGTTCCATTGATTAATTGTTCTGACTGTCAGGAAATTTATCCTGAGTTCTAGGTTGCTTCTCTCCTTGGTTAGTTTCCATCCATTGCTTTTGAGAGAATAGCTTGACTCCCTCTTCTTTGGGGCAGCCTCTTAGATATTGGAACCCTGCTATCATGTCATCCCTCATCCTTCTTTTCATTCAATTTTCATTAGAATTCTCCATTCTAGAATTCACTCATTCGCCACTCCTCTACTCGTTGCAGAATACCTTATGCCACCAGACTCGAAATTCTAGACCTAGAAAACCTTGAATTACGCCGCCTTCGGTCTGATCTAAGTATGGTATATAAAATCATACATTGCAATGACTTACCTGTCAATGAATACTTCAGCTTCAACCATAACAACACAAGGGCAAACAATAGATACAAACTCAAGGTTAACCGCACCAGACTCGATTGCAGGAAATACGACTTCAGCCACAGGGTGGTCAATGTCTGGAATACTCTACCTGACTCTGTGGTTTCTTCCCCAAACCCCAAAAACTTTAACCTCAGACTGTCTACTATTGACCTCACCCCTTTCCTAAGAGGTCTGTAGGGGACGTGCATAAGCACACCAATGTGCCTACCATCCCTGTCCTATTGTTTCTTTTATATTTTTCTTATATGTATCCATTTTATGTATTCATAACTATGTCTATACTTATACCTGTAATCTTATAATCACTTGACTAAATAGATAGATGATAGATAGATAGATAGATAGATAGATAGATAGATAGATAGATAGATAGATAGACTAGACATATCCAATTCCTGTAAGCATTCTTCACACGTCAGATTCTGTGCTTTTAAAACAGCTGGATCTTACACCATCCTTTCCCAACCACACCGCCAGATGTGCCGGGACCACACCTTTTCTCCTCCAGCTTCTCTGCCCTTTTACCCTTTCTGTAACCTCAGTGAAAACCAGGAGAGGAAAAACCCCACCACCTGAATTCCTACCTGCCCACCAACTCTTTTTAAAGCTCGAGCAATCTCAGCAGGGCAAAGGAGATGTTAATTCTTGCATGGAAAATCTGGGAACAGCCTGTTCTCCAAGGAGGAGGAGTCCTCTTTCAACACACCTTTTGACACCTGGATAAAAGCTTTCTCCAGCTCACCTGCTCTGGATGCCTCCCGAGCAGCTCACCTTCTCACATGAGCCTTTGCTGCCACATGCGCGCGTAAGAGAGGCTGGGCAGGTCTCGTGGGAGCCTGTCACCACAGCGGTGGCACCTGATCGCCTGATAGGGTATCTGGGGGTCCAGCTTCAGAGCCTCCGGTAGCTTTCCAACCCCAGGGTTGTGATGTTCTCCTGCACACCATAAACGACACACAAAGGCTGCCGTCTAGCGGCCTTTGGAAAGCAACACACACTCCTTCTTGCAAGCCTGCCTCTGCTGGATCTGAGCTCTTC
This sequence comes from Notechis scutatus, assembly GCF_049901735.1. NCBI lineage: Eukaryota > Metazoa > Chordata > Lepidosauria > Squamata > Elapidae > Notechis > Notechis scutatus. The sequence goes on along the minus strand of NC_142015.1, from coordinate 25,374,352 downwards.
CAGAATCTCAGAAGCTGGCTGGGTTGTTTATTTTCCAAACAAGGCTGTAGTAAGGGCACAAGACCCCTGTTGGTCCTTTTTCACAAGGCCATTGGGTGAACCTGAAAATCCAGAGTGCCCCTGATGACCCTCCTGCTTCTAATGGGTTGGGTGAATGTGTCATCTTGAAGCCCTGAGGCATCTTTCCACTCTGACCTGCCTGGGCTTTTTCTATTTTCTTGAAACTCAACCATCCATCTTTGTCCATCTATCCTTTACCCATCCTTTCTATTCCTCCCTCCCTCCATTCCTCCCTCCCTCCCTCTTTCATACAAGAGCTCAAAGCAGTCTACGCAGCCCTGTCTTTTCCTATTTCCCCCCCACAGAACAATCCTACCAAGTAGGTTGGGCTGAGTGACCTCTCCTGGGTTGGAGGGATCCTTCTCGCTGCAGCCCAGAGGGGATTTTCCATCCTGCCCTTCACTGGTGTTTTTCTATTTTCTTGAAAACTCAATCCTTCAATGTGATCAGAAAAATCAAAATTCCTCTCCAGGCAAGGTTGACTCGTGAGAGCTCGAGGGCTCAAGCTGGGCAGTTTTCTTGGCAATCAACTAGAAGTAGTGGATGACCACCTTCTTCTTCTTCTTCTTCTTCTTCTTCTTCTTCTTCTTCTTCTTCTTCTTCTTCTTCTTCTTCTTCTTCTTCTTCTTCTTCTTCTTCTTCTTCTTCTTCTTCTTCTTCTTCTCCTCCTCCTCCTCCTCCTCCTCCTCCTCCTCCTCCTCCTCCTCCTCCTCCTCCTCCTCCTCCTCCTCCTCCTCCTCCTCATCCTCCTCCTCCTCCTCCTCCTCCTCCTCCTCCTCCTCCTCCTCCTCCTTTGGATCCTCTTTTGTCTATCAACCTTTGGGATGCCCAATAGTCCCATTCCAGGTCTTCCTTACTCAGTCAGAGCCGTGATGTCCTACAAAGCCACCTGTCTTGCTTTTGTCTCTGGTTCAGCCAACCAAGGTCTCAACCAACAAGAGCCTTTCCCCTAGATGTCTGCTACTCAAGTCATCCCTACTGATGTTTACACAATGGAGACTCGCTATCCATGTAGAATAACAAGGTAATTTCAAGACTGGAAGCCCTGAGGTTTGTAGGAACATCACAAAACTTCTTGGGGGAGGGAAACCTCGGGGGAACACCCCTCTGAAATAAGCCTTTGGGTGAAACCCTCTCTCAAAATTCAGTCGGGTGAGATGTAGGGAGGTGTCACTGGGTTCAAACACGATGCTAACCCTCGGATGTGCTGTATTGAGCTTTGTGCTGGCACAGTGTGCGAGTCCAACAAGCTGGGCCATCTTTTACAACTAAGCCCAGCTTAGCATCATGAGTGACTCACAGTCATGGGAGTCCAGGAGAAGCTAGGATAAGGTCATGCCTGCCATGACATAATTTGTCATCTGCCTGTTGCACATGACATAATCCATCCATTCCTGCAATGAGATCATGATCAACACAGCATTGTTCCTTTCCTCCTTCCCCTTCCAGATTCCCGATTCCTCTAAACAAAGGATTATGGAATTGGTTGCCCTCCACCAAACACTCAGAGCATCCCTCCCCACTGTGGGGGACCAGCAGAGATGGTGAGAGGGAGGTAGATCAGCAAAAACGAGTGATTCCCCTCCCTTCTAGCAGGATTGGTGTTACCTAGTTGGATCATGAAACATCTGCAAGACAAATCAAGAATATTTGTAGTTCGGGGTTGAATTGTGGGCTCCTTGGTAGGCTCTGAGCTTGGTGATTTTCTTGCAGACATCTCATGACCCAACTAGGTAACATCATCAGTGCTATCCGTGCAGCATTGATGATGTTACCTAGCTTGAAAATGAAACATCTGCAAGAATACAAGCAAGCTAAGAGACCATCAAGGACCCTACAGTCCCCCTTTTCCTCCTCCTCCTCCTCTCCACTCCCTTCTAGCACTGATGATGTTCCCTAGTTGGGCCCTGAAATGTCTGCAAGGAAACCACCCAACTCAGAGAGCACCAAGGAGCCCACAGTTCAACTCTAAGCTGCAAATATTCTCTTTGTCCTGGTACAAGAAAGATACTCAACCTAACCAAATCATTCCCCATTTGATCAAAGGCCTCAGTCCACAACTTCCAAGGCCTTGTGTGAGGCTGGAAATGATGGTGCCTCCAGTCCAGCACCCTGGAGAAGCCGTTCTTGAGTTTCCAGCCAGAATGCTCGGGTTTCCTCATGAATCATTGATGCCAGGAGCTTGCTATCACCACGGCTCCAGAAAAGGGCACTTTTTGTATCTTATGTTCAATTCAGAGCTCCGTAGAAAACTGGCAATTGGATCTCAAAGCGGAGGAGGAGGTGGGTTGCTGAGAAACTTTGCAGGCCTTCTTCCTTCCGCAAGAGCCTTTGCAACTTGAGAAGATTTCTTACGTGGAAGAATTTGCGTTTAAAATGCCATGGTAACTACTTTTCATCCTGGCTTCTCCATAAACTGGGGAATCAACAGGGGCTGAATGCTTTCGAAGCATGTGAGATTCTTGGCCTCCTGATTTCTGACAGCCGTTTGCACGTTCTTGGCTAAGGCACAGCAGCTTAGAGTTACTCAGCTTAGAGTCAGTATTCTTAGTTGTAAAATGGGGATAGGTTTGAATGTCAGTAGATACAGTATCATCTATATCAATAGCGCCCCGTGTCTAAGCTGTATCACTCTGGGTGTCTCAGAAACAATAGGACAATAGAAAAGCACTAAAACAACAGAAAACAAACAATTTCCAAACAATTAAAAAAATACCACAAAACTCGTAGCTGGGTTAGCCTAACATTCATCAACCATGATCAATACAACCACTGACAGGCTCCACCACACCCTAGCTATCTACATCTGATGGCCAAACCACAATTGTTAATACGTGTGTGTGTGCGTGCATATGCGTGTATAAGCGAAGGGAAAGGGATGGAGGGAAGGAAAGAAGGAAGGAAAAGATAGAGAATGAAGGGAGAGAAGAAAGGAGGGGAAAGGAAGTAAGGAAAGAAAGAAAGAAAGAAAGAAAGAAAGAAAGAAGGAAGGAAGGAAGGAAGGAAGGAAGGAAGGAAGGAAGAGAGAGAGAATGAAGGGAGAGAGGGAGGGAGAAGGAAGGAAAGAAGGAAGGGAGGAAAAGATAGAGAGGGAAGGGAGAGAGGGAGGGGGGAGGAAGGAAGGAAAGAAGGAAGGAAAAGATAGAGAATGAAGGGAGAGAGGGAAGGAGGAGAAAGGAAGTAAGGAAGGAAAGAAAGAAAGAAAGAAAGAAAGAAAGAAAGAAAGAAAGAAAGAAGAAAGAAAGAAAGAAAGAAAGAAAGAAAGAAAGAAAGAAAGAAAGAAAGAAAGAAAGAAAGAAAGAAAGAAAGGAAGGAAGGAAAAGAGAGAGGGAAGGGAGAGAGGGATGAGGAAGAAAAGAAGGAAGAAAAGGAAGGAAAAGATAGAGAAGGGAGAGAGGGGGAAGGGAAGGAAAGAAGGAAGGGAAGGAAGGAGAAGGAGGGAGGGAGAAAAGAAAGAAGAGGAGAGGAGAAGAGAAGGGAAAAGCAGACACATTAAACTTAGAAGGAAGCCTAGAAGGAAGAGAAGAAAAGTGGCAGACACAATCATAGGCACGAAATGGAGAGAGGAAAACAGGCAATCGGTTTTAGACTAACCCAGCTAGAAGCCGCCCTCCTGGACACGCCAGCCGATCCCCCGATCACCTCGCCCTTCCTCCAACGTGCCTTGGATCAAACCCGAGAGAGAGAGAAGAGAGAGAGAGAGAGAGAGAGAGAGAGAGAGAGAGAGAGAGAGAGAGAGAGAGAGAGAGAGAGAGAGAGAGAGATCCATCCAAACCCCTTGGAACTCCTTTGGGTTCAGGGCTAAAGTTGAACTCCCAGACCCTTCCAAAACATGCTAAACCATCCGAAGGTCCCCAAACACAGCACAAGCAGGCGGAGGAGGCCCTCCCCTCCCCTCTGGGACACAGCAACCAAGCCCCTTTCCCCCTGGGCCAAGCCCTCTTCCAAGGTGGCACAGAGCCCGGCCCTCTTGCTGGGTGGAAGAGACCAAGTTCAACCAAGTTCAGCTAAGCAGAAACCTTCCGCAGCCAAACCGTGCAGCCAAGGGACGCTCCCGAGACAAGCCACGGTCCCGCAGAGCTTACCTGATCCCCTTCCAGCCCCCAGTCGGGGGAGGGCTGTTCCCCCACCCCAGTTTCTGCACCCCAAGAGAAACTCTCTACCGGGAGGAAGTGCCAAACCGACCTAAACGGGACTTAGCCAGCCCCGGAGAAGTTCGGCCTCTTGGGTTGGCAGCTGCTTGGCTCCTCTCCTCTCCTCCAGCCTGGTTTCCTGAGGCTCACATGGCGGAGGTTTGCCGGTTGCTGAGGGAACAGCCCTTTGAGAGGTGACCGGCCGAAAGTTTATGGGTTGGCCGGGTGCTTTGGCTGGGCTCCAGCTGGCCTTCAGCAGGCACAAAGGCCGCAAGGAGGAGGTGGCAGCTGAGGGGTGAGATGAGCTGGCCCGCCAACAGAGCCTCCTTCCCAGGTGGGACAGTGTGGGGGCAGGACGGGGTGTCTGTCAGGGATAACCCAAAGGTGCCTTTTTTCCCCCAAGAGGCAACTGGACTTTCGGGGTTTTTCTTTGAAGGTGTTTTGCTTCTCATCCAAGAAGCTTCTTCAGCTCTTGAGTGGATGGTGGAGAAGGAACGAAGGAAGTGAGAAAGGGAGGGAGGGAGGAAGGAAGGAGAGAGGGAGAAAAGAAGGAAGAAATGGAAGTCTATGGAGATCGTCCATTCTCCAGGTGGTTATCACAAAGATGCTTTTTTCAAGAGGCAATTGGACTTTCTGTTTTTTTTTTATTGAAGATGTTTTACTTCTCCTCCAAGAAGCTTCTTCAGCTCTGACTGGACGGTGGGGAAGGGAAGGATTTATATTCCTTGCAGACAGCTGGTCATTTGCATCCTTTTAGAGGGTCACTGAGGTCACTTGGAGGTTTATCTTGTCCTCAGGGTCACCTGAGTGGTGCAAATGGGTGTGGAGCTCTCTGCAAGGAGTACAAATCCTTCCATTCCATCCACCCTGCTCATTCTGAGCAACCAATTTCTGTTTTTTGCAACCCCTGTCCTGCCCACCTCCTGGAGATAAATGGAATCAACCAGGTTTCAAGTGGCATTGTCATGCCCCTGTCGGAGTCTGAATCCAAGGAGGAAGACAAACAGCTGGCAGGGAGCGGGAGTGTCCCTCCGTTGGCTGTGGAGGAAACTGGGGAGGGCAAAGTCTGGCTGGGCAGAGCAGGGAAGAGGTAGAACAAGGGAGAGGGAGTTCAGAGGAAGACCCAGGCCCACCCACTCTTCACCCCAGGGCACACAGGGAGGGACGGAGAAGAGAGCAACGTGGGTTGCATGGCTTATGGGGAAGGAAAGGGACCTGATTCCCTTGATTAGCCACAGTTGGGAAGAGAGTTTAAAAGAGATGCAAGCTGAAAGCGGCATCTGCTGGGAACAAACGTGAGTTTATCTTGTGTGTGCTTTGGTTATCTGCGTTCCTAGCATCCTCCTAACTGGGTTGATGTACTGCTGTTCCTTCACATCTGGAATTCCTTCTCTTGCCCTGCTGGATTAATTACCTCATTTTGCATTGTTTGGATTTACAGTTACAGTTTTTGTTGACCACGTTTTGGACTTGATTCTCTGCAGCCAAAGCCTGTTCCTGGGAGAATTTTTCTTCAGCCAGAAGGTAACCAGGACATTGGGGGCAAAGTTGGAGCTAATAAGGGGATTCCTACTGATTATCTGACTGTGTTGCCTTTGTGCCATGTCCCTTTGGGTCATCACAGGCACTATGGTCTGCATGCCCACACGTGATGCCATAGAACATCACAGGCAGCCCCTTTTGATTTAGGAAAGGCATTGCAAAATATGAGTCATTTCATTCGTTACTCATTTCATAGGTTGTTTGTATTTATAATTATTAGTTTCAGAATTAGTTGGTCGTAAAATGTACCTGTTGGAAAAGAAAAAGCTACCAGACTCTTGATTTTTAGCCAAGATGGATTAACATGGCTACAGTGTCAGCAAATTTTAAGGATGTCTTCTATCAAGAGTTGAGTGTTGAATGTACCCCTGAAAAGTCATTAAGTATAAAACCCTGTTGACGAAAGACACTCAAAGGTGAACAGAATGTGGTACGCCAGGACCAAAGCAATCCTATTACGGTTTAGCATATCACAACAAGCCAACCAGGGTTGGATACCGCAGCCAATATAGGATGGTTGCACAAACCAGAATGCTTCCAGGCCCTGTACAATTGTGGGAAGGTGAACTCTAAGCTCTTTGCTTTGTTCCTCACAACCTGTTTTGACAACTTGAGAAAGTCTTCCTCCAGAATGCAAATGGCCCTCAAAATAACAAACCACGTCTTAGACCAGCGCTCTCCAAAACCTCATAAATTACCCCAAATTCAGTAAAAATAGTTTTTCCCAGGGACATATAAACAGACTTAATTTTGCAACATGTACTGAAATACTCGAAAATCTGCCAAAGTATCCCTACAAAGACGAAAATCGATGAAATACCAAGAGTAATTTGTTGAAAAGACCCAAAGATCATTCAAGGATGCTGTTTTTATCATTCGGGTAGTTCTCAACTTACGTCCCTTTGTTCAGCGACCGTCCGAAGGTATGACGGTGTTGAAGGAAGGGACTTAACAACCTCAAAGTTTGATCCCAGACTTTGGGATAAGCAAGAGGTTTCGGCAACAAAGGAAAACAATTAAGCATTGTTTCTTTCTTTTTTTTCTCCCCTTGCCTTGAGGTAGACCAAAGGAGAGGATTTGGGCCTTACTTACCACTGGAGGACATGGCTTCTTCGTTCACTCGCGAGGAAGTTTCTTCAGGGTTGGAGTTTGCTCGTAACCCATCCTTAGCCAAGCCACTCAAGTACATGTTGCACGCACAATTAGCACAGCAGGATATAATTAAGTGGGATGGAATTCGGCATGAGTAACCAAGCCGCCACCTCAGAGGCTCACGCCAACAGGTCATCAGTTAAGCAATGCTTACCAAATACTTGTAAATATATATAGGAGCTGATCCCTCCTTTTGCAACGCCGGTGTGTGCGAATGCATTAGCACAAATTGTGGTGCGGTGGTTGCTGGAGGCAGGCAGACAGGCAGACAGACAGGAGGTTGGGTCTGCTAGTAGACTTCACTCATCGCCTCTCTTTCACCAAGACCATCAATCCTCAGCTGACCACACGACAAGTCACCCATGAGATAAGTCTAGCTTTGCCTCCTTAAAAGAGGCTGGGGAATTCTGGGAGTTGAAGTCCACGCACCATCAAGTTACGTAGGTTGAGAAAGGCTGTGGGCTCTAGAGGGTGGTGGATCCTAGTTTTACAAAGGACTTTACAAAGGGTGTTGCACAAAGGTAGCCCTTCCAATCAGAGCCCGGAGGAAACAAAGCAAAGCAGAACAAGGTGAAGGAAGAGTCGTAAGATACAAGGAGAAGATTTGTCTTGCACAAAGAGACCCCATTTTTACTTCCCGGAGTAGTGGCGGAGATGTGGTCAGGATTCTATCCCTTCTCTGCCCTCTAGTTCAGATGGTTGCAATCTGTTCCTTGCTCCCCCCCAAACCTGCCAAAGGCCCCATCTCTCGACTCTACTGCCTTTTGGATAAAATAGTTGGTGCCGACCATGCTTTGCACAATCAAACAACCCCAGAATGGTGGGTTTGGCCACCTTCATCTCTGGCAAGGCTGACCTCTCAAGGCCAGCTCCAAGGAAGCTCATAAAACCTGTAGTTCTCTCCCTCCCCCTTGTCCCCCTTCCCAAAGCCCTCAGAGAATGCTCACCGTTTGTGTCTGCCACTTCTACGAGAGCTTTGTTCCTTGTGATGTTAGAAGCAAAGTGGCATCATCTCACAATGGGTGCCTGGGGCTGTGGGAGACACAGAGAGAGCCGGGTGAATCACACACACACACACACACACATGAGACACACCCGTGGGAACTCAGGTGCAAGTAGGCAGGGAAGGAGGGAGGGACCTTGGTGGAGGAAGAACACAGCGGCCGGCATGGGGAAACAGCCCGGGGCACGAGGAGAAGACCGCCTCAGCTGCAGAATCTGGGGCGTGCTCTTTCTCCCAGGCCTGGCATGCATCAGAGGCCTTACCATAAGCCTGCGCCGCCTTCCAAGGGCTCCAGAGAGCTTGCGGTTTGCAGGGATGCCGCTGACTCCTTGGCAGGACCAAGCTGAAGCAACCCAGAAAGGAAGGACGCGGCTCAGCAAGGAAGGGCCGGAAAAGGAAGGGCCGGGAGGCGAATCCAACCACGTAAGAGGGACCTCAAATCGTGTCGCATCCCTCCCAGGTTTGGTGCCATTGGATTAGGCGCTGTTCCCTGGGCATGAAAGCCAGCTGGGTGACTTGAGGTCAGCCCGTCTGTCTAGGCCCCAGACAGAGACGTGGGAAAAACTTCCCTGGAAGGATGGAAAGCAGAGGTGGTCTTCAGCCGGTTCTGACCAGTTCTGGAGAACCACCGGTAGCGGAAATTTTGAGTAGTTCGGACAACCGGCAACTACCACCTCTGACTGGCCCCGCCAACCCCATCTCTTCTTCTCTGCCTCCCATTGAGTCCCAGCTGATCGGCTGGGTCTCCTTTGGTTGCCCTGCACAGGAGAACGGAGCTGGAAAGCAGGTTAGTGGGGTGGGCAGGGAAGGGGGATTTTGCAGTAACTTTCCCCTGCCACGCCCACCAAGTCATGCCCACCAAGCCACAACACGCCCACCAAGCCACGCCACAGAACCGGTAGTAAAAATGTTTGAATCCCACCCCTGATGGAAAGCCACTTCTGAAGACATTGCCCAATTCACGGGGCCACCAGGAACCCAGCGCACCAACACAACAACGTCCCTTCCCCAAATACATAATTTCGCCCCCATTCTTCTACTTAGTGTCTAGTATTTGGAAAAAGAAAACCCCAGCTTGTAGTGAATGATGGGTTCCTTTAAGGTTCGCTGTTTGCTTAACCACCACAGTGTTCGTTTAATGACCGCCACAGTCACTGAATACTCACCACAAAAAAAAAAAAAAGTTGGGTTGCAGTTACGTGATGATACCCTTACCGACCTCCATAAGTTATGAGGGTAATTGAACCTGCAATGCAGCCCTGATCGCCTGCAAAGCATGTTCTCATCACTCAGTTCGAGAAGCTCAGAGTCGCCTCGAGCCATGAAATGACGGCAAATACATGAACGGCGACAACAACAATAATGGAGGGACTCACCAAAGAAACCCCCAAAACGGGACTTTGCAACTGTCCCTGTCGTAGCTGCTCTACAACAGGTCCAAGAACCCAAAGCCAGAGACCAGGCAAAGCCACTGAACTTTGCTTCCCACCTTGGCGCTTACAATAAGCGAGGTTTCATTTGGAGAGTCGGGTTAAGCGTCTGGGTTCCAAGAAACACACCCAATGGAATCAGAACTCCAAGGCAGGCATCTTCCTCAAAGAATAGATTTATTTTAGGCAGGTCGGATTGGCACATCTGGGGAAACCTGACTCTAACACACACACCCCGAGGTACCTCCCCCCCAGTAAAAAGTAATTTTTTTCTCTGCCCTTCTCATGCCGCCCATCACGGGGTCCAATCAGGCCACCATCCAAGGGTCAGTTGGTCTCAGGTCCCACCTCCTTAGCACCTGGTGGGAAAGCCCTTGGTTCTCAGAGGAAGGAATTTTATTTTATTTCGGCTGCAATCCAGAGGTGGTATTCATCTGGTTCTGACCGGTTCTCGAGAACCGGTAGCGGAAATTTTGAGTAGTTTGGAGAACTGGCAAATACTGGGTCTGACTGGCCCCGCCAACCCCATCTATTCTCTGCCTCTCCTTGAATCCCAGTTGATTGGCTGGGTCTTCTTGGGTTGTCCTGCACAGGAGAACGGAGCTGGAAAGCAGGTTAGTGGGGTGGGGAGGGAAGGGGGATTTCGCAGTATATCCTTCCCTTGCCACGCCCACCAAACCACGCCCACCAAGCTTAAAGAACCGGTAGTAAAAAAAAAAATAGAATCCCACCACTGCTACAATCCCCCAGCTATCTCTACCTCCCCTCCCGTTCCCACGCCTCAACTCTGCTGGAAGGTGCCTGGGGAAAATGGCTTCAGGGCTGGCACCCACCTCAGACCCATACAATAAGCGAGCGAGAGATTTCTACTCCTCTACCGCGGGAGATGCTGGCTTTGGCTTCTCGTTGCAACCTGGGGCGTTCGGTCCACCGGGTTGAAGTTACACAACCATGCATTCTTGGTTGTTTTGGCCCGAACAGTCCAACCTCCGACTTTTTCCTTGCTGCCGGGGATTTAGGGCCAAGCCGGCCCGTAACTGGATCGCCAAGAGAGCTATTTTTAGTTCCAAACAGCCGCGGTGAGTCTCAGGTTGGGCCAGGCTGGAGGAGGGGGGAGGATGGAGAGCCACAGCTGCTTCTCCGGCGGAATTCCTCCTGCATAAACAACCCCTCCACTGATCCTTGGCTTCCGTCTTCACGTTACAGCGAAGAATGGTGGTTTGGACGCACAGATGGAAGGATGGGGAGGAGTCCCTTCTGGGCAGAACAGATGGTTCTAGATCACCTGGTCCCTCCTTTTATGGCTTATGAACCTTGTTAGGAGGACCAGGTTGGGCTCCCGTGACCGTCCTTGCCCTCTAGCCAGAACGATGCTGACTGAGGATAACTGAAGTTGTAGTCCATGGGTGGGTGGCTTGGTGGAGGGGTGGGGTCAGAGCCGGTCAAACAATTCTAGAATATGGAAGGGGGATGGAAGAGCTAAGGATCTTGCCAACCGCAGCTCCCAGGATTCTCTGGGAGAAGCGATGACAGTTAGATTGCTATAAAACTGATTCTATGCCCTGTTGTAATAGTAGACGAGAAAGACCTTGGGAGAGAATTTGAAGAGAGGGGCCTATTCAAGAAGAAGGGGTGGATAAGAGGGGGCTTAGGGTTCTCCCTAATTACTAGGGGGTAAAGGAGACAGGAGGAGAATTGTACGTTCAGACTTGCAAGGAGAATATTTGTAGGAGAATATTTGTAGGAGAATAAAGGAGAATATTTGTAGGAGAATATTTGTAGGAGAATAAAGGAGAATATTTGTAGCCCAGGGTTGAAATGAGGGGTCCTTGGTGCTCTCTGAGACGTTTCTTGTAGACGTTTCATGACCCAAACTAGGTAACCTCATCAGGGCTGGTTAGAGTGGCTAGCATTGATGATGTTACCTAGTTTGGGTCATGAAACATCTGCAAGGAAACAATCAAGCTCAGAGAGCATGAGAACCCCTCATTACGAGGTTCTGTCAATATCATCTTTACTATAGAATGGGCTCAACTGGTTGTGTTTCCTATCTGGTCTACCTGGCAGGACTGACATCCATCTCCCAAACCTGGCTCTAGATCAGCATGGTGATACTCTGAGAAGCACAGGCATTTAGCCGAGGCCTACAGGAGCTGTTGTTTCACTGCACGTCATACGGTGGAAGGCAAAGGATTTAAAAGTGTGGCTTGTGAGTCATTCACAGCCTTCTGAATAAATTTTGGCAGCCGGGGGCAACAATTTGTAGGCCCTGGGGAAGCTGCCCAGCAAGTCCACTGAGATATGAAGGTTGGTCCATGAGCAGTTCTCTACCAAGAAAGGGAGGGAAAGAGGGAGGGAGGATGGAAGGAAGGAAGGAGATAGGAAAGGAAGGAAGGAAGGAAGGAAGGAAGGAAGGAAGGAAGGAAGGAAGGAAGGAAGGAAGGAAGGAAGGAAGGAAGGAAGGAAGGAAGGAAGGAAGGAGATGGGAATGGAAGGAAGGAAGGAGATGGAAGGAAGGAGATGGGAAAGGAAGGAAGGAAGGAAGGAGATGGGAAAGCAAGGAAAGAAGGAAAAGAGAGAAGGAAGGGAGAGAGGGAGGGAGGGAGAGAGGGGAAGGAAGGGAGGAAAGGGAGGGAGGGAGGGAAAAGAAGAGAAGAGAAGAGAAGAGAAGAGAAGAGAAGAGAAGAGAAGAGAAGAGAAGAGAAGAGCAGGCACATTAAGATGGGAAAGGAAGGAAGGAAAGAAATGAGATACATTTAATACGTTTACATATCTTGACATACCAGGCTATCTTGCATTTTATTTTCTTCCTTTTTTGACTCACTTGAGATGCTGGAATCCCCGCGTGAAAATACTTCAGCCTTCAGTCTAACGAACTCCTGTCCCAGACTTGTAATTGGAAACGGAGACTCCTGTTCCAGGGAATTCTGAGTCTTATGTATTTATGCAATCTTTTTTTTTTTTTAAACTGGGAATTATGCAAATTGAATTTTGTTTTTTTTTTCCTGCCTCCAAATATGTCGCCTCTTTGAATCTATTAACCTTCGTCTCCTCTGCTTCTGGGCACCCTTCCTCAAACACATCCCTTATTTTATGTTCTCTCTGTCGGCTCTATCGGGGAAACTTGTCTCAATAAGAAAACAAATTTTCTGCAGAAGTGTGACACGCATCCATTAGACTCTAACAACCGGACTGCAGGAAAATGGGCTGCCTAACACTCGTGATGAGGATTAAGAGCATCAACCTTATTCGTAACACCAACCTCTTTCCACACAGAGAAGAAACTAAACCAGGGCTACAAAAAAAAAGAGAGAGTGTGTGTGTATTTGGTTTACAAAGCCCACAGTAACCTCACATGCACCTGGATTTCGCTCCTTGGTTGCTAATTGATTTGCCAAGGATACGTTTGGCCTATTCTTTAGTTGTGTTCACCCAAGATATCATCATCCTGGTTACTGAATTAGCTCGTGTGAGCGGTTTGGCAACAACGCAACACAACACAATGAGCCCTAAACTAAACCAAGAGGCTGGGCTCGGACGATGCAGCCAATTTCAAGCAAACTCCAAGTTCTGCTTGTCCCACGGAGAGAACTCCGAGTGATTTTGTTTAGCGCACGGTGCAAAGACGGGGAGTTTGCGATGCCTTGTTACTCTTCAGGCACTTCTCCTTTGTGGCTGGGAGAAGTTGTCTCACCCAGGAGATCCAGGCCAGGCCAGTAAACATCCAGACACTGACCTTCATCACAATTCAGCTCATGCGTGGCATCTCCCAAGCAGAATATATTTTCTCTCCAGGAACCACAAAGAAATCTTGAATTTCTGAAGCCCAAGTTTTGCAATTCTCCAGCTGGTAAATATTTTGTCCAAGGCTGCCTCTTCCTCCTTTCTCCATTTCCAAGGAGCTTCGAAAACAAAGGCTCCAGGCTGGCTTTGCTAATCGCCCAGCTTCCTGCAAACTCCACAACCTCTCTCTCCCTGCCTATTCTCAGAAGTGAATTTGACAATTCTCTTCCCCTCCCCTTCCCTGGTAATTCGCCAGGATTTGGGGAAAAACAAAAACAAAACAGCTCTCCGATCCCCACACCTGGGCCTCACTTTCTGAGAAAAAATGCTACCTAAGCAAAATAATCCTACTCGGTTTGGGGTAGGAGTGGGAGGAGGAAGACAGGAGGAAGGGAGCTGAGTCAGTAGAATTGACTGGAAATCTTCTGTTTGCACGCTGCTGCACTAGGTAACAATTGGAGGTTACTCAAAGGAAGGACCTTGGCTATGGGGAAAGGAGGGATTGGGGCCCACAGAATAATCCCCATCTCTTTCTGCTCTGCCAAATTCTCAATAGGCCAATTTTTACTCTCATCTCTCCAGCCACTTATCTGCTCCCAAATATATACCCCAAATATCCCACATTACAAAAAAAGATGTTGAGACTTTGGGAAAAAGTGCAGAGAAGAGCAAGTAAGATGATGATTAAAGGCCTGGAGAGTAAAATATATTGAAGGATGGTTGCAGGAATTGGGTTTGGCTGGTCTAGACAAAAGAAGGTCCAAGGGAGACATGATAGCAGTATTTGAGGGGTTGCCACAAGGAGGAGGGGGGTCAACTTATTCTCCAAAACATCCGAGAGCAGGACAAGAAATAATGGATGGAAACTAACCAAGGAGAGAAGCCAACTGAAATTAAGGAGAAACTTCCTAACAGTGAGGACAATGAACCAGTGGAACAGCCTGCCACCAGAAGTTGAAGGTGCTTCATCACTGGAGGCTTTCAAGAAGAGACTGAACAGCCACCTATATGAAATAGTATAGAAACTCCTGCTTGAGCAAGGGGTTGGACTAGAAGACCTCCGAGGCCCCTTCCAGTTCTATTCTGATTAATTGATTGAAATATATCTACCCAGGTCTACACTGAACTGTGCTCAAGATTCACACAATCACTTGTCGTCCTTCACACTCTGCACACATCCTTCAGGGATGTTGATTGCAAGTTCATCACCCTCAGTCAGCATATCCATGAGGAAGGCTGACTGGGAATGATGGGAGTGGTAGTCCAATATATTCTGAGGGCAGCCAAAATCTTTGTGGGTGCTATTTGGGAGATCTTGAATGGTCCAGAAAAGTTGTTTCTAGCACTCTTGCTCTTCTCTTCAAACAAGGGTTAAATTAATCAAGGTTCAGTCCATGATTGGGGCACCCAAAGTCCCAAAGAAGACCAGCAGAGCTCATCTATACGAAACAATTAGCAGTCAGAAGACATGATGAAAACTCCTTAATTGCACAACACGTGGACAGAGTTTACCGCAGTTTCAATTGGAAACTCTGAGCACCTTAGACAAGCCAAATCCACAAACGTGGATTAGAGAATTCCTGAAGCTTCACCCTCAGGCAAAGCTGCCATCAACAGGCTCACAGAGATAAACAACATCTACATACCAATGAAAAGAGACAATCCAAAGGCCCAAAGAAAACCAAAAGACCACAACACCTCCTCACCAGCAACAAACACAAAGATAAGGAGCCTAACACCAAGACCTCTAGACCAACAACACCGCAATTAAGGAACTGCCAACTCAGACAAACAATCAAACAGTCAACAACTGCCTAATCAAGGAACTAGCAAGAAGAAACCAACACTCCCACCAAGAGTGAAAGGACAAGCCAGCTGTATGTAAACAGAGAGCACACACCACTCCCTTCTCCTGCTGGTGATATTACCTAATTGGGTAACGCAACGTCTGCAAGAAAACAGCCAAGTTCTGGGAACACCAAGGACTTCATAGAAACGGAAACTCAGATAAACAGGGATTAACACCAGACAAATAACCAAGCAAAAAACCCCAATCAATGAACTCCTAAGTGAGGGAAAAAAACACAGGTCCCCACCAACATTGCTGGGGCAATCAAAGGGAGCAAACCCCACTCCTTTCTAGCACCAATGACGTTACCAAGTTGGGTCATGAAACGTCTTGCAAGAAGACAACCAGGCTGAGAGAGCACCGAGGACCCCCACAGCCCCAAATCTCTCAGTCTTGTAGTTGAAACTCCAAATGGAAGTAGCCAAGTCTTGGATCCATAATTGCCCATAATTAACCGATTATCAGACCAATGGAAACGTTTGCATGTTGAGACCCTCCCGCTTTCCCACGCCCTGCTAGCCGTCAAACGCGCCCCCCCTTTTCCTGCGCACCACTTCCGTGTGCAACCCACCTGTGTGTGTAGAACGACAGGCCCACGGAGCCGTGGCATGAAATTGACGCCTGGGATGGGTGGGAGGGGGGGGCTCAGGTCAGCCTTGGCAAGCTGCTTTTTCTGCAGAGAGAGAAAGAGAGGGAGAAGAGAGAAATAGGAGAAGGGGCGAGAAAGAAGAGAAACTTGATTAAAAGGCAGCAGGGCCGGTCCTGTTGGAGGAGGACGGGGTGGTGGCGGCGGCCATGGGGTGGGCAGAGGGAATCCACAAAGAGGACCCTCCCAGGCGGAGAATGAAGTAGATTGGAAGGGACCTGGGTGTGTTCTAGCCTCGGCCTGAGAGATCCGTCGGCTCGGGTTACTTGCTGGATAAATATAGAGCTTTTATCTGACCTCGCTGGGTAATGCACGCATTCCAGCATTGGGGGGATTTAAAGGGGCAGGAAAGGAGGATCCTGCAGCCCAAGCATACTCGGCAGGGTGGATCCCCTGTCCCGATGGAGAGTGGGGTAAAGCGGAGGAAAGTGGAGATCTGGATGCGGGGGGAAGGTGGTGTGTGGGAGGGTGGGTAGGTAGGGGTACTTCAGATAGGAAATTAAAGCAGGCCCCGGCATTCTTCTAATAATGCAGTGGTTCTCAGACTAGGCAGCTGGGAAGCTGTATGGACGTCAACTCCCAGAATTCCCCAGCCAGGCTGGTGAATTCTGGGAGTTGACGTCCATACAGCTTCCAGGTGCGTGGGTTGAGAAACATGGCCTTAACCAGGGGTGGGATTCAGATTTTTAATAACCGGTTCTGTGGGCGTGGTTTAGGTGGTGGGTGTGGCTTGGTGGTCATCTGACTGGCTGGGCGTGGCC
Source organism: Notechis scutatus (assembly GCF_049901735.1). Taxonomy (NCBI): domain Eukaryota; kingdom Metazoa; phylum Chordata; class Lepidosauria; order Squamata; family Elapidae; genus Notechis; species Notechis scutatus. The sequence continues at coordinate 25,357,993 of NC_142015.1, read as the reverse complement.
AACTCAACATCACTCACATCGAGGCACGCATCTCCTCGCCTGGCCTCTCATGACTGTGGGGATGCTGCAACAGTCGTAAGGGTGAAAAACGGTCCTAAGTCACTTTTTTTCAGTGCCATTGTAACTTTGAATGGTCCCTCCACACAAGCAAAGTACCAGCAAAGGAGGGAAAAAAAAAAACTCCAGAGAAGTTCCTGAGACAGGAAGTCTAGTCCTGCCAAGAACGTAATAAGGGTTAACGGAGAGGCAGTTTGTGTAAGCAACACCAGAATGTTTCCTTCCTGCCTTCCTTACAGGATTAGCCCAATAATTTCTTCTAACAACTGGTTCTCCAAACTGCTTAGAATGTTAACAACTAGTTCTAGCGAATAGGTGTGAACTGGTAGAATCCCACTCCTGGCCTTAACCCTTAAAGACTAGAAACCTGGAGGTTAAAAAGAAAAGAAAAGAAAGGTAGGATTCAGGGGAGGGCTGCTGGGGTTGGCAGGGGGTCAGGACAGCCCCTAGCTAAGATCCTGTGCAGTTCAGAGAACCCCCAAATCGCACTCCTGGCTGGCCCCACCCACCCCTCCCTGCCCCTCCCAGGAGTTCCCACGTGGCCCGTTTTGGATGCAGGTAAGTACAGGAGGCTCAGAGAGGGTCAAAACAGGCCTCCCAGAAGTTCGGGAAGGCTGGAAATGGACCCGTTCCCAGCTTCTAGAGAGCCTCAGGAGTCCGGGGGGTGGGGTTGTTTTCGCCCTCAAGGAAAGGCTCAGGAGTCCGGGAAGGGCAAAAACGACCCTCCCACCCTGGTGCAGGAGGCCAACTAAGCCATGCCCACCCTGACCACGCCCACCTAGCCACCGGGAAGATAATAAATACCCTTTGCTAAAATTTTTGAAGCCCACCCCTGGGTGGCATCCACAGTACGTGGCACCTGCCTCCCCCAAATCCATTGTCAACTTTTATTTCCTGTGGCGTGTTGCTAGAAAAGGAGCAACACGAAATCGCCATGGCAATTATCTCTGCCATCTCCCAACGCTGCATTCACACACAGAGAATGAGGAAACAAGACAAGCCAGGACGCACCGCCTGGATTAACCTGTGTTTAACCATCGGGATAAGATCTCTTGGCCTCGGTTTGCCGTTGGTGAAAATGGGCACTCAAGAAGCAGCCAGGCTTTGCAAGGTCATTTAAAAAAAAAAAATGGGAGAAGGAGGAAGCAGCCCTGGCTGTCCTGAACTCCAGCAGGAGTAAGGAAGCGAAAATCACCCCAGAACTGCTGCCGATCGCAAATTCTGTCCCTTTCTTTGTTTCTTTTCAGCAGGTAAAGGAACCAGGGATTTTTTTTTAAAAAAGGGAAGATTGGCTTAATTTGTAGTGTTCCCAGTCCTAGAAGGGGGACCCAGGTGTAGCCTTTAAGAACCAGGTGTAGCCTTGGTGTTAAAAAAAGAACACCAAAGGCCATGGCGGCACTGTGGTTACAATGCAGTATTTGCAGGCTGACTCTGCCCTCTGCCAGGAGTTCAATCCTGACTGGCTCAAAGTTGACTCAGCCTTCCGTCCTTCTGAGGTGGGTAAAACGAGGTACTCAGATGGTTGGGGGAAAAGAGGCTGACTCTGTGAGAGGCTGTAAAGGACTGTGAAGTGGTATATAAGTCTAAGGGGGTATTGCTAGTTGTGATGTCTCCCGTTCAGATGGGACAACCAGGTTTAAATAGGTGAAATATTTTAAATATTTAAATATTTATTTAAATATTTTAAATATTTAAATAGTTTAAATATTTCAGGTTTAAATATTGAAGTTTGGTTTGGCCTTTTGGTGGTATCTCCCCAGTTCAGAAGAGATAACCAGTTTTAGCTAACCTGAACCAGGGAATTTAAAAACTGGCTGGAACCACATGAAACAAACGAACGAACAAAAAAAAAGGGGGGGGAGTTATAATTAATTTCAATTTAATTTTCTTCTGTTTAGCTCACTACAGCTGATGAACCCTAGATACTTTAAACCAGGAGTCCCCAAACTTGGCAACTTTAAGACTCGAGGACTTCAACTCCCGGAATTCTGCAAGTTGAGTCTTAAAAGTTGCCAAGTTTGGAGACTTCTGCTTTTAAAAAAATATGTTGGTCACTTTAAAACTTTCAGCTGAGTACCTGGAAGGGGGAGGGGAGACAGCCCATGCAGTGTTGCTCCCTAGTTTTTAACCCCAGGTGCATTTCCAGAAGGGGTGCAAAATCCCCCTCCTACCTCCCCCCCCCCAAATATTTCCTGGGACAGCTCTCTAAATGTGCGCCAAACATAAGACCACAGAACTGTGTGTCACTCAGGGCTGACCGGCTGGGATGACCTCTTCCTTGCGGCCTCCTCTGCTCCAGGCCACAATCCTCAGGGTGGGGGGTGACTCATCCCCAGAATGACAGCAGAGGCTTGGGGCAAAGTGAGATCATCCATTCCAGTTGATCCTACCCCGCCTCCTTCTGATGCAGCAGTCCCTCCTTATGTTAAACAGGACATGAACGCAAAGTTTGCTCCCATCCCCTAAGAAGGAAATAATCGGACTTTCGGTTTGGCCTTAAGCACTCTAGGGTCCCAGGTTGCTAGTTCTGGGGTCAAAGCAAGAAGCCTGGCACATGGGAGCACAGGGCTCCTGAGCAGGTGCAGAGGGCACTGCCAAAAAGCTGGGTATCTGAAAGACTCTTCGATAACTTTGGTTCCCCATCTTGGCCTCTTCTAGATACGCCGGAGTCCATCTCCTCCCGCTACCTCAAATCGAATCGAAGCTTCTCTTTGACCCAACCAAGTTTCCCTTGACAGCTTCCTAAGAACTCGGCCAAACAATCCTCTCCATCTTCATCATCGTTACCATCCTCACCCTCGTCATTTCCAGCAGCCATCATCCACCCTCTCCGTGTCCAGGTTTCCCGGCCAGGAATGCCAGGACTACAACTCCCATCGCCCACACTCCCCACCCCCCCCAGATGGGGCTCAGCCGCGGGCCAGGGCTGCCCACTCCCACCCTTCTGGGCTTCCCCGCCCTACCCACCCACCCACTCCGCGCCCGCCTTGCGCCGCGAGACCGAACCCACCCGAGGCGAGGCGCGCGGGGCTCCCACGCCGCTCTAGGGCGGGGCGGGGCGGGGCGCCCGATAGTTTGGGGAGGGGGCGTGAGCCAGGCACCACCAGCCTCCGGGGTCCCTCCCCTCACTCGGGCACCCGCGACCCCCGCGCAGCTACCTCCCTGCGGAACCTCCGCGGCCCGGGCGCCCCTGCCCGGGGCGAAGGAGAGCGCCCCGCTGGCAGGCTCCGGGGCGGGGAAGGGGCGCGGCCCGCACTCACCTGGCCGTCTCCGGGGGACGAGCCGAACCCGGCCGGCTCCATGGAGCCCCTAGCCCACCGGCCGCCGCCTGATGTCACAATCCGGCCACGGGTGACGCAGCGCCGGTCCGCGGCCGGCCGACAAAGCCGGAATGGAGCCCTCGGGGAAGGGTCCGCGCGCTCTGCACGCGCCCAGTGGGCTCACCGGTGTCACCTGGTGGTGCCCCGTCCCTTACAGATCTGGGAGGACATAGGACATGACCAGGACATAGCCCCTCCCTCCTCTTTCCATCTTGGTCTGCAGCCCCGGCCCGAAAGGAGCCGGGCGTGGTGGGAAAGGAGTTAAGCGCGGTTCCTGGACGCTACCGGCGGAGCGAGGGGGATGGCTACTGGCTGGACCCTCGGTGGGTGGGCTGCAGTTTCCCTTCCGGAGTGAGGAAGGAAGGGTCCCCATAGAGGTTTTGAGGCTGGGGTCGTCCGGAGGAACCTCCCCCCCTCCCCCAGAAGGACGCTCAGAATCAAGAGTTTTGAAAGTTTCCCAGACGAAAAAAAAAAAAGCAAAATCAAACCTGGCATGTTTGGAAAAATGCAGATGCTCTGATGACACCACCTAGTAGGGTCATGAAACGTCTCAAAGAAGGCAACCAAACTCAGAGCCATATGCAGCCTGGAGCCTGCAGAAGTTCCTTTCCTGGATGCTCGGACTCTGGGGCTGCTCTTGTGCCTTTGTGCTTACTTGTTGTGTGTTGTGTGTGTCGTGCGAGACCCTGTTTTTACTCCTTATATGTGCACTGGGGTTGGCTGTCAGTGTGTGAGACGGCAGAAGTCAAGACATGGAATATTTGCAATAAGGCTGTGTTTCCTGTTAGCTCTACCAAGACATCAACAAATCTGGACTCTTTTCCCCCCAAATAATTTGCTGCAAATTACATTGTAATGAAGATTACAGGACTGGAGGCTGAAACGTAAGAACGGTTGCAGGAACTGGGCCTGGCTACTCTAGTGAAGAGAAGGGCCAGGGGAGACAGGATAGCAGCAATACTTGAGGGGCTGCCACAGAGAGCAGGAGGTTCGAACAAGGAATCATCATCTTCATTCTGGGCAACTGAATGGAGCTAGCAGAGTGTTTTCATGGCTGGATGCCCTTCCTATCACCAATGCGGAGTTTTGTTCAGCAGATATATTCTCAGTGTGAGGGACCAGACAAGGAATAATGGATGGAAAACTGATCCAGGAGACATTCAACCTGGAAATAATGAGAAATTTTGTGAAAACAGAACAATCAACCGATGGAACAGAAGTTGCCCTCGGAAGTTGTGGGAGCTTCATCCCTGAAGGCTTTCAAGAAGAGACTGGGCTGCCATCTGCCAGAAACGGTGTAGGGGTCTGCTTGGGCAGGGGGTTGGACTAGATGACCTCCAAGGTCCCTCCCAATTCTGTTGTTTGGTTCTGAAGAACTCCTTCCTTCCTTCCTCTCTATTTTGCTTTTTCTGTGCTGTCTTTAGACGGAAGCCCAACCTCCAATGTTTTTTGATCGGTAGCAACTCTGAGACGCTCCGAGCAACTAGAGAATAACGTCAACAAAATTCTTCAACCAGTGAAGCAGCCTCATGGTGCTTTAAAAAAATAAAATAAAATAAAAATGAGCTGCAGTCCGCAACATCCAAATAAATGACCCCTCCAAGAAAAAAAATATAATAGTAATAAAAAAAAAGACACAAGCAAAAGGAATTCTACAATCTAAAGATTTTATTTGTGCGGATTGGGGGTGCTTTTTGCCCCGTGGTTGTCTTTTGAGAAGAAGCGATGGGAAAAACACTCTACAAATGTTCACGGGAGGAGACGAGGATGAAGCAGGAGGGATGGGTAGCCTGGACCCCTTGCCCCCCCCCCCGGGGAAAGAGGGGCCGCATCCCCAATAGGGAGCTGCTGAATTTGCCCGGGAAAAACCGAGAGCCAAGAGAGCAAACCAGGGATTGGCGTTACCTGAGCTGTAAAATCCTGAAGTTGGAAGGAAGCAAAAGCGGTTTGGCTTAGATGGAAGAGCAAAAGCTGGCTGGGGAAGGGAGGGGTGGGGGAAGGGCAGGGCAATCCAAAAAACGCCCCAAAGTCACTGGTTTGAGATGGGCAGCTATAACAAATCAAAATGAAGCCTGCAAAACCTTCCATTCTGGCCTCTCGGATCTGCTGCCCACGTGGATGCCGTCCATCCGTTCAACTTAAGCTCTGCCTGTCGAGTTAAGCTCGCCAAGCAATCAGGGCTGGGAATAAAATGTGCGATGGATATTTCCATCTGATTTAAGGTTGTTATCTTGCTTTAATTTGGAATGTATTTAAATGGCCTGGACAAATGATTGTTCAGAGATGCACAAACTTTCCTTCCGGCCATAAATAGCTCTTTCCAAAAGGCCGGGTTGAGCCAGCAAACTAAAATGATAGAAACAAGGATTCTTTCTTTCTTTCTTTCTTTCTTTCTTTCTTTCTTTCTTTCTTTCTTTCTTCTTTCTTTCTTTCTTTCTTTCTTTCTTTCTTTTTTTCTTTCTTTCTTTCTCTTCTTCTTCTTTCTTTCTTTCTTCCTTTCTTCTTTCTTTCTTTCTTTCTTTCTTTCTTTCTCTTTCTTTCTTCTTTCTTTCTTTCTTTCTTTCTTTCTTTCTTTCCTTTCTTTCTTTCTTTCTTTCTTTCTTTCTTTCTTTCTTTCTTTCTTTCCTTCCTTCCTTCCTTCCTTCCTTCCTTCCTTTCTTTCTTTCTTTCTTTCTTTCTTCCTTCCTTCCTTTCCTTTCTTCCTTCCTTCCTGTTTATCTATCTCCTTCTTTCCTTCCTTCCTTCCTTCCTTCCTTTCCTTCCTTCCTTCCTTCCTTCCTTCCCTTCCTTCCTTCCTTCCTTCCTTCCTTCCTTCCTTCCTTCCTTCCCTTTCCTTTCCTTCCTTTCCTTCCTTCCTTCCTTCCTTCCTTCCTTCCTTCCTTCCTTCCTTCCTTCCTTCCTTCCTTCCTTCCTTCCTTCCTTCCTTTTTGTCTGTCTGTCTCCTTCCTTCCTTCCTTCCCTCCCTTCTTCCATCTTTCTTTCTTTCTTTCTCTCCCCACTCCCTCCCTCCCCTTCCTTCCTTTTATTTTAGAAAATCATACATTGTCTTAAAGTGAATTATTTTTATCCTCCATTGAGAGGGACTCCCCAAATACTGAATTATTATTTTTTAATTATCTTTGCTGTGTAAAGGTTTGGCCTTAACAATCTGATATTTCGTTCTGGGAAGCCTGCAACAGAAGGTGGTTTCAAAATTTTAAATATTACACCTCCATTTTTATCCTCAGACTGGTTGCTAAAATTTAGGCCAATCATTTCCTGTTTTAAAAGTATAAAGCCCCCAACTTCAAATATCTGATTGTTTTGTCCCTCTCTCCTCCAATGCAATGCCCTGGTGCTTTTTCATAAACCTTCAGAAATCTTATCCTACAGTAACTCTTCCGGCTCCACTATTTTGAAGGAACGAGGAAAACAAATGCAGAAAACCCAGCATCATATAAGAGAATGTAAATAAAGACAGGCTGGGTGCTTTAAGGGAAGAAACTCCAATTTACAAGCCCAGAATTTATGGAGAACATTTTAACCTCACCCATCGCTTCTACATTCCACCTTTCCAGATCCTCACAGCTAAAAATTACTTTAACCTACAGCCATTTAAATACATTCCAAATTAAACTCTGAAGCGACTACACAAACAGGCATCTTAGCAAAATAGGGTCAGCAAATTAGGAATGTTTAGTAAGCATATTTCTGGGGTTTTTAAAGTTATTTTTCCACATGCAAAGAAACAGATCACCTTATATTTCCCTAAATGCTTTGATTTTAAACCCAATTAGTTTTGACTCTTTAACCTCGTTTTTTCAGCCCTCTGACATAGTGTTGACTCCCCCAAATTCTTCTTCAGAAGTTAATCTTATTATCGTAGACTTAACAACAGTCTCCTATGGTGCATATGATGTCTAATAGGTTTCATTTTTATTTCTGGCATTAAACTTGTAATTTGAGGGCCCCAATCTTCTTGGTATTTTGGCATTCTTAGTTTATTTGTCTGCTTTTCTTGAGATGGGTGTCTCTGTAAATGATGCATAAACACAGGATGGGTTACCTTATTGCAGCAAAATAAACCACTACCTTTTTGTTATAATTGTGGGATTCAAGAGTGAGCGAGTATCTGAGAATGTACAAGGCACCCCACTTTTTACAGGAATGGGCTGTTTTTTCACCTTGCATTCTTGACTTACACAATCCTCTTGCAAATTCTTGGAGAGCAGCCAATCTCTTCCTCCACCTTGGTGACGGAAAATGCAAGCAGAAGGGAAACGGCTGAAATTACGCTTGGTCAGACAGTCATTAGCTACCGTTTCCTGCCTCGCCAGCATCTGGCTGCAGAACTCCAATAAATAAACAGAAATAAATCTCAGAAGGCACTGGTTTTCTTGAGAGGGCGAGGTGACCCCTTTTGAAGTCCTCTGCGAGCCACGCGATCCTTTTGGTCACACGGAAAGAATAACAGAATAACCGAGTCGGAAGGGACCTTGGAGGTCCTCTAGTCCAACCCCCTGCTCAAGCAGGAAACCCTATACAATACAAATGGCTGTCCAAAGATGCACGGACTTTCCATCCAGCCATAAATGGCTCTTCTCAAAAGGCCAGACTGAGCCGGGTGAACTAAAATGGGAGAACTTTCTTTCTTTCTTTCTTTCTTTCTTTCTTTCTTTCTTTCTTTCTTTCTTTCTTTCTTTCTTTCTTTCTTTCTTTTTCTTTCTTTCTTTCTCTCTCTCTCTTTCTTTCTCTTTCTTTCTTTCTTTCTTTTTCTTTCTTTCCTTTCTTTCTTTCTTTCTTCTTTCTTTCTTTCTTTCTTTCTCTCTCTCTCTCTCTCTTTCTTTCTCTCTCTTTCTTCCTTCTTTCCTTTCTTTTCTTTCTTTCCTTCCTTTCCTTTCTTTTTTCTTTCTTTCTTTCTTTCTTTCTTTCTTTCTTTCTTTCTTTCTTTCTTTCTTTCTTTCTTTCTCTTCTCTCTCTCTCTCTCTTTCTCTATCTCTTCTTCCTTCTTCCTTTCTTTTTCTTTCTTTCTTTCTTTCTTTCTTTCTTTCTTTCTTTCTTTTTCTTTCTGTCTTTTTCTTTCTTTCTTTCTTTCTTTCTTTCTTTCTTTCTTTCTTTCTTTCTTTCTTTCTTTCTTTCTTTCTTTCTTCTTTCTTTTCTTTCTTTCTTTCTCAACCTCCTTGCCAATAGGAGGCTTCTGGCATCCAGCTGGGCCATGGACTCTCCTTCCTCCAAACCAGGACTCTTCCCTGCTCCACAGAACTGTCCTGACCCAAACGAACAGATTTGGGAACTCCAAAAACCCCACCCTTTCTAGCAAATGGTACCCAACACAAGTTACAGGTGGCAGGGGTTGCCTCAACCCACAAGCCCCTGCTCCTGCAGTCCATTTGCAAGCCTCTTTGGCTGCAAATGTGCTTGGTTGCCCTCCAGCAGCACAACAATCATTAAATAATAGTAATAATAATAATGATCATGATCATGATAATGCACTTTTATCAAACCTGCTCAGCTGATACAAGAAACCAGGAGCCCCCAATTTCCGGCCCCTGCATAACCACCCAAAACTGAATTGTACAGTTTACTGCCAAGCTCAGCAGCACAATTTTTACCTGTTTGGAAAACGTTGCATGCATTGGAAATATAATTTAAGGAAAGGAGTGATCCCTGCTTCCTTCTTTGACATGGCCCGAGACAAAAGTTCTCCAATTCTTGCTATTGTTCAGCTGGGCAACCCACCTGCCAAGAAACCCCCTGGGCCCCATAAGTGGAATCTTCTTCCCATCCTCCCCTTGCCCCACAGATCCTTTTGCCCCCCCAAATGCAAAGAAGAAATGGAAGCTTTAGCACCCCAAACCTCCTTGGAATCCGCGTTTTTTACTTTTGCGTCTCCTGCCCAGCCCTTCTTGGAAGACCCGAGAGGGGAAAAAAAAGACCGAGAAGAGGAGAAGGGGAAAAGCAAAAAAAACCAACAACAACAGTGGCGATCGCTCTGCTTTTGAGGGAGGAGGTGGAAGAGGATCGAATGAGAAAGCGGGATGGTGAAAGCAGAGGGAAGGAGGGAGGGAAAAAAAAGGAAAGGCAAAGCGATGGGCTATGTAGTCATGCTCCCCTTTCCCACTCCCTGCGATGCGTTGCTTGCACATTACGGCACGATAAGATTGGGTCTAAGCGCAAATCGGTCACTCGCAGCAGCTATGTGGCTAAATAGAGAGCGGGGTGGGGTGGGAGAGAGAGAGAGAGAGAGACAAGAGACAGAGAGAGAGAAAGATTAAGAGAAAACCCTTCTGCCTTCCAGTTCAAATCCATGGTCCACACCGGTTTCCTCTTTCCAAAACCACCAGGAAGAGGCCCACGTTTCCTCGGATGGGTTTAAGCTTGTGTGACAGGCTGTTCTTCCTTCTTCCTTTTCTTCTTTCCTTCTTTCCTTCCTTTCACCCCCCACCCCACCCCACCCCCACCTCCTGGTGCCCCTCTCCCCACTCGCTGGAGCTCTTCCCCCCCTTCAAAGCGACACAAAATCCACAGCTTGCAACAAGGGGAGGGAGAGGAGCAGCAAGAGGAGCCAGGAGGTGTTCTGCATGAAGACGCTGATCCCGGCGCATCTCGCCAAGTGGGCTGTCAAAAGGGAAAGGGAAAGAAGAGAGTCAGAAAGGGGTCTTGGAGGTCTTCTAGTCCAACCCCCCACCCCTTCCACCTTTGCTCAAGCAGGAGACCCTACCACCCTTCCAGACAAAAGGTGGTCTTGGGCTCTTCTTGAAAACTTCTTGGGATGGAGTATTCACAGCTTCTGAGGAAAGCCGTTTCATGACAGCTGCAAAAAAATGCCTAAATAATCCGTTCAGATTATTTCAGATTATTAGGGGAGAAGTGACTAGCACATATGTGTGAGGGGAACCTAAAAGTAAAGGTTCCCCTCACACATATGTGCTAGTCACTTCTGGCTCTAAGGGGCGCTGCTCATCTCCGTTGCAAAGCTGAAGAAGAGCCAGCGCTGTCCGAAGACGTCTCCGTGGTCATGGCCTAGGTCAAAGCTTTGAAGGCGCGGCATGTTCCCTTCCCACCAAAGGGGTCTCAATTTTTCTACTTGCGCTTTTTACATGCTTTCGAACTGCTAGGTTGGCAGAAGCTGAGACAAGTAACGGGAGCTCACTCCATTACGCGGCGCTAAGGATTCGAACCACCGAACTGCAGGCCTTTCTGACCGACAACCTCAGCGTCTTAGCCCCTGAGCCACCACATCCCTCTCAAGAGACGTGAGGATCTTCTTAATGACTGCCATGACTTATTTCCTGGCTCCGTTTGAGGACTATCTACAGGTAACATTATTTGTGCAATAAGTGTAGGGTTTGCTCCGTGTTTACATAGCTTGCTCCGTCCATATTGGGATTGTGGTTTTCTCCTTGGCAATTGCTTCTTCTACCTAGATCACCCAGCCAAGAAGAGCTCATTTCTTCTTGGGTCACCTGTCCAGGTGTCCAATTGCTCTTTCTGCCAGACGTTTCTCCTACTATCTGACTCAACTTTCCTGTAACTTCCACCCACCTTCTGTCCCCTAGAAGGATAGAGCCTCTCCTTACATGCTTGGGGTTCTCTTCCTTCCACTGTGAGAGAAGCAGTGGCAGAACTTGGGGCAGAGTGAAAAGAGAGATCAGCCTAGAATCTCCACATAATCACAAGCAAACTAAGCCCAACCTCCCTTGAACTCGGTTGACCCTTGTTTAACTTCAAGCAGGTTAGTGTCAACTCATAAAATATTTCCATGGTCTTTTTAGAGTTACCAACAGAAAGGGAGGGGGGAGGAGTGCAGCAGCTTGCAAAGCCGAAACCGCATTCCACAAATGTTTTCAAAGATAGTAACTAGGTGACTGAAGTTTCTGCTGCACAAAATTCTAACTGGAGAGCATGATTGATCACTCTTGGCTATGGATGTGTCCCATTGGAGAATATGATTTATGATACACTCAGATGGAAGAAGGGGAAAAACCAGGGTCAAGGGTGACAATAAATTATGTGCCTCAGACTTGGCTACACCCAGGCAGTGCCGGCATGTTAACTGCCAATAAATCTTTTTTAAGTTTGGAAGTTTGGCTGGAGACTCATGATTTAAATGGGAGTAACTGCCGGAATCCTGAGAAGATCCCTCGGCACGAACTGTTTAGCAATCAATCCGTTTCATTGGACCTTCACATACAGACCTGGTCTTTCCCGTCTGACCTCTGCTCTCACCTTTGACCACAGAGATGTTCTTGGACTGCATGTCTTCGTAATCGTTGGTGATCTTCAACATGCAAGTGTAGGCTCCCTCATCGCTGGTGCTGAAGCCAGAGAGATACAGGCACACGAGGTTGTTGGTGACACTGACGTTGGTGCGAGGCTTGTAGGAAGCGCTTGCTACGTTCAAGTTGCCAGCCACAACTGTTTTATCGGTAAACCCCTTGGACAGGTAGAATTCGTAGGACAGAGGGTTGGTGGTTTTCCGTTCGTAAGCACAGTCTATCCGCAGGGTTTGATCGGTCAAGCAAGCGGTTAGTCTTTTGATCCGTTGGCCATGGCTGACTTGGAGCACTAAGGAAGGAAATAAGAGAGTAACAGAAGAGTTGGTAGGGACCTGGGAGGTCTTCTAGTCCAACCCCATGCTCAAGCAGGAGACCCTCGACCATTTTAGACAAATAGTTGTCCAATCTCTTCTTAAAAACGTCCAGTGTTGGAGAATTCACAACTTCTGGAGCCAAGTTGTTTCACTGATTCTTTGTTCTAACTGTCAGAAAACATCTCCTTAGTTCTAGGTTGCTTCTCTCCTTGATTAGTTTCCATCTGTTGCTTCTTGTCCTGCTTTCAGGTGCTTTGGAGAAGAAGTTGACTCCCTCCTCTCTGGGGCAGCCCCTCAAGTATTGCAAGACTGCTATCATGTCACCCCTAGTCCTTTTTTTTCATTAAACTAGTCAGGGATGATTATCTTCACCTTGGGCTGAGCTAGTGGTAGGATGACTGCAGTATTGAACGAACAACCACTGGTTAATCAATCCTTTGGCTAGATTCAAGGGCCAAAACAACTTTAACTAAGGATGAACCAACATCTGGGTAGCATCGAAGTACCAAAAGAAGAGAATATTTATAGCTCAGGGTTGAACTGTGGGGTCCTTGGTGCTCTCTGAGCTTGGTGGTTTTCTTGCAGATGTTTCATGACCCAACTAAGTAACATCATGAGTGCTAGAAGGGAGAATAGGGGGAGGAGGAGGAGGAAGAGGACTATGGGGTCCATGTTGCTGCCTGAGCTTGGTTGTTTCCTTGCAGATGTTTCATGACCCAACTAGGTAACGACATCATCAACGAAGGAGTTACCTAGTTGGGTCATGACACGGCTGCCAGAAAACAACCAAGCTCAGGCAGCAACATGGACCCTACAATATCGATGTGTTACTTTTAAGAATTAAAAGAAACAAGGGGCAACCTTGGTTAAATGAGGTCATACGTTAAAACAATCCACAATCCCCCATTAAAAATAATCACCTACTCATCCCAATGGTAAACGAAAGAGTTTAACAAATTAAAAGCGGTTTCTTTATTACTCTTAGAGGGAAAAGGGACATCTGTACACCTTTGTGCATACCTCATATCACCTAAAAAGAGGGCATAGCACATCTGTCTCTGCTTCAAAGAGCCAAATCACGTGCAAATCGGAAGCCCTTCCCTGACCAAGGGCAGATTTCCCAAGGATCTTAATTTCCATGCAAATAGAAAATCCAGAGGCTTGGAGGTTTTTTTTTTTAAGGTCAGCTCTATATATAAGGCTCAACTGCTAGCAGAAATCCATATGTAGAGCACGACAGGCTAAATATATATAAAGGTTGCACAAGTTAAAAAAAGAAGTGTATTAGACCACACAGAGAAAGAGGCTGAGTTCATATAATGCTTCTCAACCTTGGCAATTTGATGAGGTCTGGACTTCAACTCCCAGAATTCCCCAGCCAGCATATGAATTCTGGGAGTTGAAATCCAGACCTTCAAATAGGTGGAAGGAGATTTCCCTGTGTTTTTATTTTCCCCTAAAGCCGTTTAGAAAAAGCCCCCCCATGCTCAAATTTAACAGATAAACCTTCATGGATGAAATCTTTATTATTTGGAGAGATTTTTGTCAAGAAGAAAAAAAGTGCTCAGCGTATTTTCTTTATATACTTTCTGTCAACTCATAAAATATTTCTATGGTCTTTTTTAGAGTTGCCAACAGAAAGGGGGGGGGGGCAGTGTGGCAGCTTGCAAAGTGCATTCCATAAATGTTTTCAAAGATAGTAACTAGGTGACCGAAATTTCTGCCGTGCAAAGATCTAACTGGAGAGCATCATTGGTGACTCTTGGCTATGGATGTGTCCCATTGGAGAATATGAATTATGATACACCCAGAGGGGTGGGGGGAAAACCAGGGACAAGGGTGACAATGGATTATATGAAGTGAGGGGAGCCGAAAGTCAACTCATAAAATATTTCTCTGGTCTTTTTAGAGTTGCCAACAGAAAGGGAGAGGGGGAAGCAGTGTGGCAGCTTGCAAACTGAAAGTGCATTCCATAAATGTTTTCAAAGATAGTAACTAGGTGACGAAGTTTCTGCTGCTCAAAATTCTAACTGGAGAGCATGATTGATGACTCTGGGCTATGGATGTGTCCCATTGGAGAATATGAATTACGATACACCCAGGGGGGGAAACCAGGGTCAAGGGTGACAATGAATTACATGTCTCAGAGTCGGCTACACCCAGGCAGTGCCAACATGTTAACTCCCGATAAATCCTTTCGAAGTTTTGGAAGTTTGTCTCGAGACTCACGATTTAAATGGGGGTGACTGTCGGAATCCTGACAGCTAGCCAACTCTGAGATACATAACTTTCAGGATGGGTGCAAAATGCAAACAGACAGGTCTCTTTAACACAATCCCTGCTGAAGCTCCACACAGATGGTCCTCGATTTACAGCGGTTCTTTTAGTGACTACCTGAAGTTGCAGCAGCACTGAAAAACCAACTTATGACCGCTTTTCACACTTACGACCGTTGCAACATCCCCATCGTCATGTGATCAAAACTCAGATGTTTGGCAACTGACTCATTTTTATGACGGTCATAGTGTCCTGGGGTCATGGGATTCCCTTTCTCACAAGCAATGTCAATGGGAAACCAGATTCACTTACTAACTCAACAGCTGCACTGATTCACTTAACGTCGGGCGCAAGGAAGGCAGGAAATTGAGGGCGAAACTCACTTAAAAGCTCCCTTGCTTAACGATGGAAGAAATATTGGGCTCCATTGTGGTCATAAGTCGAGGACTACCTGCACTAGGTGTTCAAAATCGGAGAGAGAAGTGAACAAGCACAGCTTTAGGAAAAGGTCATTTTCGGGAATTGGATGTGTTCAGACCATACAGTTGCTGCCTGGGGCCACCAGGTGGCAGCACCTGGCAGTATCTCTTAGTTTAGTTTATTGTCATGGCACCTCATACAACAAAATTAAATACCATCTTCAGTGTTCATTATAACCATGAAAATAAACACAAACACACATCCTTCACATTCTATGCATTGAATTGAAAACCTCTGATATTGCATTAATGTTGCACTATACAGTAGAATTCAACAGAGCTACTGCTCTGGGATAAAAGCTGTTTTTCAGCCTATTTGGCCTTGTTTTTATTATTCTGTACCGTCTGCCAGATGGTAATAGTTCAAAAAAAGGGGGTGCCCAGGATGAGATGGATCTTTGAGGATGTTTTGAACTTTCTTAAGGCAGCGGGAGCTCTAAAGCTCTTCCAAAGAGGGGAGAGGGCAACCCATGATCCTCTGGGCAATGACGTTCACCCTCTGGAGCGCTTTCCTATCTGCCCCTGTGCAATTGGCAGCTTTTTTTTTTCTTTTTACCTGCCAAAAGGAGAGCCAGGCTGACCGTTGATCTCAGCATTTTCCCAAGTGTGTGTGGGGGGGTCACTTGGCACACGGCAGCAGCGTCGGTGGAGCGAAATCTAGGAACAGAAGCAGCATATCGTTAAGGAGGCAGCGGTGCAAAATCGATTGGCAATGCTGGCCATGCCCCCTTGCCCAAAACAGATTGTGTGTGTGTGTGTGTGTGTGTGTGTGTGTGTGTGTGTTTTCAGGCTTCTAAAATTCTTCCTTCTGCAGGTTTTTTTTTTGTTTAAATCAGCGCTTGGCTGGGCATCGTGCCAGCCAGCCAGCCAGTCACCCGTGGGAGAGAAAAGAGAGATGACTCACAAGCCCGACTTGGAAGTGGCAGAAGATTTTTATGATCTCCTGCGGTTCCAAAAAAAAAAAAGATTCCCAGAAATAAATTCTAGGAATTGGGGAGCTGGGGACGGGAGACCATGCCCGTTTGCTCCTTTGCCGATCTGAATGGGGTATTCCCCCCCCCCCCAGGGGCGGGGAAGGGTGGGCAGGAAGAAGCTGCGGAGAAGACTGGAAACAAACTGCAGATCTTAGAAAACCCAGTTATTTAGGAAAGGGGAGAAGCGGGAAGGGAAAGTAGGTGGAAATAAGAGTGGGGAAATCTGGCGAAAGAGAATCTCGGCTTGTCCAGAAATCCTCCCCAGGAGGAAAAACGCCTGAACCCCCCCTGTAATTTGTGGTTAAGGGGAGTGGAAAAAGCCAAGCTTTGGATGCTGTGCAGCTGCATCCCATTTCGGGGCTGGTCCTTCTCAGCAGCAAAGGCTGAGGCTGGGATCCCGGGGTCTGGCTGGGGTAGAGAAGGGGGCACAGGGCGCGCCCCTCTCACGCCCGCCCTTTCAGAGGGAGGCGGGACGGACGGACGGCCTTGGGCGAGGGAGCTTCTCTTGCAGACCCAGGCTCGCCTTTCTCCTCCTCCCTATCCCCTCGTTTCGTGCCCATCTAGGCCGGCTTTAAAGGGGACGCTGCACGCTGCGCGGTCTGTTGGTCAAAGCCCCGTCGGCGCAGCGCAACACGGCGGATCCTGCGGCATTCCCCGGGCGGGAGCACATGCGCGTTTTGCGCCGTCCGGGTCGGCCCAAAGGGCAGCCCGGCGCGCTAGCGCTGCGGCAAATGATCTGGCTTTGCGCAAAGTGACCTCCCGCCGCCCGGGATCCGCCCGGGATCCGCCCTGCAGCCCCTCGCCTCGCTTGGGCCCGACACTCCCGCCCCTTCTCCCCACCCCTCCTAGGGGACTCCCGCAGCCTCCCTCCCCGCCTGAGCGCCCGCCGTCTGGAAAGGTCCCCTCGCCTCTTTGCGTCTCCATCACTTTGGACAGCTC
This sequence comes from Notechis scutatus, assembly GCF_049901735.1. Classification (NCBI taxonomy): domain Eukaryota; kingdom Metazoa; phylum Chordata; class Lepidosauria; order Squamata; family Elapidae; genus Notechis; species Notechis scutatus. Next base: position 25,341,375 of record NC_142015.1, on the reverse strand, counting down.
CCGTTTGGTTTCCCGGCCCCTCTCTTGCTTTCCGACGCTTTCCCACTTGCGTGTCGGGACTGAAGGGAGGACCCTCCAGACGGAGGGACCTCCGGGGCTGGGGGAAGGGTGGCTGCCAAAGCCCCTCGGGCGGAGACAGAAGAGAACCTGGCCAGCCTGCTTCGCCCTGCCCAACTCTTTGCGCCTTTCCTCGCCCTTTCTCCAGCGTCCTTCGCCCCGGACGTTCCCCCACCCGTTTGGTGGCTGCCACTCTCCCCTCGTCCGTAAGTCGCTTGGGGATGATGGAGCCTGGAGTCTCTCCATCCCGTCCGGCTACTCCCGGGCTGGGGGCGCCGGGGTTGGGGCTGCCTGCCCGGGAGGGGCTGGGGAATGCGCGCTTACTAGCCAGTTACGCGCTCCGCTGCGGGAAGGATGCCCGCCTCCGTCTGCTCCCCTTCCCTTCATTGCGCCCGCTCCTCTGCTTTTATTCCCAGCCGGAGGAAGAGGAGCGGAGAAGCCGAGGCTGCCTGCAGCTCCCCCTCGCCTGCCTGTTGCACCCCGAGGCTCCCCTTCCCCGTCCCGCTGCCTCGCGCGCCCCGTTACCTGCAGCCAAGAGCCGCTCTCTTCCCTTCTGGCGCAGGCTGGGTCGGATGCACTAGGCGCCTCTGCGAAAGGGGCGGGCTTCCCAATAGACCCCGCCCTTTCTCACAACCCTCCCCGCCTCTGCGGTACCCGGGCGGAGAGCCTGCAGCAGCTCGGGTGGGGTGGGGGTTTCTGCGCGTGCGCTAAAGCTGAGTGGTCGGGGTTTTTTGGGGGTGGGTGGGTGGAGGGCGTCTCGGATTGTTTTGCAAGGGCGACTTGGAGCTTTGGGAGCCGATGGGAGTCTGAGGGTCTGGGAGATGCCTGCAGGGCTCCTTCTCAGGGCGTTTGGGGTGGGATGGGGTGGAAAGAGATGAGGGTCAGGGATTTCGTGCCACCAGGAGAGACCCGTTTTCCTCCTGGTTTCGGGACGGGGGGGGCGGGGGGGAGAAGGAGGAAACGCCATCTCTGACTGGGCATTTTCACACCTGCAGTAGCAGCCCCTCTAAGGAGCGGCTCCGGCCTTCTTGCCAACCAGGGCTGACTTGGCAAGCGGCAGGATTCCTGTCTAAGCCTGCCCAGCCTGGCCCTCAGCTGGGGTTGAGGGGGGGGTGAGCTCTTCCGGCCCCCGTCTTGTGACAGAAAGATGGGAGACTTTGCAAAGAGAATTGGGGAAGGGATTCTTGGGCTTGCTAACTAAGGGTTTGAGATTCCCAGTCTTCCAGGTCATGGTTGTCCCATCGCTTGAGACTTTCAAGAAGAGACTGGACTGCCATCTGTCCAAAACGGTGTAGGGTCTCCTGCTTGGGCAGGGGGTTGGACTAGATGACCTACAAGGTCCCTTCCAACCCTGATGATCTGTTATCTGATGTCCCAAAAGTGCTTTTTTTTTTTTTCAGGAGGCAACTGGACTTTCTCGTTTGTTTGTTTTTCTTTTGAAGATGTTTCGCTTCTCATCCCAGAAGCTTCTTCAGCTCTGACTGGATAGTTCCATCCTTCCCTTCCCCACCATCCTGTCAGAAGCTTCTGGGATGAGAAGCGAAACATCTTCAAAACAAAACAAAAAAAAAAACCCCAAGAAAGTCCAGTTGCCTCCTGAAAAAAGCACCTTTGGGACAACCAGGACCTGGATGACTGAGAATCTCCACAGACTTTTGGCTATACAATTTGGGATGGACACCCTTTGGATGGTGTGGGAGTAGGAATGGATTTCTAGAGGAAAAAATTGCAGACTTCAGGAACCAGGAGCACCACTCAGGTGACCCTGAGGACACAGATGAACCTCCAAGCGGCCTCAACGACCCTCCAAAAGGATGCAAATGACCAGCTGTCTTGCAAGGAATATTGTCATGCCCCTGTTAGAATTTGACTCCAAGGGAGAGGAGGAACAGCCGACAGGGAGTGGGACTGTGGCTCCGGAGGTTGTGGAGGAAACTGGGGAAGGGCACGGGCCGGCTGGGCATTCAGAGGAAGACCTAGGCCCATCCCCTCTGCATCCTAGGACATGCATGAAGGAACGGATAAGGGAGAAATGTGAATGGCGTGGTCTATGGGAGAGGAAAGGGCCTTGATCCCCTTCATGGGCTGCAGCTGTGAGGACTGTTTGAAAGGACAGACTGCACATGGCCCAGTGCTGGAAGCAAAGCGTGAAATAATTCTAGCCTTTCCGTTCTTATCTGAGTTTTGGCATCTTTCGCAGGTGTGTATTTCGATATCTGTGGACGTCTTCAAGCCCTTATCCTGCCTTGTCTCAATTGCTTCAGTGTGGTTTGTGTTGTTTTTTTTCTATTTATAATTTATATGCATTTTGAGTTTGAACAGAAGTTCTTCCTTTTTGCAACTGTTTGTGGGGGGAGTTTTTTCTCCAGTCAATGATAATTGGACATTTGAAGCCAAGTTGAAGGAATTAAAGGGGCTTCACCTGTTTTTGTGACTTTGTTGCTTTTGTATCTCACCCTGGATCATCACAAATATAAATAAATGGTCATTTGCATCCTTTTAGAGGGTCATTGAGGCCACTTGGAGGTTTTTCTGTGTCCTCAGCAGAGGTGGGTATTAAGCAGGTTCTGACCAGTTCTGGAGAACCGGTAGTAGAAATTTTGAGTAGTTCGGAGAACCAGCAAATCCCACCTCTGACTGGAGATTTTACAGTATCCTTCCCCTGCCACGCCCACCGAGCCACGCCCACAGAACTGGTAGTAAAACAAATTTGAATCCCACCACTGGTCACCTGAGTGGTGCTCCTGGTTCCTGTAATCTGTAATTTTTTTCCCCGCATGGAGGTTTTTAAGAAGAGGCTGGACAACGGTTTGTGTCTGAAATGGTATAGGGTCAATGGTGGGATTCAAATTTTTTAACAACCGGTTCTGTGGGCGTGGCTTAGGTGGTGGGCGTGGCTTGGTGTTCATGTCACTGGGTGGGCGTGGCTTGGTGGTCATGTGACTGGCTGGGTGTGGCCAACTCAACATCACTCACATGGAGGCACGCATCTCCTCGCCTGGCCTCTCATGACTGTGGGGATGCTGCAACAGTCGTAAGTGAGAAAAATGGTCATAAGTCACTTTTTCCAGTGCTATTGTAACTTTGAATGGTCCCTCCACACAAGCAAAGTACCAGCAAAGGAGGGGAAAAAACAACTCCAGAGAAGTTCTTGAGACAGGAAGTCTAGTCCTGCCAAGAATGTAATAAAGGTTAACGGAGAGGCAGTTCTGTAAGCAACACCAGAATGTTTTTCTCTTCTTCTTCTTCTTCTTCTTCTTCTTCTTCTTCTTCTTCTTCTTCTTCTTCTTCTTCTTCTTCTTCTTCTTCTTCTTCTTCTTCTTCTTCTTCTTCTTCTTCTTCTTCTTCTTCTTCTTCTTCTTCTTCTTCTCCTCTTCCTTCTTCTTCTTCCTTCTTCTTCTTCTTCTTCTCCTCTTCTTCTTTCTTCTTCTTCTTCTTCTTCTCCTCCTTCTTCTTCTTCTCCTCCTCCTCTTCTTCCTCCTTCCTCTTCTTCTTCTTCTCCTCCTCTTCTTCTTCTTCTTCTTCTTCTTCTTCTTCTTCTTCTTCTTCTTCTTCTTCTTCTTCTTCTTCTTCTTCTTCTTCTTCTTCTTCTTCTTCTTCTTCTTCTTCTTCTTCTTCTTCTTCTTCTTCTTCTTCTTCTTCTTCTTCTTCTTCTCAGTCAAGGCTGGCCTGGAAGTGATTTGCCTTCTTAAATAAAATCAAGGAAGCCAATTCCTTTCCGAGCAGATGGAGAAGTTTTAAGAACTGGGAGCAGCTCCTGGCTTCTTCCCCAGAAAGACGTGTTATTTTGAAGGCTGATGGATGGAAGAGGAAGTGCCAAGTGTGTAGGAGAAACTGGGGCATCTCTCCAAGGGAAGGAAACGGCGTCTTTTATGGAATGGCATCTCAGAAATGTGCCAACATTTAATGGAACTCAAAGGCTCCAACTCATCACTTGTCCTATTTGCATTAATAATAATAATAATAATAATAATAATAATAATAATAATAATAATAATAATAATAATAATAAAATCTTTGCCAAGGATCCAGGCAAGCCAAAGGACTAAAATCAGTCCAGTGCTTTGCGGTTTATCTAAACATTACTTATGCACTGAAAAGTGGATTTCAAGCAATGCATTGCAAGCTGCCCCACACGGTTCTCTGGTCTTGCCTATTTCTGGAGGGTGGGGGCACTTATGTCTCCAGGTGGAGGTTTGTTTTGCAGGGGCAAATGCCAGCCTGGAGAAAGGCTCACTTCTAAAAACTGGCAAACCTCCCCGCCCTGCCAAACAACCCAGGAATCTGATAGGTCTCTTTTCTGAAATAAGCAATTTGATCGAAGGGCATAAGCTTTTGTGAGCTGCAGTATATGAGGATATATGCCTTTGAGTCAAAGGTTTTGGTTGGAAAAGGGACTACCGGACCCATAATCAGTGGGTTTTTTTTTTTTGCCACGGAGTTTTTGTCTGGGTTCTTCTACAGCAGGGTGTCAAATTCGAGTTCATTGAGGGCCACATCAGGGTTGTGTTTGCATGCGCAGAGGCTTGGGGGGGGGGGCAAAAAACAGGCCGCCTGGAAATTTGGGAAGGCCAGAAATGGATCCGTTTCCAGCTTCCAGAGCCCGGGGAGGCCATTTTTGCCCTCCTGGGGGCTCGAGGAACACCTCCGGAGCTCAGGGAAGGCAAACACACACACACACACACACACACACACACCCCGCCGTGGTGCAGGAGGCTGACTAGGCCAGGCCCACCAAGTCCACACCCATCCAGCAACCGGGCAACCATTGCTAAAATTTTTGAAGCCCACCCCATTGGCCAGCTGATTGTCCCTCGGCCTGCCCAGGCTCCATTTTCAGCCACGATGGCCTCTTTGAGCTCTGTTTTCACTGGCAGAGGCACTGCGGACAGGTCCTTCACGGTTTCCATGGTGGCCCCTCGGGCCAGATCTAAGCACCCCTCGGGCTGGATTTGGTCTGCAGGCCTTGAGTTTGATACCCCTGTCCAACAGAGTTGGCCGTTTCCAGCAGCAGGTGATGGGAGAGAGAGAGAAAAGGAGAGAGAAAAGGAGCGGGTTGAGAGGTGGGGTCATTTGCAGGACACCTCTGACATCTAGTGGCCACTTTAGGGGAAAGCAGCCCCATCTCTCGTTTTAATTCTGAAATAAGATGTGAGATGGAACAGAACAGGTCACCCCTCGACTTGCAACCGTAGTGGTCTCTGTCCATCATAGTCCTGAGAGTCATAAAATGCATCCGTCATATGACCAACCCAATTTTATGACTTGTTTTGCATTGGTATGTTGGAAGAAAAACCTGGTCTGGTTCCAAGCCAGGAGAAAGACGCTGGGGGAAAAAAAAATGGAGGCAGGCTGCATTTTGGAAAGGAGGTCTCTGTTTATTTGGTAGCTAGGAGGTTCAGCAACAGCAGCATGTTTCTGGGGTGGCTGACAAAATGGGGTTGAGAGAGGTGGACTTGTATACATTCTTGTGGCGGGCTTTGTGATCGAAATGCTTGCTCCTGTGTAAGAATGTGTCTTTTAATAAGGCTGTTGTCAGATTCCTTTGTGGTCATGTAGGAATCCTGGCTCCACAGGCAAAAGGGAAAATGCAAATCCTAGGTGTTTGTCTGAGCTAATCTTGTCAGCTTTGGCTTGCCTAATGGAGTTGCTTATGTGGAGTCTCTTTGCTTATGAATAGATTGGCCCAAGTCTTTCCGACTGGATACAAAATCTCTATTCCAAAAAGACCAGCCTCTTGAGGCTGTTTTGCCAATGGCAGGAAGGCTGGCTCTGCTTTCTACCTTCCTTAAGATTTTTTCTCCTCTTCTCCTTTAGGGGAAATATTCTATCCTGCCTCTTTTTCATATTAAGAATAAATAATATTTTAAACCTGGAGAGGAGCGGGCTTCCTACAAGTAATTAAACAAAAGCAGTGATTTGTAAAGTGGAAGATGTTAAACCAATGGCTCGGTATCCAGAGCATCACTTGAACACAGTGGGTGTTGACAAAATTGGTCAATTGCGAAAGGCAGCTTTGATTGGAGCAGCTTACATCCTGCAAGGAGACATCTAACACCCTCAAACAAGAACATCTGGCTACCTGAGATCCTTGGGAAGGACTCCACTGGTGGATAAAAATCCAAATTGTAGTCTAAACATTTGGCTGTGTGGGGACAATTGTCATCATAATATAATAATACTAATAATACTCATCATCATGATGTCCTTGGTAAGGACTTGATAGGTAGACAAAGATGCCAAACCCAGTCTGAACATCTAGCTGACTGTGCGATGAATAATAATAATAATTTAACAAAGTGAATCTAACAAAGAAGGAATAATAGACATGTAAAAAAAAAAAAGAATTAAATAATGGAATGTAAATAGTGAAAGGTGAATAATAAAAGGAGACCACAAAGGTCATAAACATTACAATTTTCCCATTGAGCATTAATTATGTTCAATTATAAATTGTATAACTTTATGAGAAAAAAAACCTTCCCGAAACCCCCTATTAAGCTTTAAACTAAAGACACCTGATTATCACAGTATAAATCACTAACTGAAATTATGAACTATAATGAATTATATCAGCACTGAAAATCTAATTATCCGTAAAAGTGAGATATTGACTTCACATATGTAGAAAATCTAAATTTGGGGTCTGGTAGAAACCCATGGAATAAATCATAGCCTCGGAAGGATTTCCAATTAGACCTGAATTTTGTATCGGGATTTTCTTGTTATATACACAATTATTGGTTTTTTTTGTTTTTTTCTCCTTTTAGTCATTTTTTTTTAAATATAATTGAGATGGCATTGATAGCAATTTTAGAAGCTGCCCAGCATTGTTAAGAGAAGGAATGGCTTAGGCATTTTGCAAATAGAACCGAATGCAGGAAATCCTTGACTTATGACCACGGCTGGGGCCAGAATTTTCATTGCTAAGCAAGAGAGGTTATTAAGGGAGTCACAGCCAATTTTATGATCTTTTTTTTTTGCCATGGTTGTTACTGCAGCTGTTAAGGGAATCATGTAGCCATGAAGTGAATCCTGTTTTCCTCATAGTTTTTGCTTGTTGAAAGCTGGTTTGGAGCAGGTCATGTGCTGAGTGATTTTTTCCAAGCATCTCGGAGGCTTCAGAGAAGCTTAGCATCTCCCTGGAAGCGTGTTAGAAATGCTCTCCAAGCCCCCTTTGCAAAAATGTCAAGAGGTGGGCGATACCTGAAAGATATTGCAGACCATCATCCGAGAAAGCAGATGAGATCTTTAAGGTGCTATGAGGTTTCTTCGGAGTCTTGAAAACTTGGTAGCCTGCCGTCCTTGGCTTCTGTCGGCTCATTGAGACGTCAGCTGTATGGGTTCAGCCCAGGGCTGTACTGGCCTAGGCCTCCTTAGAAAGCATAAGACACAATCTCAAGTGCCAGAAAAACCTCTTTCATTTCCAAGGCTGTGAATTACGTTTACTCACAAACAGTCTTTCAGGGGAATGTTCATAAACACCCACCTTATCACGCTTGGAATGCTGCCAGAGAACTAATGGCCAAACGCAGAGCAAGGCCAAACTTGACCACAGAGTCGAAAAGAACTTTTTAGAGCTTGAACCGACAAGACGAATTACTTGCTTCCTGCAAAAGCTCACATCCCTGTTCGCTCCTCTTTTATGTCCTATGGGAGGGGCCAATCATCTCCAAGGTGCGGCCTTACTCCTGAGTCGACCCTGCTTTCTCAATTCTTCTTGTCTTCTGGTAGCCCTGCACACGCACAGGTGGAGAACCGGTTCCAGAAACTTCCTCACCTCACGGCTGTCAGAATCTGAAGGCAGCTGATGACTCCCCGCCTGTGCTGGCTCCATCTCTGCTTCTCATCCGAACCTTCCTCAGCCTTCGAGATTGGCCCAGGCAGCCAGCCTCAACCTCCTTGCTACTGTTCAACTCTGCTGCCAGCTCCGTCAGCCGCTGGCAAGGGCAATGTCAACAATCACACTTGCCTGGAGTGAGCGAGAAAGTCAGGACAAATCCTAAAGAAACAAAAAGCAAGGAGGAGTGAAGCTTCAAGTGAAGAAACATGAAGTCCACCAGCCCTTGCACAGTTTCAGCCCAGCTGCCAGAATTCTTCAGAAGAACTTTTGCAGAAGCTATGAAGATCTTCAGAAGTTCAGGAGATCTTCTTCAGAAGGTCTGAAGATCTTCTTCAGCCCAAAAGAAGACACCACAAAGGGCTTTTGATAGCGCTTTCTGACTGTTACACATACCTTGTGGTTGAAGGTCAAAAGATATCGAGGGACTTTCACATTTTCAGGTGCAAAATTTCCACTGACACCGTAGTTGGATTTTTTTTCTCGCCCCCTAACAGTGACTTCAGTGTATCAGACCTCAATCAAATTGACCGAAGGAAGCCATGTTTGTCCTTAAAATATATTTTTGAGTTTTTATTGTAATATTTCAGTTCCTAATAAAATTGGACAGATATCAGAGGCATTTTAAGCCATTTTTTTTCAAGTCTTCCTTTCAGAACATATTGTACATCCATGTTTTTCTGTGTAAGGATACGATCACCAACCCTGGGATATATATATTTTTAAAAGCAATACTAACACATGCCAATACTTCTGAGACAAAATGTCCTTTCTAAATAACTTTCCTGGAGTTAAAACTATTTACTCAAGTGAACATTTTCAATGCTTTGTGATCTGCTAAGAAACAGAATTTGAATGAATGTAACTCAGCAGCAACAGAATGTTGTGTATGTGTTTTTTTTTTTAATGTTTTGACATTTATCCTTGTCAGCATGAATAATGAATTAGCACTTTTGGAGACCATATGTCTCTTTAGATTCAGAGAGACCAAGCATGCTGTCTTTTAATATATTGGAATGTTTTTATCATGGTTTTGGTAAATTATGTAATAATCCATGCAACGCTTTTAAGTTACGGCAACTTGAGTTGTGCCTTGACCTGTTCACCGAAGAAGAAAACTTTGTAATATTCCATGGATTTTAACTGTTTTTTAAAGATGATTTCTCCAAGTGCCTTTAACAAAAATCCATGTCTGAATTTTGTCAAGCCAAATTAATATTTTTTTCTCTGTTAATTTTGCTCTGGAGCTCCTGTTCGGTTTCTCTACACATGTTCAGGGTGCTGTTGTGTACAAGGGAGCAAGGAAATGTGCCAGACTGGAGGGGAGTTCAGGATGCATGGACTTGGGGTGGCGTAGGGAACAGTTTTGGAAAACTTATAAGAAAGCGATGTTCCGATAAAGAATATTTGTAGCCCAGGGTTGAAATGAAGGATCCTTGTGGCTCTCTGAGGTTGTTTTCTTGCAGATGTTTCATTACCCAACTAGTGTTGGAAGGAAAATCCACCTGGTTCAGTTCCAAGCTGGGAAAAAGACCGTGGAAATAACTTGGAGGCTGATTGGAAAGAAAGTTTAATGATGAACAGAACCAACAGCATGTGGTTCTGGGACAGCTGAACAAATGGTTGAAGGAATGGATGGATCTTTATAGATTTCGGTGACTTTGAAGTTTGAACTGTGCTGGGGATTGTGCAATGAAGGGGCTTTTGTGACTTTTGCTAAACGGCGGTGGGTTAATCCTATTATGTCCTAAAAAGGCCCATGTCCTGTTCTTAGAATTTGGGAGGAGGAGAATGTCAATTTTAATCCCATCCTTGGAGGCGAAGTTCTTCTGTTGTGGTGAATAGGCTGGCTCAATCTTTCTTCATGGGCACAAAATATCTGCTGGGGACTATTAAGAAAAGACCTGAATCTGCTTTCTGTCTTTAAGAGCATGTTTCTCCATTCCTCTTTTAGGGAAATATAATATTCTGCCTCTTAATATTTCCCCAAAATATTTCATTCTTCTAGGAAGAAGGGGAGCTTCCCACACTAGCGCGAACATCAGTTACCTAGTTCGGGTCATGAAATGTCTACAAGAAAACACGACTGCTCAGAAAGACCCCCCAGGACTCCTCAAAACGATGTCCCTACGTTTCACCAGCAGAGGGCACTGTTGCCTTGCTGAAAACTACAGAGGGACAAACGGTCATAAAAAATGGAATCCTGCAGAAACCCCACAGAAAGAATCATGCTGCACCTCCCATTCTAGCAGGATTCACACTCGCTCCCAGAAATCCAGCCGCATCACCGTTTGCAAGCATTCCCAGGCTTCTGTTGATTCCCAGGTGGCTGGGAGGTAAAGGTAAAGGTAAAGGTTTCCCTCGCACATCCGTGCTAGTCGTTTCCAGCTCTAGGGGGCGGTGCTTGTCTCCGTTACAAAGCTGAAGAAGAGCCAGCGCTGTCCGAAGATGTCTCCGTGGTCATATGGCCGGCATGACTAAACGCCTTCAAAGGCGCACGGAACGCTGTTCCCTTCCCACCAAAGGGGTCCCTATTTTTCTACTTGCATTTTTACATGCTTTCAAACTGCTAGGTTGGCAGAAGCTGGGATGAGTAATGGGAGCTCACTCCGTTACACGGTGGTAGGGATTCGAACCGCCGAACTGCCGACCTTTCTGATTGACAAGCTCAGAGTCTTAGCCCCTGAGCCACTGCGTCCCTAGATGGCTGGGAAGGGAGCTGCAATTCAACACTTGCAAAAACAATGGCTTCTGGAACGAAGCCATTGAGCTAGTCCTTGACTTACAACTATTCGTTCAACAACTGTTCAAAGTTACAGCAGCATCGAACAAAGCAAGTTACGATTGGTCCTTACGATCGTCGCACGATCCCTACAGTCAAAAAAATTGGGTGCTGGGCAGCCAGCCTGTATTTCACCACTGAATTCCCCCCCCTCACCTCCCAATTTGCTCACACGGCCTTATGAAAATGGCCACGTCATGCAGGGGCCTTCTATGCCAATGGTTGGGAGGAGAGCACACCGATGGGCTTGTTCACTGGCATCGCTGTAGCCTTTTTGTCCACCGATGCAAAAATCTCTAGCGAAGTAAAGAAGGAAGACACTGTGCAGCCTGTGGAGGAGCATCAAGGCTTTGTAGGAAAACAAAATTGTGAAACTGTGAAACATTTGGGCAAGAGAACATCCAGGATTCTATCACTGGGTTGCAGGGTGAAAATGTTTCAAGATCCTTCCTGTCTAAGGAATATAATTTAGGAAAGGCTGCCTGGATGGTTTTTGCTTTTCTCTTTCTCCTTGCTGCGCAGAAAGCTCCACCCTCCCTCCCATCTTCCTTCCTTCCTTCCTTCCTTCCTTCCTTCCTTCCTTCCTTCCTTCCTTCCTTCCTTCCTCTTCCCTCTTTCCTCCTTCCTTCCTTCCTTCCTTCCTTCCTTCCTTCCTTCCTTCCTCCCTTCCTCCCTCCCATCTCCCTCCCTCCCTCCCATCTTCCTCCTCCCTCCCTCCCTCCCTCCCCCTCCCTCCCTCCCTCCCATCTTCCTTCCTTCCTTCCTCCCTCCCTCCCATCTTCCTCCCTCCCTCCCTCCCATCTTCCTTCCTTCCTTCCTCCCTCCCCTCCCATCTTCCTTCCTTCCTCCCTCCCATCTTCCTTCCTTCCTTCCTTCCTTCCTTCCTTCCTTCCTTCCTTCCTTCCTTCCTTCCTTCCTTCCTTCCTTCCTTCCTTCCTTCCTTCCTTCCTCCCTCCCATCTTCCTTCCTTCCTTCCTCCCTTCCTCCCTCCCATCTCCTCCCATCTTCCTCCCTCCCTCCCTCCCTCCCTCCCTCCCATCTTCCTTCCTTCCTTCCTCCCTCCCATCTTCCTTCCTTCCTTCCTCCCTCCCTCCCTCCCATCTCCCTCCCTCCCATCTTCCTTCCTCCCTCCCTCCCTCCCTCCCTCCCTCCCATCTTCCTTCCTTCCTTCCTCCCTCCCTCCCATCTTCCTCCTCCCTCCCTCCCATCTTCCTTCCTTCCTTCCTCCCTCCCTCCCATCTTCCTTCCTTCCTCCCTCCCATCTTCCTTCCTTCCTTCCTTCCTTCCTTCCTTCCTTCCTTCCTCCCTCCCTCCCATCTTCCTTCCTTCCTTCCTCCCTTCCTCCCTCCCATCTCCCTCCCATCTTCCTCCCTCCCTCCCTCCCTCCCATCTTCCTTCCTTCCTTCCTTCCTTCCTTCCTTCCTTCCTTCCTCCCTCCCTCCCTCCCATCTTCCTTCCTTCCTTCCTCCCTTCCTCCCTCCCATCTCCCTCCCATCTTCCTCCCTCCCTCCCTCCCATCTTCCTTCCTTCCTTCCTCCCTCCCATCTTCCTTCCTTCCTTCCTCCCTCCCATCTTCCTTCCTTCCTTCCTCCCTCCCTCCCTCCCATCTCCCTCCCTCCCATCTTCCTTCCTTCCCTTCTCCCTCCCTCCCTCCCATTTTCCACCCTCCCTCCCATCTTTTCCTTCCTTCCTTCCTTCCTTCCTTCCTTCCTTCCTTCCTTCCTTCCTTCCTTCCTTCCTTCCTTCCTTCCTTCCTTCCCTTCCCTTCCTTCCCTTCCCTTCCTTCCTTCCCTTCCCTTCCCTTCCCTTCCCTTCCTTCCTTCCTTCTCCCTCCCTCCCATCTTCTTCCCTTCCCCCATCTCCCTCCCACCCATAAAAACAGGCTGCTTTGACTCTATGCAATTCTGTTTGGGGTCTTTCCACCCCCCACTTCTGGTACTTTTGGCCGTTTATTTATTTTACTGCATCCTGTCTGGGGATGACTTTGAAAGGAATGGCGAGCCAAGCCTGGCTATCAATAAAAGGGCGAAGGAGATTAGCAGCGCCTTCCTGCTCTCGGAAGGGGAAGGTGGGGTGGCTAGTGACACCTTCTGTGCTGTGCCCCATGGACCTCCTTTCCCAGGGTCTGGGAGCAGGTGGGCAGGAGAGCCGGGGAGGAGATGTTAATCAGCCCCTATTTGAGATTTCATGGCCAGCATCCCTCAAACCTGCGTTCTAATTCCCCCTGCTAGTGCAAGATTTACACTTTCAATTTTATGTCTCATCGGTTAATGGGCCATTAATGTCAGTAGGATCAGCAGCAAAGAAGTTAAATTTGGCTAGATTTATGATTAAGAGGCAGCCCAAGGCACAACAAGGAAAGCCCAAGGAAGCCGTGAGGGGAACTTCCCTCTTGGATGAAAAATGAGTCTGGGAGACGTTGGGCCAAGAACAAAGAAGAGGAACCAAGGGAGTTCCTCCAAGAGAAGGGTCATGCCGAGGACATTTTCTTCTGGGGTTGGTGGTGGTGGGGACATTGCTTCAGGTGGCCAGTTCCCCCAGGACCTCTGAATAGAAGGAGGGGGAGCTTTGGATCTGAAATGGGAGTCTGAGCTTTCTCCAAATGAAGCCATTCCTGGATTCTCAAGTAGGAGGAAGAGTTGGTTACGGAGGTCCAAGTGTGCAAATCCAAGGGTTTACCCTGGAATAAATGCATGGATAGAATGAGACCATTTTGAAATGAACAGATGGGGAGAAATTGCCAGGGTCACCAAGTATGGTGACTTGGACCAGTTCAAAATCCAGTGTCCATGTCCACAACTTGGTGGTCAATGGTGAACGTACTGAGAAGTTCCCCTTACTTAATAAGCCCACCCAGCCCTTCTGCGTAGCTTGTCATCCAATGTCTTGTGGACACCTAGAGAAGAGCTAATTCATACTAAGTAGGTTGAGTTTGTTGTGTGAACGTAACCCTGGAAAACCAAGGAGGTCGGTGACCTGGGTGCTGAGGATTATGGAACCAGTTTGGTCTAGCTGTTAAAGTATGAGTTTAGGGACCAGGGGACAGGAAGTTCTAGTCATGCCTTAGCCATAGAAACCAGCTGGTGTTTTTGGGCTGATCACCAGGAGTCAGTGAGTTCTAGTGCCACCTTAGAAATAAAAACTAGCTGGTGTCTTTGGGCAGATCACCAGGAGATAGTGAGTTCTAGTCCCATCTTAGCCATAATACCCAGCTGGTGACTTTGGGCCAATCACTGGGAGACAGTGAGTTCTAGTCCTGCCTTAGCCATGAAAGCCAGCTGGGTAACTTTGGGCCAATCACTGGGAGACAGTGAGTTCTAGTTCCACCTTAAGCATGAAATCTGGCTGGGTGACTTTGAGCCAATTTCTCTCTCAGCCCAACCCACCTCACAAGGTCATTGTGGTGGCAAAAATAGGAGGAGGAGGATGGCGCATCAGTTATGTCCACCTCCTTGAGTGATTCGTAAGAACAATAAAGCTGGAATGTATATAAATAAATTAATTCAAAAGCTCCTTGTCTCGTGTTGGAGGGACATCACCCCCCAGGAATCAGGACAATTGGCATCAAGGATTCCACATTTCAACCCTGAGCTACAAACTTTCTCCTTTACTACAGTAGCTTCTTTATTAGAAGAAGAAGTCCCCACCTCTACATTTCTGCTATTTTCCTGCATGCAAACAAAAGATGTGTTGGCTTATAGAGTTGTTGAGTTAAAACTCGGCTTAAGAGAGGTCTGTCAGCCTCACTAACCTGACGGAGGGGAGGGTTTAACAGGTGGGCCCTAAACATGGACTGCAGACTTCACAGCAGGCTAAGTGAGACAAGGCAGAGAGATGGAGGTCGAAGGACTTTTCGTTGTTGTTCTGTTTCCCGAACAATAGAGTCATTTATTTCTGGTGACTCTTTCTGCCGTGAACAAAACGCTGCAAATGAAAGTTTGGGAAGAGGTCGGGTTGAGGCTGAAGGATGACCAGGCCCCAATGGTGAGGTCCTTGAACCCTCCATCTGAAGAGAAAAGAAGGAATTTTTTTTGGGAGAGGGGGGGGGGAGACGAAAGCCACTTTTGGTGTCATTGAATGCTGCAGGGCTGGAAAAAAAAAAAAGAAATTTAAAACACACCCACCCTAATCTCACCATCATCAGGCTAACATGTTCTGCTTCCTTGCCTTTTCATTCTTAAATGAAAGGAACAATCCGAGATAAATGACAATTAATTCGCTCGAACAGCCTAGCCGAGATAGATTCTTTCCAATTAGCATTATCCCCACTATCACCGCTTTTTCCCCCCCTTCCTCCTCCCCAGAAATTTCTGGTGGTTTTGCTATCGATGGAGTTCTGGAAGAGCAGCCCCGTCTGCTCTGGGCATTGGGCAGAACGATGTGCCAAGGCTGCGGCCATCCATCACTGCTGCATTCAGACGGGTTGATAACCAAAAAAACAAAAAAACAAAACCCAGGCTTCTCGCTGCTGGAGATTTATCTTTGGGGAAAGTGTTCTTGTGCCTATAAAAGGAAGACAGAATCTTTCTTGCTGGCCTCTGCTCCGTTTGGCATTATTACGGGAGCAGGAATAATAAGGCAGTCGCAGAATAACAGAGCTGGAAGCAGTGGTAGGATTCTTTTATTTTTTTACTACCAGTTCTGTGGGCGTGGCTTGGTGGGTGTGGCAGGGGAAGGAAGGATACTGTAAAATCTCCATTCCCTCTCCACCCCACTAACCTGCTTTCCAGCTCCGTTCTCCTGTGCAGGGCAACCAAAGGAGACCCAGCCAATCAGCTGGGACTCAATGGGAGGCGGAGAATAGATGGGATTGGTGGGGCCAGTCAGAGGTGGGATTCCAAACTACTCAAAATTTCCACTACCGGTTCTCCAAACTACTCAAAATTTCCACTACCGGTTCTCCAAACTACTCCAAATTTCCACTACCGGTTCTCCAAACTACTCCAAATTTCCACTACCGGTTCTCCAAACTACTCCAAATTTCCACTACCGGTTCTCCAAACGACTCCAAATTTCCACTACCGGTTCTCCAGAACTTGTCAGAACCTGCTGAATTCCACTTCTGGCTGGAAGGGACCTTGGAAGTCTTCTACTCCAGCCCGCTGCTTAAGCAGGAGATCCTGTACCATTTCGTACAAACTGTCCAATCTCTTCTTAAAAACCACCAGTGATAAAGCCCCCACAATGTCTGAAGGCAATCCGTTCCATTGGTTAATTGTCCTCCCCATTAAGAAGTTTCTTCTCAATTCCAGGTTGCTTCTCTCCTCGATTACTTTCCAACCATTGTTTTTCTTGTTCTGCTTTCTGATGTTTTGGAAAATAAATTGACCCCTTCTTTGTGGAAGCCTCTCAAGTATTGGAATACTGCTATCATGTCCCCCTTTCATCCTTGTTTTCTCTAGGCTGGCCAAACCCAAACCCTGCAACCAATTTTTTATATATTTTAGTCTCAACATCTTTTTTTGTAACGTGGTGACCAAAACTGGATGCAGGATTCCTAGGTGTGGTCTTACCAAGGCTTTATAAAGCACTACTAATACTTCAAGTGATTTTGATTTTATGCCTCTGTTTATACAACCTCTGTTTATAGGTTGACCCAGAGGTGACCATTTCTGGAGAACCGGTCGTGGAAATTTTGAGTGTTGTGGAGAACAGGCCAATCCCACCTCTGACTGGCATCTCCCCCATCTCTTCTCTGCCTCCCATTGAGTCCCAGCTGATCAGCTGGGTCTCCTTTGGTTGCCCCGCACAGGAGAACGGAGCTGGAAAGCAGGTTAGTGGGGTGGGGAGGGAATGGGGATTTTGCAGTATCCTTCCCCTGCCACGCCCACCAAGCCACGCCCACCAAGCCACGCCCAAAGAACCAGTAGTAAAAAAATTTGAATCCTACCACTGGGTTGACCCCCTTCCTCTCTGTGGCAGCCCCTCAAATACTGGAAGACTGCTGTCATGTCTCCCCTGGTCCTTCTCTTCCCTAGACTAGCCAGGCCCAGTTCCTGCAACCGTTCATCGTATGTTTTAGCCTCCAGTCCCCTCGTCATCCTGGTTGCTCTTCTCTGCACTTTCCCCTCCAGAATCTCAATATTTTTTTTTTACAAAATGGCGACCAGACCTGGGTGCAGCATTCCAAGTGTGGTCTTGCCAAGGCTTTGCCCTATCCACAGCTGAACATCTGCCTGACTGCGTGAGCAACTACCATAATAATTCCGTTATGCCATCATAGGAATCTTTTTCATGAATGGAACAAGAGAAGCTGCCAAATGAACATGTAAGAGGGGAGGGTTGGGGTTTGGGGGGGGGGAGGGAGAGGTTTGCAACGAGTTTGACAAGGCGCATTCTCGGGAATAGGACGCTAAGCATCAAAAAGACAAATATGGCTGGATAAAATAAATGTGTTGAACAGGGTGACAAACAGCTTGGTAGGCTGACAGTTGCTATATTTATTCTATGCAAATAGGCCTGGGTGTTAATTTATTTAATTAGAAGATGCGCTGGGGTGCCACAAGAGGTGGCTATAGATCTTGGCTAGAGAGTGAAAAATATTTCCTCCCTGGAGGGCACCAGGAGATCAAAATAAAATTCTCAGTTTCTCCTCTCTCTTTCGCTCACAGGGGGCGGGGGGGGGGGGGGGGGGTGAAGGGGAGGGAGGGACAGCCAGGCCTGTAGAAAGCAAGAGATGGAATGCAAAGCCATCTTGCCGGCTTAGACAAATGCCCTGAAAAAAATAACAGAATGAAATTTAAGAGAAACAAATGCCAAATTCTCCCCTTACAATTCAGGCAGGCAGTCACAGGAAGGAAGATCCCTGGTTTGGGTAATTGCACTGGCGAAAAAAGCTTTGGAAGACGACGGTTGCGGATTGCCAACTCAACTCCAGCCGGCGGTGTGATGGGGTGACAAAAAGGGAAAAAAAAGGCAAAGACAAATGTTAGGTGCCATCAAGAAGAGATGATTTCCAAATGATAGGAAGTCATATTTCCTCTTTAGTCTACCTTGATCACACTCATTTACCTTCAAGGATCGCGTGCCCAAAGTTGCCTTATTGGGGAGATGGGTGGCATATAAATTTAATAGACAGATAGACAGACAGACATATGGTAGATAGATAGATAGATAGATAGATAGATAGATAGATAGATAGACAGACAGACAGACAGACAGACAGACAGACATGATGTCAGATGATGGATGGATGGATGGATGGATGGATGGATGGATAGATAGATAGATAGATAGATAGATAGATAGAGAGATAGATAGATAGGCAGGGATAGATAGATAGATAGATAGATAGATAGATAGATAGATAGATAGATAGATAGATAGATAGATAGACAGACAGACAGACAGACAGACAGACAGACAGATGGTAGGTAGATAGATGATGGCAGACATATAGATAGATAGATGGATGGATGGATGGATGGATGGATGGATGGATGGACAGACAGACAGACAGACAGACAGACAGACAGACAGACAGATAGATAGATAGATAGATAGATAGATAGATAGATAGATAGATAGATAGATAGATACAGGGATAGATAGATAGATACGAGGATAGATAGATAGATAGATAGATAGATAGATAGATAGATAGATAGATAGATAGATAGATAGAGATATATGAATGGATGGATGGATAGACAGATTGATAGACATAGACAGACAGGGGACAGACAGATAGACAGAGATGATAGAACCTGGTTAGCACCTTTCTGGAATTAGATAAGGGTCAACAAAATTCAAGGGGGGTTGGATTTAGTTTGCTTGTGGCTACGTAGGGATTCTAGGCCGATCCCGCTTTTGACTCCATGCCCAGTTCTCCTATTCCTTCTCCTAATAATAGACACATAGATGATGGAAGATAGATAGATAGAAAGATGGAGAGAGAGAGAGAGAGAAAGAGAGAGAGAGAGAGAGAGAGAGAGAGAGAGAGAGAGATTATATAGTAATAGATAGATGATAGATAGACAGATTGAAACAGATGATAGAACCTGGTTAGCACTTGCCTGGAGGGTCAACAGAATTCAAGGGAAGTTGGACTTAGTTTGCTTGTGGCCATGTAGGGATTCTAGGCCGATTCCTCTTTTGATTCCACCCCTGAGGTGCTGCCATGCCTTCCTGCACCAGAAGCCATTCCACAATCAAACACAATCTTAATCTCCAACCTGGCTGCCTTCTCCAACTTGGATTGGCCGCCCGTATGCCTTTAAGCAGTTGAATCCCATTTCATCTTTTTCAGCCACCTGTTTAAATGATTTGCTCCGTTCCATTAATCTCGTTTTCATTTGAAAAAAATAAACAAATAATATCCTTGTTCACCACTCAGTGTTCAATGCCATCGGCCCCTGCCTTGAGATTTCCCGTGGAAGAAGGAGAGGAAGAAGTGTCGAAGAGAGGCTAGTGTAAACAAAATAAAAAATAAAACTTGGAGGACATCAGCGGATTATCTGCACAAAGTCTTATTAACCAAGGAGTTACCAGCTGGCTTGGCAGGGGGGGGGAAAGCTACTCTTGCAAAAATGACTGGGGGCTCCCTTGGAGTGTTTGAAGCAAGCTGTTGGTTAGATATTTCGGGAGAGGTGTTTTTTTTAAAAGATCAATATAGTTTGGGCTTCATGGTCCATTTAAATTATGGGATTTGCAGTTTTAGGGTGACCTGCAGGGCTGGAATTCAGACGGTTTGGACCGGTTTAGGCGAACCGGTTGCTAATTTTACATCTGGTTTGCCGAACCGGCAGTTGCAAGGACTGGCTGGCCCATCCCACCCCTCCCTGCCCCTCCCAGAAGTCCCCACATGGCCCACGTTTTGGATGCGAGGTAAGTGCAGGGCCCACGTGGAGGCTCTGAGAGGTCAAAAAATGGGCCTCCCAAAAGTTTGGGAGGCCCATTTCTGGCCTTTGGAGCAGCTGGGGAGGCCATTTTCGCTCTCCCTGAGGCTCAAGGAAAGCCGCTGGAGCCAGGGGAGGGCAAAAACGTCCCCCTCCCACCATGCTGCAGGAGGCTGAGTAGGCCACTCCCACCCAGCAACCAGGCAGAGAACCCATTACTGAATTTTTTGAATCCCGCCCCTGGGACCTGGATCCTCGTTCTGACTCAGAGGTTGCTTAGCCTTGAAGGATTGATCTGTTTTGGGAAAATCCTCTAAGGCACAACGTGAGCAGAGCATTCAGCCCAGCCAGTGGGCTTCTCTGTGGGTAGTCCTTGACTTAACAGCCATTCATTTAGTGACTCCTCCAAGTTACAATGACGCTGAAAAAAAAGGGATTTATGACCGTTCCCCGCACTTACAACCAATGTGATCAAAATTCGGGCAGTTGGCAACTGGCATGTATTTGTGTGGGTTGCGGGCAGCACCCCGGGGTCATGCAATTTTGGGTGGAGGGGTTGGACTAGATGACCTACAAGGTCCCTTCCGACTCTGTTAATCTGTTCATTTCTATTTGGAAACTTCCCAGCCGGCTTCCAACAAATAAAGTCAATGGGAGAAGCCAATTCACTTAACAATTGCAACTGCAATGATTTACCTAGCAACCTTTGCAAAAAAGGTCATAAAATCGGGCCTGAGCTGCTTTGCTTAGCGACAGAAATCCAGCTCCCAACTGAGGTTGCATGTCGAGGACTACTTAACGACCACAACGGAGCCCAAAATTTATGTTGCTAAGTGAGACACTTGCGAAGCGAACTTCGCCTCCGTGGACGGACTCTATGGACGGACGGCTGCAACGGTCCAAAGTGTGAAAAAGAATCCTTTTTTCCAGTGTTGTTGTAACTTTGGTCACTAAATGAAATTTCGTAAGTCGAGGACCTCCTGTGCTTCTGGTGCATGGAGCTAGGCTGCTGGAGATGCAGGTTCTTGTAGAAACTCACAGGCCGGTGCACTCTTCTTAAAACAGCATCTATAAGTATGCGGCCAGGATCGCAGGTTTCCTAGGATATGAGAGTCCCAGCACTTCTGCACATGTTCCTAGTAAACCCTGGGCTCTCGATCTTCATTCTCATTTGCTTCATTCCCCGGCGTCTCCGAGGTGGCCTGGGTTTCATTTTGAGGCTCTTGCTTTTTAATGGAGGAATATATAGTTGTGTGTCGATTAATTAATTAGCTGCTTTTCACCATTTGCGGCCCTATCTTTTATTCATTCTCCTGTGTGCCGAAACGAGATGCTGCTGTAATAAAATGCAAGGCAAATATAAATCTATCTCCACCCTCCACCCCACCCCGATAAAATTGGAGGGGAATGCCAGGGGGGAAATTGAGGCTCAGGTTCTGCATGGTGGAACCCCCAAATTTCTCTTTCTTTCTTTCTTTCTTTCTTTCTTTCTTTCTTTCTTTCTTTCTTTCTTTCTTTCTTTCTTTCTTTCTTTCCTTCCTTCCTTCCTTCCTTCCTTCCTTCCTTCCTTCCTTCCTTCCTTCCTTCCTTCCTTCCTTCTTTCTTTTCTTTCTTTCTTTCTTTCTTTCTTTCTTTCTTTCTTTCTTTCTTTCTTTCTTTCTTTCTTTCTTTCTTTCTTTCTTTCTTTCTTTCTTTCTTTCTTTCTGGAAAGTTACAACTGTCACGGGTGAAAAGGGTGGCTTTCTGGATTCCTGGTTCCTGTCACTCCCCTGTCAGAACCTGAATCCATGGGAGAAGAGGAGCTGGAAACTGAGCCAACAAAGATTGAGGGGCTGCTTCAGGAAAATGGGGAAGGCCGGGGCCTTTCAGGATTAGGACAGCTTGTAGACAGGGAGGAAGAGGGGCAGGATGAACATGAGAGACAGAACTCAGGCGATCAGGAGCCGTCCTGATCCAAGAGCAAGGAGAGTGGAGAGAAGGCGAGAACAGCGCAGACTGAGCAGGCTACTCGGGAGGAGAGTGCCCTGCCCGTCTTCACAAAGAAGGGAGACTTAAGGAGACGCTGTGGGGAAGGGCATTTGTCAGGTAGGACTTTGCTTTTCTCTATATTGAATTTCATTTCATTAGATATGGCCCAGTGTTCTAGTCTGTCAAGATCCATCTGGATCTTGAGCAATGACCTTTATAGGAGAGAGATTGGTCCTGAAGACAAAAAGATCAGTGGTGGGATTCAAATTGTTTTGCCACTGGTTCAGTGGGTGTGGCTTGGTGGGCGTGGCTTGGTAAGTGTGCTTTGTCTAACGCCGGTGCGCAGCTTTCTCCACACCAGCTGAGACCTGCAATGCCAAACAGCTGAAAGGATAAATAAGAGAAAAGCACAGAGACAGGTGGGAGGACCGATCCTGTGCTTTTTCTCTCTCTCTCCTCTGAGCTGATTGTTGGAGATTTTTTTTCTTCTCTCAGCTGATCGGCGGCTTTTTTTAACCTCCAGTTCGGCCAAACCAGTCTAAACCGGTAGCATAACACCACTGAAGAACACCCTACAGAAAAATCATGTCATTAAGAAACAAGCCAACATCCTAAAAAGTGACAATGGGAACCTTAAATCGATATCTGCTTGGGTTTGTTCAGTGTTTGGGATTGAATTTATATGCAGCTGGCCCAACCAAGCATGGCTGGACTTGAAAAAGTCCTGCTGACTTCTCCAAGTTCAGCCACAGTTAGTTGGTCCAACTCCATTTAAATTCAGTCCGGCATCAAAGCTGGTTAGTGCTCTGTTAGGAGACCCTGTTAGAAGTCCCAGGTTTTGTACTGTCATTCCACCAAACAACTAGGTCAAGCCAAGAAAACCGCATAGACTTATCCATAAAATCAAGCAGAGTCAAACATGAGTCGATAGTCAAAAGAACTAATTCAACCATTGCACGAACCAGACCACTGCATGAAACCAAGATACAGTTGATTTGTCTGGGCATCTTGTGTGACAGTATGTAAACACAACTATCTTGGTTTTTAAACCCAGTTCAGGGTTTAGGGGTGAAAATCCAGCCCTGATAGCTTGTAGGTAAGGTCTGAATCCAAAGAAGGTGATTGATGGTCACTGTTAATTCTAATAAATACTCTATCCCAAGAGAGTAGCAGCGTTTTTAAAAAAATAAAATCTCTTTGGGTTTTTCTACTCATTGTGTTCCTGCAGAAATTGTTTTGTCTGTAAACGGTTACACTGGATTATAGATGCAGTGGAAATTAAAGGTGAAGAGGAAGGGAGGGAGGGAGAGCTAACATAATTGCCTTATTGGTGTTAGCAATATTTATTTGCATGATGATGATGGATGGAAGATTCGGGGTCTGGAAAATTTAGTTTTTTATTAAATGGAGTGGTGGGAGGTTGAGAGAAATTCAGGAGTGTGACTGCAGACAGTTTTCTGCGATCAGCGGAACACAAACCTGCAGCCTCTTTAGATACATCTAAATTAAATGTCAGATTTGCATATCATTTTTGCATTTGAGGTCCTATTACAGGGCAGCAAAGAACAAGTGAGGAAGGGGAAAAAGGAAGAGGTGAAAGGAAGAGCTGGGAAACTGTCCAGCAAACATAAGCTGATAAACGAGTTTGCAAAAGAGTAAACTTGAATTTAATATTTCAGCCCTCATTCCAAGGAGATGGTCATTTTCCTACGTTGTCCTATCTGCTTCTCCAAGATGCACCTTTTCCTTGGTGCTGGACTCTTTTGGTACTTTTGCCTGGTTATTGGGCCATCATCTTTATCCCCTCAAAGGGAAAATAGTCGTTTGTTTCTGTAAGACTACAAAATCCATGCTGCAGTGAAATCGGGGCAATGTGGGCTGTGCTCTGAAGGCTTCTTAAAAGGAAAAACAAAACTCTGCAAGATTATATTAATTGAAGTGCAATAGTTCAGGGAGATTTTGATTTTTGACACAGTTGGGACCAGAATTTCCGTGGCGAAGGAGGATGGTTGCTAAGTGAATCGTATCTGATTTTATGACCCTTTTTTGCCCAAGTTGTTAAATGAATCAGTTAACTAGAACCAGAACTCACTTACTTCTGGTGATTGATCCAAAATCACCAACCTGGCTTCCATGCCTAAAGCAGAACTAGAACTCACCATCTCTTGGTTATGTGCCCAAAGTCACCCAGCCGGTTTTCATGTCTAAGGTGGAACTAGAATTCACTATCTCCTAGTGACTGGCCTAAAGTCACCCAGCAGGCTTTCATGCCTAAGGCAGAACTAGAACTCCCCACCTCCTGGTGATTGGCTCATTCAAGGGGAGGGTTGAATTTATGGAGACTTTATAATCTATAAAACTGCAACAAATACAAAAGAGAAAAAAAGTCGGGAAGTTTAGGCGCTCCTTGCAGGATGGGTGTAATGTTCTGTCCTTCTTTGAAATGAACATGCCCAAGGAATCTTTGTGTGAGGCCTGAACCTGCACTGAATCTTGGTTGAAAACAATGATATACCTCCAGGTTCCAGGCTGTAGGCGGGCACCGAGCTCGTCTTCCATGGCTGCTATGGCGGAGGGGGGCCTCCCTCCTTGATAATTTCAGTCCCAAAATAGCCCCATCGATGCGAAGTGAAAGAGCGCTGGGCTCGTGCCAATAAACTTGCTGGATTCATTTGCTTCTCTTTTTATTAGCCAGAGCTTGCATTAAACAGCTTGCAGATCAGAGAATAAATCTATTCAGTAGCTAAGTATTTTCTGGCAAGGAAATGAATAGCAGGACTTCAGCCCCCTTGCCAATCGGAGCCGGGGTGTGCGTGGAAGGCCCACAGCTGCCCCAATCCAATTCTGGTGGGGGAGCCGGCGGCACCGTTGGCATCTTCTGTCTCACTTGCAGGAGGACAAAGGAAGTCCTCCCCTCTTGACCTTCCCCCCTGACAGCAAAGAAGCGCACAATATTTCCTATGCAAACACAATTTCAGGGGTACCTTAGAAATTGGATTCTCTCATCTCTCTGTTTCTCAACCTGGACAATCTTAGGGTGTGCGATCTTCAACTTGCAGAATTCTGGCTTGGTGGAGAAGTTGAGGAGGTCAAGAAACAGAGGCTTAATTCAAGGCAAACCGAGATGGTCTCTTGAGAAGCTGGTGGTTGACCAAATATCGTAACCAGGGGTGGGATTCAGCCGGTTCGGGCCGGTTCAGGCGAATCGATTGTTAAATTTACTGAACCAGTAATTGAACTGACCGGCTGGCCCCACCCACCTCGCCCTTCCCAGGATTCTCCACGTGGCCCATTTTGGATGCAGATAAAGTACAGGATCTGCGCAGGGGCTCTGGGAGGGTGAAAAATGGCCCTCCCAGAAGTTTCTAGAAGTCCGGAAATGGGCCTGTTTCCAGCTTCTGAAGGGCCTCCCAGAGGCCCGAGGGAAGCCTCGGGATTCTGGGGAAGGCGAACGACAACCCACTTGGAAGTTCTGATAGGCCATGCCCACCATGGCCACACCCACCCAGTAACCGGGCAGAGAACCAGTAGTTGGGATTTTTTAAATCCCACCTCTGATCGTAACCCTCAAGCCAGGTCTGTGTGGGTTGCCTCTGCTTCCCCGGGAGAGATATCTGAGGATGCCTCTCCACCTTCCTTTCCTTCCATGCTCATCTGAACGAGGGTCTCAACAGCGACCCTGGTGGGAAGTTCTTCACAAATCTCTCTTTTTTTTAAATAAAACAGTTTTATTAATTTTAACAACAAACAAAAACACATAAAACATAAAAACATCATCCTTTCCTTCATGAGTTTACAAACAGTGTGTCGGTTGGTTTACCACTTTTTTTTTGTGCATCCATTTCATAGTCTCCATTGTAGTTATATTACATAATAGCTCATATTATCAATCAACAATTATATAGCCTAATATCATTATTAAACAATCATTTGACTATAATTTTATTAATTCATACTTTAACGAGATAACTATAGTTTACTTAATTTATTTTATAGCAAATCATAAAGTCATACCAAGTCTATCTTAATAAAATTTTATAAAGATAGTATCAAAGAAAAAAAGAAATATGTATTCATTGTTTCCTAAAGTTCTAAATATTCTATTATTATATTTTATTATCTAGCCATTGATAGAAAAGGTCCCAAATTTCATAGAATTGTTTATCTTCTTGTTCTCTAATTTCAAATGTCAATCTACTCATTTCAGCACATTCCAATATTTTCTTAATAATTTCTTCCTGTGATGGTATTTTCTCACTCTTCCAATTTTTAGCAAATACAATCCTAGCCGCTGTTAATACATTTACAATCAAATATTTCAAATTTTTATTGTATGTATCAGGTAAGATTCCCAATAAAAAAAACTCTGGTTTTAAATCTATATGTTTCTTTGTCATTTTTTCCAACCATATGCGAATTTTAGTCCAATATTTTCTAGCCTCCTCACAAGTCCACCACGTATGGTAATATGAGCCAGGTATCTGATGACATTTCCAGCATTTTTCAGATTTATTCTTGAACATTCTTGCTATTCTTGTCGGGGGAAAATGCCACCTGTAAAACATCTTATACAGATTTTCTTTATATGCTGTTGACATTGTCGTTTTATAATTTTGAGACCACAATTTTTGCCATTTCTCTAAATCAATCCCATATCCAAAATTCTTCCCCCAAGCAATCATAGTTTCTTTAACTTGTTCTTCCTCTAGTTTAATACAAATCCCTCTTGCAAGTCGCCCTAATGAGGATCGCACTGAACCAGTAATTGCTTCCATTCCTTTCAAACCATGTTTTGGTCATTAGAAGAAGAAGAATCACAGCTTAGACAGTCAACCGTTACGAGAGCTTAGAGTAGCCCAGGGTACCAACTATTTGTGGTGTCTGTCCCTTGCAATTCTTGTTGAGGCATAAGCTCTTCTATCTCTGCTGCACACAAGTGCCCACAGAAAAGGGATCCGATCACTCGACCGAGCAGACTGGAGATGGACAGGAAAGATGGAGAGAGATCCATTGGCTGCCTTCGCACAATAAATCAGTTTATTGCAGAGACCAGTTAATTGTTTTAGTTCTCATCCCTGAGAGTCAGTTTGCTACCAGAGCGGTAAGGGTGCGTAAGGCCCAGAAACTAGGAGCTTATGAGTTCTAGTTCTGTTTCAGGCATGAAACTAGCTGGGTGACTTTGGGAATCACCAGGAGATGGTGTGTTCTAGTCCTGGCCTTAGATGTGAAAGCCAGCTGGGTGACTTTGAGCCAATCACCAGGAGATAGTGAATTCTAGTTCTGCCTTAGGTACAAAAGCCGGCTGGGTGACTTTAGGTCAATCACCAGGAAACAGTGAGTTCTAGTCTCACCTTAGGCATGAAAACTGGCTGGGTGACTTTGGGCCAGTCATTCTCTGCTCAACCTGTCATGGTGGGGAAAATAGAAGGAGGAGGAGGAAAGGTATTATCACTTTGAGTTGTTTATAAAAATAATAAAGGTGGATGTAAAGAAACAAACCAACCAATATTTTCTTTTACAGGAGAGCAACATTCTTCCCATATAATTTTGTCTCTCCACCATGCCAGATAGTAAAGAAAGGATGGCAATTTTTCATCCACACCCAACCTTGACCCATAAGTTGGTGCTGTGAAACTAAAACTCCGCTCCTCTACTTATGTTTTGCATTTGGAACAGATTTCTCTTCAGGTAGGGAGAGGGAGTAGAACTCCTTAGCATCAGAGCGTGTTAATAATAATAATAATAATAATAATAATAATAATAATAATAATAATAATAATAATAATACAGGAAATACTAAATGCTCTGATTTGTCATTTCAAAAAATCCTTTCCTAGTGAGCACCTAGAAGCCAAGAGGAACATACGTGCCCAATTTCAAGTTTGTAGGCTTTATGGTCCTGGAGATTTTGTGATGATGCGTGAGGGGTATTTCACTTTTATTTATAGAGAGAGATATATCAAAAGAAAACGGATGGCTCCATGAGTTTATGCAGGCTGCTGCTGCTGCTGCAGACTTCCGAGTTTTCATTAGTGTATTAATATATTCCGCTCCTCCACCAGCAAAATAAAGCTGCCTGCCCCTTGGCTACAGGAAGGCCGTGTGTTATCTTTCAGGTAGAAAAGCAGAACGGGCCACGGGGGTGTAAATTAAAACCGGAGAAGAGGAACAGTTGTTTGCCACCATCAGAACAAAGACACAGGGCAGGGAGGGAGGAGGCTGATCAAACCTCCCCTCCCTGTCCTGCCGATGCAAAACCACCTGGCTTTTCAAGAGTTCGGTCTACTACGGGTTGGCCTCATCTTGCAACAGTTCGTTTAGTGTCTACCTGAAGTTACAACGGCACTGGAAAAAGTGACTTAGGACTATTTTGCACACTAAGCTACCATTGCAGCCGCCTCATAGTCCCACAGTGGTCAAAATTCAGATACTTGGTCTCGCCAAGGGACTGGACAGTCCCTTGTCGGAAATAGTATAGGTTCTCCTGCTTCAGTAGGGGGCTGGACTAGAAGACCTCCAAGGTCCCTTCCAGCTCATTCATTCATAAAAAGAGGGCGTCATCTCCTAGAGTTGGAGAGCATCGAACCAGGAATGCATTTATATACATCCATGATGTATATTTTTCAAAGCCGAGGTCTCCAAACTTGGCCACTTTAAGACTTGAGGACTCCAACTCCCAGAATTCTCCAGCCAGCCGTGTCTGTTTCTTTTTTTCTCTTAAAGCGGAGATTGCAGAGGAAGGGATTATGAGAGAGTAAACTATGCTGGCTGGGGAATTCTGGGAGTTGAAGTCCACCAGTCTTAAAGTGGCCAAGTTTGGGGACCCCGGTTCCAAAGGATGCCAAAATAAGAATTGTCAGCCCTCAGATTTTTGAGAAGCTCCAGAATTTGCTTTCTTTAAAAAAAATAAAAATAAATTAAGCTTTGTGTCGTTCATACAACCCATGCCGAAGGGCTAGGACTTGAGTTGTGCGATCACAGCTGCCATCTTGCCTTTTTTTTTTTTTAACTCCTTGGGGAATACTTGCGGTTGCAACTTTGTCTTGCATGCCTCCAGGAGTTGTGGCTGCCTCATCGCTGGAGGTTTTCCAGAAAAGATTGGACCACAATTTGCCTGGGAGGGTCTAAGGCTGTGATGGTGAACCTGTGGCATTTATGCCAGAGGTGGCACACAGATTCCTCTCATTGGGCATGTGTACCATCGCCAGCTGCTCTTGTGGTTTCTGGTGTGCCAGCCAGCTGGTCTTTGTGGGTGCCTGAGTGCCAGAAAATGGCCTGAAAAATGGCCAAAAAACCAGGCCATTTTAAAGGTTTTTTCCAGACTGTTTTAAAGCTGTTTTTGGGCCAAAAACATCCTGAAAACTACATGAAAAATGGCACAAAAATGGCCTGAAAAACAACACAAAAAAGACCAAAAAACAGGCCATTTTCCAGGCTATTTCCAGGCCATTTGGGGCACAAAAATGCCCCTGAAAACAGCACTAAAAGTAGCTCCAAAACAGCCCCCAAATGGTCAAAAACCAGGCAGTTTTGGGGGCTTTTCAGGACAAAATCGGCCCAAAAAACAGCCTGAACATGGCCTCGAAATGCCCAACTGGCCAGCTGGTCTTCGGTTTTCCAGCCCTCCAGCATGTGCACACGGACACATGCACATGCATTCCAGTTTGGGCAACATTCATCATCCCTGATCTAAGGACTCCTGCCTCAGGCAGGGGGTTAGTCTAGAAGACCTCTAAGGTCCCATCCAGCCCTACCTAGGATTCAATGACAACGGTTTTGTTCTGCAGTTCTGGATATATATTTTTTCACCTCCCCAATGGCTCCTTTTGCTTGATGCCGCTTGATTTTTGGAAAGGGGACATAAATCCCATCTCTGGGTTCAGCTCCCTCCCCCTACTTTAGTCTAGTGGGGCTGGGACCTTCCCCCTCCAACCACCCCTCCGCAGGATCCCACTGGGCTCATATCCCGATGGTTTCCCGCCCCGCCCCCCCCCCAAAAAAAAGATCACAAGGAAAAATAATCCTGGATGGCAGCTCATTACTAGCAAACATAAAAATTAAAAATAGACCTGACTCAGGCCAGGCTCTTGTCAGGAGAAAAAGCAGTATTTTATGGCCCCTTTTAAATTGCTAAATAAATAATCTTTCCAGGATGATCTTAAATAATTTCTTGAAAGAGCCATGGGGGCAAAGAGAGGGCAGCCAGAAGGGCTTAAATGAGCCTCTGTCTAAATCAGCCATTCGTCTCTTGATTTGCTTCTCCGGCCACTGAGAAAGAAAAAAAAACCTTCCTTCACAATTTTACAGTTCTCGACCGCAGCGGAGCCAACCAAATTCCGTGGTTAAGCGAGATTTGCCCTATTTTATGACCTTTCTTGCCACCATTGTTAAGTGAATCACTGCGGTGGTTAAGTAAGCAACGCGGCCGTTAAGTGTATTCTTAACCAGAAGGTGATCACACGACCCTGGGACTGTTCTGACCCAAACCTGGTTCCAAGAGAACAACATAAGACAAAGGCAGCAGCCCAACCTTTTAATGGTTCATCTATGAATCCTGTTTCTTCACGGATAAAAGGCTGCTTCCAACTAATTAGCTCCAACAAGAAAGAGCCTTGCTAAGTTTTTGCAAGGCTGCCAAAAAACAACAGATAAGAAATAGTTTACAATGCAAGAGTCTTCAAATACCAACTGTAATGTCCACGAGGCTGAGTTTCAAAACGTCTTTGCTTCCTGCAAAGATCATTCACTTCACAGCTGGCTTTTATCTTCTTGAAGGAGGGGCCATTACCTTGCAGCCTTACTCCCAAGTCGCCCGTGCTGTTGCAGCTTCTCTTTCCTGCAAGCAATCCTGTGTGTATGCGCTCTAGGCACAGGCTCCTTGGGAACCTCCTTATCGCTGCTGCCAGCCCCCACAATCTCTGAAGGCAGCAGTCCACTCCCTGATGGTCCTGGGCCCTCATCTGAGTCCTTGCTCTCCTCAGCCATCTGCACCTGCTGCCAGCTAACCACAACAGGGACACAGCAACCGTCATAAATACAGGTATTCCTACAGGTAGATCACACTTACAGCCATCGCAACATCCCCATGGTCACCGGATCGAAATTCAGTCCTCTCACTTACGACCATCAAAGCATTCCCCAAGGTCACGTGGTCAGAATTTGCCCCCTTCCCAACTGGCTTCTGACAAGCAAATGGTGGAAGCTGGATTCTGTGATTCACTTAACAACCGGTGATTTGCTTAACAACCAGGGCCCCAAAAGGACTAAAATTGGGTGTTTACTGACTTGAAAAAACCTGCTTTCTTTCTAATGGAAATTCTCATCCCAATTTTGCTCTTAAGTTGAGGACTACCCATAAGAACGTCCTTAAGGGAGGAAATTAAGATTCACCAGTTTTTGCTTTGTTTACTACTTGGTAGGAAGTGGTGGTGGTTTTTTTTTTTTTTTTAACATAAGATGTTTAAGTCTCCCAGCGGGTGTGATTGGGCTAATTACAGACAAGTTGCAAACTTCAGAAATATTCACTAACGTTTGCTAAGGAGACGTGCAGTAGGTTATTCCGGAGAGGGAACATTGAAAAGAACGTTTTAAAAAAAGGATGATAAAAGTTGTGACTTTATTTCTTGTCCTTGTTCCGGTACAGTCTGAAAGCAAAGTGTCCTCGGATCTCAGATGAAAAATCTTACGTTTAAGGGAGCACCATTTAACAGCAATAGCAATAGCACTTAGACTTATATACCGCTTCACAGTGCTTTTTACAGCCCTCTCTAAGTAGTTTATGTGGGAATTGCTATCTGTTTCCTCGTGCGCGTGCAAGGACAACGGGCCTTCTGGTAGTTGTTTGTAACACGAGGCGAGGACAAGGTCGAAATGTTGCCACTTCTTACCCAGAATTGTAGCAAACTTAAACTTTACAGCTTTGTATTCTCATATGGTATTTTGTGTGATGTAATGAGTTTGTAACAACACACTAACAAAAAATTGCAAACGTTAACAAAGATTGCTTCTAATAAAAGAGGGTGTCAGAGCTTGCCCTGGGCTCTCATCCCGATTTGGCTTCAAGACGACTGCCTCAGTGTCTTCATTCATGAGAGACCACCATAACTGGTGACCCCGACGTGATCATCTGCGAGGTGGTACGTCTTTGGACCATCCATACTCATCGGCTGGCATAGCCTTGGTATACCTCATCCCTGATTCGATCGCAGGCGATCGCCGTGGATCCTCGTGAGTATGGGTGGAGGATTCTCTCAGGACCAGAAATTGCACATTGAGGAACTAAGAGAATCAACCAAACGAAATTTTTTCCTTTTTAAAAGAGGGGGCTCTCTTGAAAAACCCCTCAGTAAAGCCTCTTTAGACACTTCCGAAATGATGGCTGCAGCTATCACCAGAGGTAATAAACCATCTGGTAATTGTTACAATTGTGGGAAGCCTGGTCATTTTAAATCACAATGTCGAGCCCCGGCGGGGGCAGCAAGCCCTCTGCCAGCAGAGATGCTCGACAGTAGAGGGGCCGGCAGCTAGCCCCTCTCCCAAGGCTGCCCATATACCATCCACTGTGTATGAATTATCAATGGCAGAAGATGTGTTCATATCCT
The DNA here is from genome assembly GCF_049901735.1 of Notechis scutatus. Lineage (NCBI taxonomy): Eukaryota > Metazoa > Chordata > Lepidosauria > Squamata > Elapidae > Notechis > Notechis scutatus. Next base: position 25,309,290 of record NC_142015.1, on the reverse strand, counting down.
TTCTCCATCTCTGTCAGCACACAGCTTCCTCCTTCTGCCTCCTTCTTCTCCGATAAAACTGCTCTTACAATCTCACCCTCATGCCCTTCTCAAAGGAATCTCTGTGGTTCCCGATCTGCTCTATCCTTCCTCAAAACTCTCAGCCTCTCTCTCTTTTTTTAACAAACTTTGTTAATTTTTAAAGACATGCAGAACATGGATACACAGAAACACAAAACATAAAAGCATAAAAAATCTCTTTTCTGAAAGTTGCTTAGTCCTGGGTCAAAACTCTTGGTACAGACACAGATTCAGATTCGTGTTCATTTTGCATACCATTGGCATTTTTCATACCATTGGCATTTTGCATACCATTGGCATCTTATTGGCATTTTCAATTTTCTACATAGCTTCTCCTCTCTTTTGAATTTTCTCGGTTTTATTTTGTTAATCTCCTCTCAATTCGATCCATTTGTCTTTCTTCTTTGAAGAAAAACTTCTCCTGTGCACTGAATGGAGTGTGATGCCTTTAACTCTTTCCCCTATATTTGTAATACTTAATATAGAACACATAATTTGCACTGGGATTCTATCTGGTGCATTCTGAAATTGTGCAGTATTGTTATTCATTAGTGTTGATGTTCATTTGTGTCTTGAACATTTGGTGCATTGCTTTTCAGTTAAACCACATCACATATTATTGATCATTATTTCATTGCAGTGTTCCCCCTTCTCCTACTTCAGATCTCTCATTTCACAAAAGGTTTCGCTGGGATAACATAGTCTAATCATTGATGTTGACAATCATTTATGTCTTGAACATTTTACCCCTTTCGGTTAGATATCATGCCTTTGTGGAAACACTTATGCTTTCCGGGATTGTTTTCCCCCCACATCCCATGTCTTAAATCATTGTTTCATTACAGTACTCTCCTTTTCTTGGCAAAGGTTTCACTAGATTATACTGAGTGTTTTGTCACATTTTGAATTGCATGTTGTTTCCAGTTTTCTATGGTTATTTCTGGATGCAGGTGTAGAAATGCGGTCTTGTGTGCCTTTCTGAAATCCCTTTTCAGTGGAATTTGTCTATTGTCTCTGGAGAACTTTTGCTTAAGGCCTCTCATCTCTTCCTTTCTCCCTTGCTTCTCCTTGTAAAAATTGGAAAAGAGTGCCTAGGACACCTTTCCCTTCTTGCTTTTCTTTTTTTAAAATTTTGATATACAAGTTTCAGTCCATCCACACGTGATGCCATTGTGTAGACATCCTCGTACAATTACAACAATATTTAGGGGCTATTAATTGGACCCGTCCCTATTTTGGCATCACTACACACATGCTCAACCCCTGTTTGATGTGTTAAAGGGAGGAACCACTCCAGGGGATAAAATTACCATTACAGATCATCAATTAAAAATCACCCAGGACATATAGCACATTATGCAGAAAAGGTGGGTCAACCGATGTCACAACAATGCTCCTATTTCCTTAATCTTGCTCAATACACCCCCTCCTTACCTACTGCTGTATTAACCCAAAAGTCTCAGCACACTAGCAACCTCCTTATCTTAGAATGGATACATCTTCCTCAACACTCCAAAAAATCTCTTAGTCTGTTAAAACTGGTTGTTGAAAATGCAAATGAGGATTGAAAGAGGATTCTGCAGCCTCTATCTGCCCGAGGGGGTTCCTCTCGGACTATCTAAAGGCTTGCAGAATCGTGGGAACTGAGGACCTTGATTGTTTGTTGCAAGTAGGTGGATGGGTCAAGCAGGGTTGAAGAAGGAAAGAGGAAATCAGGATTTGCAGTCATGATAGGAGCAGGGGAGGTCATAAAAGGGCTCCCTCCCTTCCTTCATGGTCTGCGCAGAAATGTGAGTTGTTAGGATTGGAAACCTGAGGAAAAAGAGAAAGATGAGTTGGAAAACTGAGAAGGGGTGAAGGTGGTTTCTGTGAATGCAAAGTATGTTTGAAAGTAAACAAGAAAGTAGCAAGGAAAAAGAAATGGGAGGGCGACCCCTGATGGGCTGACCTTTCCAGAGAACACAGATTGATTTCATCAAGTACTAACTCCATACGCATAAAATGCTTTCAATTACTGCCTATCCTTCACTTCAGTCTCTGTCTCTAAAAATCTTCTCTCTCTTTTGTTACATTGCAACACCTTGTTGCACGGCACCAGCACCCGCTCTTTGTAGCACACATTCGCAGCCACCAACCCTTCCCAGGAATTCTCCAGGAAGGCAATGATATGGCTGATGCGGCAGCTGCAACCGCAGACAGCGCCATCTCTTGCATGATTCTTTCACAACAAACACCCTGGGACAGTCATAGTTATTTTCATCAAAACAAAAAAGCCTTGGCCAGACAGTTTAAATTCACATTTAAAAATGTCACAGGGTTGCCAGGACTCCAGAATGCATTGAATGTTTGCTTGTTTACTCTTAACTTCCTCAATGAGTCCGGATCCCCCCATGCACAGCAGCATCACGTCATTTCGCTTCTTCGCCTCATCCTGAACCCAGACCAACGGTATCAGCATCATGCCAGATCCTCAGTGGAAAGGTCCTGCTGAACTTATAACCTGGGGACGAGGGTACGCTGACAACAACAACACCATCTGGGTCCTTGGCCTTTTCTACCCAAACCAGCCTTGCCTACATCAGCATCATGAAGCTGCCCACTGCATTCATCATTTGCTTCCTGGGTTTCCACATCGTTCCTGCTGATACGACAGCCACCCCATCCTCCTGCGATGCCTGCATCAAAACTACTCGCAGCGGAACAAAGACCCAGTCCACCCTGATCTATCATACTTTGAAGCCTGAATGCAACTCCACAACAGTCTCCCCTTGTCTGCATAACAACACTCAATATGCACGATGCTACACCAAACAAGGTATCCAATGCTACGAACCAAAGGCTGTGGGGCCCATCACCGCCTCACTGTATGTCTGTGCCTACAAAGGAGGATCCAGCTCTGACCTTGCCTCAATGTTCTCAACCAGTCAAGCAAAAAATGGGTACATTACCCATAATGTCACTCGGGGGTTACTAACACTTTTGTGTGTTTTGATGCTTGTTTTGCCATCAACAAAGGTCAAGGTCCTAACGACACTGCAGGAGTCACCTGCGGCTCACACAGCTGGCAAAGATCTTATCTACAGGAAAGGAAATATCTCTTCCAAAAGGTGTCCGGGACTAATGTGGGGCCACCACTGTTTACAACTACTGATACACCCCACCTATTGACTCTGCTCAAGTAAGAGGCCCTCAAAATATTAATGTCACTGTTAAATCAAGCTCTACTTCATGTACCACTGACAAATGTAATCCTATTTGCTTGTACACTCACTTACCTGAAACAAGGGGGTACCATACCCCCACATATATATGCTCAATAGAATTATAAGGTTGCAAGCTGTATTAGAAATTATAACCAATGAAACTGCTCTTGCTTTGAAAACATTAGCTAAAGAAAGTGCATTGTCTAGAACATATATCATGCAAAATCGTTTGATCTCCTTGCCAAAGAAGGAGGAGTGTGTGGAAAATTTAACCTTAGTAATTGTTGTATTGAAGTAGATGATAGTGGAAAAGTTATTCAACAAATCACTGATAGAATGATCAAGATTGCACATGTACCTGTACAAACATGGAATGGTCCTGATTTTAGAGACATGTTTGGATCCTGGTTCCCAAAATTACCTGGTTTGCAAGCTATTGTAGCGCTTATTGGTATGATTGCTGCAGGATGTATTATATTGCCTTGTGTATTACCTATCTTTGTACGCACTATTTCTAACAGTTTATCCCTTTTGGCTGAGAAAAAAGCCACTGCACAGGTAATGGCTCTCTGAATCAACAAATAACTAACACATATGAACCACTGCCATCCGAAGAAGAGATGGGAGAGCCAACCTGTGATGACCCAGACGAGGACAAGATGTTTGTGATGGTCGAAGAAGTCACGAACGCCATGGATAACATCAGCATACACAGCACTCTTGCCTACGTGCCTAACAAAGGCTGCTGTTGGAACTAAAACACTCCCTGTCTTTTAAAAAAAAGAAAAACAGAGGAGATGTGGGAATTGCTATCTGTTTCCTCGTGCGCGTGCAAGGACAACGGGCCTTCTGGTAGTTGTTTGTAACACGAGGCGAGGGACAAGGTCGAAATGTTGCCACTTCTTACCCAGAATTGTAGCAAACTTAAACTTTACAGCTTTGTATTCTCATATGGTATTTTGTGTGATGTAATGAGTTTGTAACAACACACTAACAAAAAATTGCAAACGTTAACAAAGATTGCTTCTAATAAAAGAGGGTGTCAGAGCTTGCCCTGGGCTCTCATCCCGATTTGGCTTCAAGACGACTGCCTCAGTGTCTTCATTCATGAGAGACCACCATAGTTTACAGAGTCAACCTCTTGCCCCCAACAGTCTGGCTCCTCAGTTTACCCACCTCGGAAGGATGGAAGGCTGAGTCAACCTTGAGTTGGTTAGGATTGAACTGCTGGCAGTCAGCAAAGTTTGCCTGCAACACTGCATTCTAGCCACTGCACCAACACAGAAGGAAGGAAGGAAGGAAGGAAGGAAGGAAGGAAGGAAGGAAGGAAGGAAGGAAGGAAGGAAGGAAGGAAGGAAAGGGAAAGAGGGAGGGAGGGAGGAAGGAAGGACTAGCAACAGCTCTTAGATTTATATACTGTTTTACAGTGCTTTACAGCCCCCTCTAAGCAGTTTACAGAGTCAGCATATTGCCCCCAACAATCTGGGTCCTCATTTTACCGACCTCGGAAGGATAGTTGGCTGACATAACCTTGAGTTGGTTAGGATCGAACTGCTGGCAGTCGGCAGAGTTTGCCTGCAATATTGCATTCTAACCATTGTGCCACCATGGTCCTCCCTCCCTCCCTCTTCCTTCCTTCCTTCCTTCCTTCTTTAGCACTTATCAATAGCACTTAGACTTATATAACACTTCATAGTACTTTCCAGCCCTCTCTAAGCGGTTTACAGAGCCAGCCTGTTGCCCCCAACAATCTGGGTCCTCATTTTACCCACCTCAGGAAGATGGAAGGCTGAGTCAACCTTGAGCCAGTCAGGATCAAACTTCTGGCAGTTGGCAGAGTTAGCAACAGCAATAGCAGTAGCAGACTTATATATCGCTTCACAATGCTTCACAGCCTTCTCTCAGCGGTTTACAGAGTCAGCCTGTTGCCCCCAACAATCTGGGTCCTCATTTTACCCACCTCAGAAGGATGGAAGGCTGAGTCAACCTTGAGCCTGGTGAGATTCGAACTGCCACATTGCAAGCAGCCGGCAGTCAGCAGAAGGAGCCTGCAATACTGCATTCTAACTGCTGCGCCACCACATCCCCTGACTTTAAGAAGAATTAAGGTCAGGAGACAGGGTTATAAATGGAGAGACTGCAGAGACGGCTTCTAATTTTGCAGCCTGACCTACCTCGCAGTCTTCTTGTAAGGATAACCTGACACAACTCCACCTCCCCTTCCATTAATTCGTGGCAGGAAGGACAAGAGGCCCAACAGAATTACATCCTGGATGTCAGATTACTCACAACAACCCTGTTTCCTTGAAAGCTTTTAGACTCTAATGTTGGGGACGGAAGGAAGGTGATTCCTCAATGGGGGAGAGAAAGAAGCTGCTTTGGCGGCTAAATCAACCCCTGATGGAAAGAAAAGATTCTAAAATTGTGTCTCTTCTTCGAAATGCTCCTTGCCTTTCTCGGTGTTTGGAAGCAAGCATCGTCCAGAGTCATTTATTTATTTTATTTGCCAATTGTTTACAAGATAATAAGTATAAGTATATACATTTAGCCAGCAGCTGGCTTGGAAAGCAACCCCATTAACCCAGCCCGACCTCAGATGCCTCCAGATGTTTAATGGGATCTTGCAAACCTCTGGAAAGCTGGGTGGGGGGGGGGAGGGAAAAGTGCATTTGAGTGGCTTAATGTGTTATTTCCTCTGTGCCGTCTCGTTTTCCAGAAACAGCTTATTGCTTTGTAATGGTAGGAAACAGTCTCCAGTCAACTTGGTCCCTTTCTACAGCAAAGACACACACACACACACACACACGGCATCCCCAGTTCTGAGTTTTTCAGACAGATGACTGTCCAGTCTCTTCTTAAAGGCCTCCAGTGATGGAGCACCGTGATTTCTGGAGGGAAGCTGTTCCACTGGTTGATTGTCCTCGCCGTTTCTTCTTAATTCCAGGGTGCTTCTCTCTCCTTGATCCGTTTCCACCCGTTGCTTCTTGCCCTGCCCTCTATTTCTTTGGAGCTGTGGGCAGGGGTGCAATTCAACCATTGTAACAACCGGTCCGTTTGCTACTGACCTTCTCCAGCAATCTCTCTGTGTTAAACAGCTGATTCGCACAACAATCCACTGTGCCACGCGGATCAGCTGAGTTTGGAAACCAGGATATAAAGCACAGACTAGAGCCGGGGCAAGTGGGTGAGCCCAACAGCTGATCGTCAGAGCGAACCAGTTTGCTCACAGCTGATCGTTGGACCTACCAGTTCTCCTGAACCGGGCTAAACCGGTAGAATCCCACCCCTGGCTGTGGGAGAGACCAAGAGATCTCCTAAAAGTGGACATTGTAAGCTAGCCAAGAGCGCAGCCTTAATGTGTCTGTTTCATTTCTTTCTGGCTGGGCTTTGACAAACATGGTTGTGCTCTTCGCAAGAGATCTTTGCTTTCATGGACGATAAGAGGTTCTTCTCCACTACTCGGTTTGTTGAGGGCCAGATAGAAGCTTTCTCCTCTAAAAGCAAGCGAGACAGATACCTTTGCAGCAAGCTGACTGCTCCCCCTCCGTGGCCCCCCTCCGTGGCCCCACTCTAAAGCGAAAAGGATGATGGGAAGGAAGGGCAGCCATTGGTTACAATGGGTCATAGTTTGGGAGTTTAATTAACTGCTGCTTGTTAGCCGAATAAAATGCAAATAAGGTTTTAATTTCTGTGCACAGTTGGGGAGGTCTCTTCCCCCTCCCTCCTACCTTTTCTTGCCTTTCCTTTTTAATTAATTTCTCTCTCTCTCTCTCCCTTTTTTGGGTCTCCAAATAGTGTATTATCAACCCGTGGAGGCCTGCTCTAATGAGAAGGCGGAAGGCAGACAAGGGAGGCTAATTTGGTTGGCTTAGGAGGCCACGCGTGGGAGCTCAACCACAATGGGACCGCGAATGGGGGCTTGTAAAGAATAGGGTTATCTTTCCCAAGCAGACAGCTCCAAAACACAATTCTTCAGGCATCCGAGGTGATTCTCCCAGACCTTCCTGGCAGATGGATGACCATTTTGGCAACCAGGAGTCTCCCAGAGACCCAACGTTATCTCAGGAGGGCACAGCGGGGGAATTGATCCAACTGTGTGTCTCTCAAATGTTATCTTGAGAAGACCAAAGGCCGGCTGGAGAAGGAAGGGGGCGGGCAGCTGGCTTGGAGACCTGTCAAAAGTTGACCTTTGGCCTGACATCTGCTTTCTCTCCAGGATGATCTGAAGCACAACAGCCCTCATCTCTTCAGGCAGTTCCAAAAGTGATGGGGCCTGCTTTGGAGAGAAACCCACCTGACCAAGATGATGGGTGTTGAATCTTGGTCTCCAAGCTGCCCTTAGTTTGGAAAGAGTCTAAGATTTGATTCATGGATTAGATCCAGCTATGGAGGGATTGAATAGTAAGCCCATTTGGTCTTGTGGTTAAGGCATCAGGTTAGAAACCAGGAAACTGGGAGTTCTAGTCCCGCCTTAGGCATGAAAGCTGAGTGGGTGACTTTGGGCCAATGACCAGGAAATTGGGAGTTCTAGTCCCTAGTGATGTTCTTGGTGGTAAACAACAGCCTAATCAATGGAACCAACACTAAGAGGGCAAGCCACAGTGTATAAAGAGAACAGACCCCTCTCCCTTCTGGCACTGATGATGTTACCTAGTTTGGTCATGAAACGTCTGCAAGAAAACAACCTAGCTCATGGAGGATCATGGACTCCACAGCTATCCTCCTTCTCTTTGGCATTCACCCCCCCCCAAAAAGTCTTGAGTTCTAAAGACTGAAAACCAAGCCCCTTCTCCAAAGGGGCTTAGGGCCACTTTTCTCCTGACCGCTAAAAGTGGAAGGGATTAGTAAAAGCTCCAAATGATGCTCTGAGCAGATCTAATGTAGAGACTCTCGCAGAGAATCAAGGCTGGCATATATTCAGGAGATACATTCTCATTGAGTGCAGAGAGAGAAATATCTGCTTCTACCCAGGATCGAACTCACAGCCTCCTGATTATGAGGTGATAGCTCCCCTTTTAGGCCACTGCACCACTCAAGATCAAAATGCCTTAAAATAAAGAAAGAATTCAATTATGACAATTACTTAATAACATGGGGGCAGCTCCCCAGAGTTGTTATATATGGTGAATTTACGTAAATAAACATCTTTGAGCAAACTGGGAGTGCCATCAAATGCAATGCTTCCTTTTAAAATTATATATATTTTAAATATGTATATAGTTACCTATTTGTAGGTTTCCAGTTGTGGCAGATTTGAAATAGAATTGTTTCCTCCTTCTATAGACAGGCTGGCTTAACCTATCATGCTGAGTTGAGGCTGGTTTTTACCCATGGTTTACTGAGAAGCCATAATGGTTTGTATGATCTATAACACTCAGCCGGAAAACATGATTTACAAATCTGTTTTCACATGACCTGCTAAACCCCAACCAAACTAATGTTCTTAGCACTCAGCTGGAGGTGCGATTTGTGCAAGCAGCTCTCTGCTTTCCTGGGTGTTTTTTCTTTTGGAGATGTTAAAAACTCAACCTTGGACCTTCTGCTTCAGAATAAAAGGTTCCAGCATGAGAAAAAGTCTCAATCGTTGTACCATTTTTTAAAAATACAGTAGACAGACATGAATAAATTTCTCTGCTTCGGTGGTGGAAGATGTGTTCCTAAGTTGGAAGTTTATATCAATCGGAATAGAGCTGGAAGGGACCTTGGTAAACCACATTGATCAAGGGGAAAAAAGCAGATTACAAATAAGAAAAGAACCAAGACATGGATTTTGCGGTCACGGTGAGGCCCAAAAGGATTCTGGGAATTGTGGCCTAAGACCTGCGTGATGGTGGCCTTATCGTTTTCGTGCTGTGCTGAAATTTCAAGAGAGCAGGTTGATTAATCCCTAAGGGTCAGTGCAAAGATATTGCCTTCAGCTTTTCTTTCTTTCTTTCTTTCTTTCTTTCTTTCTTTCTTTCTTTCTTTCTTTCTTTCTTTCTTTCTTTCTTTCTTTCTTTCTTTCTTTCTTTCTTTCTTTCTTTCTTTCTTTCTTTCTTCCTTCCTTCCTTCCTTCCTTCCTTCCTTCCTTCCTTTCTCTCTTTCTCTCTTTCTCTCTCTTTTCCTGGTCTCCTGCTCTGCTTTCTGGCTCCAAGGGTGATCACAGACACACAGCGCCATGCGCGAGGCATAAATTGCAGCTGATGGGATGTGCAGCTGTGAGCGTAATTTTCCTGGGCTCGCCATCTGTCAATCAGCCGAACAATGCCTTTCTAATGAAATGGCAACATGATCATTCCTGCCCTTGTCCCCCTAAAAAGGAAAACGCTGGTGGTTTTCATTCCCTCCCAGAGAGACGAGGCAGGGAAAGGGAAAAGGATGAAGAGGAGGAGGAGGAAGAAGAAGAAGAGGAGGAGGAGGAGGAGGAGAAGGAGGAGGAGATGATTGGGTGGGTGGTGAGGACCGAGTTCTATGGAAGCTATCTTTAGGCCCTTACACAAACAAGCCTCCTGACTCACCCTCCTGAGACAACAACAGGTTCTACCTTCTAAAATTGAGAAAAAGCAAAATAATGGAGAAGTCATCTAATTGGGGACAAAGAGAATGACAGGAAAGGCGTAATGTTTTGAGTCACTCATTGGAAGTGAAGGGGGTGAAGGAGGATGGGGTGATGGTAGAACATCCTTCTCGGAAAGTTTGGGCTGACCCTGGAGAGATAAGAAGCTACATCTGCCCAGTAAACAAGTACGCATAGTCAAGAAAACACCCCAACTTTTACATTTCACCAACTTGAACCCCCAGCACTCTACCTCCGATGACTTCTTCCCTTCCCTCCCCCGTTTCTATGGCAGCCAGAAAGACAAGCAGAAGGGTTCTGGGAGGCTGACAATCAGGTTGGTCACGTGATGTCTCAACTTATGACCGCAAAAAAAATGGATAACCGTAATTCTGGACTTCAGCTAAGGTCATAAGTGGAGGATTGTGTCTGGGCTGCTGCTTTCCGCTATTTTTCTTCCGCTTTTATTTCCACCTTTTCTCCCTCCCTCCCTTCTTTTTCCCCAACTCTTAAATTTCTATTATTCCTCTCAGTTCTGGATTGCTGGGGACTTTTTCCTTTTCCTCTGCATTCGAAAAGCTCATGAAAAATGGCCAAAGTTCACCATTTTGCCATTGTTGAAAAGATTTTAAATGCGCTTTTGGCGAGAACTAAAAAAAAGAAAGAAAGAAAAAAAGAAAGAGGGGACGACTTGTTTTTTTTTAAAAAAAAAAGCTAGAATGCAGGAAGTAGAAAAAGAAAAAAAGCAATTTTCTCTTTAAACTGCTGGCTGATTTGAAATAGATACACCAGGAGGAGGAGGATAAATTGAAGGAACTGGGCAAAACTTTCATTTTTTTCTTTAAAGAAAAACAGCCAGGGAAAACGCAATAAAAAAAAAGAATGTGTTGTGGCTTTATCTTGTTTCATCTCCTGTAAAACAATATTCATCCTCTTTATGGGATGGCTACCCGTAATCTATGGCTGTGTTTATGTCTGGCGTTAAAAACATGGAGATACGCGCAGTTTGGAGCAGTAGTTTTTGAAGAATGAGCGATCAGAAATTTTTTTAAAAAGACAAGAGTTGTTTTCCAGTTTTCCTTTCCTTATTGAAAAAGACAACCAGGGTCACTCCAAGTGGGTTATTAACGGACTAGCTCTATACCTGTGCTAGTTTTTTTGGGAGGAAAATAAGGGGGGAAAATTGTGCCTCTGCCTACCAGCAATCCATCAATATTCATCTGGCTAGCGTCCTGTCAGTGTGTGAGAGAATTGAGGGCTGTTTGGAAACGGAAAGAGTATTTGCTGTGTGAGCAAGAAGGAGACAGCAAGGAGCCTGGGCATGGCTTAGCTCAACTGTTCTGTACTAAAGCTGGTTGCTGCTGTGAAACTGAAACTGACACTCCTCTCCTCTGCTTGTGTTTTGCATTTGGAACAGTTCTCTCTCTCTCTCTCTCTCTCTCTCTCTCTCTCTCTCTCTCTCTCTCTCTCTCTCTCTCCTTTCTCTCCATCCATCCATCCATCCACCCACTCTATCATCTCTCTGTCTCCTATCTATCTATCTATCTATCTATCTATCTATCTATCCATCCATCCATCCATCCATCCATCCATCCATCCATCCATCCATCATCTCTCTCTCTTCCTCTCGTCCACCCACCCACCCACCCACCCACCCACCCACCATCTCTCTCTCTCTTTCTTTCCTCTATCTATCCATCCATCCATCCATCATCTCCCTCTCTCCCTCTCATCCATCCATCCATCCACCCACCTATCCACTCATCCATCTATCCATCTATCCATCCTCTCTCTCTCTCTCTCTCTCTCTCTCTCTCTCTCTCTCTCTCTCTCTTTTCTCTCATCCATCTATCCATCGATCCATCCTCTCTCTCTCTCTCTCCCTTTTCTCTCATCCATCCATCCATCCATCCATCCATCCATCCATCCATCCATCCATCCATCATCTCTCTCTCTTCCTCTCATCCACCCACCCACCCACCCACCCACCATCTCTCTCTCTCTTTTCCTCTTTCATCTATCTATCCATCCATCCATCCATCATCTCCCTCTCTCCCTCTCATCCATCCATCCATCCACCCACCTATCCACTCATCCATCTATCCATCTATCCATCCTATCTCTCTCTCTCTCCTCTCTCTCTCTCTCTCTCTCTCTCCTCCCTCCCTCCCTCCCTCTCTCTCTCTCTCTCTCTCTCTCTCTCTCTCTCTCTCTCCCTTTTCTCTCATCCATCCATTTATCCATCCATCCATCCTCCCTCTCTTTCTCTTTCTCTCTTCCCCCTCCCCTGTCTCTTATCTATCTAGGACAATTAGTGTGACAGCACAAATTTTCCTGGATGCTCACATTTCCGCCCCCGTCATGTGTGGATAGATTCCCTCAGGAATACAAACACCCGACTGTACGTTCACCCTGAGCGCTGAACCCTTCCCCCTGAAAGCAAGTTTCCATTTGCAAGGGAGGCTGATGGCTCAGGAAATCTCACTTTGGAGTCACACCTCCAGCGAGATGCGATGGGCTGGTTGCTCCAGATGAGAGGCGTCAGCTGTGCAGTTGGAAATGAACAGGAGCTGCAGAGATGCACGACATCCTGGCTTCCTTTTGCCGGAGTGACTGTCCCAAGACGCTGCCATTTACTCTGCTTTCCCACCCTGCCCGCCTGTTATCTAGGAGAGACATGACAGCCGTGTTCCAATATTTGAGGGGCTCCTACAAAGATGGAAGGGGCGAAACTATTTTCCAAAGCACCTGAAGGCAGGACAGGAAGCAGCAGGTGGAAACTAGCCAAGGAGAGAAGCAACTAAGGAGGATTATTTTTTCTAAAGGCGAGAGCAACCAACCAATGGAATAACTGGCCTTCAGAAGTGATGGCTGCTCCATCACCGCAGGCTTTCCAAAAGAGAATGGCAACCATTTCTCCGAAACGGTCTAGGCTCTTTGAGAGCGGTATGCAATGAAACTTCATTTTAATGGAGGCTGATTAGTGTACATTTAAAGTGAGAATAAAATTATTCTATGCTAGCTCGATACCCATGCTTCGCTATGAAACTATGTGGTCGGGCTTAGTTTTGGGGGAGGAAAATAAGGGGAAAAAAATTCCGCCTCTGCCTACCAGCACCCATTGGTATTCATCTGGCTAGCATCCTGTCTATGTGAGAGAGTTGAGGGCTGTTTGGAAACTGAAACAGTATTTGCTGTGTGAGCAAGCAGGAGACAGCAAGGAGCCTGGGCGTGGCTTAGCTCAACTGTTCAGTACTAAAGCTGCTTGGTGCTGTGAAACTAAAACGGGCACTCCTCTCCTCTGCTTGTGTTTTGCATTTGGAAGAGATTTCTTTTCAGCTGGGGAGGGGGAGTAGAACTCCTTAGCATCCGAGCGTGTTAATAATAATTATAATATAGGAAATACTAATGCTCTGATGGTCATTTTGAAAAAAAATCCTTTCTTAGTGAGCCCCTAGAAGCCAAGAACATACGTGCCAAATTTCAAGTTTGTAGGCTTTGTGGTTCTGGAGATTTTGTGATGATGCATGAGGGGTATTTCGCTTTTATATATATATAGATTATGTTCTATATTCTATATTTTTTCCTGCTCAAGCAGGGGGTTTGACTAGAAGACCTCCAAGGTCCCTTCCAATTCTGTTTATTCCATGCTCTATGTCTTACTGGATAGGAAACTAGTTCAGCGTCCTTCTGGCTGAACATTCAGCTGAAGGCTTGAAACAAAAAGAGAGAAGCCCACAATTTCTCTTCCTTCCCAGCTAAATCTGCATGCGGATGGGAGGGATGGCTGCTGCCAAAGAAGTCGGAACTTTAATTAGTTCGAAAATGAAAACAAAACGGTCTCATTTAGAGCCGGCTCCTTTTTTTGATTGCTTCCGGCTCGCACACCATCCTGCATGCCTAGAAAGCCCGCACAACAATTAAAATCTCGCTTGGCAAAAGGAGACTCGTCTTAAATACAGGGGAGCTGGCTTCGGCAGCACAAAACCGTGGAAGGGTGGGGAAAGGAGCATCGGGCTCTTTTGAGATGTGGCAGTGCTGGGAAGATCAAAATGGCTTTGGCACCAGAGGAGATTTGGGAAACTGGGGGAAAATCAGAGTTCCTGTATAGAAATGCCGCCATGAAAAAGACAATGAGTTGATCTTAAAGCCTTGCGGATTTGGGTTTCAGGGGCTTAATTTTAATTCTCCTTGGGTGCTGCTACTTTTAGCTTTCTGGAATACCCTACTGAGATTTACTGAATTGAAATCAGAGTCAATAAACAGATACCTTCCCTTTGGAGGAGCAAATTAGCAATAGCAATAGCCCTTAGACTTATGTACCGCTTCATAATATTTTACAGCCCTCACTAAGCAATTTACAGAGTCAGCCTCTTGTCCCCAACAATCTGGGTCCTCATTTTACCCACCTCAGAAGGATGGAAGGCTGAGTTAACCTTGACTGGTCAGGATCGAACCTCTGGCAGTCAATAGAATAGAATAGAATAGAATAGAATAGAATAGAATAGAATAGAATAGAATAGAATAGAATAGAATAGAATAGAATTCTTTATTGGCCAGATATGCTTGGACACACAAGGAATTTGTCTTGGTGCAAATGCTCTCAGTGTACGTAAAAGAAAAGATACATTTTTCAAGAGTCAAGAGTCATAAGGTACAACACTTAATAGTCATAGGGTATAATAAGCAATCAATTAGTCTGCAGTATTGCAGTCTAACCACTGTGTCACCATGGCCCTTCCTTCTTCTTCCTTCCTTCCTTCCTTCCTTCCTTCCTTCCTTCCTTCCTTCCTTCCTTCCTTCCTTCCTTCCTTCCTTCCCTTCCTTCCTTCCTTCCTTTCCTTCCTTTCCTTTCCTTTCCTTTCCTTTCCTTTCCTTTCCTTTCCTTTCCTTCTTACCAAGAGATTTCCTATACTGCTTTACCATAGTATTTTACAACTTTCTCTAAGCAGTTTACAGAGTTAGCCTGCTATCCTCAACAATCTGGGTCCTCGTTTTACCCACCTTGGAAGGATGGAAGGCTGAGTCAGCCTTGAGCCAGTAAGGATCAAACTGCTGGCAGTCAGCAGAATTAGCCTGCAATCCTGCATTCTAACTACTGCGCCATCAGGGCTCCTACCATTATTAACATGCAGCTGGTTTTTTAAAAAGAGAAGTAATAATATTAATTAATTACATACAGCTGGGTTTTTTTGTTAAAGAAATTAATAACATACAGCTTCTTCTTCTTTTTTTTTTAAAAAAGAGAATCTTCTCTCTTATCATATCTGCAAATGGGCAGGAATAGCTTCGTTGGGCTGCATGAAAACAGAACTAAACCAGGACCATTTTTTTCCCCAAAATGAGGTTGGATGGTTGGATTGAACCAATTTCCCCAGCCAAACCATGATTTGGACTGGATGTTCCCTGATTAGTGCAAACCCACCCCCCAGCCCAATTGACCTCAGGGAGTGGTTGCACAAATAAAATCAGGCAGAGCCGCAGGTGTCACAGTAAATGTGGACTTGGCACCAGAAGACAGAGGGGTTGCATTTGGCGTTCATATTCGATCTCTTGTTTTGCTGCAAAGCCGGCCCGTCTCCTGGCATCCATTATTCTCTAGACCCTCATTCTGCTCCTAGGATAGCTTTGCTGTTGGCATGGGAGGGCATTGGATATCCCTTTGGCTTGAAAAGATGGGATGGGAATAGAACACGTGCAGGGAAATAACCACACAAGTCCAAATGGCTGGGCCAAATGCTTGCTGACTTCTCGGCTGGATACCCTAAGCCAGCCTGGAAGAGGATTGAGGAGCTGGCTGAGCCAAGAAGTCCTTTGGGGCATCCCATTGAATCATAACGGGGGAGAATGGATGTCTTTAATAAGACTTTGTTTCCAGACACCGTCTGCTGCACCAGGGCTTGCCAAACACCGGGGAGATTTGGACTTCGTCTCGGAGACCTTTGGAGGCAACTCAATCCCAGCCTGTCCTGTGGAATGGATGCTTTGAGTGGCCTTTGTGGCTCAGCCACGGGACTCATGCAGTGGTGGGATTCAATTTTTTTTACTACCGGTTCTGTGGGCATGGCTTGGTGGGCGTGGCAGGGGAAGGTTACTGCAAAATCCCCCTTCCCTGCCCACCCCACTAACCTGCTTTCCAGCTCTGTTCTCCTGTGCAGGGCAACCAAAGAAGACCCAGCCAATCAGCTGGGACTCAGGAGGTGGAGAATAGAAGGGGGCGTGGCCAGTCAGAGGTGGCATTTGCTGGTTCTCCTGAACTACTCAAAATTTCCGCTAACGGTTCTCCAGAAGTGGGTCAGAACCAGCTGAATACCCACCTCTGGACTCGTGACCTCACAGCATCTTTTGCAGATTGTCCAGGATTGGAAGTGATTTTTGGCTCAGCCGTGGGTTACAGCATGGTGAAGATTTGCCAGGAGCTGGAATCTGCTTGTCCTACTCAGTAGATAGTGGAGGTGTCAATAAGAGACGGTGAGAGCCAGTTGGCTTCCCATGCTAAAGGGTCCCCATTTGTGGACTGGATGACCGGGGGGGAGTCTTTTCAGCAGAGGAACCTGGAAAGAATTTAATGGGAGGCTGCTTGTAGGAATCAACCTTACCATTCTTCAGTTCTACCAATGTATCATGAAAGTCTTCTTGGAGGACAACTTTCTTGGCCCTGAGAGGCTACGTTTCAGCAGAATCTCATCCAGGTTTTCCTTCGCATATGCCTTGACCTATGGAACAGCTGTCCTGCCCTACATAAGAGGTACTACAGACAAAATCAGTAAGATACTACACAGGCATCACATCAAGACGGCCTTCAAAACAGACAGAAAAATAGCAGCCATCCTCAGAAACCCCAAAGATAAAATTGACCTGGAAAACCAAGGCATATATGAAGTCCCCTGTGCATCATGCCCGGCCACATACATTGGACAGACCAATAGAAGAATAAGTATCCGCCTGGATGAACACAAAAATTCAGTAAAAAAGCTGGAACACACTTCCTCACTAGTCCAACACATGGAAGCCACAGGTCATAGAATCAACTTCAATGGCACCAAAACCCTAGCCACTATAGAAAACCCCAGCCACAGAATCATCAGAGAAGCCATAGAGATTGAAAAAAGACCTGAAAGCATGAATAGAAGAGATGATTCCACCAGACTGTCAATTATTTGGAAGCCTGCACTCACAAACAAAAAAATCTCCACACCACTAGCCAGGCAAACACCTGGGCACAAACAGATCCCCCCTGATACCTCCAGCTCAAACACACCCCAACCAGGCACCCAGATGAAACCTAGCTTCCTAATAAATGATAGCCGTCCATTTACTCGGAGCCAAGCTGCACTAAAAGCCTCCAATACAGGAAACACAATGTTGCCAGCCAATCAAGACAAAAAAAAGCTACAAAACAGACAGAAGATATTAGAAACAGCAATCAAGCAGAACACAGCAAACTCCAAGACCAATAAACACAGACCAAGACTCCCAACCAATCAGGATGAAGAAAAAACCATTCTGGTACAGCAGTAGGCTAGCACCAAATTTAAAACAGAAATGGCTGTGAAAGTCTGACTCACAGATGAACACAATACAGAAGCCTGATGATGGCAGATGAGATTCTGCCGAAACGTTGCTACAACTTTAAAAGCACAACTATAATGATGTGGGTTTAGGTGTGTTCGGGTCTATAGTATGCCCATTGCCAGGAGTTCAATCCCGACTGGCTCAAGGTAGACTCAGCCTTCCCTCCTTCCAAGGTCAGTAAAATGAGGACCCAAATTGTTGAGAGCAAATAAGCTGACTCTGTAAACTGCTTAGAGACGGCTGAAAAGCAACGTGGAGTGGTATATAAGTCTAAGGATTATTGCTGTTGCTGTACACTTAACAACCGTGGCAAAAAAGAATCATAAAATCAGGTATGACTCACTTAACCATGATCTTGCTTAGCAATGGATCCTGGCCAATCCTGGCCATAAGACTCTCTATATCACCCATAACTCTTTATTTAGATCCTATCCGAAACGAATTTTCCCTCTGAAACTTAACCAGGATGGAATCACAGTTCTGAGTTATTGGGGAGGAATATTGACCTTTGAGGCAAGCGAGGGGGGAAGAGGAGCTGTGCTCATTAATAAAGGGAGTGCAAGAAAGAAGTCAGGGTAATTTTATGCATTGCTAGTCTGATTCCTCTGTTGAGGGAGAGATTCCACTTCTTTCTGCGCTATTTCTCCCCGGTTCTCAAGAGGAAAGGCTGAGAGCAGGGAAGAAAGGGATATTCACAACCGAGCAACCAAATGAAGAGGGAAAGAGATGGGAGAGACATTTTTAATATCCTGCTGGCATTTTTTCTCCCATCTTCTCACCTCTGGGACCAGAACTGGGCCAGAGCAGCACTGGCTGGGGAATTCTGGGAGTTGAAGTTCAGAGGTCTTAAAGTCGCCAGGTTTGGAGAGCTTTAAAGTATTCAATTCCTTTGGTCAAAATGGGGTGGCTGGAGAGAACAAATGGAGCCCCCAGTGTCAGTGCTACAGTTATTGTGATCCAAAGCAGGTAATGCTGCAGCTGATGATTTATTGCAGGAACTTGCTCTGAGCTGCTTGCTTGGGGGAGAGAGTGTGCAAATATACAGGCTTCGCTGGGTATCTGTGATGAGCAACAGTGTCTCCCAGGTAACCAGAAGAGGAAGCTGTACAAAGCAACCTCTTGTTTCTGCTTTTCGGGCCGTGCAAAGTTCACCCAGAGTTAATGGGGTGCTCTGGATCTCCATTTATTTCCGAGGCGAAGTGAAGCTGCCACGCAGTGTGGGTGGCAGAGTTTGCACAGCGATCCAAAGTGATTGGATAACCATTTGTCTGAAATGGTATAGGGCAGGGCTCTCCAACCTTGGGAACTTTAAGGCTTGTGGACTTCCACTCCCAGAGTTCCTCAGCCAGTAAAGCTGGCTGAGGAATCTGGGAGTTGAAGTTCACAAGTCTTAAAGTTGCCAAGGTTGGAGACCCCTGGTATAGGGTTTCCTGCCTAAGCAGGAGACTGGACTAGAAGACCTACAAGGTCCTTTCCAACTCTTCTCTTCTTTCGATTTCTATT
Organism: Notechis scutatus; assembly: GCF_049901735.1. NCBI lineage: Eukaryota > Metazoa > Chordata > Lepidosauria > Squamata > Elapidae > Notechis > Notechis scutatus. The sequence continues at coordinate 25,290,414 of NC_142015.1, read as the reverse complement.
ATTCTCTTCTCTTCTAATTCTTATTCTATTCTATTTCTATTTCTTCTGCTCTTCTCTTTGCTTAATTCTTCTTCTCTTCTCTTCTCTTCTCTTCTCTTCTCTTCTCTTCTCTTTCTTATTCTAATCTAATTCTTATTCTATTCTATTCTATTCTATTCTATTCTACTCTCTCTACTCTACTCTACTCTACTCTACTCTACTCTACTCTACTCTATTCTATTCTATTCTATTCTATTCTATTCTATTCTATTCTATTCTGTCTTCTCCTTCTCTTCTCTTCTCTTCTCTTCTCTTCTCTTCTCTTCTCTTCTCTTCTCTTCTCTTCTCTTCTCTTCTCTTCTCTTCTCTTCTAATTCTTATCCTATCCTATCATCATAGTGATTTGCTGTTGAGGTAATTCTCCGTTCTTTTCAGACCTGCCTCCAGTCTCAAGAGAGGTCTGTGTATGCCCATCCATTCTGGTTCAAGACTGGACAGGGACAGGAAGCTCTTTGTCATGGGACAAGAGACAGCAGGTTTGCTTTGATGGGGAAAATCACCTCACTTCTCTGATATGAAACATTGGGTGTGGGGAAGCTGAACTGCCTTGCACAGGCCTAGACACCTGACACCACGTGAATGGCTGCTCTCCAGGGTCCTGAAAGCAAAAAACAGGACAGTGTCCTGTTTCAGTTTTGTCCTTTTTTGTATAGCTCTCCAAGTGAATGAATGAATAAATGAAGGAAGGAAGGAAGGAAGGAAGGAAGGAAGGAAGGAAGGAAGGAAGGAAGGAAGGAAGGAAGGAAGGAAGGAAGGAGAGGGAGGTCTATGGAGATTCCCAGTCATCCAAGTTATGGTTGTCCCAAAGGTGCTTTTTTCAAGAGGCAACTGGACTTTCTGTTTTTTCTTTGAAGATGTTTCACTTCTCATTCAAAAAGCTTCTTCAGCTCTGATTGGATGGTGGGGAAGGAATGAAGGAAGTGAGAAAGAGAAAGAGGGAAGGAAGAAAGGAAGGATGGAAGGAAGGAAGGAAGTTGCTCCATTTATTAGATTCCTGATTTCTGCACCTTATTTTTTTTATTGTGACAGATACCAAAGTGTGCTTCTTTAAGATTTCTAAGGTAAATGTCTGCAGGTAAGATGAGAACCTGCAGAACAGCACCACCTACATCAGGAATTCTCAGGAAGCCAGAGAGTCACCTCTAGTTTGTTTGTTTTATGAAAGCACAACTCCATGTTTGAGTAACGTCTGGAAGAAAAATGGCTGGTGCTCTTTTTTAATTTAAGACCCAGACATACATGTTATTTATTTTATAATATACTAATGCTGTCTGACGCACGAAGCATCCCCAGGCAGCACATATAATTTTAGAAACAAGAAAAAAAATATATGTACAACAAGAAATGCAATAAACAGGAAAAACCCCATAAAACAAGACAATTGGACACATGCAGTGGTACACTAGTCACACTTGTTGGATGATCTTATTGCATTTTTTTTCTTAAAAAACCAACCGCAATCAAACACAACATGGCAGCTCTCCCTATTAGCCTGAAGCTTGGGACCAAAGTCAGATTCTTAAGCCTTTTTTGGAACCCTGGGAGAGTGGAGTCTACAGGATGTATGCAGTTAAGCAGAGATGGTATTCAGCCGGTTCTGACTGGTTCTGGAGAACCGGGGGTGGAAATTTTGCGTAGTTCAGAGAACCGGCAAATCCCACCTCTGACTAGCCCCGCCAGCCCCATCTATTCTCTGTCTCCCATTGAGTCCCAGCTGAACGGCTGGGTCTTCTTTGGTTGCCCTGCACAGGAGAATAGAGCTGGAAAGCAGGTTAGTGGGGTGGGAAGGGAATGGGGATTTTGCAGTATCCTTCCCTTGCCATACCCACCAAGCCACGCCCACAGAACCAGCAGTAAAAAAAATTAGAATCCCACCACTGCTACAATCCCCATCCATCCACCCATCCATCCATCCATCATCTAGGGATGATGAGGAATTCTGGGAGTTGGTCCACAAGTCTTAAAGTTGCCAAGGTTGGAGACCCCTGCCTTGGAAGGAAGCCCTGGGAAGAGAATGAGGGGGGAAGTTACGACCCTCAGCCTGGGTTGTTTTTGGATGCATTCATTTTGGGTGATCTTGGTTGCTTTTCTTATCCCTTCTGAGGCTGGCATTTTGTGCTGGAGTTTGTCATTCCATAGCAGTATTTTTTTTTTTGCATTGCAGCTCTTTTCTTGGAAGAAGAATGATGCGCTGCTCTGGGTCCAAGGCGTCAAAATAATGGAAGGAAATAAAGAAATAAAATAAGAGAATGACCAGGCTCAGCAAGACTTTTATGGGAGTGCTGGGAGATTAAATTGGAAAACCTGTTCATTTCCTTCCTTCCTTCCTTCCTTCCTTCCTTCCTCCCTTCCTCCCTCCCTCCCTCCCTCCCTCCCTCCCTTCTTCCCTTCTCCTTCTTCCTTCCCTTACTGTTTCCTTCCTTCCATTTTCTTTTTCTTCCTACCTTCCTCCCACCCACCTCTCTCTTTCTTTTCCTTTTCTCTCCTCTCCCCTCTTTCTCCTTCCCTTCCCTTTCCCCTTCCCTCCTTCCCTTCCCTCTTTTTTCTTCCCTTCCCTTTTCCTCTTCCCTCCCCTCTTTCCCCTTTGCATTCCCTTTCTTTATTCCCTTCCTTCCTCTCTCCTCTCCTCTCCTCTCCCCTTCCTTCCATTTTTTTATTTCTGCCTATTTTTGGCTTGGAAGGGGTCCTTTTTTCCTCCCGTCATGAAGAGATCTGAGGAGACATCTTGGCAGAATGCAGCAGAGAAAGGTGGAGCTGACTTTTGTGAAGCAACATTTCTCCACAAAACCTCAGCTCATGGGTGGCCTTTGCAAGATCCATTCTTATCTAGGTTTTTCACAAGGCCTTGTACCCCGTCCCCTCCCTGGAAGATTTCTTTGATCCTGCAGGGCCAGCAATTTGTGTTTTTTATCTTACTTGTTTCTGGGATCAGTGCCTAGGTCACAGTAGAAGATAAAATAAAATGGATATATTACAGCTGCAAACTCAGAAAGGGCCCCCCAAGCATCCTTGGTCAGCAAAGGTCATTTTCTAAGAGAGAACAGATGATAAACCAGCATGAATGACCTTGTTTTATATGAGTTGAAGTCAGCATATTAATTTCAGCAGGACTAGGACTTTCCCTAAGTAATGAAGGAACCGTAAATATGTTATTCACCTTTGCTGTCCCGTGTTTTGCGTTGTCATCCTTCTGGCTGTTTGTGTCTTCCTTCCAGGCAGCCAATTTTATATCCAATGATGTCACTCAAACCCAGTGAAAGCAACTGAGAGTCACTGCAAGTGAGGAAAGGGCTAGAGAAAGCATTTTAATAGTAAAGACGACAAATAAAATGAAATGAAATAAAATGAAAACATTGGGGAGAATGGACCAAACTCCAATGATTAGTCTTCTCTTCTGTTTTGGATTTTGTATGAGACCTCTGGCTTATTTTATTTATTAAATTTATATTATAGTCATCTCATTATTGGATGGAAACTGATCCAGGAGAGATTCAACTTGGAAATAAGGAGAAATTTTCTGACAGTGAGCTCAGTGATGATCAACCAACGGAACAGAAGTTGCCTTTGGAAGTTGTGGGAACTTCATCACTGGAGGCTTTCAAGAAGAGACTGGACTGCCATCAGTCAGGAATGATAGAGTCTCCTGCTTGGGTGAGGGGGTTGGACTAGATGACCTACACAAGATCCCTTCCATCTCTGTTAGTCTGTAATTACTATCATGACTATTATTATTATTCCAATTCACAGTTGGCAAAAAGGTAGAAAAATGCATTCTGATTTTCTCCATATGCCAAGCTATTTTCATCCCATCCACAAGTTCCTAAATGCAAAAATTCTCAGTCTCCTCTACTTAATTATTGTTTCTTAAAAATATTTTACCTCAGGACAATTCTCACGCAAAGCAGAGAAAGTTCATTGTGTGTGGAACTGGAGTCTGAAGAAAACCCCTTTGACTTCCTCAGTCAATTCAACTCAGTCAATTGCAAAATTTCTGTTGGTCTCTGCTTTCAATAGCCCAGCTTTTCTTCTGGAGATTTCTTCAAGGCTTTGGAGAATTTACAAATGGTTGGGGATCTGCCCTGCCCTCCAGTTTGAAAAGGGGGAAAGGAACTGGGACGACTGGTTTCAAAGTTGTGTGTATAAGGAATTGCAACATTCTCACTGGTCTGTATTGGGTTTTAGCATCCATTTCCAAACTTGGGTTCACACAATAGTCCTTGTACTTTGCAAACTCTAGTTACATCATGGTTTAATGTATTGCATGAAGCTAGCCCATTGGGTTTTCTTCCACGATTTGTAACTGTAAGATACCCAGAATATTTTAATTGTAAGCCACTCAGAGTTGCATTGCAGAGTGAGAGAGGCAGCATATAAATCTAATAAGAAAGAAAGAAAGAAAGAAAGAAAGAAAGAAAGAAAGAAAGAAAGAAAGAAAGAAAGAAAGAAAGAAAGAAAGAAAGAAAGAAAGAAAGAAAGAAAGAAGAGTTAATTCAACCATGGCTGAAGATGGCATCTGAAGTTGAATCTCTATGCAGGCAACCTTCAGTGTTGGATTTGCTTAGGTAGATCAGATCTTTTGTGTCCCTCCTGCAACCCTTACAAATTCCACACTGGATCAATTCTTTTCCTACCTCGCTTCTTTCTCTTTTTATCAATGCACATTAGCAGTTCTGAGCATGCAGCAAATTGCTAGTTGGATCGCTTGTGTATCTCCACTGTGCATATATTTATCCTTTATGCCTCCTGAGCTTTTTCCAGAATACAAAAAAATTAAAAATCTATTCCAGTGATTGTGAATCAAACTCTATAAACCGAGAATGGCAATACTGTGGAAGAAGAAAGATTTGGGAGAATAGTAAATGGTTCTGCTTTCCTTGATTGGGTGTGAAGAGTTTACGACTGGCTGCCTCTTTGTTACATCTCAAGCTGAGAAAAAGTCACAACCTTCAGCTGAGTTAAGCTGAATTCTGGGCTAAAAGAACCAAGTGGTTAAATGGCCCCGAAGAAGCTGCATCTTTGTCCTTCTTAGCTGGAGAGTGGACAGTGGGTTGCTACACTGCCCCTTTTATACAGAAATATAATCTGTTAGTAGGAATATGCTCAGCTAGGATGAGGAATCTTCTTACTAGATCCAGTGTGGGGCTAAGGCAGGGGTGTGTAACTAAGGGGCTGCCACCGAGAAGAGGGGTGGAGTCAAGCTATTCTCCAAAGCACCTGAAGGCAGGACAAGAAGCAACAGATGGAAACTAATCAAGGAGAGAAGCAACTTAGAACTAAGGAGGAATTTCCTGACAGTGAGAACAATTAAACAGTGGAACAAGTTCCTTCCAGAAGTTGTAGGTGCTCCATCATGGAGATGTTTAAGAAGAGACTGGACCGCCACTTGTCTGAAATGGTAGAGGGTCTCCTGCTTAATCAGGGGGTTGGTCCAGAAGACCTCCAAGGGCCCTTCCAACTCTGTTATTCTATTACTCTGTAAACTATGGCCCCTTATGGCCTGTGGACTTCAACTCCCAGAATTCCTAAGCCAGCGAGGAGTTGAAGTCCAAGTGTCATAAAGGGGACATAGTTGCCCACTTCTGGGTTAAGGTGTTGGACTAGGGAGGAAGGACTGACTCAGATCTTCCAGGGAATCCCCGTGGCTGAGGAAGACTAGTCTCTTGGTGTCCCTGGTTGTGTTCCACTATCTTTATCACTACACCATCATGAGCATCACATGCAGAATGTTTACATCCCAGCATGCAGAGTGATGCCTTTCATTGACCGAATTGGGAGCTCATAGACAGGCAAGGTAAGTGATATGTCTGGGTGTGTGGGACCATCACACTTCTCCTTTAACGTTCTCCGACTTGAGGTGATATCTAGCTAAGACTAAAATAAGAGCTGAACGGCTTGTGCAAACAGCCCTCCTGTCTGACAGCTTGGCAGCATTAAGGCCTCCAGTGCCGTGTCTTGAAATTGGCATCAGAGGATTAACATTCCTCACCTCCACCTGCAGGCTGCTTTCTCCAGCTGAGGGCTGGCAGCTAAATTCTTTGAAGAAAGAGACGCAGGAGAAGCTTATCCTTCCATCCCAAAGCAGGGGATCAGTTGGCAAAGAGGTTCTTCCTTGGATTGCTAGAATTGGAGGGAGATGTTTCTGCTCTTCATTTCTCCAGAAGGAAGCCTCGTCCTGAGAAGGTTGGGCTTCCGTAGGTGTGCCTCCTTCTTTCATGTCCCATCACCATTCATGGTGTGCAGACAGGGAGGCAACAGTGGTCCAAGAGTGAAGGAAAGACCTGAATGCCATGCAATCCAGGTGGGCTTGTGCAGCCAACAAGGGGGAGCTTTTAAGATGCATTGGCAAGACACTCTCAGTTGTTCCCCCAACAGAAGAGACATTTTAGAAAAGAAACAAATATTTCACGGTACCAGTTTTCATCACATTTTTGCCCTCATGGCCATCTGGTGGGGCTGTAGCTAGACTGATTCTGATATGAAGGGGAGGAAGAAAGGCCTCAGGCTGGGACATTCCATTGTTCTTCAGTCCAACCCAACAAACACTGGGTTTCTTGCTAGTCTTCAGTAGATTCTAACCTTCCACTGACTCAGCTTGGTGACTGAGAAAAGAAAACGAAGTGCAAGAGTTTCCCTTCCCTTCCCTTCCCTTCGCTTTCTCTGTTAAGGTTCAGATGTCATGCAAAACTGCTAGGTGGGTGTTTGATTTGGGCTTAGCAGAATAGGATAGGATAGGATAGGATAGGATAGGATAGGATGGAATGGAATGGAATGGAATGGAATGGAATAGAATAGAATAGAATAGAATAGAATAGAATAGAATAGAATAGAATAGAATAGAATAGAATGAGATTAGGAAAGAATAGAATAGAATAGAATAGAATAGAATAGAATAGAATAGAATAGGATAGAATAGAATAGAATAGAATAGAATAGAATAGAATGAGATTAGGAAAGAATAGAATGGAATAGAATAGAATAGAATTCTTTATTGGCCAAGTGTGATTGGACACACAGGGAATTTGTCTTGGTGCAAATGCTCTCAGTGTACATAAAAGAAAAGAGACATTCGTCAAGAGTCAAGAATCATCAGGTACAACGCTTAATGATAGTCATAACGTACAATAAGCAATCAAATCATACTAGGAAACAGTAAATAAAAATAGTTAGGATACATGCAACAAAGTTACAGTCATACAGACACAAGTGGGAGGGGATGGGTGATAAGGAGTGATGAGAAGATTAGTAATGCAGACTTTGTAAATAGTTGGACAGTGTTGACAGAATGCACGATCTCATCCAATACTATGGATAATGGTTTAGCATGACCTCAAAAGTCTTGTCTTTGGGCTGCTTCTAACGTTCACCTTCTCTGCCTCATCTCTCCTCCCTTGGCACTGGATAACAAAAGGCAAGTAGCCCAGGAACCATGTGGCCTGCCGGGATAGGATCTGTCAGACTGGCTTCAACATCTTTCCGTATGAATGAATCCCAGGAAGAGCATTCGTCGTCTTTCCTTTCAAAAAAGGGTTGTGTTCCAGGGATCGCATTTTGGAGGCCATGTTCATCGATCTCAAAAGGTATTGTGTACTTTCTGGTTCTCTATAGCCCACAGTTCCCTAACAAGACAGGCCCAGTGGATGAAACACCTTTACAAAAGGAGCCAAGAAGACATCCTCAGGACACACAATTCACTCGTAAAAAGGCGTGGCCCCAGATACGTGACATTGGCTGCTGAGTTGCAATGGCTTCAGACAGGGAAGAGAGAAATCTAGGGAGGGCACAGTCCTCCCATGAACGGCTTCTATATTTAGAGAGAGGGTGCCACAACCGCAGCTCTAGGAGATTGTGGTTTTTCTAGAACAGCTGCATAGACACAGGGAGAAGCAGAAGGATGGAAGTGTGTGAACCTGATTCTGGATTCAAGACCATTTTTCTACTGGGGGCAGATAGATCACCCACAATTCTCTTTCACGCAGAGACGTCTTGAGGGGGTTGATCCACCTTGACAAAGGGTGAAAGTTGGGTTGCTATCCCTCAACTGGGCAGCTGCCATTGCTAATGGAGATTTTTGCCTACGCCTGACGCAAAAGCAGAAAGGTTTTCTTTCAACCAAGTGAAATTGAAATGGTGCCATTTCTTTGTCTCGGTGAAAAGAAGAGCCTTTTGATAAGGGCTTCACGCTGAAAGGATGACATTTCGATGAAAGACAGGTGGAGGTCCATTTCTCTTTGAAGATCCGGGCAGACCTATGTGGTGCGGTGGCCTAGAGGCGAAGCTCTTGCCTCACAATCAGGAGGCTGTGAGTTCAATCCTAGGTAGAGGCAGAATATTTCTCTCTCTGGGCACAAGGAGAATATATCTGCTGAAGAAAACTCCACATTGGTGACAAGAAAGGCATCCGGCCAGTAAACACACAACTCCATTCCGTTGCCAAGATTCTCCACCCTGCAAGGGATTATGGGGTCATTAAAAAAGATGAATGATCCAGACAGACCTGTTATTGTCACAGTCCTGTAAAACTTCCTGGCCTTCAAAAGTTGTGAGTGCTCCAACACTGGGGCCTTTTATGAGAGGACTGGAGAATCCTTTGTCTAAAATGGTATAGGGTTTCCTGAGCAGGGGGGTTGGATTAGAAGACCTCCAAGGTCCCTTCCAACTCTGCTATTATTCCCTTTGTAATCAGAAGCTATGTGAACTCAAATGGATCACCCAATGGTGGGTGATCTTCTCCAGTTCTTCCCGTAGTCTGCATGGAGACTTAAATCCACCAGAAATCAAGTATGAAATTCCATTCTAACATAGGGGTTAGGAAGAGCAGATTCCACTGAAGAAGCCAGCTTCTCAAACCTCTCATTTCCTGTCTCCAACATAGCCACTTGTAGTTCCTTCACTCAACCTCTGGGTTAGTTAGCTAATAAGCCTGGCTGGGTTACATTACTATTTATTGATTTTATTTTTATCCTGCCTTTATGACTTTATAAGTAACTCAAGGTAATGAACGTGTATAATACTTCTCTCTCCTCTTTTTCTTCACAACTCTGTGAGGTGGATTGGGACTGCTTTCATTCTGATGGTGGGACTAGAACTCCCAGTCTCCTGGTGCTCAGCTCAAAGTCACCCAGCTGGCTTTCATCCATAAGTTGGGACTAGAACTTACAGTCTCCTGGTGATTCATCAAAATCACCCAGCCAGCTTTCATGTCTAAGGCAGAACTAGAACTCACCGCCTCCTGGTGATTGACCCAAAGTCACCCAGACAGCTTTCATGTCTAAGGCAGAACTAGAACTCACAGTCTTCTGGTGATTGGCCCAAAGTCACCCAGACAGCTTTCATGTCTAAGGCAGAACTAGAACTCACCGCCTCCTGGTGATTGACCCAAAGTCATCCAGACAGCTTTCATGTCTAAGGCAGAACTAGAACTCACCGCCTCCTGGTGATTGACCCAAAGTCATCCAGACAGCTTTCATGTCTAAGGCAGAACTAGAACTCACAGTCTCCTGGTGATTGACCCAAAGTCATCCAGACAGCTTTCATGTCTAAGGCAGAACTAGAACTCACAGTCTTCTGGTGATTGGCCCAAAGTCATCCAGACTGCTTTCATTCTGATGGTGGGACTAGAACTCCCAGTCTCCTGGTGCTCGGCTCAAAGTCACCCAGCTGGCTTTCATCCATAAGTTGGGACTAGAACTTACAGTCTCCTGGTGATTCATCAAAATCACCCAGCCAGCTTTCATGACTAAGGCAAGACTAGAACTTACAGCCTCCTGGTTTCTAATCCAGCACTTTCCCCACTGGACCAAACTGGTTCTCAATGATCCATCCTAATTCTGCAGAAGACCTGAACACCTGTGCGAGTGTGTGAGGTCTCTTGGACCCTCTTCTGGGGATAGTGAGACAGAAAGCCTACCCCATCCTCACCTGGAGAGGGGAGGGTCATCTGAGAAGGGGGAAAAAAAAGCCCAGCCATTCAGCAAACTAACAATTCTGAGTGAGCCTCGGAACCTCATCGGCATGTCGAAAAGGCCCCTCCACCCTCATCCAGAACCTTCCAAAGCAGCTCTAATATCGTTTTGCCAAAATGAAAATCTCACTTTTGGAATCGAGGGGTTGGCAAGAAGCTTTTTAAAAAGCATTAGGCACGGGGAGGCATAATTAAAACCCGATAAGAGAAGATTGAAAACGATGACGGGGTCTGGGCGATGGAGCTCTAATCTCTGCGCTTCTTCAAGATGCTTTTGCAATAAAACCACCATCCCCTGGCAGCCGCACAAAAGAAAATTGGCAGGGGAATATATATATATATATTTTCCTCCTTGCTGGGTCCCATTTACCTGTTCATAATTTTGAAGCCCCTAATGAGAAGGAATACGCATTGTGGGGAGATGACGATTAAAACACAAGCAGGAGCTCCTGCTTGCATTCACAAGTGTTTGTGTATGTGTGTGTGTGTGTATTAATTACATCAAAGGAACAGGCAGGCTAGGGCGGTTTGAGGGGCTCAAGACACAAATGGGGATCCTGATTGTGCTTAAGTTCCACCTTCCCTTCCTCCCTTTCCTTTCCTTTCTGAGCTACTTCTTATTTTCCGGGGGAGGAGGGGGGGGGAAGGGATGGAAAGGAAAAACAAGGCCATGGAAAGCAAAAAAGAAAAAAGAAAGTACTTTCGGGGGGACTAAAAGCTTTGGCAGAGGACTTTGAACAATGCAGGGGAGAAACATTTACCCAGCTGGGCCTGAAGAAAAGACTTGAATAGGGAAGAAAAAGAGGCGGATTGGGCAAGCAAAATATGTAAATGGTGCTATCTGTTGGGAGTCAAATGAGATCTGTTGCCTTGGACTGTCAGATGCCATGTTGTTTGGCCTGCAGCGGGCCACAAAGCCCCACATTTGGGTAAGGAAGTACCCTGACTGACTTGCTTTCCTGTTGAACTTCACTCTTGACTCTGCCATCCAGTGGTGGGATTCAATTTTTTTTCTACTACCGGTTCTGTGGGCGTGGGCTTGGTGGGCGTGGCTTGGCGGGCATGGTGTGGCTTAGTGGACATGGCTTGTGGGCGTGGCAGGGGAAGGGTACTGTAAAATCTCCATTCCCTCCCCATCCCACTAACCTGCTTTCCAGCTCCATTCTCCTGTGCAGGGCAACTAAAGGAGACCCAGCCGATCAGCTGGGACTCGATGGGAGGTGGAGAAGAGATGGGGTTGGCAGGGCCAGTCAGAGGTGGGATTGGCCGGTTCTCCAAACTACTCAAAATTTCCGCTACTGGTTACCCAGGACCGGTCAGTACCGGCTGAATACCACCGCTGGACTACTCGTCACAGCTTGGAAAGAATTCCAGAAGCCATGAAAGAAATCAGGAGGGACTTCAAAACGGCGAAACGAAAGCCAAGTTGAATTGCTTCAGTTCTGCATAGGAAAGGCTTAAATATGAAAATAAGGAAGCTGGTTCCATTTTGATCAAAGCAGCTTCTGAACTTTGCTTGAAGAGCTGCTTGGAAAGATTTCACAACTTGCAAAAAAACCCACCCTCTTTTTCAAAGAAACCTGCCGGTCTCCAATTCCACCGTGCAAATGTTTATTCCAAAATTCAAATCGGGATTGGAATTTCATTACTTACTCCACCCCCCGTTTTTCCAATCTCTCCTTTGTAAAAAAACAACGATTCTTCTCAGCCTTGAGGTTCAAGCACCCTGCATTGGCCAGGAAAAGCATGGAAAAAAGAAGGGGATCCATTGGCAGTGATCCACTACCCAAAGCCCCGATCTACCTCACCCCAAATCAGTTTTCCCCCTTCTTGGAATGCAGCCCCATCAGGTAAAGCCCCTGCTAGAGCCACAATATCAAAATTTAATGTCTTCCTGATGAAGCAATTAAAAGGAGGAATACACGCTTTGATATGCAGCCCAAAGGAGACGCCTGAATATTTAATAGCGCTCCGGGCTTTAAAAGTCCCAAACAAACATGTGCAACAGGAAAGGCAAGTGACAGCTTTATTTTAATCATAAGAGGATGAAAATAAAAAGGGAAGGAGGAGGGGGAAAAATGGGGGGGGGGGCACAGCTTTGTAAAAAGAGAAAGAGGCAGGCTCATTAGAAGCAAGAAGCAGCAACAGCAGCGATGTGGCGTCAGAAGGGGACTGTGCCAGCCTACAACCGAGTTGTTTTCCCAACACAAGGAAGCCCCCCCGGGGGGGAGAGGAGGGGCTGATGTTCACTTGATGCTGCTGAGATCTGTTTCGGTGCAGCAGTTTTAAATAGGAGGCAGCCCAGCAGAGCTGCAAGGAGATAGCTGCTTTGCAGAGAGATGCCGCCAGGCCTTGATGCATCGCGCAAAAGAGAGAGTTTGCTCTCGTTCCCCCAACCTACGAGACCAGCCCACCAGTGGTGGGTTTCAATTTATTTTTTTTAACCACTGGTTCTGTGGGTGTGGCTTGGTGGGGTGCGCTTTGCGCATGCACACGCGCTTCGCACATGCGCAGAGGGTTTGCTACTAACCTTTCCCCTGCAATCTTGCACTCTCCCTGTATAGAGCCGGGGTGAGCGTGAGGCGCCAGCAGCCGATCGTCAGAGCGAACCGCTTCACTCACGGATGATCCTCGGAGCTACCAGTTAGGTTGAACTGGGCCGAACCGGTAGAATACCCACCACTGCAGCCCACGCAAAAGAACTAGACAAAAGTTCAGAGAAGAGCAGCTAAGATGATCAAAGGCCTGGAGCTAAAACATACGAGGAACGGCTGCAGGATTTGGATAAGACCACACCTGGAGTACTGCATCCAGTTTTGGTCACCACATTACAAAAAAGATGTTGAGACCTTGGAAAAGGTGCAAAGAAGAGCAACTAAGATAATTAAAGTCGTGGAGACAAAAGCATATGAAGAACGGTTGGAGGATTTGGGTTTGGCTAGTCAAGAGAAAAAAAGGATGGGGGGGGGACGTGATAGCAGTATTCCAGTACTTAAAGGGCTGTCACCAAGAAGAAGAGGGGGTCAACTTATGCTCCAAAGCACCGGAAGGCAGGTCAAGAAACCACGGGTGGAAACTAATCAAAGAGAGAAGCAACTTGGAATTGAAGAGAAACTTCCAAACAGTGAGGTCAATTAACCAGTGGAACAGCTTGCCACCAGAAATCATGGGCACTCCATCACTGGAGGTTTTTAAGAAGAGAATGGACAGCCACTTGTCTGAAATGGTATATATTCTCCTGCCTGAGTAGGGCGCTGGAATAAAAGATCTCCTATTCTATTCTATTCTATTCTATTCTATTCTATTCTATTCTATTCTATTCTATTCTATTCTATTCTATTCTATTCTATTCTACTCTACTCTACTCTACTCTCTACTCTACTCTCTCTACTCTTCCATTCCATTCCATTCCATTCCACTCCACTCCATTCCTATTCTATTCTATTCTATTCTATTCTATTCTATTCTATTCTATTCCATTCCATTCCATTCCCAATAAATATTCTATTCTATTCTATTCTATTCTATTCTATTCTATTCTATTCTATTCTATTCTATTCTATTCTATTCTACTCTATTCTATTCTATTCTCATTCCATTCCATTCCATTCCATTCCCAATAAATATTCTATTCTATTCTATTCTATTCTATTCTATTCTATTCTATTCTATTCTATTCTATTCTATTCTATTCCATTCCATTCTATTCTATTCTATTCTATTCTATTCCATTCCATTCTATTCATTCCATCCTATTCATAGATAGCAATAGCAATAACACTTAGACTTGTATACTACCCCAGAGTGCTCTAGTTACAAACTCTCGTACAAACCCTGGTTTCCAGGCCAGCAACTCCATCAATGCACCAGACTTGTTGTGGAGAACTATGAATCTAGCTAATTCTGATTTATATTCCACAAAGCATGATTAGGTGATGTGTAAACTCCAGGTATTAGGCAGACTGTCTGCGTAACAGCCAATCTCCGTGTTCAGAGGCAGTGTCTAACTTGAAGAAATTGGTATCTAGGGATGCTTGGTGGACCTGCCAGAGGACTGGATGAACCTGACCCAGCTCAGATTATGCTGTTATCTTCTTCTGTAAATATAGTAGCCCAACGCTGTTTTGATCTTCTGCACAAGCTCTGGAAAGTTGCTCATTTAGAAAGCTGTTTGTCCCTGGCTTTACATTTTTGAGAAGATACGGAGCAGGTGGGTTGGGTTTCCAGAGAAGCCAGGAAGATGACAAAAGGCTGTGACAGTTACGCACAGCACTGGGGCCATTTAGCCAGAGGAATGGAAAAGATAAAGGAACAGAGTGACACCAGTTTCCAAACACTGAAAAGGCTCTTCATAAAAATGACAGAGTGAAATCCTTCCCTGCTGTCATAAAAAATGGAGAAGAGGAAAGAGGATTTAAATCATCACATGTAGATTCAGAGATGAATAGCCAGAGAGAAAAAGAGACCCATTGTTTAACTCTTAAGAATGTTGGGTTAAAAAGGGGACCGTGTCAAAGGTGGTATTCAGCCGGTTCTGACCGGTTCTAGAGAACCAGTAGCAGAAATTTTGAGTAGTCCGGAGAACCGGCCAATCCCACCTCTGACTGGCCCCGCCAACCCCATCTCTTCTCTGCCTCCCATTGAGTCCCAGCTGATCGGCTGGGTCTCCTTTGGTTGCCCTGCACAGGAGAACGGAGCTGGAAGGCAGGTTAGTGGGGTGGGGAGGGAATGGGGATTTTACATTATCCTTCCCCTGCCACGCCCACCAAGCCACGCCTACCAAGCCACGCCCACAGAACCGGTTGTAAAAAAATATGAATCCCACCACTGGACCGTGTGCCAAGGAGAGAAGTCAAAGAGTTGAGACGGCATTGTATAAATGTCCTTCAGGAACATTTTTTTCACCTTCAGGGAAGGATTCTTCTCAAAGGCTTTGCGATCATTATCTAAAACGCACAACCCCAAAATGTGCTTAGCTTTGTCCATTTTAGCAGTGGATGTTCAACTTGACTTGTTTTCTCTCTCTCTTTTGAGAACGTTTTCAAAAGACAAAACAAAAACAAAAACAAGTCCAGTTGCCTCCTGAAAAAGCACCTTCAGGACAACCATGACCTGGAGGACGGAGAATCTCTACAGACTTTTAGCTGCACAATTTGGGATGGACACCATTTGAAGGGTGTGGGAGTAGGAATAGATTTCCAGAGGAAAAAATAGCCAACTACAGGAACCAGGAGCACCACCCAGAGGACACAGATAAACCTCCAAGTGGCCTCAACGACCCTCTAAAAAGGATGCAAATGACCAGCTCTCCACAAAGAATACAAATCCTTCCATTTCCCACCATACTGTCAGAGCTGAAGAAGCTTCTTGGATGAGCAGCAAAATGTCTTCAAAAGTAAGAAAACAAGAAAGTCCAGATGCCTCCTGAAAAAAACACCTTTGGAACAACCATGACCTGGAGGACTAAGAATGTCTACAGACCAGTAGGGTGAATGTTCCATCAAGAAGGGGTCATCACCGAGAAGGCCCTTTTTCAGGGTCCCACCTGTAGAGTTGTAATTGCAGGAATGTTCTAATCTCGATGGCAAACCTCAAATAAAGAATGTTTCCAAGCAAATACAACTCAGACAAACAAAGATTTCACTAATCTAAAGGAGGATTAGGGAGAGGAAGTAAACATATGTTAGACTTTAACTAGAGATAATTAATTGTATGGATTACTGTGCTAAACAGTAACGAAAGTTAAGCAGTAAGCAAAGTTAACCAATGATGGAGGATAACTAAAAATGTGTATAAATGCAAGACTAGACTCCAATAAAGATCATCATGATTCAGTTGATCATGATCAAACAACTCGACTGCCTCGTCATTACAACACCCACCAGATGTACATCCCTAATGGATAGGACCTGTAACCAGCTGATGATACCATCATCATAACCCACCAAAGCTGGCAGTTTTCAACTTTTCAAGGACTTGATAGCAGTAACGATTCTGAGATTCTGAGGCTCGTCTTCCAGGATTACAACTATTCCCATTCCCTCATGCACATTCTACATGTGTACAATCTTAGTCAAGTCACTTCCTCCCCCTTCTTTGACTTTGCTCCAGCCTACACCACTGGCAGAATGAGAAAAAGAGAAACAGGTGGCGAGCTGCAAAGCAGAATTTTGCCTCTGACAAGTCCTTTGGAGAACATTGAGAAGACAGACTCTGGAGAAGCAGCTGATGTCTTATTATAAGGCTTGCAAGTTTCTTCTCGGGCGCTTCCAGGGTTCATTACATTCCTAGCTCAGGAGGTTTTTGCAAGTGGAGTTTTTCTGCACAAGGGGAGGAGGAAAAATTTGAAGGAACAGGTACTCTTGGACTTCTCATCCTGCATGGGACCAACTGGGAGTAGGAGATATCGTAGATGGAAGCTGAAAGCAGCTGGTGGAGTGAGTTCAAGTTATCACAAGTATTTTTAATGAAGAAGAGGCAGCTGGTAGCCTAAGGGCTTATCTCCTGCATCTCAGGTGTTTTCTATCCATCTTTTCATATAGGCTTTGATACCCAAGGACACTTTTATTATGCAGGATCAGGTTTTCTTCTACTTAAGAGCCTCACTATTGCACCAGCTTCACCCTCCTCTGAAGGAGTGATGGAGGAAACCCAGAAGAAGTATTTCTGCTAATTTGCAGGAGGTGGGAAAGTTCTACAGTTGAAGGACTCCAAGAACCCTTGGCAGGATGTGATGTCCAACCGGCGACATTCATTCCATCTAGGGTAAATTTTGTTTTTCACACTGGGGACCAGACAGTTAAATAGGTTCACCTTGTACAAGGCTAAATCAGCTAATATATATTTTCCAAAAATGTCTATAAAAGAGGATCAGATGAATGCAGGAAAGGGTAGAGTTGAACCTTACTGGCTAGTAGCTAGCTTGATTTAAATAATGTTTTCCAAGCATTAGAACATCAGGAGAGCTTTAATGGTGAATCAGGCTAAGGGTTCACTGAATGAACATTTGGTATCACAGTGTGGTCAACCAGGAGCAGGTGTGAAACTCACAAATGTCAGCAGGCCACTTCATTGTTAGCCTTTATCCATTGGTATTCAAGGAAGGCTATTTATGATTGTGGAAATTATCAAAATTAGTAATAGTCCTTCTTCAAGTGTTGCACCCACCTAGATAACCCTCTCAATGGGAGGTTCTCAGACCTTCTGACGGCCTCAAATCCATGATTTGTGTATACATGTTTTTATTCATGTTGGACGAAATGTCCATCTGGGTTCAGTTCCAAGCGGGGAGAAAGACACTGGAAACATGGAGGCTGTTTGGAAAGATGGTTTAATGGGGGACAGGATCACATGCGTTGGAGCTCTTGGGTGAAGAAAAAGGGAAGAGATGCTAAGAGTCCCTGCGTTTTATACCCCCTCTGGTTTTCAACTTCCTGGGGCGCTGGAAGAGTATCCTAATTGGTTGCTGTCAGAGGTCATAGGTAGCTTTTTAGGTTGTCTGAGTGCTAAGTTTGGTTGAAACTTGGTGGGTGGTGTAATGAAGGGCAATTCAATGGCTCTGCTTGAAGGAGGTAGATCTTTGTTATGTAGAATAGACTGGCCCAGGCCTTAATGGCCCATTAACAAAGGCTGGGGTGCTGGGGTTCTGCCTCTCTGGGTTTCTTAGGGGAAATATTCTGCCTTTTTAAATATATCCTAAAATATTTCATTTTTCTAGGAGAGGGGTGGGTTTTAACTTCCAACACTTATAAACTTCTCCGATCTCTCCCGAACCACTTTAGTTCACAACTAGGAATATTCTGGTGATAAGCCGATATTAAAAAAAAAAACACCCTGCAATCGATATAGCCCATTCCTACCGTAAGAGGACATCTAAACACAATTACATCACTCTCCAACAGCGATGCCATGCAAGGATCACAAGAGTGCAGACCTGGCTGTTTTAAGAGGACCAGCTGGGTTCTGATCTGATTAAACGAGAGCTACGAACAGTCATCCAATCTGCCTGCCATTTTCATTAAAATGTATTGTAGAGGAGACAGATGTCTCTGTAATAAGAACAGTCCTGAAATATGTAATCACCCAGTTCCAATTTTCCCGTTTCTCAAGGGCCAGTATGCTCGGGGAGAAGATATATTGCAGCTCTTGCTCTCCCCAGAGGACCTCAAGGTAGGACGTTAATTTGCATCAATGTCAACACTCTTTGCTTGTTCAAGGCTGTGAAGCTAACAAAAGGAGTAAGCTTGGTCCCACAACTTTTGAGGCTTAGATGTAATAACTATGCTCTCCTCCCCCATCTTCTGACTGACCCACTCCTTCCTGGAAGCTGCTTTAGTTCCTAATAATTTCCAAACGGGAGTAGAAGAGTGCTCATATGTTACATAGATGTCCACAAGGAAGAGTCTATTCTTCAAAGCACCTGAGGGGCAGGACAAAAAGCGATGAACGAAAACTGATGAAGGAGAGATCCAACTTAGAAACAAGGAGAAATTTCATGACAGTGAGAACAATTAACCAGTGGAACAGCTTTCCTCCAGATGTTGTGGCAGTTCTATCACTGGAGGCTTTTAAAAAGAAACTGAACATATATTGGTCTGAAATGATATAGGGTCTCCTTATGACCAGAGGTTGGACTAGGTCCCTTCCAACTCTGTTGTTCTCTTATCTGCCTTGCTCACTGTGTGTATACAAGCAGAGATTCTCTGCTTGCATGCAGGACTTGGTTACTATCAGTCTTGGGGCTTGTTTGCTCTTGTAGCAAGTGTGTCAAAAAATGGACATACAGACTTAAAGCTATCTTCATCCCAAATGTAAAAAGCAAATAACCTGATTTTCCCTGTGCCCAGCAAAAAAATCCAGCAGAATTCTTATAAGGAACAACATTTAGCATTCTAGAATTGTCTGTATGAAATTAGTAAGCCGCTTAATCTCCTGGTGTATCACTCTGAGTGTAATTGTGCAGAAGAAAGAAAGAGATTAAAATGCAAAACACCCACTGTATTCAATTTTTTTTCCAAAAAGAAAAAGTATTAAATCCCCTTTCCAATCCTCTTTTTCTTCTGATTTTACAAGTGTTTTTTTTCACAAATTATTTTGTACACGCACGCCTGCATCTTTCACAAAGGATCTGAGCGAGACTTGTAGAGAGAATAATTTCAATTTTTCATAAATCTTCAAAATGAATACTTTAAATTCAAGGCAAAGACAAAACATTCTTACACCTTTAATTTCCACTCTGTGAAGTATAATGGAAAAAGCTGATTATTTTTAATTCCTCCCTTTAATAATGCAGCAACAGAGTGATTTAAGATTGGCGTATGATAATTACCTTTCCAATTTCCCTCCCCTTTAGCAAATGGAGTTTTAATAGAAATAGGAGCTCAGGTGCCGGAATTAATTCAAATGGGCTACTATCGGGTCACCCTCTGCATCATTTGTGCAAATTATTTATCCATAACACAGTGCACTTCACTTTTCCAAGGGATCCCCCGCTGGAAGAGTGTGGGTGTGCAACGTGTCACAAGGGAAATCACTACACTGCCAGACAGAAGAAGAACTAGCAAATCAGGAAAATGTCAACCTCACAGCCAAGATATTTACTCACGGAAAATCAAGGGAAGGATTGGTTGGATTATCCACGCCTCAACACACATATTTTTCACACCTGAGAGACATGTTGTGACTCAGAGGAATCCATGATTCTAAGCTGGGCTGTGCTGGTTAAGAATGGGGTTGGAGGACACACCGGTTATTCCCATCTTGCTTTCTTTCAACCTGATTTAATGAACAAACTAAATTTGCTAGGGTTATATACGAGTTGCCAAATCATAAACCATGGTTGATAAACCACAAAAGTTGGGCTTACATAACATGCTGAACCACAGTTGTATGATGCGTTAAGGCCGCTTTTGTTTTAGAGTGTTGTGTGCAGTTATTCTTTCTCAGCCTACCCTGTCTCACAAGGCCCTTGAGCCATCTTGGGCAATGAATCAAAAGTGGGATATAAATGCGAAAGGAAACTAAGGTTACCTAGCTTGTGGCAACCTCTAGCCAAGGTCTAATGAGAAAGTTGTGTGGTGGGTAATTTAAGGGTAGAACAGATTAACAATTCATCAGTGGAACATCTTGCCACCAGAAGTTGTGGGTGCTCCATCACTGTAGATTTTTAAGAAGAAATTGGATAACCATTTGTCTGGAATGGTATTGGATTAGAAGGTGTCCAATGTCCCTTCCAACTTTATTCTGTTATTCCTATAAGAAAATCCATGGAATGTCTTCAACCTCTCTCAAGCCCAGGCTACATTTCAGAGTTGTTGTTAAGAGGAAAAAGAATGAGAATACCTCCTCCTATATGTACGCTGCCTTGAACTCTTTCAAGATGGTTCTAATGCAGTATAGAAATGAACTGAAGGAAGTAACACTTGCTGGCAACGGGGGAGCTGTCCAATGTCCTGAAAAGGCTTCGGTGTAAGCTCAATGGAAAAGAGTAACCTCTGCTCCCAGTGACCTGTTCAGATTCGATCTTGCAACATTATCCTGGGACACGTATATTTGTGAGAAACAACGTTCATTTTTAATATTTGTGAGATATAATTTTCATTTTTGGCCCCCAAGGCGAAGAAAACTTGGGTGAAATTCTCACGGATGGAGCTTATACATCTGGATGCCTTCACCTACATCTTTGAAACGAATCACAGAATTAACCCACGTTCTGGCTTTGCAGAATATATGGCCCATAGACTAACCAACCCAGCTAGTTTTACAGAGATAGAACCAAGGCTGGCACAGATGAACCTCAGTGGAAGTACAACCACTACATCTTCAACTTGCCTATTTAAGCAAACTGCAACTGAGTTACAATGTGGTTTCTTCTCTTTCTCTGTTTCATTATACATTCTATAGGCTGACTAGCTCTGATAAAATCATGAGCAGAAGTCTCCAGGAGCTTTCACTGCCTGGAGAGCCTTCAAATTGGGAACTGGGAGCACCCCAGGGGGTTTACAAGGTCATCCACAAGAATCCTCTATGCAACAGGGAAGGAAGCTGAAGCGAAAGAATTTCAAGTCTTTGGAAAAATAAAGTAGAAAATCCAAAGTCTATGCTTAAAAAAAAAAAAAAAGCAGAATCCAGGAAGACAGGTTTCAACATATAGACCACACAGCCATTTCTCTATTTCTTTCTTTATTTAAATGGGTCCAAAGTTGTGAAATTCCTATATGGGAAACAAAACAGATGATTGGCTTTAGATCTATCAGACACCTAAAGCTGGGATGTCCACCCTGGAGAACTTCACATCTTGTGGACTTCAACTCCCAGAATGAGGGAGAGATTTCCTCCAAGTCACTGCAAAAGTAATCTGGCTTGGTCAAGGTGTTTTTTCTGTGGCCTATGTCTAGAGCAGGGGTGTCCAGCCTGGGCAACTTTAAGCCTTGTGGACTTCAACTCCCAGAATTCCCCATCCACAATCGCTGAATGGAGAATATCTGGGAATTGAAGTCCACAGTTTTTAAAGTTGCCAAGTTGGACAACTCTAAACCTGTTGAAGCTCTTATAATGGGAAGGGAGGCAGCCTGGACCATGCATGGTTGATGTAATATCTCAAACATAAACCATGGTTATTCCCTGGGGTGGCCTTCTTTGACTTCTCTCATTGCACCTGCTGCTTATTTCTTTTCATTCTGCCTCTGTAAAGCAATTGGGGACTAATTTTTTTTAATCAGCATTAAATGCAAGAAGCCCAGCTCCTAATTAAGTGCTGGAAATGGGGAGGGTGGGAAGAAACTTTCAACCACTCCAGATTTGATTCTCCACAAGTGCAGGCTAATGATTCCTTTTTAAATGTCAAGCCGTTTATATCCTGCTTCCTTTTCTAAATCATTTCCATGGTGCAGGCTTTGGGCAACGCCCAAAGGACTAGCCGATTTACCATTGAATGTTGCTTTCCTAACATC
Source organism: Notechis scutatus (assembly GCF_049901735.1). Taxonomy (NCBI): domain Eukaryota; kingdom Metazoa; phylum Chordata; class Lepidosauria; order Squamata; family Elapidae; genus Notechis; species Notechis scutatus. The sequence continues at coordinate 25,268,463 of NC_142015.1, read as the reverse complement.
CAAGTGAGGCATTGGAAGGAGAGGAGAAGCTATGATTCTTATTACTGCTTTATTTGTATCCTGCCTTTATTATTTTTTTACAAATAACTCAAGGCAATGTACATATACAACACATCTACCTCCTCCTATTTTCCCCAGAACAACAACCCTGTGGGTTGGACTGAGAATGACTGGCTCAAAGTCAGCCAGCTGGCTTTTGTGCCTAAGGTGGGACTAGAACTCCCAGTCTCCTGGGGACTGACTGAAAGACACCCAGCCAGCTTTCATGGCTAAGACATGACTAGAACTCTCCATCTCCTAGTGATTGTCCCAAAGTCACCCAGTTGGCTTTCATGTCTAAGGTGGGACTAGAACTCCCCATCTGCTAGTGATTGGCCCAAAGTCATTGAGTTGGCTTTCATGCCTAAGGCAAGACTAGAACTCCTTGCCTCCTGGTGACTGGCCGAAAGTCACCCAGTGGGCTTTCATGGCTAGGGCAGGACTTAGGGTTAGGCTCCTAAATGAAAAGAACTGGGTCAGCCCTATTTTTGAGAGGCAAGGAATGGCAACTTCTGTTCATTGTTCATACAAAAATCAGTTAAGAGCCTAGCCTTTTCCTCTGTGTTATGTGTGAGTATGTTTATACATGTGTGCCCACTGTGGCACTGTGGGGATTTCTTAAGAATCCAGTCCATGCATATTCTTATGCAACTCACTGTCAACCCTGAAGCTGCCCTGACCATTTTGCCGTTTTGAAGCGTCTGTGTTGCCACACTGGAGCTGAGGGATAGGGAGGTGGGAACAGAGATAGCTGGGGTTTGTAGCCAAAACAAAATACTTTCTCCTGGGAACCAAGGACATCCTCACAGGTGGTCAAAGAAGGGAGGAGTGACATCACCAGGCAACTGGATGGCACCTTGTTTGGACCATGTGACTGATTGTTTGGGGAAAGGGAAATTTTTTTACTTTTAATTAGGCGAAAACTGTGGGAATCTTCAGAGTTGGTTTTCACCAGAACTGTGCCAATATGATACATCCAATAAAACTATTTTTTGAGGAATCTACCTGCTTCGGAGGTTTTTTTTTTTTTTTTGCTACCGGTGTATTACTTGGAACCCTGACACTCACTGCATTACCAAAGAGGCAATCATATTTCCCTCCAATCTAACATCCCTGGAAGCGATAGTATGTTATCATGTCCTAATGCTCCAGAGGTTGTGCACAAATGCTCCAAGCAACTTCTTGCTGCTTCTTAACGGCAACCCTGGGGCCACCTCCGAGTACTAAAGATTTATTTTAGATCCATACACGAATGTGAAAATGGGAGAGAATGGATTTGCACACATGAGAAAACAAAAGAAATTGGATTTAAGCTACCAGAGAATTCTTCTTCCCCCCCACCTCCCTACAAAAAATAACTCTATGGGGATATAGAGAGACAATTATCCCCTGGTAGGCTAAAGTGGTACAGCCAAACAAGAAAAATATCATTTAATGGATGCTGTTCTACCTTTTTCCAAATTAAACTCTGCAGGGTTAGGCTGGCTTGAAGTGCCAAACACTGGGTATTTCATCAATGAATGGACAAAGTGGAGTTGATTGAAATGAACTCTAGCAGGATGCAAAAAGGAAGAGAAAAGGCAGTGCCATGTCAGGCTAGTTTTCATGAAGACACGAAGCTGCATTTGGATTATAACACTTCAAATGCAGGTGTAATTCTATTCGGCTGAAGGCTTTCAGTAGTAAAATAAGCTCTCCAGCTATAATGTTTAATATGGAGGCGGGTGGGAATGGTAGCTTTGTGTAGGAAGGCTGAGTTAATGTCATGATACCGTGTAAAATTGCAAGTTGCAGCAGCTTAGGTGCTCTCTGAGCTTGGTTGTTTTTTTGTAGACTTTTCATTACCTAGCTAGGTAACATCATCAGTGCTAGAAGGGATTGGGGTTTGGTCTCTGTTTATGTACTAGTGACTTGCCCTGGTAATGTTACCTAGTTCGATTAATGAAACATCTGCAAGAAAACAACTAAGGTCAGAGAGCACCAGGGTCTACACAGTTGTCTTCCTCCTCCTCCTCCTCCTCCTCCTCCTCCTCCTCCTCCTCCTCCTCCTCCTCCTCCTCCTCCTCCTCCTCCTCCTCCTCCTCCTCCTCCCCTCCTCTCCAGCCTACTCCCTTCTAGTATTGATGATGTTACCTACTTGAGTAATGAAACATCTACAAGAAAGCAACCAGCTCAGAAAGCACCAAGGACCCCACAATTCTACCCCGAACTACAATGATTCTCTTCTATTGGTTCAATTATGAAACCATGCAATGTTGTTCTCCATGAGGTCGAGCACTTTAACTTTAGAACAGCATTCTTCAAACTTGGTAGCTTTAAGATGAGTGGACTTCAATTCCCGGAATTCTCCAGCCAACACTAACTTCATTGCCCAGAAGGAATCTAAATTGGCATCACAAAATGGTGGACATGGGTTAACCAGGAAAGATCAGTAGCTATGGGTGAGTCTTCTGCAAGAATGAGACCATCTGCAGTTGGACTTGGTGTAGAGTTGGTATTCAGCAGGTTCTGACCAGTTCTGGAGAACCGGTAGCAGAAGTTTGGAGTAGTTTGGAGAACCAGCAAATCCCACCTCTGACTGGCCCCGCCCCCATTCCTTCTCTGCCTCCCATCGAGTCCCAGCTGATTGGCTGGGTCTCCTTTGGTTGTCCTGCACAGGAGAACGGAGCTGGAAAGCAGGCTAGTGGAGTGGGGAGGGAATGGGATTTTGCAGTCACCTTCCCCTGCCATGCCCACCAAGCCATGCCACATCCACCAAGCCATGCTACTGTTGTAATGATGAGGCAGTCGAGTTGTTTGATCATGAACAACTGAATCATGGTGATCTTTATTGGAGTCCAGTCTTGCATTTATACACATTTTTAGTTATCCTCCATCACTGGTTAACTTTGGTTACTGCTTAATTTTCATTACTGTTTAGCACAGTAATCCATACAATTAATTATCTCTAGTTAAAGTCTAACATATGTTTACTTCCTCTCTCTAATCCTCCTTTAGATTAGTGACTTTGTTTGCCTGAGTTGTATTTGCTTGGAAACATTCTTTATCTGAGGTTTGCCATCCGAGATTGGAACATTCCTGCAATTACAACTCTACAGCTACCAAACCGGTAGTAACATTTTTTGAATCCCACCACTGACTTGATGGTCATCTACCTGAACCAACAGAAGCTGCTCTCATCTTTTCCCCAGAAAAAACACAGCCCTGTCTCTTCTTTCAGCCTAGAATATTTAATTTGCCTTCAGTGGCTCAGAAGTAAAGACAGTTGGGCAGACAGAAACTCTCCTTATCGTAAGTGACAGGAGCTGAACCCCGTGTCCCACCTGCTAATATTTCCGTAGCTGCATAGCCAGTTAAGGTCAGATATTATACACCATTTCCTAGCGAGCTCAAGCAAATGATTCCATTGGCCAAGTCATCATCTCCCTCTGTAAACACAAATGCAGCTTCCTGACTTGGCCAATGAACCGGTAAGCCATCAAATCATGGTTCGGAGAAGCCAATGTTTCTCTTGGGTGGTTGCGAGTGTAGCACGTATGCTCACCCGAATGGGATTGATGAGCTTCAAGATACGAGAGCGGCAAGGATTTGCACAACAGATTTTGTCTAGCTTGTGAAAGAGGGATCTGGTTCCCGTTTTTAAAAACCCAGCTATAACCCCCATTTAAGTTGTCAAGGCCATCAAAAAATGCATTGCAATTAAGAAAAACAAAAGAGCCTCTCACCAGAGGCCCCATTGTTTGTTTTTAAATGTTTTTGACAGTGTCAGGTTTATTTCACGGTGTAAGGATTTGGGGATTTCTTGCAAGAAAGTCAGCTTGTTTATATGATTCCCACCCAACTATACTCTCCTTCTTGGAAGAAACCCTGGCAATCATTATAATTATTAATTAAATTTATATGTTTCTCCTCTCACTGATAGGACCACCCTGGATTACTCCATGAATCCCTTCCTTCCCTCCTTCCTTCCCTCTCTCCTTTCTTCCTTCCTTCCTTCTGACCCCCATAGCGGTTGAGGTGGGACCAGGGGGTGTTACTCGGAACCCTGACACCTTCTCTCCCTCCCTCCCTGCCATCTCCATCTCCATTTTCCCTTCCTTCCTTCTTTCCTTCCTTCCTTCCCTCGCTCCTCCCTCCTTCCTTCTCCATTTTCCTTTCCCTCCCTCCCTCCCTTCCTCCTTCCTTCTCCATTTTCTTTCCCTCCCTCCCTCCTTCTCAATTTTCCTTTCCTCCCCTCCCTTCCTCCTTCCTTCTCCATTTTCCTTTCCTTCCTTCCCTCCCTCCCTCCCTTCCTCCTTCCTTCCTTCTCCATTTTCCTTTCCCTCCCTCCCTCCCTTCCTCCTTCCTTCCTTCTCCATTTTCCTTTCCCTCCCTCCCTCCCTCCTTCTCAACTTTCCTTTCCTCCATCCCTCCCTTCCTCCTTCCTTCTCCATTTTCTTTCCCTCCCTCCCTCCTTCTCAATTTTCCTTTCCCTCCCTCTCCCTTCCTCCTTCCTTCCCATTTTCCTTTCCTTCCTTCCCTCCCTCCCTCCCTTCCTCCTTCCTTCCTTCTCCATTTTCCTTTCCCTCCCTCCCTCCCTCCTTCCTTCTCAATTTTCCTTTCCCCCTCCCTCCCTCCCTCCCTCCCTCCCTCCCTCCCTCCTTCCTTCCTTCTCCATTTTCCTTTCATTTCCTTCCTCCCTCCCTCCTTCTCAATTTCCTTTCCCTCCTCCTCCCCTCCTTCCTTCTCCATTTTCCTTTCCTCCCACCCTCCCTCCCTCCCTCCCTCCTTCCTTCTCCATTTTCCTTTCCCTCCCTCCCTCCCTTCCTATCTGAATCCCCAAAGGGAACACTCAAGAGGGCTCACCACAATTCTGGAACGAGACACCATCTCAATCCAGACACTGGACCTATCTGATCCAAGGCAGCATCTCAAACCTGGGTAAGGGGCTGACTCAGCCTGTATCCCTTCCCTCAAATACACTGACTGCTCCCTTTCCCCAGAAAGGGTCTTCTATGCACATGAAGGGCATGCACCACCCCCCTGCAACTTTTAGCATCTCGATCAAAGTAGCACAGTTGCTCTAATCCAGCATTTCAAAGAGAAGCTTCCCTTTGATTTGACACCTTACTTTGAAGCCCTTTTTTGACTGGAGCTGCTTTAGTTGGAAGGAGAGCTCCAAACTTGGCACCACTCTATTAGAACCAATTCAACCACAGAAAGGCTGAATCCTCACAGACCAAAAGCACGAGCCCGAGAAACAAGAGGAACCCGGTTTATCAAGAAGCCACAAAGGGCTAAACCTCAGAAGTAGAGGGAGAAAGAAGGAGTTGGATTCTGCCTCTGAGTCCCAAAAACACACCCCTACCCTAAACCCAAATTCTAAGAGTTTCCTGGCACCCACATTCTGGAGCCACAAGAGATAAAGCTGTCATTTATAGAAGGTTTCAGATTAAACTATCAGCGTCTCGGCTTAAAACAAACAAACAAACAAACCCAGATGGAAGAGTTGTCTGAATTCTTGAACAGCTTCTGGCATCCACAGTAGATAATATTGTCTAGTGTAACACTCGACAAATAAATTTAATAAATAAATACCAATAGAAGAGAATGTTTGCAGTTCTCAGTTGAACTGTGGGGTCCTTGGTGCTCTCTGGGCTTAGTTGTTTTTTGGCAGATGTTTCACTACCCAACTAGGTAACATCATCCGTGCTTGAAGGGAGGTGGGGTTTGTGGAGTGGAGAAGAAGGAGGACTGTGGAGATCCTGGTGCTCTCTGAGTTGGGTTGTTTTCTTGCAGATGTTTCATTATCCAACTAAGTAATATCATCAATGCTAGAAGGGAGTGGGGTAAACAAAGAGCAAATCTCACTCTCTTCTAGCACTGATGATGTTATCCAGTTGGATAATAAAATGTCTGCAAAAATACAACCAAGCTCAGAAAGCACCAAGGACCCAAATAAATAAATATTGGTGTTGAAGGAACGCTGCTGCCTTCCTCTGATTCTATAATGCTCTCACTCCCTCCAACCATTGTCAGATGATTCATAAGTAGAACAATCCCTTCTTTCTTTCCTTCCTTCCTTCCTTCCTTCCTTCCTTCCTTCCTTCCTTCCTTCCTTCCTTCCTTCCTTCCTTCCTTCCTTCCTTCCTTCCTTCCTTCCTTCCTTCCTTCTCTGGTGGCACAGTGGTTAGAATGCAGTAGTGCAGCTAATTCTGCTGACTGCCAGCTGTCTTCAATTTGGCAGTTTGAATCCCACCAGGCTGAAGGTTGAGTCAGCCTTCAGTCCTTCCAAGGTGGATAAAATGAGGACCCAGATTGTTGGGGACTCTGTAAACTGCTTAGAGAGGGCTGTAAAGCACTGTGAAGTGGCATATAAGTCTAAATGCTATTGTTATCTAAGCTGTGGTGGCGAAGTGGTTAGAATGCATTATTGCAGGCTAATTCTGCCAACTGCCATCAGTTTGATCCTGACTCACTCTAGGTTGACTCAGCCTTCCATCCTTCCAAGATCAATAAAATAAGGACCCAGATTGTTGGGGACAATAGGCTGATTCTGTAAACCGCTCAGAGAGGGCTGTAGAGCACTGTGAAGCAGTATATAAGTCTAAGGGCTATTGCTATTTTCCTTCCTTCCTTCCTTCCTTCCTTCCTTCCTTCCTTCCTTCCTTCCTTCCTTCCTTCCTTCCTTCCTTCCTTCCTTCCTTCCTTCCTTCCTTCCTTCCTGTTAAAATGCAGTATTGCAGGCTAATTCTGCCAATTGCCAGCAGTTCAAGTCTTACTGGCTCAAGGTTGACTCAAGGTCTCCCATCCTTCTGAGATCTGTAAAATGAGGACACAGACTGTTGGGGGAAATATGCTGACTCTGTCAGTGAAAAAGAGGGGAAAAAATGCAACCCCAGAGACTATGCTGCTGGCTGGGAATTATGGGAGTTGCTGTATGAACTCCTCTTGAAAACTTCCACTAGCGAAGAATTTAATAAACAAATAAACTGTCTTTGGAGAGGTAGCAAAAACATGAAGAATAAAAATGTGAGATGTACGGGAACTGTAGTTTAATGCAGTTTCTGCCTTGAAAATAGCCAACGATTTCCGAATATATATATATATTACTGCTTCCACAAATGCTGAAATAAATTTCTGGTTTTGGACTGCCTTTGCAAGCTGCTTGAGAATATCTTTTGAAAACATCTTGGCTGCTGTGCTCTAGTATGGTGCTAAAAGAGCTAAAGGTTCAGCTGGCATGAGGGTTTGAGTTACTTTTCCCACCTGTTACGTTGTGTTAGCTAAGAAGACAAACTTCCTACCTAGTGGTAAATATTTAATCATTCTGCAAACAAACAATCCCAAAAGCAAATGCTACTGACCAACTACCCACAAGCATGGAAACCAGCCTTCCAAAATGCTTTGATTCACAATTTGTCCACAACCACCTGGAAAAATACCAACACATCAATGAACAAAAAACCACATGCCTCAGCTCCATTGGACACACACCTTAGAACGCACAATCCACAGGAATGCCAACAAAATCCCCCCCCAAAATGCAAGTCATTAGAAGAGAAACTCAATATCGTCATCCCAAAACACAAGATGACAACCCAAGACCCCTATCAAATGACAAAAAGACCATCCTCACACACAGCCTCAATTTCAACCACCAAGACTCCGACCCCGTTGAATTCCTAGCCAATATTAAGTCATCTCTGCTTTAAGAAGGGGTGGAGGGAACTGGAGCCCTGGCTGTTGGCAGCAACCATCCTGGAACACAGTGCACAATTTTGTGACTTTCTGATGGTTAAGACAAAACCTTGTGGGGTTTTTTTTTTTTGTTCTTGTGTAGCATCTAGGCTTTTCCCCATTATTCACCTCATTTTTTTTTCCTTGCCAAGCCTCCATAGACACAAAATATATTCCACATCCATTTTTCCCCCATTTACATTTATATTGAATAATTTAAAACTCCCTATTTCCATAAATCATTGCCTCCAAGGAAAGACAACTGCCCACTTGTAGCAAAGCACACCTTCCAAGCAGAAGAGCTAATGATGCAGAAGGCAGTTTGCAAGTTGTCTTTTTGACTTGGGCTCGGGAGGGTGAGAGAGAAGGACTCAGTGAGGAGATTGACAAAGGCTCACAAGGGTTGTGTGGGAGGAGAAGCATCTCAATCATTCTGGAGGACTGAAGGGTAAATCCCCATGATTTCCAGGAGATGATCATTGTATCCACCAGGAGATGATCATTGTAGGTCCAGGAGGTGATCATTGTAAGTTCAGAAGATTGATCACCACACCTCACAATACACTAGATATTTGCAAACTGATTGGACAGCAGTTCTGCTAATCTTGCATCTGGGATGAGCTACAGACTTGGGAAAAAGACAATTTGAGAATTAGGAAATGAAAAAAAATATCTTCCTTGATAGAAATAACCACTATGTCAAGACTGCCATCATGCACTTGAGCTTGGCATTCACTAGCTGCCAATCTGCCATAAACTATGGGGGCTAGGAGTTGGTCAGGAGGAGGGAAGGCTAAATGTCCATCGTAATTTCCGAAGAGACTGTCTCAAAGTCAAAATGCTGGGAATGGAATATAACGGCTCATCAACCAGCCTGCCACTGAAGAGACAGTTACCAACATAATTTATACAAAATAATTGGATAATAAGAGACTAGCAAGAGGGAGGAACTGGTCAGGGAAAGTTAACTGGGAAAGTTTGGCACGTGAACATCAGTTCTGGTTTTGCTGTATTGTAATTCATTTGACTTTTAAAAGAAAACCTTTCATACCACATGGAGTCGAGGGTCTTTCTTGCTTAAGGAACCAAGCTGAGCAGGACTGACACACTCTTTCGCCTCTTGATAAGTATGCATAGGAAGGGGGAACTATTGAAGTGTTTCTAACTCTTTCCAGCGCTTTCAATTCTTGCCATCGTTTTGCTCAAAGAAAATATTAAAAATTGAATAGATAGATAATCAGCTTTTAATCATAGTGCATCAATTGATGTGTTTCAATCGGCTGCTTGAATCTGATGATGGTTTAGAGCTTCACCCATGGATTGGCCAAGGTACAAATTGAAACTCAAGTTGTTAGCTTTGGATCAACTAATGAGGTTGAGAAGGAGGGAAATTGGGTGGAAGGAATGCTTCCCATTTGAATTCAGAAAAACACAATGCCTTGCATGCCAACCATTCTCAATTTATTTCCTATTAATCATAGGTCTGGGTTGAAAAATAATAAATGCCTCTGATGTAAAGGGGGCAGGTTGCTATGGGATATATACACACTGGGCCCATGACCTTGGTTGTGAAAAAATAAAAATGGGAATTCATATTCAAGGAAATAATAGGAACGGTAGGCATTTTATTCCTGGTTTCATCCACATCTTGCCTCCTGATTAGTACCAGGTCAGCAAAAAATTATTAACCCCCGTGCTTGCAAATAATTCCCCTTCCTTTTAGCCCCAGCGCTTACAGGGCCATCCCCCAACAGCCCCCATCCCCCCTGCCCCCTTCAATTCATAATGCCTGGTTCAAGCTGAAAGGTTAATTATAACTGTAATATTAGCATTTGTTTTACCCCTGGCAGAACCTGCCAAGAAGTACATTTAGCTGGCCGAGGAAACGCCGATGATTACCAGCTCCGCCTTGCAAATTTTTTTTGTGTGTATTAATGAAATACTATAGAGTAGCTCAACTGGATTTGGGCAATTTTCTTGTTCTTCCTCCCTGCATGTAGAGGTGAACGCGGGAAACTTTTGAAACAAAGTAGAAGCCAACTTGCCTTGACACATCAAAGTACACAAAATCACAAGGAAAGTGTCGGATGTTTTTTAAAATAATAATAATAATAAAGCTTTTCCTGCTTTGACGATTGATTGCTTCCCATCATCTCTTCCTGAGAAATCCTGCCCTTAAAAAAGACCACTTTTAGAACTAGGTTTAAGTCATGTGGGCATTGATATCTCTAGTTCCTTCTGTCAACACACAGTAATTGCTGGCCACCTCAGCTTGAAGTAGACTATTGTCTGGGCTACTGTGATATGCTGTATACATGGGGCTGCCCTTGAAGAGTATCTGGAAACTTCAGTTGTTTCAGAATCAGCTGTGTGTGAATTGGACAGCCATATAAATTGATGTGATAAATAAAATAAAATAGAAATCAATAAATTTCCAGGAAGGATTAAGAACCAAAATACATCCACAGCATATCTTCTCCCTTCCATCCAGTGGTGAGACACTTGACTCATTATCAGTTTAGTTTAACCTTGGCAACTTTTTCAGATGTGTGGACTTCAACTCCCCATGCTGGCTGGGGAATTCTGGGAGTTGAAATCCACATATCTGAAAGTTACAGTGACTGGGAAACAGTAATTTACAGGAATTTAGGTTAAAGTGTCCTTAGGAAGTTTTTAGCTCATCCTGTTGAGAAGATACACATATTTGTATTGATCTAGGACTTCTACTTATTGGAATAATACCGGTAACGATTTCTGGAATGAAGGCAGTTAGGATACAGTCTAGGGAGTCTAGAGGTTTTTTAGGCAAGACAAAAATGTATGATGTTCCACTGCAATGTGCAACTGCAGGAAAGTGTACAGCATGCTCTCTAAGCCGTATACTCTGCTAAAACAGCAGGGGTAGTGAATGGCCTAGTTTTGAACCTACTCATAGACTGCAGAGGCAAGACTTTTGCCGTTGGTTACAAGATATTAATGATTCACTGCCTCGAGAAGATCTATAATGATTCAAAATATGGAGAACAAAGGAAAAGAGAATGCCTTCTTAGCTGCTAGCACAAAATGACTCAAGCTGCAGTTTGCTTATCCATAAATTTTCAAGTACTTCACAACTAACTGGGTTCTCACTCTTTATCCTAAATGGAAACTCGGGGATTATCAAACACAATGGATGACTTCTTCCATGCATTAAGCCCAATTATCTGCAAATTAAGCTGTGGCTTCTTCTATCAAAATGATGGCACCTACTTCTGGTGTTGCTAGAAGCCACAATAACTTGAACTGCAGGTTTCAGGAATCATGAGGCATCCTAGACTCCACCAATGTTTATTCCCCCCCACCACCACCAAACTTAACTGACTGGTTTAAGAATCATCTTCATGTCCCTGGATTCAACCCTGTAGCAATAATGTACATCTCGTGAAGACTTGCAGACAAAGCCCTGAGATTAATTCTCCAGCACCTACAGTTAGAAGGGACCCACAATGGAACTGAGGATATTCCACCGGTCACCCTAGAGTAGAGATTTCCAATGTTGGGAACTTTAAGATTTGTGGACTTCAACTCCCAGAATTCCTCAGCCAATATAAGGAATTCTGGGAGTTGAAGTCTACAAGTCTTATAGTTACCAAGGTGGGAAACCACTAGTTACCAGATAGAACATATTTAGTATTTAGTGTTTATTTGATTTGTCAATCACTTACAAGATACAGGTATAAGAATAAACATAGTTTTGAATACATGAGATAGATACTTATAAGAAAAATAAAAAGAAACAATAGGACAGGGATGGTAGGCACGATTGGTGCACTTATGTATTGTTATGATTGAAGCTGAAGTATTCATTTGCAGGTAGGACATTGCAATGTATATATTGACCCTATAGATTTACTCCTTGTGAGGTAGATGCATAGATTTTGGACCTCTGATCTCTCTGTTTAATCTAGGATGATGGTAGAAAGTCCACATGAAATATCTACGAGTTCCTTCTTAATCATCTAGCAAAATTCCAAATGATACCATTGCTTGTCAACCATAAAGCTCAGATCTTTACCTTGATTTTAGGAAAGACACATTTAATATCAAAGCAAGGTTGTAGCCAATTCTTCCAGGCTTTGCAGGATTGGATGAACCGAGAAACACCTGTACCTGATGACATTTTTCTGAATCATGATACATTGGATCTTTCTCTTTGTGTGCCACACTTAAGCCTTCACATCAAAGGGTGAGAAAATGGTGATCTTGTTTAACACCATGAAACTCATTAGGGAGTTTCTGTTTCAGAATTTCAGGTGATTATTCATTTTCTCCAAGCTGCAGATAGCTTCCGAAAAACCATGTGTTTTTTCTCAGTGTTAATAAAAGCCTAAATGATTCTTCATTAAGAAGCCCATTAAGAACCCTGCTGTTCCTTCGAAGCTCATTAGAGAGGCATTCTTGCCACTAAATTATCACATTTAAGTTTCATAGAAGCCTGAACAAACTTGCCCCTGTTATGATTAATTCACAATAGATTTTTCTAAGATATTTTTTTCTCTTAGGGTTGATTTTGCTCGTGTGATACGTTCCATCCCAACCCTTGCCCGTTATTTCTGAAAGGTTTCCCATCTAGTGTAAAATCTAGTGTAAAATCTCCAAATCTCTTCTTCCGGAGATGACAACAAACACTTTTTTTAGAAAACATTCCATTCTGTTTAAGGTTTGTCCTTTGGAAAGATTATGTACTGGAGACAATTTCCCTGTTTGAAACAAAGTCGGAGAGAAGTGGCTAAAACCACTTCCTCTGAGCAGCATTAAATCAACAAAATATTGACTTCCTATGAACCAACAGCAATAGATCTGGATATGATCTGCAGAACATGTTTGCCTCTCCCATTTTTTGGTAGATTGTTTAATGATCGATAACTGTAGCTCTAGACATTCAGCATCCTCTTTATCAATGGATGATATCTGTTATGACCTATAGTCCAAAGGAATGAATTTTCTCCACTGCTGAGAAATTAAACACTTGCTGTTTTCCCTGAGTGTGCAGGCAGTAGCCTCCAATCAATTCTGTGTCTTCCACTGACCTTTTCCAGATTAGTTCAGGGATGACTTTTGCTGATTGAATATGCTGTTTCTACAAGAGGCTGGGGTTGACTTGTCCAGCTTTGAATAGTGGCCTCTCCGATACACATTTCTGCTTTTTGATTTGGAGGCCTGAACAGCAATAGATTTCTGGCAATCTTGGTGCCACTCATAAAAATACAAAAGCTCGCTGTTGTTATGGAGCATGGATGTGCTGTCCCGCAATAGTTCTTGTCATATGCAAATGATGAGCAGTATCCAGATATATTCTGAATCCAGCTCTCCTTCCTGTGGCTTTCCACCTACAGGCACACCATCTCAACCCCTGAGAATAACCTTCAGAGAATCTGAAGGAAGGACTTTAAGGAGGAGAAATCAACTACTTTCCTAGACGCTGAAGAATGTGCTATTATGAGTCCTGAATTCTACACACCAAATCTCTTGAATGGGATACAAATATATGGAGTCACCAAAACGTATACCTTGGAGAAGAACAATTGCACCCCCAAGTTTCCCAGAAATCACAAAGTATCACACATCTGTGAAGGTGAGAATAGCACACAAGTGAAGTCCAGTTGGTGCCAGCCTTAGGAGCGCTGAGCAAGAAAGGGCAGGACTAGAGCTACACGAGAGGAGCCAAATAGAGAGAAAACCCACAACACACCATCTGTTCATCAGACGAATAACACGAACTCCACTTGTTTCTCCAACAATGGGCATTAGCATGATAAGAAGAGGAGTTAGGACAATCCAGGATGAGTCCCATCCTCTGGGACCTCAGAAGGAAGCCTGAAGAAAGTTCATACATCTCATCACCCCCCAAAATAAAGACAGGAGTTTGAATATAATCACAATAGCAGTGTTTGCATATGAATGATCCAGCTGCCCTTTCCCCACTGAATAGCTTGTGTGTGAATAATTGACCAAACAGAATGGACACTCTTTTGTCTGGCCACCAAGAAGATTGTCACCTCCTGCCTTTTAAACGTTGGTTTTGTCCAACACATTCAGAAGGAAGTGTATACACTTGTCTTGGGGAAAAAGTCTAGGTTGCTCTGTTAAGTTGTTGGGTCCTAGCTGGCACTTAAAGCATTTTGTCCCCCTTCTTCTAAGTCTTAATATGTTCTCCACTTGTCCTTAACTTACACTCTTATTTATCAGTTGCACTGATGTCCCACTGCCTTAAGAGTTAATGATAGTTAGATGGAACTTCTCCTCAATATGTCTCTACAACAGCAGGGATTTAATTCAAAATAGACATGAACAGGACTGCATTGGGCACAATTTCCTGATTCCCCCTGGCTTGTTCTGCTCTGCTCAACACCTTCCTCTGATGGCTAATCTATGACCTATTCTGGGTCAATACTTCCAGAGGGACTGATTGAACCATAAAAGTGTGAAATAGGAATAAGAAAGACCTACCTTATAGATTCTCCTGTGTAGCCTGGCAAAGACCCCTCCCATTTTATACTTAGAATCACCCTGGAGAAAATGAGTTCATTAGCATGCACCTCCTAGTATGTCCCCATCTTTCAGGATCTTGGATTTGGGCTGATCAAATAACCCTCTGAGATATTGGTATTGGTAAACAAGGAGACCTGCAGGAAACCTATGTGGGTAATTTACATTTCTATCTGTCCAAAGTGTCTGCCTTGGTTAAGCGGAACTCTGAGAATCAAAGATGGGAATACATCCTAAATCCATCTCATTGCAGGATCCAAACTGGGTCAATCAGTGGGACCAGGGGTTTTCTGCATTTTGGACTCATGCTGGAGCCCATCCTCAAGGAACTTCTCTCCAGTAGCGCATGTGCTTTGGGCTGTTCTGTATGTGGTATTTATATGGTGCCTTTTGTGTGTGGCTTTTTAGATGTTGATTGGTGTGTGTTGATTGGCTGATATTCCCTTGTGCTGCCAAGCCCTCACCTCCTAAGTACTTGATAAGCTGGTGGTAGATCAACACTCCTGTTGACTGACAAGGGGCTCGTTTTCCAGGCTTCAGTCACTTCCCTGGCTATTTTTGTGCCTGCTCGTCCAACAATCTTAGTAGCTGCAAAACTTGAATGTATATCCTTGTTTATTGGAACCAGCGGTGGTATACAGCCAGTTCACACCGGATCAGGTGAACCAGAAGAAAGGATTTGGCATGGGTTGCCAAACTGGTAGTAAGGTCTGGCTGGCCACGCCCCTGACCTGGTCACCCAGTCGCCGCTGGCTCGCTTGCCCCGCCCGCCTGACACTTGACCCTTTTTTCCCTCCCGACAATCAGCTGTTCATACGATCAGCTGTGCCAGGAGTCCCTTTGCCCAAGAGGCCCAAGAAGGCAAAAAATGGAGGGAGAGGCTCAGCCCCCCTCCATTTTTTCCCTTCCTGAGCCCCAGAGGAGCATTCTGGGAGCAAAAACGTCCCCCCACCGAGGCTCTTCTGAGGCCAGGAAGGTCCCAAAATGGACCTGGGGATGTGTGCTCTATGCCGCTCCAGACTCCATGCTTTTTCTTCCTGAGCCCCAGGGAAGCCTTCTGGGAGGAAAAATGCCCCCCCCCAGAGGTTCCTCTGAGGCTAGGAAGGCCCCCCAAAATGGGCGGGGGTGCCTGCAAAAAAGAAAAAAAAAAGAAAAAAGTCACATGGCCATGCCCATCTAACCACGCCCATCAAGCCACACCCACAGAACCAGTAGTAAAAAAAAATTGAATCCCACCACTGATTGCAACGTGAGGCTACCAATGAGTTCAGGCCTCCTTGTCTGACTGCTTGCTTGCATTCTGGTGGTTAGCTTTCTCCCCATCTCATTCCCATCCATCCATCCATCCATCCATCTTTCCATCCATCCATCCTAGCTGCACCAGATTGAGCAATAACCTCTGAGTGAAAGTACAGATGACCAGTTTTTGTGGGATATGAAGCTTTCTTAAGGAGAACGGAGATATGAAGGGGTCCCAAGCCAATGTTTAGAATCTCCAAACCCTTTTCTCCTTCCTTTCATAGGCCACGGAACTCCTGCCATCCTTAGCAACAGGGGAAAAAAAAAACCCAGGTACTGCTGTGTGCTGTGATTTTTCCAGAAATTATTAAAACATCATTTTGTGGTAGATGATGCGCTTGGCCTTCTGAGCAATCAATGGCCATAAATGATGTTTATGCCTTGAAGCCATATCAAGGGATGAAGTTCCCAATCAACTCTGATGGAAGCTCAGAGAAGTTGAGAGCTCTTCTCACATGATTATTTACATCCATGCTGGAGCCTGGAAGAAATTAAGGACACTTATTAGGCTGATGGGCTCCACTTCAGAACAGAGCTACACATGGTATTGATAGGAGGCTGATAGCTACCCCATCCTTCTTCCTTAGCTGGAGGTTTTTTTTGGTGGAAAGTTAAGAGGTTTGGAGAAACTGTCATCTTTAGCAGGACTAGAGCTGGCCCAGGCAACTGGAACTCGTAAGATGGTGTTGACTGATGTCTGGATCTTGTACTTCCCATATTTGGAAGAGAGACAGTCAAAGGAAAGATGCAATCCAAAGTACTAAGTGGAAAAGGCTGTGTTTTTTTCCCATTTATTTTCTGGGCAATTTTTTTCAGATAGATAGATAGATAGATAGATAGATAGATAGATAGATAGATAGATAGATAGATAGATAGATAGACAGACAGATAGATAGATAGATAGATAGATAGATAGATAGATAGATAGATAGATGATATAGATATATAGATATAGCTAGAAAACAGGGACGTACAAGATCCAGACATCAGTCAACGCCATCTTACAAGTTCCAGTTGCCTGACCCAGCTCTAGTTTATATATGAAAACTGGCCGGGTGATTTTGGGCCAATCACCAGGAGATAGTGAGTTCTAGTCCTGCCTTAGATATGAAAGCTGGCTGGGTGACTTTTGGCCAGTACTGGATGAAGTACAATATATCTATATCTATATATCTGTATCTCTATCTATCTATCTATCTATCTATCTATCTATCTATCTATCTATCTATCTTATATATATATGTACATACATACATACATACATACATACATACATGGTATTCAGCTTTGTTTGGGTATTTTCCCACGTCATTGTAGTTGTGCTTTTAAAGTTGTAGCAACGTTTCAGCAGAATCTCATCTGCCATCATCAGGCTTTTGTATTGTGTTCATCTGTGAGTCAGACTTTCACAGCCATTTCTGTTTTCAATTTGGTGCTAGCCTACTGCTGTGCCAGAATGGTTTTTTCTTCATCCTGATTGGTTGGGAGTCTTGGTCTGTGTTTATTGGTCTTGGAGTTTGCTGTGTTCTGCTTGATTGGTGTTTCTAATATCTTCTGTCTGTTTTGTAGCTTTTTTTGTCTTGATTGGCTGGCAACATTGTGTTTCCTGTATTGGAGGCTTTTAATGCAGTTTGGCTCCGAGTAAATGGACGGCTATCATTTATTAGAAAGCTAGGTTTCATCTGGGTGCCTGGTTGGGGTGTGTTTGAGTTGGAGGTATCAGGAGTGGTCTGTTTGTGCCCAGGTGTTTGGCTAGCTTGTGCTGTGGAGATTTTTTTGTTTGAGAGTACAGGTTTCCAGATAATTGACAGTCTGGTGGAGTCATCTCTTCTATTCATGATTTCAGGTCTTTTTTCAATCTCTATGGCTTATTTGATAATTCTGTAGCTGGGGTTTTCTATAGTGGCTAAGGTTTTGGTGCCATTGAAGTGCACATTCTGGCACAGCAGTAGGCTAGCACCAAATTTAAAACAGAAACAGCTGTGAAAGTCTGACCCACAGACGAACACTATACAGAAGCCTGATGATGGCAGATGAGATTCTGCTGAAACGTTGCTACAACTTTTAAAAGCACAACTATAATGACATGGGAAAATACCCGAACAAAGCTGAAGGCCATACATGTAAGTACCCGTGAAAACTTAAGAATGAATATATATATATATATATATATATATATATATATATATATATATATATATATATATATATATATATATATATATATATATTCTAAATATATCTATCACACACACACACCACTACCACCAACACCAACACCAACAATAAAAACAACAATCCTGTTTGGTGGGTTGGGCTGTGAGACAGTGACTGGTCCAAACTCACCCAGCTGGCTTTCCTGCCTAGGTGGGACTAGAATTCATCATCTCCTGATTTCTAGCCTTGTGCCTTAACCACTGGACCAGACTCCCTTGCACTAAGGATTCCCCCACCCACCCTGATTCAGTAGCTGTGAATAGACCAGGATAACTGTATACAGCTGCACTGTATTCCTGCTACCTGAAAGGACCCAGAAGAAATCTCTGTGCTGGAGAGACGATGGGTGTAGATTTCTTTCTACAGAAAATTTCTGAACCCCTACTAAAGTGTTGGTAAAAACACTCTTACTACATTCAGACTGAATAAGGAGTAAGTTGGCACCCTCAAATCATCCCCCCACCCTTCCTGCTACAAAGAGAAAAATTTTGATCCTTGGGCTAATGACAGCATTTCTCACAGTGTCTCTTATCTTGCGGCTCGGGCCAAATTGCTTTCAAATTATTTTCAAATTGTGTTGTGATATTTTTAAAAAACAATTTTTCCCAGCCTCAAAATGGAGCCAGTCAAGGTTCAAGTGTAAAAGAGTTTTAGTGGGCTGGGCTGGAAGACAAATTTAGCACAAGGGGCCACAGGAATTTGACCCAAACAAAAATTGAAAGTAAAAAATATATATATATATATGGAAGGTGATGAGCAGAAGATATAACAATTGTGTCAGATTTTGCACCTATACAGTTGCAAACGTGAGGACAGGGATGATCGCAGTGTCCACAAATGAGAAAGTAAAGTGACATTGCGGCAAAATGCAGCAATTTAAAGTTTCTTCTGTTCAAATCCTCAATGCTTTTCTGTTTTCTGCTTTAATCCATGTCCACCCTTTTCTGTACCCAATGAGCCAGCTAACTAAACTGTGGTTTGTGGCATGGGTGTATCATGTGCATGCATGACAGTGTGTCTTTAAATGCCCCTTCCCTTTTTGCCACCTTTAATAATCTTCCCCACCAAGCCTCTTGTGTAAATAATCTTACTTATGCACTAGCATGCGCTGCTTGAGCACTGGAAAGAGAAGGGATGCTTAAAATTTTATTGCTTAAAATGAATCTGAAAACACAACTCAAAATTTGTATTGGATTCAAGGAATACCTGATCACTGCATGTGAAGAAATGGCTTTGGATTGTGGTTATTATCATTATGGTTTATTGCAGAATTAGGCAGATATTTGGACTGGATTTGGCATTTTTATCCACCTATTGAGCCCTTCCCAAAGAGTTGAGCTGGGGAGATATTGATGTTTGATGGTGCTAAGGATCTTATCACAGGATGTAAGCTGTTTCCAATAAAGCTGCCTTTCGCAATTAACTGAGGGTGATTTTGTCAATGCTGATGAACTCTGCCAATGTCTGCCATGAACTCTGGGGAGGATGGATGCTTGGGGGAAAATGAAAGTAACGTCTGTATCTTCCCAAGATGCTGCCTCAAGGTCATCCGGCTGGGAGAAGAAAGCAGCTGCATACCAATCTATGCTTGAACCGACTCTTCTCAAAACATCTTGCATGAACCTGATTGGTCATGGGGTGATCAGCGACAGGAGACAGTTAAGGGAGAAAAAGGTTGAACTTGGGGATTTTGATTCTCAGTTCTGGCTATGCTTTACTGCAAATACACTTGATCTCTAACAAAACCATACTTATCTCAACAAATGAAGCCAAGGATCATTTCAAATTAGTTGTCGCAGGTCTGACAACTGATGGTGTTCAAGTAGTGCTACGGATATTGTTGGGACTGCACCAGTGGTGGGATTCAATTTTTTTTACTACCGGTTCTGTGGGCAAGGCTTGGTGGGCATGGCAGGGGAAAGATACTGTAAAATCTCCAGTCAGAGGTGGTATTTACTGGTTCTCCAAACTACTCAAAATTTCCGCTACTGGTTCTCCAGAACTGGTCAGAACTTGCTGAATGCCACCTCTGGGCTGCACCCAAGATACCTCTTCCTGTTGGTACTGTCTTTGCTTTCTTTTGTTGTAGTCATTTTATTTCTCTCTGCAGTTTTCTGTTTCTAAATTTGGTTCTGTGATTTTCTCCAGTTCTTTCTCTCCTATTACAATAGAATAGAATAACAGAGTTGGAAGGGACCTTGGAGGTCTTCTAGTCCAACCCCCTGCTTAGGCAGGAAACCCCACACCACTTCAGACAAATGGTTATCCAATCTCTTCTTTAAAACTTCCAGTGTTGGAGCATTTAAAACTTCTGGAGGCAAGTTGTTCCACTGATTAATTATTCTCACTGTCAGGAAATTTCTCCTGAGTTCTAAGTGGTATCAGGATTTCAGCAGTTACCCCAATTTAATCATGAGTCTCAAGCCACACTCCCAAAACTTCAAAGGATTTACTGGAAGTCAACATGTCGGCATGACCTGGGCGTAGCCAATTCTGAGACACGTAATTCACTGTCACCCTTGACCCTGCTTTTCCCCCTACCCCTCTGGGTGTATCATCCAACGAAACACATCCATAGCCAAGAGTCATCAATCATGCTCTCCAATTAGTTTTTTTGCTCAGCAGAAGCTTCAGTCATCTAATCAGTATTTGAAGAAAATATGAATAGAATGTACTTTCGATTCCACACTGCTGCCTGCTCTTTGAAACTCCCCCTTCTTTCTGTTGACAACTATAAAACATGTATTGAAAATGTTTTATGAGTTGATAAGTTGCTTCTCTCCTTGATTAGTTTCCACCCATTGCTTCTTGTCCTGCCTTCAGGTGCTTCCTCTTCTTTGTGGCAGCCCCTGAGATATTGGAACACTACAATCATGTCTCCCCTAGTCCTTCTTTTCATTAAACTAGACATACCCAATTGCAGCAACCATTCTTTATATGTTTTAGCATATCTCCTAATCATCTTTGTTGCTCTTCTCTGCACTCTTTCTAGAGTCTCAACATCTTTTTTATTCTGCTGTCTCCAGGTACGGCAGCATTCACTCTCCAGATTTTTGGATGTCTTATTGACAATAGTTAAGTCTGAGCTGTGATGTTGCAGGTGCTCGTTTGCTTGAATTCTAAAGTGCCAGAGCACTTTATTATTATTATTACCCATTCAGATAGTTTTTAGTGCATATTTTAAATCCTGGGACAAGTGCCTTAAAACAGCACTTCATGGCCTGTTGTTTTATTAATCTCTGGCCTTGTTCTTGCTACAGAAAGAATTTCCTCTCAAATTGTGAACAAAACGGTTTGCTGAGATTATTACTGGCAGAAAAGGGTGAATCTATTTAGCTACATACTATTTGGGAATTCATAGCTCTGTAGATTTATGCTTCTGGCTATATTTTTTTCGGTGTGAAAACTAAACAAGGATAGCTAGTTAATATATCAATGTACACCACCAGAGTTTCAGAAAGCAAGGCTGGACACGGTGGATATGTTTTGCCCCCAGTTGGTGACAGATTTTTGTTGTTGTTTGTGGTATTACTCTGAGTGATTTTGTTTTACTGGTTGCAAGTCTCATTGACAGATGCTGGACACTAAGAACTTGCAAAAATAGAATGGCATCAAATCATGGTTAGTGTAAAAATGTGTTCCCAAAATCACCCAGGATTTCAGATTTTCAAGTTGAGTTCTTCTGGTTGGGTTTGTTGATCATTCATCTGTAGCAAACCATCTGTAGCAAAAATGGACTTTAAGGTTTATTTAGGTAATCTACGTGCCCTTCAGTGCCAGAAATCTGCCTAATAAAACCTAAGCTGTAACTTTCAATGAATGGAAAACAAGCAATTACTAAAAGATGGTTGAACATTCCCATTAGCTTCCTTTAGCAGTAATTACGTTTAAAGGTAAATAAAATGACATTCCAATTTTTTTTTGTCCTAACTTACTTCTCCTTCCCATTAGTTCTGGAAATGTGGACCTTGGCACCATGCTCAAAACCAAACAGGGACTTTGGCCTGGGGAGAAAAAAAAAAACCATGTAGCTGAGATTAAACAGGAGATTAATTATTTCTTGACACTTGCATTACAACTAAATTGAGCAAAATAAAATCCACCAAAAATATGTAGGTGGGTCACTGCTGATTTTGGAAGTTAATGAACCAAATTCTGGGATTGTGTGTATATGTGTGAAGGGCTAGTCAGTAGCTGTGGAAATTTTTCCTGGCCCCTGGCCCAACTAAATCTGCCTTCCCACCATCTCTGAGAATAGGAACACAGTTTAGTTGAGTTTGTAATGAAGATCAGGCTTTCATTGAACAGATGCCTTGGATATAATGGCCTAACCTGGCAAGCGAGTGGAATAAATCAGGGTTTTACTAACCCATAAACTCATGGAAGGGAATGTAAACCAATTTTGAGTCTTGTTGAAGTGCGCCGAGGTTTCACAGTGTGGCATAAAGCTTGAGTGAGCTCTGAAATTGCTCTTGGGCCACACAATTCATCTTTCTCTCACAACAGTCAACAGGAAAGCTCTTAACCTGACCATATAGGGAACACACACACATTTCTACGCTAGACACACAAATATGTTTTCAATCCAGAAAGAGTCTTTAGTCCTTCAAGCAATGCATGCAGTCCTGTTAACATTAGTTACGATATGGGATTGTACTTTGAAAGTGCACATTAAATCCTTCTTGTTTTTAAACAAGCCCTTACTTTAAAAAGAGGTCAACTCCACATTAAAAAAAGCCAGTTCAACTTTTCATCCCATTGCAACATGGCCGAGAAATACAACAAAACTATCTTCCACATATATTCATATTATGACTATATTAGGGTTGGGCCACCAGTCTCAGAAAACCAGCTTTAAAGCTGACTGCTAGTGCTTAAATAACTGAGAGATAATTTTAATATACTTTTTTTCCTCAACGCAATTGCATTTGCTGTATTGGAAGTGTTGCATTTGTATCCATTCCGATAAATGAAATAGGAGAGCACCCTGAATCAATTTAGAGATGAATTTTAGATTGCACTCAAAGTGATCTCAAGGCTTTTAGTGACTCAGTGTTCTCCTGCTCCCATTTAAAGCCACGTCTCTTCTTTACTCGCTATTTAAGCAAGACCACAAATAAAAATGTGTATTGTGTATTAAGCCCAATACTCCAACTTCATCTCTTTAGTGGAAGAAGCAAAGGCAAGAAAATAGACCACAGCACTGATAACCCATTAACAATGGTCCTCTGGTCTAGAACAGAATTTAATCTTGGATGGTAAGAAGATCAAGTTCCATTGGTACACAGAAACTTTGAACGCTTGAAGGATAAGGCCAATTTACTAATTTTTCTGATGGGATGTGAAAAGCTGGATGGCAGCTCACAATGAGGCCACTGACCAAACTCCATTGATGATAATGTTATCCATTCAGTTGTGTCCAACCCTTGGTGATTCTCTCCAGGTCTCCTGATCTTGTACTACTTCTTTGAGTTTTTTCTATGCTCTAGCTGGTGTCAGTTTTGAAGGTGTCCACCTCTGTATTCTTTGGTGGCCTGGTTTCCTATTACCATTAAATCTTCCAAATGTGACATGGCCAAAATAAGTGATGTTTTCTCCAGTGAATTCCCCTGCACAAATGGGCAAGATAGGTGAGATACCATTACTGATCTGCAACTGTTGGTCTGTCAAATCGCCCAAGGTTTTCCAACAAAGATGCTTCAGAAGCACTTGAGCTGCAGTATCCTGCAAACAGCATTGGTGTTCCTGGAACATGCACAAGACAATGGGATTCTATCATCCAGACATGAAAACATCTTGCAGTTTGCAGCACTGAGATAGATCCTGAATCTGGAAAGGTTGTGGGTAGGATATTTCTTCCTTCCTTCCTTCCTTCCTTCCTTCCTTCCTTCCTTCCTTCCTTCCTTCCTTCCTTCCTTCCTTCCTTCCTTCCTTCCTTCCTTCCTTCCTTCCTTCCTTCCTTCCTTCTTTAGTCAAGATAAACATATAAGTATAAACAGATATAAGTATATACATAATAAATGAGTACAAATAAATGGGAACAGTAGGATAGGGACGGTAGGCATGCTGGTGCACTTATGCACACCCTGTTACGTACCTCTTAGGAATGGAGTGAGGTCCACGGTAGACAGTTTAAGGTTAAAGTTTTGGAGGTTTGAGGATGTAACTACAGAGTCAGGTAGGGCATTCCAGGTGTTGACCACTCTGTTGCCGAAGTCGTATTTTCTGCCATCGAGTTTGGAGCAGTTTACTTCAAGTTTGTATCTATTGTTTGCCCATGTGTTGTTGTGGTTGAAGCTGAAGTAGGGTGGGATGGAAGCAAAGGCAGCTTCTCTTTTATTCCTCTTGCGACTACATAAAGATTCTAAACTAATTCCCTGCTTGACTCTTCCCCCTGGATTTGCCAGTCTCTTTCTGAGAGGGACATGTCCTTTGAATGCTTGATATAATGGCAAAAATATGACTTTGAATCTTTTTTTTTTCCAAAAAAAACCCATGTAATGCTGTTGAAATTTGGCTGGCTATATTTATTGCTACAAAAGGTTATTATTATTATTATTATTTTGGAAGGAGATTTCTGAGGGTGAGCTGTGCAGGGCTTTGGAGAATCAACAGCCCACAAATCGAGTACAGGTGTAAATAAATATGAAAGCTTTTCCACAGCTTTTCAGCTTTCTTGGCTTCTGATGTTTCCAACGGCATGGAAGAAATTTCAAGACCCTGTAAAAATTTGACCCAGGGGTTTTTTTCTGATTTAAACATGCAGCGTGGTCTTTGAATACAGGTAAATCAAGGGAGGAGAAGAGAAGGGGAAGAAGAGAGATGGCCGACAGGAACCAAGCAGCAGGCTGCAGACGCATAAGCAGCACCGAGGTGCTCCCTTCTCTCGATGCACCGGTCACACATATAAATGAGCATTAATTAATACAAGGACAGATGCTTTAACAACTCGTCTTGCTTCTCATTTGTAAACTCCTGGCTCAGCAGGTGCCTGGCCTTTAACACAAGCAAGCCAGCTGCCAGGGAGGATAATTCATTATCAAAATGGCATGGGTTAAACAAATAACCCTCTTCTGCATTTTGCTTACCAGAGTGTTTCTAAGGTTTCTCTTGTTCCTTCCTATTTGTTTCTTTTCTTTTTCTTTTTCCTTTTGTGTGGAGGGAAAAACACATTCAAAGAAAATTCTGGTTCGATCCAGGCCAGGCCTTTAAAAAAAAACAAAAAAACAGGACAATGGCTTGAAACAGAAGCAAAGTTTATTCCAGACAATCGGAGCAATCAAAAGTAGCTATAAAGTTACAGTATTGGTTAGTTTTATATGAAAACCCCTTTCTTTTTGTTCCTGCCTGGAACTGAAGCCATCCTCTAGGACGGTGATGGTGAACCTTTTTGTTATTGTGTGCCAAAAGCGCGCGCATGCTGGCACCCACAATGCAATGTGCCCCCCCCCTGCGCATGTGTGTGCAACAACCCCACCCACCCCCTTACCTGCACTGTGCATGCGCGCACCTCCCAGCTGATTTTCGGCCTGCTTGAAATGGTTTTCGCCCACCTAGAGGCTCAAGGGAAGCCTCTGCAGCCTTGGAAGGCCGAAAAATGGGCCCGTTTCGGCACTTCCTGTATTTCCAGAAGGCGCGTTTTTCGGCCTCCTGAGGCTGCAGAGGCTTCCCTTGTGCCTCCAGGAGGGCGAAAACCGTTTCAAACGGGCTGAAAATCAGCTGCACATGCACAGTGCAGGTAAGTTTAGCTGGGGCTCGTGTGCCCGCACAAATGGCTCTCTGGTGCCATAGGTTCGCCATCATGGCTCTAGGAATTATTGGAAAGTGCAATTATGCAAGTGGCCGTAAAGGGGGCACTTGGTGTTTATCCCCCCCCCTCCACTGTTGAGCTTGTGGAGTTTTTTTCCCCTTTATTTATTTACCATTTAATTCACATTGCAGCTAGAAATGGAAGTCACACTGCAGAAGGGATCAATGGGTGGAATCTCTGGTCTCCTAAAAGGATGGTTTATCTGAATGGGCTGCCATCTTTAGCCAGTTCCAACCTCTTTGCCAAGTTTGTTCTTTTTTGTTTCAATTTCTCACCTTTTGGCTCGAGATGTGAGGAAGTTTGAATGGCAGGAGGAGCACAGAATCTCCCCTCCCTTGCCATCTCACCCTCCCTGTCCATTGGTGGAATTGTGGGGTTCATTGTAACTGAGTAGGGTTTGTTCCAATGTTTTAGACTGGAACTATTGGATAGAGAAGGGGACGCAGTGGCTCAATGGCTAAGACGCTGAGCTTGTCGATCAGAAAGGTCTGCAGTTCGGCGGTTCGAATCCCTA
Organism: Notechis scutatus; assembly: GCF_049901735.1. Taxonomy (NCBI): domain Eukaryota; kingdom Metazoa; phylum Chordata; class Lepidosauria; order Squamata; family Elapidae; genus Notechis; species Notechis scutatus. Next base: position 25,242,337 of record NC_142015.1, on the reverse strand, counting down.
GCGCCGTGTAACGGAGTGAGCTCCTGTTCCTTGTCCCAGCTTCTGCCAACCTAACATTTCGAAAGCATGTAAAAAAAAATGCAAGTAGAAAAACAAGGACCACCTTTGGTGGGAAGGTAACAGCCTTCTGTGCATCTTCAAAGGCATTTAGTCATGCCGGCCACATGACCACAGAGACGTCTTTGGACAGTGCTGGCTCTTCGGCTTTGTAATGGAGATGAGCAGCGCCCCCTAGAGCCAGGAACGACTAGGATGTATGTGCGAGGGGAACCTTTGCCTTTATTGGATAGAGATGGAGAACTAAGAACTGCTGCTGTTATTGTATTATTGTTGTCGTCGTTGTTGTTATTGTCCTTAGGACGCTGATATTGTTTGGTGGGTGGCATTTTCTTTTCTTTTGAGAGTGGTGCATTGGGAATTCATTTTAATGTATGCCATTGTGTATACAGGAAAGTGACAATGAAGGTCATTCTTCCTTGTCCTATTCTTATTCTTTCCATTCCATTCCATTAACATAGCATTCTGGATGTTGTGTGAATAGTATACTTTACAAATGATATCATATTTGGGGTGTTTTTCAAGCCCCATTTATGGAATAAAGACAACCTAGGAATCAATTCTGCTTCTTCACTTTTCTTCCAGAGGGAATGGTGACTCCTGGTAAACCCCCAAACACTTGCTACAGGGTACTCATTACTTGCGAGTTTCTATGGCCCATGGCATGTGTTCAACTTGGGTAGCACAGGGCTGACAGCTTGTTTAACAATGCAGAGAGTATTGTACTTCCCAAAATAGGCACGGCTCATATGTGGAGGTCTGGAAGATAAGGCCCATGGCTTCCTCACAATGTCTACCCTTGATACCATCACCACAAGGGGAAATTAAAACTCCTGAACACAGCAGTGAATCCCGATGGGCTTCAAAGAGTACTAGAGGTGCCCAGTGGAAAATGGCAAGAAAGGGGGAAGCCGCACATTTGTGTTTGTGAGAGAGAGAGAGTGAATGAGAGAGAGAGAGAGAGTGAGACGGAGAGAGAGACAGAGAAAGAGTGTGTGAGAAAGAGAGAGAGAGAGAGAGAGAGAGAGAGAAACAGAGAGAAAGAGAGAGAAAGAGAGTGAGTGAGTGAGTGAGTGAGTGAGAAACAGAGAGACAGAGACAGAGATAGAGACAGAAAGAGAGAGATGGAAAGAGAAAGAGAGAGTGAGAGAGACACACACAGAGAAAGAGAGACAAAGATAGAGAGAATGGGGGAGAATGCAAAATAAACAAGTCTCGATAAATGAAGGCGAATCTATACAGCCATTTATTTCTACTGATGGGCTTAGCCTAATCTTTCTGATTACCAGGACTGCAATCGTAAATCATCTCATTTCATTACTGGAGGTTTTTAAGAAGAGACTGGACAGCCATTTGTCTGAAATGGTATAGGGTCTCCTGCTTGAGCAGGGGGCTGGACTAGAAGACCTCCAAGGACCCTTCCAGCTATTCTATTCTATTCTATTCTATTCTATTCTATTCTATTCTATTCTATTCTATTCTATTCTATTCTATTCTATTCTATCTCTACTCTATTCTCCTCAACTATTCTTTTGTATTTGTCTCAACTATTCTGTTCTGTTCTCTTCTATTCTGTCCTATCCTGTCCTGTCCTATCCTATCCTATCCTATCCTATCCTATCCTATCCTATCCTATTCTACATTCCAATTTCTATTCTATTCTATTCTATTCTATTCTATTCTATTCTATCTCTACTCTATTCTCCTCAACTATTCTTTTGTATTTGTCTCAACTATTCTGTTCTGTTCTGTTCTGTTCTGTTCTATTCTGTCCTATCCTATCCTATCCTATCCTATTCTACATTCCAATTTCTATTCTATTCTATTCTATTCTATTCTATTCTATTCTATTCTATTCTATTCTATTCTATTCTATTCTATCCCATCCCATCCCATCCCATCCCATCCCATCCTTATATTTCTACTCTATATTCTATTCTACTCCACTCCATTCCACTCCTCACTCTCCCTTCCCTTCCCTTCCCTTCCTTTCCTTTCCTTTTTTTCCCTTCCCTTCCACTGACTTCTTAGCTCCCTCGTACCATTCACTGTGGTTGTTCAAGTGTATGGTTTCTTCACTGCAAACGTGACCCGCCTGCCTGCCAGAAGAAGGAGGAACATTCCCACAACCGGTCCTCTCTTCCGGCCTTACATTTCTCACTGCCTCCTTAGGAGGTTGCCCGTTCCCATTTGGGAGGGCACAGCACATTCGCTAACTGAAGCAGCCCCCGGTGTGTGTGTGTTTTTCCCCCCCTCCCTTCCCCTGCTCAAAAAAAACCCAGAAGGTATTGCGATATTGCCCACATGAATCTATCAGAGAGACAGATGGCTTCGGGAGACCCAGAGTGCATGAATGCAATTTTAATTAAACTTACTTTCTTGGCTATGTGGGCCTGGGGGAATCCAAACACAGCGAAGCAAAGCAACGTTTCACAAAAAAAAAAAAAAAAAAAAATTAGCTTGGATATTTTCACTCTTCTTCTCTCCTTCTACCAAGTCTTCTTGAAATGAAAACTTTGCCCAGCAAGTGGATGGGCCCAACCCAGAGGTGGCATTCAGCAGGTTCTGACCAGTTCTGGAGAACCACTGGTAGCGGAAGTTTTGAGTAGTTCAGAAAACCGGCTAATCCCACCTCTGACTGGCCCCGCCAACGCCATCTCTTCTCTGCCTCCCATCGAGTCCCAGCTGATCGGCTGGGTCTTCTTTGGTTGCTCTGCACAGGAGAATGGAGCTGGCAAGCAGGTCAGTGGGTGGGGAGGGAATGGGGATTTTGCAGTATCCTTCCCCTGCCACGCCCACCAAGCCATGCTCACCAAGCCACACCCACAGAACCGGTAGTAAAAAATTTTTGAATCCCACTACTGGGCCAACCTTACATTTATTGAAATAACAAAGAAGGGGAAAGGTTTGGAATGGGAAATTTGGTGAGTGAAAAGGAAGGAGAGTTATTTATTTATTTATTTACAAGGATGCATTTAGGCTTGGCAGTCAAAACTACCCTAAAAGGGTAGTTACAGAGCTAGAAAGGCAAATGAAAGGTAAAGGTTCCCTCTTATTCTCATCAAAGGATTTGAGTATTGGTTGTGCAAGAGACACACTTGCCAGTGGGAATCCTGGGTCACCTCTAGTGAGAAACCAGACCCAAGAAGCTGAACTGAAAACCTCTGGAACTCTCAGAGACTAGAATAGCATCAAATTGAGTAGAGTAGAGTAAAATAAGAATAAGAAGAGAAAATAGAATAAGAATAAGAAGAGAAAATAGAATAAGAATAAGAAGAGAAGAGAAAGAGAAAGAGAAAGAGAAGAGGAGAGGAGAGGAGAGGAGAGGAGAGGAGAAGAGAAGAGAAGAGAAGAGAAGAGAAGAGAAGAGAAGAGAAGAGAAGAGAAAATAGAATAAGAAGAGAATAGGACAGAATGGAATGGAATAGAAAATAGAATAGAATAAGAGAAGAGAAAATAGAAGAGAATAAGAAGGGAAGAGAAAATAAGAGAAGAGAACAGAATAACTTTGTCACTTTGAATGTACACTGATTGGCATACATTAAAATGAAATTTTGTGCCATCCAGCTCTCAAAAGATCACTACTTCCAGTATACCCTACATAAACATGACAAAGTAAGTAAATAAATAAATACAAAATTATGCTTATACCCAAATACTCACATACATTATATGACACAGAGGCCTGCCAATTCATTGGGTTTGTTGTAAATTGCATTAATGCTCTCATTATTTGCAAGGTTGAATTCCTGGCCCTTGGAGATGCTTCAAGACACCTGGCTTTGCAATGTACATGGAAACAATCAATCACTTATTGAATGTTAAGGTTGGAAAGGATCCACTCACATCTCCAGATGTTGCTTAATTAACTGGGAAGGGGCAGGGGGAAATGCCAAGCCCTGTCCATCTCCTGTCCATCAAAAATATACTGGAGAACCACTTGACCAGAATGGTATAAGATCTCCTGCTGGGGCATACGATTGGATTAGAACTCCGAGGTCCCTTCCATCCCTACGGTTCTATGTTCTATGTTCTTTCTTGGAGCAAAGAGTAACATTGCAATCCGTAGGTCTAAGGTGGTAATCCAGAATACTTGACTTCAAAGCTATCTTACATTCATGTTAAATGGAGTAGACTGGACACCATGAAATCTCCAATGATCTGACTTCTCCAGGTTGTGGATCAGGATCAAGAGAGGCCAACAGCTTGAGATGCCAACTTGAATACATCCTTCTGGATGAGAGAGAAGAAGAAGCTACAGCAGGAAAGAAAGAAAGAAAAAAACTCAGCATGTACTTCCTCCTCTTTGATTAATGATTGAATCATCAGAATGTGATGGGGCAAAGAGAGGCAAGTCAACTGCAATTAAATTGCCTGCCACTCTCCCCTCCCCCGCCCCACGCATAACTGGAGAAGTGAGTGACACTCTTTCAACTGTGAGACCAACTATAACCAGACTTGAAATTCTAGACCTAGAAAACCTAGAACTATGCTGCCTTCCGTCCGATCTAAGTATAGTGTATAAAATCATAGATTGCAATGTCCTACCTGTCAATGAATACTTCAGCTTCAACCATAACAACACAAGAGCACACAATAGATACAAACTCAAGGTAAACCGCACCAAACTTGATTGCAGGAAATACAACTTCAGCAACAGAGTGGTCAATGTCTGGAATCCTCTACCTGACTCTGTGGTTTCTTCCCCAAACCCCAAAAACTTTAACCTTAGACTGTCTATTATTGACCTCACCCCCTTTCCTAAGAGGTCTGTAGGGGGCATGCATAAGCGCACCAACGTACCTACCGTCACTGTCCTAGTGTTTCTTTTATTTTTTTATTTTTCTTATATGTATCCATGTATTCATAACTATGTTTTTACTTATACCTATTATCTTGTAAGCAATTGACAAACCAAATAAATAAAAATAAAGTAAATAAATAACCATGTCAGGGCATCCTGAGTCTTATTACTTGGCGGGTTTTGGTCATCAGGATCCTGTGATTCAGAAATGCTTGAAACCAACGCATGCGTAGGCCAATAGAAGAGAGTGTTTGTAGTTCAGGGTTGAACAATGGGGTCCTTGGTACATTCTGAGCTTGGTTGGACATTTTACTACCCACCTAAGCAACACCACCAGTGCTACATGTGCTAGTACAGTGTTAGCATCAGGGGTGAATTCAGCCAGTTTGGGCTGTTTTGGACGAACCAGATGTTAAATTTACATCTGGTTTGCTGAACTGGTAGTTGAACCAACCGGCTGGTCCCACCCACCGTGCCCCTCCCCTTCAAGGGGAGTCTCCATATGGCCCATTTTGGATGCAGGTAAGGGCAGGGTTGGCACGGAAGCTCTGGGAAGGCAAAAAACAGCCTTCCCAGAAGTTCTGAAAGTTTGGAAATGGGCCTGTTTCCAGCTTCCGGAGGGCCTCCGGAGCCTGGGGAGGCCGTTTTCACCCACCCAGAAGCCCGAGGGAAGCCTCCGGATTCTGGGGAAGGCGAAAAACAGCCCTCCCAGAAGTTCCAGTAGGCCATACCCACCATGGCCATGCCCACCCACCAACCGGGCAGAGATTTTTTAATCCCACCCCTGGTTAGCACTGATGATGTGACTTAGTTGGGTCATGAAATGTCTGCAAGAAAACCAGCTCAGAGAGCTCCTCCCTCCTCCCTCCCCCCTGCCCAGAAACCCCACTTCCTTCTTAGTTTAGTCTTGTTTAGTTTAGTCATGAAACATCTGCCAGAAAATAACCCAGCTGAGAAAATACTAAGGATGTTCCCCCCCAACATGCACACATGTAAGCATTCTTACAACATTTTTACTCAAGCCGGTTCAAGACCTAGCGCAGCTACATGTCCAGAACAGCAGGATTTTTGGAGGTGAAACTCATGGTTACAAACCCAGTCATTTTTGATTAATTTATGATTCACTGTATTGGGTGAGGCCAGATAATGAGCTAATTCCATCGCCAGGTGGACCTCCTGATATGATTGTGACCTGGAGGTGTTCCAGGATCATGAAAGTGTTTGTCCTACTTGAAATCCCACAGCCTCTCCCAAAGACAACCCTCGGCCTGTTTCTCTTCTTTGAATTTCCTGAGCACCTCTGGAGGATGAGAGCTGGGCAAAGCAATTAATCCCCAAATCAGAAGGCATCTAGGAGCACGTTTTTTTCAGACTAATAAATTTTTATTAAAAGGCAGCAGTTTTCGTGAGTGACATGAAAGTTAGTTTGAAAAGCTGCTACTAGAGTTCTTGTGATCCGAGGTCCCTTGTTTCAGAAGATGCTTATCGGTGTTCATTTGCCAGCTTAATGTTTTGCTAGGCTGATAAAAGCAAGTTAATTATCCAAGAAAAAGAAAAGAAAAGAAAAGAAGAAGGCACAACTCTGGTCTTTCCTCCTTCCTCCTCCTTCAGCATAGAGAACTTTGATTCGTTTTCCCTTGGCTGTATATTAATCTTTTGTTAGTTTACTTTATCAGGAGCTGAATAAATTGGAATGGCTGAAATGATTCATGTTCTCTGGATTGCCTATCGATCTGGGACATTTTCCCCTGTCAAGGCTCCATCTGTCATGCCGATCAATACTCACATGGGAATCGTCTTACGGAGTTGGCATGAAGGGGGCTCAGCTCCCCTTTTGGCTTTTGCATGTTTTCCAGGGGGTTACATGCCAAGATGGCCGCCTTCTCCAGCCTAGGAGAGAAGCGCTGATAAAAATTCAGAGGCCGTGTTGGGGTGAAGGTGGATGGGAACTTTTCTCTCGGCGGCTCTAAAAGCTAATTTGAACCAGAGTTCAAAAGAAGAGTGGGAACTGCCAGCCATTATAATGAAATGTTAATTAGTGCTAGATGGAGAGCTCTCAAGTTTTAATTTGGGGGCAGCTATATAAATTTGATAGATGAGATGATAGATGATAGATAGATAGTGATATATATATATATTGATATTAAATATAGATCAAATATTGATAAAGATTAATAAATAGATGATAGATGGTGATAGGTATAGATATTGATGTATAGCTATAGATAGATCAATTGATAGATAAAGATAGATAGAAATACGTATGATAGATAGATAGATAGATAGATAGATAGATAGATAGATAGATAGATAGATAGATAGATAGATAGTCAGGTAGAGATAGATAGATAGATAGATAGATAGATAGACAGACAGACAGACAGACAGATAGATAGATAGATAGAGAGAGAGAGAGAGAGAGAGAGAGATGGATGCAGAGAGATAGAGAGATAAAGAGATATAGATAGATAGATAGATAGATAGATAGATAGATAGATAGATAGAATAGATATTGAGAGAGAGAGAGAGAGAGATAAAGAGGTAAAGAGATATAGATAGATAGATAGATAGATAGATAGATAGATAGATAGATAGATAGATAGATAAGATAGATGTAGATAGATAGATAGAGAAGATAGATGTAGATAGATAGATAGATAGATAGATAGATAGATAGATAGATAGATAGATAGATAGATAGATAGATAGATAGATAGATAGATAGATAGATAGAAAGAAAGGGGGGGGGGCAGGCCGGCAGATAGACACCTTCCTCTCTGAAACTTGCCAGACTGTAAATATGTAGACCAGTGGTGGGATTCAAATTTTTGTACTACCGGTTCTGTGGGCGTGGCTTGGTGGGCATGGCAGGGGAAGGATACTGTAAAATCTCCAGTCAGAGGTGGTATTTGCTGGTTCTCCGAACTACTCAAAATTTCCGCTACCGGTTCTCCAGAACTGGTCAGAACCTGCTGAATACCCCTTCTGATGTGAATGTGATCCAAACCATGTGGGGCCTGCAGCCAAGGTCTCCCAAAGCTAGAACAGCAATTTTGGGGCCCCAAGCATTGTTAGATAAACCAGTGGCGGCAGCTGTAGTAGGGAAAGAAGATAGCAATAGCACTTACACTTATACACCATTTCACAGTGCTTTATAGCATTCTCTGTTGCACCCAACAGTAGCTTTTGAAAGAAAACATTAGCAACAACTTGCTCGCCTACCTAGACACAAAGCTGAAATTCAAAAGGGAGGCATGAACACAGAACCTCCCCGGCCTGCTATGTACACCAGAAACTTTGAGCGTGGCCTTATTGTAGCAGAGTAAATCATCCCACCCCTACCCCCACTGGTTTGTGTTAAATCAGCTTCATGACCCATGCCAAAGTGTTCAAACACAAGGCAGGAGCGTTGTGTTAATTGCAATTCTCTTGTTATGCAAAGTCATAAGCGGGCTAATGTGCCATGTTATTACCAGGAATCACAGACGCCAACAATTCAAACAGAAAGCTGGGTGTGTGGGAATGAGTGAGCACCGTCACTCTCAGGAGCAACTTGAGTGTTGTGGGTTGCTGACTCAACAGCCAAGGGATGGATGAGGAGTTACGGTGAGGCTGGGATAGATGAAGAAGCTGAAACAGGCAGTTGAGGAGGAATATCTGAAGGGGTGAGCATGGCTTGGTGGGGGTGGTGTGGCAGGGGAAGGATACTGTCAAATCTCCATTTCCACCTGACTCCAGTGGAAAGATATACTGCAAAATCCCCATTCCCTCCCCACCCCATTAAACTGCTTTGCAGCTCCATTCTCCTGTGCAGGACAACCAAAGAAGACCCAGCTGATCAGCTGGGACTCAATGGGAGGCAGAGGATAGATGAGGGCGGGGCCAGTCAGAGGTGGGATTTGCTGGTTCTCTGAATTACTCAAAATTTCTGCTACCGGTTCTCCAGTACTGGCCAGAACCAGCTGAATATCACCTCTGGGTGGCTTCAACCCTGACCTAAATGGATCCATCAGGGCCGTTCTAGGCTTAATCTACTCCTACCAGCAGTAATCATTAAGACTTCAGGCTGGATTCTTCTCTAATTCTGCTAGGAGATGCTGTCCATTGTACTGTTGATATGCAAAAATAGACAATTTCACATCCTCTCCCTAAATGGACAAATGGATACTTGAGTGTGTTTTTCCTAGCTGTGCCTTTTTTTCTCCTTTTGTATTTGTCTAATAGATTATGACCTTTACATTGTAAATTCCCTTAAGTGCACTGCCAGAATGGTAGCAGATAAATTGCAGTGGATAAATGTACTAGATAAACAAAAGAATAACCAGAGAAATCAGCTCTTGTCGAAAATGTCATATCTCACAATCCTCCTAGGATCCAGAATGCAGAATGCAGAATACAGAAAAGTGTGTGTGTGTGCGAGAGAGAGAGAGAGAGAGAGAGAGAGAGAGAGAGAGAGAGAAGAAGGAGAGAGGAGGAGAAGGAGGAGGAGGAGGAGGAGGAGGAGTAGGAGTAGAAATATAATAAATTTTGATCCTTTAAGAGAAACAAAGCTAAAAATAAATAATCTTCATTGCTAGCAAAAATCTAAAGAGTGGGGAAATTAGAAGATACTAGCCACAGCTATTGGCAATATGTCCAGACAACAGAAAACTGACCACAGCCATTCAGCCTGAAAACTCATTATTTCTTGAATTTTTCCATTCCATTGACGGAAAACTAGAGCAGTGGCCCTAAAAATCTAAAACTGTCCATATCTGATACATCTTAAATTTTGGGCAAGGAATTCCAGCATCATATTAAATCTAACGGTGGGGAAGTTTAGGGTAAGCCCAAATCATACGAGTCAATATTTCTTTAAGTGCATGACTGTCAGACACAAAGAATCAGGACCAGACGAACAGAGTTAGAAGGGACCTTGGAGGTCTTCTAGCCCAACCTCCTGCTCATACAGGAGGCCTTATACCATTTCAGACAAATGGTTACCCATCATCTTTTTAAAAACTTCCAGTGATGGAGCATTTACAACTTCTGGAGGCAAGTTGTTACACTGATTAATTGTTCTCACTGTTAGGAAATTTCTCCTTAGTTCTGGGTTACTTCTCTCGATTGGTTTCTACGGTTGGTTGTTGTCCTTGTCAGAGTATATTCTTGAACTGGAATAGAGCTTGATAACAAGGTCAGCCAATGAATAGGCATAGCAACTAAGTCAGCCAATGAGGATAGTTTGAAAACTGAAACTAGAAGTAGTCTAGGCATGAGACTATATTAAGCTCTGCAACTCTGCAGCTATGTTGCAGTCTGTCTATTGAAGATGAAACTAATTTGCTTGCTTGCTGAAGACTGGAGCTCTGCTCTGAACTTGCAACATGTTTCTGTTTGAGTTTGCTCCATGTTGAAGAAACCTACAGTTGGTTTGTAAAATCTACTTATGTTTATAAAGATGTTAAATGAAGCATCAGCCATTTGTGTTTATTTTTCTAACGCTGAATTGTCACTGCAATACTCTCAATAGTCCTGCCTTTGGGTGCTTTGGAGAATATGTTGACCCCCTCTTCTTTGTGACAGCCCCTTATGTGGCAAGCCACTTGTAAGGTTGCAGAATAGAAGATTTATTCAAGTCTATGAGCACAAATCTGGTTAACTAAAGTACAACACTAAATTGGCACCAGATCAAGGTCAGCAGAATTCAGGAGGGGTTGTTGGACTGGGAACATTTGTGACCACATTATAACTCTTAAGTTGTTGAGTCCTTTAACTCCATCCCCAGCGCTGCTTGCTCTTTTCTTACAATTACTTCCCCAATATAAAAAGTTTTATTTGGTCCTTTATTCCGTTTCTATACCCGCTCAAGTGAATGAGTATAAATCCCAACCCTTTTCGAATCTTCCACTGAAGTGTCCAAGAAAATAGAAAAGGATGAATTACTGTCATCTTAAGTCGATAGGTAACATATTTTGCAATTGTGAAAATACAACACAATTGTTTGATTAAACAGGATGTTTCTAGTCTATCTTCCCAAATTCTTGCAGCTTAACCATCTCTCTCTCTCTCACCAATACCTTTGTGGAAGTGAACTACAGCTTTAAATTCTTCTAAAACAGTGTTTGGAGTTTGAATGTGCTGAGAGAGAGAGAGAGAGAGAGGGAGGGAGAGAGAGGGAGAGATATGGAATGAAAGGTTGAAGGAAGGACAGAAAATATAGTTTCTAAAAAAGCAAGCAAATATTATGAAAAAAAAAAAAAAATCAGCCAGCTATGGAAAATGATGAGCAACCAACCACTGTCAACATCAGGGAGATGGTAGGAAGGAGTATAGGAAGCTGAATCAATATTGGCATGCTCTGTTAGCAATCTAATATTTGTCCTTCTGGTTCATTTATAAACAGAGAAAGAGAGAGACGGTGATTCCTGGGAGAAGATTTGCTTTCAAGATGGGGAATTAAGGAGTCCCTTTTCCAATGCACTAAAAGGAACTGTGGCGCAAGGTTATTCTATCAACGCTACGGCAAATGGATTTTGATGGTTGTTTCCTTTTTTATGAACTTCTCCAGATGTCCATTAAAAACTAGCCAAGTTAGTGGTCCTTCTCAGTTGGGCACCAAAGACTTTGCAGAAGAGTTCAGCCATGTCTCCTTCTTTTGAATAGCAGTAGCACCTAGACTTAGATACTGCTTCCCACTGTTTTACAGCCCACTCTAAGTGGTTTTACAGAGTCAGCACATAGCCCCCAACAATCTATGGTCCTCGTTTTACCAACCTGGGAAGGATGGAAGGCTGAGTCAACCTTGAGTCAGTTAGGATCGAACTGCTGTCTGTCAGCAGAGTTTGCCTGCAATATTGCATTCTAACCACCGTGCCACCATGGCCAGGGGTGGGATTCAATATTTTTAACAACCGGTTCTGTGGACATGGCTTAGTTGGTGGGCGTGGCTTGGTGGTCATGTGACTAGGTGGACGTGGCTTGGTGGTCGTGTTATTGGCTGGGCATGGCCAACTCAATATCACTCACATCGAGGCACGCATCTCCTCGCCTGGCCTCTCATGACTGTGGGGATGCTGCAACAGTCATAAGTGTGAAAAATGGTCATAAGTCACTTTTTTCAGTGCCATTGTAACTTTGAATGGTCACTCCACACAAGCAAAGTCCCAGCAAAGGAGGGAAAATAACTCCAGAGAAGTTCCTGAGACAGGAAGTCTAGTCCTTCCAAGAATGTAATAAGGGTTAATGGAGAGGCAGTTTCTGTAAGCAACCCCAGAATGTTTCCTTCCTGCCTTCCTTGCAGGATTAGCCCAGTAATTTCTTCTAACAACCGGTTCTCCAAACTGCTTAGAATGTTAACAACTGGTTCTAGCGAATAGGTGCGAACTGGTAGAATCCCACCCCTGACCATGGCCCTTCCTTCTTTCCTCCCTCCCTCCCTCCCTTCCCACTTAGCAATAGCGCTTAGGCTTATTTACCGCTTTATAGTGCTTCACAGCCCTCTCTAAGCAGTTTATCAAGTCAGCCTCTTGCCCCCAACAATCTGGGCCCTCATTTTACCAACCTCGAAAGGGTGGAAGGCTGAGTCAACCTTGAGCCTGGTGAGATTCGAACTGCCAAATTGCAGGCAGCTGACAATCAGCAGAAGTAGCCTGAAGTACTGCAGTCTAACCTCTGCCCCACTATGGCTCAGTTTTAAGCTTTCAATTCAATTCAATCAGAATGGAGCTGGAAGGGACCTTGGAGGTCTTCTCATCCAGCCCCCCTGCTCAAACATACCATTTCAGACAAGTGACCATCCAGTCTCTTTTTAAAAACTTCCTGGGATGGAGCAGCCACAACTTCTGAAGGCAAGCTGCTCCACCAGTTAATTGTCCTCACTGTTAAGGAAGCGCCTCCTGAATTCCAAGTTGCTTCTCTCCTTGATTAGTTTCCATACTTCCTTCTTGGGATCTAACCTCCCAGCCTTTCACCATCTGGTTGCTTTTCTCTGCCCTCTTTCCAGTTCCTCATTGTTCTCCTCCTACGATGGCAACCCCCCCCCACACACACAACAAAAACAGGATTTCAGATGGATTCTGAAGGGTGATAGCAAAGAGTGGATTGATTAAAGCTAATGAGATTCTTAAAACAGCGTAACCCTATTTCTCCACCATTTAGCAAACTGAGTTGTTTCTCAAAGATACATAGTTTTGCAATCATACCCAATTCATGGTGCAATCGCTGATTAGCAAGACCTTGCTAATCCAGGTCAGAAGGTGAAGCACCAGCAGAAGATGAAAATGGAGGACCATGGCAGCTGCTAGAGAAGGAAAAGAGGGATAAATGGAATTTTAAAAAGGCAAGCACTGGCAGTTTATATTTCCTCCCTTGGGTGTATATGCATACATTTGTTTGTACCTGAGAATTATTGGCTGCAATTTCTAGCCAAACAATTGCTTCAAGAAAGAGAAGACGGGTTAAGACAGAGCAGCTCCTTTCCCTAAAGAGCTCAAATATTGCTTTTTTTTAGTGACGCGAGTGGATCTTTACTCCAATATTCTCTTTTCTATTCAAGAGAGAAAAGATTTCTTCCAAATTTCAGGAAAAGACCCTGGGATTGTTAAGGGGTCTCTTCTGTTGTCAATGACTTAATGGACATGGTGGACATGCCCCGTAGTAAGGAAATATTGGATAAGGACAAAAAAACGAATAGAAGAAATAATTAAACAACAAATTGAACTAAGACTGGAGACTTTTCTATTAGGTATAATAACAGGAAAATACAATAAAAAAATAGAATATTTAGTGCTACATGTATTAATAGCGGCAAGAATAACTTACACATCAAATTGGGAAAAGGACCGTATGCCACTAGAGGAAAATGTGATTAAAAAAAGATATTAGAGTGTGCCGAGATGGATAAGTTGACCATGGAGATAAAAGAAAGAGAAGAAATGGATTATTATTTGACATGGAATGCATTGTATGATTGGCTAAACAATAGATATAGAGATGAATAGAGAATATGACAATAGGATAATAAGATAAAGGTTACAGTGGATAAAGCTAGATTAAGGAATATAGACAAATGTACAGATAGTGAAGATTTATGTAAAAGTCTCTATACTGTCACGGAAGCGTTGTAATGAATGGAAATGATGTTGTATATGAGAAAATTTGTTTAATAAACATTTTTTTAAAAAACAACAACAGGGGATGTCCAATCTGGACAGCTTTTAAGACTTGTGGACTTCAACTCCCAAAATTCTCCTTCCTTTGCCCATAAGCCACACAGCAAATCTCACCTCCGAGGTTATTCTGCCCGCCTCCTCCTCCTCCTCCAAACATTCACCCTTGGATACAGATGGCAGGAACTTTGGATTCTGCCATGCAGGGAGTAATGGCGCTGTCATTTTCTACATTTCCATAATGAGGGGGGAATTTAAGCAAAGTACCTTGTCTGAATTCAATTTCTTTTGCTTTGATCATCCAGTCGGGAGGCAGGGGATATTTCCTGATGTGCTGTGTTTATAGGAAATGCTCTCGGTAGCATCTAGGTTTCTCGGGAGTCCAATTGCTCCTCCCTGTGCCACTCTTGACAAAAGGGGGGGGGAATTGTCTGATTTGTACCCACAGCAGAAATTCATCACTGAATTTTTTTTTTACCTAAGACCCAGGCTAGGAAGGAGATGCCCATAACGCACCATCAGGGGTGGGCTTCAAAAATTTTAGCAACGGGTTCCTCTGCCCAGAGGCCATGGTGGGCATCGCCTAGTCGGCCTCCTGCACCATAACGAGGGTGGCGTTTTTGCCCTTCCTGGGCTCCAGAGGCTTTCCTCAAGCTTCCAGGAGGGTGAAAACAGCCTCCCCGGACTCCTGAGGCTCTCTCGAGGCAAGAAACAGGCCCATTTCCAGTCTTCTCGAACTTCTGGGAGGCCCGTTTTTCACCCTCCTTGGGCCTCCGTGCGCACCTTGCACTTATCTGTATCCAAAACGAGCCACGTGGGGAGTCCTGGGAAGGGAGGGGTGGGATGGGCGGGGCCAGCCAGGAGTGGGATTTGGGGGTTCTCTGAACTGTGCAGAATCTTAGCTAGGGGTTCTCCTGAACCCCCACAAACCCCACAGCAGCCCTCCCCTGCGCACCATCCTTGGAGTTCACTCGGATCAACTATTTCTGCGAATATTCTTCAGTTACCATCTTATCATCTGGCAGGTGCGACAAGCTGCTTGCAGGTGTGCCGAGCATCCGTGTTTCAGAATTTCACAATAAGTTTTTGGGTGACTGAAAAAAAAAAAGAAAAAGGGCAGCACCAAAACATTCGGTTGAATGTTGTCGTTGGGCCATGTTCCTTGCAAACGGGATGAGCTAGGAAGAACTTCTCTTTTCTTTTCTTTTTAAAAAAGACATATGGTAGGAGAAATATGGATGAACGTATATCTGAATTTGCAAGCAGAAAGGTCCAAATGGGTAAAGGGAGAAGAAGCTGGATTCCAATTTGTATTTAATAAAATGAGGAACTGAAGAAAGGAGAAATTGATTGATTTGTCTTCATTCCTATTCAAGTATCCACCCTAGGCATTTTGTTGACAAGCAACTACTATGTGTATGAGAGACGGTTTGGTCCAGTGGTTAAGGCAGCAAGCTAGAAACAGGGAGGTGGGGAGTTCTAGTCCTGCTTTAGGCATGAAAGCTGGCTGGGTGAGTTTGGGCCAATCACTGGGAGACAGTGAGTTCTAGTCTCACCTTAAGGAGGAAAACTGTCTAGGTGACTTTGGGCCAATCACCAGGGGACTGAGTTCTAGTTCATCCTTGGCCATGAAAGCCAGATGGGTGATTCTGGGCCAGTCACTTTCTCACAGCCCAACTCACCTCGCAGGATCGTTGTGGTGAGTAAAATAGGAGGAGGAAGATTATGTATGTTTGCCACCATGAGTTACTTGTAAACAATAAACATTTTTAAATAAAATAAATAAATAAATATATAATCCATCAAGTCAATCAAATTACGCTTCCAGGATATGATGGTAAGATTTTCCAGAAGAGAAGAAAACCTTTGCTGGATGAGGGCAATAACATATCTGATTTTCAAAAAATATTCATCCCAAATTCAGTATCTGAAGAGTTTGTAGGGTTCTTATTTATACCAGACGAGTGCATTAAATCTTTCAGAGCCACAAAAGAGCTGTTTTCAGCTTTAAATACTCCCCATTTCAGAAGCCTAACAATCATTTCTCCAAAAATGGCCAATTACTGTTGATCTTCGGTGGCAGGAACCTTCTGGATTCTGGGGGTTGCAAACCCACATCCAGCCAAAGCTTGTTCACTGCCTACCCCTATTTTATAGTGACACAAAGAAAGATTCTGGCTTATTTATTTATGTGCTGTACATACAGCTGTTCGTTCCTCCCAGGCCTGCCAGTTTCTTATCTTGTTCTAATGGCAACGCGTCCTCAATAAATGGGTTTGAATGAGTATTGCCTGGGGATTTTTATTTTTTGCACCAGAAAAAGTCAGCAGGAACATCTCCGTTCAGTGTGACAAAAACTTAAAAAATGGAGACAAAAGAATCCAGGGCTGGCTTGTGCTCAAAAATAAGTTATACAAATTGAGACGTTCTATGCAAAACAGCTTCGGGAGTATCCAAGCTGGATTTTGCACCTGATAAAATGTATGAAAAGAGAGATCTGAGCGAAGAAACAAAAGACAGAGGCAAGTTTGAATAGTTCCCCTACCCTTGATAAATATAGCAAGCCTGACTCTGCTAAATGAACTCAAAGACGGTTCTTTGCAATGCAACTTTGGATGTCCTCGCCTCTTTCTTCCTAAAAGTTTGGTTTTTATCCTGCACGTTTAGAGAAAATAGACTTCTCTCTTTGAAAATGCTTAGCAAACTTCATTCAGTTTTGGAATGTCATCTTTTTAAAAGGTGTGTGGTACACGGGAGAAGCAGCCCAAAACTTTTTAATAATAAAATAATGGATGATGAAATTGATGGTGAAAGCAGAACAAGAAGTAATGGGCTGAAGCTCTTTAAAGAGAGATCCAAGCTAGAATGAAGGAAGAATTTCCTGACAGTGAGAACAATCAACCGGTGAGATGGCTTGCCTCCACAGCTTGTGGGTACTCCATCACTGGAAGTTTTTAAGAGATTGGATAGCCATTTATCTAAAGTGGTATAGGGTGAATGAGCAGGACGCTTGATTAGAAGACCCACAAGGTCCCTGTTATTCTGTTTTTCAGGAATAGAAATTTGCTCTCAGAGGAAATTTGTTCTCTTTCCATAATATATTTCTCTCTGATTTGTGATAAAGCCAGCCCTGGATGGAGAACTAAGGAAAGGCATCTCTGGGGTAGGGTACAAAAGGCAAGGTGGCAGATTTGATTATGCGATGGAGAGCCTTTTATGTGTATGTTACGTGCAGGGCCCCTAGAAGAGAAAAGAAAAGAAAAGAGGAAAAAAAAAAACAGAAGAAAGAAGCTTGATCAAGTAGCTGTGCTTGCCATTTCAATCTTGTTTTTTTTTTAAAAAACAACTTTCTCTTCCCTGCAAAATGCCCTTGGACCAACGCTGGGAGGATGCTAAACTCAGGAGCTCACGTTGAGCAATTGGGGGTGAAAATGGACTGGTTTCCATTAGCAGATCCAAAGATGACTATGGAAACCAATAAGATTGGCCCAAAGTTACCCAATTGGCTTTCATAGCTAAGGTGGAACTACAGTAGAACTCACTTTCTCCTGGTGATTGGCCCAAAGTCACCCAGACGCTTTTGTGCCCAAGGCGGGACTACAACTCTCCATCTCCTGGTGATCGGCCCAAAGTTGCCCAGTTGACTTTCATGCCTAAGGCGGGACTAGAACTCACTGTCTCCTGATAATTGGCTCAAAGTCACCCAGCTGGCTTTCCTGGTTAAGGAGGGACTTGAACTCATAGTCTCCTGCTTTCTAGCCTAATTATTTAACCACTAGGCCAAACTGGCTCTGTCAAAGGCAGCAGTTTAAACCATGCCTCAAATGGAAAACCTGAAGGATCTCCAGCTTTTAATGTGCAGCAGCAAGAGAAAAAAATATGATTTGTTTGTTCCCAAATATTTACAAGCTGGGCAGTCAAACCTGTTACATTAATAGACTATTAATGCATCCGACTTCCTGAGCCACATACAAGAGGCTTCTGTTGGCTGGTAACGCGTATTTCAAGATAATCACTGCAGTTTATTTGTGTGGGATTTTTTCTTTTCTTTTCGGAGGTGCTAATTAAATGGTTGTGAGCCATGCTCGCATCTTGCCTCACTGAAGCATAATTAAACTTTGTCTTCTTTCCATAATATATCGGGGAATGAATATATCCATAAAAGTTCAGGACTGTTCTGATGCTGAAAGCAAAGCAATCCAGCTCACCAATGATTCAATATATCCTTGCTGTGTGAAAAGCACAGCCGTGCAAAAGTGGTTCAAAACAAATATTACATTAATTACCAAAACAGTTCTTTCTTTTGTCATTTCTTTTACTGAGGCTTATTTGGTGGACCAGGATTGACTGCTCTACTCCTAAAATATTATTTGATATGCAGCAGTAGCCAAAAAAAAAAAACACAACCCACCAGTGGTGGGATTCAGCCAGTTTGGACCGGTTCACTTGAACCGGTTGTTAAAATTCTGCCCAGTTTGGCAAATCAGCTAATCCCACCACTTGTTTGGGCTGTTTTTGGCTGTTTTCCCAGCCATTTTTTGGCCATTTTCCAGGCCATTTTTGGCTGTTTTTTTGGGTGAAAAACGGCCTGGAAAAAAAAGCCAATGCAATCCTAAATTTGCATTAACAGAGGGATTTAATCAAGATCAAGGGAGGTACTAATACCACTCTATAAAGCCTTAGTATGACCACACCTAGAGTACTGCATCCAGTTTTGGTCACCACACTATTAAAAAGATGATAAGACTTTAGACGGAGAACAGAAAAGAGCAACCAGGATGATGAGGGGACTGAGATATTAGGCTCAATTTTGGTCATAAGTTGAGGACCACCTATATATTTCTTTCCCATTCTGTCTTGAAATTTTAAGCCCAGAATTTTGCTTTTCACCTTTCTGTGGATCTGCATTTCTTACAAGTCTGGTGGTTGTTTTGAAATCTGAAATGGGCAGCATAGAGTGAAATTCTCAGATTTATCCTTTGGTCCAACTATTACTGACATCTAAAGTCACAGTAGATTCTGGAGGGCCTTAACTCTGACATTTTGAATGTCGGGAGCTCAGCTGCAAAAAGGGGAAATATTGAGTTATGCTAATGTTTAAAACATTGAACATTTGATAAATTTGATACAGGTTAGGGATTTAAAATGGACGCTTTTCCTGCCACACTTCTGTTAAATCTAGTTCTGTCCATGCATAAATCATTCTGAAAAGCAATGTATGTATGTATGTATGTATGTATGTATGTATGTATGTATGTATGTATGTATGTGAATGCAAGCAGATGTGTTTGTTTCTTGTTTACAAACACTCATATCACAGAAGAAAAGCTGACTTGGATTGGACTCGGTTCTGTCAAGTTCAGCTTTCTTTCTACCTGTGTTGGAATACAACTCCCATGAGGCCCAGCCAGCCCCTGAGATAAATGGTGCATATAAATGGATTCTAGGACAAATTCAGCTGGAATTCTCTCTCAGATCACCCATAAGAAGGTTCCAAATATCATATTTTGGACATTGTTCCTGCTAGTCTTGCAAGGTGGGACCGAGAAGAAGAGCAGCCAGAAATACTAAGTTCTATTTTTATTGTAAGGTTATGTTAAGAGCTCTCCTGAGCTTGTTGGCTGGAGAGTGATAGTTCAGGTTTGAGACTCGAGTATCACATGATGGGATGAGCTCCCATTACTTGACCCCGCTCCTGCCAGCCTAATAGTTTGAAAGCATGCAAATGCGAGTAGATAAATAGGTACAATGTCAACTCATAAAGCATTCCTGGCTTGCTCTCCAGTTGCCATAAGAAGGAAGGGGAGAGATCTGATGGGAGCTGTTTGGTTGTTATGACCAGAAGCACATTCCACGCATACCTTTCTCCAGATTGTATCTCAGGTTACCAGAGCCATCCAGGGAGGCATGTTTTCTACAGCCCATGAAAGTGCTCTGTTAGAGAGTGTGATTTATGACATACCCTGGGAGGATGGGGGAAACATGGTTATAGTTGGGCAGTAAATTACATAGGGCAGAACCAACTGCACTTGGGAAAAGTGTCAACCTGTTGCTCCTAATAAATAATTGGATTTGTTTTGAAACTTGGCTCTAGGCTCATGACTTAATTAGGACTTCCATCGGAACCCTGACATACCACTCTGGTGGGAAGGTAACAGCATTCCATGTTTCGCTGCATACTTGTCACTGTAGTATGATGTTATGCTGACCACAGAAATGTCCTCAGATGATGCTGGTTCCCTTGGCTAAGAAATGGAGATGAACACCACCCCTAGAATCAGACATGACTGGACAAGGAAATCTTTATCTTTATATTAAGAAAAACTTGCAAGACTGGAAGTATTTCTCCTTTTTTGCTTTTACTCTCCAGAAAATTAAGAAGGGCCATTTCTGATTTTTTTTCCTCATGTCTTTTTTCCTTCTTCTCTGAGCTTATATATCTTTTATTTGCTGATTTTCCAGGCTGAGGGTCTCCCTCTTTCCAAGATTCTTCCCACAAAACATTGCAGTTCCCTTTGAAGTCCAAAATGCTTGGAAAAATCAAATTAATGGCAGTCCTTTAATCCATTAAAACAACTGGTTTTGACCTGGCAAGCACCATAGAGGAATATTTGGTGCAGAAGAGAGTAAGACTAAGTGTAATTTAAAGCAATAATCACGTGAAAAAAAATCTCTTGAATTTAGAACGCTTTCAGATCATGTTTCCTATGATTTTACTCATGGTTAGAGAGGAGTTAAAGGTCCATATTAGAAATCGGATGCCAGGATGGGGAAGCTTATTTCTGTGACATCTAAATGACTTTCCAACTTATTCTGTCTTTTCTTTCCTTTTCAAGTTTTCTTTGAGTAGTTTAACAAACTATTGGATGACATGATGGGGTTCAGTCAAACGTGAATTGAATGGGAGGGAAAATAAGAAGAATTACATACAGGTAGAGAAGACAGATTGGAGTAGGAAGCAACAATTGTCAGGATTTCAATCAATCTGTCACCCATATTTCTTTGCTATGGACTACCCAGTCATAGCCTTGTAGGGAGAAAATAATTTTGCTTCAAGACAACCTAAAGCTTGCAGGCTTTAACTCTCATAAACTCTAAAGAACATGACCAATGGTCAAGGAATTGTCTACCTATGACATGAATGATATTTCTTTTCTTACAAATACCATCAGATCTAGCCCGGCACTGCCAACATTCTGAGGTCAGTTCCAGAGTATTGTAAGAAATTTAAAATGATTGATGGTTCCCCTGAACCTGTCAGCAAGTCAACCTGAAGATCAAGAAAATGGTCACATGGAAACACCAAAACAACCTTAGGTTGTTGGCCCTGTTTGTTGATGCTAGTTCTGGTGATGCTGCTACAGAAATTGATGGACTTCCTAGCTAGTAAAGGCCTTTCAAATTGAATAACTTGGTGAATAGAATAGAACAGAATAAGGAAAGTATGAACAGAACAGAACAGAGTAGAGTAGAGTAGAATAGGGAAAGAATGAATAGAGTAGAGTAGAATAGAATAAAATAAGGAAAGAATGAATAGAATAAGGATAGAATGAACAGAATAGAATAGAATAGAATAGAATGGAATGGAATGGAATGGAATGGAATGGAATGGAATGGAATGGAATAGAATGGAATAGAATAGATTAGAATAGAATAGAATAGAATAGAATAGAATAGAATAGAATAGAATAACAGAGTTGGAAGATAGAATAGAATAGAATAGAATAGAATAGAATAGAATTTTTATTGGCCAAGTGTGATTGTACAAACCTAAGGAATTTGTCTTCAGTGCATAAGCTCTCAGTGTACATACAAGTGATAAATCATGATTATAATCATCATAAATACATTCATCATGAATCATAACATACAACACTTAGTGATAGTGATAGGATACTAAATAAGCAATCAAAATCATGCTAGGAAATTAAATAACACAATATAAATAGTAAAGATACAAGCAACAAGGTTATAGTGATAAGTAGAAAGGAGATAAGTAATAGGAAGGATGAGAAGAATAATAGTAATACAGTCTTAGTAGTTAATTTGACAGCGCTGTGGGAATTTTGCAGAGTGATGGCATTTGGGGAAAAATTGTTCCTGTGTCTTGTTGTTCTGATGTGCAGAGCCCTATATCATCATTTTCAGGGTAGAAGTTGAAATGATTTATGTCCTGGATGTGAGGGGTCTGTAGATATTTTCACATCTCTCTTTTTGACTCATGCAGTATACAGATCCTCAATGGAAGGCAGGTTGGTAGCAATAGTTGCTGTTTTGAAGGCAATGGACTTCAGCCTCTAACATTTTGTGGGAGAGGAGAAGAAAAGAAGACCATTATACAGGACTGGGCACCAGCTGCCTTTCTGGGATGGGGCTGATTCTGGAAGGGCCAGAGAAGTGTCCCACCCTGCCAGCAGTTGTTGTGTAGTGTTGCCACAAGCGTTGAGTGAGATTCGAGCTTCCTACGGATAAAGCTGGCTGCAGGATCGAAGCTAAATGAATGTTTGGCTGTGCTGGGTTTTGCAACGGAGTCCCCGAGATGGTCTGGCCTGCGAGGCAGTGTAGAAAATGTCAGTGATTATCATTAATCGTTCCTTGATGTTGCCTCCGACTCTATGTGTCAAGCACCGCAGTTCATAATGAGCAATTGCCCTTGTAAAAATGTTCCTATCAAGGCATCAAGGAGCGCAGAAAACATCTGGGCTTATGATTGAGGAAATGGCCAACCGCTGCCCAAAGGAGAAGGGACAAATAAGCGGTGACTGGGATGTGGACACTTCTAAAGCCAAGCGGTATTCCTATGACTTCTAGTACTGTAGTTGGCACACATGGTCCCTGAATTAGAAAATACAGGGAGAAATTTGGAAGGACACAGACTTCCGCCCCTTTGTGTGGTCCTGAAGACCACAAAGTCTTACAGTCTGGACCGTCAAGGAGCTGGAACTTCAGCTTCCAAGGAGACCCTGGCAAGGTACTTGGAAGTTCTGGTTTTGGGGCTGGGGATGGGGGCAGTGTCCTTCAGACAGGCTGTGATCCGAGCAGTGTGTGTTGGGGGAATTCTCCCTTCCATTACAGCAGATGAGAGGTGAACAATTTATTTCCTTTCTAGTATTTATAAACTTCGCAATCAATGGAGACGCTGGTGGCTCATGGAAAGAAAACATGATGATCTCAAACCCACCTTAATGCAATCCATAGCAACAGGAGCAGCAGCAGTGACGGCAATAAGAATTAGATGGTCTTCTACAAGTAGATGACCCCCATGAACTTGTTAAGATAAAATGGGTATCGGAAGCTCCTGAAATATTAGACGGGTGGAGATCAAACATGAGCAGAGGCTCCATGTCCCAGAATGTGGTGGTTACTGCAAAAGAGCTTATGAATGTTAGCTTTGGGCCATGCAGATGTTCCTTCTCTCTTCTTTTTCCTTCCTTCCTTCCTTCCTTCCTTCCTTCCTTCCTTCCTTCCTTCCTTCCTTCCTTCCTTCCTTCCTTCCTTCCTTCCTTCCTTCCTTCCTTCCTTCCTTCCTTCCTTCCCTCCCTCCCTCTCTCCCTCCCTCCTTCCTTTCTTCTCCTACTGCCTTTCTTCTTTTATCTCTCATTCCTTCCTTCCTTCCTTCCTTCCTTCCTTCCTTCCTTCCTTCCTTCCTTCCTTCCTTCCTTCCTTCCTTCCTTCCTTCCTTCCCTCCCTCCCTTCCTTCCCTCCCTCCCTCCTTCCTTTCTTCTCCTACTGCCTTCCTTCTTTTATCTCTCTCCTTCCTTCATTCCTCCCTCCCTCTTTCGTTCCTTCTCCTACTGCCTTCCTTCTTCTCTCTCCTCCCTCCCTCCCTTCTTTCCTTCTCCTGCCTTCCTTCTTCTATATCTCTCCTTTTTTCCTTCCTTCCTTACCTTCCTCCTTCCTTCCTTCTCCTACTGCCTTCCTTCTTTTATCTATCCTTCCTTCCTTCCTTCCTTCCTTCCTTCCTTCCTTCCTTCCTTCCTTCCTTCCTTCCTTCCTTCCTTCCTTCCTTCCTTCCTTCCTTCCTTCCTTCCTCAGGCTTCCTCCATGTTCCCTCCATCTCTCCATCCCTCACTACACACTTCTTGCAAAACCAGTATGGAGAATGGCAACCTTCTGGGCTGCTCTTGATTGGTTAACAAGACATGGTCCTGGGATGTTCAACTTTCTTTTGTTCCAGTTTCCTCCTAGAGTCTCCTTAAAGCAACCCAGGGAGGAATTTTTTTTTTACTGCAGATTAGAGCCCTCCCCTTCTTTTAGCCTGGAAATAAATTTCATTGGTAATACATTAAGAAAAGGATTTGAGGTTCCGGTTGAAATGCTATCGCTCTGGGCAGTTTTACTGAAACGATAATCAAGTAAAAAGCCAAGTACAATAAATTAATGTATTTTAACCAGGGAGGCTGGGCAGCCCCCAAAATATAAGTTTTCCTTTTCAAAGCATTTGCTGCTGGTTGTAATGAGAATGTGATAGAGGAGGAGCAGCTCCGAGGGAAAGGGAAAACATTTAACCTTGTGTGTTCAACATTTAGATCGCACATCTCATTTCGGATGGGTTTATAGCATGTGCAAGCACTGATAAGGCCCTGTGTGAAATTGACATCTCAGTCCAAACTGCCTGCTGGCAATTTTTTTTTTTTTAAAAAAAAGGAAGGGGGAAAAAAAGGGAGAACATTTCTGGCATGTCGATAAAGATGCTGTCTCGGCTGTATGACGGAAGCTTTCATCTCTGGAAGGATAGCTGAAGAAAAGAATTTGCTAAGTTAGGACAGGGGAGAGGAAGAAATAAGACGCCTGACTGTCTTCCCACCCACAGATTTGGGATTGGGGGTGGGGGTGGATAACAGCAGGAAAAAAGAAAATTCACATCAGACTGGATGGACAGAGCTTTTTTTAAAAAAAACCTATAATAATAATATAATGCTATAATAAAGCTATAACAATAATACTATCATGTCACCCCAGTCATTCTTTTCATGTCTAGTCCGATGAAAAGAACTAGAACTAGGGGAGACACGATAGCAGTGTTCTAATATTTAATATTTCTAATAAAAAAACATTGGAGTTTTTTTTAAAGAATAGACTGGACCACCATTTAATTTGAAATAGTAAGCAGGGGATTGGACTGGAAGACCACCAAGCTTCCTCCCAACTCTATTATAGAATAGAATAGAATTCTTTTATTGGCCAAGTGGTGATTGGACACACAAGGAATTTGTCTTGATGCAAATGCTCTCAGTGTACATAAAAGACATTTCATCAAGAGTCAAGAATCATCAGGTCCAACACTTAATGATAGTCATAGGGTACAATAAGCAATCAAATCCTACTAGGAAGCAGTCAATATAAACCATAAGGATACAAGCGACAAAATTACAGTCATACAGTCACAAGTGGGAGGGGATGGGCGATAAGGAGTGATGAGAAGATTAATAGTAGCAGTAGTGCAGACTTTGTAAATAGTTGGACAGTGTTGAGGGAATTATTTGCTAGCAGAGTGATGGAAAAAAACTGTTCTTGTGTCTAGTTGTTCGTCAAGAGTCAAGAATCATAAGGTATAACACTTAATAATAGTCATAGGGTACAATAAAGCAATCAATTATTATTATTATTATATAGGCAATCAAATATTATTCTATGTTCTATGTTTTAATATTTCCAATTGAATTTTTTCAAGGTAGGATTTGAGCAAATCATGTGTTGCTGGCAGGAATCTAAAATCCTGAATCCAAAGTTTTAATGGTTCTTCATGGATTCGCCTTCTTTTTGAGGAATTCTAAGACAGAAACTGACTCCTCATCTTCCTTGGCATTTCTAGGATATAAACACTAATCTGTCCACCCAAGAAGATTATTTCTCATGCCATTTTAACTTTTTCTAGGAAAGTCGCTCTAATTCCAATGACATTGAAAAATCCAGGATCATGAATAATTGTTGAGAAACTGGGTCTGTAAACATGTTTTCCACCCATTCAACACTTCACTCGCTCTAAGACTAAGGGAAATTTCCTAATGGCTGTTTAAAACACTTAGAAGCATGGTGCATGTTTGAAATCCTTCTGTCCATCCCAGCTGAAACATTTGGAAGTTCTCTCTCAAGAGGCCAAAGATCACGTTCTCCTTAATGCTCATGAATGCTTTTCAAGAACAGTGAGTGTAAATGAGTTAAGTCTCCTGGGGACTTTCCAGAAGACGTCTTAAAAGTGGGATCTTGTAGCCTCTACCAAGAAGATCTTTCTGGTGTCCCTTCCATAACCAACCAACCTTGCTCTCTGCTTGTTTGCTTGCAGCTACATTTCTGCAAAAATGGAACTGCCATACTGTCAGGATAGTGATTTAAGAGCTGGCCAGTTGCTACAATGATGCAATGATGCACTAATGTAATGATGGGATCAAGTCAGCAAGGTTTTTGGCTGTTGTCCCTTTAAGAGTCTGTATAATAAAAAGAGGCCCTGTTAGAGCATCTTTCTCTCATCAGGTGTTCTTCCCTGCTGTAATTTTCTGATTGCTTGACTTCTTCTTATAGTAAGTGTATGTATAGTACATATTCTTTTGTAGATAAAAGCACTATTTATGACAAAGCTCTGTTTGCTGTTTTTGCTCCTCGGTTGTCTCACATAGTAAAGCTGTGTGCACTGTGACACATGCAAATCTCTTGCTCATGTTTGGCAAAAGGTTTTCTCCTCCATTGCTAATTGGAAGCCTGTGATGTGGTAAGAAAGCAAAGAGCCTGAGCAATGATCTCTTTGGAGCTAAGTAGGCCTGTTAAATGAAGCCAGATGGCTACATCAGCCTGGAAGGGCCCCGCGTCCATCACCAGTAGCAGCAAAGGCTGGGCCCAGCCTTCCAATTTTCTCTGCAAGCCTTTGACAGCTGCTCCCGGGGAAATTATGCCTGTACAACGTGTTGGGGCTAAAGAGGGAACAGGAGAAACCGAGTCTGTGCCTTTTTCATTAGCGATAAACACAAGCTCCCTTTGTCTTGGAAAGCAATTTCATAGCTGATGCACAAACACGAGGGCCATCAAAGCAGGGCGGGAAGAGAGACAATGGGAAGGAGAAGCACGCTCATCGACAGAGGCACATTTCCATTTTGATAACAATGCTTAGGCTGCCTGTTGTACACCCTGTGCCATGCTTTTCTCCCCACCCACCTCTCACGCTCACACAGGTGCGGGGATATATTTTACTTCCCTCTTTTCTTCCCGCGTCAGCCAGAGGAATCGACAGGCTGAGCCCACAAAAGAACCTAAGCATCGAGCCCTCCTCCTCGCCGCATGCTGAGCCTGCCCCATCTGATAAGCTTAACTTGATTTATATTGGATAGACCTTTTTCATTTCGGAGCAGGAAGAGTGGAAGGGCCTTATTCCCCTTGTTTTCTCCATCCCTCTTTTGTTCTTTGCTCATTAGGACTGATCTCACAGCACCGCAGGATGGAGAACGGGCTGGGTTGCTCTCAGGCGTGAAGAACCAGGACTACACGGGTAGAATTCAAACTAGCTACTTTATTGTTTGCTGCCAATAATACAGGAATCTTTCCAGACTGGCAGCTTTCACCTGGGAAAGAGGAGGTAAAGCTCAAAGCAGACGTGGTATGATCAGTTCTGAAGAACTGGTAGCAGACGTTTTGAGTAGTTCAGAGAACCGGCAAATACCACCTCTGACTGGCCGTGCCGCCATCTATCCTCTGCCTCCCGAGTCCCAGCTGATTGGCTGGGTCTTCTTTTGTTGCCCTGAACAGGAGAACAGAGCTGGAAAGCAGGTTAGTGGGGTGGGGAGGGAATGGAGATTTTACAATATCCTTCCCCTGCCACACCCACCAAGCCATGCTCACCAAGCCAGACTCACCAAGCCATGCCCACAGAACCGGTAGTAAATTTTTTAAAATCCCACCACTGGCTCAAAGGCATTCAGGGGGAAGGGGGAGGGGTCAGTCCTTGCCCTCTTGTGTTTACCTGCTTGAACCCTCCACCCAACAGGGAGGGTTGCTCTCCGATGGTTGCCAATTGATTGAATTGGCCCTTTTATGCTTCATGGTGGAGCTTCTGCAGAGGACCATGGCTTCGGTCCTCCAGCTGCCCCGCTGTCAACCCTGAAGCTGACCTGACTGAAGCCATTTTAAAGGTTCTGTGTTGCCACACTGGAGCTGAGGGATAGAGAGGGGGGGGAATAGAGATAGCTGGGGTTTGTAGCCAAAACAAAATACTTTCTCCTGGGAACCAAGGAGGTTCCCACAGGTGGCCAGAGAGAGAGAGGAGGCATGGGGTTACCCAGGCAATCAGACAGCACCTTGATTGGATCATGTGACTGACTGTTTGAGAAAGAGGAAAAACTCTAATTAGTTGAAAAACGCCGGAAACTTCAGTGTCGGTTTTCACCAGAACTGTGCTAATATGATATATCCAATAAAACTATTTTTTGAGGAATCTATCTGCCTCGGAGTTTTGCTTGCCATGGATGTATTAATTGGAACCCTGACACCAGTTCTACGGGGTGTGTGTGTGTGAGAGAGAAACTGGCACATAATTTCTAAAAACAGGTAAAGGTAAGGGTTCCCCTCACACATGTGTGCTTGTCATTTCCAGCTCTAGGGGCCGGTGCTCATCTCCATTTCAAAGCTGAAGAGCCGGTGCTGTCCGAAGACGTCTCCGTGGTCATGTGGCCAGCATAACTAAACACCGGAGGCACATGGAGCACTGTTACCTTCCCATCAAAGTGGTCCCTATTTTTCTACTTGCATTTTTTACATGCTTTCGAACTGCTAGGTTGGCAGAAGCTGGGACAAGGGACGGGAGCTCACTCCCTTAGGCAGCGCTAGGGATTCGAACCACAGAACTGCTGACCTTTCTGATCGACAAGCTCAGCATCTTAGCCACTGAGCCACATCGTTCCCCTTAAAAACAGGCATCAGACCACCAATATCAACGTTGCCGGATAGGAAGATAAGGCAAATATGTGTGGTTTGCTTAACGTAAGCCAGGGTTTATCTCTGATACAAGAGGTGATGCCGAACATTTTTAGAGAAGGAATATGTGTCTTAAGGATGTTTGTAAGCATTAGCACAAATCTTTTGTGAAAATTAGCTGGTTTCTTCTACTTTGTCATGCCCCTGTTAGAGACTGACTCCAAGGGAGAGGAGGAACAGCTGACAGGGAGTGGAAGTGTGCCTCTGGAGGTTGTGGAGGAGGCTGGGCAGTCAGAGGAAGACCCAGGCCCATCCCCTCTCCATCATAGGGCACGCAGGGAGGAGAGGATAAGGGAGAGACGTGAATGGCGTGGTCTACGGGGAAGGAAAGACCTTGATCCTCTTCATGGGCTGCAGCTGTGAGAACTGGTTAAAAGGACGGACATGCATATGGGCCAGTGCTGGAAACAAAGCATGGAAATATCTCCAGTCTGTCATTCCTGAGTTTGGCGTCCTTCCCAGTGTGTGTTCCGATATCTGTGGACATCTTCAAGCCCTTATCTTGCCTGGTTCCCTAATTGCTTCAGTGTGGTTTGTGTTGTTTTTATTCTTTATAATTTATAGGCATTTTTAGTTTAAATGACATTTCCTCCTTTTCGTAACTGCTTGTGGGGGAATTTTTTGTCTCCAGTCAAGGATATTCAGAGCTTTGAAGCAAAGTGAAGGAATAAAAGGGGCTTCACCTGTTTTTGTGACTGTGTTTATTTTGTATCCCACCCTGGGTCATCACATACTTCTTTGTGTCCATTATATGGTGGACAGTAAAACAGTTTGCTTCATGATACTTCAAATTTAAAATGGCACTCAAAAAAGTGACTTATGACCATTTTTCACACTTATGACCATTCTCTTGGTCACATGATCAAATTCAGATGCTTGGCCACTGACTCATTTATGATGGTTGCCATGTCCCAAGGTCACATGATCCCCTTTTGCAACCTTCAGACAATGGGGAAGCCAGACTCACTTAACAACCGGGTTATTAATATAACAACTGCCATGATTCACTTATCGACTGTTCTGACCCAGGCTTCCTAAACCATAATCATACACAAACTTATTTTAAAAACAAGACTTATTTTATTGCAACGCTGGGAATTGTTTTCATTCCCATCTGGAATTAATCTCAAACAGTCCCCCGAGATAAGCACTCACCTTTTAGTTTTGTGACATGTTGCCAATAACAGAAGTATCAAATGAACTAGAAAAGAAACCAACCGAAGTACAAAAAAAACAAAAAAACAACAACAAATTGAAGTACAAAGAGCTTCAAGGATGACTCTGAACCGATTGAACTACTTTGCTTCCTGCAAAGGTTTCATCATCTTGGCCTGACTTTTATCCCTTATGGGAGGGGCAATCACCTCCCAGCCTTACTCCCGAGTCACCCCTTTTGTCTCAGCTGCTCTTGCCTTCTAGCAGCTCTGCGCACATGTGCACTGGGAACAGGCTCCCCGGGGTCCTCTGCCTCTCGCCCCAGAGGCTCCGGAGTCACCATCCCATTCCCGATGGTCCTGGCTCCATCCCTGCATCAGATGCAGGACCCTCATCCAAGTCCTCCCCAGACTTCCGGATTGATCCCCGTTCTTCCCCACTGTCCGATTCCATTGCCATCTGCACCGGCTGCCGGCAAACCACAACAACAACTGTGGCAAAGAAAGCTCATAAAAGGGGACAAAACTCACTTAACATGTGTCTCACTTAGCAACAGATACATTGGGCTCAATTGCAGTCCTAAGTCAAGGACTACCTGTATATTCCTTTGCTAAATCACTTCTTGGCAACGTTCTCCCCCCAACCCTCCCCATCTGTGCTTCTGAGCTATCCTTCTCATCGGTTACACCCAGTTTTTCCACTCAGTTGCATGTATTTTGTTAAAGCAGGAATTAGTGGACCATTAAACAAAACAGCTGGAAAATCCAGATTTGCAAAGTAAGCATTCTGCTGTTAGACACCCCCCACCCCAAAATATATGAACATTTAATTTGAGGATTTCATGATTTAGGAATATAGAAATGCTGTATATTATTATTGGTTTCAGAGAAAGAGGTTGATGCATTTTGTATCTGTATCCATACCGGAAAAAGTTGGAAGTTATTTTTTTCCCCCACTTTCCCTCTTATTCTTTCTCTTTGTATGCCTGATTTTGTTCTTTTAAAAATGTTATTTGGCTTTATTTGGTATTTTATCCATTGCTGAAACTTAATAAAAATGTTGATAAGCAAGGTAAGTATACTGCTAAACGATTTATGTGCCTTATCTTTTTCTTATGCAACCTTTCTTCAGAAACAACTTACCTATGCTTTATTTAAATCCAACTGTCTGATATGTGTGTGTGTGTATGTGTGTGTGTGTGTGTGAGTGTGTGTGTGTTTTATCCGCCTTCCCAAAGGTGTGGATTTTTATCCACCTTTCCTGGATGTACACTGATTTTTATGCACAGTTTTAGCTGGGAACAACGGAATATCAGCAGTGCCCACTCACAGATGCTGGCCACGCCACGATATCTCCATTCTGATGAAAGATGGCATTCTGACATAAAAGAAATGTGTGATGGATTTCTTGTACGTCCTTAGCTTTGAGCCTACCTCCACACTTAAGCTGTGCTATCAACTCTATCTCCCAGCCTGCAAACTTCATTTCCTAATGTTTATAAGGTCAAGATGTCCTCAAGACAAGCTTGCTTCCTGGTGATTACATAAACATTTCCATGCAGTTTTCACAAGTGTTCAAATTAGCCCTGACATCACTGTCTTCTGAGATTCCAGAATAAAAGAATAACAAGAGTTGGGAGGGACCTTGGAGGTCTTCTAGTCCATCCCTCTGCTCTGATCATCTCCTTTTCTTCTCATGGAGTCCGATGATTTTCTGTCCTATCTTTTCTTTTTTTCTCATCCTGTTTCTCTTCCTTTGTTTTCCCTGCCCTTTCCTGGTTTTTTCCCCTCCTGAAATTAGGCCAAAAGCTCCCTGTATCTCTAGGAACTCATATCTGGGGCTCCATCCTTGTTGTAAAGCTTTCTGGGGGTGGGAGCGGTGGAGATAAATAAACCTCATAATTCACCTGCCCTGAGATAGAGAGGAAATCATATTTAGTTTGCAGATTCTCTGCATAGCAGAGCAGAATTAAAGGTGGGGGATGCCAAATAAATTAGGGAGTTGTAGGTCACCGAGCAGAAATTTCATGATGGCTGAGTCTCTAACAAAGGTTAAAATGTGGAATAAAGACAAATAATGACAAGGAGCCAGAATCAGTGACCAGAAACGAAGACATCACTGGCTGAGGCTGGGAAGCAGAAGAAATCTCTGCCTGCAATAAGCGCTCAGTGGGTCAAATGAAGAGCAGACAGCCGAGCTTCCTAAGTAGAGACCCCACGGAGGAGAAATGGCTTTAGACAGACTTTCCCAGTAAAATTAATATAGCCGAGGGCTTTGCCAAAGGAGGAATATACTTTCAGGGAGAAGATAGAGGGGTCACCAAAGCCAGGGACATATCTGTTGAAAGTGACAGTGGAAATGGTGGGCTTTACGGGATTCTGGGAAACGTCCAGCTAATCTGTTTTTCTCTGGCCATCTCAAAATGGATCCCGCTGTCTCTAGAAGAGCAAAGAAAACCTTCCACGGCTACCTCGAAAGTAGAGGTGGCATTCAGCAGGTTCTGACCAGTTCTGGAGAACCGGTAGCGGAAAGTTTGAGTCGTTCGGAGAATCCGCAAATCCCACCTCTGACTGGCCCTGCCAACCCCATCTATTCTCTGCCTCCCATTGAGTCCCAGCTGATCGGCTGGGTCTCCTTTGGTTGCCCTGCACAGGAGAACAGAGCTGGAAAGCAGGTTAGTGGGGTGGGGAGGGAAGGGGGATTTTACAGCAGGGGTCCCCAAACTTGGCAACTTTAAGACTTGTGGACTTCAACTCCCAGAATTCTCCCAGAAGCATAGCTGGCTGGAGAATTCTGGGGGTTGAAGTCCACAAGTCTTAAAGTTGCCAAGACCTGTTTTACAGCATCCTTCCCCTGCCACGCCCACCAAGCCACGTCCACAGTACTGGTAGTAAAAAAAATTGGAATCCCACCACTGCTCAAAAGGCATCATGGGCCTAAGGGTTGAGGGATGCACCTCAACACCTGCTCAAATTGCCTTCCAGAAATCCTCACGCCTCTGGATGATGCATTATGGATGGATGGCCTTATGGACACCATTCTTGGCCATATAGTCACAATCCCTACTCTCTTTCCTCCTAAAGATAGAATAACAGAAAAACAAAGTTGGATGGCACTTTGGAGGTCCTCTAGTTCCACTCCCTGCTCAGGCAAGAGTCCCTGTATAGCATTTTGGACAAATGTTGTCCAATCTCTTCTTCAAAATGTCCATTGTTGGAGCACCCACAACATATGGATGAAAGTCATACCACTGATTCATTGTTCTCACGATCAGGAAATATCTCCTTGGTTCTAGGTTGCTTCTCTCCTTGTTTAGTTTCCATCCATTGCTTCTTGTCCTGCCTTTTGGTGCTTTGGGGAATAGATAGAGATTGAGTTGCTGGTTATTGTAATCCAACAGTTTGAATTTAGTAGTGGTGTCTTGCTCTGCACATATTTTTCTTCTTCTTCTTCTTCTTCTTCTTCTTCTTCTTCTTCTTCTTCTTCTTCTTCTTCTTCTTCTTCTTCTTCTTCTTCTTCTTCTTCTTCTTCTTCTCTTCTTCTTCCTCCTCCTCCTCCTCCTCCTCCTCCTCCTCCTCCTCCTCCTCCTCCTCCTCCTCCTCCTCCTCCTCCTCCTCCTCCTCCTCCTCCTCCTCCTCCTCTTCTTCTTCTTCTTCTTCTTCTTCTTCTTCTTCTTCTTCTTCTTCTTCTTCTTCTTCTTCTTCTTCTTCTTCTTCTTCTTCTTCTTCTTCTTCTTCTTCTCCTCCTCCTCCTCCTCCTCCTCCTCCTCCTCCTCCTCCTCCTCCTCCTCCTCTCTTCCTCTTCCTCTTCCTCTTCCCCTCCTTCTCCTTCTCCTTCTCCTCCTTTTCCTTCTCCTTCTCCTTTTCCTTCTCCTTCTCCTTCTCCTTCTCCTTCTCCTTCTCCTCCTTCTTCTTCTCTGCTTCTGCTTCCTCCTCTTCCTCTCCTCCTCCTCCTCCTCCTCCTCCTCCTCCTCCTCCTCCTCCTCCTCCTCCTCCTCCTCCTCCTTCTTTTTCTTCTCTCTCTCTCTCTTTCCTCTCTCTCCCTTCCTCCCTCCCTCTAAAAACCTTTCCACGTTAAATGGTTCTGGAGCTTGAATTTGCATTTCAAGTAGCCGGCTGAATGTAGGGACAGAAAAGGGGCACAGTGTTTTTATTGCCTGAAGGGATAATGATGGGGGAGGGGAAGACAAATTCCTTTTCCCCACTGTTTCCCTTGGCCCATAACTGTCTGAGCAGGGTTAAAAAGAGGTGATCAATAATGGATCTTTGAAAGCAAAGCCGATGAACGAAAGAAAGAAACGGCCAGGGAGAAAGGCGATGACATCACCACAGTTTGCTCTCGAGAGAGGGCAGCGTTTCTCCATTGCTTAGCTTCGCTGTTCCAGGAGTGTGGTGATTTTAAGTACTCATTAGATTAAAACATATATATCTGAGGATGAGGATAGTCAGGTAAATTATCAGCAGAGGTGACAGCCGAAACAGTGCACAGCCCTTGGGAGCAGGTGCAGAAAATGTCTAAGAGCTGAGACAACCTCATTTGCCATACTCTTCCGTTGCAAATTGGGGTGCCAAAATAAAATCTCAAGCTGTTGTTTGGCGTGTCTCCTAATAGCCGTATCAAAACACAATTGTTGTGCTTATACATAGAGACATGTTTTACGCCACCAAACCAACCCCATGAGAGCCAGCATGAATCACAGTCTAGGCTAAGCAATGGTTGAAATTTTCCACAGGGTTCTGACCCGTAGAATCTCCAAGTGCTTCGCGCAGCCTTTGCACAATGTGTAGCTGAGTGGAACAAGGACTAAGGATTGTGGTTTTCCCACTCGAGGAGAAACCCAACCTCAGATATAGGGGTGGTGTGAAAGCTCAAGGCACGCATTGTATGTATGTATGGCACTGGATTTTGGAATCAGAGACATTTTATCATGCAAGAACATTCTGGATTCATAAGGTTGGTTTTTTCCCCTAGGATTTGGGCCCAGGACACTAGAGAGCAGAATGTTGCAGAATCAGGAAAACAGTGGTGGTGAAGTGGGCTTGCTTCCTTGCGTCCCCGTTGCTCTCTGAGCTTAGTTGTTTTCTTGCAAATGTTTCATTACCCAACTAGCTAACAACATCAGTGTTAGTAGGGAGTGGTGTTTGTTTATACGCAAGTGGCTTGCCCTGCCAGGTTGATGGGAGTGTTCTTGGTGGTCCCTTGATTAGGCTGTTGTTTACTGTTTGTTTGATTGTTTGTCTGAATTGATAGTCCTTGATTAAGATATTCAGACAAACAATGCTTAGGAATTCTGGGAGATGGTCCATGCTGGGTCAGGAATTATGGGAGCTGAAGTCCATGCTGGGTTGAGAATTCTGGGAGATGAAGTCCATGCTGGGTTGGGAATTCTGGGAGCTGAAGTCCATGCTGGCTCAGAAATTCTGGGAGTCAAAATCCATGCTGGCTCAGGAATTCTGGGAGCTGAAGTCCATGCTGGCTCAGGAATTCTGGGAGCCAAAGTCCATGCTGGCTCAGGAATTCTGGGAGCCAAAGTCCATGCTGGCTCAGGAATTCTGGGAGCTGGAGTCCATGTTGGCTCAGGAATTCTGGGAGATGAAGTCCATGCTGGCTCAGGAATTCAGGGAGCTGAAGTCCATGCTGGCTCAGGAATTCTGGGAGCCAAAGTCCATGCTGGCTCAGTAATTCTGGGAGCTGGAGTCCATGTTGGCTCAGGAATTCTGGGAGATGAAGTCCATGTTGGCTCAGGAATTCTGGGAGATGAAGTCCATGCTGGCTCAGGAATTCTGGGAGCTGAAGTCCATGTTGGCTCAGGAATTCTGGGAGATAAAGTCTCTGCTGGCTCAGGAATTCTGGGAGCTGGAGTCCATGTTGGCTCAGGAACTCTGGGAGCTGAAGTCCATGTTGGCTCAGGAATTCTGGGAGCTGAAGTCCATGTTGGCTCAGGAATTCTGGGAGATGAAGTCCACAGGTTATACAGGGGCCATAAGTGCCCAGCCCTGCTCTAGAATAAGAATCTGAGCCAAGGAGGCTGGGCAAAGAGGCACGTAGACTTTTTCTGGGTTGCAAATCCTGCCTCCTCTAAGAAGGAGAAGAGAGGATAAAGAGGAGAAGGAGCTAAAGAGAATCCTTGGTTCCTTTTGCAGCTGTCTCGGAAAGAGTTAAGACTGAAGACCTCCAAGTACAAGCCCAGTTAATAAACAAGAAATGAGGCCCTCTTCTAATCCTGCAAATCCCTGGCTTTTTTCCCCCTTCTTCTTCTTCAAAAACCATGTTGTTTTTGTTTTAAGCCATGTTGTTTTAGTTCAGGTTTTTCCACTAAGAAGACCATTGAATGGGTCCCTGTTGGCAACGTTTCTCCATTCAAAAGCAAAAAAAAAAAAAAACCTCCATAAAAATGTAGGAACACATACATATGCATGCATATACATGCTCAAAATCTTTTCCGTCAAGCTGGTCTTTTCACAGTTTGGAAAATCTTCTGCAAGAAAGCCGGGTGAAGCCAGGGAATTGATAGGTGAAGGGCTTACAGCAAATGCCATGAAACAGATTTCCTGGGAGGCAGAGAATTTAACTCTGGAAGGGGATGTATTGTTTGCAAAGGGATGTTGGATCGGTTGTTTTGCAAGCTCGGCAGCCTTAAGAGGGGCGGACTTCAACTCCCAGAATTCCCCAGGCAGTCATGGGAAAATCAATTGTTTTCATGATGGAGAAACAGCTCATAGAACAAAAGAATAAAAGAGTTGGAAGGGATCTAAAAGGTCTTGTAGTCCAACCCTCTGCTGGAGCAGGGGACTGTCAAACTCAAGGTCTGTAGGCTGAATCTGGCCCATGGGGTGCTTAGAACTGGCCCATGGTGCCATCCTAGAAACAGCAAACCATGGCAGTCCAATCTCTTCTTGAAAGTCTCAAGTGATGGCGCTCCCACAACTTCTGAAGGCAACTTCTGTTCCATGGGTTGATTGTTCTCACTGTGAGGAAATTTCTCCTTATTTCCAGGTTGAATCTCTCCTTGTTCAGTTTCCACCCATTATTCCTTGTCTGGCCTTTGGGTGCTTTGGAAAATAAGTTTGACCCCTTGTCTTTGTAGGAGCCCCTCAAATATTGGAACAGTGCCATTGTGCAGTGGTGGGATTCAAAAAATTTTTACTACCAGTTCTGTGGGCATGTCTTGGTGGGTGTGGCAGAGGAAGTTTACTGTAAAATCTCCATTCCCTCCCCACTCCTGGGGGAAGGATACTGCAAAATCCTCCTTCCCTCCCCACCCCACCGACCTGCTTTTCAGCTCCGTTTTCCTGTGCAGGGCAACCAAAGGAGACTCAGCTGATCAGCTGGGACTTGGGAGGCAGAGAATAGAAGGGGGAGGGGCCAGTCAGAGGTGGGAATTGCCGGTTCTCTGAATGACTCAAAATGTCCACTACCGGTTCTCCAGAACTGGTCCGAACTGGCTGAATACCACCATTGTTACTGTATCTCTGCTAGTCCTTAGAGCTGACAGGTGATATTCTTGATGTTTAGCCAGGTAGGGTGGCTGAAACATCCACAAAATGAAGAGGAGAGGAGTAA
Source organism: Notechis scutatus (assembly GCF_049901735.1). NCBI lineage: Eukaryota > Metazoa > Chordata > Lepidosauria > Squamata > Elapidae > Notechis > Notechis scutatus. The sequence goes on along the minus strand of NC_142015.1, from coordinate 25,204,648 downwards.
ACACGGTACATTTCCTTCATCGAAGCCAGCCAGGAAGTGAGATGGTCTACCACCAAGCTTAAGACTTTGGCAATTATCCCAAACTGTATCTGAAAGGCAATTGTAAGAATGTACTTTCGATTATCACCTCAGCTCCTGCAATCAAAGCTTCAGACAGAGGAAATTTGGAAAGCTGCTTGAGGTGGCTAAGAATAAGGCAGGTCAAACAGAAGGAGTAAATGAGAAAAAGAGCCGAGGAACCAGAAAGGATCGTGCCTGATACTTGGCAAATGGTGAAGTCTTAACGGGAGCAGCATCATGTTCCTCCCCCACACGAGCATTTCTCCAGAGCAGAGGAATTGGGCCTAGATGGTATTAAAAGTAATAAAATCTCCAAGAACATTTTGCTCTTCCAATGTTCAGCCTTTATTAACCTGGTGGTGGGAGATCCTGGATATAATTCAGCCTTGGATCCACCAGTCCACTCCCAACCCAGTATTTCTGAACAAAACAGCTGTTTAAAGATGGTATTTAGAGAGAAGGAATATTTCAAATTCCACCAAAGATCTCGGCTTGGTCTCCTCACCTTGGCAAGTCCAAAGTTATGGACTCCTCTATGTATTTATTTAAATTACGAGCAGGGTCCCCATCTTACATATGGATTTTGAGTGTCCAACCATGAAAAAGGAAAAATAAAAGTTTGAGACTCAAATGAAAAACACAGAATTGTCATTGTGTAAATCATTCGGGCACCATAAAACTCACACACCAGACTTTTGCTGGGCTCATCCAAAATGTTGGCCCAGAACTTGGGTTCAACTGATGGATTCCTGGCCATCATCTGCCACAAAAGGGATGTTTGGATCCTCTGCAAAATTAAATTCAATAACATATGGGAGATGGGAGAAAGTCCAAACCTCAGTTTGGAGACGCTTCTTCATCTCAGATGAAGAAGCTCTTCTTTCTTGACCTCCAGTAGAGGTTTACCTTGACTTATCTTGATGAATGAAAGTGGGACACAACTTAGATGAGGGGTGTCTGAACTCAGAGTGGTGTTGACGGTGGTGGTATGCAGCTTTTCCAGATGGCACATCCAGTAGTAGGGGGGTATTCTACCGGTTCGGCCTGGTTCTCCCGAACTGGTAGCAGCGATGAGCAGTAGAGACCAAACCGGTTCTCTCTTCTACTCTGCTGTTGGGCCCACTCATCCGCCCGGGCTCCTATACTCACCTTTATCCTCTGAATTTGAAGCTCAGCTGCCTTGTGCGGCACAGTGACCAGGATCGTGCAGATTTGCAGGAGGTGAATTATAACGCCTCTACGCTTGCGCAAACGCCTCTGTGCCTGTGGAAAATGCATTTTTGGTGCACACACACACACACACAAAGTGTGTGCACGCATGCAAAGCACACCCACCAAGCCACGCCCACTGAACCGGTGATAAAAAGTATTTGAATCCCACCACTGGGCACGTCGGATGACAAGATCTTGATGTGAACCTTCTCCTTTCTTCCATGTCTTCTATTGTCATCCCAAAGGTCCATGGTCTGATCAGCAGGAAAGAGACTTAGAAGGACAGAGTTGGAAGGGACCATGGAGGTCTTGTAGTCCAATCCTTGCTCAAGCCAGAGACCCTATGTGGTATTCCAGACAAGTAGATTTCCAGTCTCTTCTTAAAAACCTGAAATTTCTAGTCAATAATTGTTCTCACTGTCAGAAAATTCCTCCTTAGTTCTAGATCGCTTCTCTCCTTGATTAGTTTCCATCCATTGTTTCTTGTCCTCCTTTCAGGTGCTCTGGAGAATAGGTTTATTCTCCTCTTCTTTGTGGCAGCTCCTCAGATATTGGAACACTGCTATCATGTCCTTAGTCCTTCTTTTCATGAAACTAGACATATCCAATTCCTGCAACCATTCTTCGTATGTTTTAGCCCCCTAATCATCTTTGTTGCTCTTTTCTGCAGTCTTTCGAGAATCTCAGCATCTTTTTTGTATAACTTGCTATTGTCCACGGCTGTTTGAAAATCATGACTCCCACCTCTCTCTCTCCCCAGGTGGTGTGTCTATGAGGAGGAGATTGAAGTAGAGGAAATATTTTTGGTGGCAGGAAAAAGTTCGCTTCTCTGCAGGTGAGTCACCCCTTGCTTTCTGCTCTGCCCGTCCCATGGTGTGGATTTCAACCAGATACATTTTGAATAGAGCTGCGTTTGGGCTCTACATGTCCTCGAAATAAAGAGAACATCTTTATTGTAGGGATTATAACGGTAAGTAGTTTAAACCAATTCGAACAATGCAGCTACCCATGAGCCATGATGGCCTCCCCCCACGCCAAATTACCCAATACTTCTTTGGCTTAAGTCTCCTCTCTGCGAACAGGAAATCCATGGGTCTTAGGTTATTGTTTCCCCATTGGCTTATTCAACAAAAGATCCCTTCTCCTCTTTTATTTATACAACTATAAATAACTGTTAATTGTTCAGGAACATCTCTTTCTGTATTTGTTGCTCTCTAGCATGGCAGGAATGTTGGATTCCTTAAACCCCTCTGGCTTCTGCAATGATTCAATCCTTTGGGTACTTTTTTTATTTTATTTTAAAGGAGTGGGTGCCATAAATAGTTCTGTGCCCTGATGATGCTAGCCTGCTGTTTGAGAAAAATAGAAATTTGTTTCTATTGTTTGATCAATGTTAATCATAATCACAAAGCCAGTTGGTTGGGTTTGAACATTGTTAAGTGTGCTTATAGTTCTTTTTGCGATGGTTTACTGAGTTGACTTGTTTCTTTGAGGCAAGGTTAAATGTTTTTTTAAACAGTGTTAATTTTTTTTTCTTTCCCTTCCCTTTCTTGGTAATTTTTTTTCAAGAAGTTGCTTGCCGTTGCCTGCTTCCTATTGCTGGGAGAAAGGGACTGGCTCAAGGTTGCTTCTCTGGCTTTATGTCTAAGGTGGGATTAGAATTCAAGGTCCCTGGTTTCTACTTAGTACTTCAACCACCACAGCAAACTAGGTTTCACAGAGTCAACTATAATAAATTTATAGACAGCATTATGGCAAATCATGGTTTAAAACCAACACGACTGGGATCCCATCTAAGTTAGGCCAAAACAGCTAGAACAATTAATCAGTGGAACAACTTGCCTCCAGAAGTTGTAAATGCTCCATCACTGGAGGTTTTTAAGAAGAGACTGGACAGCCATTTGTCTGAAATGGTATAGGGTTTCCTGCCTAAGCAGGGGGTTGGACTAGAAGACCTCCAAGGTCCCTTCCAACTCTGTTATTCTAGGTGTACTTGAGTTCTAAAAGCAAACTAACCAAGCACAGTTTTGATTTAGTGTGATGTTGTGAATGTGGCAATTGTATATAGCCAGAAAACTTATTAATTGCATTGTCAACTTGTGATAGAAATCTTCATTGATGAATGCCAGCATTTTAGACGCCCTATAAATTTAAATAGGCATCAGGCTGCAGATTGCCAGGTTATGGCTGGAAAAGTGCTTTGCAGATGCTTTTATCAATTAAAGCAATAGGTTTGAAATAAAAAATGTAATAGTAATTTGCCTTGCGTTCATGTTGCAATAGGCAATATATCAATTTGAAGCCCATATAAAAGACATCCCCTAAACCCTGCTGAAGATGTTACCTACCCTGGTAATTGGACATTAGGAAACCAACCCACAAACTTGGAGAATAAACCTTCATCTTTATCCTACACCCAAGCTAAAGATATTCACAGCTATTGCAAATATATTAGAAGATGTGCATGAAAGGGGGAAACAGTTCTTTTGAGCTGGCATGTGCCATTTGCAGTTTGAATGTACCATTCCTGACAGATGGCAGTCCAATCTCTTCTTGAAAGCTTCCAGTGATGAAGCTCCCAGAACTTCCGAAGGGAACTTCTGTTCCATGGGTTGATTGTTCTCACGGTCAGGAAATTCCTCCTTATTTCCAGGTTGAATCTCTCCTTGTTCCGTTTCCATCCATTATTCCTTGTCTGGTCTTGGAAAAATAGCTTGACCCCCTCCTCTCTGTGGCAGCCCCTCAAATATTGGAAGACCGCTATCATGTCTCCCCTGGTCCTTCTCTTCCCTAGACTAGCCAAGCCCAGTTCCTGCAACTGTTCTTCGTATGTTTTAGCCTCCAGTCCCCTAATCATCTTGGTTGCTCTTCTCTGCACTCTTTATAATGCAGTATAATATAATGCAGGGTATAATGCAGTCGTAATCAATCCAAGGTGCCTTTACAGTCAGTTGAAAAAGAAAAAATAGATTCATTTGACCAATTAATATGCAGCAAAGGAAATAACTATTTTTCTCCCCATGTGCTGAATTACCAACTAGCCTCTTTTAGCTTAGTCTGCACGTTGTCCAGCTCATCAACCATTTTGCTTGCTCTCCTCGCTTTGATTTATCCGATTTCAGGGATCAAAGATGGATAGCCATTGGATCAGCACATTAGGCTAAAGCATGATTTGTTGACTGCCACGCTAAACCATAAGCCATGCTTTAGTAAGCACACTTGTCGAGTTCCCTCTAAGATGTTAAGGCCGAGCCTGGTGATTGGATAGGAGAAGAATAGCAATAGCATTTAGACTTATACACCGCTTCACAGTGCCTTACAGCCCTCTAATAAGTGATTTACAGAGTCAGCCTCTTGCCCCCAACAATCCAGGTCCTCATTTTATGACCTCGGAAGGATGGAAGGCTGAGTCAACCTTGAGCCGGTGAGGATCGAACTGCTGGCAGAATTAGCTTGCAATACTGCATTCTAGCCACTGCACCAACACAGAAGGGAGGGAGGGAGGAAGAAAGGAAGGAAGGAAGGACTAGCAATAGCCCTTAAACTTATTACTACTTCACAGTGCTTTGCAGCCCTCTCTAAGCGGTTTACAGAGTCAGCCTCTTGCCCCCAACAGTCTGGGTCCTCATTTTACCAACCTTGGAAGGATGGAAGGCTGAGCCAACCTTGAGCCAGTCGGGATTGAACTGCTGTCAGTCAGCAGAGTCAATCTATAATACTACATTCTAACCACTGTGCCACCATGGTCCTTCCTCCCTTCCCTTCCTTCCTTCCTTCCTTCCTTCCTTCCTTCCTTCCTTCCTTCCTTCCTTCCTTCCTTCCTTCCTCCCTCCCTCCCTCCCTCCCTCCCTCCCTCCCATTTTTCCTCCCTCCATTTCCTTTCCTTTCCTTTTTTTTCCTCCCTCCCTTTCTTTTTTCCTTCCTTCCTTCCTTCCTTCCTTCCTTCCTTCCTTCCTTCCTTCCTTCCTTCCTTCCTTCCTTCCTTCCTCCCTCCCTCCCTCCCTCCCTCCCTCCCTCCCTTCCTTCTTCCTTCCCACTTAGCAATAGCACTTAGTCTTATATACCACTTCATAGTACTTTTACAGACCTCTCTAAGTGGTTTACAGAGTCAGCCTCTTGCCCCCAACAATCTGGGTCCTTGTTTTACCCACCTCGGAAGGATGGAAGGCTGAGTCAATCTTGAGCCTGGTGAGATTTGAACTGCCAAATTGCAGGCAGCTGGCAGTCAGCGGAAGTAGCCTGCACTCCTGCACTCTGACCACTGTGCCACCATGGAATAAACCCCAAGAATAAACCCCAAGTATATTTCCCTTGAGGGAGCTATAGTAGGATGATGTTCTCGACCAACAATGTTGGTTGCTAAGGTTGCTTGGGAGGGGAGGGGGGTTGGACTAGATGATCTACAAGGTCCCTTCCAACTCTGATTATCTGTTATCTGTTAAATCTTGAACCGTGGTTTGGTAGAAGCAGCCTGGGGCAACAGCCTAATCTCTTTTGGCAAGCAGTTGAAGATGACCATGCTATATAGGCAGAGGATTACAGGTAGTCTTTGACTTACAATAATTCATTTAGTGACCATTTGAAGTTACAACTGCAATGACTTATGACTGATTGTTCACACTTATGACTATCATAGCATCTCCTTGCTCACCTGATCTCAAATTCAGGAGCAAGGCAACCAGATTGTATTTACAATGTTTGTAGCATCCCGTAATCTTATGATCATCATTTGCAACGTTCGCGGCTGACTTCTGACCAGCATAGTTAATGGTGGAAGCGAGATTTGCTTAACGACTGAAGGATTCTCTTAACAGTTGCAGAGATTCACTTACCAACCGTAGCAAAAAAAAAAAAAAAAAGGCCGTAAAATTTGGCGTGTCTCATTGAAGAACTGCTTTGATTAACAGCAGAAATTTTGGCTCCCAACTGTGATTGTTAAATTGAGAACTTATCTGCATTGGAGAAAGCTACGGAGTGCTGGATTTCTGCTTGATGATCTAAATGCAAATAAATGGATAAATGAAAAAAAAATGGATAAAAATCCACAGATGGCTAGAAAAGATAATAGGCAAACATGTAGAGTTTAAACCTGAACTGTTTTTTATTCGGGATGATATCAGAAAAAAAAATGATAAGAAAAGTATGTATTTAGTATTACATGTCTTAACAGCAGCAAGGATTTTCTTCTGACAATATTGGAAAGATGAAGAAACACCCTCAAAATGAACAGATAATTCAGACGGTATTAGATGGTGCAGAAAGGCATAGACTTACATTGAAAATCAAAAAGAAAGAAGACACAGATTATCAACAGGGAATTTATTTTAACAGTGGTTGAAAAAAAGGGGTGGAGAGTAAGAATGGAGTGTGTATTGTTAAGCAAATTAAATACATAGACAACATGATGTTTATCAAGCACCAAGAAATGTAATTAATAGAAAATTAATAAAATTGATTTAAAAAATAAAATAATATCGTTCAGTTAAAAAGCTAATTAAACTCAGACTAATGCCATTCTAAAATGGAGATCAGGTGTCCATCAATTTTTGACCCACTCTCTGGATACTGACAGAACAGAACAGAATAGAATAGAATAGAATGGAATGGAATGGAATGGAATGGAATAGAATAGAATAGAATAGAATAGAATAGAATAGAATAGAATAGAATAGAATAGAATAGAATAGAATAGAATAGAATAGAATTCTTTATTGGCCAAGTGTGGTTGGACACACAAGGAATTTGTCTTTGGTGCAAATGCTCTCAGTGTACATAAAAGAAAAGAGACATTTGTCAAGAGTCAAGAATCATCAGGTACAACACTTAATGATAGTCGTAGGGTACAATAAGCAATCAAATCATACTAGGAAGCAGTCCAATATAAATCGTAAGGATACAAGTGACAAAGTTACAATCATACAGTCACAAGTGGGAGGGGAGGGGTGATAAAGAGTGATGAGAAGATTAATGGTAATAGTAATGCAGACTTAGTGTATAGTTGGACAGTGTTGAGGGAATTATTTGTTTAGCAGAGTGATGACAGCATTTGGGGGAAAAACTGTTCTTTTGTCTAGCTGTTCTGATGTGAAGTGCTCTATAGCATTGTTTTGAGGGTAGGAGTTGGAACAGTTTATGTCTGGGGTGTGAAGGGTCTGTAAATATTTTCACAGCCCTCTTTTTGACTCGTGCAGGATACAGGTCCTCCATGGAAGGCAGGTTGGTAGTAAGTGTTTTTTCTGCAGTCCTAATTACTCTCTGGAGTCCGTGTCTGTCCTGTTGGGTTGCAGAACCAAACCAGACAATTATAGAGGTGCCGATGACAGACTCAATCATTCCTCTTTAGAACTATATCTGGATACCGACAGAAGGAAGAAGAGAAGATTTCTAACTCTCTCAATCAAAACTTTCCTAGATTTCTCTGCTAAGTGGTGAAAAAGGAGAACACCCCTAACCTTTCTTCTTAAACAGAAATCTGAGAGCGAGCGGACTCTTTTAAAATATCCCTGAAGGGGGACAGAAAATGGAGCTGATGACATGAGGGATTTACTAAAGTTTTTACAGAAAGAATCCACAAATTGCAGGTGTTTTTACTGGCTGCTGCCTTGGCCTGTTATTGGGGGGTCTGGAAATATATTCCTTGCAAATTCCCTTCTATGCCTCCTACATTGTCCATCACAGACTCTCTCCTAATCCTGTCTTCCCATACAGCGGGAATAAAATCTGTCTTTAGCATCTTTGCTTGATATTCTGCTACAAAGCGGAATCTGTCCTTTGACTGATATCAGCGTTCTATCTGGAGGCAACAGCTCACCTGTTTTATGGACTGGAGATATTTAATGCATTATTAAGCCCTGCGAGTCCTTTCCATGTTTTTCCAAGCTGCATCTGTTTTGCTCTCTGGTTTTAGTCCTGCAAGGTAATCCAGGCCTTTCTGCTTCCTTAAGCTTCCGAATTAAATGATTCAATGGGAGATAATTTTTTATTCTTTCTGCAAGAGCTGTTGCTCAAGCCCTTCAAAGCACGTGTCCAACCTTCAGTCGTGTTCTATTACCATGATGGTGGCGTGCAGAGCCATTTGTGCGAGCAGGCGAGCCACAGCCCAACTTACCTGCACTGCTCACGTGCATGCCTCCCAGCTGTTTTTCGACCCGTTTGAGGCCATTTTCGCCCTCCTGGAAGCTTGAGGGCAGCCTCTCGGCCACAGGAAGCTGAAAAACAGGACTGGAAATACCAGAAGTGCCGAAACGGGCCCATTTTCAGCATTCAGAGGCTCCAGAAGCTTTCCTCGAGCCTCCAGGAGGGGAAAACAGCCTCCCTGAGCTCCAGAGGCCCTCTGGAGGATGAAAATAGGCACTTCCGGTATTTCCTGTATTTTATGTCACCGCTAGTCTTTCTTTTCAATAAATTGTTCTGAGTTGTCATTGTTTGCAGTGGATAGAACGTTGAATCTATCTTTGTTTTCTGAACAAACCTTCTCAAGGGAGATTGCTTTGTTTTATGTCAAACATGTTGACCAGTGCAGGGGTCCCCAACTCCCCCCTGTCCGTGGACTGGCACCGGATCGTGGCCTGCCAGAAACCAAGTCCTTGCAAAGAAGCAGAATGCAGGCAGCATGCAAAATTGTGGCCTCTCCAGTCCAGATCCAAACCTATCTCCGTCAATCCCTGGCGGTGCCCAAAAGGTTGGGGCGGCTCACAGGGCTAGTTGATATAGACCATTAAAACAGGCAACAAAATGTCTACGATCTTGGGGAACAATTTTCTCTTTTCTGGTCCGGGAGTTGGCATACTCAAGCGACAGTATGTCACAACAATTAAAGATGTCAATATTGTCGTCTCTTAGGGGGTAAATGCAATTTAAAGAACATTATAAAGCCCTACAGCGTATTCTTATCAGTGGCTATTAGCTGTTTGCTAAGGAGTTACGTTGGAAGAGGACTCTTACTTTGTGGGTTCTGAGAGCAGACTTTTTAAAGCAGAACCTCTGATCAGATCCCAGGAACTACCATGTTTCCCCCAAAATAAGACCCTGTCTTATATATATATATATTTTTGCCATCAAAGGCACCAGGCCTTATTTGGAGTGGGGAGATGTCATCCACTGACTAACTTCACTTGCATGCATCACCCCTGGCCTCTTTTTCGCTGTCAGAGGCCTCCAGGAACTTCTTCTGCAGCAGGCAAGGCTTTCCTGAAGGCCTCTGCAGCTGATAGCAGAGCTCCGGATCGATCAAGAAATGGGCTGGCAAGGCAGGTGTTGGGGTGTGCGAGGCCTGGCTACAACTGTCCAAAGGTCAGTATAGGGCACCTTCACTCTCCCCATCCCCACGTTAGCTTAATTTTTACTCGTCCACTCTGGAGTGGGCGGGATCTTAATAGGGCTTATTTTGGGGGTAGGGCTTATATTGAGTGCATGTGTAAAAATCAAGCTAGGACTTACTTTTGAGGTAGGTTGTATTTTGAGGGAAACTCAGGCACCTTTACGTTCCTGCAAAGCACATAGGCAGGCTACTTACCGTATATGCCGGCGTATAAGACGACCCGGCGTATAAGACGACCCCCCAACATTTCCACTCAAAATATAGTTTGTTATATACTCGCCCCCTCTTCCGCACGCCTTCCACTTTTGCACTTTTTTTTTTTGAGGCACTTTTGTCTACCGTGGAAACGAATCCCGTGAAGCTGAAAGGAGCAGCTAGCCTTCTCCCAGCTCCCAAGGAAACGAGGCTCGCACCGCCCGGCTGTCAGGAGTTGTTACCGCTGGCGTGGCTCCGCGCGGCGCGCTTGCAATGGCAGCAGCGGCTCCTGGTTTTTGCCTTTCCCTTCCCGAGGCAACGCGGGACTGGAGCCGCACGGAGCCGCGCCAGCAGTAACAACTCCTGACAGCCCCAGCCGGATACCTCAGCGGAGCCCGGGCGGTGCGAGCCTCGTTTCCTTGGGAGCTGGGAGAAGGCTGGCTGCTCCTTTCAGCTTCACGGGATTCGCTTCCACGGTGCGCAAAGTGCCTCAGCCGCGGGCAGCCGCAGTGCTTCCCAATTACTATTTGCCGGCGTATAAGACGACCCGGCATATAAGACGACCCCCCCAATTGGAGGCATCTTTTTCAGGGCAAAAAAGTCGTCTTATACGCCGGCAAATACGGTACTTTTATGTTATGGTATTTTTTAAAAAATTCTCTGCACTGCCTTCGGTCTGTATCTGTGAACCTCTGGCAAATTCATGATCCATGTTCAGAAATTCTGGATTTGTGGCCCCATTTTTTAGCTGTCGTATGGCACTAGTTTTTCAGATTAGGAGCAAAATAAAATAAATTGTAAACAGGACCCTGGCTTTTGTGATTTCTCTCTGAAGAATGAGTGTTTAAGGGTAATATTTTCTCCCATTCAGACAATTTCTGAAAAGGGACACAAAGTTTAATTCAGGGGAGGAGGAAGCTAAAGAAATGATCAGAGATTATTATTTCTGTAGCTTTCATGACAAACTGTCGGGAGCACACAAAAATGTTTCAGGCAATTTAACAGGTAGGGACCTCAGGAAAATATATATATATATATATTTGTTTTCTGAGGTTCTTGGGATATGTGGATCTGGTTATTGGTTTCCGATATATATATATCTCATATCATCTTCAGGCTTGTCTTCAGCTCTGTGCTTCATATAATGATATATATATATATATATATATATATATATATATATATATATATATATATATATATATATATATATATGTATGTATGTATATATATATATATATATATATATATATATATATATATATATATATATATATATATATATATATATGTATATATATATATTCCTTAAGAAAACTTAAGAAAACACACACACACACACACACATGTATGTATGTATGTTTGTAGGTATGGTATTCAGCTTTGTTCGGGTATTTTCCCACATCATTATCGTTGTGCTTTTAAAGTTGTAGCAACGTTTCGGCAGAATCTCATCTGCCATCATCAGGCTTCTGTATTGTGTTCGTCTGTGAGTCAGACCTTCAGAGCCGTTTCTGTTTTAAATTTGGTGCTAGCCTACTGCTGTGCCAGAATGGTTTTTTCTTCATCCTGATTGGTTGGGAGTCTTGGTCTGTGTTTATTGGTCTTGGAGTTTGCTGTGTTCTGCTTGATTGGTGTTTCTAATATCTTCTGTCTGTTTTGTAGCTTTTTTTGTCTTGATTGGCTGGCAACATTGTGTTTCCTGTATTGGAGGATTTTAGTGCAGCTTGGCTCCGAGTAAATGGACGGCTATCATTTATTAGGAAGCTAGGTTTCATCTGGGTGCCTGGTTGGGGTGTGTTTGAGCTGGAGGTGTCAGGGGGGGATCTGTTTGTGCCCAGGTGTTTGCCTTGCTAGTGGTGTGGAGATTTTTTTTGTTTGAGAGTGCAGGCTTCCAGATAATTGACAATCTGGTGGAGTCATCTCTTCTATTCATGCTTTCAGGTCTTTTTTCAATCTCTATGGCTTCTCTGATGATTCTGTGGCTGGGGTTTTCTATAGTGGCTAAGGTTTTGGTGCCATTGAAGTTGATGTTATGACCTGTGGCTTTCATGTGTTGGACTAGTGAGGAAGTGTGTTCCAGCTTTTTTATTGCATTTTTGTGTTCATCCAGGTGGGTACTTATTCTTCTATTGGTCTGTCCAATGTATGTGGCAGGGCATGATGCACAGGGGACTTCATATATGCCTTGGTTTTCCAGGTCAATTTTATCTTTGGGGTTTCTAAGGATGGCTGCTATTTTTCTGTCTGTTTTGAAGGCAGTCTTGATGTGATGCCTGTGTAGTATCTTACTGATTTTGTCTGTAGTACCTCTTATGTAGGGCAGGACAGTTGTTCCATAGGTCTGTTCATCTTCTAGGTCTCCATTATGTCTCAATGTGTTTTTGTGGATCAAACCAATGATTTTGCTTTTGTGGAAGCCGTTGGCTGTCAGTACTTTAGTCAGGTTGCCTAGTTCAGTCTTTATGTGTGTCTTGTCTGCCAGGCATTTGGTTCTGGCGATTAGTGTTTTGGCCACGGAGTTTATCTGTGCTAGGTGGTGGTGGGATTGGGCGCTGAGGTAGCAGTTGGTGTGTGTTTTCTTCTGGTATATGGTGTGTCCTAGTGTGCCATCTGTTTTTTTGTAGATTAGTACATCTAGGAATGGTAGTTGTTTGTTTGTTTCTGTTTCCATGGTGAATTTGATTTTGGGGTGTGTGCTGTTTAGGTGTGTTAGGAAATTGTTTAGGTTTTCTTTTCCATGGGGCCAAATAACAAATGTGTCATCGATGTATCTTAACCATAGTTTGGGTTTGTGGGTGGCATTGGCTAGGGCTCTGGATTCGAATTCTTCCATGAACAGGTTTGCAATGATGGGTGACAGTGGTGATCCCATAGGGGCTCCTTCAATTTGCTTGTATCTTTGTCCTTTGTATATGAAATATGTGTTGGTTAAGCAGTGTTCTGTTAGTTCCATGAGGTGTTTGGGTAGTTGGTATTTATTTTTGATGATTTGTAGGGTTTCTTTTATCGGGACTTGAGTGAATAGTGAAACCACATCGAAACTTACAAGCAGATCCTCTTGTTCCACGTGTAGATCTTTGATCATTTCCAAGAGGTGGTATGAGTTTTGTACATGTGAAGCTGCTGCTTCAGCATGGGGCTGTAGCTGCTTTGCTAGGTGTTTGGCTAGATTTTGTAGTGGTGCTCCTCTGGAGCTGACTATGGGTCTGAGTGGTATGCCTTCTTTGTGTATTTTTGGGAGGCCATATAGTTTGGGGCATCTGGAAGATTTTTCTCTTCGGATGATCGTCTGTTGGATATCTTTGCTCATGTGGCTGGTTATAATTTTCTTCTTTGGTTGGGTATGTGGGTATATGTGGTATGCATATATACTGATTTACACCCATTGCTGCAGAGATAATTACATTTCACCCTGATAAATCTAAATGAGCCAGGAAAGACCTTGAAAAATTAGTGTTTTTTTCCTGGGAAACTCATGAAATTCCTAGTAGCTGGCTTATTGATTATTCTGCAGAAATCAAAGAGACGCTGAGAATGAGAGGGCTTTGTGAAGGACCATCGCAGATAGCTCAATAGGGATAAAAAGTTCAAAAGAGGACAACCAAAGACTCACAACTTAGCTGGGAAGACTCTTTGAAAGTTTAGCATGCTTTGGACAAATGGTTGGAGAAGTTGATGGAGCTGGCTGAAATGGCAAAATTGACTATTTTGAATAAAGAAAAGAATATAAGTTTTGTTTCCACATGGAGAACACTCCTGAAGTTGGTGCTTGAAGGGGAAAAGAATGAAAATTTTGAGTTTTACTGAGTAGATTGATAGATCTTTATAGAAATGACTTGTTCATGTTATCATGAAAAAGCAAAAAGTTGTGATTTGATGCCAATGCCTTATTTTACTGCAACAGAGAGAGTTGGAAGACAATTTTCCTTTTCCTTTCCCCCCCTTATCCTCCCTCACTTCTCTTCCCAGTCATCCTCCCCACTGTTTTCCTATGGTGCCATTGATGGATTTCTCTTTCTACAGAGTCTTGACCTGATACCAGCATCATTTTGGCACAAAGCGAAAACCTTTCTATCAGCCCAGACTTTTAAATTGAGTTTTAAATCTATTTCAATGGCGTTTAACTCCTACAGTTTTGAGTTTTTTGAACGACAGCCTGAAGCGGCCTCGTTTCTTGGGTGGTTTTATTTTGCATTTTTATGGTGACGTTTCCATTCAAGTGGTATTTTTAGCATGCTTGATTGTAAACGGTCTGGAGAGCTTTGGCTATGGGGCAGTTTTAATTTTGTTAAAAATGAAATAAAAAGAAATCAATATATCCACTGCTGAATACGTTCGCGCTTGGAAAGAACTGAAAATATTTAATCAGAGAAGAAATACAGGGAGCCCCGTACAAACACAATTGGGACTCTGATTTTCGTCCCTAAGGAGGCAGTTAAGGGAATTGTGGCCAATTTCCCAACCTTGTCCCACACAGTTGTTAAATGAAATACTGCAGTTGTTGAATTGTGCAGTCATTAAGCAAATCTGGCTTTCCCATTGATGGACGCCAGCTAGGAAGTTGCAAATGGCGATCTCATAATTGGGGCGTGCATAAGCGCACAATCGTGCCTACCATCCCTGTCCTGTTGTCCCCAATTATTAGTTCTTATTTCTTATATTTAAACTTATGTTTATTCTTATTTCTATTGTATTGTAAGCTTTTGACAAAATAAACAAATAAATAAAATAATTGCAGGATACTGCAACCGTTGTAATCATAGGCCAGCTGCCAAGCACCCGAATTTTGATTATCCGATATTCCACATGATAATTAAAAAAACAGAAGTTAGGCCCAAGCTATTCTCCAAAGCACCTGAAAGCAGGACAAGAAGCAACAGACGGAAACTAATCAAAGAGAGAAGCAACCTAGAACTAAGGAGGAATTTCCTGACAGTGAGAACAATTAATCAGTGGAACTGCTTGCCTCCAGAAGTTGTGAATGCTCCAACACTGGAGGGTTTCAAGAAGAGGCTGGACAACCATTTGTCTGAAATGCTAGAGGCTTCTCCTGCTTGAGCAGGAGGTTGGACTAGAAGACCTCCAAGGTCCCTTCCATCTCAATTCTGATTTTGAAGGCAGGGGAAGAAGCAATGGATAGAAACTAATCGAGGAGAGAACCAATCTAGAACCAAGGAGAAATTTTCTGAAAGTCAGAACAATTAATCAATGGAACGACTTGTCTCAAGAAGTTGTGGGTGCTCCAACAATGGAGATTTTTAAGAAGAGATTGGACAAATATTTGTCTGGAAGGGTGTAGGGTTTCCTGCTTGGCACAGGGGTTTGGACTAGAAGTTCTTCAAGGACTCTTTTAGCTCTGTTATTCTGCTATTCCGCTATTCTGCTATTCTGTTATTCTGCTATTAATTAGTGTGTTTGGGAAGCCTGCGGGAAGTGGGTTTCCACCCAAAACTTTGGGGGAAAGACTGCTACATGCAACCCTTTCTTTGTCCAGGAGTTTCCTGCCTTCATCTCAAAAGTAAGGAGGTGACAAGGGGGAGGAGGGGGAGGTCAGAAGCGACCTCAACCAATCGTCCCATTTTTATTTATTAAAATAAAGGTGGCCATCTGCCTGTCTTCCATTCAAAAATGGAAAGCGCCTGATATTGCTTCTGGAATTGGCAGCTGCCCAGCCACCGCAAGGGAAGGAAGCGAATTGCTAATCCATCAAAGTCACTTGGCAAAGAAGACCAGGTGAGTCAGAAATCCCAAGTTTCCAGAAGAAATGAGAGATGGATGATTTCACAAAACTCTCTATCCATCAGGAAATGGAGTTACGTGAACCTCAAAACAAGAAAAGAAAAGAAAGGAAGCTTGGTGGAATCAGACCAACAGCCCATCTCAGCTGCATTCATTAATTTTGACCCTAGTTTGTTGAACAAGCCACATGGGACTGATTAACCCACCACATTGAACACTTACCATGAATTCCACTCTGATAGCTAGATGCCTTCGCTGGGTTAAAATGCAAACATCAAATAAACCACCTCACGTCCCCGTAGAACTATGAACTCATTATTTGCTCTGAAAAAGTTCAAAGGGCCAGAATCTTTTGGATTTGGTAATTTTATTTCTACATGGGCAGGTCACCCAAGTTTTACTCTCTACTTACCATGATCTTGGGTGTACAAACCCATCCATGGGTCAGTTGCCAAGGGTCTGAATTTTGAACCCGTGTCCATGGGGATGGTAAAATGGTTATATGAAACATGGTCATAAGTCACTTCTTTGAGTGCCATCCTAACTTTGAATGGTCACTAAACGAACTCTTGTAAGTTAAGGACTATCTGTA
This sequence comes from Notechis scutatus, assembly GCF_049901735.1. Lineage (NCBI taxonomy): Eukaryota > Metazoa > Chordata > Lepidosauria > Squamata > Elapidae > Notechis > Notechis scutatus. Next base: position 25,188,527 of record NC_142015.1, on the reverse strand, counting down.
TCTTCTCCCAACTTCCAGCACTGCTTGTTTTTATTGGACCTGGACTTTTCCATACAAAGGACCAACCTTGGCTGGAGATTTGACCTCCAAAATGAGAGATCTTCAAATAACCATGAGAAAGGGTTAAACCTCATCCTGCAATCGGCAACTTGCTGTCAAGACTTCAGAAATCCAATATGATAGGAGGACACATTTGTCACTTAAAAGTTAATAAAATAATCATGATAAAAAGACAACTCAGCTACCCAAGACAAAATGTGGTGGAGCCTTGTCCATGAAATCATCTATTCATCACAGTTAAGGCTTCTTCGGCCCCAAACCAATTCCAAAATGTAATGAAGAGAAAACTTGGCTCTACCTTGAAACCGGATCTCCTTGTCACTTCAAGTTCATGCTCTTTCTTCTAAATGGATGGCCAAGATATTGCCTAAGATGCAGGATTTAGTAGGAACCTACTGTATATTTGCAATAGCGGTGAATATCTGTAGCTCAAGTGTAGGTTGAGGGTGAAGGTTCATTCTCTGAGCTTGTGGGTTGATTTCTGAATACTTCATTATCAGGCTAGGTAACATCTTTATCTGATGTTATCTGATAGCCTACTAACTTCACCTGATAGCTTACTAATAAAACTTTCAGAAAACAAACCCACAAGCTTGGAGAACGACCCTTCGCCCTCAACCTACTGTATATCTCTCAATCAGCAGCCAATTTTCTTTTGAGGACCACTTTGTCCAAGGTAGAAAGGTGAGAGTTCATCTTTTGTTTTTTTTTAAAGGATGGGTTGATAGCCATCTTCTTTTCCAAGAGTAGCGAATTCAGCTCAGTGTTGAAGTCAGAGAGGTCCTTGATGCTCTCTGAGGTTGGTTGTTTCCTTGGAGATGTTTCATTACCCAAGGAGCAGTGGTGGGATTCAAAAATTTTCAATACCGGTTCTGTGAGCATGGCTTGGTGGGCATGGCTTGGTGAGTTTGGCAGGGGAAGGATACTGCAAAATCCCCATTCCCTCCCCACCTCACTAACCTGCTTTCCAGCTCCGTTCTCCTGTGTAGGGCAACCAAAGAAGACCCAACTGATCACTGGGATTCAGGAGGCAGAAAATAGATGGGGGAGGGGCCAGTCAGAGGTGGGATTTGCCACTTCTCCGAACTACTCAATATTTCCGCTACCAGTAGTTCTCCAGAACTGGTCAGAACCGGCTGAAGGCCTCCTCTGGTTTCAACTCTTCTCTTGAGTGACAGTAAAAGCGGGACTGACTTCATTTCACTCAAGGCATTCATTTAAAGAATCCTTTTCAACATGTAAAATCCATTGCTGGCTCCTCATTAATCCTACCAAACACATAATACTTGCTCAAGGTCTAATCCTGTCCTATTGTATCTCCATTGCTAATTCTCTTCATCTGCTTAATAATTTGTTCCTTTTTAAATAGATTTTCTGAAGTTGAGCATGTCCCTACAGTCTTCTCTGGTGGCTCTATAGCTTTCATTCCCCCCTCTCCCCCCCGCCCGGATTCAATGGAAATGTTTAAAGAAAGTAAAAAAGACACATTATTTCTCATTCCTTTTCCCCCACCCCAATTATTAAGGGGGGGTGGGAGAATTAGATACCTTTGTGCAGTGGGGGATTCAAATTTTTTTACTATCTGTTCTGTGAGTGTGGCTTGGTGGGCGTGGCAGGGGAAGGGTACTGCAAAATCTCCAATCCCTCCCCACCCCACTAACCTGCTTTCCAGCTCCGTTCTCCTTGTGCAGGGCAACCAAAGAAGACCCAGCCGATCAGCTGGGACTCGATGGGAGACAGAGAAGAGATGGGGGCGGGGCCAGTCAGAGGTGGGATTGGCCGGTTCTCTGAACTACTGAAAATTTCCGCTACCGGTTCTCCAGAACTGATCAGAACCTGCTGAATACCTACTTCTGCCAAGGAGGTTACATCATCAGCGCCATTCGTGATGCAAAAGAACAAAAAGAATTGCTTTGTGGCAATTTCACCCTCCTTGCTAAATTATGCTTCATTTAGTTGCTACACTGAGGCATAAACTAGGCATGGAACGCCTCCCCCCCCCCCTCAATGGGTTAATTCAAATTTGTTAAGCCAAAAGCAAGCAGAACTTTATTAGTAAGTTCATCCTTACTCTTCTTTTCAGCCAATTTAGGAAGGTTTCTCCTGCTTCTGAATTACGACTCGCAATCGATTCAATTCAGGAAAACCCAAATCAATTTTCAGAGACGATTCCAATCAGAAAATCACTTGGGTTCTATGTTGCAAAGCGAATCAATCATTTAAAGCTTATTTTGGCAAATGGGGTGAGATCAGCTGGGAACATTTATCTGCATGTACCACTGCTCCCTCAAGTGAATTGACACTGAAGTGTGCATGAAAAGAACTGTTCGGACAAACAAAATATGCAACTAATAAAGGAGAATATTTGTAGCTCAGATTGAACAGTGGAGTCCTTGGCTGCTCTCTGAATTTGGTAGGGGTTGTTTTTTTGCAGACGTTTCACTATCCAACAAGGTAACATCATCAGTGTTAGGTGGGAGTGAGGTTTATTCTCATTCAGAGCAAGGCTCTGCCAAGCTCAGACAGGAGCAAAGACCCCACAGAATGTGGAACTTCTGATCTTTGAAGATGCTTTCTCTCATCCCCTGAAGAAGTTTTGTTTCAGAATTCTTCTAGGCTCCGAAAATTTTGGCAACCGGTTCTCTGGCTGGTTTCTGGGTGGGTGTGGCTATGGTGGGCATGGCCTAGTTGGCTTCCTGTACCACATCAGGGGGACCATTTTCGCCCTCCCCGAGCCTCTGTGCAGATCCTGCACTTACCTGGGAACCAAAATGGGCCATGTGGAGATTCCTGAGAAGGGAATGGAGGGATGGGTAGGGCCAGCCAAGGGTGGGATTTACTGGTTCGCCAAACTGGCTGTAAAATTAGCAATCAGTTCGCCAGTAGCAGCCCACTCCTGCTTCCACATGACCTCTATTTAACCTTTTACTTTGACTGACCATGGATACCTCGCTGATGAATCTTCCACCCTTCTTGGTTTCCAAACACAGCCTTTCTTGATCTGGTTGGGTCAAGCAAGGACTTTGCGGGTAAGACAACATGGAGAAGTTCCTTCAGAAGTAGGAAATGTGGGTGGAAGAATAAGCAAACTTTATCTCACATTGAAATCGCTGATGTCACACTAGCCCATGATGTGTTCACCAGGCGCAGGAAAGGTCTCATGAATATTGACCATACAAATTGTTCCCCGGGTTCTTGGTGACATTAAACGATGGCTTCCCAGAGAATTCATGTCAGGCAAGACAAAATGCAATCACCCCACTGAACAAATTAAAATTGATCTCAGCTTGCTTGCTTTATCTGCCGTGAACTATGTCTCAGATGTGGAATCGGGGTGACCATAAGGACACGGAATCTAATTAAGAAGCTTAGCAAAGGGATTTGTTTTGTGGCCTCAGCCTGTTCTTCTGAAGAGGTCCCATCTATCATCTTAGATCAGATAGAACCCAGCAAGTTGGAGGGAACATGAGAGCTTGCTTGCTTCTCTTTCCAACATCTTGACTCTCTTTTCAGTATAATTAGAATAATGATTTCACTCTGGAGCGGTGGATAAAAGTTGTTCAAGGACTTTGGGGAAAGTTATCTTTTTGGAAGCACCTATATAGTATTGAAGCTCTTGTGTATGGTTGTTTGTAATCTTCAACTGCCTCTGAAACATGACTATCAATCAATTCAATTCAAAAACCAAAAGCAATGCACCACAGGGCAATGATGTTTGAATCAAGGTATGGCTAACTTACACCATGCATTCAAAATTTGGGAATATTAGGAAAGATGTGGCTGTTTTAATGCTGCAATATTGCTGTACTGCCACAGTAAGCTGCAGTCATGTGATCATTATTTCCAAGGCTCCCTGCCAGTTTCCTACAAGGAAAGTCAATGGGGAAGCCATCTGGAAATCCGAAATCACTCTTGATTCCATTGCTTGTTAGCCTTCTGTTTAGGTAAGAACTATCTCTGAAACAATGACCCAATGAGTTATGCTTTGTCTAATTATTACTATTTCTCTCTTATTTTTCTAAATTGTAGTTAGATAACTTTCTGATGGCTGGTGGTTATGAGGCTTCGTTGAGTGGAATGAGGATGCATAATCAGCATACCTCTATCACATTCATGAACAGAACTTAGGTTTCCTTCCTTCCTTCCTTCCTTCCTTCCTTCCTTCCTTCCTTCCTTCCTTCCTTCCTTCCTTCCTTCCTTCCTTCCTTCCTTCCTTCCTTCCTTCCTTCTTTCCTTCCTTGGTAGTGCAGTGCTTAGAGTGCAGTACTGCAGGCTACTTCTGCTGACTCTTGGCTGCCTGCAATTTGGCAGTTCAATCCTGACTGGTTCAAGGTTGACTCAGCCTTCCATCCTCCCAAGGTGGGTAAAATGAGGACCCAGATTGTTGTGGGCAAGAGGCTGACTCTGTAAACCACTTAGAAAGGGCTGTAAAGCACTGTGAAGTGGTATATAAGCTTAAGTGCTATTGCTATTTTCCTCCTTCCCTCCCTCCCTTCCTTCCTGCTCTTCCTCCTTCCCTCTCTTCCTTCCTTCCTTCCTTCCTTCCTTCCTTCCTTCCTTCCTTCCTTCCTTCCTTCCTTCCTTCCTTCCTTCCTTCCTTCCTTCCTTCCTTCCTTCCTTCCTTCCTGTTCAGCAGCTGCATCATGTCCACAACAGCTCCTAGATACCAATTCCTCATCCAGTTTACAATTCGGTACTGGCTAACTTTGCAATTCCCATGATCTTCAACATGTATGACCACAAGGAAGGGACTTTTTCTCACCATGGATGCTTAACTAGATACCTGTAGATTTCCCTTTCAGCTTTTTCATTCTCAGTTTCGCTTGTCAATCTCCAATGTCCCTGACCATTGGGGAGGAAAAAGAAAAGACATTTTTTTCCGTAACTAGACATTGGCAGGTCATTTTATTAACTCTGAATAAATAACCAGCCATTACAGGAAAATGTGTTTTATCAGCCTTCTCTTCTGCGTTTGATGTCTCGTCCTCTTCCCGCCCCTGCCTGATCTTGACAGGCACTTTTCATTCTGAAAGTAAACTTTCTGTCAGAAAGGTTTCATTTGCTCCTTCCATTTGCTTTGATCTCCTTGCTTAATGTTTAATTCCTTCTTGTCACATTGTAGGTTTTCTAATCCTGTTTTACATCCAGCTATCTAGCTCCAAATTTTTGTATAAATTTGCAGTGTGACATGATATTTACACAGCATTAAGTCCACGCTCGAATATTTACCAGAGATAGAGGGAGGTAGGAGGAAAATGAAGCCCACAGATTTTTAAAAATTGAAATAAATTACTATTTTGAGGGAGGAAGGCTGGTAACGTTTTACAGGAACATCCGTGGGGAGTGGGGGAGAGCAGAACAACAATATGGTGGCTTTGACCTCCTGACTTCATTTTTTTACATAGTCTTAAAATACCCTTTATTACAAGCACATCAACGAAAAGGATATTTTATTATTTCCTTTGTGAGCAATCAGGAGAAGGTCTAAAAGACTGCAGGTATATTTGTATGACAGTATTGTAAAAAGACTAAGAGGACATTATTATCAAGCAGCTTGTGTGGACAAGAAATTTGAGTGTGCTACTTCCAATCAAAGTGACCCACAATTTGGTGGTCTGCACACTGAACATTATAGATTATATCTTGGAATGTTCATGAAGGGATTTATGGGAGCAGATTGTTGTAGAGCTCAGAGATCTGCCAATTATTGATAGATATCATTAATAGATAATATCTATGGGCCTACTACCCTTCCAAGTCTCTGGGTGGATTGAACCCTAAAATTAGCATGCTAATGAGATTATGATGATGATGAAGAAACCCAGTTAGACACAAATAGAAGAATCATCAAACTCTCTTCTTAAAAGGGGAGAAAATGAGAGATTACATGAACTCCCGATGCAATTTAATTCGTATTTGTGGTTTTGATTTAGGTCAAACAAACTTGCCATCTACATATTGTGTCACATTTAGCCCCAATGTTGCAAATCTCGGTCTGCTGAACAAGCAATAATCACTGAATTCAAAACACACTAGAGGTTAATGAAGCCAGCCAACATGAGCCTCAAATATTAATCTAACAGCTCTCTGTCCTACAATAGAGGGCTAAAGTATTTATAGCTGTGTCCTGTAGAGAAACAATGTGGGACTTCTTGGTTGGCTTCCTTAATTCTAATGTCTATGAAACAATAAATTGAATGTTGCCTCCAAATGAATTTTAGGAAGACTTTGTCCTTCTACAAGTATCAGGAAGAATTGACACCAATTGTCCTTGGTGCTCCCTGATTGGTGGTTTTCTTGCAGATGTTTCATGACCTAACTAGGTAGTATCATCAGTGCTAGAAGGGAATGGGGTTTGATCTGGTGATATTACCTAATTGGGTCATGAAATGTCTGCAAGAAAACCACCAATCTCAGGGAGCACCAAGGACTCTGCACTCCTGTACAATTGGTGTCCGTTCTTCTTGATACTTCTAGACTAGAGACATCTGCAAGAAAACAACCAAGTTTGGAGAGCACAAAGGACCCCACAGTCATCCTCTTCCTCTCCTCCTCTAAAAAAATAAACCCCTTTCTCTTCTAGCACTGATGGTGTTACCTAGTTGGGTAATGAAATGTCTGCAAGAAAACCACCGAGCTCAGAGACCACCAAGGACCCCACAGTCCTTTTCCTCCTCCTCTTCCTCCTCTTCCCTTAAAAAACTTCTTTCCCATCTAGCACTGATGGTGTTACCAAGTTGTGTAATGAAATACCTGCAGGAAAACCAACCAGTTCAAAGAGCACTAAGGACCCCGTAGTTCAACTCTGAGCTATATATTTTTCTCCTCTATTGGGAGTGCAGGAAAGTTTCTGAGATAAGGTAACTCCTTCACAGGAGGACAGGGGGAGGTTTGTAAGATCTAGCTATGGAGCCTTTCTTGGATCTGCTCATCATGTGGAAATGGCCACAATGGAAAGCTTTAGGGCTTGAACCTGACATGAATCTACTCAGAACCTGGTCTACTAAGCCACCTTGATTTTAAGAGCTGTCTTCAGGATTTTAAGAGCTCTCTTTCCAGGGTTACAGGAGAAGATGTCAACATCTTCTTTTTGAAGGCAGAAGGGGGCTTTATGTCCCAATGGCAGATAAAATGGTAGAACCATCTTCCAGGAGAAGGGAAACTCTGATTTCAAACCTCCATTGCCCTGTAGCTATATCTATTCTTGGAAAAGGCTTCAGGAGTCAACCTCGAGGCAAAATCCGGAGCTGGAGTCCCGGAAGCAGTTCGTGACTGTGTACAATCACGTCCTAGTAACTCCTGCGACACAGCTGGAACTAATCATATCGGCTCTGCCATTCCATTAGACTATTTCAGTGATGTTGTGATGACCCAGGGTGGGATACAAAATAAACACAGTCACAAAAAACAGGTGAAGCCCCTTCACTTTGCTTCCAAGCTCCAAATATCCTTGACTGGAGACAAAAAAAACTCCCACACAAACAGTTACAAGAAGGAGGAAATGCTGTTTAAATTATAAAGAGTTAAAAAAACAACACAAACCAGGCAAGATAAGGGCTGGAGGACGTCCACAGATAACACACACTGGGAAGGACGCCAAACTCAGAGAGGAACCATCAACTAGAGATATTTCCATGCTTTGTTTCCAGCACTGGCCCGTACACATGTCCATCCTCTTATCCATTTGTCACAGCTGCAGCCCATGAAGAGGATCAAGGCCCTCTCCTCTCCAGTAGCCCACGTCTCTCCCTTATCCTCTCCTCCCTGTGTGCCCTAGGATGGAGAGGGGATGGGCCTGGGTCCTCCTCTGACTGCCCAACTGGCCTCTGCCCTTCCCCAGCCTCCTCCACTCCCTCGGAGTCAGTCTCCACCAGGGGCATGACAGATGTGGAGTGGGAGGATCTGCTGCTTGGGTAACAGTTTATCCTCCATATAAAATTACCCAGGCCTCATACTCTGAAGAGGGCACTCCAGCACTGAAACAACATGGGAAGTGGCAGTTACCGGTTTCATAGCATGATACCACCATCTCTTGAGACTGAAGGATGCCAATTCAATTCAATTCTTCAGGAAGAGGAATGCATGATGGGATAATATCAGTTCTGAAGACCCCATGGCAGGCTAGGGTGGTGCAGGATCAATCTGATTATCTTCACAGTCAGTAAGTTATTCTTAGGCTCCTTCTGGGTATACATTATCCATGTTAGCTGTCCATTGGACTTAGAGAGACAAGATGAATCACGAATGAAGGCTAATCTACGTGTCCCAGGATAACGGTACAGGAACCAATCTGGGCTGGTCAACCTGGGTGTCTGTTTTGGTCTATTGTAGTGTGTGGTACATAGCACCTGTTGTATGTGGCTTTTACATTTCCAATTAGGTGCCAGGCTAAGACGAAGAACCACATAGACAAATTCATTCAGACTTCAGTTCTTTATTTGCTTACACTCAGAAGACCTTTGTATGGAGTAGCGTAATACTGATGAAACGTTTTTCGTGTGTTTCCCTTATCTGTTATTACAATATTTCCTTCTTGTAACTTTAATATCACTTTCTTTTTTTCCCTTTTCACAGCTTGTATGCCAACCGCTTCCTTGGTTTATTTGCAAATTCATAATTTCTTTGTTTGGCACATAGTTTGTCTTTATTTCCATCTCTCTCGCAGTTCAGAAAAATAGTTTCCTCTCTAAAAGCTTAATTTGGTGAACAATAGTTATCATCCCTAGGGATTTTTTTTTAAAAAAAATTCCTCCAGTTTGCTTATCTCATCCCAAATCTTGCCTTTTTCTTTTTTAAATTCACTATTATGTTGTAGAAATATCCTTTCCCAAAAGCTTCACTTGTATGCCAAATCATCCTTACTTCTGTGCCTTTATTAAGATTATTCTTTTTTAAAAAAAATCCTTTAACTTATTTTTACAATTCTTCACTGTGGTTTCTTTTCAAAACAACACCTCACTCAATCTTTGTCTGAAAGGTCCATTTTTTTCCTCTTAAAAGTTAAAACCACTGGATTGTAATCTGAAAAAGTTATTGGTACTATCTCCATTCTATAAACATTGATAGAAAAAGCTTTAGATGTCCAAATCATATCTGTTCTTGAAAAAGATCTGTATTCTTCAGAAAAATAAATATATTCTTTTGAATCACCATTTTTATATCTCACTGTATCAACATACTCCAAATTATCCATTAAATTTTTAAAAAATGGTGTTTAATCTGTGTGTTTTTAATATTTTTCTCAGATATTTTGTCTTTTTTGGGGGGAGGAAATTACTCCATTCCAAATCCCTGGGAAACACCAATTTTCATATGAAAAATTCAGTAATTAACTCATGAATCCTTTATAAAATGCTATGTTATCTTCATTTGGGAGATACATTTCCAATATCAAAGCCTTCTATAGAGTAACTTCTACCCAAACATAGTTCCATGATCATTGGTCAATATAACTTTTGGACGCTGAACATTCATATTTAAAAAAAAAACCTCATTTTTTTCATGCTTACTGAAATAAATTCTTCTCCCAGATTTTTGTGACTCAAATATTTTATATATTTTTCCTTAATATGTGTTGCTTGTAAGCAAATCACATGTCATTTTAATTTTTTTTTCAAATTGTGGTTTTAACCCCTCTTTGCTCTACTTGTAATCCACCTTAAACATTTGTAATCCATAGTTAAGCCAAGATTTTTTTGAAAAGTCAATAACTAGTAAACTTTCTCTTGGGATAACTCGGTTTGAATTAGCCCCAGTCAACAGTCCCTGTAATATGGCTGAGTAGGAGAGGTGAGTTTAGGCTCGAATGGACTGCATTTGATTAAGCTAAATCTAACTTCCTTAAGGTTGATTTCATTAATTAACCTTTAGTTGGAATTCCCACCGTCTACTAATCCACTGAAAGTCATGTGTTCAGAGGCCTGGTGTTTATTTTGTCACTGTACTCGGAAGAAAATGTTCTTCCAATGTTCAAAGTTTGTGGCATTACTGGTTTCTTTTACAGGCTTGCCCAATGACAACATAAAACAAATTGCTCTCAACTTTAGCTTTTCCAGGCCCCGCTAAGCAGGTAAATGCATTCGGATGGCAGCATAATAGCGAGAAAACACGACCCTTAATGAATGGATGGTGAAAGTTCATAAAGATGAGTTATCCCATCTTCTCCCTTGAAACCTCTTCTGAGCTTTAAAACTCTCTCTTCCTCTAAGAAAAAGGAGTGAGGGAGGGGAGGAGGAGAGAAGGAGCTATATATAGATTTCGTGGGGTAGGCTATGATATGTGCCCACTACGACTGTCAAGCTGAAATTACTTCATATATCACCAGCCAACACCGAGCAGATAATGCGAAGTAAGGTTTGATCGAGGAACGATTATGGTTGGTGAACTGGAATTGTGACAGGGAGAGAAGATTCTCTGCAGTTTGTTCTCTTCCAACTGGGTTGACTTCACACAGGAGAGGCTAATGACATGTTGGTATTGACCAGCTCAAATGAGGTGTCATCAGGATGGAGAAAAGTCGATCCCTTTCCTTTCTCGGTCCCTTTCAGAAGAGGTGCTTTCCCCATCCCCCTTTTCTTTGGGCGGAAAGGATGTGCAGACATGGACAGTAAGAATAAATTAATACATGAAATCTTTGCCTTTGCTGTCAGGAGGAACATGAATGGCATAGAAAAGAACTGCTCCCTGTATAAGGGAATCTGTCATCGGATGAGTTACCCATTGCAAGTTGTTAGTAAAAAGAAAAAGAAAAAGAAAAAGGCAGACCGAGAGAGAGTTAGAAGAAATGACAATCGGGTCTTGTTTATTTTAATGTTGTCTGATGTGAGCTTCAACTAAGGGGGTGGTTTTTCTCTGTAGAGATGACTTTAAAAAAAAAAAATCTTTACATTGACACACCTGTTTTGTATTGCACGAGAAAAATAAAATAAAATTCGTGGCACACCTTTCAAAAACAGCCCAGTATGAACAGCTTGAGTTGGGAAGAAAGTCATCAGGTTTAGCCTCTGAAGATCGAGGAAGCCTGGCTGGTGGCTATGACAACACCAAATGTTCATTCGTGGGATATGTATAATATTTCATCTCTGAGGCAGGATGCTTTAGGCTGAATGGAAAGCAAAATAGGACATTGGGAGGAGGAAGGGAGGAGGAAGAGGGAAGAGGAGGAAAGAGGAGGAGGAGGAGGAGGAGAAGGAGGAGCAGAGGAAGAGCAGGAGGAGGAGGAAGAGGCGGGAGAGGAGGAGGGGAGGGGAAAAGGAGGGGAAGGGAGGAGGAGGGCATAAGGAGGAGGAGGAGGGGAGAGGGAGAGGAGAAGGAAGAGGAAGAGGAGGAGGAGGGGAGGAGGAGCAGAGGAGGAGCAGGAGGAGGGGGAAGAGGAGGAGGGGTGAAAAAGGAGGAGGGAAGAAGGAGGAGGAGAAGGGGAGAAGGAGGTGGAGAAGGAGGGAAGAAGGAGGAAGAGGAGCAGAGGAGGAGCAGGAGGAAGAACGGAGGAGAGGAGGAGAGGAGGAGAGGAGGAAGGGAGGACGAGGAGGAAGGGAGGACGAGGAGGGTAGAGGAAGAGGAGGAGGAGCATGAGGAGTGGAGGGGAAGGTGAGGGAAGGGAGGAGGAGAGAAAGAGGAAAGGTTTGGGGGGGGTAAGATCAAATAAGAATAAGAAAATCAATGTTGACCCCCAGAGTTGCCTATATGATTAAAATCCTATCTGTAGAAATAAGGGATAATAACCAGTTTTGCCATTTTTTTAAAAAAAATCAGCTTTTCAGGAGCGTGACATATTCAGGCTTTGTGCACATGAAGTTCAGTGCCCAGTGCTCTCAGCTCTGGTGGCTTTTGGAAGGTGAACATGATGGAATGAGTCTATCATCTGCACCTCTATAACTGTCTGGTTTGGTTCTGCAACCCAACAAGACCGACGCAGACTCCAGAGGATAATTAGGACTGCAGAAAAAACAATTACTACCAACCTGCCTTCCGTTGAGGACTTGTATACTGCACGAATCAAAAAGAGGGCTGTGAAAATATCTATAGACCCCTCACATCCCAGACATAAACTGTTTCAACTCCTTCCCTCAAAACGACGCTAGAGCCCTGCACACCAGAACAACTAGACACAAGAACAGTTTTTCCCCGAATGCCATCACTCTGCTAAACAAATAATTCCCTCAACACTGTCCAACTATTTACAACGTCTGCACTACTATTACTATTAACCTTCTCATCACTCCTTATTACCCACCCCCTCCCACTTGTATGACTCTATGACTGTAACTTTGTCACTTGTATCCTTACGATCTATATTGACTGTTTCCTAGCATGATTGATCGCTTATTGTACCCTATGACTATCATTAAGTGTCGTATCTTATGATTCTCGACTCTTGAATCTTTTCTTTTATGTATACTGAGAGTATTTGCACCAAGACAAATTCCCTGTGTGTCCAATCACACTTGGCCAATAAAGTATAAAGTAAAGTAAAAGTAAGTATGGTTATACAATATACCTGGATACACAGGAAGGTAGGATCTCCACCTGCTCTACAAAGATTGTCTTTGGGATTTTGGAAATTTCCACTCGTTAAACCTTGTTGAATGTTATAGTCTTTCGCAGTGTTTTGAGAAACTCTATTCCAAAGTACCATCAGAAGACTTTCTGATTTTCTTGGCAGGAGTTTGCGGTCTTTCATCCATCCTTATTTGTATAGGTGAGAATCTTTCAAAAATGTATTTAGGTCAGCCTTTTATCGCTGAATATGGATTTGTGGTTGCTAATTTAGACGCATGTTTCCATCCAGTCTAATTTGTCTCGATTTTATTACTGCTGCTATCTTTTTGAAGGTCATGAGAAAGGATGGGACAAACATCTAAAGAAGAAACATCTAAGGTGGACAAAGCAAAAAAAGATATGACTTCTTAAAGGTCTGCAGGAGAACTTAGAGAACCCAAAATTATCTGCATAATCCCTCTTCTTTTTATAGTTTCTCTCGATTTCAACATGAATTGCAAGGATAAAAGACCCAGGACCAACTGTTGGTGTTGATGGATGATTTCCTTCCCAGTTTATTGTGAAGTCAGGAAGCTACAATACTGATAGGTTCATCACCCATTGCTGTCAAAGTGGAAATAGATGGAAAAATATAAATGGATAAATCTCTTTCTCTGATAAAGTGTTAGAATCTATATGAAACTTGGATCTGGAGATTTGATTTGAAGCCCTTGATCTAATCTCTGAACTGAGAGCTGACCTCCCAAATCAAATCTGACCATCCGATTGAATGGGGCCATCTACGAATCAGTGCAACCATTCAAAAGGCCATGGCATAAAATCCCTCTCCCCCCCCCTTTTTTCCCCCTAAATTGATTTAAAAAACAAAATCAAATCCACTCATCTTGATTCACTGAACTGAGATAGAGAAATGGAGGAAATCAGCTAGACAGACCAAGGGAAAATAGCAAAGAGAAATATTTTTTTTTTTCATCTCGTAGAAAAGGCAGAAAGAGGTAGCTTAGTTTGGCAATTGTAGGCCTGCTGGCAGAATTAGAATTCAGGACATAAGAGTACAGAGCATTAAGAAGATCTTTGAGTAAACAGAAGGAAGATAAGAAGACCACAGGGTGCCTTATCAGAGTATTATTTGGCTGGGAACCAAACAGGGCGGCATCTGAAATTTTGCTTTCATCCAGACTCTTGTTCTTTTCTACTATCATTGCTTTAGAAATAATTCTCCTCCCACCATTTTCTTTTTCTTTCTTTTTTTTTTTGAAAATTTTATGTGGGTTTTCACAAAAACAAAATACAAATAAAACATCTTTTTTGAAAATTGCATGGTCCCAGGTTATCACTTCTTCATACAGACACAAAACTCAATTTCATGCTCATTTTTATATTCTATTCCATATCTTATTACCATTTTATATTTTCTACATAATTTTTCCCCTCTTTTAATTTTCTCAACTTTGTTTTAATTATCTCAATTCAAATCATTATATTTATACTTTTGTCTGTCCTGTTACAATTTCACATTATTTTTTCTTATTAAGCAAATTTTTCCCTGTAGTTACCAATTAGAGTATGACAGCTTTATATCCTTTAATTTTATCCATTCAAGCTCTTATTTAAGCTTCAATGTATAGCTTTAAGATTATAGCATTCAATGTAATACATAACTTCCAATCAAATTCTGCTTGGTACATTCTTAAAATAGACACTATATTCTTAAAAAGAAAAAAATTATATATATATATATATATATATAATAAATACATATATATATATATATATATATATATATGTAAATAAAAACATTCATTCCAATTCAATTCTATCATTAATATGCATTAAAATCTTAACATCTTTAACATTTCTTTTCAATTGAATATCATACTTCCTTGGGAACACTTATAAACTTTCCATAGTTAATTCTTTTTTTCCCATATTTCTCACTTATATTTTTATAAATCATTACTAATAATTAAAAATGTTCCCTTTTAATTCTCTCAATCATTTTAATTCATTTATTTATTAACAAACATCCCACTGCATTACAATAAATATTTTATCCATCATCATATTTTCTAAAGTTATTTCTATTTGTAATATAACAAAGCTATCTTCTGTACCTTTGCAGAATCCCTTTTACAATTAAATTTTCACCCATTATCTCTAAACAAACTTATGGTTACAATCCTTATATCTTTTCCCTGTTTCTCCATTTCTTGTTTCTGTCTTTTACAACTTCTTTTCCTTACCTTCTTCCCCCTCTTCTTCTCCCTCCCCTTTTTACCCCCTCGTCTCTCTACTTCTAACTCTCTCATCTGTAATCCCCTCTTCTGTTGCTTTCTAATATTGTACTTATCTTTCAAATTGTTCTTCTTCTTTTTGGTTGTTTTTTCTAATCTTAAACCTTTCACTCTCTTTCCCCCCTTTTCTTTTCTCCCCCACTTAAAATTATTTGATCATTAAAGATGGCTTCTTCTTTGTCCCTAACTTCTTGTTCGGCGTTTCTTGTTGCTTCTCATAGTTCCAGATCTCCATTTCTAAGAATTGAAACACGAGGCCAAAAGAACTTTTCCCTTCTTGTGCATCTTCTTTCCATGTTTTAAGTTCCATTTTCAGTTCTTCTAAGAGTGATACCATTTTAAAAACTTTTAAACAACCACCCAGTTAATTTTAGTCATCTAGATGCAAAAACCAAAAATCACCAAGTAATCCAAATAATCCAAGGCTGTTTCTACTTGCTTCTTTTTTTCATTTTCTCTTCCTGGGGTTCTATTATTTTGTTACCAAGTTTCCATTAAAATGTATCTTTGAGGAATTTTGTTAAAATTTCACTGTAAGTTCCTTTTAATTACAATTCCATTCCTTAATTCCAGGCAGTCTCCTCCATTTTTCCAGATCCTGCCCTTCTATTCTTTTTTTTCTCCTTTCCAGCTTTTAAAAATTTTTAAATGCCCAGAAATCTTTATTATCCCTTTGACTTTTATTTTCAGCTTAGATGCCTATTAATGTCAAAGTGGATTTTTTTTCCAGTTTCTTGCTTAAATCTCTTAGCTGTCAGTATAAGGAAGGGAAGAAAAAAACCTAATCCTTTCCCTTCTCTCTCTCCTTCGCAGCTTCAAAATCTTCTTTGGGAACAATGTTGTTAAGTTTAAATTCCAGGGTACCTTATTTGTTGCTTTTGCTGTTTGACCTGGTCAACCAAAACTTTCTCTTCTTATCTTCCTCTTGCACATTCTTTTCCGGTCGAATTCTTCTTTGTGGTGGCCATTTCTGACCACCGCTACAACCGCCTTCAGGAAAGGGAGTAATGGCCAGCTGGGGAGGAGAGATGTGGCTCTCCTCAACCCTGAAGGCAGTCTCCCCCCTCTTCACCACCTCTACAGGGTGGCTTAGCCCCGAAACCAGCCGGCTCGGGGCGCTCCAGCTACGAGCACGGATCAAAGCCTTGGAGAGATGAGGTTTCGGTCTGTCACCGAAGAAGCTCAAACCGGAAGTCCCATTTTCTTTTTCTTTAAAGAGCTGTGGTGGCGCAGTGGTTAGAGTGCAGTACTGCAGGCTACTTCTGCTGACTGAATCAGCAGTTCAGCAGTTCAAGTCCCACCGGTTCAAGGTTGACTCAGCCTTTCATCCTTCCCAGGTGTGTAAAATGAGGACCCAGATTGTTGGGGGCAAGAGGCTGACTTTGTAAACATGCTTAGAGAGGGCTGTAAAAGCACTGTGAAGCGATATATAAGTCTATTGCTATTGCTAAATTGACCTGGAAATGACTGCCAGCAATTAAAGCTTACAAAATTCTCAAGGCTAAGAAGACCTTGGTGTTCTGAGTTTGGTGGTTTTTCTTGCAGATGTTTCAGCACTCAACTAGGAAGCATAATCAGTGTTAGAAGGGGATTTGGTTTGTGGAGAGAAGGGGGAAGGAAGAGGAGGAGGGGCTGTGGGATCCTCGGTGCTCTCTGATCTAGGTTGCTTTCTTGTAGGTGTTTCATGAACCAACTAGGTAGCATCATCAGTACTAGTAGGGAATGGGGTTTAGGAGGGGGAGGGGGAGGGGGAGGAGGAGGAGGAGGAGGAGGAGGAGGAGGAGGATGGCTGTGGGGTCCTTGGTGCTCTCTCAGCTTGGTTGTTTTCTTACAGATGTTTCATTACCCAACTAGGTAGCATCATCAGGTTTTACAGGGAAGAGGAGGAAGAGGAAGAGGAGGAGGAGGATGACAATGGCTGTAGGGTCCTTGGTACTCTCTGAGTTTAGTTGTTTTCTTGAAGACATTTCATTGCCAAACATCATCAATGCTAGAAGGGAGTGGGGTATTTCACCATGACTTTCATTATGTTCAGCCTTTGCATGTTCAATCAAGCACTGACCATGTCCTCATGGCTACTAATCTGGCCTTTAATAATCAACAGTCAACACCTAGTAGTACATCCTGGAAAATGAGCCAAGAGGGAGTGGGGGAAATGGGCTTGAAGAACCCTCGGTTGTTGGAGAACACAATAACACACAAGTCAAAATGCTGCCTTTGGAACACCTTGACTCTAAATCTAGTCAAGTAATACACCCAGAGAAACACTTCCAGCTTTTATTCCCCTTGGTTTGGCACTCTTGATCCATCTCAGACACTCACAACCTGCGGACTGACCGTTTTGCATTAAGCCAGTGAAGTGAATGAACCCTAACCCTAATTCTCTTTGGAAAGATAGAAACTTCTGCAGTCCTCCCTTCGTGGGGCAGTGAGGAAAACAGGTCGTAAACCAGGGGTGGGCTGCTGGGGGCTCGCAGGGGTTCAGGAGAGCCCCTAGCTAAGATTCTGTGCAGTTCAGAGAACCCCAAAATCTCACTCCTGGCTGGCCACACCCACCCCAACCCGCTGCTCCCAGGAGTCCCCATGTGGTCCACTTTGGATGCAGGTAAGTGCAGGAGTGTGCGGAGGCTCAGGAAGAGTGAAAAACAGGCCTCCTGGAAGTTCGGGAAGCCAGGAAAGGGGGCCCATTTCCGGATTCCAGAGAGCCTCCGGAGCCCAGGGAGGCTGTTTTCACCCTCCCAGAGGCTCAAGGAAAGCCTCTGGAGTCCGGGGAGACCAAAGACGCCCCCACCCCCACTGTGATGCAGGAGGCTGACTAGGCCACACCCACCACGGCCACAGCCAACAACCGGGCAGAGAACCCGTTGCTAAAATTTTTGAAGCCCACCCCTGTCGTAAACCAGTGAGCAACCTTGTGGTAGCAACCACAACCAACCAGGGAACAGCTCCTCTGCCAACAGACGCTTTGCGGCGAAGGCAAACAAGTCAAATGTTATCCTTCTTTGTCGCTCCACGGACAAATTAAAACTAATTGAATGATCCCCAGCATTGATGAAAGGTCTGCATTTGTTCTTGCAAATGCCGGCTCCCACAAAGGCACTTTTGTGTCATTAATACAAAAACCGCACTGCATTATGTTTTCCCATGTAAAGATAAAGAGGGACTGGGAAAGAGAGAGAGAGAGAGACAGAGGAAGAGAGAAGATCCAATTTGTTGTCAGCTTTGCAAGATACAATTGCAGCCATGATTATAATATCATCAACTGCGTTTCAGCTGTCCCAGCTTATTCAGACAGGCAGACAGAAATATGAAGTGACAAGGGAGCCCGTTGTTGTTTGCACACAACTCCGCCATAACTAGCAATTTGGTGGAAAATAGAAGGGGAAATAAATGGGAAACGAGGGAAGAAGCGACGTTCGAATCGAGAGGAAGCTGAACAATAGCCCTGTGGCTCTGCAAGCAGGGAAGAAAACAAAAAACACAGCAAATTTTAGGATTTGCAGGCCAAAAGGGGTCCAAGCTGACTCTTTCTCTATTTTTTTGCTGTTTTATAGCAGATTCGGAGGGTATTTGTATTCATCGAACCTCTCCCGCTTAATACAGCCGCAACGTTGCATTAATTCATCTAATGCATGCAAGGCCATACCTGGCTCTGGCCCCCCACTCTTTTTTAATTACCGGGATCAAAAAAAATGGCTTCCAAGGGAAGGCAGCTGCATTTATTTCCGATGGATGTCATAATTGCCACTGTAAATTGGAAAATGGAACATTTGTTGGTGCTGATGTTAAGTAATGGCCTCAGCGTTGTTATGGATGGAGAGGAGGGAGGGGATGAAAAATTAAATTGGGGCAGGTTTTATAACACTAACCCAATGCAAGTTAAAAGGATAATGACTGGAGCAAACCAGGAGCAAAGCCAATGTGGAGCAAGGAAACATTTTAATGCCCAGGACAAAATGTTTATTCATTGTTTTTGTGCCGATAAGAGGGTAAGGTGGGGAATGGAGGACATGAATGTCCAGACAAAATATAAATGGAGAATTAATGGGAGAACCTGGTTTATCGGTGGTGCCTGCTGAAATTTCATAACAACTCCCCTCCCTTCCTCTTTCCACATCAGGAATACAGATTTTTGTAAAGAAAGAATACTGGCTAACTGCTTACAGTGTGGAGTCCTTGATGATATTATCTAGTTGGGTAATGAAACAACTGCAAGAAAACAATCAAGCTGAGAGAGCAGCAAGGACCCCACAGATGTTGTCATCCCCCCTCTTCCTCTTCCTCCTTCCACCTTCTCCTCCACTCTGCAAACTCCATTCCCTTCTAGCACTGATGATGTTGCCCAGTTGGGTAATGAAACATCTGCAAGAAAATATCCAAGCCCAAAGTGCATCAAGGACTCCACAGTTCAACCCTGAGCTATAATTTCTTCTTCTTCTTTTGGTGCTTACCTTGTCCCTGAGGATCCTGAATGTCACTAGTCAACCATCAAAGGTGACAATGGATGTACTGATAAAGAAAGTATGGTGGTTTGACATTGAAATGAGACACAGGGAACTGTCTCTGAGAAAAATGCCAACCCTGAGAGAACTCAGGTAGCAGTATTTATTGAGAAAAAACACAAGCAAAATATACAGTATGCATATTCAGAAAACAATGACCTCAACAGGAGATTACTTCACCAGCTTGAGAACACACAATCTTGGAAAGTCCCAGATGTTACCTTGCTAGGATGAGATCATACAGCCACGGACAGTCTCATGGGAAAGTTTGGAAAGTCCCATGAGAAAGCACAACTGTGTATCTTGTACCTTGAACTTTCACCCATTTTCCTATTCCTTCTAAACTGGCAGAATCAAAACAGAATGAGGCACTCTGAGCAAAGATACTCCTACCCCCACCAAGAATGCCCACATCTTCCTAGACTTACTGCTAGTTATACAAAGGCCTTACAGAAAATGATAAAATGATCAATAGGTTATATTACCACAGAAAGGAGAAATAGCAGGTAGAAGTCTGAACTCAAGAGTTGGCATGGAATTCCTACATCACTCCCAAGGAGTAAATGAGCGTGATTTAGAAGCTTAGATAAATACCAGATGGTGTCACCTGACCTACCATGGTTCATAACTAACCAGAGATGGATTTCTTGGCTGGACTGGATTCCTACAGGTCTTTCCTTTGGGACCTGGAAAGTTGATGCAATAGTAGAATTACTTACTTTGGAGAAACTTCCCATTTGTATAGCCTGATTTAACCCGGTACAAATCTTGTAAAACTGTCCTTTAAGCACCTTTCATAAATCATCCTCTTTGGCACGAGTTTTCTAGCTCTCTTCACATCCATAAGGATTAGATATTTGTGTTTGATTTTTTTAAAGGCAGACAGAATATAAGGCAAGTACCATTATATCTATCTATCTATCTATCTATCTATCTATCTATCTATCTATCTATCTATCTATCTATCTATCTATCTATCTATCTATCTATCTATCTATCTATCTATCTATCATCCATCATTCTATCCCTGCCTGCCTGCCTATCTATATATCTATCATCTGTCTATCTATCTATCTATCTATCTATCTATCTATCTATCTATCTATCTATCTATCTATCTATCTATCTATAGTGTGTCTTTGCAATGCTATTTCTCACCCCAACTTAATCTTGTTCTTGATGATTAAGCTTTTCCAAACACGATTCCAGAAAGAACAAAATAAAATAACATGATTTGGGTTGAGCGGGTGGGATTTACTTGAAGTGGAGTCAAAGGTACTCTGCACGTGGTCATGACACCTTATCTTTTCCACTGTCTGCCAAATGAGTATCTTAACTGTAGAAAATGAAGCCAGGTCCTCTGGCAAGCAAGCATGCCCCCTTCTTAACCATTTGTAATATTTTTGCAGTATCAAAAAGTTGAGTGAAGGGAACTGAAAATTCGGGCAGGGATGATGGATAGCAAAGCTCGGAAATGACATAACAGCTTCTCTCTCTCTCTCCCTCTCTCCCTTCCCCTCCCATTCCTTCCTTCCTCTCTTCCTCCCTCTCCCTCTCCCTCCCTCCCTCCATTCCCCTCCCCTTCCTTCCTTCCTCTCTCTCCCTCTCTCTCTCCCCCCTCTCGCCTCTCCTTCCTTCCTCTCTCCCTCTCCGTGTGCGTGTGTGTGTGTTTCCCTTGGTTCAATTCCCAGAACTGGAAAATAGCCAGAGTAGCAACAGGGGATATCAGTGGGCTTAGAAAGATAATGCAAATTAGAGAGCAATCAGTTTGAAAACCGTGTTGACAGGATGACATGGCAAGCAGGAATCAATTGAGAGGTGGGGAAAAAAAAGAGAAGCAAATACCTTGGACTTAACCAGGATGGGGAATTTCAGAGGTCCAGATGTGAAATCCAAAAAAGGACATTTGGGGATGGGATGGGAAACAAAACGATAGAGACATCTTCTAGTCCTCCAGCAGAAAAGCCTCTCCAAATATCTGTTGGCTCATTTTGATAGCTGGGACTCCTTGCTAGGCCCACCAGCGTGGCCTTTTTCTCCCATCTTCTCTCTTAATGTTGCCTCAAGGCTGCCAAGGCTGATTTTCAAAGCATGATATGTTCAGGATGCAAGTTTCGGGAGATGTGGATAAGGATACAAGACAGCATGAAAACATGGCATCATAGCTCCCTGCCTTGCATACCATGTTTGCAGTGGTGTGTGCGAGTCACCTTGGGAGGCAGGACGAAGAGCTGTAGCCAAGACAACAGTCTGATAAGAGACATCTGAGTCTGAAAGGGGGTGGAGGGTGGAAATGGAGAAAGCATGTCAGGAGGGTCTCTCCCTTTTGGGGAGAGTAAAAGTAAGGGAGGAAAGAGGTGCTTTCATGCAAGATTGACATCAGCTCTTTAAGGTAGTGCGGACAAGAACCATCAACCATGAGTACTAACACTAGTTTTATTCCAAGGTTTAAAAGAGTAAATGTTTCCCCTGGCATAAATAAGCTTTTTTAAATAGACCTTGAACTTTGATCTTTTTTTTCCCCACTTCTGTTTTCTATTCCTATTCTATCAGCATTTATCTTTTCTTTGATTTTTCTGTTTTCTTGTTCCTGGCTGAACTTCCTGATTCTTGTCTCTTCCAAATCTTTGCTTTGGAAGATTTGGAAGATTTTGCAGGAATTCGGTATGTCTAGTCTAGTGAAAAGAAGAACTAGGGGAGACAGGATAGCAGTGTTTCAATATTTGATGGGTTGCCACAAAGAAGAGGGAGTCAAGCTATTTTTCAAAGCATCAGAAGGCAAGATGAGAAGCAATGGGTGGAAACTAAACAAGAAAAGAAGCAACCTAAAACTAAGGAGAAATTTCCTAACAGTGAGAACAACGAACCAAGGAATGGCTTGCCTTTAGAAGTTGTGGGTGCTCCATCACTGGAAGCTTTTAAAAAGAGACTGTACAGCCATTTGTCTGGAATGGTATAGGATCTTCTGCTCAAGCAGGAGATTGAACTAGAAGAAGATTGAACTAGGAGATTTTACAGTATCCTTCCCCTGCCACTCCCACAGAACCAGTAGTAAAAAAAATTGAATCCCACAACTGAATGAGGTGCTAATATCACTCTATAAAACCTTAAAACCGTCCCTAGAGTACTGCATCCAGTTTTGGTCACCAGGCTATAAAAAAGATGCTGAGACTCTAGAAAGAGTGTAGAGAAGAGCAACCAAGATGATGAGGGGACTGGAGACTAAAACATACAATGAACGGTTGCAGGAACTGGGCCTGGCTAGTCTAGTGAAGAGAAGGACCAGGGGAGACAGGATAGCAGTCTTCCAATATTTGAGGGGCTGCTACAGAGAGCGGCGGAGTCAACTTATTTTCTAAAGCACCTTAAGGCCAAACAAGGAATAATGGATGGAAACTGAACAAGGAGAGATTCAAATAAGGAGAAATTTTCTGATAGTGAAAACAATCAACAAATGGAACAGAAGTTGCCTTCATAAGTTGTAGGAGCTACATCACTGGAAGCTTTCAAAAAGAAACTGGATTGCCATCTGTCAGAAATGGTGTAGGGTCTCCTACTTGGGGGGGAAGTTGGGTTAGATGACCTACAAGGTCCCTTCCAACTCTGTTAATCTGTTAACCTGGGCGAGGACAGGAGCTCACCCTGTCACATGGTGCTAGATCTCGAACCTGGGCTGAGGGCTTCCCAGTTGACAAGCCCAGCATCTTAACCATTGAGCCACCTGCTCAACCCTGTGGCCTAGAAACATCAAATGTACCTCATGATTCTTGACTCTTGATGAATGTATCTTTCTTTTATGTACACTAAGAGCATAGGTACCAAGACAAATTCCTTGTGTGTCCAATCACACTTGGTCAATAAAGAATTCTATTCTATTCTATTCTGCTCTGCTCTGCTCTGCTCTGCTCTATTCTGTTCCGTTCCATTCCATTCCATTCCATTCCATTCCATTCCATTCCATTCTATTCTATTCTATTCTATTCTATTCTATTCTATCTCAATCAATAACATAAATAATAAATAAAATTCAGCATCCCCTTGGCACCTCTCCAGTCTGTAGAATCAGCTAGTAAGGTTCTCTTTGCAGAGTAATAATTATTCTGGCTCAGAAAAACTTTGTTGTGACCATTTCTTGAAGTTTCGATGTTTCAGTGTATCAGTTTGAATGGGCACAAATTCCAATTCCTGGTGGGAGACCTTTTGATTCAAATTAAAATTGATTTTTTTTGGGGGGGGAGGATGAAATTAACCCAATAGAATTGATGATTGAAATCAAAGTCATTTGGAACATTGAAGTCAGTTCCATCAGAGGGATCCGATAGGTGCAATTTATCAAGCTTGACTTGATGGATCAGGTCAGGCTTAATAATGAAGTCTTGGAGGCTACTCCGCACCGAAGCTCATTCTGAACATCTCCAACCTATGCAGAGATGAATTGGGCCTCTCCTTCTTGTTAGATGTGAACTTTAAACAAATAGTTATCTTATGTGGCATTTGCATTTTGATCATGTCCTGTATGGTTCACGATGATGGTCTATGATGAGAGAGATGTTTTCCATCATATGTTTTTAATGATTTGTTTTACATCTGCTTAGATTGTTATTCTCTAGACCATGTATGAAAGCTTCAAAGAACCTTCTCCTCCCCAAAGTTTATTTTTATTTTATTTTTTTGTTTGTCAAACATGTACAAGATAACAAGTAGCAGTATGAACATAAACAAGGACAAAGGAAGTAAACATAGATAAATGGGGACAGTAAGACAGGGACAGTAGGCACGCTGGTGCACTTATGCATGCCCGCTTTAAGGACCTCTTAGGAATGGGGTGAGGTCCATGGTAGATAGTTTGAGGTTAAAACTGTGAGGGGCTGAGGCTGTAACAATAGAGTCGGGTAGGGCGTTCCAGGCGTTGACCACTCTATTGCTGAAGTCATATTTTTTGCAATTGAGTTTGGAGCGGATTACCTTGAGTTTGTATCGGTTGTTTGCCCGTGTATATTATTGTGGTTGAAGCTGAAGAGGTGGTTGACAGGCAAGATGTTATAGCAGACAATTTTGAGAACTATGCTTAAATTGGACCGCAGGCGGCGCAAGTTGCTGAAACAAACAAACAAAAATAGTGAAGTGACCATAACAAAGATATGATGTTATTCATCTACTGTGTGTACTGCATGAGGTCATCTTGAAATAGAACCAACACGTAAATGACACTGTTAGATAGACCAGCTGAAAATTGCAAGATATCCACAGATAACAGAACTTCAGAAAGGAAGTTCTCCCTACGAGTTTTGGCCTTGTAGCAAATCTTGAAAGCAAGGAAGGCTATTAACTAGACTTTAGTCCTCCTCTTCTCTTTCTTCTGGTTTTTGTTCCAATCTGGTTTGGAAAGACAATCAGCCTCCCTGAGATGAAGAGGTCAAGGGGTCTTTAGAAACGGGCTGGGAGCTTGTCCATTTTCAGACTAGCCAACATCTCAGACGTATCTGTGTGACAAGGTCCAGGCACCCACGCCCCACGAGGTGATTGCATGCCAGACTGAAGAGCCTTTGGAAATGGAGGTCTCTGCTGTTTTGAATCAGAGATGGTGGATCTGCCAATGTTGGCATCTGTTTAGCTTTAGATGGTGTTCGAATGGCTTTCACACACACACCCCCCCGCTTCCCATCATTCAGCTTGACTCCTTAATTACTGTAATTAGGAACACTGTCAAAATCTGGGTGGTACCAAGATGACGTTGCGAGTGGCTAATGGATGCAACCCACTCATCTAACACATTAGGAGGTCACTGTCATTGTCACCAAGGCATCTGATACGCGCGAAGTGGGTCTCTTGTTTAATTTGGTTTGAAGCTGGGAACTGGGAGACCTCAACAAGCAAAAGAGGCTTGTCTGGAAAGTTCAGATGGGAATTCAGACTTGAGTTTTATTCCTGTTAACATGGAAATTTAGCCTTACTGTCTTCACTTGGTCCCAAACAGGGGTGGGATTCTACCAGTTCGCACCTATTCGCTAGAACCGGTTGTTAACATTCTAAGCAGTTTGGAGAGCCGGTTGTTAGAAGAAATTACTGGCCTAATCCTGTAAGGAAGGCAGGAAGGAAACATTCTGGGGTTGCTTACAGAAATTGCCTCTCCATTGACCCTTATTACATTCTTCGCAAGACTAGACTTCCTGTCCCAGGAACGTCTCTGGAATTTTTTCCCCCCTCCTTTGCTGGTACTTTGCTTGTGTGGACTGACCATTCAAAGTTACAATGGCACTGAAAAGAGTGACTTATGACCATTTTTCACACTTATGACTGTTGCAGAATCCCCACAGTCATGAGAGGCCAGGAGAGGAGATGCATGCCTTGATGTGAGTGATATTGAGTTGGCCACACCCAGCCAATAACATGACCACCAAGCCATATCCACCAACTAAGCCATGCCCACAGAACCAGTTGTTAAAAAATTTGAATCCCACCCCTGGTCCCAACTCTTTTAGGAACATTCAGATTTCTGCATCCTTAATCACAATAGTGAAGTTAATCTGCTCCTCTGTTGCTCTACCAAAAGACCAAGGAGTAACCAACCAAACATATGGGTGGAATAAGCTTCTTAATTAACAGGGATCTGTAAACAATGTTGTCTAAATTCAGAATGAAATGGAAAGGTATATTTGAAATATTTTAAGGTTTTGACCTGTTGGCTGGAAATTCTTGAATGGATACCTTTTGGAGGGTATCAAGTCAAGACAAGATGTTTCTTTCCAGATTGGACAGATGGTAAGAAAACAAATAGAAGAAAGAGACTGGGTCAAAAAATGATTTAGACCTGGAGTTTTTAAGAACAGATTTCCACGTCCCTTTCACAAACTGCTCTAAAGTATTTATTGGCATTTTCTCCTAGAGATCCTTCTTTCTTCCACCATGGGTATCTTTGCATCATCCCTATGAGATAAGTTTTGCTGAGAGCTGGAAACAGAACCAAAGTTTTCTAAAAAGTGTTCAGAACTCTGACTCAGGTTACCATTGTACCACATTGCTCTTCTTGTTACTTGGAATATTTTCATGCAAAGCTCTAACTATACTTTCAAAGTTTTGGGTATTGGCTGTTAAATCCATTGAGGTCTGATGCACACAAACATATGCCTATGCATCCATGCACAAAACATGGAGATTTTTCCTTCCCTGGGTTAACAGCATGAGCTCAAATGGTCCTATCGATTGAGAAAGTTCCATGGCACATCTGTGATCTGAAAATAGCCGTTTTTCCCCCTCCTCCAGATACACAAAGTCACCAAGGAAGGACTCATCTATCCCCAAATGTGGACTCTTCATTTTCCATAATGTTTCTGTGAATCATCATCCTCTTTAAACGAGCCCATAATCCCTTACAGGGTGGAGTCAAGGCAACTGAATGGAGCTGGGTGTTTGCTAGCCGGATGCCCTTCCTGTCACCAATGCATAATATTTCTGCTTTTTTTTTTCAAAGTAAATTTTTATTAATCCTATTTCCACCACATTTCCACTCATTACAGTGTTCCGGTATCGCTATTCATTCATATTAACATAGTTTCTAATTATAAAGGTTATTATTCTATATGTTATATAATTATTTCTACATTTAACTTGTAACAGTATTTACAGATATATATACAGTATTTCCCCATTTTACTATAGCTCCTACATACTCTTCATGTAACAACTTTATGCTTGTTTTCTAACCAATTATACCATATATTCCAGATCTTATAGTATTCCGTTTCTTCTCTATCTTTTAATTCCATAGTCAACCTGTCCATTTCTGCACACTCAAGATTCATAGGGACTTCTAGGAAGCCTGGACAGCTGATATGCCAAAAGGGAGCATTTATGAATGTAAAAATAATATGTTCCTTCATTTCCTTCCCTTCTTCTTCCTTGTGTCTGAAGAATTGAAATCTTTAGCTGAACTGACCCCACCATTTCCCTTAGGAGATTTCTGGGAGAACTTTCTCCCCCATCTTAGAGAAGGGAGGTTGGGAATGAGGTTGGGATTCAGTTGATACCTGAGGGCAGTTTATTTGCTTTTGGCTCACATGTTTAGCGAACCCAATCAATTGTCGTTTACTCAATACGCAAAGGTTCAACAAATAATGCCTTAGTGCAAACAAAATCAATAGCATACTTGAAGCTTTGAACGTGGTCCAATTTTCAGCTGGCTACCCGATTTGTCCTCCTAATTTTTTTTCGTGCTGCTCAGTTCTTTGTTATAGTTTCTTTTTTCCCCCTCATTCTTTCTCTTTATCTTATGTGGAAAAGTGAAAAAAACCAAATCCATATTTGGAGAAAGGGACACAGATCCTATGTTTTACATCAAAATATAAAGCTGGAAGTAGAACCTCTTATAATGGGGAGACCAGTGGTGGGATTCAAATAATTGCACAGTCGGTTCTCTGCCCTAATGATTTATTCCAACAACCAGTTCACCAAACTGTTCAGAAAGTTAACAACCGGTTCTCCCGAACTAGTGCGAACTGGCTGAATCCCACCACTGGGGGAGACCCAACCCCAACAGAAGGCAAACATCTCCTATTTCTCCTTCTCTTTTCTCCTGGCCTCCAATCCCACCATCCCCCATCATCATAGCAGTTGGTTTGAGGAAACCACCTAATCCCATAAGTGATTTGCATTGTGCACTATTTGGGTTGTGTGTGAACTTGTGAGGATCCGTACACTTTTAGTACAATGGCACAGAGCTAGCTGTCTGCTTTGCTTCCTTGAATGCCGTAAGACTCAGAATGGCTGAGAGGAATTTTGAGCAGAATGACAGAAAGGGGAAATCATTGTATTCAAGGACTAATCATATTGAGTGGTCTTTAAGTGGTTTAATTGCTATTCTCCTGATCTCATCACTTCTCTATCTTAGGCTCATCTACATGGAGGAGTGGAGATCGAAGCTCTAGGTGATGGCATTTGGGTAACTCTTTAGAAGTGTTCCTAGTGTTTAGAGTGAAGTTGTTGAGATAGAGACTGGGGCTTCTCCAGTTAGAGAGAGACGTTATGTCAACAGAGCTGAGCTGCGGCTGCCTGTGTGATCTTGAAGAGCATCCATTGACTCAGAAGGGTGGGAGGGAAAAGACTGGAGATTTAAATCCTGGACTGCATGCACACGCATAGAGAGACACATAGACACATAAACACACACACTTTGATGGCAATGAATAGCAACCAGCTTTTGGGTTGTATATGGCTTCATTCTAGTATGCAACAAAGCACCTATTCCATCTGTATGATTTATGTCATTGTATATAAACAGAGAGCAAACCTCACTCTCTTCTAGCAGTGATGAGGTTACCTGGTTGAGTAATGAAACACCGAACAACCAAGTTCAGAGAGCACCAGGGACCCCAAGTCCTCCTCCTCCATCTCTCCTCTTCCTCTTTGCATACCCCATTCCCTTCTAGCACTGATAAGGTTATCTAGTTGGATAATGAAACAAACAACAGATTCATGTCTGTGAGTCTTCTGCAGAGTAAGTCTTCTCCATGGCATTCAGAATCTGGAAAAACTCAGCTGTCCTTATTTCCTTCATCTGCTTCTCATTTTCTTTCCTCCTCATCAACCCAAACATTTCTATGCTACCCTCTTGCCTAGCCATAGGAGATGCCATGGGCATCGTGAATCCTTGTGATGCTGTTCTTCAAACCTTGATCCACCAAGAAACGCTCTGCATAAGCTAACTTTGGCCACAGATCAGAGCCATGCCAGGAGATGTTTGATCATTGCCGGTGCCACCGGTGAGAAATTAGTGCTGGGCCACAGTGATTCATGGGTATTAGCAGAGCATGTAATTAAATGGGAGCTGTCTCCTTTCCCAGCACTGTTGATGGAGGATGCTGCAGCTTTCACAGCTCAACCTTATCCTTCTTTGATGTTTTCCATGTGGCATGTCAGCACCAGACAAGGCCTGTCAAACATCACCTTGAAGCTAAGACATGTGCTACGTGCTCATCAATCCAAGTATCTAACATGTCAGAAAACTGTCTCTCTCCGTCTCTCTGTGGTTGTCATTCATGTTGGTACATTAACTCTTTGCAGGATTCTACAGATGCCAGCTGGGAAGAATCTGCATGCTGAATTTGCTCCTCATCCCTGGAAATCATTTGATGGTATGATTATATACCTGGGTCTGATTTATACTTTGCTTGATGCCTTGCATGGTGTAAATGGCTCATGGGAGAAATAACAGCCCAGGAGGAAAGAAATAATGTCAGCCCTCTCGCCTGATGCCAGGCATTAAGTGAAACAACTTTAGAGCCCCTTATTTTGTGTATGAACATGGGAAAGCTATCAAAGCTACCCAGGTGAATTGTTCCTTGTCAACTGTCACTTGTCACTTGTCTTTTGGGTTCACTCAATGAAACATCACAGCTGAAGATAATCAGGGTAATAAATAAGGTATCTGATCGATACGTCCTTTCTCTAAATTATGCCTTGTTCATAAAGACATATTGGTGCACACGTGTGAACACCTGTTGTCATGGATTAGTAAAGACCCAAGTGAAGTGGATCTGAGTTAAATTACTATCTGGTATTCTGGTTGTGCTTTGATCTTGTTGCACTAATCATGGATCAGTACAGCTGATTTAAATCTGATACATGCTCTGAGCATCTTTGGAATGTTTCCAATCTGAATGTGCCTTGAACTCAGGAGTAAGGGCAACTTTCAATGTGTGCTACCAAATTTGGATTTGATGTTTCCCTTGAAGTGAACCACACTTGTGTCTTGAAGGTTTGTAGTGGCTTCCCCCAGGGTTGAACTTTTTAGAATCCCAAGAATCCCAACAATAGTTTATCTTGATCATAATCAAGATCTTAGAGAGAAACCCTGACTAGTTTAGAAGTTTTAACGTATAGAACAAGTTCTTTATGATGTTCTGAAGAAGTTTTTTACTCGTCTTTGATTCCAAACTCAGTGTTTTCTGAATGTATTGAACTCATCTCTCCTGGATATCCTTCCCACCATATTACTATTCTGGCCAAGATTTCTTTAGAGGGATACCAACTTGAAAATGATGACTTGAGTTGTGGATTGCTCAATGTGGACCTAATTCAACCTTTCAGAGTATGAAGGACTCCTGGTCGCAGGTAGAAGAACAAGCAATGAAATGTGGCATTGCAACTTATTATTGAACAGACAAAGAGCTGCAATCATAGAATCCTAGGGCTGGAAAGGATCTTGGAGATGTTTTAGTCTGACCCTCAGTCCAGGCAGGAGTCTTATACCATCCTAGACAAATGGTTGTCCAATCTTTTCTTGAAAAACCTCCAGCGATGGAGTACTCTCAAATCTAGGAGGAAAGTGTTCCATTGATTAATTGTTCTCACTGTCAGGAAATTCCTCCTTATTTCAGGTTGGCTCACCTTTTGATGAGTTTTCACTCATCGCTTGCTGTCCTACTCTTGTGTGCTTTGGAGAGTCAATCAACCCCTCTTCCCCATGATAGACCTTCAAGTTTAGAAGATGTTATCATGTCCCCATCCCAAAGGTGGTATTCAGCAGGTTCTGACCAGTTCTGGAGAACTGGTAGAGGAAATTTTGAGTAATTGGGAGGACCAGCAAATGCCACCGCTGACTGGCCCCACCCCCATCTCTTCTCTGCCTCCCATCGAGTCCCAGCTGATCGGCTGGGTCTTCTTTGGTTGCCCTGCACAGGAGAATGGAGCTGGAAAGCAGGTTAGTGGGGTGGGGAGGGAATAGAGATTTTACAGCATCCTTCTCCTGCCACTCCCACCAAGCCACTCCCACAGAATTGGTCATAAATTTTTTTAAACCCCACCACTGTCTCCCCCTAGATTTTCTCTCAGAGGACAAAAAAGAGAGAGAGAGACCAAGGCAAACAGAGACCAAACAACACATCTGGAATGACTTACTTCAACTGGGTTTAATTTTGGACCATATATTTAAAGTGCTAACATGTTATCATAACCCTCTTCCCTCTCCCCATATAACATTCCATGCCCTGGCCAACATAGATCTCAGTATCAATAACAAGTGTGTTAACCAGGCTTAGACATTGTTCCCTTTGCTTTGGAGAAAACAGCTGGACCTGTTGAGGTGGGAACGGAGAAACCAACAGCACCATTTATTGGGATATCAGCATTTTCTTCTGGCAGCTCTTTCAGGCAAGAGGTGACATCATGTTTGAGGCAACCATGTTCTAAATTTGACGTTGGCAAGAGTGGTAGTAGCTATGGGTTGTGAGGGAGGGCTGCCATCTTGCTTTCGGGGGTACTTTGTCATCAGGGCTCTGCAGACGGTTGTTTTGTTCAGCTTCTAGGAAATGGCTTGAGGTAGTGTGAAGACAGCTTAGTATTTGTGAGCAAATGCTGAAATGGTAACGTTAAGCTTTAAGAGGGCATGGGGGGAGGGGTTGGGAGAGGGGAAACCCATGTTGAGTTGACATCCAAAGTGCATGGAAATCCACTGGGATCCAGAGTGCATCAAACAATATTTAGCCTTCTCCAACACAAGATACAAAAATAAATATTAACTTAGTTTCCACCGTAGGGTTCCTCCAGTGGATCTTCTCCTTATTGTTAGTAACTCAATCACTAGATTCCTGAATCATGGCTCATAATGGCAGGTTAAAGGACTGTGTTTTCTCCCAGGGTCTCTGTGGGTCATTGGCAGAAGGCTGTAGACTAGTGTTTCTCAACCTTGACAACTTGAAGAGGTGTGGACTTCAACTTTCAACCAGAATTCCCCCAACCAACTAAGAAGCCCACACTTCTTCTAGTTGCCAAGGTTGGGAAACACTGATCAATAGACAGCTCCCCTTATCAACAGCAAGGATTGCTTTATCTTTAGCATATAACATCTGCTTACATAGCCCCACCAATTCCTTGCTCCTTCTGTATTGCCTCAGATTAATCATACTTTGTGTTTTTCAGGAATTCTATCGCCTCTCCCATTTTATCTACAATCCAGTTTTTCCCCTTCCTTTCAATCATGTCTGATTCTCAGAGACTATCTGGAAAAAATCCCTGATGTTTCCTAGACAAGATTTTTCAGGAATGGTTCGCCATTGTCCCTTTCCTAGGGCTGAGAGAAAGGGACTGGCTCAAGGGCTTCATGACTAGAATTCATGGTCTCCCAGTTTCTAGTCTGGTGCCTTCACCACTATACCAAATGGATGCTGTAATACATAGGTAAAACAGGGAGGGAAGATAGAAACTCCCATAACTACAACTTTTTGAGGTTATACATGATCATAATCCATTCACATGGCAACTCTCTTAAATGTGCAAAACACTATGGACATTCTTTAAAGAAGCAATCAAAACAATTGTTTTCAAAGGCCTGATCTAGGTTGGCTTTCATCCTTTGTTAAGAGCAAGGGGCATCTGAAAGTACTCTTCAATGCAGGACATGCATAGCAAAATTTAGTTGATCAACTTTTTTTTTAGCCTGAACAACAAAATCCCCCTTTTTTCTTTTTCTTTCCTTCCTTCCTTCCTTCCTTCCTTCCTTCCTTCCTTCCTTCCTTCCTTCCTTCCTTCCTTCCTTCCTTCCTTCCTTCCTGCCTCCTCCTCTTTTTCTTCTTGTCTTCTTCTATCCTCCCTCCCTCCTCCTCCTCTTTTTCTTCTTTTTCTTCTTCTTTTCTTTCTTTCTTTCCTTCGTTCCTTTGTTCCTTCCTTCCTTCCTTCCTTCCTTCCTTCCTTCCTTCCTTCCTTCCTTCCTTCCTTCCTGCCTCCTCCTCTTTTTCTTCTTGTCTTCTTCCAACCTCCCTCCTCCTCCTCCTCTTTTTCTTCTTTTTCTTCTTCTTTTCTTTCTTTCTTTCTTTCTTTCTTTCTTTCTTTCTTTCTTTCTTTCTTTTTCTTTCTTTCTTTCTTTCTTTCTTTCTTTCTTTTTCTTTCTTTCTTTCTTTCTTTCTTTCTTTCTTTCTTTCTTTCTTTCTTTCTTCCTTCCTTCCTTCCTTCCTTCCTTCCTTCCTCCTTCCTTCCTTCCTTCCTTCCTTCCTTCCTTCCTGGTTGTCTGAATGCACCCACACTCCTATTCCATGTTCCCATTGCACAATCTCTGGCTTGAATGACTTGTAAGCAGAAAGAGCAATAATCATGGACACCGGGGGATATAGACAAGGGAAACGGAGCACGTTTTTGAGTATGGGTATTCACCGGAGTTTTCTTTGAAAACATCTTTGTCTCCAGCCCCATCCCAGAGAAAGTGCCTTGTTCTACCAAATGGAACAAGCAACAAGGAAAATGGAACAAGGATCTGATTTCCAGAGATGATGAATGAGATGGTTGAAACCTCCAGTCCAGGCCCCTGTGCTCAAAAAATAAATAAATAAAAATAAAAATAAAAACAAAACCATCTTCACAGATCGGTCAAGGTTGCATTTGGAAGGAATGACAAGATTCAGAGTCTCATGTGGGGTGGGAGCAATTGCTGTGCTAAACTTGAAATTTCACCATAGTGCAAATCGCGTAAGCAGAACATGAACACGTGGGGGGGAGAAATCTGGCATTTTCCACTAGGGAAGTGTGGTGGCACAGATACCAAGATGCACAACATCAGTTGGGAAGCAACGACTTACTGTGTGGGGTGGGGTCAATTATTAGAAAGGACAGGAATTAAAAAGGGGATGAAAATTAAGGACGGCTTTGTTTAAAAAAAAAAAAAAGATTACAAAAAAGGGAAACAAGGTAGTGACATGCTGAGTGGCCCCAAATCCTTTGCTTGCAAATATTCCCATTGGGTTCCACGGGGATGCATGGCCTAGCAGATATAGGTTCAGGATCGCAGCCTTAATCTAACGATGAGAAATACTGACGCACCAATACTTTTCAACAACAACAAAAGTGGGGAAGGGGAAAAAAAAAGAGACAGAAAGGAAGTTGGCAGTCACGATGTTCACTCATACTCAACGGACACACATACACACCCGGATCAAGTCCCTACTGGCTGTGGAGGGTTAGGGAAGGGACCCAGGTTTTGATGGACGCATGAATGTTGAAGACACGTCAAGGTTTCCCTCCCCTTCTTCTCTTCTGCTTGGTTGCGTCTGTTCACACGTAGGGTTCTTGGGGGCACCCGGAACCTGGCATTGGATGGCAGAAGGACGTGGGACAAGTAGACATCTTCTGGGAAGTAAGACAAGGGACTAAAGACGGAAGATACTTTTTGGCAGGCGCTGGTTGTGGTGGGAAGAATGAGGGGCTAGATCACCACCTGCATCTGGTATCTCTAAGTGACACTTGTTGAAGTTCTGCAGGGAAGAAGAAGAAGCAGAGGATTTAATTGGGTTTAAAGATTTAACAGGATCGCTGCAAGCTTGCTTCAGACAATGGACGAGGCCACCGTACGAGAGTAGACTTACTATTATGTGAAATCTATGTGACAGAAGTCCCTTCTCCAAAAACAGTACAGCAGGAGTATCCAACCTTGGAAACTTGAAGACGTGTGGACTTTGACTCCCAGAATTCCCAAGCTGGTATGCTTGAAGCCGAAGTCTACTCATCTTAAAATTATTAAGGTTGAGAAATACTGATTTAAACAGACTAAGTAGACCAGGGGAGAACAACACGAATGTCCATGCTTCGCTGGGGAATTCTGGGAGTTGAAGTCCACTCATCTTCAATTTGCCACGGTTGGGAAACTCCAGTTTAAGCAAGACCTTCCACAATTCTGCCAAATGAAAGGAGAACAAATTAGCACTGGAGAACAAGAAGCACAGTGAAAGGAAGAGAAAAATATTTTCTACAAATGCTTTGTTGCAAATCAAGTGGAAGTCGAAGGATTCTCTTTATCCCTGAAGAAGTCAAAATATGTCTATCAAGCCTTACATTTTCAGGTTTCTAGCCTCCTTCTAAAATTTACTTGGAGTTTGTTGAATATAATCCATTCAACAAATGCTACAATCTCTAACATTGATTCCCATTAGTGTCTAGCTAGCAGAATGATGTTTATCCTGTTCACACAATATGCTCATTGACATAAACCCTCAATTAGGCTGTTATGGAAATACAAACAGGGGTTATAGAGCTATTCTGCTAATTTCCCCCCCGGGGGGGGGGGGGAGTAGCTTTTAGCCAAGAACAGATATTAAACCAGCTATGTTCCATCAGTCATAGTGTGGGGAACCGAGCCTATCCATTGTTCAATTGTGCAACAGGAAAATTTGTTGAGATTAAAAAGTGGCACCATTCATAGAGGAATGGTACTAGAAAGTTCCTGGAAAAACAGAGGGGGACTTGGTGTTCCAAAATGGGGATTTTTTGACCTAGTTTATGGGACTGATTGATGTTGGAACCATATCAGGGTTAATGTCTTTGGGGTGAGTTAAACAGGTTGTGAGAATACTGCAGTATACTGAATTGTAATTCAACAAAGAGGACTGGATTCACACACCACACTAAACAACAAAGAAACCCAATCAAATGATAACATTCAACAATTTTAGCATATTGGCTGCTTAACCCAAACTGGTTAACCTTGTTGACTGAATATTACACCTATCGCTGTATTCTGAACACTTTAGAAGTTTCTCCCAAAGGCTTTGCCTGCCATTAAAATCTTCAATTCCCTTTTCTTTTGTGGGGAAAACCCAGAGGAGCAGCGAAAAGAATGGAAAATCCTTGGAGAACTGCCTACATGTATAGCCCAGTTCCAAACTAAATGTTCTATGATGATTTTCTTTGAGGAGGGCGATTAAAAAAATAAAAGCAACACAAAATCCACCCTCTGAGAAACAAAATGTCATTCTTGATTTATTGATGGTCATGCTAAGTCAAGCGAATGCAGGAACTCGTTGGGGCTTTTGAGAGAGTGTGAGAGAGGGGGGAGGGGGAGAGGGAGTGGGAGAGGGAGGGAGGGAAGGAGGGAGGAAGGAAGGAAGGGTGAGAGAGGAAGGAAGAAGGAAAGCAAGAGAGAGAGGGAGGGAGGAGGAGAGAGAGAGGGAAGGAAGGAGAGAAAGAGAGAGAGAGATGCCTATTTTGGGATAAAATATAGTAAAAATAATACAGGTTGTGGGGGGTCAAGTTGGGGGAGGGGTGCAAGTTGGATCCTTAAATAGCTTATCAGGAGATCAATTTTGGCAGAAATCAAAAGTGGGGAGGTTGCTCTGTATAATGAGTATGAATTGATATTCCTTTCCCTGCACCGGCAGTAGATACAGGAAAAATTAAATAAATTTGTATGCATTACAGATTACAGATAATCCTCAATTAGCAACTGTAATTCAACCCAGAATTACAGCCGTAAGTCATTGCAGTTATAAGTCGAGGCACCACCAAGATAAAGGTTCCCCTCACACATACATCCTAGTCATTTCTGGCTCTATGGGGCAGTGCTCATCTCTGTTACAAAGCTGAAGAGCTAGCGCTGTCCAAAGATGTTTCTGTGGTCACGTGGCCGGCATGACTAAATGCCGAAATCGCACGGAACGCTGTTACCTTCCTACCAAAATGGTCCCTATTTTCCTACTTGCATGTTTACATGTTTTCGAACTGCTAGGTTGGCAGAAGCTGGGACAAGTAACAGGAGCTCACTCCGTTATGCGACGCTAGCGATTTGAACTGCTGAACTGCCGACCTTTCTGATCGACAAGCTCAGCATCTTAGCTGCTGAGCCACCGTGTCCTTTTTTTTTTAACATAGCCATTGCAAATAGCACATAGACTTATATACCACTTATATGCTGTACACTAGTCCACTGTCTTCTCGCTCCATGGATCAGCACCAGTCCACATCATGCCAAAAACCAGCCTGTGCAAGGAAGCGAAGCCCCATCCGTGTACATGCGGGATGCAGGTGGCGTGTGAAACCACTCTCCTATTGGTCCACAGAAAGGCCTCTCTCCATGGAATCAGTCCCTGGCCCCCAAAATGTTTGGGGCCACTGCTTTACAGCACTCTCTAAGCAGTTTCTAGAGTCAGCCTATTGCCCCCAACCATTTTACCGACCTCGGAAGGAGGGAAGGCTGAGTCAGCCTCAAGCCCCATCAAGATCAAATTCCAGACTGTGGGAAGAATTAGCCTGCAACACTGGCATTCTAACCACGGTGCTGCCACGGCTCTAACATGGTTGTTAAGTGAATATGGCAGTCGTTAAGTTAATCCATTTTTCCCAGTGAGCATGGTTGTTGTTGTTTTGGCCAGAAACCAGCAATTAAATGACAGAAAGTGGCAAACCCCATCACCGGTCGCAGTCATGCGAAATATTGGTTGGTAAGTTGTTTTGTCACACAGAGGATTAATTTTTCATGCTGAGTTTGCTATCTGCAGATGTCTTCCACCGGGTTTTGGTGCATTTGAGAACCCAACTGCTGTCATACATACGGACAGGATTTGCTATTCAATGTCCTTAGAAGAATGAAGCCGATAGAGCATGTTGTACATCAATCATGGAGGTTCCAGGTGATTAGAAATCAGGATGATTCTCTCCTTCAACATGCTCTTAAAACTTGCATTTAAAACTTGCAAGCTTGGAGGCTGAAAATTCAACCTATGAATGCTGTGAAGCCACCTTCTCCTAGGTAGCAAAATAGCACTTAAGAGTCTTAGCTGTATGTCTTACATTTGCAAGGGGGCAAATTAATTGGGTTTGAACACCTCCTAACATTAACCAAGAAATGTTATTTTAGAAAGAAAGAAAGAAAGAAAAATAACCTAGCAAGAACTGTCTGGGTAGCAGAATGCCCAACATTATGCCGTGTTTTGTATTGATTTCATCCCAAAAGGTAATCATGGCTACAAATAACCTGACACTGTTTTATCTCTTCTACAATCTGCTGCATTGGTTATTTATGCTGAAATAAGACAGGAGTGCATCTAATGGGGTGTGCAAAGCCGTTTCTATTCAGCACTCATGTTTTAAAAACTTTAAATCAGATTTTGGGAGCTTCTGAAAGAAGTCTACAGAAAGAACAGAGGGGGAGAGTTATCTTGACTGTCCAAAGTCCAAACAAGTCCAAACCCATCACATGCTCATAAATATCTCCTCCAACAGAAACTATGTTGGCTTTCAGGTCACTATTTCAAAGATTCCCCCAAGCAGGTGATATTCAGAAGAGCTGAGTATCAACCAACTTATTATTTTGTGGACCCACCAATTGAAGTGGAAAAAAAACACCTCCTCTAGAGGAATTCAAGAGACATTCCAACTTAGAATCCTTTCTGGAGAGTATGAACCTGAGGCCAAACCCTTAAGTCTATATCTGCCATTTGCTAAGGGAAGACAGTCTGGGAAGATTCTTGTAATACAGGTGATTGACAATAAAATACAATCATACCTCACTACTCGACTGCTTTAAAACTCATGGAATTTGGTTCTTGACCCAATCTGATGCAAACATTTTGTCCTGGTACTCATCATTTGTTTGATGCTCAACACATAAGCTAGAATCTGTCAGTGTTGGCTACCCCGTGACTGGCTACCCTTTCCAGCTGGGTCATGTTACAGGTCATATGGTTTGTTTGGTACTCATCATGCCTCCCAGAACCAATTAACAATGAGTACGGAGGCACCACTGTATCTACTTGGGCTTATTCCCAAGTGGTGCTGGTTGCTTGTGCATGATGTAGCTTCAACTGATAATCTACACTGGCTGGAGTTGAAATACAGGAGTTGAAATCAAATACTGCACTCCTGCAGAGTCTCAAGGGACGTGGTGGCTCAGTGGCTAAGATACTGAGCTTGTCGATCAGAAAGGTTGGCAGTTTGGTGGTTCGAATCCCTAGCGCCGCTTAATGGAGTGAGCTCCCATTCCTTGTCCCAGCTTCTGCCAACCTAGCAGTTCGAAAGCATGTAAAAATGTAAGTAGAAAAATAGGGACCACTTTGGTGGGAAGGGAACAACATTCTGTGCGCCTTCGGCGTTTAGTCATGCCGGCCACGTGACCACGGAAACGGCTTCGGACAGCGCTGGCTCTTTGGCTTTGTAACAGAGATAAGCACCGCCCCCTAAAGCCAGAAATGACTAGCACAGATGTGCTAGCAGAACCTTTACCTTTACCTTACAGAGTCTCAAGTTGAGGAAATAAGCACCAAGGAGGTAAAACAGAGGAAGAAGGGGGGGGGGGAGATATTTCTTTGGAAGTGCAAGAGACCTGACCTTCTCTTTAACTGTGTTGACCATAACTAATTGGCCATCAAAGACAAGTGCAAAAACGAGTGTCTCTGATCATTGAAGA
The DNA here is from genome assembly GCF_049901735.1 of Notechis scutatus. Classification (NCBI taxonomy): domain Eukaryota; kingdom Metazoa; phylum Chordata; class Lepidosauria; order Squamata; family Elapidae; genus Notechis; species Notechis scutatus. Next base: position 25,149,015 of record NC_142015.1, on the reverse strand, counting down.
TCTCTGCTCCAAGCTGTAACCACTGGACTGGGAGTGCTTAGAATTAGTCTCAGTCTCTTGCCATCTGTTTTTTTTTTTTTTCCATTTTCCCAATCCAGCCTGCTTGCTGAAGGGGACGCCAGTTCATGTCCAAGAAGTAGAGACAAGAAAGAAAAAAAGAGACGATTCTACATTTATTAATAATAACTGCCAACTGAAGTTCCAGTAGTCTCATTCACCAGCCAACAAAATTTGAACTTAACTTACAGGTAATGGGATAATTAAATTTAATGGGCACCAATGTCTCTTTTCCCCCTCATTTTCTTCCCTTATGATCTTTATTTCATATAAAGGCCCAATTATCTCTTCTATTAGTGTTTCAAATGGGATGTCAAAAGTTGTAGGTGTGTTCTTAGTGGATTGGTGGCTTTCATTTAAAAAGACCTCCTTATGTTAGGTCAGGGGTGTCAAACTCAAAGCCTGCAGGCCGTATCCAGCCCATGGGGTGCTGAGATCTGGTCTGTGTGGCCGCCCTGGTAACAGCGAAGGATGGAGCTCGGGCCACCATAGGCACCCCCAACACAAGTGACGCTGAGCTGGCCATTCCCACCCAGCCCCCCCAAGATCAAACACAATCCTGATGTGGCCCTCAATGAAATCGAGTTTGACACCCCTGTGTCAATGAAATTGAGTTTGATACATACCCTTTGCTCCCAAATAAGTACAAGAGAACCCCAGAATTCTTTGCAGAATTCTCTTCCCCCTTTCAAGGATAGAATTAGGACAGGGGTGGGCAATTATGGCCGCTTTATGACCTGTGGACTTCAACTCCCAGAATTCCTGAGCTAACCATGCTGGCTGAGGAATTTTGGGAGTTGAAGTCCACAGTTGTCAAGGGGCCGCAGTTGCCCCTCCTTAACTTAGAAGCAAAATAAAAACTCTCCGAAAGAGAGTTAACAACCAGAGGATTGCAAATCCTTCCATTCTCCACCATTCAGCCAGAACAGAAGAAGCTTCTTGGACGAGAAGCAAAAGATCTTCTAGCAAGACAAGAAAGTCCAGTTGCCTTTTGAAAGAAAGCACCTTTGGGATAGAAACCCCCCCCCCCTCTTTATTCACTCAGTAAAGACACAGGAGCCCCGCTAAAGCAGCAAGAAAGAGAAAGAACATTTGTCAAATTTATTTGACTAAGAAATTTCAACATCAACAAAAAACGCCAAGCATTAAAGCTAATTAAGGCTTATTAATACTTAATACTATTAGCACTGTGAAACTAGTCTCTCCTTTTCATTGCCAGCAACAGCTGATAACTCTGGATCAATCCGGAGCTTTGTTACCAGCTACAGAGGCCTTCAGGAAAGCCTTGCCAGCTGCAGAAGAAATGGGCTGGCAAGGCAGGTGTCGGGGTGTGTGAGGCCTGGCTACAACTGTCCAAAGGTAAGAAGTAGGGCAGCTCCACCCCTCCCCCATCCCCACTGTAGCTTAATTTTTACCCATGCACTCTGGAGTAAGTGGGGTCTTAATTGGGGCTTATACTGAGGGTAGAGCTTATATTGGGAGCATGTGTAAAAATCAAGCTAGGACTTGCTTTCAGGGTAGGTCATATTTTTAGGGAAACGGGACAAGAAACTAGTAAAGCTGATGGCAAACCACAACAGGCAACTGGCAAACACTTATGGTGGTTGCAGCATCCCGGCATCTTGTGATCGTCATTTTGGAACCTTCCCAGCCAACATCCAACAAACACAATCAATGGGGGAAGCCAGATTCACCTAACAACCACAGGATTCATGTAGCAATTCCAATGATTCACTTAACAAACATGGCCAAAAAAACCCACAACCTCATAGAATTGAGCTCAGCTCCCTGAACAGCCGGTTTGCTTACCAACGTCTGAATTGTGATTGTAAGTCAAGGATTACCTGTGTAGCGAGGAGCAGTATGTGATTGGTTACCAGAGCAGGTCACCTGATTTCTAGCCCAAGAGAATTTTGGGTTGTGGAGTTTTCTTTCTGGATCGATTTATTCATCGTCGTCCATAGCTGAAGAGCAGGCTAGCATTGGATCCTACCCTTCCATAATTCCTTAACAAAAGCTTATTTTAACTAAAGTCACACTAAGGAAGTGATAAGCAAAGTACAGGTAATCCTCAACTTACAGCAGTTCATTTAGCGGCCATTCAAATTGACAATGGCACCGAGAAATGTGTCTTATGGGCGTTTTTCACAGTTACAACCTTTGCAGAGTCCTCATGATCACATGATCCAAAGTTCAGACACTGGGCCACTGGTTCATATTTATGACTATTGCTGTGTCCCAAGTGTCAGCTTTGGAAGCCATATTTTACTTAGAAGCTTCGAGGCTGCCTGGGAGTTTGGGACCACATAGAGGTAGAAGTTTAGACTCAACAACATTCTTTCTTAGAAGTCAAGGACATGTTGCCCTGCACCTGGAGAGAAGTGTCTAGAGCAGGGGTCAGCAACCTTAAACACTCAAAGAGCCATTTGGACCTGTTTCCCACAGAAAAGAAAACACTAGGAGCCACAAAAACCCTTCCCGTGCCTGACTATTTCTTAAGTGGTCACAAAACTAGCATGTGTAGCTGAATTAAAGATTCTGTTTTCTTCTGAAACTTTTCTTTTCTTGGATTTATCCATGGTTAGCCTACCGGGGGTCAAAAAGCTCAATAAATCGCATGCTGGCAGGTGTCACACATTGGCAGTTGTGATGCATATTTTGAGAGACAGGCAGCCACAGCAGAGGGATGAAAGAGACACATGTGGCTCCAGAGCCATGGGTTGCTGACTCCTGGTGTAGAGGAATGTCTCCAGTTGGGATGAATTTTGATTGGACCATGTGATGGACTGGTGGGTGCAGGGGAGCGATCTTTGAATTTTTATTAGGAAGAGAAAATCCAGAACTCTCAGATTCGGGTTTTTCCAAATGTGCCAATATGACAGCTCTAATAAAATGGAACATTGAGAAAATGCTTGTCTCGGAGTTTTATTGGGTTGGAGTTTGTTAGTTGGAACACTGACACCGAGGTCACAATGTGAAGTTAGAGGAGAATCCAGATTCATTTAATGACCGGGTTATTAATTGATCCACTGTGGTGGTTCACTTCACAGCCGAGGCAAGAAAAGTTGTAAAACTTAACAAATGTCTCCCTGAACCACAGAATTTTGGGGCTCGATTGGGTTGTAAGTCGGGGGCCTCCTATATGCCTTCTCCAGCCATTCTCATCTTCTCCGAACATCTATCATGCTCTCCGCCACTCCTTCGGGTGTCTAAAATCTCTACAATTCACAAGGCTGAAAAACCCTCCAGGGAAAGGCAGGCAGGCAGGAATAAATAAAAAGAAGAAGTAAAATCAAGTTTCTGCAAAATCGTGCCTCCGTTCGGAAATCTTGCTGCAACTAGATTACATTTTCAAAGTGTCATCTGACAGGCTGTATTTTCAGAGAAGCTGGGAGATTTTCTGGAATGAGGATTTGGCAGGATTAGCATCCTTTCATGGATAATCATAATAATAAATCATCCCTCTCTGACGATGAAGAAGATGATAAACAACCGCAATCATTTAAAAAATAAAATAAGACCTCCCAAGATAGATTAAGAAGATCTTATCAACTTCATGAAGGACAAATTCCCAACGGAAGGAAAAGAAATGCAGCAAGGATGGAGAAGGGATTGGGGCAGAGGCGGTATTCAGCAGGTTCTGACTGGTTTTGGAGAACCAGTAGCAGAAATTTTGAGTAGTTTAGAGCAGGGGTCCCCAACCACGGTCCGCGGACGTGTACCGGTCCGCGGAACAACTCCTACCGGTCCCGCGGCTTGCTGGCGCCACCATCTTTTTTCATGAAAAAGTGCTTCCGGTGAGCTTTTCGGTAGAAAGCTCACGGAAGCACGTTTTCATCAAAAAGATAGGCGGCGCTAGCGCTCGGTGAGCTTTTCCGGGTAGAAAGCCATTTCTGCCGGAAAAGCTCACCAGCGCTAGCGCCGCCATCTTTTTATGAAAACATGCTTCGTGAGGTCACGGGAAGCACTTTTCATCAAAAAAGATGGCGGCGCCAGCTGATGCCGTACCGGGCCGCGGCGCCAGCTGATGCCGGTACCGGGCAGCGGCGTCCAAAAGGTTGGGGATCACTGGTTTAGAGAACCGCCAATACCACCTCTGACTGGCCCCACCAATCCCATCTATTCCCTGCCTCCCATTGAGTCCTAGCTGATCGGCTGGGTCTCCTTTGGTTGTCCTGCACAGGGGAACGGAGCTGGAAAGCAGGTTAGTGGGGTGGGGAGGGAATGGGGATTTTGGAGTATCCTTCCCCTGCCACGCCCACCAAGCCACGCTCATAGAACTGGTAGTAAAAATTTTTGAATCCCACCACTGGATTGGAGGGGTACCAGGAAAGGAAGGCTCCCCTCCCCATTTGTAGAGGGTGTTCACTTCACTTAGGGAGGTGGGGACAATGCTAGTTGACAGAAGAAAGAAAGGCTGCATTGGGGCATGGAGAATCCCAAAAGGGTTTCTTCTGATGGGTGAGCTCACCTCCAATGTTGGCCTTCCCAAAGTCCCCAGGGCCATTTGCTGGCTGGGGATTTCTGGGAGTTGGAGTCCACCTGTCTGAAAGCGGCCAATGCTGGGTTAGCCAAAGCCCTTTGTGGGAAGCCCAAGAGAATTTGGGGTTCACCTAAGATCCACCAACCAGCTTGGCTTGGCACCTTCCAGATGTTTTAATTTACGTATTCATTAGTTAGGGTTGAGTATTTATCTCTTTGTCTTACTTAGTTTGCATTGTGGGTAGATTCTGTTAAAAACATGTCTTTTTAATATTGTAAATCATTCAGGGTGATCTTGCAATAAGATGGGAGGTCAATAAATTTAATAATACATCTTTAAAAAGTTGGGACAGCACATTTATTTGCTGCTACCTCTGGGAATTGTGCCCCCATTTCTCTTCCAAACCAGAACATTTCTTTGAAAATAGTGCCCTATTAACCACCACACATTCTTCTCTGTGTGTGAAAATGTGTGTACGTGTGCCTGATTAATCTGCTTGATTAATCACGAGCACCTTTTCAATCACTCAAAAGGTCTTTTATGATTACCCAAGAAAATCAACCAAATTCTCCAGCTCGATTTGCAAAAAACACAATACATTCCTCTGTCCTCCTTCAGACATTCTCCCATTTCCCTGCTGTGGACTGACGGAGTGCCATCCATCTTGCTCTATCACCTTACCTCATCTGAGTGAAAGGACATAAATTCAAGATCTGGCCAAGTACCCCAGGTTTAAAGTGAGCTATGCAACCTCACTGCTCAGGAGAACATCAAAGCCCCTATAAGTTCCTGAGATATCCTCATTCAGAGCTTGATGTCCTGCTAATTGCAAGAAAAACCAAATATCTAGGTCTCCAAGTCATGTCGAAGCAGAATTTGTGATGACCTGGCACAAAGACAACCCAGCCAGATAATAAGTATGGGCCCCTTTATTAGCTCCAACTTTGCCCTCAATGATCCGGTTACCTTCCGGTCTGGAGAAAAACTTTCCCAGTAACCTGCAACAGCCTTTGTCTGCAGATATCCCAATCCAAAATGGTGTAAACAAAAACCTTAAACTATAAATCCAACAAAGCAAGATAAGGTAATACATTCCTCTGAATCCCTTCTCCCTTGTTCTACCTCTTCCCTGCTCTGGCCAGCCTGACTTTGCCCTTCCCCAGTTTCCTCTACAGCCAACGGAGCCACTGTTCCCTTCCCACCAAAGTGGTCCCTGTTTTACTACTTGCATTTTTTACATGCTTTCGAACTGCTAGGTTGGCAGAAGCTGGGACAAGTCACGGGAGCTCACTCCATTACGTGGTGCTAGGGATTCGAACCACCGAACTGCCAACCTTTCAGATCGACAAGTTCAACATCTTAGCCACTGAGCCACTTGCTGTTCTCCTTGTTTTCCTCTTCTCCATTGTACAAATGAAGGCAAGTTAGGTAAAGGTAAAGGTTCCCCTCACACACACTTGCTAGTCGTTTCTGTCTCTTCAGGCGCACGGAATGCTGTTACCTTCCCACCAAAGTGGTCCCTATTTTTCTACTTGCATTTTTTACATGCTTTTGAACTGCTAGGTTGGCAGAAGCTGGGACAAGTAACAGGAGCTCACTCCGTGTCATGGCGCTAGGGATTCGAACCGCCGAACTGCTGACCTTTCTGATCGACAAGCTTAGTGTCTTAGCCACTGAGCCACTTGCTGTCCTCTTCTTCTCCATTGTACAAATGAAAGCAAGTTACTACCTGCATAAAGCAGAAAATAAATCTATGGTCTGCTCTTGCTTGCTTTGTGCTAACAATTCAAAGGTAATTTGGAACTATCAAATTACTAAGATCATCCACATCCCTGGCAGGAAAAAGAAGGGATGGAGGGAGGGGACATCTCAAGAGACAAGAAGAACATCACCCGACATTGTGCTGTAGGGAAGGGAGGAGTTGTTGTACATACCTTGAGGACCGCATCCAAAGGGAGAAAGGCTGACAGTGTGATGTGCTAGCATACATTAGCCTGGATGGTTGCGTATTCAACCAGATCTCCACCAGCAGGAACGGAGGTTGTGTGACTCGCTGATGATGTTGTCAGAACGGAAGTGTCCAGCTCTGCATATTGGATGTTGGAATCCTTGTTGTTGCCCGTGGTCTGAAGAACATGATGGATGGACAGGAAGGAAGGAAGGAAGGAAGGAAGGAAGGAAGGAAGGCAGGAAGGAAGGAAGGAAGGAAGGAAGGAAGGAAGGAAGGAAGGAAGGAAGGAAGGAAGGAAGGAAGAAGGAAAGAAAGTGGAGAGAAGTGTGGTGTGAAGAGATGTGGAGGTGGAAAGACGTAGCCACACAAGACACCAGGGGATCATGCCAAGAGAAGGAGGAAAGGAAGACAGGAGAAGAAGACAGTCAAATGGGAGAATTAAGACAGAAAGGGAAGTGAAGAACGACAGTGAGAAAAAGATCAAAACAAGCTCAAAAGAAACATTGCTCCGAAGATTTGAACCTCCGAGAAGCACGATTAATGAGTCAGAATCTTTCTCATGTACAAATGGCTTTGCAATCTTTTGGAAGTTGTTTTTGTCTGCTTTTCTGACTATCTGGAAACATTCACATGGATGATCAGCAGTCAAATCTTTTCTCAGATGGCTTGCTTATTCCCAAGTCATCCAAGAGGGAAACACTAAAGCTTGATTGATCCATACCTGTGACAAAATCAAGGAGGAAACCGTAGCAAGAGAGCATGAAAGAAAGAACTCGGGAGATTTCAAACCCAGGCTATCCAGAAAGCACCCATTTAGGAAAGAGAAAGGTAAAGGTTTCCCTGTCCAGTCATGTCTGACTTTAGGGCATGGGGCTCATCTCCGTTTCTAGATCGAAGGGAGTCAGCGTTGTCTGAGGACACTTCCGTGGTCATGTGGCCAGCATGGCTATATGCCAAAGGCACAGAAACTGATACCGACGTGGTACCTATTTAACTACTCGCATCTGCATGCTTTCGAACTGCTAGCTGGAGCTAGGAACGGGAGCTTATCCCATCACGTGGTGCTCAGTCTCAAACCTGGGCTGCCAGCTTAACATTTGACAAGCTCAGTGTCTTTAACTGCTGAGCCATCATGGCCCCCAAATTAGGGAAGAGTATAAGGCTGAAAATACAGCATTGTCTGAGATCACTATGAAGAAAATAAGAAACTTTTCATGGCTGTCTTTCACCAAACCAGATATTTCATATGGACCAGGAAAAGGAACTTTAGTCTGCATGCACCACCACCACCCTCCAAAAAAACCTTCATTTTTCTCCAACTTTCCCATGAAAAAACAGGTCTGGGTGATGTCAGCGTAGCTGCACGCTCTAAAAAAACCTACCTTCTTATTTTGATTAAACCTTCTGCCTGCATCCCTTTTAACCCCTGGGTCCTTCCGAATCTTTCGGCTGGCAGAGATTATTTTGAAGGCACTTCGGCACAGAAGCCTCCCTCCCTTTCCAATGATTTGCAGCAACTGCCCAGCTGTGGGGAAGCCATTCAAAGAGATCTTGTGGCTTCACTTTGAAGCCTGTTGTGAGGTGGACTGATTTGGCCAGTAATTGCCTGCCTCCAAGTCCCCTATCCGAGCCCTGATTCCCTGTTACATGCCAAGGCTGAGTGCTTTTCCTCCATGGCTTGATGAGCAAAGGAATGGTGTGAGATTCAGCTGAACGGTGTCACCATATATAAAAAATTTTGTCCTAATGCCTGACTGGCAGAAAAGTAATGAGGATTTCTTTTCCCGCTCCCACCTAGAGTTCCAGCACTGCTTCCAAACGATACAGGTGGGCCCAGTTTGACCATATGCTTTGCTAGATCAAAGGCAAGGTAGAAATTCATCAGGTCAAGGTCTCGGTAACTGAGAAGAGCAGAGAAGTCAAGCTGTTTGGAGCAACAAGTAAATGAAACAGAGGCTGAAGCCACAGAATCATAGAATCATAGAGCTGGAAGGGACCTTGGAGGTCTTCTAGTCCAACCCCCTGCCCAACGCATGAGTCCTTATTCCATCTTGGACAATTGGTTGGCCAATCTTTTATTGAAAGCCACCAGTGATGGAGCATCTCTACAACTCTGGTAGAATAAATTAAACTAATTAAGCAATGGAATAACTTGCCTTCAGAAGTTGTGGGTGCTCCATCACTGAAGACCTTCAAAGAGAGACTGGAGAACTATTCGTTTGAAATGATATAGGGCCTCCTTCTTGAGCATGGGGTTAGACTAGAAGACCTTGAAGATCCCTTCCAACTCTAGTATTCTACGTTTTAAATCAACCCCCTCTTCCTTGTGATGGCCCTTCAAGTATTGGAAGATACTATCAGGTCACCCTTTGTAAGGCTAAATGCCATAATAAATAAATACCCTTCATATTTCCCATTAGTGATTTATTATCTCTGAATATACAGACTTTGCTTCAATATCATGGCTAATGGTTATTAATAAACTCATTTGTCTCCAAAGAAACCTTTAAGCCATCCAACTATTGGACATCACAACCCATACTCAGTTGAGGAGGGGAAGAATAAATGCATGAAGAAAGAGACAAAAAACATAGAAAAGTCCACGCTGAATGTCCACCCTGAATTCCCTCTATTTTTTTTTCATCCAAGGGAGGAAAATGAATCATGATTTTGCCAAGAAAAGCATTTAGAACATTTTCTTCCCCCTTTCTCTTTTATTGCAAGAATGTGCATCTTTCTGGAGCTTGTCTGCAATTCTTTTTTTAATTCTTTTTTTAAAACCCTACATTGCTATCCTATCTTGCAGTGCAGTTGATTTAAATCATTACCTCCCGAGTTATCTGCATTACACTTTCAAGACTGAAAATGCTGGCAGATAAATGAAAATGTCCCCACTGGGGGAATGAGGACTGAGTTGGTGGGCGGGTGGGTGTTTGAATTACACTGGAAGAGAGGGGAGGGGTGTGGGAAAGGAAAGGGTCACAGGCAGGGGATGTGCTGCTGTGGGTTCACAGGGTTCGGGAGAGCCCCTAGCTAAGATTCTATGCAGTTCTGAGTACCCCCAAATCCTGGCCCACCCCTCCCCTCCCCTGAGTCCCCATGTGGCCCGTTTTGGATCCCAGGTATGTGCAGGGTGTGCATGGAGGCTCAGGGAGGGCAAAAATGGTGTCTAGAAGACACCTTGTTGTTGGGGAAAGACTAATTAAGAATTGTGGCTACCTCTTCTTTTCCAGAATGACCTAGGAAATATGACCAAGGCAATCTCTGGTTTGGAATGGACAAAGTTGATGTTGTAGTGTACCCCACCACGCTAGTCTTGAGGTAAGAATCCCTCTTTTCTCCACCTGCTGTTCTGACCAAGGCTTCCTGAGACCGTAATTAAGCACATGTTTAGTTAAAACAACTCTTGTTTTATTTCAATGTTGGGAATTATGTTCATTCCCAGCCTGTAATGAGACCCAAACAGTCCCTCAAGATAAGCACCCACCTTTCTCTCTTTTGAATTACTGCCAACAACTAAAGTGCCAAATGAACTATAAAAAAAACCCAACTGAAGTACAAAATCTACACAGAGCTTCAAGGATTAATCCGAACAGAGCAAACGACTTTGCTTCCTGCAAAGGTTTCATCATCTTGGACTGACTTTTATACCTTATGTGAGGGGCAATCACCTCCCAGCCTTACTCCCGAGTCGCCTCTTTTGTCTCAGTTGCTCTCACCTTCTAGCAGCTCTGCGCATATGTGCAATGGGAACAGGCTCCCCTGAGTCCTCTGCCTCGCTGATGCCAGACTCCAAAGGCTCCGAAGGCAGCACCCCACTCCCAGACGGTTGTGGCCCCATCTCTGCATCGGACACAGGACCTTCGTCCAAGTCCTCTCCAGACTCCCAGACTTGTCCCCTTTCTTTCCCACTGTCCGATTCCTCTGCCGTCTGCACAGGCTGCCGGTGAACCACAACACCTGCCTCTTCTACATTCATCCTTATCTTCAGGAAAGATCTCCCATCTCGGCCCCTAGACTCAACACAGCTTCTGCTGACTTACATACTGAGGCTCCTCCTGCTTTTCCTGCCTCAATGTCACCATCTTGCCTGGGGCACAGATGCATGCCAATCAAAACCTTCGGTCTCAACCCAACTGAGAGCCCAGGATCACTTTGGAAGATCATCAAAAGAGCGCAGCTGAAGTTTCTAAAGTTCTTTGATTATCTGCAAAGCCCTTATGCATGTGGCATTTTCCCTCAAATCCACAAAGGGTTGATAAGACATTCAGATGCACTGAGGGATTCTGGATGGAATATAAAGTCTTTTAGAGGAACAGACCCATCTCATTTTAGAGGCTCAGAACCAAACTACACCCATCCCTGTTCTGATTTGTTCTTACTTGAAGTTACCAACGTTTTATTCACCTTGCCTTGTGGTGGTTGCTTACCTGGATCTGGATTCCTGCCTAGTTTCAAGCGAAATGGCCTAGAAGGAAGACTGACATGGATGGACATCAAGACTAAACTTGTCCTTACCAACTTGTCAGTGTTGGGAGTAGACTCAGTAGCTGCCATGTCATAATAGGGTGGCTGGGATGATGTCTTCTGGACCTCTTCCTCTTGTTCCTTCATGTTATCCAGGTGCAAAACCTGCAGTTGAGGCAGTAGGGAAGGTTCAAGAAGATCAGTCCTAGCCCAAGTGAAAAACTATTCTCCAAGATGGATTTGATGGAGAGACCATCACACTATATTTCTCAAAGGGAATTAAGTTATTGCATTAACTGGTCGATGAGACTATTTAGAGCGTAGGATTGAACTTGGTGCTGTCCTTGGTGCTGTCTGAGCCTGGATGTTTTCTTGCAGATGTTTCATTCCCAAACTAGGTAACATCATCGATGCTAGAAGGGAGTAGGGTTTGCAGAGAGGAGGATGAGGATGGAGGGGGAGGGCAATGACTATGGGGTCCTGGTGCTTTCTGAGCTTTGTTGTTTTCTTAAAGACATTTAATTACCAAACTAGGTAACGTCATCAGTCATTCCCTTTAGGAATCTCAATAGACATTTTGCTACCACCTTAGCGACCACCTATCCTTAATAGGAAAGTCTAAGGACTTTAGGGACCCTAGATGAACAGTGTGAGATAAGAAAGCTAAGTCTGAACTCATCTTTATGGAAGATGAGAAAATTGTTCCAGGTATTAGGATCAGATAAATTTCCATGCTTGAACCCATGCCTTTGCATGCAGGAGTCCCCAATTCAGTTCTTCACAATTAAAAAGAGGAGAACTGTGGCTAACCAGGGAAGTTATTATTGATTTAAAGAGACAAATAGCCCAACTTGGTATCAGGAAACCTTCCCATAAATCTATTAAGTCACAGAAATAATAGTGAGGCTGAGGAGTATATAATGGGGAAAATGGAGACTGTTCATAATGAGAAAAGCATTTCACTCTTGTAATTCCTTTATTTGGAGTGGCCTCTGAAACTAGATTGATATCCACATTTTTGCATTTGTGTCAGAAGCACCGAAGCACCGAAGTGCTTCTGGGTTGAAAGGATTAGCTGGTGACATTGCTGTTGCCCTAGGGATGCCCAGTTGGGGGCTACTTTCACGTCCCCAGCAGGAGTTGAGTCGGGGACAGGAGCTCAACCCATCCCCAGGCCAACACTTGGGTTTCGAACGCAGGCTTGCTAACCTCCAAACCAGCGTCTTAACCATGTGATCAACCACATGGTTGATATCCAGATGTGGAGACTCATTGCTAGAAATGGCTACGGTACTGAGTTCAAGAGGCAATGCTGGGAAATAAATGTTGGGATACCCAATCCAAATATTCCTTATATACCGTGGGTGGGATAGAACCAATAAATTGGTGGGAAGTCCTACGAATGGCTGAAGATATACCTGGATATTCTCTGCAGTCAGTTGGCTTTTCACGTCTTGATTCTGGTTGAGGGCCAGAGAAGCAGGTTTCTGGGAAGAGGGGAGGTCTATTCTGTAGGAAGGAAAATGGCCAGTTGGAGGAGACAGTACTTTATTTTTATTTATTCTCTTATTTATTAAATTTACATGCAGCTCCTCTCACTGTGAAGAGACCCTGAGTGACTTATAACAACATAAAAACATTGTAAAAATGATAAGAACGTCAAAACATTCAATTTTAAGAATTATAACAATATTACGCAAAAACTAGATAAGGGATCAATGCATACAGTGCACGGGTGAGATCTTCTCCTAATCTACTTCCTACTTCCAAAATGGGATGCCCCCATAGGAATCCTAGGCCATTTGGCATAGCCAGATTTTGAGGGCCTCCCAGAAGGCCAAGAGGGTGAGGGGAAGATCTCACTTTGCGGGGGCCACAGCAGAAGAGGCTCTTCCCCTGGACTGCAGGAGAAGTTCTGAAGTCCTTTGGCCAATAGGGTTCTCAGCATACCCTTTCTGCTGGAGCAAGTGGGGCAGACCAGTCCCATTGGGGTTCCTCAGATAGCCTGGACCCATGCCACAAAAGGCTTTAGAAGTCATAATCAACATCTTGACTTTGCTGGTTGATAGGACTCGAACCATTCCAATCAGCTAACTTTGATGTCCAAGAGAGGCTCTGGCCAACTCCACATTCAATACAGTTTCAATCTTATCTTACAAGAGTATAAAATCTGGTGAAATTTAAATTTGAAATTACTTCAAGTTGTCCATATATTGCCAAAATTTCACAGGTTCTTGCATAAGAAGGTTGAGGTCCCACCTCACCCCCTCCATTCCCTGAACTGCGACAGCGGGTGGAATTCTGGCTTCAAGCCAAAATATCTTTTGCCCAAGTTAATTTTGAACAAAAGCATACTTACCCAGCGCACAAATCACTGTTTGAACCATTACGTATGGCCAACAGGAAATGAACCACTGCCAGGAAATGGAATTTCAGTTTGATTGCTTGACTTTTCATTCCTAACCTAGTAATTTTTTTTTTCAAAATGGGGGAAAAAAAATCTCCCATTTTTTTTCTTTTTATGAATGGTTATTTCTGAAGACATTATAGTGAAAATGGCTCAGAAGGAGCTATGCAATTGTGGTAGAAATGGACATAAACTGGCAGAGTAATGTACAAAACAAGAGACAGAGAGAGAGAGAGAGACACACACACACACACACACACAGACAGAAATACATTTCAGGAACAAGGATGTTCAGCTCTTCAGTTTGCTAACAAGTCTCTGAAGAGCCAAGACAAGTAGACATGTAAGCTCAAATGCATCTCCCTAGCAAGACATAATATTATCAGTTTCCATCCTCCTGTATGAAGAAGCACTGTGGACCTTGTGTAGCAAGTTGGATCTTCAGCACCTTGGACAACTCCCTCCCATTCAGCATAACTGCAACGTTCTGGATTCATTCCCTCCAAAGTGTTTCAGAGCCTACAGCAGTGATCCCCAACCTTTTTATGCCGCGGCCCGGTATCCCCAACCTTTTTATGGCGCGCCCGGTACCGACATCAGCTGGGCGCCGCCATCTTGTTTTGATGAAAAAGTGCTTCGGTGAGCTTTCTACCGGAAAAGCTCACCGGAAGCACTTTTTCATCAAAACAAGATGGCGATGCCCAGCAAGCCAGCGTAGGGAGGACTTGTTCCACGGACTGGTACGGTCCATGGACCGGTGGTTGGGGACCCCTGGCCTACAGGATTTTGAATATAGTCCCTGTATGCAACTTTTTAAAATAGCCGCATCTTTTCCCCAGGAACACATTGACATTTCAGAGGACAGCTGCATGCAATCTGGAAAATAAAACCTCGAAGCAGCTGCTTTAAAGAGTACTCAGAGGTGATGCTGGCACTCCTTTATGTTCCGGGGTATCTCATTCAAATCATTCCTGAATTGCTGCAGTTCCTGAATTGTTTCTGTTCAGTACATCTTGAATGCCAAACTAAGTCCTCAATCCCATCAATTCCCATACAAAAGTATGCAGAATTACTGTTACTTATCATATAATCTTAAAGAATGGTCACCGAAATAGATATCACATGGAGATGGTGGTACTCACAGGTCATTTTCAGTGTCTGACCGATTCTTCTTCTGTCTTTTGCAGATGACGAAGACGGTAACAGCCCCACCAATAATGAAAACAGCAGCAATCACCACACCCAGGAGTCCCAAAATGCCCCCGAAACCCCCCTGGGGCAATGGCTTATCTATAACAACAATGAGGAAGAGGAAGATGAGGAGGAGGAGGAGGAGGAGGAGGAGGAGGAAGAAGAAGAAGAAGAAGAAGAAGAAGAAGAAGAAGAAGAAGAAGAAGAAGAAGAAGAAGAAGAAGAAGAAGAAGAAGAAGAAGAAGAAGAAGAAGAAGAAGAAGAAGAAGAAGAAGAAGAAGAAGAAGAAGAAGAAGAAATGAATTATTACGGTCAGTAATTATGCTTCTTTTAATCACACATTTGTAATTTCATTGCTTATCTTCTCCTTTTAAATATTCCACACATGATAAGAGGAGTAGAACAATCTAGCTTTAATTTTCACTTATGTAAGTGTTGCAATCTACTAAGGGAAGGAAGGAAGGAAGGAAGGAAGGAAGGAAGGAAGGAAGGAAGGAAGGAAGGAAGGAAGGAAGGAAGGAAGGAAGGAAGGAAGGAAGGAAGGAAGGGTGGAAGGAAGAGGCTCTTCTTATTTTTCTTGCCTGGTGATGTCCAAGGATTGTCCAAGGACCATCAGTTGGGTCAGAAAATCTCCTTCTTTGATTGTCCCTTTTTCAAAAAGCTTGTTGTTGTTTTCCCTTGAAGACGTTTCACTTCTCATCCAAGAAGCTTCTTTAGTTCTGAGGAACAGAAGAAGCTTCTTGGATGAGAAGTAAAACATCTTCATGCAAAAAGAAGAAGAAGGAAGTCCAGATGCTTTTGAAAAAGCACCTTTGGGACAACCATGACTTGGACAACTGAGAATCTCCCTAGATAATCCTTCTTCGGTTGTTTGTGTGGCTGTTCAAGCTGTTGACATTTCCCTCCGGGATCTCAAGATTTTTGCACACCAGTCACACACTTCTACTCAATCCTTTCCTCTCTAATCCTGCCACCTGTACATCTTCATCTCACCAGACTGTCATCCTTGCTGTATTTGCAGACTTGTTTTATATTTCTGGCCCTGCAAGACTCTTTTGTCTTTCCAACAATATAGAGCTGCCTGCCCAGTGATGGATGGGGCCATCCAGGTCTCCATCATGGAATGACACAGCTTTCTTGGCTGCAGTAGATGGGAGGGGGGGGTGAGGTTGGAGGAGAAAAGGGGCTGAGAGTTGCATCAATCGTTCTCCTACCAGCCAGAAGGAGGTCTGGTGTGGTGCTGGTGGACCACAAAAACCAGGTTCGGGGAAGACTTGTAATATTCAAAGTTTAGTGGGATCCTGCAAGATTCTAGGGACCTGATTGATCAGCTGTTGGAGTGATAGGCAACCCATTTCGCTTTTACTGGGTAGAATTGGCTCACAATGTCCTCCTTAGATTATGTCACCATTTTGCTACCAAAATAAACATGGAACCTCCCTTCCTTTCAAGATACCGAGAAAGGCACACATAAAAGAATAACAGAGTTGGAAGGGAACTTAAGAGGTCTTATAGTCCAACTCCCCTGCTCAAGGAGGATATCCTAGACCATTTCAGACAAATGGTGTCCAATCTCTTTTTTAAAAACCTCCAGTGATGGAGCATCCACAACTTCTGGAGGCAACTTGTTCCACTCATTAGTTGTTCTCAATGTCAGGAAATTCCTCCTTAGTTCTAAATTGCTTCTCTCCTTGATTAGTTTCCATCCGTTGCTTCTTGTTCTGTCTTCAGGTGCTTTGGAGAATAGCTTGACTCCCTCTTCTTTGGGGCAGCCCCTCAAACATTGGAACACACGCTTCTCCCATTTCATGTGTAATTTTCCCCAAAAACTCCCTGAGGAAGGCAAGCTTGGGAAAAATCTCAATCACCCAAGAAGTCTGATGGCTCAAATCAAATTTTAAACCCAAGTTCCAAAGCAAATAATTTGACGCCGTAATCATGGCATCATCATCATCATCATCATCATCAAACCAGAGTTTCATTTTGCAGAGATGATGATTTGTTTTCTGCTGCCTCTGCTTTCCTTATATTTGGCGGCTGTGTTATTGTATCTTTTTTTTTTTTATTGCATGCAATTGTTTTAATCATTTCATATTCCAGGGAGCCCCCTTGAGAGGCCGGGACAGAAAGACAGGCTATTATATTTCTTCCTAAGTGGAGCTGATCAATAAATATAGCTCCAGAATCAAAACCTTAAGCTTTGGAGTCGAAATTTAGCCCTCGCTTTATTCTGGGAACCTCTTTCTTTAGGGGGAAGAAACCTTATTCTGCTTTCGGCTGCTGTTGAGATTTAAATAAGTAAAGGGGAATGCAGCCAGAAAGCTTTGCAGAGAGTAGCTTTCTGCCTCTCTCTTAACCTTCTCAGACCTTAAGGTTTTATATAGTATTAGCACTCGGAAAAGCTAATCGGTTCATTCTCGGTAATAGAAGCAGCGCAAATATCTAAAAGGAAGGAGGGGTGTGTGGAATCTCAGGACTCTTTGCTCTCTGCTATCTGTGGGGCTGATTACGGGCAGCTTCCCAGCTTGGTTATGGAAAGAGGGTACCATTGGCCCAAGGTTGCCAAACTGCTCCCCCCCCCCCACATTGCCACCCTCCCCTGGAAAGTCAGATGATGCTGGGGGCCAAGACGGGAGTTTGCTGGAAAAGGATTTGAAACACATGATAAAAGGATTTAATTTGCGCTACCTTCCAAGCTAATTAAAGTTGAAAACCAGCTAATTGGTACTTTGTACTTCTAGCTCCAGTGGTGATGAAAGAGAAAGATAATTAGGAGGGGAGGGGGAGGGGGAGGGGAGGGGCCAGTGGAAAGGCAGAAGACAGGAGTGGGAGAAAGAAAGAAGGGGAAACGATCGGATCACCTGCAAATGGAGCGGAATGGGCTCGGTGGGAAGGAGAAGAGGAGAAGAGGAGAAGAGGAAGGAGTGAAGCGACCCAACGGATATGCAGGAAGGTCTGAAGAGGAGGGTGAAGGAAGGATGAAGAAGAAAGACGTTGGTCTTTCGATAAGATAAACGTTGGATAACGTTAAAAGAAAAGCAAAAAGGCAGAAAACGGCTTCCTTGAGTGAAACCCAAATTCTCGCAGCTTGCTGACACGGAAGAACAATCTTAATCAAGCACAGGCAGTTCTCGACTTACAATAGTTGGTTAGTGACTGTTCAAAGATACAATGGCACTGAAAAAAGGGACTTATGGCTGCTTTTCGCAGTTATGACCTTTGCCGCGTCGCCATGGTCTTGTGATCAAAATTCGGACACTCGGCAACTGGTTCCTATTTATGATGGTCGCAGTGTCCTGGGGATCAAAGTCAATGGGGAAGCCAGATTTGCTTAACGACTGTGTGACTCGTTTAACAACTTCAGCAATGTGCTTAACAAATGTGGCAAGGAGATGATACTAAGCTGGCAGGAATAGCTGACACCCAAGAAGATAGGCTCAAGATCCAGATGGATCTTGGCAGACTAGAACACTGGGCCCTGTCTAACAAAATGAAATTCAATGCAGAGGAAAAAGTAAAGTCTCGCATTTAGGCAAGAAAAACCAAAGCTACACATATAGACTGGGTGAAACCGGGCTCAATAGCAGTAACTGTGAGAAGGATTTGGGAGTCTTAGTGGACAACCAGCTAAATATGAGCCAGTAGTGTGCAGCAGCTGCCAAAAAAGCTAATGCAATCCTAAGTTGTATTAACAGAGGGATACAATCAAGATCAAATGAGGTACTAATACCACTCTATAAAGGCTTAGTAAGACAACACCTAGAGTACTGCATCCAGTTTTGGTCAACACACTCTAAAAATGATGTTGAGACTCTGGAAAGAGTGCAGAGAAGAGCAACCAGGATGATGAGGGGACTGGAGGCTAAAACATATGAGGAATGGTTGCAAGAACTGGGCCTGGCTAGTCTAGTAAAGAGACGGACCAGGGAAGACATGATAGCAGTCTTCCAATATTTGAGGGGCTGCCACAGAGAGGAGGAAAGGGGTCAAGCTATTTTCTAAAGTGCCTGTAGGCCAGACAAGGAATAATGGATGGAAACTGAACAAGGAGAGATTTAACCTGGAAATAAGGAGAAACTTTCTGACAGGGAGAACAATCAACCAATGGAACAGCTTGTCCTCAGAAGTTATGGGTGCGTCATCACTTGAGACTTTCAAGAAGAGATTGGACTCCCATATGTCAGAAATGGCGTAGGGTCTCCCGCTTGGGTGGTGGTGGGGGGTTGGATTAGATGACCTACAAGCTCCCTTCCAACTCTGATTATCTGTTATCTGTAATCTGCTGGATTCTGGTTCCAATCCCGACATTTTACGCTGCCTTTCAATGAGAGCCAGGGTGACATTTCCTGCAGGGTTGAAAGAACAAGTTTTGCGCAACCTTCAGATGTTCATGTTTGAAGATATACGGCACCTGATGGTTCTGGCCCCAGATTAGGGAGAGCTAATGCCTTCCAGATGTTTGGGGCGATAGCTCCCCTAGTCCTCTGTAGCTGGTCATGCTAATCAGCATTCAAGGTCTGATGCCTTGAACTGAAGGAGGCAATTTTGGCAACCCTGTCAGTTTTTTCCTGGACTGTAAATACCACTCTATTTATAATTAGCCCACAACACTGGGATTTGTCCAGCTTTCCCAATAATCTGATTTAGCAGCTTGGTTTGATGGATGCTTAGGACCAGAAACACCACCCTGTCTGATCCGTCTGTACTGTGGCTGTGAGGAGGGACCAAAATGGCCTTCCCTGGCAGCTTTGCCTGGGGTTCAAGATGCAGTGCCTCTCTGCGTGAAGGCTCCTTCCAGTTAGCATGGCTAATAGATGCAAGATAGCCTACCTTCCCTTCTTCGAACACTTAATGTATGCCAGGCTCCAAAACCCAAGAGAGACCCATTGAGTTTCATCTAAGCAGTTTCCTTTTTTGTTTCTTGCCTACAGACAGAATCTTGCCGAACTAAAGCAAACACCTTGCATGATTAGGAGCCCTGATGGCGCCGTGGTTAGAAGGCAGTTACTGCAGGCAAACTCTTCCCACAACCCGGAGTTCGATCCTGACCAGCTTAAGGTTAGCTCAGCCTTCCATCCTTCCGAGGTCGGTAAAATAAGGACCCAAATTGTTGGGGGGCAATAGGTTGACTCTGTAAACTGCTTAGAGAGGGCTGTAAAGTCGTATATAAGCCTAAGACCTAGTGGTACTGCTATCATTAAGAATACACTCTGGGGATTGTTAGGGAAGGGCTGTCTTCACTCTCTCCCTCCAACCAACCAACCAAACTAAACTTCACTGTCTCTTGACCCTCCAGAATGCAGACCATCCCTTCTGGGAATCCAGACTACGTTCTACCACAAAATGCAGGACATAAGACGTTTTTCCATGATCAGACATTTTTGGGCTCCCACCCTCAAGGGTCTGTTCCATCTTTTGCTCCTTTCTCACAAAGTCATTCTGAACTACCCTCCCCCACTCCCCCCCTCAAGCCTGTGTCCTGCACCCAGCATTGCAAGCCCTCCCTTAACCCTGCAGGAGCAGAGTGTCATCAAGATGAATGGAAGAAGCCCACGGATATCAGCACGCTAGACTGATCTTCAGCTCTTTCTTTCCTGCTCCCCCCTCCCGGTCTGGGCCCACTCTTTCTCTCCCTAAGTGATATTATCCTGCAAATAATATTTCTGTTCTGCGACAGCTCGCTTAACAGTCAGGCCTAAGCGAATAGCTGGGGTGATTTGATAAGATCTTTTTTGACTGCATTAAAAATTGTGGTAGGAGATTACTCTGGCTGTGAAGCAGAGGTCTTCTCCAGGATGGATTGGCCTTTACTGGGCATCTTGGGAGCAAAGGAGGGGCAGGATGGCATCCCCCTCCCCTTTGCAGGAAAGTTCATAAATCTAAGAAGTCAAGGAAAGCAGAGTAGCTCCAAGCAGAAATCAAGCTGAACATCTGCTGTAAATTGGGGGTGAAGGTGCCAAAGCAAAAGGCTAGCCAGAAGTTGTATGGTTGCTCCATCACTGGAGGCTTTTAAGAAGAGGCTGGACAGCCATTCGTTTGAAATGGTATGGGGTCTCCTGCTTGAGCAGGGGCTGGACTAGAAGACCTCCAAGGTCCCTTCCAACACTGTTATTTTGAGTTCATCAGTGTTTTTTTTTTTTTTTTTTTTTTGCAGAAACTGTTTCCTGATCTGGCCTACACAGAAGGGCTGACAGATATCTCCAGTCAGTTTCTTAGTGGAGAGATGAGTGAGAATGAGGGTCCATCCCTTGTCCTTATAATTCAGAGCACCTTAGAAGGCACACCTGCAAACCCTGCCAAACAAGTCTTTCTGATCTTAGCTACTGTTCTTGAAAGACTTGTCAAGGCTTGGGACCAGGGGTGGGATTCAAATTTTTTAACTACTGGTTCTGTGGGTGTGGCTTGGTAGGCGTGGCTTGGTGGGCGTGGCAGGGGAAGGTTACTGCAAAATTCTCTTCCCTCCCCACCCCCATTAATCTGCTTTCCAGCTCCGTTCTCCTGTGCAGGACAACCAAAGAAGACCCAGCCGATCAGCTGGGACTCTATGGGAGGCAGAGAATAGATGGGGGAGGTGCCAGTCAGAGGTAGGATTTGCCGGTTCTCCAAACTACTCGCAATTTCCGCTACCGGTTCTCCAGAACTGGTCAGAACCTGCTGAACAGCAGCACCTTTGCTTGGGACCAACAGCAGCTGCAAAACCAGGCTGCAGTTTCAGGAAAGGAACAAACTATTGGGACTGCGTGAAAACCACCAGAGAGACAATTCCATTTTCTCTTCCATAATTCTAATTGTTCCAATTAATTTGAGCAGGAAGGATGCTTCCCTGGAGCCCTATCGGCTGAGATGGACTCAGGTGTCTTTTCCTCCCCCAGAAGCCTGCTTCTCTCTGCCAAATTTTTAACACGTAAACTTAGATGTGTATTTACTCCTTTCAGCCCTCCTTGGTCTGTGGACATCTCTTCCTTCTCCAATAGGAGCCCAGGGATCAAGTCCATGTGTCTTAATCACTAAAATTGGAAGATTGCTCTTCTGCAACACAACTACAACAGAATGTTGGCTAGCTAGTGTGATGCAAGAGGTGTTACTTATACCTGTTACTCTTCCAATAGTAGCTATTTAGGGGATAAAGTGACATTGGATCTATAGCATAATATGCTTTACTGCCACTTCTGTTCCAACTTCTGGGTCAATCCTCCACACACCCCTCATGATCTTCTGCTTACATAGCATTTTGTGGTTACTGCAAACATTTAATCTTCAGTGAATTGTTTGGGAGCTCTAGTCTAACAAATTGTGTGAAAAGGGTATTTTCTTTGCTCTGTTCTGAATCTCCTACAAGTCTAACCATTGGTGTTAGAAAGGAGGGTTCTATGCGCCAGGCAAAGTTCAGCTTGTCCGTTGGTTGCCAGCCATTTGCTCCAATGAGAAAACATCACCACAACACCACCTTGAATTGGTCCTTTTACAAGTTCCTGCGCAGCCACGATGTCCAAGCCTTATGGCTCTCATTTTGGCAGTTCCTGAGTTGCACATCCTTTCTGCAACCCAACTGTTTGCTGGATCTTTGACCCATCCTGCAGCCATTTCACGGAAAGCATCCGAATGGGTAGATTGTCCCAGCTGGATGGAACGTTTCCTTCTGACACTGCAGCCTGCCAACGCTGATATTCTTTCTGCAGGAAAACAGCTGCAGGGTTGACGTTCTCATTTCCAGAGACACAAATCTGGATCAGATTTACCATCCTGTCCAATCAAGCACAGTGGAAGTCCCATTGTGGGAAATTGTCAGGAAACCCACCGAGCCATTCAAGTCAGGAAAATCCATGGGGAACTAGAAGAGCTCTTCAGGTCTAAAACGAAAGCTGATGACAAGATTTGAAGATGGCCCACAAAGAAAGAAGGTGCCCTATTGAACCTGTGTGTGTGTGTTGTTCTTTTTTCCCCAAAGTTGTAATGGCTTCAACAAGCGTAGCAGATGCTGTTGGATGGTTCCCCTCTATGGAGAATGGCAGTGGGTTTGAAATTACCTGAAATTTCACGCACATTCCTTCAGTGGAATGAATGCTTTTCTTTTCTTTTTTTTCAGAGGGAGGATGGAAAACTAGCATAAGGTCACCTGCTGATGAACCTTGAGGTCCACAAATCAGAGGTGGTATTCAGCAGGTTCTGACCAGTTCTGGAAAACCGTTAGCGGAAATTTTGAGTAGTTCAGACAACCGGCCAATCCCACCTCTGACTGGCCCCGCCAATCCCATCTCTTCTCTGCCTCCCGAGTCCCAGCTGATCGGCTGGGTCTTCTTTAGTTGCCCTGCACAGGAGAACGGAGCTGGAAAGCAGGTTAGTGGGGTGGGGAGGGAATGGGGAGTTTGCAGTATCCTTCTCCTGCCATGCCCACAAAGCCAGCCCACCAAGCCACACCCACAAAACCGGTAGTAAAAAAAATTTGAATCCCACCATTGCCACAAATGCTGGATGTGATCTGGTTCAAGGCAAGTGGGTGCCTTACAGATGTTTGGGATTGTGTTCTCTCACAATTCCTTCTCAATGCCCAAAGAAACACACCTGGGACCAGTGCCTAGTCTATGTTAGATTTACAGGAGACTCCAAGGCCTTTTGGAGTCTCTGCATCTATGGTTGGCTAAATGATGGTTAAATCACTGAAACACAATGGAAAGGAATCATACATGACCCCAGGGTGTCTGGAGGGTGTGGTCAAAAAATCAAGGTAATGGCCATGATGGATTGATTGAAACTTTGCCTAGTTTCTATGTGATTTTTTGACCACCCCAGAACTTTGCTGGAAGGAGCCATATCAAATGCCAAATATTCAACACAATAAGAGGATCATGGAAAGAAGGATTAAAAAAAATGAGTCATGCAAACCGAGAGCATTTACACATGACTTGATTTTGGCAGACCTTTTAAAAGGGATTGGATTTTTGATGAGCAAATTAAAAGAATTTTAATTCTTAATCTTAGCCAGTTTCAAGATTAATAAAACAGAGGAAAGACACGTTAACAAAAATAAAATAAGAAAATACAAGATCAAATAGAACGGAGGAATCAAGCAGGTTTTAAGATTGAGAAGAAGGTAAAATATTTGGGCATAAACTACGACAATTAAGAATTGTAGGTTATTTCAAAATAGTAACTGTGTTAAGATGTGGAATGAAGTTTTAAAAGACATGTCAAAATGGGATAATTACAGTTGTCATTCTTTGGTAGAACTTCTATAATTAGGTTGAATGGTTTACCCAGAATGTTTGTTTTGGTTCTTTCAGACAATACCTGTTTTGACAACTGACTTAAACAATGGGAGAAGGATATAGCTACATTTTTATAGCAAGAGAGAGAGAAAAAAAATCATGTGTTAAATATAAATATTACAATAAGCCAAAGTAAGAGAAGGATTGAGCTGATCAGATTTTAAACAGTATTTTGCTGCCAGCTGTTTGATTTGGGTGTTGTTAAGAAATAGAAGGTTATTAGATCTGGAAGGTCACCATTTAAGATTTAAAAAGCATGGATTTATGGTACGATAAACCTTAGCTAAGTGTAGATTTTAAAAATCATTATGTCAATTGGGCTATTCTTAGAATATGGAATAAATATAAATTGAGATTCTGCTTGCAAACACCTTTGAGACTTTCAGCCCAATAAGCCTTTTATAGATGAGAAATGTTACGTCGACATTAATGGTTAACTTATTGTGATGTATTCAAATCCTCTCAAGGAGATTGTAAAATGAAGTCAAGGGAAGAGTTGATAACACAAGGATACACTTGGCAATGGTTTTCTTATGCAAAATGTATCGAAAAGTTTAAACTGGATAAAAAATACGATTTTGAGCAAAGTTAAGTGAGTTTGAAAAGAATGATGCACTAACAATAAATGTGTTATTGAAAAACAGTAAAAACATTTGCTGAGATATGAACAGAAGGACAAATGAAAAATGTACAATCAAATGGGCTAAAAAAAATCGGCTATAATATACGGATGGACTGAGGGGAAAATATGCTGATTGGAAGGATTGAAATTCAACTTATTTTCCAGCCTTAAAGGGAATTTTTATAAAATGTTGTATCATTAGTAATTATCATCAGAGAAATTGTCTAGAATGTATCAAAGCTTTTTGAATCTTTGCTGGAAATGCCAACAATACAAAGAGTCATTTTTATCATGCCTGGTGGACACGTAAAATAAAATAAAAAATTTGAATACAAAAACGTACATTAATTCAGAAGATTTGGAAGGTTAAAATACAATTGAAAAGAGAAATTTTTCTTTTGGGATTAATGAACAAGCAAGTAGAAAACCATCATGGGAAATTGTTTTTAGATATGGCAACTGTTATTATATGTTCAAAAGTGGAAAGTTTTGACAATATCCACAAAGGAACAATGCCAGTGAAAATGATGGAACTTCAACATGATGGATAAATTAAGTTCTTTGATTAGAGGGAAAAAAACAACAGCCACATTTATCGCTGATTGAAAGCCTCTTACCGTATAGACTTTTAGCAGAAAATGGGCAAAATGCACTTATCACTTGTGGGTTTGATTAGAAAAAAAATGGATAATAGAAAATAATGTGCTTTCTGCTGTAATCATTGAGTAAGAGAAAACGCTGCAAAGGAAATTGGCAACGTTTTTATTTCTTTTATTCTTTTTTTCTGCACATCTTTTCTTTTCTTTTCTTTTCTTTTCTTTCCTTTTCTTTTCTTTTCTTTTCTTTTCTTTCTTTCTTTCTTTCTTTCTTTCTTTCTTTCTTTCTTTCTTTCTTTCTTTCTTTCTTTCTTTCTTCTCTCTCTCTCTCTCTCTCTCTCTCTCTCTCTCTCTCTCTCTCTCTCTCTCTCTCTTTCTTTCCTTTTCTGCTTTTACTTTATTAATTTGTATTAGCTTTGTAAAACTTTCAATAAAAATTATATATGTGAAAAAAACCCACATGTATGGACTTCAACACCCAGAATTCCCCAGTCGGCGTGCTAGTTAGGGAATTCTGGGAATTGAAGTTCACATGTCTTAAAATCATGAAGTTTGGTGCCCAAGTTATGGGATGCTTTCCCCAGGGAGATCCATTTCGTCCTGATATTATTATTATTTTTTAAATAGCAACATTGCATCCCTTTGGTTAAATTTATTTAATTGCCTTTCATTGCTTCATTTTAAAGATCATGTTTTATATTTCTGCTTCAAGCAACCTTGCATGCTTCTCTGGAAAAAAAATCCACAAACAACATCAATACCTATCGATACACATTTATTATATAAATCTGAATTGGCTGGGGGCTCAGTCAACTCCAGTCACAGCTCAACTGTATTCAGGCTTTGTGTGTATTGTGTGAACACAAACTAGAACTGGATAAGCCAGCTTCTTTAATGCTCTATTCTGCTGGGGAATCATCAAACTCTGACCTGAATTCCTTATCCAGATTTCTGCAGCTGACCCGAGAAGAGATTTGGACAAGAGATTTGGAGGGGGACATGGTTGGCTCTCTTTCGATCCCTTCTTTCTGGAGGCGAGGTAGGAATTCTAGTAGCAGTTCAGCGGGCAGTGAATATTGGGAGGGGGAATTATTTTTGATGGAATGCAGTTTGACCCTCTTTGCCCCTTTCAAAGCTATTTTCTTCCTGACAGAGGCAGCATCAGGAGGCAGAGGGAAAAAATAACAATTTTGTAATAGTGTTATCGCGGGACCAAAGTCCTGGCTTTGCTTAAACAGGTGTCAGATTGCAAAGGGCCTTAAGGATAAATTCTTCCTGATTTATAGGTCTCTTTATCATGCCTTGTCCAAGGGCTGGGAATTGAACTGATGGCAAATCATGGACCAGTTCTGTCTGCCATATTTAATTTGGGGCTCTGCACCTCAGTTATTCACTTTGGGGGAGGCTCTGCACCGCACCCAAAGAAGAGGAGCCAAAGAGGTGCAGTGGATTTATCTTATGGTAGTTCCTGGTTTGCAATCAAGGGACAGTTTGGTGTAGTGGGGAGGGCATCCGCTTAGAAACTGGGAGATGGGGAATTCTAGTCCCATTTTAAGCATGAAAGCCAGATGGATGACTTTGACCTAATCACCAGCAGATGGTGA
This sequence comes from Notechis scutatus, assembly GCF_049901735.1. Lineage (NCBI taxonomy): Eukaryota > Metazoa > Chordata > Lepidosauria > Squamata > Elapidae > Notechis > Notechis scutatus. The sequence continues at coordinate 25,122,371 of NC_142015.1, read as the reverse complement.
GTTTTAGTCTCACCTTAGGCATGAAATCTGGGTGGGTGACATTGGGCTAATCACTGGGAGATGATGAGTTCTAGTCCCATCTTAAGCATGAAAGCTGGTTGGGTGACTGTGGACTAATCACCAGGAGATGGTGAGTTCTAGTCTCGCCTTAGGTTTGAAAGCCAGCTGGGTGCCAATCATCAGGTGACAAGGAGTTCTAGTCCCACCTTGGACCCAAAGCCAGCTGGGTGACCTTGGGCCAGTCCTTTTCTCCAAGCCCTAAGAAAGAGGCCATGGCAAACCACTTCCAAAACCATGTCATGAGAACTCCAGGGTCTTCTCCAGGCAAAAGTCAACCCCGACTTGAAAGCACCGAAAGAAAAAAAAAATGTGCAATTACGATGGACATTTTTAACACTCAATTCCAGCAACAGCTGAATTGAACAGCCCAGAACACCCACAGGTTCCCAAGGTATATGCTCCCACATCGCCGGGGGAATCTAAAATGCCTTTGAATTTCTCTGGTCCCCTTGGGAAAATGCCAAGGAAACAGGCCAAAAAATCTCCAGAAATAGAAGTTTACATTCCGGGGATTCAATGCCAGAGACTTGGAGATGAAAGATTATTCAAACTAAAACGGTGGGGCAGAGAAACGAGAAGCAGGCCTGTTTTCTCATTCAGGTCATGTTTCCGCGGAGTTCCTTGGCAAACATTTTAGGTCAGAAATAATTGGCAGCCTGTCACCGAATTCTAGAAAACTTTCATTACTGGGTAAGAAGAAACTAGCCAGTTAAATGACTTTTTAAAAATAAAAAATAAAAAGAACACTTCCAGGTTGCCACGTATTAATAACACTATTAAACAGGCATTGCATAGCACACTTCCTTTTTTTTTTTAATAAAAACATGTAGTTAATTGGATGACAATGTAACCCTAGGAAATGGCTGTTTAGCAAACTAATGCCTATTTAATTAGTGGCCCACTTCTCAATAATAATTTTTAAATATGCCAATCTTTTTTTTCCTCCCCCGCTTCGCTCTTTGTTCACCGAACTGAGTTACAATAGGAGATTGCAAAAACTCCCAGGCTTGGCATCTATTTAAGCTTCTGGACAGCTGAGGAGCAAAACTTAAATTGCCTGGATAATGGCTGGCACGCCTCTGCTTTCTGGCTGAAATTCAGCCAAGATGTCTTCTTCCCATCATGGAAGCTTTCTCTGGCTTTTCTATCTGGGTGTGTTCCAGCAGGAGACACAAGGAGGTGGGTCAAAAAATTTAAAATGGTGCCGGCAAACTGCCTGTTCTCACCTACAGTAAGCTTCCCAAGATCATGAAGCTGACTCCTCATTCTGATAAAACCCCTTTTGTTTAGATTAAAGTGAATTCCTCTCTAGCAAAGTCCTGGCAAACAGTCTTTCCAGAGATCTCACAACTACAGGCCTTTATTAGGCTTGGAGAGCTGCCAGGCTGATAGTGTCCAAACGCCACATAGTAACAGCAATTACTTGGCCAGGAGTCAGGAACAGATCTTCACCCTAATGAATTGAACTAATTGTCTCCTGCAAACTCCATTCGCCTTTCGCTCCTCTTTATTCCCTATGGGAGGAGCCATTCACTGTCCACCTGAGCCTTTACCCCCGAGTCGACCCTTGTTCCTTAACTGTTCTCTTCTCCTGGCAGCTCTGTGCATGCACACACTGGGAACAGGCTCCAGCTGAACTTCTTCCCCACTGATCTCCAACTCCAAAGGCAGCTGATAACTGTCGGACGGCCCTGATCCCCTCTCTGCCTCCAATGCAGAGCCCTTGTCAGAGCCTTCCCCAGACTCCAGGACTGGCCCATGTTCCTCCCCAATCTCCTCACTGTCCGAGTCTGCGTTAGCTCCACTGGCCATTGGTGGGCCACAACACTGCCATCAACAGCTCTGAAAAGAATGACTGATGACTATTTTTCACACTTACAACAGGGTTGTGTGTTCAAAATGTAGACGTTTGGCAACGGGTTCCTACTTATGACGGTTGACGATCTTCTGGACAGAAAAGTCCAGGGGAAACCACATTACTAACTTCACACACTTCAGGGATTCACATAACAATGGTGGCTAGAAAGGTCGTTAAATGAGGCAAAACTCACTTAACCGTTGTCTCACTTGTCCCAAAGATATATATGCAATTTTTCCATTGCCGCATATTCTCTACTTTTGCTCTCTTGATTTTATATCATCAGAAATGATGTTCTTTTCCAATATTGTGCCAGATTAATTCCTACTGCCATCATCAAACATCTCAATAAAATTGTGATTCTCTTCATTTATACTCTCTGGAGTAATCCCTTTAAAAAGACTGTTGCTCTTTATATCTCTTCTGCTACTAGAGGACTGACGTCTAATCTGGTGTAGGGTTTGAACTTCTCCAATTGTAGGAGGCTGGTTTTCCATTGCAACAGATACCAATAGAATGCAAGGAGAAGTCAACTGGAACAAGCCAAGCTTGTTTTAAGCCAGGATTTGGTTTCTCACAGGGATCAAACTGATGCTCCTAGGAGGCTGATGGTCACAGGCACGGAGCATGCTCATCTCTGGCTCCAGTTTCTCTGCAGTTGGTAAAGGTAAAGGTTCCCCTGCACATACGTGCTAGTCGTTCCTGACTCAAGAGGCCGGTGCTCATCTCCGTTACAAAGCCGAAGAGCCAGCGCTGTCCGAAGACGTCTCCATGGTCATGTGGCCGGCATGATTAAATGCCAAAGGCACATGGAACGCTGTTACCTTCCCACCAAGGGGGTCCCTATTTTTCTACTTGCACTTTTTACATGTTTTCGAACTGCTAGGTTGGCAGAAGCTGGGACAAGTAATGGGAGCTCACTCCGTTATGTGACGCTAGGGATTCGAACGGACGAATTGCAACCTTTCTGATTGACAAGCTCAGCATCTTAGCCGCTGAGCCACCGCATCCCTGAACTGCAAGTTGGTACATGGCACCATGTTTTTCCTAACTTTAATGTCATGTGAGGTCTTCAAGACTAGGAATGTATCTAATCCACTTCGAAAGTCACCTTTGTTGATAGCCATCACCTATAATTCCCCAACTAAATTACATGTTGGGCGAAAAATATATTTTCTTTTGAGTATTCTCAGTGGCCTTCAAGTTTTGTTAGATGATTCCTGGCCTGAAAATTAAGACAAGGAAGGGAGGGAGGGAGGGAGGGAGGGAGGGAGGAGGGAAGAAAGCAGAAGGAGGAGAAGGAGGTGGAATGGAGGGAAAGAAAGGGAAGAGGAGGAGGAATAGAGGGAAGGAAGGAAAGAAGGAGATGAGAAAGAGGAATAGAGGGAAGGAAATAAGGAAGGAAGGAAGGAAGGAAATAAGGAAGGAAGGAAGGAAGGAAGGATGGAAGGAAGGAAGGAAAAACTCTTCTCTATTTTCTCCAAACAAAGCATGATTTTATCCCTCTGGATCCTTCTTGGGCATCTTTTTGTTTTTCTAAGGTAAGGAGTGCCAGACATTCTTGCCTTTTTTCAAAATAAAGAAAGCGTTTGGACTCCCTGATAATTTTGGTTGCTGTCTTCGGCACTGTTTCCGACCCTACTATTAAGCTACGTGTGCAGACGTATAATCACAGTAGAGATCTCTAGGTCTATTCTACTCGTTGTGTAGGCCCAGGTTTCTGTCTCACACCAACATTCCTCTTCTGTACACCAACAGGAACACATGCAACATTAAACGCTAAAATTAGGGTTAGGTTCATAATCTTTTACTTCCTAAATTCCTGGAAGAATAAGGCAGGCTGGGGTATTATTAACAAAAGTTGGTGAACACAAAACCAAGCACCATCACACACACACCAACACACACTGTATACATGATTATATTAATTATTGAAACAGTTTGAAACGTGTCATTTGCTATGGGTTGGAATCTGTATGTGCCCTGCCTAATTTGAAATGCTGAAATAGCAGCTCAGATGGCTTCACGTCATGTTCTATCAGGACCATCAGACTACCTGCACCTACTTTTCCTCATAGCTGGCTGAGGAATTCTGGGAGTTGAAGTCCACAAGTCTAAAAAGTTGCCATGTTTGGAGATACCCCTCCTCACTCTAGGAGATGGGACTGAAAACCTGAACGTTCAGATTCGAGAACCTCTCTAGGTGGTCATTTCTGACTGATAGGTGCAAAGTCAGCAATCTTCTGTGGAAAAATAGTCGAAAGAGGCTGGTGAAGGAGAGAAGATAAGTAGGTGGATGGAATTAGAAAAAAAGAAAGATAGCTGGAGACAATCATTCAGCCATATCAACCACAAGATGGGGGCATGGAACTGGTTTGGACTATTAGAGGATAAGGAAAGGATGCCACTTAGGGATTTCTCACCTAGGGCATAAAGTGGTACAGTCCATGCAATCTTGGCTGGGCTCCTCCTCCTCCTCCTCCTCCTCCTCCTCCTGAGTTGGTCAAAGGCTGCCTTTCTCTTCCACACCTTCAGATTGCCAAGAAAGACAGGTGATGGGTATTCCCAGAACTCCACGAACATAAATAGAAGTTCAAAGGCGACATCTCAGCCGTGGCCCAGATCTATAACTTTGGACCTGTGATCAAACCCAGAAGCTTGAACCCACAGCCAAAGGTATCCCCCACTATCCAGGCCTTAGGGATCTCCAAAACAGATCCTTTTCCCTGGTAACATTTAAAGAGACAGGAGCGGGAAATGTTGAAAGATGGGACTTCTCAGGACTAGATCAAACTCTCCTGAAGTTTAATCAACTGCAAGGGAAATGAATTTTAGTTTTTAGCCTAGCTCTGGCCCCTTTGGGAGAAGAATGTGCCCCCCCCACAACTTGTCTTCCTCCTTTGCCCTGGGGAAATCTGTGGGGGGTGGGGACACATAAAGCCTCCTCCTAAAGTGCCAGCATCACCTGAGAAGGCTTTCAACAACTGGCTTTCCTCTGGCGTTGATAGATTTGCACCTGTTCCTTGTTAGTTCTGGGGTGGGGTGAAAAATCTGGAGCCGCAGCTTCCTGCATCTCCCCAAAAAATAGAATAGAAATGAAAAACCCGTCAGCTCTGATCTCTTCTTTTGGCTTTAGCCATCCCGGAGAGCGCGAAAGAGAACCCTGGGAACACAAAGGCACACATTCCCTTGGGCTGTGACAGCCATGCCAGGCCCTCTGCAGCTGTGGCTTCCTTCCCTCCCTCTCCTCCTCTCCAGCTCTGTGCATCTTTGTTCTCTGAGCTGAGCTGAACTCGCCAGACTGAGCCAGCTGCGAAGAATTTAGATTTACACGATCCAGGGATTTGAGGCTCCTTTTTTTCCGCCTTTCCCCGCTGCCCTCATTTCTGACCATTCCGCATTTTCCTGCCTCGTGTGTTTTCCTATTGTCCATCGCCTTTGCAATGGGAGGGAATTTGATGCGCGGGGAACGATCGGTTTATTGGCTGAGCCACCCTTGTGGCAACTCTGGGGCTGAAAGAGGGGAGCAGGGGAAGGGGATCGAAACAGGGAAGACAGAAATAGACGGGCAGCAGCACAGGTGAAGCCAAGATGGCTGGTCTGAGAGGACGTTTCAGCTTTCTGGAGCTCATCTTAGAACAATAGTGGTTTATGGGAAAGGCCTTGGGAGACAGGGGGAAGAGAGGGTGCCTAGGAAAGGGTGAGATAAAAGGCCACCTAGCCCTCAGCTGCACAGTGGGTTCTAGGATCAATAGATGGGATCCTAGAACTATAATGGTTTGTGAGAAAAGTCTTAGGAGAAGAGGGAAGAGATGACAGCTAGGGAGTGGTCAGATAAGAGACCAAATAGCCTTCAGCTATATAATGGGTTCTAGGATCAAGAGATGTGATCTTAGAATTATAATGATATGTGAGAAAGGACAGAGGGAAGAGATAGTGGCTAGAGAAGGGTCAGATAAGAGACTACATAGCCCTCAGCCACATAATGGGTTCTAGGATCCATAGATTGGATCCTAGAACTATAATGATATGTGGGAAAGGCCTTGGAAGACAGAGGGAAGAGATGGTGGCTATGGACTGCTCAGATAAAGACTGTATAGCCCAAAGTTGCACAATGGGTAAGGTAGAAGACTCAAAAGGAACCCTCCCTAGTTGTTCAGTCCATAAAGGTGGTGGGAGAATTGTACCTTCAGGCTTGCAAGACTTGTAGTTTCACAATAAAACAGAATTCACTTATGCGGTCATGGTAAGACTGATGTTAACATGCCTTGGATATTAAAGCTATCTAGTTGAATAGTTCTCCTTCCTCTAAATGCAATTCCAGGAAGAGCCCGAATGCTCCAGTAGGCATCTGGAAGGCTTGCCTTCTGCTGTTCAGAGAAGTGTCCTCGTGAGAACTTTGTTCTCCATTGATCATTCCTGAATCAGCTTGGATTAAGGTAAAGGTAAAGGTTCCCCTTGCACATACGTGCTGGTCATTTCCGGCTCTCGGGGGACGGTGCTCATCTCCATTACAAAGCCGAAGAACCAGCGCTGTCCGAAGACGTCTCTGTGGTCATGTGGCCGGTATGACTAAATGCCAAAGGCGCACGGAACACTGTGACCTTCCCACCAACATGGTCCCTATTTTTCTACTTGCATTTTTTTTTTTTACATGCTTTCAAACTGCTAGGTTGGCAGAAGCTGGGACAAGTAACGGGAGCTCACTTCGTTACGCGATGCTAGGGATTCGAACCATCGAATTGCCGACGTTTCTGATCGACAAGCTCAGCGTCTTAGCCATTGAGCCACTGTGTCTCTTTGGATTGGTTGGATTAGTTCGCCACATATTCCACTGTGTTGACTTTAGACCATGTTGGCTCTTAGGCCTTCCTTCAAAAAAAAACAACCCAAAACCATAAGAAAACCCCTAATTTGCCCAATTTGTGGAATTTCACTTAGGTCACCACCATCCTAAGAGGATTCACTGAAAAAAAATTTCTGGTAGATCTCAGAAGTCGTAGGAGGGTCCAGTTAGTTACAGGGGTTTCCTAATTTGCAATGGCTTTTCAGGAGAGAATGGGTTGAAATAGTGGGGAAACATAAATGCTTTTCCCTAATACACGGACTCAGGCCGCTGGTGAATACAGACATTTTCCACAGAAGTGAATGGCATTTTAATAAGATGAATGGTTTCTCAGTGATTGTTTGCATTGGGGCCGAGCCAAAAAAATCCTGTATTTTCTCTCCTCTCCACCTGCGTTTGTTCAATCTGATGAAAGAAAATTTGCTTGGGAAAGTTCTTTCGATTGAAAGGTAATTATTTCAGGTGAAGGTGGGCAGGCGTCCTTGCACTCACTGAATGCTGGACTTGGCCAAGGGGTACACACACACACACAGACACACACACACACACAAAGTCAATTTTGCATCATTTTTCACCTTGAATCTACATCGCTCTGGCTGTCCAGGTTTCCTTCAGATCCCAGCTGAGAGAGTGGGTTTCAGCCTTTGAATTCTAATTCATTGAATCCAATGAATTAGATATTGCAGAGCCTGCCTCTTTATAACCTAGAATCCAGAATTTTTTCCCCACCTCATAATGTGTTTCCCCTTGTATTACAACTGGCTTGGGGGGTGGGGAGCAGTTGTCTGAGGTCTCAACCTTGACCCGACAGCTGGTTTTAACAAACTACTGTGGAAGACTGGGTGTATTTTCCCTAGTATTTGAGGGAGGCTGAGTTGGACTGTTACCGGACTAATCACTTTCACTAGGGGGAAAAGTCCTAAAAACTGTGGTCCTAATTTTTTACTAGGGAACTTTAACCTAAGGAATTGAGTTGACAAGTTAACTCAGTCTCCCACCCAGAAGCGGGGCTGAAGGGACCTATCTTTATTAGACTTTATTGGTTAGTTGGAACGTTGCCAGTTGGGAAATTTAAATCGTAATGATAGCAATCCAGAAGGAATGCCTCTTATCTGGAAGACAAAGTCCATCTTCTGCCACTTCCAACCATGAAGCTTGGAAACCCCCAAACCTTCCTAAGAAGTTCTCAACCCCACAGAGTATTTCCAAAACCTAGACTGAATTTAAACTGGAAAAAAAAACAAAACTGAAGAATTGCAGATGTGGTCCCCTTCTTAAACATATCTTGAGAAACAACAGACCAGGGAAGGCTTCTGGAGAGTAACCCACGGGAGGTATTCAGCCGGTTCAGGGTTCAGGTGAACCAGTAGGGAATTTTTTTAAGTGTTTTGTAGAACTGGCAAATACCACCTCTGGCTGGCCTCGTAATGCTACTCAAGCAAATGATGGCTGGGCCATGAGCCATTGAGAACCGGGCTGTGGAAGTGATGGGCAAGCTCGTGCATGCATTCCCACATGCGTGAGCAATGGGCGAGTGTGTGGAGCTGCATTTGTACGCTTGTGAGCTGCTCACGTGGAACCATACCCTGCCCCCCCTCCAAGTCCACAAAGCCAGAAATGTTGGGAAACTTTGCTTTATAGCAAGAGACTCTAACTTTGGCAACTTTTAAGACTTGTGGACTTCAATTCCCAGAATTCCTCAGCCAGGCTGAAGAATTCTGGGAGTTGAAGTCCACAAGTCTCAAAATTGCCAAGGTCAACTTGCCAAAGTCTTAAAAGTTGCCAGGGTTGGAGACCTCTGCTGTATAGGATGCTTCGCCTTTGTACAAGGACTGATTATAAGTCAACTTTTTTTAGCGCCATTGTAACTTCACACGGTTGCTCGCTGAACGGTTATACATCAAGGATTACCTACACAGGCTTGGTTTGGTTTACTACAATCTAACTCAGTGGTTGCCAACCAGTGGGCCAGGGACCACTGGTGGTCCACGAGAAAATTTTGGTGGTCTGCAGAGAAATGTCATCCCCAAAGCACTCCCCCCAAAGCACTTAATCCAGGCTGTGCAGGAACACAAGGCTGCGCCGCCCACATGGCCCGTGGGAACACAAGGCTTGCATCACATTGCGAACAACATGAGGTAGTGAGGGGAGGGGGAAAAGGACAGAGGGGGAAACTTGCCCCACTTGCCTAGCCTTCTTTCTTCTTCTGCTTTTGGCTGCATGCAAGGAAAGCAGCAAAAGTCTTTCTTTCTCTCCCTCAAACTCCACCAGAAATGAGTCTTTGGGACCCTGCAAGGCCTCCTGCTCCAAGAGGCTGCGCCGGCATGATAAGTCTCACAAGGACTCATTACTGGCAGAGTTTGGGGGAGAGAAAGACAGACTTCTGCTGTTTTCCTTGCATGAAGCCAAAAGTCTCTCTCTCTCTCTTTCTCTCCCCATAAGAACGGAGCTGGAGATGGTATCCTGCGATCCCAAATAAAGAACGATTGATCGATAGGAAAACGGGGTGGGGAATTTTCCTGCAGACTTTTGGGGGGATTTTCCCAGGGTCTCTGGTCCGTGGGTTTTAAAATTATGAGTTTGGTGGTCCCAGAGATCCAAAATGTTGGCGACCCCTGATCTAACTGGCAAGAGAAATGATTGCAATGCCATTTCTTTCTCGGTTCATATTCCTTGGTTCGTATACCACCCAGCACATACTCTCTCCAATGTACAAAATCTGGCAACGAGCAACTTCTAAATTCGCTTCCAAATTAAAACAAAAACCAAAAAGAGAAGGCCGCTATATAGCTTCCTTGTTTTAAAATTCTTTATTTATAAAAAAGTACACTTTTTTCAATGGTCGAACCACAGTTCTTCTCTTTGTTTTTTTAAAATTTTTCATTTTGTACAAGTAAAAGACGATGAATGCTGCTCCCCACGAATATTCCCTCCGTTTCCCCCGAAACAAATCGACAAAATGAAACCAAACCAAATTAAAAAAAAAATTAAACAAAGGAACCAAAGATATTATTACAAAGAATGGGGGGAAAAATTAAAAATAAAACCGAGAATGAAAGCAAAGTTCAGTTTATTACACTATCTATAATATTTGTCTTCTTTTCCACATATTTTTTTATTTTATTTTTACAAAAAAAGCACTTACAACACAGAAAAACACATCCCTCCCAAACGGACATTTTTATTTCTCTTATGCCAAAAGGTTGATTATAGCAGGAATATGATGAATGGGAACAAGGAGGTTAAAATGATAGACACTTGTTTCGCAACCTGGGCAATTCGAAGATGTGTGGACTTCAATTCCCAGAATTCTCCAGCCAGCTTGGAGAATCCTGGGAGTTGAAGTCCACACGTCTTGAGGTGATCCAGATTGAAAAACAATGCTATAGAGCGATTCTTTTGAGTGAAGGGAATACATTGGAATGTAGAAAAGAAATAAAAATAAAAATGCCATTTATTTCTGTTGGCATTTATTGGTACTGCCTGAATATCTCATCGTAGAAAAGCGCTATATACACATTTCCTTGCAAGAGAAGGCCATACAGCTACTCCTCAACTTATGACCATCCAGCTAGGCCTCAACTTACCATCCATTGCTAAGCAAGGCACTTGTTAAACGAGTCACTGCGATGGTTAAGTGACTAACATGGTTATTAAGCGAATCCTCCATTGACTTGGCTTGTCAGAAGGTCGCAAATGGGGATCGTGTGAGTCTCTGGGACGTTGCAACCGTCGTAAATACGAGCCGGTTGCCAAGAGTCCGAATTCTGATCCCGGGCCATGGGGATGCTCACACGGTCGAAAATGTGGGAACAAAAGGTCACAAGTCACTTTTTAGAGTCTCATCATAACTTTGAATGATCGCTAAACGAACAGCTGTTAAGAGTTGAGGATTACCTGTATGGAGGCTTTGCTTGCATTTGTGACCTTGAATTTTTGGTTCGATAATCCAGAATGAGGATCAAACCTTAGTCTATTTTTCCAGACAAATTACAGTCTTTTTCTTCCTGGGTGTGGACCCCAAAATATATTGTTTTTTCAGTGGCCTTATCCTTCTGTCTCAGTTGATTCGGACCAATTAGCAGCCCATATCTCTTCAGTCCTGAGAATGAATAGAAAACCCATATCTAAGTGTCCCTTCCAACAAGGCTCTTGACCGAAAGCCAACCTCAACTTTTATGGTGGGTTTCATTTTCTCCTAAGGAGAACTCTTTTCTCCTAAGGAGAGTCTAGCTAACTTCTCATGTTAAGTTTTTTTAAAAAAAAACCAAAAAAAAAACCAAACTGCTGGAATAAAACAAAGAAACAATTCCCCCCCGCCAAAAAGCACCAGGAAAGGCATCACGGAATACAATAACGGAAATCAAATGGTAAAGCCCAGATGTGCATTCTTCCTCCAAACATCTGCCAGATGTGGCCTGCAATATAGACCCTGAGAACCATTGGAAACCACAGCAATGTTGGGTCCGGATTAAAATCCAGAAATAAATCAGAGGTTGCATTTTAATCCATTCCAAGGTCGGGATTGCACTGTCCACCTTCCTCAATGAGACCAGGATCTCTCTGTGTTCAATAAATGTAGATTATAATCTTTATCCTTAAATAGAACCTCCATGTCAAGATGCCATATACCCTGAATCCTCTCCCACTGAGGACAATCCAGAGGGAAGACAGTGGCCTTCAGTGAACCAATGTATAGTTTTGGGGGCAGTGCCCATCGATGGAAACAACGTGCAACATCGGATAGCGCTACGAACCAAACAAGCTGACATTTTCTTACATTCTCACCCAGCAGCAATTTTTTTCATGAAAACAGTACTACATTTCTTACAGCTACAGACCAAGAATGGCCTAAAACCAAAATAGTAAAGGTGATATTTGGCCTCTTCTTGATACACATATTTCTTGTCTCATTTCGTCAGATTTGGCAGCTGTTTTTCCAAAGCATGCACTGGTTCCACCCATCGAAGAGTCTGGGTCATGTACGAGGATTAAGGCTGAAGTGGTCACGCATCCCTGATCACAGCAAAAATATGGTCGCTTTGATATCTAAAAATATCTGCATGGAGGGTCCCCAAGGATTAGATGCGGTTCCCCAAGGCGGACAAGGAAGTCCAAGGTCAAGAAAAACCTGAAAATTCAAGAGCTTGGTAGGTAGCTATAGAGAGCGACCAGCAAGGATGTTTGAACCATCTTGTTAGCAGGAAAGGATGGAAGCCCATCAGAACGAGGATAATTCCTATTTATTTATTTATTCAGCATTTTTCTATCCTGGCCATCTCACCTCAGTTACCCTTCTGAGAGGCTAAGTTATTCTTCTCGCTGATGGAAAGAGAAATGACCACTGGTCCAGAGAGAATGGAATTCATCTAGGTCATTCCTCAGAAGGTCCATACTTGTGGTGGTATCTCCAGCTAGACTGGAAGGAGGTCTTAAGAGGCGGCTGAGCTTGGAGTCTTTGCAGTAGAGAAAGTGGCACAGGATTGACCTCTTCCAGAATCCCTGAAGCCCTATCTGACCATTTCCAAGGGAAGGTGATCAGTCTGGAGAGAATCAGTGTTCCAGTATCTGAGGGACTGCCCCAAAGAAGAGGAGGTCAAATTATTCTCCAAAGCACCTGAAGGCAGGACAAGAAGCAACAGAGAGAAGCTAATCAAGGAGAGAAGCAACTTAGAACTAAGGAGAAAGTTCCTGATCGTTAGAACAATGAATCAGTGGAACTGCTTGCCTTCAATGGTTGTGGGAGCTCCATCACTGGAGGCTTTCAAAAAGAGATTGGAAATCCATTTGTCCAGAATGGGATAGGATTGAGCAGGGGGTTGGACTAGATTAGAAGACATCTAAAGTCCTTTCCAGTGGTAGGATCCTATGATTCTATTCTCCCAAACGCTTGAGGGCAGGACAAGAACTGGTGGAAGAGCATTAAAGAGAGAAGCAATCTAGAACTAAGGAGAAATTCCTGACAGTTAGAACAATTAATCAGTGGAACAATTTGCCTCCAGGAGTTGTGAATGCTCCAACACTGGAGGGTTTTCAGAAGAGATTGGACAACCATTTTGTCTGGAATGTTACAGTGTTTCCTGCTTGAGCAGGGGGTTGGGTTAGAAGACCTCTAAGGCCCCTTCCAACTCTGTTATTCCTGTCACATAAGTGACTAACAATAAAGCTACTGTTTGGGACTATTCATGTGTAGCTCTGACTGCTTACGCTCTATAGTTTTTCAGGGAGGAAAAATCAGGATTGTAAAAGGAAACTTAGAGCTGAAAGAGAATGGCTACCTCAATGGGGCTATCTCAGGACCCATCCACCTTTGCTGCCTTCCAAAATCTTGGACTATAATTCCTGGCTGCCAAAAATAGCTATCGCCATCTGAGGCTATAGCAACTGTTAACTATCCTCCAGCAGTTGGTTTTCCAATCAACTCATCCTTCAAGCTTTGAAAACAGGGGTCCTATCACACCAATCAGAAGTCTCCAAAAATATACCTTAAATACGTTACCGTACCAAATCTTCAAGGGGGATAGGATTAGCTACACTCAGGGGAAGCTACATGAATCTCTTCTCCGACGGAATCGGAGGAAATGAGAAGGACCAGATGCTGGCAACCTGTGGAGATTTAAGAGGTCCGGACATCAAGGCAGGAGTTCTTCCAGAGCAAGTAGGAATGTTGTGTTTTTACTCAATGAGCAGAGACTTCTGCCAGGCTACAACCTATAGCTTTGGTATACTATAAGAGTCTTGACTTGCAAGGGGATCCAACCGGTCAGTCCTAGAGGAGATAACTGGTCTTTAGAAGGCCAGATCCTGAAGATGAAACTCAAAGACTTTGGCCACCTCATGAGGAGGAGGAACTCCCTGGAGAAGAAGAGCCTAATGCTGGGAATGATGGAGGGCAAAAGAAGAAGAAGAAGAAGGGGACGGCAGAGAAGGAGGGGGCTGGATGGAGTCGCTGAAGCAGTCAGCGTGAGCTTAAGTGGACTCTGGAGGATGGTAGAGGAAGGCCTGGAGGAACGTTGTCCATGGGGTTGCAATGGGTCAGACATGATTTCGCAACTAACAACAGGGGGTCTTGGAAATGCAGATTGAACCTAGAGTAGCCACGTGTTTTGATCCCATTTGATCCTGAGCAGATCAAAACTTTGATCCAGACTCTTTCATTGTTATTATTATTTCTTAATGGCAGGCATTTCATTTCAGGCTAGTCTTGCTTGAGCAGCCAGGCATGTTCCTGTGCTGAAGATTTCAGAGTGGACGATTGACAAGGGACTACTGAAGGGTTGAAAAGAAAGAAGGGATTAAAGAGAGAAGGCGCTTGCTTACGCTGCAGAAATGCCAGCCCAGACCTGGCTAAGGTCACCATGCATTTTGTTTTAAGTAAGCCTTGCTATGGGAAAGTTGGCACCATACAGATGGGAGAATGGGGGACTGCTATGAAGGCCATGCTGTGCTTTATTTTGCAGGCAGGTAGTAGAAGTCCCTGTGTACCTGTGTGCAGGTACACTGGCTTGCTTGACACTAAGGGATGCTGAGTCTACAAATTTAAAAAATAGAATAAAAAAGAACATTTGTAGCTCAGAGTTGATCAGTGTGGTCCTTAATGTTGTCTGTGCTTGTTTTCTTGCAGATGTTTCATTACTCAACTAGGTAACATTGTCAGTACTATAAAGGGGAGAGGTTGCTCTCCCCCCCCTTCTAGCACTGATGATAATACTTAGTTGGGTAATGAAACGTCTGCAAGAAAACAACCAAGTTTAAAGAGCACAAAAGGACCCCATAAATACGACTGTACTGGTGTTTAATGTTGGCTTGGTGGAATGTCTGGATTTTGGTGCATTGGTGCGCTCCGTCATGCTTTCTTGCGCTATTCATGCAATTGTGAAGCTCAGTGGGTCTCCCTGCATTTGTCTTTTACAATGGCAGCTACTCCTACATGCAACCAGAAGCATCAGGACAGGTGACGTTTTGTTAAAGAGTTGCATTGCACATAGCTGGCAGATTGAAAGGAACCAAAACAAAACAGTGCCAACATAAAATTAGACACCGTAATTATTTCTTTAAAAAAAAAAAAAACCTCCATCAGCATTAAATGTTTTAATGTTTCAAAATATTAAGAATGCCTCGTACTGAGGATGTACTGATTGAGAGGAATCTGAAAGAACAGAGTCGCTCCGTTTCTCCTGCAATCTGTTGGCTGAGCAACGCAGAAGTTTTATTTAAAGGAAGTGACCCTATGTATTCTTTCTTTCTTTCTTTCTTTCTTTCTTTCTTTCTTTCTTTCTTTCTTTCTTTCTTTCTTTCTTTCTTTCTTTCTTTCTTTCTTTCTTTCTTTCTTTCTTTTCTTTCTTCCTCCATTCTTTCTTTTCTTTTCTTTCTTTCTTCTTCCTTCCTTCCTTTCTTTCCCTCCCCTCCCTCCCTCCCTCCCTCTCTTTCTCCATTGGGGGAAGGGAGGGCCACCGTTGATAACAGATGCTAACCCAAACAGTTGTTTCATTTGGTCAAAGTAAAGCTTTCTTTCCGTTTATTTCCCCCCTATGGAACTTGAACGCTTTTCAAAGAAGCTTTAAAAATCATGCCCCTAGCCAATTTTCCTACAACTGGGGTAGCAGATAGCATTCTGCATTTGGGCCTCTCTCGCTGACTTATTTCTGTGGTCCTGGAATGAAAAACAAAATAGGAGGAGCAGCGGTGGCTTGTTTCTGATGGTCAACCATATAAAATAGCTCACGTTTTGCTCCAACAGAACATTCTTTTTTTTTCCAAAAAAGTTTAGTTTGTGATGGAACATTCAAGCCAATTTCAAGTTTGGTTCCAAAACAACCATAACCCAAAAACAAAACATACAGGCCAACTCAAAGTGTCCCAACAGAGTGGTTAAGATTTCAGCCCCAAACAAAAACATTTTTTTTTCTAAATTCACCCATCTCTCTATTTGCTTGCCACTTGAGGCTATTTAATTGGAAGGGCCAGTGACAGGAATTGGAGCCTCTGGGATGCACACAAAGCTGTTAAGCTTCACCAGGTTTCCAACATTAAGCACTGAGACTTGACGAAGAGCCAAGCGACTACTTTGCTTGTCTCTTCACTCACTGACAGTTCCAAAAGTGAGAAACTGACAGGAATGTCCTCGGACAAGTGAATCTAAGAAGATCCTCATTGACAAAAGATGTTGGGTCCAGGAGCAAACGAGGAAAAAAAAAAGAAAAGAAAGAGATAATGTGGCATGCAAATCTTGACGGACTCTGAACCTCTCTCTTAAAATCATAATTGAGAACGAAATAACAACCACAACAAGAAAAATAAGGAGACCCACACTTATTACACTTCTCCTCCCTGGATATCATGCACTCTCGTTTGTTCCTTGCTTTCCCCAAAGGTTCTTCTGAAGGTGAAGTTGAGTCTGAGTTTTTTTTTGTTTTTTGTTTTTAGTGGCCATGGATCAAGGCGGGTGCTTATTCTCTTCCCACCACAGGTGCATTGTGGGAAATGGCCACAGTGGAGATGCTGAAAAGGAAGATCCAGAGATGCAGGAGCAAAGTCTCGGGCCCCGATTCTGTGCTTTTGTGCTTTCGGTGTCTGCAGCCCCCAAGCCCCGCTTTGCCTTCCAAAGTCCACGGGAATGCAGGGGGTGGTGCTCCTGGCCCCCCTCCCCACCCCAAAGTTAAGACAATAAACAAATTCCAATGTTTAGGAGCCCCCCCAGGCTGACCAAGAGACACTTTTAAGATGCAACCAGGAGGTGCAGATGGGGGGTGGGATCGGTATACTATACAAAGACAGGCAATAATAATTAAAAGTATTTAACATCAAAGCCACCACTGATCAGTACAAACGACACGGTAAGGGACCAATCTCTGTTGGAGAAAATTAAGCAGGGGGAAAAGAAACATTGCTCTCCTCTCCCCAAGAAGAAAGTAAATTCATTAAGCCAAGCAACATCCCTCCCGTCCCCACCCGCCTCAACTCCCCTGCTTTGCCTCCTCTGGGTTGCCCCCAAAGTAGTGGAAGTTCTCGTTGGCTTCCCAAGTGTCCCTGTACTGCGTCCCACTCCCCAGCGGATGGAGGTCTCTGGGGATGCGTGTGTTGGGTGGGCGGGGAGGCCTCTGGATGTCTGACAAGGCCCACGGTCTCTGTGGAGCAGCCACCAGTCCTGGGGCAGGGAGGCAGGACGTGGCCTGTGAAGAGAGGGCAAGAGAGGGGAGGAGGTGGACCAAGCTACACATACCACTCTTTTTTGGAAATAAAAGACCCGTCATTCTGAGAGACCATGTTATCGGCTATGTCCAGTTGCTCGGGGTCATACTGGAATCCGAGTGTCCGTTCGTTGTAGGATTCAGAGTGGGCTTCGCCCTCGTCCACCGTGAAGTAAGGCCGCTTGGAGTCCTCCTCGTACTTGGTGGGACAGGACCGGTGTTTCCTTTCGGCCCCAGCGCCATCGTCGTCTTCGTCCTCGTAGTTGTTGCTACCCAGCGGGCCAGGCTTTTTCTCGTCGTCCGAATCGTCAGGATACTGAAGGTTCTGGGCCATGGGTGGGTGATGCTGAGGGATGCCCGCCTTGCTGTACCCGTTGCCGTAGACGTGCTTCTTGGTGCTGTAGTCGCCCTTGAAAGTGTGGCGCCGGTGACGGAGCACCATAAGGACGACCACGGCCACCACTACGACCAACGAGGCTCCGCCCACCACGCCCCCAATCACGGCTGTGGGGATGGTCGGATGTGCCACGGATGTGACCGGTGGAGACGGGGTGTAGGGGAATTCTGGGTAGGAAAAGACAGATGGAAGGGGGAACAAGCATCAGTCTGTGAGGAATGGCAAACACATGCTTTCAGACTTAAAAAAAATAATAAGAATAATTTCAAAAAATCGGGGGAGATGAGGAGAAGGAAAAGGGGAGGGAAAGTCAGGGAAGGGGACAGGAAGTGCCTACCTACCTAGACAGAGAGAGACAGAGATCAGTCCCAAGCCTTTTCCTCTGCCTTTTCCCGTTAGCAGACCCCTGGTCTTTCATTTCCCAGCCCTGAGAGTCAGATTGACAATAACAATCCTGCCTGGCTGGGGAAATTATCCATTCCTGCTTTGTCTACTGGAACTTTTCCACCATGATGTGGAGAAGAAAAAGATTTTTGGCCTATCTCTCTGCCTTTGACCTGAGCCTGTCTTACTAAAAGTGAGGCTGAGTGGCTGGGAAGCCAAGACTGGTCACCGTGTCTGACCGTGACACCATGTCCATCCTCTCCCAAACAACTAAATCTTTTCATCATTTATCACACAAATCGCATGCAGAGAAAGCACTGACTTGTCTTCTGAAAATAATAATAATAATAATAATAATAATAATAATAATAATAATAATAATAATAATAATAATAAACAATGACAACAACAACCAGTGACCCACTTCGTGCAAAGAGAATGGGCACTCTGAGAGCTGCCACAAAGTGTTAACCCTTTCTGAGAATTATTCCAAGCAAAATATAGAAGTGAGAAAAGATGGCGTAGAAGGTGTGCATGCAAAGGCACCAGCTCTGTTTCCGACTCACATGCATTAAATCAACCCCTTTGCACAAGGAAAGGAATAAACGGCAGCCGTTGTGTTGGGGAAAGGGTACAGCCAACGCATCAAGGTCAAACACGACTAAGTTGGATCCCATTTGATTTACAATTTAAATCAAATCAAAAGTAAATAGTACTAAACATGCTCTGTTTAACAGATGCTGATTTAGTGGACTTTGGATTTAGCGGACTTTTTTTTTTTTTTTTGCTTCTGATTCTGTACACTACATTATGGATCTGTCCTTTAAATCAAGGTTTTGTTATGGATTTAACAGACACACTTTTTCCCGTAAAGGTTTATTACATGAAGGTTTCACTGTACAGTCAATATGATTGTCCTCCAGTTCTAGATCTGCTGATTTTCCTCCTACTATAATTTTATGCTCGTAATTACTTGCCCTTTTTGACATTCTGGATAACACCAAATGTTGAGCAAAGCCGCTGACAATCATTTCTATCTGATACACACTGTGTTCTCCAATTCCCCCACATGTGGACCTGATAACGCCAAGGTTGAGGGTTCGGTTCCTGTATGGGCCACCAAGCTGCTCCCCTTTTCATGATTCTCTTCCCGGGGTAGAGTCGGGGCTGATGGAGCTGAGCGTTTACTGGCCAGATGCCCTTCCGGATACCACATGGCTTTCGCAGGAGACATTTTTTTATTTGCGCCCAAGGAAGAGAGAAACATCTGCCGCTACCTAGGATTGAATTCTCAACTTTCCCCATGCAAGGTGATTAGCTTCACCGCTAGGCCACCATACCGCTAGAAGTTTTTCCAGTCCCTGGTGGTCTAGTGGTTAGGATTTGGCGCTCTCACCGCCGCGGCCCAGGTTCAATTCCCAGTCAGGAGAAGCCAAAGGCCCCTCTTCCCTCCCATCCTTTGAGGTTTCACTCTGACAAAGAGGACAAGACAATGGCTCTGCACGAACAGGGAGTGGCTGGATTTTTTCCATAACGGTACATGCTACACAAAAAAGGGAAAGTGATTTCCCCCTGCGACCCAGTTTGTGCTCCCAGTTAAGGGTGATACGTAGGAGGCAACGCTTTGATAAGGCAAGGAAATTTCAGCCCAACTTCCTGAGCAAAGACATGTGTGAAGTGTGCTAGACTCAAGTTTTTTCAGGTCAGGATGTTCTTGGGGGGAGGGGGAAATCCCATGGTCCTAATTCTCTTCCTCTTCCCCTCTTCCCCTGATTCTCAATTCCGTAGCAACAAGGATTCTTTTCACACAACCCTGGTGAGACTTGGTTGCCATGACATTTGAAGACAGCCTTCTGCCCCCATGGGGCTGCCGGGAGAGAATTCAAACCTTCGCATTGATTGTCTCTCTTAGTTAGAAAGGCTATTCTTTCCACCAGCCCATCCTTTCCATGGTTTGACCAGCCTTGGGCTTCCAAAGC
The DNA here is from genome assembly GCF_049901735.1 of Notechis scutatus. NCBI lineage: Eukaryota > Metazoa > Chordata > Lepidosauria > Squamata > Elapidae > Notechis > Notechis scutatus. The sequence continues at coordinate 25,102,657 of NC_142015.1, read as the reverse complement.
CCACTTAGAACCCAATTCTGGACACTGCCAAGAATGCTACTCTCAAAAAAGATGATGGAGAATATGGGCAACTGGTTTCACAGATGCCAGGAAAATCCAGGTGCTAATAGATGCTAAGAATATCTTCTGGTTCATCTAGAAAAAGAGAAAAAGGAGGGGAAGAAAGGAGAGAGGGCTTTCTAGGGAAAGTAATCCAGAAGGAAAGCAGATGACGGGTGGTACCATCAAAAGGACCTTCTCAACACAGCCACTTGGGGGTGGTAGAGACCGAGGATTTCAGTTGTGTGGTTACCCTTCACAATACAATGGGAGTGAAGGGTCCTTGGTGTTCTCTGAGCTTGGTGGTTTTCTTGGAGATGTTTCTTGCAGACAATGCTACACACGGATGATATTATCTTGTATGGCTAATGAAACATCTGCAAGAAAACCACCAAGCTCAGAGAACACCAAGGACCCCTCATTTCAACCCTGAGCTACAAATATTCTCCAGTACAATGGAAGTTTTAGCCTAAGGTTGCTTCTCCTGACGAGGATCCTCTTAAAAGTTAGCAGATAATACAGGTAGTCTTTGACTTGGGGCAAATTCACTTAACTGTCTCACTTAGCAACAGAAATTCAGGGTTCAATTGTGATTGTAAGCCGAGGACTATCTGTACTGAAATGGAAAAGGGATTCCTGCCTTCCTTCTTGTAGATTTGGCCTGTCCTCCAAAAGAGGTTTTGGCTTAGCTTTGCTTTCTCCTTCAAACCCAAAGTAATCCTCCCCATCTTGGTGTCCTGGTGTCCCCCTGATGTTCTGAACCCCAACTCCTCAATTTTTCCCAGCTAGGATAAGCCAACTTTTAGTCATACACTAGGCTCAGCAAGCATGGTTGGTTGGCTCTCAACTCTTACTTTTGCTAGGTGAGTTTTCACACCGGTAAGATGGCTACTGATGGTTGACCAAACCTTTTGCAGGTGTGAGTTGCCCTCTTCTGCCCTAGAAGAGGCTACCTACTTCTCCTCCCCTGCATGGAAAGACAGCCGGCCAGAGAGATTACAACTATTTGAATTATGTATATCCAGATTCTTATTTGAAAGTATAAATTCCTCGTCCGAATTCTGTCTTGGTTTTTTTTTTTTTTTTAAGAATAGAATAGAATACTTTATTGGCCAAGTGTAATTGGACACACAAGGAATTTGTTTTGACCTTCTTGCCTAATATATATTTAATCTGAGAAAAGAGAGACTTCTTCCTCTGGTTGTTTGTTTCCAGAGCAGAAGAGGCACCTGGTAGATATGGAAGGGTGCCTTCTTGACACAATGGAGGACTGCAAATGTGGAATTCTTTCAGTGGTTCTCTCCAACGCGGGTACGTTCAATGGTGATGGACGCAGTGATCTTCAAAAAATCTCTCTTCAAGGACGTTGGTGGGTCAGAGATGTCCTCTCCTTCCCCCAAGTCAGGTTTTCTCATGTGGTGCTTTTTTTTCAAGGATGAATCTTCTAAGAGAACCATTAGTTTGATCCTGGACATCCTACTATCCAAGCTTGCCTGAAATGCTAGAGTTCCTGGCGTCTGGATGAAATTGGAAGGGGAAAGAAGACCAAATGGAAGCAGAGCAGAGGGAAGGAGAGAGGTGGGATTGACTTAAGAGAGAACCATGGTCCTTCTTCCCATCTAGACAGCTCTTCAATCCTACTGCCGTTAAAAAGAGCTACTATGGGTCTTTCCATCCTCTTCTTTGCCCCCAACAGCTGTGGCAAGTCAAGCATCCTGTTCCCGTGCCAACAGTTCAGTCTCCTGGGGCAGCAGCTGGACCAGAAGAAAATTGAAGGATGGTTCTGGGTTTTTGTCTGGTGAAGAGCCAAGCGTGCAGCGTTCCTTTTATTCCACCAGAGAAGGACAATGGTAGATTTATTTAATAAGGAGTCCATGTGCTTTGGGCCAGCAGGAGACCTAAAAATCTCCTCTCCTAGACAAGGAAGTCTTCTGAGATCCATTTGGAGTTGAATTCAATAGGTTCCACCTGTTGTTGATGGACAACTGGAGAAAGTCCACTGGCCAAGTCTGGGTATGTCTTCTCGCACAGCTAGACATGAAAAGGCCATGTTAAGTTCTCTGCTGACTCCCTGGTCTCTGATTTACAACTCGAGGAAAGGTTCCATCAAGTTTCCAGGCCTCAGGGAAGTCAAATCCCTCTCTGCAATCTGGCACTGCTTCTCGTATGAGAATTCCATGCAGAAGTTCTACATTGGTGGAAATGCTTCCATGGGTCTCTCTAGTGCAGTGTTTCTCAACCTTGGCCACTTGAAGGTGTGTGGACTTCAACTCCCAGAATTCCCCAGCCAGCAGAATTCTGGGAGTTGAAGTCCACATACCTTCAAGTGGCCAAGGTTGAGAAACACGGCCCTAGCATGCCAAATCCATGTTGGTCAAGGAGAAAGAGCATACTTCATGGACCTTCCATACACGCGAACTTGTTTTCTGATCAAGGAGAAGGAAAAAAGCATACTAGTTTTCCGAAATGTGTGGATTTCCATGAAAACAACCAATCTTAGCAGAAAGAGATGCTTTCTTCCTTAATGTAAGCAATTTTCTAGTCATCAGTTTTTTCTGGTAAACAAGTAAATTAGCGTTTCTTAAAATGTTTTTTTTTTTTTTTTACAAAAAACAGAGAGGGAGATGGAAAGGACCTGCTGTAAATCTGAACCCCTGCAGACAACACTTAAGGTTGCATTTTTATGATTTAATTCAGCTTATGATCCCTAATTCTGAACCCCTAGTGCATTCATTTCCTAAAAAAAACCCCACCCAGTTGCATTTATACCATCGTGATCTCTGCGATTTGGATTTATACATTACCTATACTTCAACAACCTCCTTCCATTTTTAAATCAATAATACAATAATACACGAAGCAGATGGGATGAAATATTGTAAATTCTAGCCTAGCTAATGTGCTCTACTTTAATTCTAAAGCTTGTACATTCCCAATTCATTTACTGTTTCTGTTCATTTCTCCCCTTTTCTTTTTTTGTCTTCCTGTTTTTCCTTCCTTACAAATCTTTTCGAAAACACAGTAGAAGCAACCCCCAAAAGATCTCTCTTATGTTTTGCAGGTTGCCAAGCCTAAACATTGTCAAGACACTTTGCACATGCTCAGGCCAACTCATGAACAACCTCCTAAGGCTACCGGTTAGTGTTTTGAAACAGATTCTCTGGGTTTGCCTACAAGATAAGATTATTCTTTTAAGGTGGTGCTATAGATTCAAGGGAAGCCAATCCCCTTTTCGAGGACATGCTTAATCTCCTCTGGCTTCAAAACTGACAAAGAATCCTAGTTTCTGGAGCAAATGAACCTCAGCAAATTGAGAAGCGTCTTCCTCCCCCCAAAAAAACCTGGCCTGGATTTGGGGCTGGAAAGAAGCTTGCAACCACCCCCATCCTTAGAAAGGCAGCCTGTCTAACGGGGAGAGGGGGGGGGGTTTAACAGGGTGGGCTTAAGTCAGGCTGCAGGGTGGACCCCTTGAAAGTCTATCCAGCAGTTTTGCAGCTGCTGCTGCTGTTTCAAGGCCTGACAATTTTTGGAGACGGGAGCCAGCTGGCTCCTAATCTCACCTACTGCCTGCCAATCAAGATCTTTCTGGCGGGGTAGAGGCAGCAGTCCCGTCTCCAGTTCTGCAAACTGGGGAGAATGGTCGGCGAGGTTCCCGAAGGTTGTCGCCAAAACCAGCGTCCATTCTGGCCACTGAGCTTTGGCTCTTAAACAACATCTGCATGGGTGCCTAAGCCCTAGATGAAGGATGTTGGGCTTAAATGTCCTGCTTTCCTTCCGATGGACCCCAACCCAACAGATTCTCTTGTGGGGTGCCCCAGCCTCCCTCCCTCCCTCCATCCCCAGCTGTTGCTGCTGGATCAAGGTACTGACAGCACTGGGACTAAAAGAATCTTGCTTTTTTTTTTCTGGTTTAATTAGTCACCGAGAAGTTTGCCTTCTGCTTATGACTGACTGCCAAGTGATAGAAGACACCTTTGGCTGGGGGATCGCTTGCTTATTTGAACCAAGAATCCATCCCATCCATTCATTCTCTTGAGGAGAGAGGAGGAGGGCGTGTGGGTGAGGAAGGAGATTGCCCCTGAAACTTCAGACTGAGAGACAATGAAGAAAAGTGATGCGTTGACTTGGCCAAATCTGGCTGATGTTTTAAGGACATCTGTTACTGTCTGATTTGCTCCTTCCTCTGGATCTCCTTCATTGGGAGTGTCTCCATCCAAGCTTAAGTGGTCAGGCCAAAGCTGGATGTGTCATTTAACACGGTTAAAAATTGGCATCCCTTTGTTGGGAAAATGAACACAAGTTAGGATTAGGTTAAGTTGTGACAAAGGTCACAACGAAGGGCCATCACAAGGCCAACCTTGATTTTATAACTTTGCTTGTAAAGAGAACCATTGGGTCCCTCGGAGAAAACCCTCGGAGTTCATTTGGGCATTCTCCTAACAACCCATTGTTCTAACCCAGCTCCTAAATACGACAAACCCTCTGTAGTTAAATAAATGGTCCCTTTATTAGGAGCGCCGGCAGCCCCGGCAAAATGTCTCACTCTCTCTCTCACCACAGGCTAACAAGTCTGTCCGGCAGGGAGATAAATAGTTGTCTGACACACCTATTTATCTCCCTCCTCCCTGCCTTTTATCCCCAGAGTTAGGGTGGGGCTTCGCTAGCAGCGGTGGCTCTTCCGTCCTAAGGACCGGCCCATAGATTTCCACTGCTCTCCTCTCCTCTGCCTTCTGCGCATCCGTGCGTCAGGCACTGGACCCAGCTGTTCCTCCTCTTCCTCATCAGCCACCTCCAGACCTGGGGGCTCTTGACTCTCCATCTGAGGGCTGACGGATGGCCCAGGTTCCACCTCTGTCTCTCTCTGCCAACTCCATTCCCTCTTCCCCCTCGGAGCTCCCAGGTTGCCCTGACTCCCACGCTTCCACCTCCTCCTCTGATTCAGCTGCTGGAGGGGCTGGTGGCCGATAGGCCACAACATCCATCCACAAAGTTTGCAGAGAGGACATCTGACCACAAGCAGCAGGGTGGTGGGTGCAAATCATGTCTTTAAAAAGCCAGGATTGGCTGGCAAAGAACCCTTAAGCCCAGATCTGTCTACTTTTTGAACGAGGAGCTCTGGCTGGCTCCAAACGGGAGCAACTCTCCTCTCTATGCATGCCCAGATGTGCATGGTTGGCAAAGCGTGTTCCCTTCAATCCCAAACTTCCTCTCTCCCTTCTCCTGATTAACTTCATGCAAGCCAACCGTGGTAAACTTCCCCATCTCGCTGGCTGGATGTTCATTCAGCTAACAAATGTCCTGCAACACCCAGCTCTTCCGAGAACAGATTGCGAGAAGAAAACATTAAATTTCCACCGAGCTCTTGCTTTATCGGGCTGTAACTGGCAGCCTTCGGCTTGCAGCAAGCGGTGGCCATCGCGGTCAGCTCAGTCTGTTCCTCCCTGGGGGCTGAGGGATGACTCTGGGCGTGCAAGAACCCAGTTATCAGGAGGCCCCTTGGGTGGGCGTGCTGAATTCGGGCCCTTTTGCCTTTTCCACCTCTCTGGGATGCAGAGCAGGCCTTAAAAAGAGCATCACGAGCCGCAGTGGCACAGTGGTTAGAAGGCACTACTGCTGAGCACTGGCTGCCAGCAGATTGGAAGTTCGAATCCCACCAAGCTCAAAGTTGACTCAGCCTCTTATCCTTCCAAGGTGGGTAAAATGAGGACCCAGACTGTTGGGGGCAAGAGGCTGACTCTGTAAACCACTCAGAGAGGTCTGGAAAGCACTGTGAAGTGGTATATAAGTGCTATTGCTATCCCTTCCTTCCTTCTTCACAATTCCTCCCTCCCTCCCTCCCATTTAGAATGCAGGAAAACTCTGCCAACTACCATTCCAATTTAAAACAGGCTGTTTAAAAAGCTTTTTTTGGGGTGTGTGTGTGTGGTGGGGTGTTCCTGCACAGGGAAAGCAACAGCGGAAGATGCTGACAATAATACGAAGAGTTGATCCCCTTTTCCCCAATTACACCAGGCTGCCTTCTTAGTTTACAGCAAGGGTTCTCTATCTTGCTACTTTAAGATGTGTTGACCTCAACTCTCAGAATTCCCCAGCCAGCATAGCACGACAAGCACTTCCTCCCCTTGAACCTTCCAACTTGGTTGGCTTGGCATCAAGAGGATGGGAGCTATGGAGTTACACTTAGGAGAATCCCAGTCGAAGGACCTCAACTGTCATCTCTTGCTATCTGTCCTCCTTCTGCCCACCAATTCTGCTAACATCACATCTCATCTCTTACTCAACCCTTCCTTCTGGGGCTTAGCCTACCCATTAGCCTTTAAACAACCCTGGAGGGAAACTGTACACACACACACACACACACACACAAAATCTCTACATGCTTGGAATTAAGAATGACATCGGAAAAACCAGCAGGAACTCAACTACAGCCATTCTGACCAAGTGACTTTATTCCTAAAGCCTTTGAAAAAAAAACCAAACCAAACCAACATCCCTTTTGGAAACAAACGAAGGAACAAAACACCAGCCCCTGTTTCATCCTCTTTCAGACATGTCCTCGTAGCATGTCTTTTGACATCCCATCCTCTCATTTCCCCCTCCCCACCCTTTTCTTCTGATTCTCACGGCCTTTCATCCTTCTGGCTTTGAACCAGATGTGGAATGGGCACCGAAGGAAAAGCGAGAGAAATGGAGATATTGCCAGCCAAAGGAGAGGGAAAAAAAGCAGGAAGACCAACAGGAATTCCAGAAAAACCAGCACTCCGAATGAAAAAAAACAAACAAACACCCTTTTAAATAAATGGAAAGGCCAGAAAATCCCACCAGATTCCATAGTTTCCCCGCCATCCCCCAGAGGAGCAGAGAAGGTGTGAGAAGTCAAAGCAAGCTTGTAAAAATACAGAGATAGCTTAAACTAGGTTTATCTTTGGCAAACTGCACCCTCCCAACAAGGTAGATAGTCCACCACGGTTTTCAACGCCTACCTGTGACATTCACTTCCACCTGCCCAGATCGGGTGCCGATGGTGTTGGTGGCTTCACAGATATATGTTGCCGATAGGCTGTACGTGACTGGTCCTTTGAAGAACAGAGTGCTGTTTTGAATTTCGGCACTGTCGGGCAACGAGCCATTCAGCCTGTCGGAAAAAAAGGAAGACAAAACCCCTGGGCCATTAGTAGAAAGCTTTCATCCAGCTACTGATTGTACAAACGGTGGCTGGTGAGTCCAACTTTGTCATTGGGCACCTTGCAACTTCTGTATGTGTTCAATTATTAAACCTGCCTGTAGGGCGATTCCTGATCAATGGTGTAGTTAGGATCTTGGGCTTAACTACCTTCTCCTGCATGGGACTGGGCAAAAAGACAGAAGATCTAGGTGCTCGTGTGAGCTGGGTTGTTTTCTTGCAGATGTTTTATGACTCAACTAGACAACATCTCCAGCTCACAACTCAGACACATTCCTTGTGTGATGACCCAAAGGGGCGTGGCACAAAGGCAACACAGTCAGATAAGCAATAAGAGTCCCTTTATTATCTCCAACTTTGCCCCCAATGTCCACGTTACTTTCTGGCTGGAGACAAACTCTCTTGGGAACAGCCTTTGGCTGCAGAGAATCAAGTCCAAAACATGGTCAACACAAACTGCAACTTAAAGTCCAAACAAGCAATTAGTTTGGCAGGGCAGCAGCAAGAATTTCAGACTTGAAGGCATGGCAAAATTCACATGGTTGGGAAGACGCCAGGAACACAGATAAGCCATGACAACAGGATAAAGTCATGTTTGCTCCCAGAAGCCTGCCGCACTCAGCCTGCCTTTCTTATCAACTGTCTTCGCAGCTGTGGCTAATGAAGGGAATCAGGGCCATTTCCTCCCTGTAAGCCACGCAACCCCTGCTGCTCTCTTCTCTGTTCCTCCTTGAGTGCCTTATAGGATGAAGAGAGGGTGGGCCTGGGTCTTCCTGAACTCCCTCTCCCTTCTTCTATCTCTCCCCAGCTGGACTTTGCCATTCCCCAGCCTCTTCCACAGCCAACAGAGTAACACTCCCATTCCATGTCAGCTATCTGGCTTCCTCCTCTTTGTTAACCAAAAGAAGAGCATATTCGTAGTTCAGGGGTGAATGATGGAGTCTTTGGTGCTCTCTAAGCTGGGTTGTTTTCTTGCAGATGTTTTATGATTCAGATAGACAACATCTCCAGCTCACAACTCAGACACATCCCTTGGAAGCTATCGAAGTCTCTCCTTTGAAGTCCTACTCCTTTTTGTTAACCAACCAGAAAAGCGTATTTGTAGCTCAGGGATGAACTGTTGAGTCCTTTTGTGCTCTCTGAGCTTGGTTGTTTTCTTGCAGACATTTCATGACCCAGCTAGGTAACATCATCAGTGCTAGAAGGAAGTAGGTTTGCTCTCTTTTATATGTCGTGGCTTTCCCTATTAGTGTTGGTGGGAGTGTTGGTTTCTTGTGAGATCCTTGGAGCTCTCTCAGCTTGGTTGTTTCCCTGCAAGCTGCAAATGTTCTATTGGTATGACACAGAGGTTATTTTGCACCAACAGTGAGCAGAACACACCTGGTTGCAAAGGAAATGCCTTCGCTTTTGCACAGGCATGATCATTTCTTATGACCTCCTGAAAACACCAGTTGTTGAGGGAGATGGCTATCATCCTATTTCAGTGTTCGAAAACATTTTAAATTATTAATTTAAGTTTTAAGAGAGAGGACTTTTAGGATCTACAGCTGCCACGTTGCTAACTTCTGATATACAACTGCTTGATTTCTTTAAAAAAAAGGATAAGATGAAAAGGCAAAAAATAAAAATAAAAATGAAATTAGCTCTCTGGCTCTAAAGAAGGGATAACTTCAACCTAGGGTATTTTATTCACCTATCTTCTCAAAAATAGATTTGCTAATAATCTCATCCTGGGCACCCTTTTTTTTTTTGAACTATTACCATCTGGCAGACAGTACAGGATAATAAAAACAAGGATGAATGGGCTGAAAAACAGCTTCTCTCCCAAGAGCAGTAACTAACTATATTGAATTCTACTGTATAGTGCAACGCTAATGCAATATCAGGGGTTTTCAATTCAATTGTATAGAATGCGAAGGAAGTGTGCTTGTGTTTTATTTTTATAGTCATAATGTACACTGAAAATGGCATTTAATTTCGTTGTATGAGGTGCAATGACAACAAAATAAACTAAGTAACTAACGCTATCTGTTCTATGGGAATGGTTCTTTCCAGAGGTGGTTCTTACCGGTTCTGGAGAACCGGTAGCAGAAATTTCGAATAGTTTGCAGAACCGGCAAATCCCACCTCTGACTGGCACCTCCCCCATCTCTTCTCTGCCTCCCATTGAGTCCCAGGTGATCGGCTGGGTCTTCTTTGGTTGCCCTGCACAGGAGAACTGTTCTGACCCAAACCTGGTTCCAAGAGAGCAAACACAAGACAAAGGTAACACAGCCTTTTACTGTGTCATTTACGAATCCTGTTTCTTCAAAAGGCTACTTCCAACTAATTAGCTCCGATAAGAAAGAGCCTTGCCAAGTTTTTGCAAGGCTGACAAGAGCAACAGATAAAGTTCCTAAACAATAAATCAAAGAGCCTCCAAACACCAACTCAGATATTCCTAGCGCCCATCAGGCTTGAGTATCGAACTTCTTTGCCTTCTGCAAAGAACTGCGGTTTCTCAGCTGGCTTTTGTCTTCTTAGGGAGGGGCCATTACCTTGCAGCCTTCCTCCTGAGTCTCCCGTGCTGCTGCAGTTGCTCTTTCCTTCGAGCAGCCCTGCACATACGCTCACTGGGCACAGGCTCCTCGGGAACCTCTTCCTCACTGCTGCCAGCCTCCACAATCTCCAAAGGCAGCATTCCACTCCCCGATGGTTCTGGCCCCATCCCTGCCTCACACACACAGGCCCCTCATCTGAGTCCTCGCTCTCCGAGAGATCAGCAGCACCTGCTGCTGGCGAACCACAACAAGAACAGAGCTGGAAAGCAGGTTAGTGAGGTGGGGAGGGCCCACCAAGCCGCACCCACAGAATCAGTAGTAAAAAAAAAATCTGAATCCCACCACTGGTTCTTTCCCCCCAAATACTACAGGAACAGCAGCCTCGTCTTGTTAGCCCTGATAGAAACTGGGAGACGCTCAACAAACAAATAAATACATTTAAAAATCAATCAATTCCTAAGTGTTTTGCAAAAATATCACAGAACAAACAAAAACAACACTGCGCACAGAGGAAAATTATGCAGTTTGCTCATTTTTAATCAATCCGAGGGAAAGCAATTAAGTTCAGCAAAAGCAATCGACAGGCACCCAACCCAGGGGTGACAGGCCCAATTTGCATTCAGACGATGCTCCAATTAGAAGCAGTGGGTGGTGGGGAAAACCCCTCCCTCCCCTTGGGAGCAATTAATGAATAGAAAAAATCAGCCCCCACGCACACATGCCAATCACCAGGGTCCTCTAAAACAGCGTCACCTTCTATTTCCTTAAAATACACCATCGCCACCATCATTAACCATCAGCTATTTGGCCCAAAGAGATAGAAACAATCAGAACAGCTTTGATTTTTCTCCATGTTAACATGCCCCAAACAAGCAGCTACGCTGGCAAGGACTTTGAAGAGAAGCAATCAATATTTTATAATTTAAGGCAAGCTATAGCGTTCCCAGCCAGAAAACGAATGTGTTGTTTTGAAAAAGGAAGAGAGTATGAGATTTGAAGGTCTTAGAATCATAGACACCTGGACTAGAAAACCTCCAAGCAAAAGATTTTGGAGATCTCGTAGTCCAATCCTCAAGACAAGAGTCCATAGACCACCCTGGACAAATTATTGTCCTATTTTTCTTTTTTGAAAACCTCTAGTGATGGAGTATCCATAACTTCTGGGGGCAAGCTATTCCATTGATTAATGATGGGGTTCTTGAGGCTCTTCAAGCTTGGTTGTTTTCTGGCAGATGTGTCATGACCAAACTGAGGGACATCATCAATTGCTAGGACTATGGGATGTGTCTGGGTTGTTAGCTGCAGATGTTGGTCAGAAAAGTCTACAAGAAAACAACCAAGCTCAAGAGAGTACCAAGGACCCCATAGTTCAACCTAGAAATACCGTCTTCTATTTATTAATTGTTCTTTTTATCAGGAAGCGTCTTCTTAGCTGCAGGCTGGATCACCTTCTCATTAGGTTCCGCCTATTGCTTCTTAGCCTGCCCTCAGATGCTATGGAGAATAAATTGACCTCCTCTTTCCTATAGAAGCCCTTCAAGTATTGGAAGGTGCTATCGTGTCCCCCTTAGTCCTTCTCTTCATCAGGCTACGCATAATACTTTAGTTCTCTTAGCTGTTTAGCTTCCAGCGCCATAGTCGTCTTTGGTGCACTTCTCTGCACTCTTTCTGATGCCTCAGGATCTTTTTTTTTCATCATATACAAATGCTTTCACTGCCTTATTCCTTCCTATTCCTGCCTTATTCCTTCCAGAGGCCTGCAAGCTGGATATGTGACCTGTTTGGCACAGAATGGGATCATTCTCTTCAAGACTGGAGGGGTTGAGAGCCCTCCGACAGAACACTGTTATTCAGGGCCTTATATCCATGCTGAATTTCTACACGAGTAGGTTCCTGGCTGTAATGGTATACGAGAATGGCCTTGGGACACCAGTCAAAGAGATGCTGCTTAGGGAATTATAGGATAAGAGGGTGCGTAGCCCACAGCTGCGTAATGGATGCAGTAAGAAGTTCAGAAAAAGGACCCTTCCTAATTATTGGGGTGTAAAAGAGACAATGGGAAAATTGTATTTTCAGACTTTCGAGACGGATGTCAGCCTTCCCAGGTAGAGTGGATAAAAACATGGCCAGATGAGTTAATTCTACTTTATCGTAGAATTTAATTGCATTTGGGGCTTGAAGACAGGGGAGTGCTCAGATCCAAAAGCAATACATTAACAGAGAAACTCTCAGTGCAAAGAGAAACCCATGTGATGATTAGATTGGCTCTCTGTTTAGATAAGTCAGCTTCTTCCTCCTTGGTCACCTGGAAAATGTTATTCTGCTGGCCTTCTTCAACCACAGAAGACATATTTGAGTGTTGTGAGGATCGCACCACATCCAGGTTAAATGCCAGGGCTCCGGGACTGATGGTTTCTCCATACCAATCCATTAAATCTCCGCCCACGGAAGAGAAAGGGAAGGAAAGCTTCCTTCCTGACATGCTTGCTTTCTAGAGGCAATGCATTTGTGAGGCTGCCCAGCAGAAAGCAGCCAGTGTCAATCCTAGCTGGGCATCTTCCCATCCCTTCTTGGGCTGTTTGTGTGAAAGGGACTCTCCGCTCACTCGCCTGAGCGATTCCATCCAGGTCACTGCAGGTAATGTGTCCAATGACTCACCAGCTGCTGATCTAAATGTGTCTGCTTGGAAACAACACACACACACACACACACACAAACACACATGCTCCTTCCTAAGCTGATAGCCAGAGATGCACACGTGGGTGGAAATTGATAACCTCAATAACATCTTGGTTGCCAAGAAGGAGAAAGGAACATTTTTGAAAGAAAGAAAGAAAGAAAGAAAGAAAGAAAGAAAGAAAGAAAGAAAGAAAGAAAGAAAGAAGGAAGGAAGGAAGGAAGGAAGAAGGAAGGAAGGAAGGAAGGAAGGAAGGAAGGAAGGAAGAAAGAAAGAAAGAAAAGAAGGAAGGAAGGAAGGAAAAGGAAGGAAGGAAGGAAGGAAGGAAGGAAGGAAGGAAGGAAGGAAGAAAGAAAGAAAGAAAGAAAGAAAGAAAGAAAGAAAGAAAGAAAGAAAGAAGGAAGGAAGGAAAAGGAAGGAAGGAAGGAAGGAAGGAAGAAAGAAAGAAAGAAAGAAAGGAAGGAAGGAAGGAAGGAAGGAAGGAAAAGGAAGGAAGAAGAAAGAAAGAAAGAAAGAAAGAAAGAAAAAGAAAGAAAGAAAGAAAGAAAGAAAGAAAGAAAGAAAGAAAGAAGAAAGAAAAGGTAGAAATATCTGAGGACAACCAGGCCAGGGGTGGGTTCTATTTGGAATCTTTTCCAAGGAAACCAACCGGAATCCAGCGCCAGAGACCTACTTCTGAGGTCTAAAGAAGTCCTGCGAACCACGAAAGGTGAGAATGAATTGACACCTGAGCGATGCAACAGGTTGGATCTTCTCGCCTGCTAATAATAGAGGCTCTTGATTGCTGTGTGTGGGAGGATGGTGGAGTTTCCTTTTTTTTTTTTTTTGCTTTTGTGAAACACCTGCAAAGCCACACATTGCATCCCAATAGGTTTGAAATTGATCACGGTTTGCAGATAGTTTGTCGTGAACCCTGATCAGTTTCCCTTGGAGGAGAGATCCAGGGTTTGTTATGGATGCAGGCATCCTCCACTTACAACCTGTTGCTTAATGATTTTTCAACGTTACGACAGAAGGTACTTACAACTCAGTTCTGGAGTTCTGAAGGTTTCCCCCCACCTCCAAATTCATATTACTGCTTTTTATTCTTTTGGCAAACGACTTCTATTGGCAGCCATTTGCAGCATCCCTCAATCACATATGGCGATTTATGATATTTTTGTCAGAAACAGACATTTACTTCTTGTTTCTAGCAAAAAAAAAACAACAACCCCAACCCAGTCATAATCAAAAATGGCTTCACTTAACGATAGTCTTCCCTTAATGATCACTGAACAAAGATCGTTAAAAACAGGTACGGTTGTGATAACCGGCTTAACAACCAGCGTGACTTAATGACCGTAATTGGAGACTCAAATACAGTCATTAGTTAAGGACTACTAAAAAGCAGAGACATCACCCTGCCAACAAAAGTGTGTAGAGTCAGGGCTGTGGTTTTCCCAGTTGCAATGTGTGGCTGAGAAAGTTGGACCGTAAGGAAGGCTGAGCGCCAAAGAATGGAGGCCTTTGAACTCTGGGGCTGGAGGAGAAGACTCCTGCGAGTCCCTTGGACTGCAAGGCCATCCAACTGGTCAGTCCCAGAGGAGATCCACCCTGACTGCTCTTTAGAAGGCCAGATCCTAAAGGTGAAACTCAAAGACTTTGGCCACCTCATGAGAAGGAAGGACTCCCTGGAGAAGAGCCTAATGCTGGGAACGATGGAGGGCAATAGAAGAAGAAGGGGACGGCAGAGAAGGAGGGGGCTGTATGGAGTCACTGAAGCAGTCGGCGTGAGCTTAAATGGACTCCAGAAGATGGTAGAGGACAGGAAGGCCTGGAGGAATGTTGTCCATGGGGTTGTAATGTGTCGGACACAACTTTGCAACTAACAACAACAACTTGTATTTGTTAGCATTTGGAGGAGGGACATGGAACAGATTGTAGTCCATCATTTAAGTCCTAAAACATCTCTTCTCTCTATAGTGGCTGCCTCTATCAGATAGAAGGGAACTCAAGAGAAAGCACTGGTTTCTATCATCAGCACCGCTCATTGTGATCATTTTCCTAACACAAAACTCACCATGTAACAAATATTGCAGAAATGACTAGAATTAGAATAAATAAAAGGGTTATATAAACGACTTGCACAGAGAACAGTAGCTCAAATGGGACAGCTAAGCTGGGGCCTTGCTTAAGGAACTCTACTTTGCTGCCTTCAGGGTACAGCTTACGTAAAATAATGGAGGAAAAGAGGTATCAATCATTCTTCCTTCACCTGCACTATCTGACCAAGTAATTCTTGAAGGAACTTTATGGCCCCGGGCACAAAAGTGTTCCCATTGGGCTCCTTACTCGTTCAGTGCTGCAAAGAACTCATAACAGTTCATCCATGTGCTGTGGACCAATACTTACAGCTTCCATTGGTACTCCGTAGCAGGAGGATTGGCATCAGATGTACAAGTCAATTTCACATCCTTCCGGTTGAGGTACCAGTTGCTGTCAAAACCATCGATTCTAACCTCGGGTTCATCTGTGGAGCAGGGAAGACAGAATGGAGGAACATGGTGGAGGAGAGAGATGAAGGAAGAAAGGAGGAGGATAAGAGAAGAGAGATACAGAGATGGAGAGAAGAAAGAGTCAAGAGAGCCAAGAAGGATAGACATGGGGTTGAGAAGATTAGGAATGAGGTCAACATTGAGGAAGAGAAGGATGGGAAGAACAGGGTTGGAGAACAGAAGGATGGAGAGAAACAAGGGTGAAAGGATGAGCCAAGGAGAAGAAAGGAAAAATTGGACAGATAAGGGCAAAAGCGGAATTGGAAAGGCAAGGAGAAAAAGAGGAAGGATGGAGGGAAACCAGAGAAGTCAGGAGGAGACAGGAGAGTAGGAAAAACAGCAAAAGGAGGTAGGGCGAGAGAAGAGGCAGACATTAATGGATGTCCTGGAGACCACTTTAATTTCCTAACAATGGCTCCTGCAGCAAACCACAATGATGTCAAAACGACACAGGCATGGCACCCATCATGCCAACGATGATGGTTGCAGATGTCCTTGTGCCCAGACCTCATCACTCATGTTTTGCTACTTGCCCCTCCTCACTCAGGGAAGCCCATGCCTAGTGCAACTCCCCAACAAGAGAAATAATCGAATCTTCACTGAGGTGGTTGTGATAAGCCATGGTAAGATCTGCCTGTCAACCCTGAAGCTGGCCTGGCTGAAGCCATCTTGGAGCTTCAGTGTTGCCACACTGGAGCTGAGGGATGGATAGGGAGGAGGGGATTAGAGATAGCTGGGGTTGTGTAGTCAAAATACAATACTTTCCCCTGGGAACCAAGGATGTTCTCACAGGTGGCCTGAGGAGTAATGTCACCAGACCACCGGACAGTGCCTCGATTGGACCATGTGGCTGATAGTTTGGGATTGGGGTGGAAATTTTCATTTTTAATGAGGTGAAAACTGTGGGAATCTTCAGAGTTGGTTTTCACTAGATTGCGCCAATATGATATATCCAATAAAGCTGTTCTTTGAGGAATTCATCAGCCTTTTGCTCAGTAGGGGTCTATTTCTTGGAACCCTGACACTCCCATTTTTAAGTCCTGTCTCTTTGAAGTCCTAACTCTAAGCATCGCTCCCGCTTCTCCAACTTACACAGCACGTTGAGGGTCATGCTCTCCGTAAAACGCTCCAACTGGTAGTTGACCACACACTTCAGCTGCTGCTGATGGGCCTCCCGGCTTGGTAGAAGACGGTAGCGGCTGATCACAGTGATGGTGCCATTCTCATTGCGGATCTCCTGGAATTCCGCCTCGCCTTTCAGCTTAGTGTCCCAGGTCACCGTGCTGGGAGGTTTCCCATTGGAGGATATGCAGGTGGCCACCAGGATTTTTTCTGTCATGCCGGCCCGGGCAATCAGTGGTCTGGTGGTACTTTCCATCCGGTTTACTGGTTTGGCTGAAGAAAAGGCAAGAGATCAGCAAGTGGAAGCAAAGGAGTCATGATCAAATAAACAACAAGGACCACGAGTTGTCGTTTGAGCCACAGTGGCGCAGTGGCTAGAGTGCAGTACTGCAGGCTACTCCTGCTGTCTGCCGGTTGCCTGCAATTTGGCAGTTCGAATGTCACCAGGCTCAAAAGTTGATGCAGCCTTCCGTCCTTCCCAGGTGGGTAAAATGAGGACCCAAAATTGTTGGGGGCAAGAGGCTGATTTTGTAAACTTCTTAGAGAGGGACTGTAAAGCACTGTGAAGTGGTATATAAGTCTAAGTGCTATTGCTATGTTCCTTCCTGTTCCTTCCTTCCTTCCTTCCTTCCTTCTTCCTTCCTTCCTTCCTTCCTTCCTTCCTTCCTTCCTTCCTTCCTTCCTTCCTTCCTTCCTTCCTTCCTTCCTTCCTTCCTTCCTTCCTTCCTTCCTTCCTTCCTTCCTTCCTTCCTTCCTTCCTTCCTTCCTTCCTTCTAGGTTAGAATGCAGTATTGCAGGCTAATTCTGCCAATTGCCAGCAGTTCAATCCTGACCAACTCGAGGTTGACTCAGCCTTCCATCCTTCCAAGGTTGGTAAAATGATGACCCAGATTGTTGGGGCATTAGACTGACTCTGTAAACAGCTTAGAGAGGGCTGGAAAGTGCTGTGAAGTGGTATATAAGTCTAAGTGCTATTGCTATTGATGAACATTAACATGATGTCCTCCTCATTAGTTTGCCCAAGACCTGAACATCAGTGAAGATCTCGGTAGACTTGTTGACATGGGCTTCTCTCTGCATCCCATGTCAGATGAAACCAGGCTACAGCTTGTTTTCCTTCTTTGTCTTTCTATTATTGTTGTGAGCCATCCAAAGTTGTGTTTTACAAGACAGGAGGAAATAGGAATCTTATAAATACATACCTATATGGAGTAACACATGCAATCGGCAAATGAGTTCCCATTGCTGAAACGGATTCATTGGAATGCCACATTTCCATGAAAAATGGGGCAGGTTTTGCATCATTCTTCACCTGGACGTGATCGCAAATATGCTACGAAAATCTGGTATGCTAGAAAAGGAGAAGCTGAGGGCTCTTTTGTAGCCTCTGATGACCATCTCACCTTCCTTTCACACCTCTAGTTCTCCAAAAAAAGGAGAACTTAAAGGGAGAAAGAGCAGGTGGTCTCATATATCTGAGTTCTAGGCTAGCATGTTGATTTCTACCTATATTCCAAGCATCCAAAGGCCAGACAAGGAATAATGGATAGAAACTGAACAAGGAGAGATTCAACTTGGAAATAAGGAATTTTCTTGTCCTTCGTGAAGACAATCAACCGATGGAACAGAAGTTGCCTTCAGAAGTTGTGGGAGCTTCATCACTGGAGGCTTTCAAGAAGAGACTGGACTGCCATCTGTCAGAAACGGTGTAGGGTCTCCTGCTTGGGCAGGGGGGTTGGACTAGATGACCTACAAAGTCCCTTTCAACTCTGTTATTTGCAAACAATTCTCTGCTCTGTGTGAACCAAGTCACTATGGTTATTCTACAGACTAGTGTTAAAATAAGCCATGGTTTAGTGAAATATGTGGATAGTAAGGCCTGGATTCAGAAATAAGTCTTCCCTAATGTAAAAGCAGAGAGCCAGTTTGATGTTAGTATTTACAGAATGAGACCATAAAGCAGGAGAGTCTCAGTTCTACTTTGGTTTTGAGCTTTTACGGATGACCTTCCCCAGCCACAAACTCCCACTAATGTTGATGTTTTTCACGGATCATTTTTTTAAAGGAGTTTTGTTTTTATATTATTGCTGTAAACTTGCCAGAGGGTTTACATTAAATGGCCTGCATCAATATTTTCAAAACAAGGAGCCCGGAATGAGAAGTTGGGCAATAATTTGGATAACAAGCTTCACCCTGTTACACAGACATTTGCGTTTGTCCAGAGTCCATTTCTTTTCCTTCATCTCAACAACAATGCTCTCAAAGTAAGATTGCGACAGAGTCACCAACTCTAACGTGGTTAATGGAGCCAGCCTGAAGCCACTGCAGACAATCTATCTAAGACCATCTGATGACACTGGTCATCACCTGAGGACAAGTCAAAACCTGTGCTGAATGAAGGCAAATATTTCCTGCTCTCATTCTAACTCGCAGCTGAGTTTTCTCATGAAAAAGAGACGTGTGTGTATTTCTATATATAAGGGAAAATATGTCTACCAAATCCAGGTACCATGTTCCCCTGAAAATAAGACCTTGTCTTATATTTTTTTGTTACCAAAAAATGCACCAGGTCTTATTTTCAGGGGATGTCATCCACGGACTAATCTCACTTGGGCAGGTCACCCCCTGGCCTCCTTTTCGCTGTCAGAGGCCTTCAGGAACTTCTTCTGCAGCTGGCAAGGCTTTCCTTAAGCCTTCTGCAGCTGATAACAGAGCTCTGGATCGATCCAGAGCTTTGTTATAGCTCCAGAGGCCTTCAGGTAAGCTTGGCCAGCCTTGCTGGCTGCAGAAGAAATGGGCCAGTGAGGCAGGTGTTGGGTGTGCGAGGCCTGGCTACAACTGTCCAAAGGTAAGTAGTAGGGCAGCTCCACCACCACCCCCAATCCCCACCCTAGTTTAATTTTTACCTGTGCAATAACATTATTGTTGAGATGAAGGGAAAAAATGAAGCTAGGACTTACTTTCAGGGTAGGTCGTATTTTCAGGGAAACAGGGTAAGAAACTAGTAAAGCCACATGACCATCAAACAGCATAGGGGAAGACTGATGGATCACTCAGATGCACACTTTGTCTTTGCTGTAGCCCCAATGGGTAGGCATGCTGCACTCATTCTGACAGAAGGGGCATGATCTGGACCCCACTGGTCAAGGAATTGCCTCTGGCAGCGCCCAGGAGAAAGGTCTCTTTTGCTGAGGTTCCCACCCTCTGGAACATTGTGCCCCTCAAGATCTGCCTCCCCACTCTCTTGGCCTTCCAAAATGACCCCAAAACCTGGCTCTGCCAACCCGCATGGGACCCCAATGGGGCATTCCAGGTCGGTGCTGGTTAGTAGTCTAGGAGAAAGATCCCATCTCCACCTCTCGTTGAATTTCTGGTTCCTGATTTATCAAATTTCTTTCAATGGTAACGTTTGACATTTTGCTTTTACGGGGTTGTAAGCCACCCAGCATCTCTTGAACAATGAGAGGGCAGCGTATCATTTTAATACTTGTAAAGAACGAATAAAATGATATCGGCAACTTACCCAATACGGTGAGATTGAGTTGGTTTTCCCGGTTGCCGGTAGGGAAGGTGGCGAACTCACAGATGTAGATCCCTTCGTCGTCCAACTGCAGGTTGGACAGCTTGATGGTCCCGTCGGTGATGGATGGGTTCTGGAAGTCCACTCTCTTCTTGTAGGGGGGCAGGATGGAGACACCCATGACGGGGTTGTAGATGGCCACATTTTGCTTGGAGCCATTACTGGCCTTCTGCCAGGTGACTTGAGTGATCCTTGTGTGGTTGATATTGACCAGGTTGCAATGAAGGACTACATCGGTCCCGATGAAGCCGGAGACCGTCTCATTGACAAGCACCTTCTGAGCCCAGAGGCCTACAAGAGAAGAGAGACGGAAGGATTAGGACGTGTTGTGTTCTTCAGGAGTTCTTCCAAGCTAAGATTTGGGGGTTACAATGGTTTTGCTTTCAAGCAAGGTAACGTAATCAATGAAGATTAGGATGTGACACTGGAAATGATCCTTGTTGCTGGGCTTCCAAGGTTGTCTTTGTGAATCTGCAAGGGTTGTCATTTCGGAACCACAAATTCCCCCGTGAGCTCTTTCAAAGCTCAGAAGATTAAGAGGAGACAATCTGGCAACAGGCTTCATCTTGTTGCACAGTTCTTCCATTTCCTGGCTTTGCACAACACAATGAATCATTAAGTCAGCCAGTGGCCTGGGTTCACACAACATACTTTTAAGGCGCCCGCGCGCACACACAAACACACGCACCAAGGAACTAATCAAGGTTAAAGCTAACTCAATTTAGTACTGTGTGCAAAAATAGCCCAAATGACCATTGTAGAAGCTGTCTCTTTTCTTGAAAGAGGCTTAATCATGTGCTTTAACTTTGGTTCCTGCACAGATAATGAAACAACCTGCAAAACTCTATTGCAAATCAACATGCCGAAATACATGTTTGGGGCAGGGAAGAGAGGAGAGGAGAGGAGGAGAAGGGAAGCAAAGGGAGGAGAGGAGGGGAGGGGGAGGGGAAAGGAAAGGAGAAGGGAGGGGAGGGGAGGAGGGGAGAGAAGGGAGGAGAGGAGGGGAGAGGAGAATAGAAGCAAAGGGAGGAGAGGAGGAGGAGAGAGGAAAAAAGAAGCAAAGGGACAAGAGGAGAGGAGAATAGGAGGGGAGAGGAGGAGGAGGGGAGAAGGGAGAGGAGGAGGGAGGGGAGAGGAGAGGAGGAGGGGAGAGGAAAGGAAAGGAGAAGGAGGAGAGGAGAAGGGAAGCAAAGGGAGAAGAGGAGAGGAGGAGAGAAGGGGAGGGGAGAGGAGAGGAGAAGGGGGGAGAGGAGAAGAGAAGAGAGGCAAAGGGAAGCAAAGGAAGGAGAGGAGGGGAGGAGGGGAGGGGAGGGGAAGAGAGGAGGGAAGAGAAGTTTGCACAAAATCCCCATGGGCTGCCATATTTTGAACCAGTTGAAGCATACAGGGTGCCTAGAAGGAGAGACGGGAAGAATTGAACCAAACTCCCCTGGTAAAAGGCTGGCCAGCTTTCGGAAGTGAGAGGATTGCAACAGAGCGAATGCAAATTGGGAAGATCTGGACATTTTTTTGGGGGGTGGGCGGGTGAGATGGAAATTTATTTATTTTTGTTCATTTATTTATTTATTTTTGTCAATTGCTTACAAGATAATAGGTATAAGTAAAAACATAGTTATGAATACATGGATACATATAAGAAAAAAAATATAAAAAATAAAAGAAATCTATTTATCCATGCCCCCCATGCATGGTAGAATGGATGCAGGCTATATTTCCATCTATTTCCTCCCTCCCTCCCACACACAAAACACACAGGGAGACAAAAGCAGGCAGCCAACAGAAAGAAAATAAACATTAGAATGCAACTCAAGGAGCGCTGACTCAGGAGGAAGTGCCATTGCATTTAATGGGGCTCCTTGCTTTGATGCAAGGGAGCCCTTGTCTTTGGCCCTGGGGACTATCAAAGGTGCTGAGCTGGCAGCTCCCATCGGCCTCAGCCGGCTTGGCTGCAGGCCACGGTGTTTGGAGAGGGCCAGCCTGGGAGAGGCCCTGATGCTGCTGCTTTGGGACTGCGCCATGCATGAGCCAGCTAGGTGACATTATCAGTGTTAGGAGGCAGTGGAGTTTGCGTCTTTCCTCCTCCTCCTCCTGCCTCCTCCTCCCTCTGCAAACCCCACTCCCTTCTACACTGATAAGGTTACCTAGTTGGGACATGAAATGTCTGCAAGAAAACCACCAAGCTCAGACAGCATCAAAGACCTCAAAAACCACCACCACCACCTCCTCCTCCTCCTCCTCCTCCTCTCCCTTCTTGCAAACCCCTGCTCCCTTCTATCACTGATGAGGTTACCTAGTTGGGTCATGAAATGTTTGCAAGGAAAAAAAATACACCACAGAGAGCATCAACTCAGTTCAACCCTGAGCTACGAATAGCCTTTTTCTATCTGTATCAATAACCTTCCAGGAAAAACAAAAACAAAAAGGAAGGATTTTGTGACTGAACATTGAAAATGAACCCTCTCTCTTCTAGCATTGCAAAATGTGCCCTGGGCTCTTTTAGCAAAAGGGAGCTAAGTCTCCTCCCCCACAACTCTGCCCCTTTCAACCACCTCTCCTCCCTCCCCCCACCCTTTTTGCAAATTTCTGCTGCGGCTGCATATTCCCAATCTGTGTATTTAGAGATAACACGCCAGTAATTACACGGCTGGCATTTTTATTTTGTACAGAGAAAGGAGAGTTGAAAAGAAAAAAGAAAAGGGAAGGTTAACAACGCGCAGCCAAGAACTGGAAAAGCAAGACCGTCCCAACCCCATCTGCCCATCCCAAAGAAAGAGAAAGGCTGGGGAAAGGCAAATGAGCGGGGAAAGAGAGAAAGAGACAGAGGGAGGGAGGGAGGGAGGGAGAGAATAAATAACTTTAAAAAGGAAGAGAGAACGGAGCACCTTGGGGAAAAAGCACTTTGAGGGGTTTGGGCGTCTCCTTTTTCCCACATCAGTGGGCCAGCTGAGAAACTCCTGCACCCTGCATGTTATAAAGCAGGGGTTTCCAACCTTGGCACCTTGAAGACTTGTGGACTTCAGGTCCCAGAATAATGCACTTTAACTTCGGTTCTTCCTCATTTGGGGTGGCAGGCAATAGAAGAACATCTTCTCTCCTCAAATATCTGGGACAGGCTCCTTGCTGGAGAACCTGCTGGGCTCTCTGTTCACAACAGTGCAGCAAGCTTTGAAGCAGCCTTGATATTCATCTTGCACCGGATTTTATTCCAGTTGTAAATCTGGCAACGGAGCCTGCCTTGATCTCCGTGGTCAACACTCACCCAGATGAAGGAGCATCAACCACAGCCGTGGAAGAGGACCAGGGATTCTCTTGAAGGACCTCAAGGCAGTCATTCCGATAGCAGCAAAAGAAACATCTGGGGTGACTTCCCGTTTTGCCCACTAGGTCTTTCCTCTCCACAGGAGAAGCAAAAGAAGATTTCTCATTCATTTCCTGTACAGCTGGACCGATTTCTCAAGCTCAAGAGGTTCTGCCTCGGCGAATGAGGTCAGAGAGAGAGGAAGGGATTCTGCCGCTTTCTCGGGAATATGATGTAGAAAGTCAGCACACACTGAAACCTTCATCCTGCGGTGGACAGACCATGGCTAAAATGACAACAAGGATTCCTTAGGCTATGACCCACAACTGGGGCCAGAAATTCAGTTGCTAAGCAACAAGGTGGTTACGTGAGGCATGCTCAATTTTGCACCCTCTTTTGACATGGTTGTTAAGCCAATTCTGGGAGTTGAAGTCCACAGGTCTTCAATGGAATGGAATGGAATGGAATGGAATGGAATGGAATGGAAT
This sequence comes from Notechis scutatus, assembly GCF_049901735.1. Classification (NCBI taxonomy): domain Eukaryota; kingdom Metazoa; phylum Chordata; class Lepidosauria; order Squamata; family Elapidae; genus Notechis; species Notechis scutatus. The sequence continues at coordinate 25,079,196 of NC_142015.1, read as the reverse complement.
GGAATGGAATGGAATGGAATAGAATAGAATAGAATAGAATAGAATAGAATAGAATAGAATAGAATAGAATTAGGAAAGAATAAAGTAGAGTAGAGTAGAGTAGAGTAGGGTAGGGTAGGGTAGGGTAGGGTAGGGTAGGGTAGGGTAGGGTAGAATAGAATAGAATAGAATTCTTTATTGGCCAAGTGTGTTTGGACACACAAGGAATTTGTCTTGGTGCAAATGCTCTCAGTGTACCTAAAAGAAAAGATACATTCGTCAAGAGTCCAGAATCATCAGGTACAACACTTAATAATAGTCATAGGGTACAATAAGCAATTAATTCATACTAGGAAACAGTCCATATAAATCGTAAGGATACAAGCGACAAAGTTACAATCATACAGTCACAAGTGGGAGGGGATGGGCGATAAGAAGTGGTGAGAAGATTAATAGTGATAGTAGTGCAGACTTTGTAACAGTTGAACAGTGTTGTGGGAATGAGTTGTTTAGCAAAGTGATGGTGTTCAGGAAAAAAAACTCCCCTTGTGTCTAGTTCTTCTGGTGTACAGGGCTCTAGAGCGTCGTTTTGAGGGTAGGAGTTGAAACAGTTTATGTCCAGGATGTGAGGGGTCTGTAGATATTTTCACAGCCCTCTTTTTGACTCGGGCAGGATACAGGTCCTCCATGGAAGGCAGGCAGGTAGCCATTGTTTTTTTCTGCGGTCCTAATTACTCTCTGGAGTCTGTGTCTGTCTTGTTGGGTTGCAGAACCAAAACAGACAGTGATAGAGTTGCCAAGGTTGGAGAGACCCCTGTTGTAAAAAGGATTCTGAAAAACCCTGCCTGTTGTAAAAGGGCTCTGGCAGGGCGGGTTCCAGGCATTTTCCAGGCACCTCCTGAATTCACCGACAGGCCCCAGGCAAGCCAGTTCGACGGGACTGACCCCACCCCATGCAAAATGTGATTACATCTTAGGAAACACACCCATGGCTGAGCGAGCAGGCACGCTGCTTTTGCTGGGAGAAAAAACTGGTCCATCCTCCCTGAACCTCTTAAGGAGGCCTGGAGAAACTTTCTGAAGACCCTCAAGAGGTCCTAGGAAACTCCCTGTGCTTAGAAAGAACGCCACAGGCCACTCAGGGGGTCACAGACCTTACTCTAAGAGACCGTCGACAGAAAAGAAGGAGATATTCAAACCAGAAGTATTTTTGCTAGGAATTATAACCAAGAGATATAGTAAGGGATCGATATAATTTAACATTACACATTCTGACAGCAGCGAATATGGTATATGCCCAGCAATGGAAAAGTGAAAATACACCATTAGAAAGGAGATAATAATAATAAACAAAGATTGGTTTGCAGAAAATCAGATTCACGTTAGAACTAAAAAAATTAAAAGGAGACAGAATATTACAATATATGGAACACATTCTACCAATGGTTGAAATCTAAAGGTGGGAGTTGGAACATGAAATAACTAGGCCAAGTAGACCCAGAATGTGATACTGTATATATGCACTAAAACGAATATGTTGTACAAAACTAGCATTGTATAAATAGTACTAGATCAATACCCGTGCTTCGCTAAGAAACTATGTGGTCGGGCTTAGTTTTTGGGGAGGAAAATAAGGAAAAAACAATTCTGCCTCTGCCTACCAGCATCCATCAGTATTCATCTGGCTAGCGTCCTGTCAGTGTGTGAGAGAGTTGAGGGCTGTTTGGAAACTGAAGCAGTATTTGCTGTGTGAGCAAGAAGGAGACAGCAAGGAGCCTGGACGTGGCTTAGCTCAACTGTTCTGTACTAAAAGCTGGTTGCTGCTGTGAAACGGAAATGGAAACGGAAACTCCTCTCCTCTGCTTGTGTTTTGTATTTGGAAGAGATTTCTTTTCAGGTAGCGAGGGGGAGTAGAACTCCTTAGCATCAGAGCGTGTTAATAATAATAATAATAATAATAATAATAATAATAATAATAATAATAATAATAATAATAATAATAATACAGGAAATATTCTAAATGCTCTGGTGGTCATTTCAAAAAATCCTTTCTTAGTGAGCACCTAGAAGCCGAGAGGAACATAAGTGCCAAATTTCAAGTTTGTAGGAAGCGGTGCCTCTCCATAAAACCAGGGGCATCACCAATCCATTGGCCTTGGTTCAATGCTTGTTCCTGAGCCGCCAGGAGTCCTACGTGACCCTCTGGTCAGTTAGGGTTAGGGTTCTTTGATCTGTGGTGGTTTTGGGGCTCTGTCTCGTCATGTGCTGCCAATTTAGCGGTCCGAAAGCATGCAAATGCGAGTAGATAAATAGGTATCACTTCGGCGGGAAGATAACCGCATTCGAACAATAAGTCAGTGGAATGACTTGCCTGCAGAGGTTGTGGGTGCTCCAACAATGGATATATATATTTTTAACAACAGCCTTTTGTTTGAATAGACAAATGATACAGGGGTTTAGTGCTTTTGAGCAGGGGGGGTGGACTAGGTCCCTTCCAATGCTGACCACAGGACTATGGAAAACGTCTTTGGACAACGATGGCTAAGAAGTAGAGATGAGCACACCGACACCCAGCTGGCATCCAGAAAGCACAGCCAGTGATTCCAACAAGCAAACCCCGCGATTCACTTAATGACCACACGATTCACTTAACAACTGCCATGATTTGCTTAACAGCCTCTGCAAAAGTTGTAAAATGAGCCGTAACTCAACCACCGCCTTGCTTAGCAACAGAATTTCTGGCCCCAATTGCGGTCGTAAGACAAGACTTGCCTGCATCGCTCACCGATTTCTCTTTTCATCCTCCCAGACGCTTATTAGAAAATACAATGAGCGACGCAGGTTGCAAGGATTGGCGAGTCAGGTTTTTCTTGTACAGCACGGCGGAGCGGAGACTCCCAGGTGGCTTCTCTCGGCTTCCCTCACCAGCCAACCCAAGCGGCATTAGCTAGGCAAAAACACCAAGTCTTAAAATATTTGCCAGCCTGGGATTTGTCAATGAAGGGACATGAGACAAAGAGACATTCCTGGCTTTCTGTGCCCAGATTCAGCCTTTTCACAAGAAGAATGGGTAAACCAATCAATGCACCTGAGAAAGAAGAATTTGCAAACCAACCAATGCACCCGAAAAGAAGAATTTGCAAACCAACCAATATATCTAAGAATTGGCAAACCAACCAATGCACCTGAAAAGAAGAATTTGCAAACCAACCAATATATCTAAGAATTGGCAAACCAACCAATGCACCTGAGAAAGAAGAATTTGCAAACCAACCAATATATCTAAGAATCGGCAAACCAACTAATGCACCTAAGAAATAAATCCCCTTTTCCTTTTCTCCTCTCTTTCCAGAGAGCAAAGCTCCTACACCTGCACATGTGAGCCAATGCTTGCCAGGCCCATCCTCTGCCTGTGAAGTATTTGTGGCTCATTCTGCAGGCTGGAACATGTCCGGGAGCACATGAACCATCATGCCGGAGAGGGCCTGGGAACAGCCTTCCAGCTCTGAGCACTTCCTCCCTCTCCCAGGCTTTGGGGTGATCGTCTTTGGCTGCGTTGCTTCCCCACCCAACCTCTTGAAAGCCAGCCAAGGAACACAAGTTGACTCAGCTACTTGGTTGAAATGCACCGTCAAGAGGCGCTCAGCCTGAATGGGAACCAGCTTGGAGAAGGCATCTCCGGAAGGCCCTATCCTGAAAGATCTTGAAGCCACCCATCCCCGCAAACCATGGCTTTGCTTCCCAGAACAATCCAGACGGACAGGCTGAACGAAGGCTTCTTCTGAGTTGGAATTGATCTGCTGTTGCTGCTTTAAACAGCTTAACACAACTCTGGCCAGCGGACATGTTGCAAAAAAAGGGACATCAGACTGGTCCATGCCCTTATGACCTCACAGCATCCCTGTACAGGTAGCCCTCGAGGGATTACCACAATTACGCCCAAAAATTGCTAAGTGGAACATTGGTTAAGCGAGTTGTACCCATTGCACGACTTTTCTTGCCCCAATTGTTAAGGGAACCACCGCATTTCTTAAACGAGTAGCACGGTGTCAGCGTTCCAGAAAAACTTGACTCCAACAGATAACTCCGAATTTTTTCAAAGTTTCCTTATATTCTGGCACATCTTGGAAAACCTGAATCGGAAAGTTCCGGGTTTTCCTCCAATAAGTAAACATTACAAACCCACCCTCCCTGCACCCATCATTCCATCACATGCCCCAATCACCATCCATTCCAACTTGAGACATCCCTTCAACCGCTCCTCACCCAGGTGCAGAGATAACATGACCTTGACTTAGAAGAAAAATGCTATTATGTCTAACCACATACGCTCCATGAAGTTCCCCCCTCCCAACTTCCCAAGCTCAAGAATGTGGCTGTGTAGAAGCTTCTGGTGCTAACGTGGCTTCCAAATCTGATACACGGCTGTTAACTGAATCTGGAGTTGTCCCCCCCGCCCCGACTTTGCTTGTCAGAAGGACGCAAAAGGGGATTGCGTGACACACACACACACACAAACACACACTCCAGGACACTGCAACCGTCATAAATATGAGTCAGTTGCGAAGCATCCCAATTTTGATCACGTGACCCCGGGAATTCTGCAATGGTCATAAGTATGAAAAACGGTCCTGTGTCTCTTCTTCTGGTGCAGTTGTAATTTTGAGCGGTCACTAAATGAATTGCAAGTCGAGGACTAGTCACATGTTCATGCTTTGGGCATTTCCATTTACAACCACTGAAGCATCCTGAGGACACATGAGCGCCACTTGTGATCTTCCCAGCCAGTTTCTGGCAAACGAAGTCAATGGGGAACGCCAGATTTGCTCAACCATTGCAATGACAACTTGAACAACCACAGCAACAATAGATGTAAACTCACCAAACAACTGCATCTTAAGAGTTGCACGTGCCTAGCAACGGAAGCTCAATTATGATCGTAAGTCGTGGAAGCCCACTTTGGGAAGATTCCACGTGGGCTCGAAATTCAAAGTGGTAGAGAGGAAGTCTCTTCAAGCTTGGGAAGTTTAAGACTTGTGGACTTCAACTCCCAGAATTCCTGAGCTAACATGACTGGAGGAGGAATTCTGGGAGTTGAAGTCCACAAGTCTTAAAGCTGGCAAGTTTGAAGACCCCTGGTATAGAGTAATTGCAATAGCACTCAGACTTATATACCGCTTCACAGTGCCTTCCAGCCCTCTCTAAGTGGTTTACAGAGTCAGCCTATTGTCCCCAACAATCTGGGTCCTCATTTTACCCACCTCGGAAGTACGGAAGGCTGAGTCAACTTTGAGCCGGTCATGATCGAACTGCTGGCAATTGGCAGAATTAGCCTGCAATACTGCATTCTAACAGGAAGGAAGGAAGGAAGGAAGGAAGGAAGGAAGGAAGGAAGGAAGGAAGGAAGGAAGGAAGGAAGGAAGGAAGGAAGGAAGGAAGGAAGGAAGGAAGGAAGGAAAATAGCAATAGCCCTTAGACTTATGTACCGCTTCACAGCGCTTTCCAGCCCTCTCTAAGCAATTTACAGAGCCAGCCTCTTGCCCCTAACAATCTGGGTCCTCATTCTACTGACCTCGGAAGGATGGAAGGCTGAGCCAACCTTGAGCCTGATGAGATTCGAACTGCCAAATTGCAGTCAGCCGGCAGTCAGCAGAAGCAGCCTGCAATACTGCACTGCGCCACCGTGGCTCACATATATAAAACCCAAATATATTTGGAAAGCACCAAGTTGGGTATTTTTGAGCTGCAGGACTAAACACACCAACCAGGGCAGTGGGGGAGTTCCTTCCACGTATAGGCACAGTTTAAAAAACACACCCCTCTTTGTCATTGTGTTCTTCTCACTTGTTCTTGACAACTCTGACGGCATGAAGAACAGGGTTACCCACGCAGCCAAAAGAGAATGGAAGAAGCCAAGCAATTTATTAATAAATCAAAGTGATATGTGTCTTTGTTTTTAGAAGAAACCCCAATTCTCTGCCAGTTACTCCTTTGCCCTCGTGGACTACAGGGGTAGTTGAGTTTTGGAGGACAGATTGGGCAGGCAGAAAACTGACTGGAAGCCCCCTGTCTTCTCCTCCACCGCCTCAATCCAAAGAAGAATTTTGGACAAGCAATATCTGAAAATAGAGAGATAGAGATTTGACAGATAGATAAGTAGATAGATAGAGAGAGAGAGAGAGAGAGAGAGAGAGAGAGAGAGAGAGAGAGAGAGAGAGAGAGAGAGAGAGAGATGAGAGAAGATGAGAGAGAGAGGATAGATATAGATGAGAAAGAGAGGAGGGAGGGAGAGATGAGAGAGGATAGATAGATAGATAGATAGATAGATAGATAGATAGATAGATAGATAGATAGATAGATAGAGATAGATAGATAGATAGATAGATAGAAGAGAGAGAGGGAGGGAGAGAGGGAGACTTGGAGAACAAGCAGGAGATGAGCAGGTTGAGGAAGACACGGACTTCCTAATGGCTTCCCTTGGTCATGTGAAAGCCAACTTACAAAAGAGAAAGACCCTTGCAGGACAGCTCTTGTCCGCTGGTTGAACTTGCAACCTATTCGATCAAGTCCTTGCATGTCCTGTCTCCAAAGCCCACGTTCCACATTTTTCCAGGCTAGAGGGCAAGAATGCAACCCTCCCACTTCCCCCACCACAACTCTGCCAGTCAAACTTTGCTCCTGGGCACCTCAACAACTCATTCTCTCTCCCCTCCCCTCCAAAAAAAAGTAAGATAGCAGGACGTCTCCTGTCCCGCCAGAAGAATTGAGCGCGTGTCCCTAAATCACCACCCCACTTCACAAATCCCCGCATATGCAGGCATTTCGGAGGCCAGAAAACATTGCAGCCACAGCAAAACTACAATGGTTGGCACTCGGCGAATGCAGAGACGCAAAAGCCTGGCTTGGCCCGAGATGCCCCGAAATGCAGATCAGGATGGCGGGGACACGGTTTGGGGTGATTGGGTTATATAATTTTGGGAGGGGGAGGGGGACAGAAGATGCCTCCTGCTGCCCAGTATAGGCCCACTTTTAAAGAACAAAAGGGTCTTTTATAGGGCTCACGTGGGTTTGCATGTGAGAAAGGCCCATCGAGGTGCAGAGGATCTAATGCTCAGTTGGCTAGGAAATCTACTGGCTTGATTGGGTTAATCTGAAATTATTTTATAGGACTATTGGAAAGATAAAGATGTTTCCCTGAACAGTCTGGCTACCTGGGAACTCTACTGCATGTGTTGCAGATGGGGAAGGTTGTTTCAGGTTAAAGTTCTACCTGAAGAAGCTCCCTCCCTCCCTTCCTTCCTTCCCTTATTTCTTCCCTCCATCACCCCTTCCTCATTCTCTATTCCTTCCTTCCTCCCCTCCTCCCTCCTTCATTCTCTATTCCTCCCTCCCTCCCTTCCCTTCCTCATTCTCTATTCCTTCCGTCCCTCCTTCCTTCCTCATTCTCTATTCCTCCCTCCCCTTCCCTATTCCTCCCTTCCTTCCTCATTCTCTATTCCTTCCTTTCTTCTTTATTCCTTCCTCCCCCTCCCTATTCCTCCCTTCCTTCCTTCTTCTTTCCTCATTCTCTATTCCTTCCTTCCTTCCCTCCTTCCCTCCCTCCCTCCTACAGTGCTTCTCAACCTTGGCAAGATTAAGATGTGTGGACTTCAGCTCCCAGAATTCCTCAGCAATGGTTGACGCTGACTGGAGGATTCTGGAAGTTGAAGTCCACCCAGCCCTCCCCACCAATGGGTATCTTCGAACTGTAGACCTCAACCAACTGATTTGGATTCATTAACCCATGCTGTGGACAGAATATATGTGTGATTGCACATCTGTTCACTTGGAAAGAGGCTGGACTACAACCTCCTCAGTAAGTGGACCAAACGTTTCAGCCTAGAAACATCAAGGCATAGAGTTCTCCTCCATCCATTTTTCCAACTTAGGGGTCAACAGGTGAGCAGCTTCCTCTGCAAAAATTGATACAACGCATGTTTGAGGATGATGGACTAAGTTCTCCCCCTCCACACATGCATTCAGGGCCATAAAGCATCCCAAGTGTTGGAGACATGCTGGTGCCAGAACTTCATTAGTGGAGACCTTCTTCTTCCTTCCTCCGGCTTTGCATTTGAAGTGGTTGGCATAGCATGTCTCTGCCAGGGAGAGATTGGCTGAGTCTTGCAAATGTGGCTTTCTTAGTTGTTGGAAGACCGTGGTCTATTCAACTTTTGCCAGGGCACATATTTCCTGGCAGAAGAGGATGATGGGAGAGGTTGGGGCACTGACATACTGCTACATGTTCAGGTTTCCAGTAAGGGCAACATTCTGAACCAGTTTATGTCCTGAATCTTAGTTAGCACGTATGTTGGAACACCGGTCACATTCCAAGCTTTGGTTTGGCTGGCTAGAAGGTGGTAGTCCTATCATGGGGACTTTCATGGGCTATGTTCTACTGCTTCCTCTACTGACAGTTTCCCAGGCTCCAGGGTGACTCCACCTGCAGGCTGGTTGAAAACAAGATGGGGCTTTGCCTGAGCAAAAGCCAACGCAAAGCTTGTCTCTCCTGACTCAGTTGGATCCATACCTGGAGATTCAGCCCTTCCTGTTCCTCCACCTTACAAGTTCTCCTGGTCTCCAATAGTCCAGCCTCCCAACCAAATCTCAGCACTTTGGTTACATCACTCTGGAACATTTGAAATACACAGGATGAACAGATGGTCCAAAACAATGTAGGAGACTGTATAGTCCCAGCCCATAAATGTTCATTGGACCTAAATTTTGCATCTCTGAAAGTCACAGATGACCGAAGCATGGTGCTCCCAAGATCCCAGGTGTGCATGAATGGCTAACTTTGAGTCAAGAAGATTCATAGATGGTCTAAGGATGATACCACCAGGATCCTAGTCTGCATGAATGACTAGTTTTGAGGTCAAGAAGAGTCATAGATGGATCTAAGTATGGTGCCCCAAGAATGGCTAATTTGGGGGTCAAGGAAAATCATAAATGGATCTAAGCATGGTGCCCCAAGATTCCAGGTCAGCATGGATGGCTAGCTTTGAGTCACGAAGATTCATAAATGGTCTAAGTATGATGCCACCAAGATCCCAGTCTGCATGAATGAGTAGTTTTGAGCCAAGAAGAGTTATAAATGGGTCTAAGTATGGTACCCCAAGAGTCTCTAGTCTGTATGAATGGCTAGTTTTGGGTCAAGGAGAACCACAGATGATCTACATATGATGTCCCCACATTCCCAGGACTGAAACCGAAGAATTATGAGCTTGGCTTCCCCAAAGATCTCTTCTCCCTTTCTCATCAATGCCACACCGATGCCTTTTCTCCACTCAAGAGTCTGAGACCTCAAGCTAGCCCAAGGCTCTACAACACAACGGAGGTGTAGCCAGTTCCAACAGCGTGTTGCAATCTCATGTATTTGATTTGGCTGGAGGGGAAAAAAAAACAAAAGGCAAGGAGAGACCGAAAAAGGGGTCATGTCATTCATGTACATACAGGTCTAGTCTTAATCTGAGAATCCAACCAGGATGCTCGCATTTCCCATTTGGAAATGGTGTGTTCAGAAATCCCTACAATATCTCTTTCCCCAACTTAAAAAAAAAGAAGAAGACCCACTTTCATGGCTTAGTCAGCTCAAGAGCTTTTCTGGCAAATTAGCTGATGACTGGATTTGTTATTTTGCAGTATAATTTGTGGAGATAAGCATGAAGACTTTCTTTTCTTGGTTCCTAAATGAGGGAATTATTTGTCAAATAGGACATCCTCCATGTTCACTCTCGAAAACAAAGCTTAGCCTGAAAACAGTATTTATGTACTCGTCCTCCTCTTCCACTGAATAGATGCCAGCTAATCTGGCATTCAGCCTCTACTCAAATCTTAAAGAAATGGACTTTCTACTTATGATATTATTATTATTTTTACTTATAAGTAAATGGGATGTTTCCTTATTATACATCTGAGGATAGACAGATGGAGAGGACTCCAAATTCTTGCCTATGATTTGTAAAGATTGAGTAACAGCCATGGCCTCTGCAGACAAGTTTCAAAATCTGCACGAAGGCGAGTACCACGTTGGAACCAAAGCCTTGGTTATTTTGCCCAGGTGAACATGGATGTGCAAATATGACCGGAATGCTTTAGCTACCAGCATGTTGCACGATTCCTGTCTAGGAGTCTGACTGGAAAGCCAGGAATCATTTTAATAGATCACATTACTCAATCCGATATTGTCTCATCCTGACGAACTGGAAGTTCATTAGGCACACCTATCTGGGCTTGCCCTTCACCCTGTCCCACTGACCTATTCCCACAAGGGGTTGAGTTTGCAGGCAATGCTCACATGCAGATCGCTGACATAGAAGAGAATATCTCTAGTTGAATGTGGGATCTCTCAGTGCTCTATGAGCTTGGTTGTTTTACTTGTAGACGTTTCATGACCCAACTAGATAACATAATGAGTGCTAGAAGGGAGGGGGGTTTGCAGAGAGGAGGAGGAGGAGGAGGAGGAGGAGGAGGAGGAGGAGGAGGAGGAGGAGGAGGAGGAGGAGGAGGAGGAGGAGGAGGAGGAGGAGGAGAGCTGTGAGGTCCTTGGTGCTCTCTGAGCTTGGTTGTTTTCTTGCAGGTGTTTCATGACCCAACTAGGTAACTTCATCAGTGCTGAAAGACAGCAAGGTTTGCTCTCTTTATATATAAGAAGACACCCAGGCTCAGAGAGCACCAAGGACTCCGCAGATCCCTCACATGGAAGCAACCAAATTTCCCCCAGATTCCGAGACTGAACAAGTTGGTCTCTCGGCACTTCACTGTCAGCAAGGAAGCGCTGAAGGATTTTTAGTCATCTCCAATCACTAGAAAGGAGCGAGTTGCGTTCTCCGCTGCCACAACGAAGCACTAAAATCAATGCCTCTTTGTTAGGGGGAAGCATCTTGACTTGGCAGAGTTTTGCACAACTTCCTACAGGCTCAGCCCATGCCAACCTCTCTCTCTCTCCCTCTCTCTTTCTCTCTCTGGCATTCTTGTTTTTCAGCTAGCACGTTGCCAGCCTGCCTATCCATATCCCGCAACCCCCATCTCGCAACCCTATAGCCTGGCTCTGGATCCTGCCACTTCCTTGGCATCGCCATCCCTACCTGAGATGTGGCAAGAGCACACCTGTGTCATGGGCTTTGGCTTCGGAGCCCTTAATGGGTGCCAATGCTTGTGATTCAACGCCCAGTGAAAAGAGCAAGGGGGTCACATTCCCTCCCTCTTCCCCACCCTGGGGCCATATGATATCACCAACACTGGGATGTTTTTCTTCCTCTCCAGTAACACATCTGCTATGGAAGGAAGTCTTCTAATTCCCGATGCATAGAAACAAAAAAAAAAAAATGGGATGTTTGTGTCATGCCCCTGGTGGAGACTGACTCTGAGGAAGAGGAGGAACAGCCAACAGGGAGTGGGAGTGTGGCTCCAGAGGTGGTGGAGGAGGCTGGGGAAGGGCAGAGGCCGGCTGAGCAGTCAGAGGAGGACCCAGGCCCATCCCCTATCCATCCTAGGTCATGCAGGGAGGAGAGGATAAGGGTAAAACGTGGTCTACTCAGGAGGAGAGGGCCATGATCCTCTTCATGGGTTGTAGGTGTGAGATTTGTATAAGAGTTTGGACCTGTGTGCTAACAGACGCTGGAGACAAATTAGTGATTTATTCCTAAAGAAGGTTTATCTTGGTTGGCATTCTTCCAACGGACTGTCCCTGGTTATCTTCCTGAAGTTGGCAATTATCTAACCTGGTCTGTCGAGGAACTTTATTCAATGTGGTTTGTTTTTGGTTTTTGCTTCATTATCGGCTCTTTGAATGTGAACTGTGTTTCTTGCCTTTGAAATGTGATTTTGAAAATAGTTTACTCCTCTACTGTGAACAATTAAACAGTGAAGCCACGTTGAAGGCATGAAAGGACTTTACATTTTGGTTTTTGCTATATTTCTGAGATACTCTGGGTCATCACTGTTTGCTTCAGGGGGGAAGTTGTTTTGGGCTGCCGTGCAAGGTAAGCAGAGCCTTTCTCCAACGATGGGGAAATGTCACCCTAAGGCGAGCCTTCCTGCGTTGGCATCCAGAGGCCTCTAAGTCCAGATTTCTGGTTCACCCAGGAATCAACAATGGTACCTTGTAGAGTTTCTCCATCAAGCAGGATGTCAGGATTCCAGCGACTGTCCTAATTAAATCAAGAGGCTCGAGCCAAGCTTCAAAAGAATCTAAAATATTTATCAGGAGCAACATGTCGGCATTAACCCATAGGTAGCCCACTCTGCCACACATAATTTACGGTCACCTGTGACCCTGTTTCCCCTCTCCTGCTTATGGCAACTCAGAAACAGGCATAGGAATGCTTTACGAGTTGACACAGGAATTGTTCTCTTGATGGCAAGGAGGGGAGTTTCCACTTACCCCAACGGAACTATTCATCCTTGATAGACCTCTCAGATGCCACCACCAACCTGTGTACTAGGAGACCAGCAAGATTTTTCAGCATTGTCCCAAAGGTGCTTCTTCAAGAGGCAACTGAACTTTTGTTGAATTTCTTTGAATTCAATTTCTTTGAATTCGAAGAAAAACCAGAAAGTCCAGATGCCTCTTGAAAAAGCACCTTTGGGACAACCATGATCTGGATGACTGAGAATCTCCATAGACATTTCAGAATTGTAAGCTGGAGTAGAAGTGAATGAAGGCATGTCCTCAGGATATCGTGTAGGATCTAATCTGGGTCGGTCATCAGGACCAGAGGTTTAGTCTTCTGAACTTTTGGACTTGTATCCATTTCCATGGAACTTCTCTCTAGTCCAAAGCACAGAGAGACATTCCTGAAGATAGACTCCAGCACGAATCCGAAAGCTCAGAAGACTAACCCTGTGGTCCTGGTGATTGACCCAGATTGGACCCTGGAATAGAAGTCCATAAGACTTCTGGAAGAACCATGTTTCCCCAAAAATAAGACCATGTCTTAAATTTTATTGCCACCAAAAACGGCACGAGGTCTTATTTTTGGAGAATGTCAGCTACTGACGAACCTCACTTACGTGTGCCGCCTCCGGCCTCCTTTTTGCTGTCAGAGGCCTTCAGGAAATTCTTTTTCTGAGGCCAGCAAGACTTCCCTGAAGGCCTCTGCATCCCATAATTGGGCTCTGGATCAATCCAGAGCTTTCTTATCATCCACAGAGACCTTCAGGAAAGCTTTGCCAGCCTTACTGGCTGCAGAAGAAATGGGCCGGTGAGGGAGGTGTTGGACTGTGCGAGGCCTGACTACAACTGTCCAAAGGTAAGTAGTAGGGCAGCTCCACCACAACCCCATCCCCACTCTAGCTTAATTTTTACCCATGCACTCTGTAGTGGGTGGGATCTTAAGTAGGGCTTATTTTGTGGGTAGGGCTTATATTGGGCACATGTGTAAAAATCAAGCTAGGACTTACTTTCGGGGGAGGCCATATTTTCAGGGAAACAGGGTAATGGAAAGTCACTTCATATTGTCACCAAGAAAACAACAAGCAGGGTCAAGAGAAGTCAAGGCTGATTCAAAAGAGACTTGATCTTTGAAGCCCTATCAACCTGTGGACATCAGATCCGGTGATGGTGAATTTGACAGGTTCATTGGGTGTCCTCTCCTTTTCTTTAATCTCCTGCCCATCCAGTTCCTGGAAAGATCCACAGGCCCAAGCCTCGATGGCAAATCCTGATTTTCTTCCCATCAGCTGAATGGAGAACTCTGCAACACAGCATGGCTGAGATCTGAGAGCTTTTAAAGATGGAGGGCTAGCAGAATTCCCCTGGGTAGCACAGAAGATCCATCCTAAAGACAGATTTTTTTTTCTTCAAGATCATAGCCCTTCCTGCTTCCATGGCACAGCAGCCAGATGTGGGATGTAAGAAATGAATTTTTTGTTAAGTATGTTGAGTTCCAGTATGGATAGAGTTGGATGATGCCAAAGCTCTTGTGAATACCTTCTCTTGGTTGGGAATTAAAAATGTCAGCACCAAAGAAGGAGAAAGCCAACCCTTTGGCCACAGCTGGAAAAGAAATCCAAGTCCCCCACCCTTGTTTTTCTCCATCTGCACTAAGGATGGCAGCTAGACCACACCTGGACTTAATCAGGGTTGGACTTCTGAGTCAATGGTGTTGGCCTTTTGAAACTTGATGCTGCTTGAATCCTGTTGAGTCAGCCCAATTTCAATCCCAGAGGGTGAGAGGCTGACACCCTTCAGGAGATAAAACAGAGAACGTTGATAGGGCAGCACCCTTGGCCCCCCTTCGTATTCCTAATTTCTACTCCTCTCAATGTCTCCTTCAAACTTTCTGGACATCCAAATCTACCTTATTGAAAGCAGAATTGGAGAGAAAGGATATTGTAGAAAAGGGAGAAGGAAGGGATGATAAATGTATGACGCCTCCGCAACACACACCCATGGGCATGGCCATCTCACCCTACTCCTCCAATAGGCCAGGTTGATGTTTTCCTACTCCAAAGCGTGGTACCCAGTAAGATGCCCTCTGCAAAACGCCATTCAAAATGTTAGATGGGATATTCCAGACTGCCAGTCGGCCTCAGGTGACAGGAAGCTGGCTGGCAATGCGGATGGGGGTTGGGGTGCTAGGTGTAATCCGGTAAAGCCCAAAGCTCAGCACTAGCAGCCCAAGGTTCTCTTCTGGAGTTCCCAGGGTTTGAGCTCCGCCCCTGGGCACAGATTCTGCTGCAGTGAGCACTTTCCCCAACAATCAGCCTCCTCTGCTTTTCCACAAGGCGGGAAATACTTCCGCTTGCCCAATATAGCAAGTCCTTGGATTGGGAGGGGGAGGGATTCACACAGGTGATCTCCATCCCTTTATCCCTGATGCTTGGATTGTGAATTGCCAGGGAGTGAGGTTCACCTGCCCCTTCCTTCCTTCCTTCCTTCCTTCCTTCCTTCCTTCCTTCCTTCCTTCCTTCCTTCCTTCCTTCCTTCCTTTTCTATTTTTCCTCCCTCCCTTTTTATTTCCTTCCTCCTTTTCCCCCCTCTCCATCCCTTCCCTATTTTTCCTCCTTCCCTCTTCTTTATTTCCCTCTTTCTCTCTCTGTCCTTCCTTCTCTCTCCCTTTCCTTTCCCTTCCTTTCATTTTTCCTTCCTTTTCCTTATTTCCCTCTCTCCCTCCTCCCCTCTTTCCTTCCTTCTCTTTTCCTCCCCTCCCTTCCTTATCCCTCTCCCTCCCCCTTTGTCCTTTTTCCCTTTGTCCCTTCTTCCCTTTTCCTTTTCCTTTCCTTTCCTTTCCTTTCCTTTCCTTTCTTTCCTTTCTTTTTTCGGTTTCCCTCTCTCCCTCCTCTTCTCTATCTTTCTTTCTTTCTCTTTCCCTCTCCTCCCTCCCTCCCCACTACACTACACATTCCTGACCCCAAATATCATCCCAACTTTTCACTTTCCGTCTTGCTCGTCTTGCTCGCCTTTAAGCCTTCCAACACTTTCATTCCCACACAAGATGAGCAAAATGTCTGTTTTCCCACTCACTCCCTGCAGAGCCCCTTCTCTGCCTTAGTGCCAAACCTACCACTATAATTTCTGAAATCCCATTCCCAGGCACACGGTGTGTTTTACTCACTAGCCTAAACATTGGAAGTTTTCGGATCTCTCTTCGAGAGGGTCAGCGTTCTGACTCAAAGCGCTTTTCTTCTCGCTGCATTCTGAAAGGGTCTACAATCCCATTCTGTTTACATAATAAATAGGAGCCTCTTCTTGGCTTAGCTGCTCATTGCCTTACTGACCTTACTTTAGCCAGCAACCTCCTCCCTCAAGTAAGTTAGCTTTGAGCCAGCAGCAGGGTGGAGAATTTTGAAAACTATCCCACAATTAGTTTGTGGAGGAAAAAAAGGAAGATCTATTTCTCTTTCTCCCTCTCTCCCTCTCTCCCTCTCCCTCTCCCTCTCCCTCTCTCCCTCTCTCTCTCTCTCCCTCTCTCTCTCTCTCTCTTTCTCTCCCTCCTTCCCATTCTCTCTCTGCAATGATTCATTTAACAACTGTGGCAAGAAATGTCAAATGGGATAAAACTCACTTAACACATTTGTCACTTAGCAACGTATGTTTTTTGCCTCAATTATGGCCATAAATTGAGGGCTACCTCTATAATCTCCTGAATTGTGTTGATAGCTGTCCTCTCCTTCACCTCTTACTCCTCAGACTGACTGCTTAAAATACAGACACAGGTACACAGAAATAAGGGGAAAACCAACATTTCTGATAGCCCAGTCCACCCGTTCCCCAATTGCAGTTAAGCCAACCTTTCAACCAGCCACAACTGTCTCTCTTTTCTCTTTCT
Organism: Notechis scutatus; assembly: GCF_049901735.1. Lineage (NCBI taxonomy): Eukaryota > Metazoa > Chordata > Lepidosauria > Squamata > Elapidae > Notechis > Notechis scutatus. Next base: position 25,062,907 of record NC_142015.1, on the reverse strand, counting down.
TTCTCTTTTCTCTTTCTCTCTCTCTTTTCTCTTTCTCTCTCTTTCTCTTTTCTTTCTTCCTCTCTCCCTTTCTCTCTCTTTTCTCTCTCTTCTCTCTCTCTCCATGTCTCTCTCTTTTCTCTTTTTCTCTTTCTTTCTCTCCTCTTTCTTTCTCCCCCTCCCTCTCTCTCTCTCTCTCTCTCTCTCTCTCTCTGTGTGTGTGTGTGTGTGTCTTTCTGTGTATGCAATGTGTGTGTGCAGGAATTCCTGAGCTGGCAAATTAGGGGGAACTGGAACGAAAAGCTCACAAATGTTTGGCCACTAGAGCTGTTGACTCATCTTGACACACAATAGGAGCCTGAGAAAAACTGAAAGCAAGCTGAGTCAACACCCCCCTCCCCACTTTACAAAAAGGGCGGTGGGATTTCCCCCGCCCCCCTTCTTGAGTCTCATTATCAATGCAGGTTTCACCCACTTTTGCTGACTTGGCTCAAGGAATCCTTTCTCCTTGCTTGTCCCTCAACCTGGGCATTTCTTTTTTTTTTTAAAACCCACAATCCTGGGCCTTTGGTATCTTGGCTACAGATATGCTCCTATTCCTCACTGTTTTAGGGTATAATGAGAATGGTTAGGCCGACTTTGTTTTCAGGAGGAAAGGATGAAATGCTGGAGGGAAGAAACTGGAAGGATAATGGGCTTTCGAGCCGAAAGGACGCTGAAGAAATTGAGTTTGCTTAGCTTCGAGCAATGTTTCTCCATCTTGGTGGCTTTAAGTTGGGTGGACTTCAAGCTCCCAGAATTCCCCAGCCAGCATGCTGGCTGGGGAATTCTGGGAACTGAAGTCCACATATCTTCAACTTGCAAAAGCTTGAGAGACACTGTCTTAGAGGAAAAATCACAATCTGATTTCTTTTTACTTGGAAGCTTTAACTTGCTTTTCGCCCTGTTTTTAAGCTACGCTTTTATTTATGTACTTGTATTATGCTGCTGTAAGCCGCCCAGAGACACGTAGGTGAGATGGGGCAGTACAGAAATTTAATAAATAAGTTAATTAAAGTGGCAGAAGGAACAACAGCACCAGAGATGCCTTTTGAAGCCAGCTCTAATCTTGTTGACAACAACAGACATAACTATCTTTTTTTATATTGGCAACCAGAAGTTTTGACTTTCTCTAGGAGTTTTGGATTCCCACCCACCAGCCCCCAGACTCCTTGGATATCTCCCATCCAAATTCCAATCAGACCTCAACCTGCTTAGCTTCCAAGTTCTGACAGTAGCCTCCAAATCCTCCTGAATGCGGGCAGGCAACAGTCTTCCCAAGACGTGATGATGACACAAGAAACTACACAAAGCACAAGGACTGATGAAGAATCCCAAAGCTGGGTTAGGCCAAGGACTCATCTCTCTCTCTCTTCCCAACCTTCGGTGCTCCACAGAAATCTCTCAGATGCATTCAAGAAGTTTGCAAGCAAAGACATGGGGACCAAAATCAGTTCTACTCGGGTTCCTAGTAGCTTGCATTTAAGGTATGTCCACTTTGACCAGCTGTTATTACGTCCTCCAGCCCTCAATAGCCCTATCTTTCATGAGTTGGTCCAGTCCCTTTCAAAATCATCGAAACAGAATAATACTGTTGGAAAGGACCTTGGAGGCCTTTTAGTCTAATCCCCAGCTCAGGCAGGCAACCCTATATCATTTCAGACAAGCAGATGTCCAGTCTCTTCTTAAAAACCTCCACTGACCACTAACCCTAACCCACAACTTCTGAAGGCAACTTCATTCCGCTGGTTAATTGTCCTCACTGTTAAGAAGTTTCTCCTTAATTCCAGGTTGCTTCTCTCCTTGATGAGTTTCCACCCTTTGCTCCTTTTTCTGCCTTCAAGTCCTCTGGAGAATAGGTTGACCCGCCTCTTTCCTGTGTTGGGCACACTGAGCATCTACAATCTATACCAGTGGCCCCCAACCTTTTTTGAACCAGGGACCGGTTTCACGATTATTTATTCTTCCACGGACCGGTACCTGAGTAACGCGAGACTCCACCGCCATCGGGACGGCTCTTCGTTCGAAGCCGCTCCCCCCTCTTCGACGAAACTAAGGCGCAAGCACCCAAACACCACTTTCCAACTGAAAACCCGGAAGCACTTTCCATCCAAAAACCCGGAAGCAACCGAAAACCCGGAAGCGCCATTGAAACAAGATGGCGGCGCCCAAGCTTTGCGGCCCGGTAAAAAATGATCCACGGACCGGTACCGGTCCGGGGACTGGTGGTTGGGGACCCCTGATTTATACCATTTAACTAGGCAATTCTGAAAATGCACAGGGCACAAGCACCAATGAGAGCAGGACCAGGCTAAAACAAGCCAGGTTCCCCCTTCATCCAACGCAAAGCAAGCAGAGGTAACCTTTCTTTCCTTTCTCCGAGAGAGTGGAATTGATTCATGTTGCAACCAAGCAATTTTGGATGTGGTGTAACACTCTTCCTCCCGACTGTGTCAACTACTGAGCAAGAGGAAAGGTTTGGCTGAGAAGGTTGATCAACCTCCTTTCCATGAACCGGTTCCCTTGTAAGGTTTCACAACTGGGGTTTAGGGTGAATAATCCTGAGAGCAAGTCAATTCTTCTCAAAGCACACTCTACAAGGGGCCGAATGCTTCCTGGTCCTAAGCCAAGCACTGAGATGCTTAATTCATTTCAAAGAGAGGAACCTAAAATTGACCCTTCTTAATTGATCTGCTTTTTAATGGCTTTTTAGAAAGACCGTTGATATGAAAGTCTATAGTCTACTTGTAGACCATTGCGGCTGTACGTGGGTTAGTGCAATGGACTCATGGATGAAAAAAGGGATCAAGCTGAACTTCCATGAAAGGGAAGATTTGCAGCTTTTGTTGTTGAAATATGACACCTTGGCTGCTGAGATCAAAGGCCAGGCTGGGGAGGGGACTGAGTGACTGCTTACTTTGGGAGACATAACCCATGTAGAAGTTCAAAGACACCACCATGTGGTAGATGGGAACTATGGAGACACATTGTCCTTATGCTTCACCCCCTCTCCCAGTTTTCATGCATCGGAGCTTCTCAAGAATTACAGGACCATGTGCATAGCCAGCAGGAAATTACGACACAAAACTATCATAGGCACCTCTTCTGGACTTTGTACATGGAGATCAAGTTATGTGTTCTCCAAATGTGCTGTTTCTATCTTGCCCAGCCAACTTCCCCAACACGATGTCTGTATTATCTGGCAAGCAAGTGGGTTGCAGTCCCATAATTCTCCCAATCCATTGTTTAGTTTAAAGGAAAAAAGACTTCATACAGCGGATGGAGAAAGAATTGGCTTTTTTCTTTAGAGAAAACAAAAAAGAAGATACATCAATTCAGAATGTATGGGATACAATGAAGGCATATGTTAGAGGCTTGATAATAGACTATACAAGGAAAAGTAATACTATGAAAAGATTAGCCTCTAAGGCCTTAGAGGATGAGTATAAAAGACTTGAAAAAAAGCTACAGAAAATGCCACAGAAAAAAGGACATCAAGCTAAAAATGGATATAGTTAAACATAAAATGGGTCAAATAGAAAAAGAAGAATTAGCACAGAAAATTAGAGGTGCTAAACAGAACTACTTTGAAGATGCAAACAAACCAGGTAGATGGCTAGCATACAAATTGAGAAAGGAGAAAGAATCAAGGAAAATATTGCAATTAACAGATGACCAAGGCGAAGTTTGCTATGGTAGTAAAGAGAAGAAGGAAATCATTCGAGACTTCTATGGGAAACTATATATGCAAGAGAATATTGTTGAGGAAAGAGTTAAACAGTATTTACAGAATGCTAATTTACCTCAGAAACCTAAAGAGATTGAAACAATGTTAGAAAGCAATATAACGATGATGGAGTTAACTGAAGCACTCAAGAAGCAAAATAATGGAAAGGCACCAGGCCCAGATGGACTTCTGGCAGAATTTTACAAAACATTACAAGAATCGTTGAATCTTCCATTGCTAGAAGTTATGAATGAAGTTATGTTAAAGAAGAAGATACCTAAATCATGGTCAGAAGCCTATATTACACTTATTCCAAAAGAGGAGGCTGATCCATTACAAATTAAGAACTATAGACCTATTTCTCTACGAAATGCAGATTATGAAATCTTTGTTTCAATATTGGCAGAAAGACTTAAAAAATATCTAAATAATTTTATTCATCCTGATCAAAATGGATTTCTGCCAAAGAGACAAATTAAAGATAATATGAGAGTAATCTTAGACACCTTGGAATACTACGAGGCACATCCTGAAAAACAAATGGCTCTGATATTTCTAGATGCACAGAAGGCATTTGATAATGTGAATTGACAATCTGTTCTTTCTTGATGGTCTACATCAGGGGTCTCCAACCAGGGGTGGGATTCTACCAGTTCACACCTATTCACTAGAACCGGTTGTTAACATTCTAAGCAGTTTGGAGAACCGGTTGTTAGAAGAAATTATTGGCCTAATCCTGTCAGGAAGGCAGGAAGGAAACAATCTGGTGTTGCTTACAGAAACTGCTTCTCCGTTAACCCTTATTCCATTCTTGGCAGGACTAGACTTCCTATCTCTGGAACTTCTCTGGAGTTTTTTTTCCCCTCCTTTGCTGGTACTTTGCTTGTGTGGAGGGACCATTCAAAGTTACAATGGCACTGAAAAAAGTGACTTATGACCATTTTTCACACTTACAACTGTTGCAACATCCCCACAGTCATGAGAGGCCAGGCGAGGAGATGCGTACCTCGATGTGAGTGATATTGAGTTGGCCACGCCCAGCCAATATCATGACCACCAAGCCACATCCACCTAGTCACATGACCACCGAGCCACACCCACCACCTAAGCCACAACCACAGAACTGGTTGTTAAAAAATTTGAATCTTACTCCTGTCTCCAACCTTAGCAACTTTAAGACTTGTGGACTTTGCTGGCGGAGGAATTCTGGGAGTTGAAGTCCACAAATCTTAAAGTTGCCAAGGTTGGCCACCCCTGGTCTACATCTCCCATTAATCCTAATTTTTCACAACTAGAATAACACTCAACCCATCTGAAGGATTATCTAAAGGATAATCACCAACTTTCCCTGTTGGAAGCTAATAAATCTTAATGCAATATTATTCTGATAGCAATCTTCTCTTATTCCAGTTTATCCTTTCTCTTGTTCTACTTTCCTTCTAACTAGGCCTGAATGAACCCTAATTTAGATATTTCTTCCCCTTTCAACTTTCCTTCAAATGATCTTGGGCAAAACTGGATTTTGGGGACAGCTTTACTTTCTTCCTCTGTTTTCTTGCTGTCTGCTGCCTCTTCTCTTATTTCAGCCCCACCCCAAAGAACAACACACTAAATTATCAGAGGGCTTTGTGCCTCCAGAGAATCTCCCCCTTTGCCCAAACATGAATTAATTCTTCTAGCCAGAGTTGGGGGAGGAGAGAAAAAAATCCAATTATCTTGATTTAATCTGAGCGCTCAGAGGGGTGAAACCAAAAATGCCAAAGTTTCCCAGAGGGGAGACACAACCGATTTCTCATGTCCTATGCAGCAGATCTTAGGCAACTGCAGAATCAGGCCTTGAGAAGTCACCTGGGGGATGAAGTCAACAGAGACATAAGCAGAAACCTTGCTCAAACATTTCCCAATCCACGAGGACTGGAAGCTTCATTTGTTTTGTGTTGCGAGCTGGGCAGCCAGGTCTACAAATTCCATCCGTCCATCCACCCACCCATCCATCCACAGTTACCAACCTTGCAATCTTTAAGATACGTGGACTTCATTTCCCAAAATTCTGGGATGTTGACGTCCGCATGTATCGTATCTTAACATTGTTAAGGTTGAGAAACACCTCTCCCTCTCCTTTTTTAAAAAAATGACCCTGTAGTCCCTTCATTTAGGGTAGAGTCGGGGTGACTCGATGGAACTGAGCATTTACTGGCTGGATGCTATCTATCTATCTATCATCTATCTCTCTCTCTATCTCTCTCATCTATCTTCTATTTATCATCTATCTATCTCTCTCTCTATCGATCATCTATCTATATCTATCTATCTTTCATCTATTTATCATCTATCTATAATCTCTATCTATCTATCTATCTATCTATCTATCTATCTATCTATCTATCTATCTATCTATCATCTATATCATCCATCATCTTAAAGATGTCTGTCTGTCTGTCTGTCTCTCTCTCTCTCTCGTCCCTCTTCCCCTCTCTATCATTTATCTGTATATCTGTCTATCATCCACCATCTATCTATCATCTTAAAATATATCTGCCTGTTTGTCTATAAACTATTTAAATTTCCCCGGGAATTTATATCAATGCTCTACTTCACTGAATCTCTCTCTCTTTTTTTAAATTTTATGTGATTATCTTTCTGCCCACATCCAAAAAGTACTGCATCTTACATGGTTTGTTCTAGCCAGCTGTAGCTCAAGGTTGCTTCCCAATCCCTAATAAAATGTTTTGTTTTTTAAAGAAACACCCTTGTGTGTGTGACTTTAGGCCTTGTTCTGCTGACGCATTGCACTCCTGCTATCTTAAGTTTAGAACAAACAAAGGCATAGCTTAACGTGTCAGGACAAAGCAGCTTTTCCAGCCCTAAAGATCTCCATCGAAAGAAAACTCACTGGAATGAAGAGATTTCCCCCCACCTCCCTTTTCTTCTTCTTCTATTCTTTCCACTATCTGCAAGGAGGATCTGCATTTCTAAAGGATTCGCCCACCCAGCCTGGGTGCCTTCCTCCCCGCCCACTCCTCTCTTCCTATGCTGAAAATTAGCCTGGCCACAAAATTCTTACGGAAGTTGCTCAATTGGGCAAGGATGAATTTCATCATGGAGACGTCCAAGAGAGAGTGGATTCCCCAAAACAAGGACCTACCCGAGATCACCAGCTTTCAAATTATGCTAGATATTTAGCGGGGCGCCAAATGACTCCACTATGATTAGGAGACTGGAGGCTAAATCATATACAGAATGGTTGCAAGGAGTAGGGGTGTCTAGTCCAGGGGTTTCCAACCTCGGCCATTTTAAGACTTGTGGACTTCAACTCCCAGAATTCTGGGAAAGCTGGCTGAGGAATTCTGGGAGTTGAAGTCCACAAGTCTTAAAATGGCCAAGGTTGGAGAGCCATGTTCTAGTCTAATGAAAAGAAGGGCCAGGAATGACATGATAGCAATGTCCCAATATCTCAGGGGCTGCCCCAAAGAAGAGGAAGTCAAGCTATTCTCCAAAGCCCCAGAAGGCAATACAAGAAGCAACGGATGGAAACTAATCAAGAAGAGAACCATCCTAGAGCTAAGCAGAAATTTCCTGACAGTCAGGACAATTAACCAGTGGAACATCTTAATTCCAGAAGTTGTGGGTGCTCCATCACTGGAGGCTTTTAAGAAGAGACCGGAAAGCCACTTGTCTGAAATGGTATAGGGCCTCCTGTTCTAGCAGTGGTTGGACTAGAAGGCCTCCTTCCAAATCTGCTATTCTGTGATTGTGTGCTGAACTCCAAGCAGCTGCTTTGACCTGACACAAAGCATCTAAGCTTCAAAATGGTTCACTCCCCACCCCCAACATTTCCAAAAACAAGAGATTCTTTTGAAGGACATGGTTGTCCTTTGACAAACAGAGGCGGCAAGGCAACCCATCTTTGTCCTAAAGATATGCAGCTGCACACTGTTGACCTCGCAACCAAGACACAACAACTGGGTTTATCCTAAGCCCCCTTTGCGGTCTGTTCCGTTTTGGCTTTATCTGTTGTGTTAACGCGGCTACTGTGGTTTGCAAACCCTCAGTTTCTCAGAAATATAACACAAAGACAGGGCGATCCGAAATCATTTCTGCCGAGCCGATGAAGGTTTTTGAAGAATGCAAGCCAAAAAAAATAATAAATCAAATTCTTGGCCCTAGTTTCAAATTAACTCTGACTTTGGAAACATCCTGCAGACTTTACATCCTACAGTGATGGAATGCCTCCTCAGAAGGTTCCCCTGGATCCCAACAAGAACGACATTATCTCAAGGGTACCGCGGTCCAATGGTGGAAGGGTCGAGATTGCCAGCCATGGGCTTAGCCATTCGAGTAACTGCTCATACACCGTTTCATTGTATTCCTCAAACTCAACCCAATGCTTGTGGTGCCCTGCAGACTGGACAAAGCGGTGGGCGAAATGCAAAACTGGAGACCCCACAATATTTGGGTGGGGAGGAGGTGGAGGGGGGAAGGGGGGAGGAAGAGGGGAGGAAGAAGAGCAGAAGGAAGAGGGGGAAGAGGAGGGGAAGGGGGAGGAAGAAGAGGAGGAGGAAGAAGAGGAAGAAGAGCAAGAAGAGAGGGAAAAGGGGAGGAAGAGGGGGAGGAAGAGGGGAAAGAGAGGGAAGAGGGGAGGAAGAAGAGCAGGAGGAAGAGGGGAAAGAGGGGGAAGGTGGGGAGGAAGAAGAGGAGGAGGAAGAAGAGCAAGAGGAGGGGGAAGAGGAGGAGGAAGAGGGGAAAGAGGGGAGGAAGAAGAGCAAAAGGAAGAGGGGGAAGAGGAGGGGGAAGAAGGGGACGAGGAGGAGGAGGCCATGACTACATCAGGGGACTGACTTAGCCTTGAGCCCCCTTGTTGCCGAGAAGGGGCTCCTGCGAAACTTTCTTCTTCTCCTCCATCCATGAGCATCGATCTGTGTGCAACCTTCCCAGGCTCTCAGCTCAGCCAGCTAATTGCTGCTGATCCCCTTGCAAGACTCCTGCCGGGGCACATCCATCATTTGGAAGAGAGGAAAATTGGTAAATAGTGGTAATTTGTGTTTTTGCCTAATGGGATTCTGCCCGCCTGGGGCCTGAGCCTGCCAGCGGCAGCAAGTAACGGGAAAAGCAGCCAAATGCAGAAGGGGAGATGGGTGGGACGCAGCCTTTTCCTGCAGCATTGGAAGGGCCCCCTTATCTCCCTTCCCCCCCTCCCCCCACCTCTTCCCCTGGAGTCAGCTGTCTTTGCTCTCCCAGGCAGACTGGAGCCCTAAGAGATCTGCAAAGCGAGCTCAAGTGGGACCAGGCGGAGCTGGAATTACAGGTTGCGGCCAAGTGACTCAACGGGAGGCTTCTCCCTCGCTCTGCATCGGGGCCTCCGTCCCCCCAAGCGGTGTGGCGTGTGCGAGAATCCACCAGATGGGATTGGCTGCCAAGGGCATGCCGGGGAGCCTTGCGACAGCCTGTTGCTAGCCATGGTTCTAGGAAAGATCAGGGATCTTTCCTAGATCTTTCCACCAGGGATCAAGTGCAGCCCTGGGATCGAGGGCCAAAGGCTAGACTGTCCCCATGGCTGTAAGAACTGGTTGCTTCTTTAGGTGGCTATGAAAGGAGGAGGATACAGGCTGGAAGTCTTCTCTATCCATCTCCTCCTCCTTCTTCTCCGTCTACCTTCTTCTCCTTGTATCTCCTCCTTCTCCCCTTCTCCTTCTCCATCTATCTCCTCCTCCTTCTCCCCTTTCCTCCTTCTCCTTCTCCTTCTATCTCCTCCTTCTTCTCCCCTTCTCCCTCCTTTTCCTTCTTCCCTTCCTTCTCCATCTATCTCCTCCTCTCCTCTCCTCCTTCTCCCCTTTTCCTTCTCCTCGTATCTCCTCCTTCTCCCCTTCTCCTTCTACCTCTTCCTCCTCCTTCTCCATCTATCTCCTTCCTATTCTCCTTCTCCATCAATCTCCTCCTTTTCCTTCTTCCCCTTTCCTTCTCCATCTATTTCCTTTTCCTTTTATCTCCACCTTCTCCTCCTTCTACCTCCTCCTCCTCCTTCTCCATCTATCTCCTTCTCCTCGTATCTCCTCCTTCTCCCCTTCTCCTTCTACCTCTTCTCTCCTCCTTCTCCATCTATCTCCTTCCTGTTCTCCTTCTCCATCAATCTCCTCCTTTTCCTTCTTCCCCTTTCCTTCTCCATCTATTTCCTTTTCCTTTTATCTCCGCCTTTTCCTTCCACCTCCTCCTTCTCCTTCTATCTCCTTCTTCCTATTCTCTTTCTCCATCTATCTCCTCCTTCTCCTTCTCCTCCTTTCCTTCTCTTTCTCCCTGCTCCTTCTCCATCTACCTCCTCCTTCTCCTCCCATTTTATCTTTGGGCATTTCATATCACTTGATTTTTGCCTGGCATGGCTTCTCCTGGCCCTTTAATTGGGTCCCTGGCAGGAGCCTCTCAAGGGATCAGAACAATTAGTTGCCAGAGCCGGGGTAGTAATATATATATAGACACACACACACGCACACACACACTGCATAATGGCTAGACAAAGCCTCCCTATTTTGAAGCCCTCTCTACCACTAAAAACAGGGAAACAAGGACAGGATGGAACTCTCCACTTTAATAAACTACTAAACTGGCTGCTATGGCTACTGGTGTCATGTCAAGCTATTGCATAGAAACAGAGAGCAAATCCCTTCTAACACTGATGACGTTACTGAGTTGGGTCATGAAATGTCTGCAAGAAAACAACCAAGCTCAGAGAACACCAAGGACTCCACAGATCTCCTCCTCCTTCCTCCTCTCTGCAAACCCCACTCCCTTCTAGCACTGATGATATTACTTAATCGGGTCATGAAACGTCTCCAAGAAAACAACCTAGTGCAAAGCGAAGAGAGCAACAAGGATCTACAAATATTATTATTTTTTATCGTTAGCAGGAAATATCACATGCCAAGAAAGCCACATAGCCATTAAGTCTCTCCAGGAATCAAGTTCAGCTTACAAGAGGCTTATTCATCCTCCCCAGATGTGTCACTAACATGAGAAGCCAAAGACTTTCACCCTATGCTCATTATATTCCCGGCCATGGGACTGTTTTTAGCTAACCACATTTTTCCTCTTCTCCTTTTGCCATGAAGCTTTCACAGCCATCACTTGATCCCTGCATCCTCCTGTAACTGAAGCTACACAGGTATCATTTAAATAAGTACACAGATGTTATCTGCTTCCTCCTCTCTTTGTTCGCCACTCCTTCTACCACAACTCCTTACAAGTCCTCCAGTCTGGTTCACTGACAAGCCAACTCATCTTCAAGAGTTTTGAATTTGACATTTGAAATCAGAGAACAAGATGATAAAACAATTTTATAAAATTTGGGATCTATTCTATCAATGGTTAGACAATTAAATATAGTAATGAATTATGTAGATACTTAGAAAATAATAAATATATAAAGATGTATTCTTTTCTTATTATATCTACAAAATGATTTTAGGATAGATTTGAGATGATAATATGAACTGTCATAAAACAAATTAAGTAAAATATGATTATTTTGTAAAACATGAATGAATAAAAATATAGTCAAATGATTGATTAATAATGATATTAATGTATTTAATATTTGATTGAAAATACGAGAGTATATACAATGTAATTCTAATTGAAGACTATGAAATGGAAGCACAAAACAATTTGTAAACCAACCAGCACACTGTATGTATGTATGTATGTATGTATGTATGTAGGTAGGTAGGTAGGTAGGTAGGTAGGTATATGTGTATATATATATATATATATATAATGGAAGATGGCTTGATGTTTTTAGGTTTTGTTTGTTTATATTTATTTTAAAAACCAATAAAAATTTAACCAAAAAAAAAAAAAAGAGTTTTGAAGACCAGTTGGATTGTATATTTTAGGACTTACCTGACACTTTCCTATATTTGTTCCTCACCATCTGGGGAGGCAGCATGAGCAAAGTATGGAATGTAGTTAAGAGCAGGGGGTCTCCAATCTTGGCAACTTTAAGACTTGTGGACTTCCAGAAACCAGTGTTGCTGGCTGAGGAATTCTGAGAGTTGAAGTCCACAAGTCTTAAAGTGGCCAAGGTTGGAAACCCCTGGTTAAAAGCACCCTCAGTCATGGATGTTTCTGGGGACATTTTGGGACAGTGCCTATTGTTCAACCCCAGGATATAAAGGAACAGGAAATCCCCATAGCAGAAGTCAACCTGGGCTTCTAGAGAAAGGGCAGGATTGAATGCAACTCAATAAATAATAACAATGAAGTGTAGCCAACTTTAGTTGTGAAACTCAGGAGGATTATTAGACACTGTATCTAATTATTAAATATTAGAAGCATTAGATAGCCTTAGATATTGGAACACTGCGACCAATGTTCCAATATCTAAGAGCCTGCCACAAAGAAAAGGGAGTCAAGCTATTCTCCAAAGCACCTGAGGGGAGGACAAGAATGGATGGAATGGATGGAAACTAAGCAAGGAGAGAAGCAACCTAGAACTAAGAAGAAATTTTCTGATAGCAAGAACAATTAATCGATGGAATGACTTTCCTCTAGAACTTGTCGGTGCTACATCACTAGAAAAATTTAAGAAGAGATTGGGCAACCATTTGTCTCTAATAGCATAGGGTCTCCTGTTCCAAGCATGGCATTGGATAGAAGACTTCCAAGGTCCCTTCCAACTCTATGACTGAATTCAAGAGAAGTTCTCCAAGGTCTACGGAGATTCTCAGCCATCCAGGTCATGGTTGTCCCCAAGGTGCTTTTTCAAGAGGCAACTGGACTTCCTGGTTTATTTGTTATTCTTTGAAGACGTTTCGCTTCTCATCCAAGAAGAAGCTTCTCTGAAGAAGCTTCTTGGATGAAAAGCAAAATGTCTTCAAAGAAAACAAACGAACAAGAACGTCCAGTTGCCTCTTGAAAAAGCACCTTGGGGACAAGCTCTCCAAGAGTTTCCAAAAGAGAACTTGGTGGATAGATTGCTCATCCTTGTAGTAAGTCAACTTCTTTCTTTTTTCTATTGTCTGATCGCTATATATTCTCTCAATCAAAAGAGAGGCCTTAGGTTTCAGCTTATCTCCATGACAAGGGAGGTTTTTGTTTTTTGTTTTTTTTTTTAATCCTGAGAAAGATTCAAGTGGTTGCAATCAGCTCAATATCCAAAACACCAGAAGGATGTTACAGACTAGGTGTTCTGGTTCTCAATAAACCCGAGCAATTCCCTTCTCCTCTAGCAACTTGGTCCCTTACCAGCAGATGCTCCTTTGCTTTAAAATAGACCTGAACTTTATTTTATATGTTTCTTAGAACAAACAAACACAACGGAGAGGGAACAGGAATTCTTTTACCTGGGAAAATATCCTTCTCTTGTTTGCAAACTATTTGATCTTTCATCTCCTGCTTCCTATATAGATTTTGTTCCCACCACCCATCTGGCTACACCAAGACCAGCTGTTGTTTGTATTGTTTGGGTGGATACATATGGAGGACAATTTAAAAGAACTGGTGTGTGTGTGTGTGTGTGTGTGTGTGTGTGTGTGTGTGTGTGTGTTTCAAAAGGATGGAAATCAAACAGTTTCCTTTTTAAGTAGATGTGACACCTCGAAGATCATTCTTTTTAGGAAAATTGGCATTTTTTTTTAACAACTAACTTTATTTCCTTCCAATGTCAAACGGCTCCTTGGGCAAACCAGAAATGAGGAAAAACTTCTTGTAGGCATACAAGGATCGTCTCCCTCTCTTCTCTTCTCCTCTCCTACTTTTAAGAAGCATTGGCAGAGAGAAAGATGGGGAGAGAAAGTAAGACTTGGATAAAAATAACTTTCGAAAATGAGCCCAACTGAGACTCAATAAGAAGGACAAAAATGGTTGGCTAATTTTTTTGGTCTCCCACCTAACACCCAAAAGTTGAAACTCTGCTTCTGGGTAGAAACATCTATGATCTATGACCAAAGGTTTCCTCGATCAACCATATAGCTAAATTCCCACCCAACGTTCCTTGAGTCATACACATAAGGCTGCCCAATTATGACCAAATAAAAGTCCACCAAGGATGAAGTGCTTTCTAATATTTCTCTCTCTCTCTCTCTCTCTCTCTCTCTCTCTCTCTCCCTCCCTCCCTCTCTCCCCCTCCCTCCCAATTAGAAGGATTTCTCTGTCAATATTTATTCCTCTGCTTGGGATTCAGAGCAGCTCCTGAAAGAGTTTTAGTGAGTATCTCTAAAACCTTCATTTAGAGTTGTCACGTTAGGCTGACTGCAAAGAGGATTTAGAGCAGACAAAATAAATAAATAAAAGAGTATATCGTTACCCAATGAATTCATTACCCCGAGATGCTATTTGAACAGCTTTTAGTTGGATAGATTTTAAACTGAATTCAGATCAGACGTGCTCACGAAGGAAGAGGGCTGTTCATCCCAAAGGCTCGGTGTTAACTCCAGATGGAGATGTGACACTTCCAAAATATCTTTTACCCAGGAGGAGCAGCAGAAGGTGAGTTGGTCTCCATCTCCAACTTGCAAGCAACCTGGAGACGTCAGAAAAGTGAAACGCTGGACTCAGAGGGCCCTTGCCTTGATCCAGCACAGATCTTAGGTTTCTATGGCCACATTAACTTTTCAATTAGATGCTTGCTGAAAGACAGGTAAGGAATAGGCATCCCTGTGATAGCCAATCTTAGATTGCATTAGTAGAGGGAATCAAGATCGTGCGAAGTTCTGGTACCAGTTACAAAGCCTTAGTAGGACCACACTTGGAATCCTGCATCCTCCTAATCAAGGAGAGACCCAACCTAGAAGTTAGGAGAAATTTCCTGACAGTGAGAACAATTAATCAGTGGAACAACTTGCCTCCAGAAGTTGTGGGTGCTGCATCACTGGAGGCTTTCAAAAAGAGACTGGACAACTATCTGTCTGAAATGGTATAGGGTTTCATGCTCGGACCAGAAGACTTCTATTATTCTATGATAACAGCTGTCTCACATCCTGCAGTTGCATTAACTTAAGGCAGCAATTTTCAAAGGGTGATATACTCCCAGAAGCCTTGGACACTCCAAATTGGGTTGGTTCCAAAAATGGGAATTTTCTTGAGAGAGATTAAAGAGATATTGGGTGCTTGACAGGAAGAAGAACCATGAGTTATGAACCTGACAACCAACTGGCCAGATGAGATTAAACACAAGGGGAAAACAGCAGGGCCTGTTCTGATTTTTTTTTCCTGGTTACAACATTCTCAGAGATATTCGGTTGATTATTTTAGGAAAAAAGGATTCTGTTCTGAGCTGGAGTTTAATCTGATCTGTTCAGAGGCATCTGGAGAATGGAGACAAAAGGTCCAATGGCAATATGGGCATCAAAGCATCACGAGACCAGCCTGTGACTTCCGTCCTTGTGTCTCACGAAGTTCTAAGCTTTGTGTTGTGATACAGGCTGTGTCAGTTTCTTATCATTGTGGTTTGTACTAGATGCCAAAGGGTCCCTTCCATCCCCAGACTGTCAGGTTCACACAAGCTGTGTCTGCTGATTCTAGAAAGAGTGCAGAGAAGAGCAACAAAGAGGATTAGGGGGCTGGAGGCTAAACTAAAACATATAAAGAACAGTAACTGAATGTGTCTAGTCTAATTAACAGAAGGACTAGGGGGGACATGATAGCAGTCTTCCAATATCTCAGGGGCTGCCCCAAAGAAGAGGGAGTCAAGCTATTCTCCAAAGCACCAGAAAGCAGGAAAAAGAAGCAATGGATGGAAACTAATCAAGGAGAGAAGCAACTTAGAACTAAGGATAAATTTCCTGAAAATGAGAACAATTAAACTTGCCTCCAGAAGTTGTGACTGCTCCAACACTGGAGGTTTTTAAGAAGAGACTGGATAACCATTTGTCTAAAGTGGTGTAGGATTTCCTGCCCAAGCAAGGGTTGGACTAGAAGACCTTCAAGGTCCCTTCCAACTCTGTTATTCTATTCTATTCTATTCTATTCTATTCTATTCTATTCTATTCTATTCTATTCTATTCATTTCCATTCCATTCCTATTCTATTCTATTCTATTCTATTCTATTCTATTCTATTCCATTCATTCCATTCCATTCCATTCTATTCTATTCTATTCTATTCTATTCTATTCTATTCTATTCTATTCTATTCTATTCTATTCCATTCCATTCCATTCCATTCCATTCCATTCCATTCCATTCTATTCCATTCCATTCTATTCTATTCTATTCTATTCTATTCTATTCTATTCTATTCTATTCTATTCTATTCTATTCTATTCTATTCTATTCTATTCTATTCTATTCTATTCCATTCCATTCCATTCCATTCATTCCTATTCTATTCTATTCTATTCTATTCTATTCTATTCTATTCTATTCTATTCTATTCTATTCTATTCCATTCCATTCCATTCCATTCTAGTCCATTCCATTCCATTCCTATTCATTTTTATTCTATTCTATTCTATTCCATTCCTATTCCATTCCATTCCATTCCATTCCATTCCATTCCATTCCATTCCATTCCATTCTATTCTATTCTATTCCTGTCTTGGTTCCATCATCAACTTGCTATTTTGATCAACTTCTAACAGTGATCTTCAGCAAAGGCAACCCCATTAAATGGGTCCATGCTAAAACACTCTTTAGGAGCGTTTCCATCTGTTGAGAGGGCCATTTTGGGACACCAGAGCTGAGAACAAGATCGCAAAAATGCAGACAGGTGCAAAATCTGAAGGGTAACTGAGTTCCAATCTAGATGATTAGTCAGGGAGATGTGAATCAGTTCCAAACGTGGGTGGACGTAATTTTCAAGCACCCTGCCAAGCACCACATTCTTACAAAAGTGCCAAGATTCTTGCCAGTTTGTCTGTCAAGGGGATTTCTGGCTGAGCACTTTAGGGAAGTGGCATGCATTTGAAAAGGGAAATGGGTAAAAGCAAGCTTCCTTACTGTAATATCTGCAACACAGTGGGTATCAAGGAGCTACTGATGAGCAGAAACCCACTCAACCTTCTCTTTGAGCACCCTCCAACTCATCTGCATCTGGGAGGGCCTCAGCCTTCCCCTGACTCCTCAGGACTTTCCTTCTTGTCTTCCAGTGGGGAAGGCGAGGCAGGATGAAGCTGCTCCTGCATGGTGCTTTCTAATCAAGGAAGCCATAACTAGCTTAATTAGAAGGACTGCAAAGGGCACAATCCTGTTTAGAGTTCTATGATCTAGCTATGATCATCAGCTAGGTCTAGAAGATACGTAAGGTAGCCATGTTTCAAGGGCAGTCACTGGGGGAAAGGAGCAGGCACAGATATTTTGTTCCTCTCATCCCTGTGGACTTGGACATTGGAATGGACTAGAGTGGAGTGGGAGAAGAGTGGAGTAGAGTGGAAGAAAAGAGAAGAAAGGGGAAGAAGGGAAAGAAGGAGAAGGAAAAAGAGAAGGATAGAGAAGAGACAAAAAGGAACAAGGGAAAGAGAAGGAGAAGGAAAAGGAGAGGAAGGGAGAAGAGAAGAAAAGGGAAGAAAAGGAAAGAAAAGGAAAGAAGGGAAAGAGAAGGAGGAGAGCGCAGATGGGGGAAGGGAAGGGTAAGGGAGAGGAGAGGAGAGGAGAGGAGAGGAGAGGAGAGGAGAGAAGAGAAGAGAAGAGAAGAGAAGAGAAGAGAAGAGAAGAGAAGAGAAGAGAAGAGAAGAGAAGAGAAGAGAAGGATTAGAGATGTCCTTAGGAAGGCCTGGTGAAGATCGGGTTCCATCCTAAGCCAAGTCATTAGGAAAAGATGTTGGGTTATTGATAGCTGGCAGGAGTGGGGAGAAGTTAGCAGCACTTCCAGATGTTATGGGCATCAAAGCTACCCAAAACTTCATTTCTAGTGTGTTTCTCAAGTAACTTTATCTATAGGACTATTCTATACCTTCAGAGGGGTTTGGAGACGAAAAGGCTCTTTTAAAGTCAGAGAAAATAAATATAGGGTTGCTGAAGGGAAAGAAGAAATGTCTGGGTGAGATTATGAAGCCACCTGATGCATGCTGCAAAATAATAATAATAATAATAATAATAATAATAATAATAATAATAATCACAACCCTGGGAAATTGGGAGCGATGTTGGGCCACATCATGTTTGTGGGATGAGGTGGGGGCTGAAACCCGGTTCTACTCCAGCCTGAAAAAAGTCCTTCTGTCAACTCTCAGTCCTCCACAACCAGACACAACAATCCAGAAAAGTTTGTTTCTCAGCCTTTACCTGCAAGCCCGCTTTCCACCCTGCAAAACCAGCCTCTTTCGGCAGCCAGGGACACCCACCTAGGGATTCTCCCCAATCTCAGGGATCCCTGTTCAGACAAAGCCAACTCTCCAAGGCAAAAGGGGCTGGTCTCCCCAAACGAGTTTGCAGCCTTGGAATCATGATGAGATCAAGGTGGGTTTCGCCCTGGTGCTTTCCAAAGAACCAGAGGAAGCGACGAGGGACCTTGCGGTGGAGACATCCAAAATGCTAGGATTTTCACTTCCTCCTGGCACACACAGAACATGGCATGATTCATCAAGCACGTAAATCAAAGGGCTGGCCTACATGCTTGGGAGACGTTTGTAATTCATGTGGGTTTTGGGGCTAGGATAGAGAGAAGGGTGGAAAGAGAAGGGAAGAGTTGGGAAGGGCTTCCCAATATGAGGGTTCAGCTCAGTTGGAAAAAGGGGTAAATAAGACCCAGGGCGACCTAACATAGAGTAGAGTAGAGTAGAGTAGAGTGAGTAGAATAGAATAGAATAGAATAGAAGAGTAGAGTAGAATAGAATAGAATAGAATAGAATAGAATAGAATAGAATAGAATAGAATAGAATAGAATAGAACAGAACAGAACAGAATTCTTTATTGGCCAAGTGTGATTGGACATACAAGGAATTTGTCTTGGTGCAAATGCTCTCAGTGTACATAAAAGAAAAGATACATTCGTCAAGAGTCAAGAATCATAAGATACAACAATGATAGTCATGGGGTATAAATAAGTAATCAAATCTTACTAGGAAACAGTCAATATAAATCACAAGGATACAAGGGACAATGTTATAGTCATACAGTCATAAGTGGGAAGAGATGGGTGAAAGGAAGGATGGGAGGATTAATAGTAATGCCGACTTAGTAAATAGTGAGACAGTGTTGAGGGAATGAGTTGTTTAGCAGTGATGGCGTTTGGGGAAAAACTGTCCTTGTGTCTAGTTGTTCTGGTGTGCAGTGCTCTATAGCGTCATTTTGAGGGTAGGAGTTGAAACAGTTTATGTCTCGGATGTGAGGGGTTAGGGTTGGGAGGTGATGGGAGGTTGACCTAAGGAGTGTCATAAAATAAGACCAATAAAACATGGAGACAGCAATACAAACAAAACCATTCTTACTTTAAGGATCAGAGCAATTTATTTCATGAGCAATTTGGAACATGAATAACCATCAAAGTAAGTCAATACATGACTTATATCAATAACCCCTTGCAATGAGGTCCAAGGATAGCAGCTAGGTCCAGCAATGAATAGCTACTATCAGTGGCCATGATTTGAGTTACATCTTCTTCTTTTATACCAGGGGTCCTCAAACTTGACAGCTGTAAGACTTGTGGACTTCAACAACTCCCAGAATTCCTCCTCCAGTCATGTTAGCTGAGAAATTCTGGGAGTTGAAGTCCACAAGTCTTAAACTTGCCATGTTTGAAGATCCTTGTTTTATACCTTCAACTCCCAGAATTCCACAGCCAGCATAGCCATTGTTTGGAATTCTGGGAGTTGAAGTCCACACTCACGTTCAAATTGGCCAAGGTTGGGAAACACTGCTCAAAAAGGTAGAACAAGACACTGGACAATTGCAGATGTTAGCGGAGGTGGCTTAATTCACTGCTTGCAATGGAGACAGCTCTAAACTACTGTTATTTCTATCCAGAAACATACTAAAAGGAAGGACCAGGGGTGACAGTGTTCCAATATGTGAGGGGCTGCCACAGGAGGGGTCAAGCTATTTTTCAAAGCACCTTTAAAGGCCAGACAAGGAATAATGGATGGAAACAAGGAGAGGAAATAAGGAGAAATTTTCTGACAGTGAGAACAATCAACCCATGGAACAGAAGTTGCCTTCAGAAGTTGTGGGAGCTTCATCCCTGGAGGCTTTCAAGAAGAGACTAGACTGCCATTGGTCAGAAATGGTGTAGGGTCTCCTGCTTGGGTTGGGGGGGTGTTGGACTACATGACCTCTCAGGTCCCTTCCAACTCTAATCTGTCTAAAAGCAGAGGTGGGGATGTCGCAGTCCTAGAGTTGTTTTTGAGGTTTCAGTGCTAATCAGAGCCAACTTCTCAGAGATGACCATTTCTGCTGGTTGTGTTGCACCAGATTTCTACCTGGTCCTGCGATGTGCATGGGTTCTCCTGCAAAGCATCTCTGCTCCAGAGAACTGAAGACCACCATAAAAGAAACAACTATTTTTTTTTTTTAAAAAAAAGGCCTGTGACCCAATCTTTTGAGTTTTCTCTCCATGGAAGAAGCCACTTTGCCTTCAAAAGCAAAATCTCTTGCTCTCCTTCTGTTCTCCCCCATTAGTGCAATTTTCAGTGCCGTTCCCTCACTTTCCATAGGGTGTTTTATTGGGGCATCCCTTCCTCTGGGACCAAGCTGGAGGAAAAGCTGATGAAAAACCAAAACGTACTTCCGTGCCTTACATTTCTTGCACGCAAAGGAATTCCAACAGTCACGGTGAGCCCATTCCCATTGGACAGTGGGTTACCGTCCTTAAAACCATTTTCCCCCTGGAATCCTCCATCCTCCTCTTTTATCTCAGCCTCAGATTTTCCACCCATTCTCTTTGAAACCAAAGCCTTTTAATCTTCTTTCCTCTCCCTCCTGCATCCCAAATTCCTGGCCATTTATGGCAAATAGTTGCTTGTTGCCCCCCACTCTTTTGTTCAGATCTGTTGAATTTAGACCTCTTTCTCTTCTCTCTCCGTCTATTTCTCTCTCTCCCTCCATTTTTCTCTCTCCCCCTCTATTTCTCTCCTCTCTCTCTCTCTCTTCCTCTATTTCTCTCTCCTTTCTTTCTCTTTCTTCCTCTCCTTCCCCTCTATTTTTCTCTCTCTTCCCCCCTCTCTCTCTTCCTCTATTTCTTTCTCCTTTCTCTCTCTTCTTCTCCTTTCTCTTTTGTCTGTCTGTCTCTTCCTCTCCTTCCTCTCTCTCTCTCCCTCTATTTATCTCCCTCCCTCCCTCCCTCTTTCCCCTTTGCATGAACCAAAGCTCCCTTGTCTAGGGAGGGAAGCTGCCCAAAGACAGCTGTTGGCTTATTCAGCTGCTAAGCCATTTTAATTACCTGGGATCAGTGGAAAAACAGGCCACGGATAAAGCAAAAGGCCCATTTCCCTCCCCACAAAGGGCTGGACTAGCTCCTGAAGAGCGGCTTGTCTCTTTGATTAAATTTTGACATGAGAGCTAAAGACACTCCAGCTTGAGGGTGGGAGACCTCATCTAGCAAAATCTTTGACAGAAAGAGCAGAGAGACCACAATCTGAGTCTGGAGCAAGCCAAAACCTGTTCGTCAGAGAAGCCGTTGAAGAAGGAAGGAAGGGAAAAGAAGAAAAAAAACAACAGAAAAAAAGAAGCACAGAATTTTCAGGCCAGCTTTGAAAATCCTCCCCCCTTTATTTCCAAACAAAAGTCTGAGCTGATTTTGGAAAATTTGAGGAATTCAACGGAGACCGCCAGCCAGCCAACATCCCAAGGATATTGTCTACTGCAGGAGGAAGAGGGAAATAAATGCAAATTAACATCATAAAATAATTGAAATTCTGGTCGAACTTGTGGTCATAGGTTGAGGATTAGCGCCTGCAAGAATGCTTATACTTTCAATGAAGTTTGGGGGGAAAATTGGGGGCTCAGAATGGAGCAAAAGAGAGTGTTTTATGCTCAGATAAAATGGCTATGGAGATTCTCAATAATCCAGATCATGGTTGATTTTCCCTAAAGGCAACTGAACTTTCTTGGTAAAGAAAATGACCTGGTTATGCTCAGGTAATCCAAAATCCATATTTTTTAGCAACCCCCCCACTAGTGACCGATGGAAACAAATGATGGGTGAACTAGTCTAAAAATCTGGAGGCATCTAACAGTCTTCCCTTGGCCTACCCAAGAAATACGCAACGTGGAAGTCAGGATTGGCCCTTTAACCCTATAACCCTACACATCATAACAGCAACGAGAATGGTCTATGCCCAAAATTGGAAAAAACAGAGACACCCCCTTAGAAGGAGAGATAATAGAGAAAATACTAGTTTGTGCAGAAATAGACACACTGAAATTAGAACTTAAAAATAAAGGCGAGGCAGAATATCAGGATGTACTAAACAAATTTTATCAAGGGTTGGAATTGAGAAGGAGTCAAAACAGAAAATAACAAGGATCTGTAGAACTGAAATTTGATGTAATCTAGGTAAACAAAATGAAGCATAGTGGATAAAATGGTTGTATAAAATTAGCAATGTATGAGGTTTTATGCTGTAAATATAAATGTACATACCGGATAGAATAATGGTATAAAATTTGCAATGTGTGATGAGTATAATGTTATTTGTTTTATATTTTAGTGTGTACGGCAGAGACAATGCCAGGACAGTCACACTGTGTCCAATATTTTAATATGTAAATAAAATTTTGTATATATATATAAAAAAAGGATTGGTCCTTTAAATCAACGGAAGACGTTTTAAAATGCTTCTCGGCTTTTTGGGCTAAAATCTCATCTGTGTAGCATTTTTCATGCTGGCTCTGCAAATTAGTTCAGCCTCATTATTCCCACATCACCGAGTACAACCCATTGTCCACAACCCAGTAGCATGAGGTTTGAATTCCAGTGGGAAAGGTTGGTCATATTCTTAACCGCTTACCCCCTCTTGGCCTGGAAAAGAAAAGCTTGCTTCTTAATTAAGATTTGGTAATTGCAGCTCCACTGTAGATACCTCTCTTTCTTTTCTTTTTTTCCTTATTTTCTTTTTACAAAGCTCCTTAATTGAACAAATATTGAGAGGATAAAAATAATTATGAGCTTGACAGTTGTCAAAGATAACGGCCTCAAAAGATGAAGGGGAGATTTAGCAGCCATCTGACTGATAAAGAAAACCCCTTGATGAGGGCTAGCTATAATTCTAATGTAATTAAACAATCCGGCACTTTAGCCAGCAATTTAACAAATTAAGGGACTTCATCAATCCAATCAATTATGGCTTCTGGAGCTAAAGAACAAGGCCCTGGTTATCTAGCTTTGAGCATAAGTCTGGGCTGACACAACACAAGGGAAATATTGCTCCAATTGTCCCAAGCTTTCCCTTGAGGAAGTATGGATAAATAAAGCTGTAAATCAGGGCTGTCCAACCTTGGCAACTTTAAGACTTGTGGAGTTGAAGACTTGTGGACTTCAACTCCCCAGAATGCTAAGGCTCTAGGACTTGTGGACTTCGATTCCCAGAATCCCCCAGCCTGGGGAATTCTGGGAGTTGTAAGTCCACGGTCTTAAAGTTGCCAAGGTTGGACACCCCCTGCTGTAAAGGGTATTTGCCAGCTACCTTTAAAACCCTCCAAAGGTTGATGGACATCAAATCATGGTCTGCTCTTTCTTGCCGTCCTGAGTTTGCAAGTTTCCATCCCGGTGGCAAGATGTCCAGCAAAGATCTCACCCAAGTGCCGTCTTCTTGTTCGAAGACCCGCCTACATCCCTTGCAACACCCACATGCTATATCCACCCACCTAGACAAATCCACCGGGATCTTCTTTAATCAACCCTGCTTTCTGGGGCAAAAGAGAAAAGACGATGGTGCTGACAGGAAGAGAACTTTGGCTTTTGGAACCCAAAATGTCCCATTAAAAAGCTAGGAGATATCAATCCCAAGAAGAACCCTCTGAGTTGGGTTGGACTGAGAGTGTGCGTGTACCTGGTCCAAGGTCACCCAGCCAGCTTTCATGCCTAAGATGGGACTAGAATTCCCAGTCTCCTGGTGACTGGTCCAAACTCACCCAACCAGCTTTCATGCCGAAGGCAGGACTAGAACTCCCAGTCTCCTAGTCATTGGCTCAAAATCGCCCAGCCAGCTTTCACACTGAAGGCAGAACTAGAACTCCCAGTTTCCTGGCATTGGGTCCAAAGTCAGCCAACTGGCTTTTGTGCCTAAGGCGGGACTAGAACTTACACTCTCCTGGTCATTGGTCCAAAGTCACCCAACCATTTTCAGGCCTAAGGCGGAACTAGAACTCCCAGTCTCCTGGTATTGGGTCCAAAGTCAGCCAACAGGCTTTTGTGCCTAAGGCGGGACTAGAACTTACACTCTCCTGGTCATTGGTCCAAAGTCACCCAACCATTTTCAGGCCTAAGGCGGAACTAGAACTCCCAGTCTCCTGGTATTGGGTCCAAAGTCAGCCAACAGACTTTTGTGCCTAAGGCGGGACTAGAACTTACACTCTCCTGGTCATTGGTCCAAAGTCACCCAACCATTTTCAGGCCTAAGGCGGAACTAGAACTCCCAGTCTCCTGGTATTGGGTCCAAAGTCAGCCAACAGGCTTTTGTGCCTAAGGCGGGACTAGAACTTACACTCTCCTGGTCATTGGTTCAAAGTCACCCAACCACTTTCGGGCCTAAGGCAGAACTAAAAATCCCAGTCTCCCACTGATGGGCTCAAAGTCAACCAGCTGGCTTTGCTGCCTAAAACGGGACGAGAACTCCCAACTTCCTGCTTTTTAGTTGGATGCACAGTCTGATCGAGAAATCTTTTCCAGACCTGTGTTGGATTAAAAGTGAACTTGGACCACTGGAGGTCTTGAGGCTACGGGTTGCTGACCCCTTGGATACGACCTCCTCTGAAAGCACAAACTGGACCCATTGCCTTTCTCCTCCCTGTTCCAGCCTCAGTGCAGCTCTTCCTTGTTTAGCTTGGGGGGGGGGAGTTTCCTCTTTCCTCACTCTTCTTTTTGGCTTCCATGCTTTCCTCCCCCTCCATCCCCACCCCACCATTCGGTTTCTCCAGGTATCCGGAGAGGTGTAGTTTCTCTCTCCGAGGACTTGGGGTTGCCAATGTTCTCCTCCTCTCCCCAAGCCGAGATACCTGTTGTGGGAAGCCACGCCCTGCTCATTTCCAGCCTTAACTTGCAAGCTTTCAAGTCCTGGCTGATATCTTGCCATACCTGTTGGGACCTGTAGCTGCCACTGCTGCTGCCCTTCCCCCTCCCCCCAATTCTCTTTGAACAGGCCTTTAATTTGGTAAGGTTCACCAAAAGCAGCTGCAAAAACCACACCGTCAACCAGGACTCGGGCACCCTGGTCAATTCACTTCCTCTCACCCTGGTCAATCCACTTCCTCTCACCGAGGACATTCTATATTTCCAGGCACAGCCTTCACCTTAGAGCGACCTTAACGCAGAACAACAGAAGAGCTGGAAGGGACCTTGGAGGTCTTCTAGTCCAACCCCTGCTTAAGCAGGAAACCCTATACTCATTTCAGACAAACGTTTTCCAATCTTTTCTTAAAAACCTCCAGTGTTGGAGCATTCACAACTTCTGGAGGAAAGTTGTTCCACTGATTAATCGTTCTCACTGTCAGGGAATGTCTCCCTAGTTCTAGGTTGCTTCTCTCCTGGATTAATTTCCACCCATTGCTTCTTGTCCTGCCTTCAGGTGCTTTGGAGACTAGCTGGACTCCCTCTTCTTTGGGGCAACCTCTGAGATACTTGAAGACTGCTATCATATCACCCCCTAGTCCTTCTAAATCAGATACACTGAACCTTCATGTGTTGATCTGGCCTTTTACACCTGACAAGCACTCAGTTTTGCAAAGCCAAAAGTTTTCATTTTTTGCAACCCCTCTCATGTTGTGGACAGAGATTCCCGACAGGGCAAGATTTTAATTTAAGAGTTAAATTCAAGGATAGATTTCCCTTTCGTGAACGTTGACTCAACCCAGACTCTCATTTGTACTAATGGAGCAGATTTCAGTAAGGTCATCTGACCATCCATCCATCCATCCATCCATCCTCCTCAATGAACAATCATGGAATTTATCAAGGTTGGCAGATTGAACTTTTCCAAATCCGCATTGCAATTCACCGAATGAGAAAAGCAGAGCAACCATGACAAAAATAAACCACCACCACAACAAAATAAAACCCTTCTTCGCTGAGATTTTTTTTTTAAAGTATCTTCGCTGAGATTTTCAATCAGTTTCAAACCTATTTACCTGTTACAGCTCTCGGGTGGAAAAGAAGCATTGGTCTGGGGCGGGAAGAGGCAGGCTAAGGTTCTTTAACCAAGGAATTAGCACGACGAAACCTATTGAAGGAATCTCTTTTCTGGATGAGATCAATACCTCCCAAATGTGCGGTTAATTCGGGGCCTGCCAGATAGAAGAATGTGGTTGGGCTAAAGTGCCGAGCAATGAATGACATTGCTGAATAATTGATGGAAGCAAAAGAGAAGAAAGGAGAGAGAAAGGAGGAGGAATTGGCTCCCAGTTTGCTTCTACTGGCCCTTCCAATGGAAAGAACAGGACTTTACAAAAGCTCAAAAAGGAAATAATCCTTCCTTCCTTTCTTCTGTTCCGTTGGTTGATTGTTCTCACTGTCAGAAAATGTCTCCTTATTTCCAGGTTGAATCTCTCCTTGATCAGTTTCCATCCATTGTTCCTTGTCTGGCCTTTGGGTGCTTTAGAAAATAGCTTGCTATGCATCTGTCTTTCTTTCACTTGTGAAATTCTAAATGTTGGTCTCCCCGCTCTCTCTCTCTCTCTCTTCCTTTCTTGCCAGCTAGCTATATCATCTATCTATATCTATCTCCATCTCTCTTGTTCTCTCTCACCTATCTTTCTTTTCCTTCCTTCCTTCCTTCCTTCCTTCCTTCCTTCCTTCCTTCCTTCCTTCCTTCCTTCCTTCCTTCCTTCCTTCCTTGTTAGCTACATATATCATCTATATCTATCTCCATCTCTCTTGTTCTCTATCATCTATCAATCTCTTCTTCCTTTCCTTTCTTTCTTTTCCTTTCTTGCTAGCTACATCAATATATATCATCTATCTATATCATTTATCTCCATCCCTCTCCCTCTCCCCCCCACCTTAACTGCCTATCTTCCTTGTAGGGCTATCATATAAGTGACAATGGATACTAAAAGAAAAATGAAAAACATGTTTGACAGATTTTTTTTAAAATAACCAGTAACAAAACCTATGTTACATTAGCTTTTCTCTACACAAAGATAACTATCTTTATGAGCAACCTGCCAGGAATTATTTGCAGTACCTAGGACAACAGTCATGCCTGAAAAAATATGAGAAACCTTTGCAATGCTTAGTAAATTAATATTTCCTGTTAGATCCATAAATCGTTATCAGTTTCTAAATCCTGGCCCTTCCCCTACTCTCTCTTTTTTAAACATCAACTGCAGACATCTTACACTAACTCCATCTAATTGCAAAGTCGAGTACGAGAGCCAGTGGGATTATAATCAAAGCAAATAATGAAAAAACAAGGAGGTGTTGATTTCTTTTAAAAAAAAAAAGACCCCTCAGATGTCAAAGAATTGATAAAACAGGGGAATGAAGATTAAATTTGATTCGTGGCTATGAAAACTTTATTATTAATTTAGGGAGAGGGAATAGAAAAGACAAGAAGGATGAAAGGAGAGACTGCTAGACGGTACCTCAGGAGGATACCTACAGCATTCCCATTATTAGGGGAGGAAATCAGGAAAAAGAACATTCAACCCGAGAGATTCACTTGTTGTTCTCTCTCTCTCTTTTTAATGAGTTCTCAACTTCATATGTACATAACTTTGATTTTGAGAAGAGAAACGAAAACAATCATTTTGGGTGATACAAGACAACATTTGCTCAAACTTTTCATGAACACCATTTCAGAAGATTACCTCCTAGCAGCGGGCAACACGACTACCAACAACCACCCTCGGGCTGCCACAATTCAGATTATTCTGGAGGTCAAACTCGAAATGATGTGGTTTTGTGACTGGAGTGGGAAGGGAAACTGGTGTGTGGGGTTAGGGGGAAGGAACAACACAGCTGAGGAGCTCAAAGCAGATTTACAGGGACACTAATGCTGTAGGAAGGAATGGAATTTCAGACAGTCAAATCAAATCAAGATGAGACACCAAGACTGACAATGTAGGTTTGCTAGACAGTCTTCATCCTGCACTTCATCTAAATTATTGTTCTTAGGATATCTTCAAAACTCTATTACTGGGAAGGAAAAAAGGGAGCTTTGAGCAAGAGCTAGGAAGAGAAAAACCCATCAGAGAACAGGATGGAAGAACGGAGATTTAATCCAATGGGGCTGTTTTATTGCTATTCAAGGATGATCCACAGAAGGAGATCCAAAGATTTGGAAGCTGGCTGGTTGTTTAGCAATTCAAGAAAACCTCTGACTGGGAACACCAAAAGTGCTTTTTTTTTTTTCTCAAGAGGCACCTTGAAATGTCTTCTTTGAAGACATTTCACTTTTCATCAGCTCTGCTTCTTCTTGGATGAGAAGCGAAACGTCTCCAAAGAATAACAAATAAACCAGAAATTCCAGTTGCCTCTTGATAAAAGCACCTTTGGGACAACCATAACCTGGATGATGGAGAATCTCCATAGATATCTGGTTGGGAATGTGGTCATCTTCCCATCCCTATATACTGTATCTGCTTTTTACTCCTCTGAAAAAATTTCTGCTGGACTTTCACCTTGCCAACTTTCAACGAAGTCTGAGGATTGAAGGTAAGAAGAATTTCTTCACGGACTTCTGCGCCCTTTATCCACAACCCTATACATGGATTGTGGGTGGTCTTTCCCAAGAACAGCTTAATTGGCCACAGAAGAGGACAGGACAAGCTGAGCTGTCAGCAGACACAAAAGCTAATAGGGAGTGGAGAGGAAGGACTACGGTATCTCCAAGAGCTTCGTCTTTCAACAGGATAAAGCAAAGGGCAAAAGGCCCAAACTTCGATTCTAAAATCACTACCGTTCTTACAGTCATTCAGCAATTGTCACCGTGCCCCACTGCCCTGGCTTCCCCGTCCCACCAGCTCCAGCTGAGTCTCAAAAGTGAGTTTCAGCTTGGCTTTTGATGTGTGGCAGATAGCCTCCAAGGAGAACCATGGCAGAGAAGTGAATCCTGAATACCTAGCAATATCATTTAGACTTATATACTGCTTCATGGTGCTTTTAAGCGGTTTACAGAGTCAGCCTGTTGCCCCCAACAATCTGGGTCCTCATTTTACCCACCTCAGAAGGACAGAAGGCTGAGTCAACCTTGAGCCAGTCAAGATCAAACTCATGGCTGTGGACAGAGCTGGCCTACAATACTGCATTCTAACAGGAAAGGAAGGAAGGAAGGAAGGAAGGAAGGAAGGAAGGAAGGAAGGAAGGAAGGAAGGAAGGAAGGAAGGAAAGAAGGAAAGAAGGAAAGAAGGAAAGAAGGAAAGGAAGGACTAGCAATAGCACTTAGACTTATATACCGCTTCACAGTGCTTTACAGCCCTCTCTAAGCAGTTTACAGTCAGCTTATTGACCCCAACAATCTGGGTCCTCATTTTACCAACCTCAGAAAGATGGAAAGCTGAATCAACCTTGAGCCTGGTGAGATTAAAACCACCAAATTGCAGGCAGCCGGCAGGCAGCAGAAGTAGCCTGCAGTACTGCATTCTAACCACTGCGCCACCGAGGCTCTGAAAGAGCCTCTCCAATGTAACTCAGGATGCTCACAACTCCCAGCAAGGCAGGGTTTGTTTCAGCTTGTTTCTGGTTTAATTAGCCACAACCGGCTGGATGTACATAACTTATGAAGTCACCCACTGCAGTTGACTAAGCACGGGTTCCTATCTAGCGTTGAACCTTCTCAGTTAGCCTTTGTCAGCCGGGAGTCGTAGGAGTGAAACACAGCACCGCAACGCATCTGATTTAAGGACTCCCTCTGAATTTAGCCTCTGTACCACTCACAGCTGAAGTCTCCCTGCACCCAACAACCCCTGACTTGGAATTCAGGGTAGGGTTCATTGCTGGCATTGCAGAGAGGACAAGACAATCCTCGACTTCTGACCACAAGTGAGTCCAACATTTCTAGGGCTAAGCAATATAGTTGTTAAGTCAGTAGATCCTTTAGATTTTTCACGTAAGGTTTTTGGAGACCAGAGATCTCCCTGTCTATAGGAATGCGAGACAGATAGCCCTTCGACTTACGACCACAATGGAGCCCAAAATTTATGCCGCAGAGCGAGACATTTCTTAAGGGAGCTTTGCCCCCATTTTATGGCCTTTCTGGCCGCAGTTGTTAAGTGGAATCATGGCAGCTATTATGTCAGTAACATGGCTGTTTAGAGGATCGGGCTTCCCCGTTGACGTCGCTCATCAGAAGGTCACAAAAAGAGGAAATCACATGGTCCAGAGACACCGCGACTGTCATAAATAGGAAACCAATTGCCAAGCATCCGAATTTTGATCATGTGACCATGGGGATGCTCCGATGGCCGTAAGTGTGAAAAATGATTTGTAAGTCACTTTTTCCAATGCTGCGATCGCTTCGAATGCTCATTAAACAAACGATTGTAAGTCAAGAACTACCTGTGGTAGATTTTGCACATGTTCAAAGGAGAGTTTTCTTTTATTTTCAGGAAGAATCTTCTAATTCAGGAAATTCCTCAATAGCCCCTTGCCTTGGCTTCAAAAGTACATCCTTATCTCTC
Organism: Notechis scutatus; assembly: GCF_049901735.1. Classification (NCBI taxonomy): domain Eukaryota; kingdom Metazoa; phylum Chordata; class Lepidosauria; order Squamata; family Elapidae; genus Notechis; species Notechis scutatus. The sequence continues at coordinate 25,032,466 of NC_142015.1, read as the reverse complement.
CCCTATATATATATAAAAGCGAAAGACCCCTCATGCATCATCCCAAAACCTCCATAACCGTAAAGCCTACAAACTTGAAATTGGGCACGTATGTTCCTCTTGGCTTCTAGGTGCTCATTAAGAAAGGATTTTTCAAAATGACCATCAGAGCATTTAGTATTTCCTATATTATTACTACTAACACGCTCTGATGCTAAGGAGTTCTACTCCCCCTCCCCACCAGAAGAGAAATCTCTTCCAAATGCAAAACACAAGCAGAGGAGAGGAGTGTCAGTTTCGGTTTTAGTTTCACAGCACCAAGCAGCTTTAGTACAGAACAGTTGAGCTAAGCCACGCCCAGGCTCCTTGCTGTCTCCTTCTTGCTCACACAGCAAATACTCTTTCAGTTTCCAAACAACCCTCAACTCTCTCACACACTGGCAGGATGCTAGCCAGATGAATACCGATGGATGCTGGTAGGCAGAGGCAGAATTCCCCCCCCCCTTATTTTCCTCCCCCAAAACTAAGCCCAACCACATAGTTTCGTAACGAAGCATGGGTATCAAGCTGGTATATATATATATACTGTGTATATAAGAAAACAAATACTGTATGTTCCTATCTAGGTAGAGTTTCCAGAAATTTGACTTGAGTCAGGAAAGGTAGTGAGCAGGTTTCAACACATCCCTCCATTTCCAGGCCTGATGAGTCACCTCCTTTCCCCTTCTCCCTTGTCAAGAGCCAAATCACAACACCTACACAATCTACAAAAACAAAAAACAAAAAAAACCCCACCACCTCTTTCTCTCTTGCTTTCCCCCCACCAGAAGGAAGAAACCTTACCCAACCTGAACATGAGTTGTCCTGCTCCAACTTGCTTAGCCTCGAAGGCAGCCATCAACGCAAAGGGGGGGAAAGAGCCAAGGAATGCAACCCTTCTCTTGGGGTAGAGGATTGGGCCTTCTCCTGGGTAAACAAGGAAGGGTTGGGTGTGCGAGGGGCACAGGGGTGGGAGTGTGCCTCAGCTTTCAAAGGAATGTGCCAGTTATGCATTGTCCTGAAAATTAAAGATATGAGCCAGTTGTTGCCATGTAGGGATGAGAACCAAAGCAGCCTTCTGACCAAACTTCCTAAGAAAGTCAAAAGTTAAGGAAGGATGGTGTGCTGGAACGTTGCCTAATCTTATCAGGTTCCTTCAGAATTCCTCAAGGGTCTACATCATTGGCAATCATCTCCATTTGAGAAGGGTTTGGTGACCATGGAGGAAAACATATGAAGTTGCTTCACCCTTGACGTGACCTGGCAGAAATGCTTGTGGATTCCTTGGAAATCATCCAGTGCTTCTTTTGAGATTTGAGTCTTGCCCAAATTTGGTGGACATGCTTTAATCTGATTAGAGAGCAAGATTAAGGTAAAGGTAAAGATTCCCCTCGCATAGAGTCATTTTCTAGCTCTGTGGGGTGGTGCTCATCTCCGTTACAAAGCCAAAGAGCCAGCGCTGTCCGAAGACGTCTCCATGGTCATGTGGCCGGCATGACTAAACGTCTTTGAAGGCGCATGGAACACTGTTACCTTCCCACCAAATTGGTCCCTATTTTTCTACTTGCATTTTTTTTACATGCTTTCAAACTGCTAGATTGGCAGAAGCTAGGACCAGGAACGGGAGCTCACTCCGTTACGCGGCGCTGGGGATTCGAACCGCCGAACGGCCGACCTTTCTGATCAACAAGCTCAGAATCTTAGCCACTGAGCTACCACATCCCACGAGAGCAAGATTAGAAGGCTCATATTAGAGCCATCACCTAGCTGAGGAGTAGAGTAGAGAGAGTAGAGACTACCTCAAGAGGTAACGTCTCTTCTTGAGATCCACAATAAGAGAAAAACACCAGTAGGAATTTTAGCAAATTGCACAGATCTTCTTACTGATGAATATGAGACAACCTTCTGAATCTGAACATTTTTATAATATTAATTTGTTCTATGTTTCTGAAGAAAGTTTAGCAAATAGTAATTCAGATCCAAGCTTTATCCCAAAGATAAAAAAATATCCAATAATAATAATAATAATATACAGCATTACCATGGATGCTTTGATAGTATTATTGCTATTTATTACAAAATATAGGTATTTTAATCATTGGTTTATTACCCTATACCACTGAGAGTCCTTTTAATTACAAGCAAATTCAATCAATCAACATAGGGAAGATATAGGCACTTTCTGCATTTATTAAAAACATATTAACACATCCAAAAAGTGTAAGCATAGCCAAATCCACTCACTATTTTTAGAATAAAAAGAATGATGGATGAGTTTAATTTTCTGCTTCTTTCACTCTAATTTCTCTCTTCCCCTTCCCCTTCTAAAGTAAATTCCTAGTTCCCGTGACTCTTGCAGAATCTCTTAAGAAGTTGGATAGAGTCGTCAAGGAGGATATCTGATGGCTGGAAGTCCATGCTGTGGAAAGCTGTCATGGAAGGAAGGAGGAAAGTTGGGTGACTTTTTGGTGGGCATGTCCACAAAGTGAGTGGGCCACTGGACAGATCTGACCAGGCTTTTCACAGGTGTGCAAGTCAGGGAATCAAAAGCCATACAGGTTCACCGGTCTAAAAATTGAAGGTGAAATCTCTCGGGCACAACGAAGGATGCAGTAATCGATAGAAGATAATATCTGTAGCTCAGAGTTGAATGACGGGGTCCTCGGTGCTCTCTGAGCTTGGCTGTTTTTCTTGTAGACATTTCACTACCCAACTATGTAACGTCATCAAGTGTTTAGAAGGGTTCACTCTCTGTTTATATACAAGTGGCTTGACCTGTCAATGTCGCTTGGCAGTATTCTTGAGGAAGGACAACAAGTCCCACCAACAATGACAGGGCAAGCCAATAATATATACTAAGAAAGCAAAACCTACTCCCTCCTGATCATATTCCTTAGTTGGGTAATGAAATGTCTGCAAGAAAGTAACCAAGCTCAGAAATAACTAAGGACCCCAGTCCTCCTCCTCCTTTTCCTCCTCCTCCTCCTCCTCCTCCTCCTCCTCCTCCTCCTCCTCCTCCCCTCCTCCTCCTCCCCTCCTCCTCCTCCCCTTCTTCTCCTGCCCTTCTCCTCCTCCCCCTCCTCCTCTCCCCTCTTTCTCCTCCTCTTCCTTCCCTCCTCCTCTCCTCCTCTTTCTCCTTCCTGCAAACCCCACTCCCTTCTAGCACTGATGATGATACCTAGTTTGGTAATGAAATGTCTGCAAGAAAACAACCAAGCTCAGAGAGCATCAAGGATCCTTGCCAAGGTAGGATGGAGATTTTGGGCATCTCCACTACCTACCTGGAGAAGTTTCTAAGACAACAGTAGATCGGACCACTTCCAATTCTGACTGCCCAGGAATTTCATCCTCTTTTGTTCAGAGCACCTTCTGAAAGCTTGGCTGACAAGCCTCACCTTGCTTTGCCTTTTGGGAGAAAAGCTTTAATTGCTCAGCCCCCACCCTCTTGGGGTGCTCCCACCCTCTTTTTTCCCCCTGCTCATTCTCTGCCTGGCTTAAGGCTATAATTCCTCTCTGACTACTCAAGCAAAATTTTGCCCTTTTCCCTTCATGGAAGGAAGGAAGGAAGGAAACTCCAGCATTAGTTCTCACTCACTTTTAAGTCATTTGTTGGAAAAGAACTGGGGAATTAAATCACATTTCCAGCTTGGGGGTGAGTAATTAAGAGCCAGGGTGAGTGGATGCACAGAGACGTATGTGTACACACACACACACACACTTTAGAGGGGCATTTTCTCTATAAAGGGATTGCAACGGGGGGCAGGGATCTCTTAACCAAATCTAAGTGGGTCAGAGATCCCCGGAGCCAAAGTCAATAGTTTTAAGAGCAAGAAATGAACACCCAAAGTCAGGAAGGAACAGAAAGCTCAAATCAGAACAAAATAACAGAGTTGGAAGGGACCTTGGAGGTCTTCTAGTCCACCCCCTGCTCAGTCAGGAGACCCTATACTATTTCAGACAAGTGGTTGTCCAATCTCTTCAATCTGTGTTGGGGTAGCCACAACTTCTGAAGGCAAGCCATTCGACTGATTAACTACTTCTGAGCGAAATGGATTTGGAATAACAACATGGAGCAATGCAATTGTCCTCTGGCTGAGCGTTTCTTAATCTCAGCAACACAACGATGTGTGGACTTGAACTCCCAGAATTCCCCAGCCAGCATGGGTCAAATTGAGTTTTTCCTTGAAGACGTTTTTGCTTCTCATCCAAGAAGCTTTTTCAGTTCTGACATCAGAATTGAAGAGGTTTCTTGGACGAGAAGCAAAACGTCTTCAAGAAAAAAAACAAAGAAATGTTTTTGCAAAAGCATTTTTGGGACATGGATGACTGAGAATCTCCATAGACAGAAGAGGTAGAAGGTAATTATTCTAGAAGGTTCTACCCATTTGTGGCCACCCCATCTTGCAAATGGCCAAGCCAAGCATCATTGGCAAGAAGGCTCTCAGATTTGCAAACATGCCAAGCGTATCCAATGGGAAAAAAAAAGGAGACGGAAGAGACTGGGTGGAGGATTCAACATTAAGTAGCAAATCCATAATTAATTCCCCATGTTGGTCTGGGAAAACAGCAATCCCACCCAGCTTTTCTTTTCTCTCCCCCCCCAAACCCTTTACAAGAAAACAGAGGGCGATCCAAATGGGTTTCAGGACTCTCCAAAGGGGGAAAGGCTGACTAACTGAATGAAGTTGCCCAATCAATATTGTGGATCCAAACAAAACATTCTGACATTTCTAAAGCGGCCTTTTGTTTTCCCCAACTGTTGATCTGGCCGCTTTGTCAAATGTTTGCATTCCCGGAGCCTCGACTGGCAGAGGACATTTGAAGGCTGATGGGGCGCATTTCCTCCTTCCCACATCAGTTTCAGGAAGCATCAGAATGTCAATTTGCAATGGACAAAAACAGAGGCAGTCCACCTGCCTTTCAGCTCAGTTTGGGTGCACACATGAACAAGGCTTGCCTTGAACTCAAGTAGACCTTTTCATCATCCAATTCAGACCCATTTACATTTTCCCTTCCCCTAGTCTAGCATCTTCCAGTTATGTCAAGTGGAGACTCCATGAACCTACAGGCCCCAGTGATTTTACAAGCATAGAAGTTACTTCAGGCAGTCCTCGACTTACAAGAGTCACTCAGTGACGTCTTGAAGTTAGAATTTAGAATAGCTTCATTGTCACCTTCAAATGGACACTAATCGCCATACATTGAAATAATAAATAATAAGATAGGGTTAAGATACAGAAGGATCTTGACAGACTTGAACATTGGGCGCTATCCAACAAAATGAAATTCAATGGTGAAAAAAAGTAAGGTTCTACATTTAGGCAAGAAAAACACAATGCACAGGTACAGTATGTGTGGTACCTTGATCAATAGTAGTAACTGTGAGAGGGATCTTGGAGTCCTACTGGACAATCGCTTAAATAGGAGCCAGCAGTGTGCAGCAGTGGCCAAAAAAGCCAACGCAGCCCTAGGCTGCATTAACAGAGGGATAGAATCATGATCACATGAAGTGTTAATACCACTTTATAAGGCCTTGGTAAGGCCACACTTGGAATCCTGCATCCAGTTTTGGTCACCACAATGTAAAAATGATGTTGAGACTCTAGAAAGAGTGCAGAGAAGAGCAACAAAGAGGACTGAAGGCTTAAAACCTATAAAGAATGGTTGCTGGAATTGGGTATGTCTAGTTTGATGAAAAGAAGGACCAAGGGGTGACATGATAGCAGTCTTCCGATATCTCAGGGGCTGCCCCAAAGAAGAGGGAGTCAAGCTATTCTCCAAAGCACCTGAGGGCAGGACAAGAAGCAACGGATGGAAACTAATCAAGGAAAGAAGAAACCTAGAACTAAGGAGGAATTTCCTGACAGAGAGAACAATTAATAAGGGGAACAATTTGCCTCTAGAAGTTGTGAATACTCCAACACTGGAAGTTTTTAAAAAGATGTTGGTTGAATAACCATTTGTCTGAAGTGGTGTAGGGTTTCCTCTCTAAGCAGGGGATTGGACTAGAAGACCTCCACCCGCCCCTGCTCTTTCCTGTGGTTTGTTTCGATTTTTTAGAGCGCAGCCGATTCTGTTTTATTCACAGGGGCTGCAGTAGAAGTATTACTGCTGAAAATGGGCTTTTTTTAAACGCAGAGCGCACGTTTGCACGTACAACCTCACCGAACCGGTTGTTACACTGGTTGAATCGCACCACTGGTTTAACCCCTGGTGCAGTTGTGATCTCCAGGGTGCTCAAAGGAGGCACCAGGACCATTACACAAAAGATCCCTGAGTCCAGAAGAGAGGAGAAGAGATAAACAAGAGAATAACTCCATCTCAATTACGCTAAGTGTAAGTTGGTCTGGAGAATTGCTTTGGCAGCATGTCAAGGCTCATGCCAAGTCCTTCAAAGCTGGCCAACTCAAGAAACGAGAACCACTTCCATTTCTGGAACAATCTTTATTGCTATTAGACTAATGCAGTGTTGTTTCTCAACCTTGACAGCTCGGAGATGGGTGGACTTCAACTCCCAGAATTCCCCAGCCAGCGAGGTTGAAGAAACCCTGGTCCAAGGTAACACAATCTTGAAATCCTACAAAGCCAATCTCTGGATCAAGGTATAGGTAAAGGTAGAGGTTCCCCTCGCACATCCGTGCTAATCATTTTCAGCTCTAGGGGGCGGTGCTCATCTCCGTTACAAAGTTGAAGAGCCAGCACTGTCCGAAGACGTCTCCATGGTCATGTGGCTGGCACGACTAAACAGCGATGGTGCACAGAACACTGTTCCCTTCCCACCAAAGGAGTCCCTATTTTCCTACTTGCATTTTTACCTGGTTTTCGAACTGCTAGATTGGCAGAAGCTGGGACAAATAACGGGAGCTCACTCCGTTACGCAGCACTAGGGATTTGAACCGCCAAACTGCTGACCTTTCTGATCGACAAGCTCAGCGTCTTAGCCGCTGAGCCACCATGTCCCTGGATCAAGGTATACCTAGCCTAATTAAAGTGGCATTACTCTGGGTCTTTTTTTTCACGTTTCCTTCTCTCTCCTGGATTCAGGAATCTTTTTTTATTAACAGTTCTGCTTCCTTCTCTGCATTCCCAGGATTTGCTGACCATCCACCGCGGCCATAGACAACACTGAGTTAGGAAGAACATTCTAGCAGATGTTCAATCACACCTAGTTTTCCAGTATTTCAACCAACCACCTCAATGGCAAAACCTGGCAAGAACAGGTAAACCCAAATCATCTCCATACCCTGGGAAAGGTGGCTGCACATCCTCCACCTGCTCCCGATAACATCAGAATATAGTTATTTTGGGATGGTAGGGAATGAGTAACCTTGTCTCAATCTTGATCTGACTCATGGCATGCTTTGTCTGTCCATCTCTGTGCAGAGAGGAAGAACAGCTTTGTGTGGGAAATTTAATGTTTCATTCCAGGATGATCTGCCTCAGTACACAATGTTAAAAAGTAAACTCTGATGGATTGGGGGAAAAACAACCAGGAAATCCACAGACATTCAAAATGGGAAATCTTTCCACCAGATTTCTGTTGCTGCTGAAGCAAGCAATGCAAACACCTTCTTTTTGGCTAATCTAGATTTTCACCTGTGTCACCTCTTTTGTGGAAGCTGCCTTGGCTTCCAATTTGTTTGCTTTAGCCTTTAATATGTGCGTGAAGGGCGTATTCGCTTGCTTTATTACTTTTAGATCCAAATCGTTTCCAGATCCAATTCAAGATGCCGGTTGTCACCTTTAAAGCCCTCTATGGCCTTGGACCAGGTTACTTGAAAGACCGTTGTTTGAAGAAACATCTTTTCCCAGATGTATCTACCCAACCCACCAGAACAGGAAGGCAAGGGATGCTATAAGACCCCTCTTTTAAGGAGGTCCATCTGGTGAGACCAAGAAGAAGGACCTTCTCTGTGGTGGCTTCCTCCCTCTGGAATATCATCCCTCCAAAAGTAAGATTTGGCCTTCACACTTCGAGGAAGGTCCTGAAGTTGTGGTTTTGTCAGCAGACCTGGGGATCTCAGGATGATACAGGGACCATCAATTGGTTATTTGACTATTGTCACCAGTGGGGAGAAGGTTGTTCTGTAAGCCACCTGGAGTCACTAAATTACCATGTTCCCTGGAAAATAAGACCCTGTCTTATAATTTTTTTGCTACAAAAAAAGGCACCAGGTCTTATTTTGGGGGGAGATCATCCACTGACTAACCTCACTTGTGTGCGTCACCCCCAACCGCCTTTTCGCTGTCAGAGGCCTTCAGGAACTACTTCTTCTGCATCTGGCAAAGCTTTCCTGAAGGCCTTTGCAGCTGATAACAGAGCTCTGGATTGATCCAGAGCTTTGTTATCAACTCCAGAGGCCTTCAGGAAAGCCTAGCCAGCCTTGCTGGCTGTAGAAGAAATGGGCCGGCAAGGCAGATGTTAGGATATGCGAGGCCTGGCTACAACTGTCTGAAGGTAAGTAGTAGGGCAGCTCCACCCCGCCATCCTCACCTAGCTTAATTTTTACCCATGCACTCTGGAGTGGGCAGGATCTTAATTAGGGCTTATTTTGGAGGTATATTGGATGCACATGTACAAATCAAGCTGGGTAGGTTACATTTTTGGGGAAACAGGGTATATAAATTTTCTTAATGAATAAATAAATTTCAGAGGTGCCCCCAAATCCCATTTTCCTCTGGGCCCAATCTTGCAGCAAATCTCAACAAGAGACAGACTTCATCCCATCCAGGAAGGTGGGACATTTTCCTCCACTCACCTCTGAGAAGAGGTCAATAAAATAAGTGATGCGCAGGGCTACTTTGGTTTCCAAAAAGAAATTCATTTTCATCATTTCGTGTGCAATAAAGGAGAAGGAAAGGAGGGGAAATGAAACCATGGGTGATTTATTACCCACGGTGGCAGGAGGTACTTGGCCTTGGGTAGAACTTGGCATGGGATTCTCTGCAGGCCTTGAGAAAAAGATCCACTCCATCAATGCCACCCCAGAAGGTGAAGCAAGTGCTGGATACTCAAGACTTTGGGGTGGGTGTGGGGATGATGCCAAACTATCTTGATGACTTCAACATGAGGAGGACGTCAAACACTTGAACCAAATCCAGATGCTCAAGGAGCCAACAACCCAACTCCGTCAGCCTTTCACAAGATAGAGAAGACCTGATTGTTCTTCCAGGCATTTGGTCAGGGTGGAGAAGACCTACGATGGATGGTTAGTTAACAGTTTATCCTTGGCCACTGCATGGTGGTTATGTTAATGTTTTTAATCTTGTAATCATCCAGGACCAGTTGTGAAAGAAGGATGGCTAAATAATATCTATCTATCTATCTATCTATCTATCTATCTATCTATCTATCTATCTATCTATCTATCTATCTATCTATCTATCTATCTATCTATCTATCTATCTATCTATCTATCTATCTATCTATCTCTGTCTCTCTCCATCTATCTATCTATCTATCTATCTATCTCCCTATCTATCTATCTGGATCAGTCTATCTATCTATCTATCTATCTATCTTATGTCTCTTCTCCTAATCCATCCATCCATCCATCCATCCATCCATCCATCCATCCATCCATCCATCTATCTATCTATCTATCTATCTATCTATCTATCTATCTAATCTATCTATCTCAATACATATCAATACCAGCAGCTTTTCAAATGTGGGAGGAAAAAGCAGAATATGGCAGAATTCTCCCTTAATGAAACAGGAGGACTTCATCCCTTACGAAAATTATAGATTTGGACAAATGGTTGCATAGAAGGCAAGTTCCTACACAAAATCTGTCAGGGGAAAGTATTTTATTTACAGACTTTTGGTTTTACGCTTCATGCATGCATGAGAGGCTGCCGTTCCCTTCTAATGCGGAATGTTAATATTTTATTTCTCTTTTGTTTTTCTTAACAGCCATATTTTGCTTTTGCCAGCTCGGTCTAGGAAGCAGCGAATAAACAAGCCTGGGTCTCTTCAGGCCGAATGGCCAGGATGGATTTGATTTGTATTATCAAAGCCATTTTCTGTATTGTTTCGATCTGCCTTTCCAGATCAGCTTCTCGCACGAAGTCCAAATGATTCGGGGAAATAATTCAGTTTGCATGGGTGGGAGCGGGCACCGTTTCCGCAGGTGTTCAAATGCCAGAGGCACCTGGCAAATCAGGCCATTCTGCAATTTTGTTATTAATTCAACATATTTATACGGCCATCTGACTCACACATCATTACAACAACAGCAAAACCATAACATTCCCCACCCACCCCTATTATGGCAGCAACCCCATAACCAGTTCAATTACCCAATCCTTTCCATTTGGGATCTCTAGACCTCCTGACGAAACCTAGAATTCAGGACCCTTCAACAAAGCAACAGGGTGAAAGCCATTTGTATCCCAGGTGGGAATGATGTTCCACAGAGAAGGAGCCACCACCGAGAAGGCCCTCAAGAGAGAAGAGTTCCTTCCTCGAGGCCCAACCTCTGGTCAAAAACTTGAACAGAGGCAGTCCATTCAACCTGATTTGAAAATTAAATTTCATGAACCTAACTTGGAATTTGAATTACTCCTGTCTTCGAAATGGCTTGCAAACTCTGGAAACAGGCAGCGGAAGGAAAGTCAATTTTATTTGCAGAGTTAATACAACCCTCCAAACATCAAAACATCCATGGAGCACCCTTTGAACACCGTTGGCATTGACAAAATCGCCATCAGTCAATTGCAAAAGGCAGCTTGGCTTGGAATAGCTGACATCTTGCAACAATATCTTTAACAACGCCAAACAAAAACACTTGCCTATCCCAGATCCTTAGAAAAGACTCACAGGTGGATAAAAATCCCACGTAAACATTGGCTGACTGTGCGACCAACCTTAATAATAATCTTTCCATTCACTGTTACTTTCCCTTGAGGAAACATGCCCAGAGATGAACTACTAAGGGTAACTTTTGAACCTACGGATTGATACCGTTGAACAATGAGCTTCAAACTGAACAAGGAGCTTCTACAACAACCAGGTTTATCACTGCCTATTATCTCTCCAAGATGGGTGAGATAAAGATCTACCTAGATAAAGATCTATCTACATAAAAGTTGATCTACCTGTGCTTTATTAAAGGAGAAATTATTGGCAGTCCCCAAATATGATGGGAGTTCCACAGATCCGGCGAAGAGAAGCTCATGACTCTTGTTTACTCCTTCCAGAACGTCTTTCCACATATCCTGTTCATGTATCAACAAGCTGGTGGAGAACGTGCCTGGAAGAAGCAAAGGGGATCAACAACAAGGAGGGCGAGATGCCGTTGTGTCAATCCCAGTTCTTGAAGGAAAACAAAAAAAACAAAATTCCAGCCGAGGTTGACCGACACCCAACATCACAAGATCCACATGACAGACGAGAAGAAGGCGGGGGAAGAATTACAATCGGGTGGACAAAGTCACAAGAGACTGTTGCAATGTGTGAGAAGGGCGGTGTGCAGTAAATTTAAAAAAAAAATATTGCTACAGAGTCAAAGCACCCAAAACCTCCCAAGGAGAGAAGAAAAGTCCACATCCAGAGAAGTCCTTGTGTTGATATTTTTCTTGTTCTACTATCTGAGAAGATCCTTCCTTCTCGTTGTCCCAAAGGTGTTTTTTTTTTTTTTTTGAAAAGGGAACTGGACTTCCTTGTTCTTTTTTCTTTGAAAATGTTTCACTTCTCATCCCAGAAGCTTCTCCAGAAGAACTTTAGAAAACTGAAGGAGCTTCTTGGATGAGGTGAAATGTTTTCAAAAGAAAAAAAAAATGAAGAAAGTCCAGTTGACTTTTGGGGTGAAAAAGCACCTTTGGGACAACCATGAGTTGGATGATGGAGAACCTCAACAGATGCTTCCTTCTCCTTCTACCTTCGACCCAATGCTATACAATTACTCCTCGACTTACAACAGTTCGTTTAGCAACCATTCGAAGTTACCCACTCCCAGTTAAGCCAACCTTTCAACTAGCCACAACTGTATCTCTCTCTTTCCTCTTTCTCTCTTCTCTCTCTCTCTCTCTCTCTCTCCCTGTCTCTCTTTTCTCTTTCTTTCCCTTTTCTCTCTTTTTTTTCTCTCTGTCTCTCTCTCTTTCTCTCTCTTCTCTCTTCCTGTCTGTGTCTCTCTTCTCTCTCTCTCCCTATCTATCTCTCTGTGTCTGTTTCTTTCTCTCTTCTCTCTCCCTGTCTCTCTGATGTCTCTTTTCTCTCTTTCTCTCTTTTCTCTCTCCCTGTCTCTCTCTGTGTGTCTCTCTCTTTCTCTTTTCTCTCTTTCTCTCTCTCTCTCTCTTTCTCTCTCTCTCTCTCTCCCTGTCTCTCTCTGTGTTGTCTCTTTTCTCTTTCTCTTTCTTTTCTCTCTCCCTGTCTCCCTCTTTTCTCTCTCTTTTCTTTCTCCTTCTCTCTTTTCTTTCTCTCTCTCTCTCTCTTTCTCTTCATTCTCCGTATTTCCTGGAGACCAAACACAGCATCTATTAATTCATACTTTCCCCTTTCAAAGCTATTAGGCCTCAGGTTACATAAGACCTGACTTCTATAAATTGGGGGTTTTGAAAAATTGTCGACATGCTGCTTTTATAGTTGTGTGCACAACAGAAATATTTACATTGCACGTAGAAAGCTGTGTGTTTATGTTAACTGCCTTGAAACCTGCCTTAATGCAAAAAAAGGGGAAAAAAATCAGGTCACACATGGCTTTCCAGAAGGGAGCAGTTACGTAAGTCACCCTGCTGGATTCTGAATGAAATATACAATTTAATTTTAGATGCAGGCAAGAATGGATCCTCGGCTTAAAAATATACACATCTGGAACTTAAGCAAAGGAAGGCTTAGTCAAATCCAATGGTTTCTGCCAATAATTACTGCTGGTTACTCTCTCTCTCTCTCTCTCTCTCTCTCTCTCTCTCTCTCTCTCTCTGTCTGTCTGTCTGTCTGTCTGTCTGTCTAAGTGCTATTGTTACGTGTTAAAGAAGGGAGGGAGGGAGGGAGGAAGGAAGGAAGGAAGGAATTGTCATGATGGACTGTGATGACACAGTGGTCAGAATGCAGTATTGCAGGCTAACTCTGTCCACAGCCAGGAGTTCGATTCTCAAGGTTGACTCAGCCTTCCGTCCTTCTGAGGTCGGTAAAATAAGGACCCAGATTGTTGGGGGCAACAGGCTGACCCTGTAAACCACTTAGAGAGGGCTGTAAAGCACCATGAAGCAGAATATAAGTCTAAGGGCTATTGCTATCTCCAAATGCCAACGAGTGAGACCCTTCCAGCTGTCAAGCTGCACAACTCAACAACATGATTCAATCTGTTCTGCAACAACAGGACCCTGAGCTGTATTGGCAGGCTCAGCTTCAGGCTCCTAGCCCCCACATTTCCAAGCTATTCCTAAAGCACATGGTGCTTATCCTCTAATCCAGGGATCCCCAAACTTGGCAATTTTAAGACTTGTAGACTTCAACTCCCAGAATATGCTGGCTGAGGAATTCTGGGAGTTGAAGTCCACAAGTCTTAAAATTGCCAAGTTTGGAGACCTCTGCTCTAATCCAGCAGGGACAGCAAGAAGTAGGGAGCCTCTATTTGTACTAAGAAGCGCATCAGGCACAGCTCAGCCGCAGACCCATGTGCCACAGCATCAGAAAGCCCACTTCTTCAGAAAACCACCCCAAAGGACACCTGAGATGAAGAACCATCTACAACACCAGGAAAACCAACCACTTTGGGGGCAGAATCAAAATCACACGGGACATTTATTCATTCATCGATTAAAGACAGAGCTGGCTACCGTGAGACCATCTTTCTTTTCAGGCTGGCAAAAAAAGAAAAAAAAGAAATTCACTTTGGTTTTTGCTGACCCTTAGCTGCTCATAATGTGAAAAAAAATATCCCTTTTGCTCAGCGTGAGCTCCCTAACAGGGTTAGCAAACTCCACCAAACTCATACCGGAACAATTTCCACAGGGTCTGAAATTCTGCAGAAGTGCATATAACGTGGAAGGCAGCAATCGATATAGTTTCTTGGAAATAAGCTTCATGGTGGAATTAAAGCCCACTTATCCAGGATTAAAGGCTGCTGAACCCGGGGAGGATTATTTCCAAGAGAACAGTGCATGAGAGGTGTCTGATTTTGGATTAATTTGCAGTACAAACTTCCTCTTACCAACCTCTGACAAAGACGCCATTGAACTTAATGGAACCCTCTTCTAAGGAAGATATGAGCTGGATTTTGCCTGAATACAACACCCGGCAGTCCTTTGATCTGGAACAGGTTTCCTATTGTCATTTCTGTCCTAATTATTCCCCTTTGCTGGCTATGGACAAAACCAACATTCCTTGCATTATTTTACTGTCTGCTCTCAAGTAGTCCCCCATTTACAATCATTGGCCAACCTTTGAAGTGACAATGGCACTGAAAAAGTGACTTAGGAGCACATGGATAGTGTTTGTTGATCCAATATGGTCAGGGGTGGGATTCAAATAATTTAACAACTGGTTCTCTCTCCTAATGACCGGCTGGGTAGGTGTGGCTGGGTGGCCATGTGACTGGGTAGGTGTGGCCAACTCAACGTCACTCACGTCGAGGGGCGCCAAAGATAGTATTCAGCCAGTTCAGACCGGTTCTGGTGTACCAGTAACGCGGTCTCATAAAAGTGGTAGGAAAAAAAATGTGGAATCCCACCACTGAGGGGCACCTCATCTCACCTGGCCAGCACTCCTTGTCATGCCCAGCCACTCACTACTCAGTGAGTAGTTTTCAAATAAAAAGAATGCTCGCCTTGTGCAAATAAACAACACACATCTTGGCTTCAGGTTTGATGCCTCTTGTGAAGTATGACTTGCTCCTTCTATTCTCCCTCCCTATTAACAGGTCCATCTCAAACTAACCTCTATTGACCTCACCCCATTCCTAAGAGGTCTATAAGGGCCGTGCATAAGCACACAATCGTACCTACCGTCCCTGTCCTATTGTCCCCAGTTATTAGTTCCTATTTCTTGTATTTAAACTTATGTTTATGCTTGTTTCTGTTATATTGTAAGCTTTTGACAAATAAATAAAACAAATAAAACAAATAAATAAATAAAAATCTCAGATTGTAATTTGCTACTACCTCTCTTGTCTTTGGCATCATTCTATGGCAGATTATTTGGAACTGTTACCCATGGTGTTGGCAGCTTTACAAGGTCATTTCCTCCAACCCTGTTTTCGCCTGCAATTCTTACAAGTTATTTTGACATTCCTTCCTCCTCTTTAAACCAAGTATGGGTTAAGTTGCTAGTCTAGAAATCAAGAGACTCTGAGTTCTAGACAGTCATCCAACAGGACATTCTTGGTGCAGGAGGAGAAGAAGAACGACAAGGGATAAAAGAACTGACACTCGGACGGGTGTGTCTTGCTAATTTTTCATTGTGTCAGCCCACGTCCTAATTAACGGCGACACATAGACTTGCTCCAAGGAATTATTAAGGCCTCTCAAGACTGTATTTTGGGGAGGACGAAAACTGGCAGGCTTTGGGTTCAAGGGCAAAGTGAAAGCAATTGGGAAGTAGATTGCAAGGAAGCATTTACTACAGCGAGGATGGTTTCTAGGCCTTGAAGGTTCAGCCCTGTTTTTCTTCTCAAACTTGCAGCAAGTCAATGTGTTTATGAAAAGGAACAGACTATTGGGTCTACTTCACCGCAGCCCAAATCTGGCTTCTTCAAAAAGCCAAGAAATATCCTTTTCTTGAGAGGGTCATAGAATCACAAGTGGAAGGGAACTTGGAAGTCTAGTCCAACCCTACTGCCCAAGACAGAATCCTTAAGACCATTCTAGACCAAGAGCTGTCCAATCTTTTCCTGAAGACCTCAGTGATAGAGCACCAACAACTCTAAAAGGTAAGCTGTTCCATTGATTGTTCTCACTGTCAGGAATTGCCTCCTTATTTCCAGGTTGGATTTCCCATTGACCAGCTTCCACTCATTATCCTTCCTTCTTTCCTTCCTTCCTTCCTTCCTTCCTTCCTTCCTTCCTTCCTTCCTTCCTTCCTTCCTTCCTTCCTTCCTTCCTTCCTTCCTGCTTAGGGAGGGCTGTGAAGCAGTATATAAGTCTAAGTACTATTGCCCTCCCTTCCTTCCTTCCTTCCTTCCTTCCTTCCTTCCTTCCTTCCTTCCTTCCTTCCTTCCTTCCTTGTGCTTGCCTTCCTTCCTTCCTTCCTTCCTTCCTTCCTTCCTTCCTTCCTTCCTTCCTTCCTTCCTCATAGGGCTGGTAGGGAGCTTGTAAGTCTTCTGGCCCAACCACCTGCCCAAAACAAGGAGACCTTATTCATCCTGGACTAATGATTGCCCTATTTCTTTTTCTCTTGAAAACCTTCAATGATGGAGCACTTTCAACTCCAGGCAGAAAGCTGTCCCATTGATTCACGGTTCTCACTGTCAATAATTCCCTCCTGATTTCCGGGTGGGCTTCTCCCTCTGACTAGCTTCCACCCATTGGGTCTTGCCCAAAGATCTTCCTTCTGCACTTCAGGATGACTCCCTGGGAAAGGCAGCCTTCAGAGTGAAGCCAAGGAAGTCCAGAAGAGCAGTAGAGTCACCTCCCACCTCCAATCAGGTTTGAAACTGAATTCTGAAAGTTAACCGAGTGGCTTTAAAATCCATTGGATTCTGGGATGGTTTCCAAGGTCATCCAGATCCTGGCACCTTCTCTTTGCCGGCGGGACTAAATGATCACCATGACGTGGCTGAAACGCTCCATCCCCAACCAAAAATGGAGTGTGGAGGAACCCAGCAGGAAGTTTCTTCCAATGGTTGCTTCAGACTTGACGGAGCCTTTAATTATTGTGATAATTTACCTCTCGCTGCACATGAGGTTCCTTTTTTATGATTAGGATGCGTTAGTGGGCCTGAGCACAACGCTTTGGGGAATTATCCTTGGACACACAAATTGGCCCCTGTGTCGCTTTTCCCCCCAACCCAAGCAGATCGCATCACAACCCAGCCAGATGGACGCCCAGCTCAGCAGCATAACTTAGATCAGAATTCAAAAGCACCACGTTTTAATTGTTGCCAAATGGTGACGGCTACATTTGCTCCTGGGAATTGTGTTTATTAATCTCCTTGCTCTTTTCTTTCTATTCCCTTTTTTCTGCAGCAGTGAGATGCATCTGACAGTCACCTCTTTGGGGAGAGAAAGGATGGGGCGGAAGAACCGAACAGCTGTCAAGATGTGGAAGGAGCATAATAAAATCTGAAAGTGAAAAATTTTGCAATGCTAATTCCTTAATGTTCCAGTTTGCAACATCGTCGGGGATGGGGAGAACCAAGGAGCTTTTGGCAAAGATTCTCCAGAGGGGAAGGAGGAAGAGGAGGCACAGCCAAGACCTACTCAGGTTTCCCAAAACCTCTGCTGATTCTTTTAAAACTTTATTACTTTGCATTAGCAGGAACCGGGTTCAAATCCCCTACAGCTCAGTCTGATTTTCCTAGCCTCCATAAGTGGCAACATCTGACAGTTCTGGATTCGGAAGCTAAGCAGGGTTGGAACTGGGCTGGATTTGTATGGGAGCCTGCCAACAAGATGCATCTAGGCTGGGAAAAAATAAAAAACACCACCAGAGAAGACTTCTCAAACTTTTTTCCTTAATTACCCCCAAATCGTTTCTCAGAAAGTCCTACTTACCTAATGTAGGCAAAACACAATTTGACTCAGTTGAAATGTCCCTGTGGTGGTTGGGTAATGGGTTTGTGTGTCATTACACAAAAAAGAAAAAAAACTTTGACCCAGTTTAGAAAGCACTGACCTACTGGGAAAAACCACCACTGTGCCATTATTGTGTAATTCTTTCCTTGCAGCAGAATGATTGAGAGTCAGGTGGCACACACGTTTCAATAATAATTACGACAAATAAGTATCACACAACATCCCATATTGGTGGGAAAAACAACAACGTTTGCATAGGGGAGACTCAAAATATCTGCACCAAGACAAATTCCTTGTGTGTCCAATCACACTTGGCCAATAAAGAATTCTATTCTATTCTAATACAGAAGAAGAGAAGAGAAAGACCAGGAGAAAATCAGTAACTGCAGAAACTTATAAAGAGAAGTAGAACGACTGTGGCAAATGAAAACAAGGACAGTATCGATACAGGAGATCCTCAACCTTCAACAGCTTGTTTAGTGATGGTTCAAAGTTACAACGGCACTGAAAAAAAGTGACTTATGACCGTTCTTCACACTTTCGACCCCAGCAGCATCCCCTTGGCCACGTTATGAAAATTCAGACCTGGGCAACTGACTCGTATTTATGACAGTGGCAGTGACTAGGGGTCACGTGAATCCTTTTTGCAACCTTCGAACCAGCAAAGTCAACGGGGAAATCAGATTCACTTAACAACCATGTTACCAACTGAATTGCAATGATTCGCTTAACAACTGTCTTAGTAACCTAATTGCAGTGATTCGCTTAACAACGGTGGCAAGAAAGGCCCTAACATGGAGCAAAACTCGCTTAACAACTGTCTCGCTTAGCAACAGAAATGTTGGGCTCAATTGTGGTTGTAAGTCAAGGACTACCTGTACGGAGAACTACACATTGAAGGAGAACGACGGTGGTGAAAGAAAGCAAAGATAGTATCCATGGTACAGGTAATATTTGTTGTGGTTCGCCGGCAGACAGTGCAGACGGTAGCGGAATCGGGCAGTGGAGAAGAACAGGGACCAATCAGGGAGCCTGGAGAGGACTCGGATGAGGGTCCTGCGTCCGATGCAGAGATGGGGCCAGGACCATCTGGGAGTTGTGTGCTGACTCTGGAGCCTTTGGAGTCTGGCAGCAGCGAGGCAGAGGAACCAGTGCACGTGTACACAGAACTGCTAGAAGGCAAGAACAGCTGAGACAAAATTATGTTCATTCCAGCGACTCAGGAGAAGGCTGGGAGGTGAGTGCCCCTCCCATACAGCCAAATGAATTATAAAAAACAGGCAAAGGTGAAGAAACCTTTGCAGGAAGCAAAGGTCGTTCATTCTGTTTGGATTTAATCCTTGAAGCTCTGTGTGGACTTTGTCTTTGGTTTTTTTTTTATAATTCATTTAGCACTTTAGTTGTTGGCAGAAATTCAAAGGAGAGAAAAAGGGTGCTTATCTCGAGGAACTATTTGGGACGCATTATGGGCATGGGAATGAACATCATTCTCAGCGCTGAAATAAAACAAGAGTTGTTTTAACTGGTTCATATTCGTGACGGTTGCAGGGTCCCGGAGTCATGGCCACATTGCTAATTTAACAACTGCAATGGATCACTTAACAAATACGGCAAGAAAAGGCATAAAACGGGGCAAAACTCACGGAACAAATTTCTCTCTTAGCAACATAACCTCTGGGCTCAATTGTGGTCACAAGTCGAGCACTATCTATAATCAGCGCTTTGGGTGCAATCCCAAAATACCTGGAGCGCCACTTGAACACCGTCGGCATTGACCAAAAAAACCCCCATCAGTCAATTGCAAGAAGGCAGCTTTCCTCGGAAGAGCTGACATCCTGAGACAATATACTTTAATTACCAGCAAAACGACAATGTATCTCCCTGTCTCAGGTCCTTGGGAAGGCCTCAATGCAGGGGGGATTAAAAAGGCCAAATCCAGCCTGGACATCTGGCTGATCGCGTGACGGACACGATCATAATAATTCCCCGATTTAGTTTGCTTATATAAAAAAAAGGGGCCTGGGTTTTGCAAAACGCTGACCCACCAAGAGGCTGGAAAGGTCAAGCCGAGATAGAAGGCTTTGGACTGGATTTTGTGAAGGGATTCGGCTTTTCCAAGCCTGCAGCATGACAAAGAGGATAATTATGGTAAATGGAAAAGGATTAATCCTCTCCGTTTGGAGGAATGGATCCAGGATATGAATGGGTGATCTATTTTTGAATTTTATTTTTATTTTTTTTAAACAAAACCCTCCGTGTTTTAGAAAGGAACGGATGGAGCAAAATGCTTCTATATAATCTAGATTTAATGATAAGCTTAAGGGCGGAATTAATTTTATATCTCTATCAATAGTTATTATATGAATCTTCTCACTCTTTTTTTTTCCTGGTTAATTTGCTTTTTCTTCCTTTTTTTCTTCTTCTCACGTTAAAGTTATCATAATCGTCATTATATATCTGGATGGGTTTTTTTCTTCACTGTATATGCTTGGTTTCTTTTCATTTTTCTTTTCCTGAAGATACTACTATCGTTTCAGCACAATGGATAGATACATAAACAGATGCATTACATAGATAGACAGGGAGGGAGGGAGGGAGAGGGAGAGATATATGCTGGAGAGACCAACATTTAGAATTTCACAAGTGAAAGAAAGACAGATGCATAGCAAGCTATTTTCTAAAGCGCCTGTAGGCCAGACAAGGAATAATGGATGGAAACTGAACAAGGAGAGATTCAACCTGGAAATAAGGAGAAGTTTTCTGACCGTGAGAACAATCAACCAATGGAACAAACTTGCCTTCAGAAGTTGTGGGAGCTTCATCACTGGAAGCTTTCAAGAAGAGATTGGACTGCCATCTGTCAGAAATGGTGTAGGGCCTCCTGCTTGGGCAGGGGGTTGGACTAGATAACCTTCCAACTCTGAAAATCTGCTGTTGGGAAGATGCATGACATGCATGGATGGACCAACAGACAGAGGTAATTCTGCACCACTGAAATAAAATGTGGCCAGGTCTCCTTTCAAATTTCACTCAGTCCTGTGCTTTTAGTCCGTGGACCAACACCGTGGACCAAAATTGAGGATTTCACAATTGAAAGAAAGACAGATGCATTGCAGGCATGGACAGAGAGACTGACGGAGGCAATTCTACACCCCTGTAATGAAATGTGGCCTGGGCTCTTCTCCCAAATTTCACCCCGCCCTGGGCTTTCAATCAATTACAATGCTGAGGACCAAACGTTAGGCCTGGGCATCCTCTTTTCGTAAAGTTATCTCTTCCTCAGCTCTTTCGGTAACACTGAACACATCTGGTCTTTCTGGCATCCAGAAAGAGAAGAGGAGAAGGTTATGATTGACGGTCACAGATGACGTCTCCCCATTCCAGCTCCGTCTGTGACAAGGCCAGACAGGGAAGGTGGAACATGGGTGGCCAGATGGCCAAGGAATTCTGAAGCAAATCAGGAAACATCACCTTTGGGAAATGTCAGCATGGAAGTCAACCTGGACTAGGGAGTCCCATGGAGTAAAAGATTTTGGCCAGAATCGGGTATAGGACCAGAAAAGGTCCTATATCTGTTCTATCCTGCTACACCAGTTGTTTAGGGCTAACATCTGATTATTTCCTCTTGGTGGATTTGATGGTAGTTTAGATACCTTCATGAGGCCTTCAGTTGACATTCAGAGCTACAGAAGGCCCACCAACTGGGATTCTAGATCTCTACCCACCCCAAACTGTTAAGTCCCCCTTTTAGCCATTCCAATGGATTGATATAATCTCTCCTTCTCCTTCTTACTCTCCTCTCTCTCTCCCTTTCTCTTTCCCTCTCTTTCCCTCTCTCTGTCTCTCTCCTTCTCTCCCTCTCCTTCTCTTTCCTTCTCTCTCCTCTCTGTCTCTCCTCTCTCTCTCCCTCTCCTTCTCTCCCTCCCTCCCTCTCTCTGTCTCTCTCCCCCTCTCTCTGTGTATCTCCTTCTCTCCCTCTCCTTCTCTTTCACTCTCTCCTCTGTCTCTCCTCTCCTCTCTCTCTCCTTCTCCCTCTCCCTCCTTCTCCTTCTCTCCCTCTCTCTCCTTTTCTGACTCCTTCTCTCCCTCTCTCCTTCTCTCCCCCTCTCACTCCTCTTTCTGTCTCTCCTTCTCTCTTTGGCTCTCTCTTCTTCTCTCTCTTTCTCCCCCTCTCTCTCTCTCTCTCTTCCCAAACACGAAGCCACTTGACAAGCATTGTTGCCCTTGCAACGGAAGGTTTTAAAAATAACCAGCTGTCTTTTGACCGGTCCAGTGGACAATCTGGATTCCGATTGTCCTGCAGGCTTCTAGTGTCCCAGTTCCATTTAAGAGATGGCCCAGCACTCGAAGGCTTCCTTTGTCTTCACATCTACACAGCACTGCAACAATGCAGGCACGTGCAGGCCAGGGGAAATGCTTTGAAGGCAGGGGGTGCAGTTGGGAGAGGAGAAAGGGCAAAAGTTGGGGAGGAAGGGAAGGAGGAGGAGGCGTTCCAGCCACCGAGCCGAGCCAGTTTCAGGAATCTTATCAAAGATTTACCGGTCATCAAGGACCAGAAGGAGGGGGGGAAAGTCAATTTTCATTGATGCAAGTGTGGTTCATCACTGGAGATGCATCTCACACGTGTCTCTCTTTACAGAATTGGCACTCTGCTGCAAGACTCTGAGGCAGGTGAAGGGTTAACCATGTATGCATTTTGTACATGGAAAATAAAGGATGAACGTTGGGACCAGCCAGGTTAATTTTATTATCCTATTTTGGTTGCAAACTTGGGAGCAATGGAAGATTGGGTGTGTGCGTCCGGAAAACAATCAACAGACTAACTTCTCTTCAATCAGAATAGAGCTGGAAGGGGCCTTGGAGGTCTTCTAGTCCAGCCCCCTGCTCAAACCCTATACCATTTGAGACAAATGGCTATCCAATTATTTATTTAAAACCTCCAGTGATGGAGCATCAACAACTTCGGAAAGCAAACCGTTCCATGATTGGTTGTTCCCACTGTCAGGAAATTTCTCCTTAGTTCTTGGTTGCTTCTCTCCTTGAATAGTTTCCCTCCATTGCTTCTTGTCCTGCCTTCAGAACAGGGGGTTGGAGAATATTTCAGAATAACAAGAGTTGGAAGGGACCTTGGAGGTCTTCTAGTCTAACCCCCCCCCTGCTCAAGTGTCCAGTCTCACTTCAAGTTGTTCCACTAATTAATTTCTCCTTAATTTCTCCTGTTTCTGTGAGGTTCCTGATTCTGACTGAGAGTCGTAATAAGGAGAAAAAGAATTCAGAAGGTTTGGCACCAACCACAACAGAGGCCTGGTTGGGTGAAGATGTCGGAATTTGCAGAGAGGGATAAATAACTTCCCTCTTCGGGGAAAAGACAATATCTACATGAATGGTTGACTAGAAAGACCTGATGGACTGTTTACATAAAAATAGAAAAAGGACCATTAGGGGAAAAAATATGGATAACAACAAAAAGCTTTTTGTAATCACAGAAGAAGAAATAAGATATAATATTTCCTGCAGAGGAAATTAAAAGCCTTTTCTTTCGTTTTTCTTTTTATTCTTTCTCGCTGCACTTCTGTTTTTTCCCTTTTGTCTTTCCTCCCTCTTTCTTTCTTTCTTTCTTTCTTTCTTTCTTTCTTCTTTCTCATCTCATTTTCTCACCTTTCTATCTCTCCTTCCTTCCATTCCTTTTTCCTTCCTATCTTGCACCTCCTCCCTCTATTCCTTCCTTCTCCCTTCCTTCCTCCCCTCTATTCCTTTTTCTGTCTTTCCTTTCCTTTCCTCTATTCCTTTTTCTGTCTTTCCTTCCTATGTTGCCTCCTCCCTCTATTCCTTCCTTCTCCCTCCCTCCTTCCCTCTATTCCTTTTTCTGTCCTTCTTTCCTTCCTATCTTGCTTGCTTTCCTTCCTATCTTGCCTCCCTCCTCCCTCTATTCCTTTCTTCTCCTTCCTTCCTTCCCTCTATTCCTTTTTCTGTCTTTCCTTCCTTCCTATGTTGCCTCCCTCCCTCTATTCCTTCCTTCTCCCTCCCTCCTTTCCCTCTATTCCTTTTTCTGTCCTTCTTTCCTTCCTATCTTGCTTGCTTTCCTTCCTATCTTGCGTCCCCTCCTCCCTCTATTCCTTCCTTCTCCCTTCCTTCCTTCCTCTATTCCCTTTTCCTTCCTTCCTTCCTTCCTTCTTCCTTCCTATCTTGCTTCCCTCCCTCTATTCCTTCTCCCTTCCTTCCTTCCCTTCTCTTTCTTTATCTTTCCTTCCCTTTCTCTTTCCCCCTTGTATTTTATATTAGTTTGGTGGATTAGTCTCCATCTTTCCTTGGAAACTTGTAACAATATTTATTTTTCCAAGGAAGAAAAAGACCACGAAGGGAGGGAGGGAGGAGAAAAAAAAACAATTTGCAGACAAACAGCTGTTTTCTTTTCCTCGCTTTGGGCTCCCTTCCAGCTCCCAGCCCTCTTCACCTGAATTGTGAACACAGATGGCAAGTTTCTTGCCACGCAGAGATCAAATAACTCATCACTCAAAGACAAGATATTATCCCCTATTACTATTCAACACAGGCTCCAAACAAATGCTCAGCTTCTCAGATTAAAAGCCAATTAACAAACTTTGCTTTTTGAGAGATGGACAACCTGAGGCCGTCTCCCTCCCTCCCTCTCCCTCTCCCTCTCTCTCTCTCTTATTTTCTCTCGTCTTAGCCATGAATGGATTGGCTTCATTTAAGAGAACAGAAATCAATTCTGTTATTAAAAGAAAACGGGTGGAGGAGGAGTGAGGGACCAAATGCTCCTGGGTGTTACGATTTTGCACAAAGGAGTTGAGTTGGGGAAGGAGGAAAACAAAGGCCTTGAGAATTACTGAAAGGCCAGGTTGATATGAATGCATAAAATCTCTGGGTTTAATTTCTGCAATTCTGTATTTGTGCAAACAGGGAGAAAATTGGGATTCACGGAGAAAATTGGAATTTCCAAAGACACCGATTCCAGCCAGCCGTGCCTTTTGTACAACAACACAGCTGGAATCAAAATGATCTAAGTTTTTGATTATTATTTTTTCTTATCAAACCTAGATTGCAACATTGAGATGAGTTCACATCATTTGTCCCCACTGGGTTGAAATGAAGTCGGGTAGTTGCTGGCAGCTGCACCCCAGGAACTGTCCGAGCATGGTGCAAAGCCTGGCCATCCTATTAAGAGTTTCTCTTGTTTGGGCATGATACTTTGTGCGAGTGCAACTGCATTTTGTTCTCCTGGGAGGAAGGCTAAGATGGAGCCAGGTTCAGAAGAGAGAATAAACAAGGCTTCAACTGTCCTTTGCTACTTGGTTAAAAATCTGGAAAGGTCAAAGTGCGATAACCAGGACTCTCATCCCCAGATCTATGCCCTCTTCCCCCCCCAAAAAAACCCCATTTTTAAACCATCTTCCCTTCCACCATGTGATAAATGGTGCCAGCTGGAGGGTCTACTATCCAAAGCCCAGCTGGTATTGCATTTGGTTTCCCCACCAAGGATGAGGGGAAAGCAAGCCTGTTCCCAGTACGGCCAGTGGGGATTGGGAAGGGTTTATCATACGTCTTCCTCTGACCCTGGAAGCACACAAGGGCCCAGGCTAACAAGAGGCAAGTGCAATGGAAATCAGAGAATTGCAAATGATTTTTATCCCATTTGGCTAGACAACGCCTCCCCCTCCCTCAAAAAAAAAAGAAAGAGGTATTCACCCATCCATTGGGAGTTGCTATGGAATATGACAGGTTACCCAAAGTGGGAAAGTACGTTGCATCTTAATAACATCCACTGTTCCCCAAGTAAGGAACCAGTAAGAAAATTTAGAAGGAAGAAAGGAGATAGAAAGGGAGGAAGGAAAAGATAAAGAAAGAAGGAAGTTGAGAGGGAGGGAGGGAAAGATAAAGAAGGAAGTTGAAAGAGAAGGAGGGAGAGAGGGAGGGAGGGAAGGAAGGAAGGAAATGATAAAGAAGGAAGTTCAGAAGGAGGGAGGGAGGAAATGATAAAGAAGAAAGTTGAAAGAGAAAGAGGGAAGGTGGGAGGGAAGGAAGGAAATGATAAAGAAGGAAGTTGAAAAAGAGGGAGGGAGGGAGGGAGGGAGGGAGGGAGGGAGGGAGGGAGGGAGGGGAAGGAAGGAAGGAAGGAAGGAAGGAAGGAAGGAAGGAAGGAAGGAAGGAAGGAAGGAAGGATAAGATAAAGAAGGAAGTCAAGAGGGAGGGAGGAGATCCAAAAGTAAATAGTTTAACTGGCCTTAAGTGAAACTGGTCCAAAATGGAGTCTCTCTCTCTCTCTCTCTCTCTCTCTCTCTCTCTCTCTCTCTCTCTCTCTCTCTCACACACACACACACACACACACACACACACACACACACACAAAACCCTTATTTTCTGCTTTCCATCTTGCAACCTGCCCTCTACCTTGCATTTTGCGAAGAGGAAGCGACGCTGCCCTTCGATCCTGGAATCTAAAGGAAGGACACCTGGCCTGAAGGAGCAAAGCCATCTCCAGCCGGGACCCATGGGCCACAGCCAAGAAGATGCCGGCGATCTGGGCTTCCCACTTATAAAACCAGCAAAGTTTCTAGCCCTGATGGTTGCAGTGAAAGCGAGGCAGGCCCGAAGGCTTCCTGGCAAGAGCCATGGAAAAGCTGCAATTGATGAACAGGCAGCGAACAAGAAGTTGTGCACAGCGACAGGCAGGCAGGAAGACGAAACGGGGGCGATGCTATCTGGCCCGTCTCCTACTGGGAAGCTTGTCCTGTACCAGCTCCAGGCTCCTTCATTCAGCAGGTGGGAAAGCAGCCGATTGGCATCCATGTAGCCAACAAGGTTATGGATCGATGCAAACATGGGAGATGACTCTGTTGGACTTGTTTGCCTTGCTCACTTCCACCCAGGCGCCCATAAATCTGCTGCACGTCAACCACCACGTTCTCCGCTCTTCCTTTAGCTGAATTAGTCCCCAAGTGTGTTTTCTAACCTAAGAAGGGAAAAGGAACCTCGTTTTCTCCCCTCTAATCTTATCGCTTTATTCCATTTCATTTTATTCGGTATTTTATTATTTATTTTACTCCATTCTATTCCGCTTTGTATTTTTAGTTGTATTATTTTGTTTTATTTATTATTGATTTTATTTTATTATTGATTCAATTCTGTTTTTTGATCTTATTTAACCTTATTCTTAATATTTTATTTTTATTAATTTTGTTCTGTTTTATTGCTCTATTCTAGTTTTATTTTATTTTAATAATCTTATATTATTTACTATTCATATTATTATTAATTATTATCATCTGTTTCATTCATTAAACGTGAAACTCAGTCAGCTGAACATTTGAAAATGTATCACAAATATCATTCATTGGTGCTTATTATTTATTATTATTACTATTATTGTTGTTGTTGTTCTTGTTGTTCTTCTTGTTGTTCTTATTGGCCTTCTGCTATTCTCCCCCAAACTTGGTGACCCGCATCTTTCCTTTGACTATAACGTGACAATTGACACTCTCAGACACACCAGAGTAACAAGCAACGTGACCATATTGAATGAAAGATAGAAAAAGGCTCCAGGATTTAAAGATAAGCCATCAGGAAGCAAGGAAATGTCAGGATGGGGTTTATATGCAGGAGAGAATGATGCAAGAGAGCCAGTTTGGTCTGGTGGTGAAGGCATCAGGTCTAGAAACCAGGAGATGACGAGTTCTAGTCCTGCCTTAGCCATGAAAGCCAGCTTGATGAGTTGGGGCCAATCACCCGGGAGACGGTGAGTTCTAGTCCTACCTTAGACATAAATACCAGCGGAATAACTGGGCCAATCAGCAGGAGATGGGGTGAGTTCTAGTGCCTCCTTAATTAAGCATGAAAATTGGCTGGCTGGCTGGCTGACTTTGGGCCAATCACCGGGAGACAGTGAGTTCTAGTCCCACCTTAGACATAAAAATGAATCGCTGGGTGATTTCTAGTCCCTCTTTATGCATGAAAGTTGGCTGGGTGACCCTGGACCAGTCACTCGGTTGTTAGCCCAGCCCACCTCACAGGGTAGTTGTTGTGGGGAAAATAGAAGGACGACAGAGTATTAGATAAGTTTGCCACCTTGAGTTACTTAGAAAGTGATAAAGATGGGATAAAAATCGGATGGATGGATGGATGGATGGATGGATGGATGGATGGAAGGAAGGAAGGAAGGAAGGAAGGAAGGAAGGAAGGAAGGAAGGAAGGAAGGAAGGAAGGAAGGATACACGTATGTTTCCTGGGCTGCAGCAGTGGCCATACCTAGCTAACCATGGCTATCTGGGAAAATCGCAACAGATTCAGACCTGGTTAGGATTTGCATGGGAAACTCACAAAAGATCCCAGGGTTTTGGATGGGGGCACCATCTCCATACTTCTACCCAGAAAATTCAGAATCTTCTATTTTCAAACGGGAAGAGGGGCGATGTTTAAAAACATGCACTTCTGGCGTGTGGGGGAAAGGAAATATGTTAAAAAAAATCTCCCTTACTCGCAAGTAATCTGGAAGCCGCGCTGTTTAGGTTTTCTGGCATGGGGGCTGAATTTTAAAAATAAAAAAAAACGGCCATGCATTGTTTCTTGTTTATTGACACAGCAACGGCTTTCGGGAAGGTGTGCTGAGCTGGCAGGTGTTACCTGGCGAGAGGGGAAAGCTTCTGCGGCTTATCTTACTCTTGTCTATGAGGAAGCAACACACACACACACACACACACAAACACATGCATCGTGCTCCTATCTGCAAAAGCAACACACACACAGGTGCCCCTGTCCATATTTCTACACCCCAAACAAGGGTTTTATGGCCAGGTTCCCCTGCGGAAAAAGACTTTAAGGCGTGTGTGTTAAGGCCGTGCTATTTACACAATCCTTCAAGTGCTGCATAATCTTACGAGATGAGGCCTCGGTGGCTTTAGCTCAGTTCAAACTCTTTAAAACAACAAAAGGCTTTGCTGGCCTTCCAAAGGAAGCTGGCAAAACCAGCCTGGCAAAGGCCTTTTGTCAAAAGGCTGTGAACAAAAGAGCCGAGAAAAAAGGAGGTTCTTGTTGGTGGAGAGGAAGCTGCTGGTTTAAGATTCTTCTCGGATGACTTTTGGAGATCGGAGATCGCCTGTTCTAGGAATGAGAGGCAGGTAGGTCCTCGACATATAACCACATTGGAGCCCAAAACTGACGTTGCCGAGCAAGACATTTGTTAAGAGAGTTTGGTCCTGTTTGACTATATTTCTTGTCCCCGTTGTTACGCGAATCGCTGCGGCGGTTAAATGATTGACCTGGTTGCGAAGTTGACTTTGTCTGTCAGAAAATCATCGCTGGAATCTTTCAAGAAGAGATCGGCCTGCCATCTTATCAGAAACAGTGTAGGGTCTCCAGCTTGGTGGCGGAGGGGTGGGGGGGTTGGACTAGATGACCTTCAAGGTCCCTTCCAACTCTGTTATTCTCTTCTTCTCTTCTAATTCTCTTCCAATCAAACAACCAAGCTGGGGGGGAAAAACCCACAGAGCTCATGCTTCCTTCGCGATGCTCATATTCACTAGTGAAGGTATCTGCAGCTGCCCCGCTGCGCAGCCGGCAGTGCGCAAATCTCACCAGAAACGCTGGCAAAGAGAACAGGAAATATTTATAACCGCTGGTGCTGCAGACTGTGAGCTTCTTATCAAGTCACAGAGACGATGCTGGGGCTGTTTGCGTCCCACATTTGATCTGATCATCCACAGCCGTGTAGCTTTAAAACAGCCGTGTAATTCTCAGTTTGATTTATGCAGCGACCCATGTTGGCACCTCCCAACATGGACAGCGTGGGTTGCAATTAAGAATCGGTTCATTGTCACTACACAACACTCCGGGATCTATATGGAAGGGGGTTAGGTGATCAGTTTAGCCTCTGGGATAAGACCCAGGGTTGAAAGAAAGCCTCCCCTCTTAGAGGCAGTCTACCACCGAACGCCAACAGCTGAACAGTGGAATCGAAAATGAAATCATTCGCTCAACGACCAGCAACATGTGAAAGTATACAATGCAAAAGTAGAATCAAAGGTGTGAGATAAGATAATAGGACAGCAAGGAGTCTCTCTGAAGAAAATGTAACACATCTATAATGGTATGTTAATTACCTGTCAAAAATATTACAGTTTATGGGTAGAAATATGTATTTACCCCCAAACCAAGTAGCTAACAGGTGATAACTCTGAAATGATCTGGTTATTCCTGTGTTGGAAGAGACCTTATTTTCACTGCAGCAATGCGCAATTTGGCCACGGCGCAAGCGATAAAATATTTCAAATCTTCTAGAAGATGTTTACATAAAATTGTCAAGTCTTCCTAGGAATTTACAAGCGAGCAGCAGAACATATGCAGGGCAGGACAAGAAACAATGGATGGAAACTAATCAAGGAGGGAAGCAACCTGGAATTGAGAAGAAACTTTCTAACAGGGAGGACAATTAACCAGTGGAACAGAAGTTGCCTTCAGATGCTGTGGGTGCTTCATCGATGGAGAGTTTTAAAGAAGAGACTGGACAGTCACTTGTTTGGAATGGTATAAGTTCTCCTGCTTGAGCAGGGGGCTGGACTAGAAGACCTCCAAGGTCCCTTGGGGTAACCTAGCCTTCCAGTTGTCCTCCCAGGAAGCTGGAGAAATTGTGGGAAAAGATGGCAGGCCAGCCACAATCTCTGCCCGATGTTCCCTGGAGAAGTTTTGAGATGACACTTCCTGGAACTCCATTCTGATTCTGATGGACTATATTACTCAACACTACATCAGCCCTTCTTCCTTGCATGTCCTTCTGGACATGGTACCTACCTTGTCACCTCCACTAATTAAGTTCCAGGTAAACCTGGCTAGTCATGGGACACTTACAATTTCTTATCCCGCCAGGAGCTGGGTTGGAAACTAATGGTCCAGGACAAACTTGCTGATTGACTAGTCAAGGGTCAATCCATCACAGCCCAGCCTCTCTCTCCCACCCCATAATGAAACCGGTTCTTCTGTTGTTCCCCCATCTCTCTCCGAGCGGCTTTTGGGGGGCAGATCCTGCCATTTTCTCCCCCAACTCTTCCTCACCCCGTATGAACTTCAAGCAGTCAAAAAAGGCAATCAAGCAAGCAGCCAAAACTGATGGCTTTCATCTCCTTCTCAGCAGCTCCTCAAAAACATTAATAAAAAGAGTGACAGCCAGATGGTTGGCACGCTTTCTGAATGCTTGAAGCTCCTTCCGTCTTCAGCCAAGGCAGTTTTGCTTACGAACGTAGCTCTGGAGTTAATGCACTTAGCCCAAATGCTTTTATAGATCAAGAACAGATTTTGTTTACTGAATACTTGGAAAGTCCATGTCCCATTTTCTACCGTCGTCAGCATGCCATCGTGACAGACCAAGACACCAGCAGAAAGTTGGGGAAGGTTTTTAAGAGCATGAAGGAGCTTCCATGCTGTTGCCAAGAAA
The DNA here is from genome assembly GCF_049901735.1 of Notechis scutatus. Lineage (NCBI taxonomy): Eukaryota > Metazoa > Chordata > Lepidosauria > Squamata > Elapidae > Notechis > Notechis scutatus. Next base: position 25,001,328 of record NC_142015.1, on the reverse strand, counting down.
ACTGCAGAACATGGAATCACCAGGAACTGGCCTTGATTCAAGATCAATGGAGGTTCTCCATCCTCCAGGTCCTGGTTGTCCCAAAGGTGCTTTTTCAAGAGGCAACTGGACTCCCTAGTTTTTCTTTGAAGACGTTTCGCTTCTCAAGGCTCCTCACCCATTTGCGCTCCTCAGGTGATCCTGAGGACACAGATAAACCTCCAAGTGGCCTCAAGGACCCTCTAAAAGGATGCAAATGACCAGCTGCCTGCAAGGAATATAAATCCTTCCATTCCCCACCATCCTGTCAGAGCTGAAGACGCTTCTCGGATGAGAAGAGAAACATTTCCAAAGAAAAACCAGAAAGTCCAGTTGCCTCTTGAAAAAGTATCTCTGGGTTTAAGTCTGTCGAGAGTCTCAGCCATCCAGGTCATGGTTGTCTCAAAGGTGCTTTTTTCAACTGGACTTTCTGGTTTTGCTTTGAAGATGCTTTGCTTCTCATCCAAGAAGCTTCTTCAGCTCTGACTGGAGAGTGGGGAAGGGAAGGATTTATATTCCTGGATACCTGAGAATCTCTACAGACCTTTAGCTTATACAATTTGGGATGAACACCCTTTGAGTGGTGTGGGGGTAGGAATGGAATTACAGGCTACAGGAGCACCACTCAGGTGATCCTGTAGACACAAATAAACCACCCAGTGGCCTCAAGGACTTTCTAAAAGGATGCAAATGACCAGCTGCCTGGAAAGAATATAAATCCTTCCATTCCCCTCCATCCAGTCAGAGGTGAAGAAGCTCCTTGGATGAAGGAAAAACAAGAAAGTCCTGTTTCCTCCTGAAAAAAGCACCTTTGGGACAACCATGACCTGGAAGATGGAGAATATCCGCAGACTTCTAGTAACACGGTTGTTAAGTGAATCTGGCTTCCCCATTGATTTCACTTGTCAGAAGTCCCCAAAGTCCAGTTGTTTCTTTTGACCACCCAATAAATGGAAACGTGCCATTCACTGCCTTGGTCACCTTAGAGGAAAGGTGGACTATAAAAGCAAGAAATAGGAGACATGCTGTTCTCCCAGTGCATGCATGCTCAAAGATGAAGTCAACATTGTCAAGTCTACACTTGAAGTTCCAATTAAACTGATTTATTGCTACTCACACCTCCTCATAGGAATCTGGTCAACTAATGGCACTTGCTTGGAGTTAGGGCCAACGGCACTCAAGGGAGATTGGACTTAAGTTGGCTTGTGTCTGTGTAGGGATTCTAAGCTGATTCCTCTTTTAACGCCACCTCCAGTTTCTTCCTCTCTTTGTCCTGCAACATTCTCTTGTTGTTTTGCTCTTTAGTCTATGTCTTACTTAGGCTGTATCTTAGCAGCTCTTCTTGCCCATCCCTCCTTCTCGGCTACCTTTCTTCACACCTTCAGGTAGTCCTCAATTTATGACCATTCATTTACTGACTGCTCAAAGTAACCATGGCCCTGGGAAAAAAGTGACTTATGATCAGTCCTTGCAATTACAACCATTACAGCACCCCCTCACGGTGACGTGATCACAATCTGGGCACTTGGCAACTGGCATGTAACTTATGACGGTTGCAGGATTCTGTGTCCAGGTCACGTGAACACCATTTGCGACCTTCTGTTGTGGTGCGCCAGCAGCCTGCGGAGACGGCAGAAGAGTCGGACAGTGGGGAGGAACATGGGCCAGTCCGGGAGTCTGGAGAGGACTAGGACGAGGGTCCTGCGTCCAATGCAGAGATGGGGCCAGGACCATCTGGGAGTGGGGTGCTGCCTCTGGAACCTCCAGAGTCTGGCAGCAGCGAGATGGAGGAACAAGGAGAGCCTATTCCCAGTGCGCGTGTGCGCAGAGCTGCTAGAAGGCGAAAGCAGCTAAGACAAAAGGGGAAACTTGGGAGTAAGGCTGGAAGGTAATTGCCCCTCCCATAAGATGTAAAGGAAGTGCAAAGGGACAGGAACCTTTGCAGGAAGCAACTTTGTTTGCTCTGTTCAGATTAATCCTTGAAGCTCTGTGTGGACTTTGTACTCTGTTTTTTTACAGTTTATTTTCCACTTTTGTTGTTGGTAGCAATTCAAAGGAGAGAAAGGTGGGTGCTTATCTCAAGGGGCTGTTTGGGTCTCATTACAGGCTGGGAATGAACATAATTCCCAGCGTTGAAATAAAAAGAGCGTTGTTTGGACTAAGCGTGTGCTTAATTACGGTCTCAGGAAGCCTTGGTCAGAACACCTTCCCACATGGCTTCCAACAGGGAAAGCTGGTTTCACTTAATGGCCATGTGATTTCCTTAACTGCTGTAATGGCTCCTTTAGAAACCAAAAAGGGTAGAAAATCGGGCACAGCTCACTGAACAACATTGCTTGCTTAGCAACAGGAATTCTGCTCCCAATTGTGGTCATAAGTCAAGAACTTCTTCTACTCAATTTTACTCCAGAAAGGTCACACCTATATTTTGCTTTCAATTCCCTTCAAAAGAGGCCTCTACGATGCCACCTCTCAAAGCCCCTGCAGTGGGCATTTATCAAAGAAGAAGAAGAAAAACACAGAAGTGCAATTTTGTACGTGCAATGAATGAAACCCAATTTAATTCTTAGATAAAAGAAGAAAGAGAAAAATCCCATTGGTGACCTTAGACCCCTTAGGAACTTTCTCATCGCTTCCCAAGAGGTTCTGCAGTTTGGAGAAAGGGCCAAGTCTCCTCTACAAAGACGTTCCACCAGAGGTTAATGGGCAGCAAGAAAGAACCAATTCTAATCAGATACTAAAAGCATTTCCTTTCTGCTTTGTTCCACGCCATAGAGATGTAGTTTCCAATAATGACTCAGAATAACAGAGTTGGAAGGGACCTCGGAGGTCTTCTAGTCCAACCCTCTGCTCAAGCAGAAGACCTATACCTTTTCCAACAAGTGACTATCCAATCTCTTCTTAAAAACCTCCAGTGTTGGAACACCCACGACAAGGCAAGTTGTTCCACTGGTTAATTGTTCTAACTCAGGGGTCTTCAAACTTGGCAAGTTTAAGACTTGTGGACTTCAATTCCCAGAATCCCTCCTCCAGTCATGGTAGCTCAGGAATTCTGGGAGTTGAAGTCCACAAATCTTAAACTTGCCAAGTTTGAAGACCCTTGTTCTAACTGTTTCCTTCTCTCCTTGATTAGTTTCCATCCATTGTTTCTTATCCTGCCTTCTGGTGCTTTGGACAACAGCTTGACTCCCTCTTCTTGGTGGCAGCCCCTCAAATATGGAATACTGCTATCATGTCACTCCTAATCCTTCTTTTAATTAAATTAGACATACCCAATTCCAGCAACCATTCATCATATGTTTCAGCCTCCAGTCCCCCAATCCTTTTGGTTGCTCTTCTCTGCACTCTTTCCAAAGTCTCAATATCTTTTTTTTTACCAAAACTGGATAAAATATTCCAAGTGTGGCCTTACCAAGGCCTTATAAAGTGATATGAACACTTTTACATGATCTTGATTCGATCCCTCTCTTAGTGCAGCCTAGGACTGTGTTGGCTTTTCTGGCTGCTGCTTCACACTGCTGGCTCTGTAAAATGTCAGGACTGACTTTACAGGTGAAAAGGAATTTGGCATTTGGGCTCATCATAACCGTGTCTTGGTGGGAAACACCCAGCCACAAAAGCCTGGGAATTGATTATGTCTCCTTGCAAAGAGGCTCCGAATTTGCCACCCAGCGTCTGGCTGTCTGTTGCAATCCCACAAATTCATGACAATGCAAACTCGTGTTACCTTGAACCGCCGGAGCCATCCTAATTCCCTGGTTTCCACACTTGGCTCCCGGTTGTGCCAAAAGTAGAAGGTTATCGCTGGGGTGTAATCAATTCTATAAATGGAGTAGCCCTGGATTAGCCAAGAGACCCGAGTTGAACAACTTTTTCTTAAATCGGTCCAGGAATCTTTGCCTTTGACACAACGCTGGTAATAATCAACCAAAACCCAGAGGAGAAGTCCTGCCTGCAAAGTGCCAGCCAACTTTCTCAATTACCTTTTTTCCTTTTTCTTCTTCTTTTTATAATCCTTCTAATCCTTACATTTTGCTTCACGGATCTGAGCTCCACTTTGCCTTTCTTTCGCCTATTAGTCCTGGAGAAAAGCAAAGTGTAATAATGATTTTAAAAACCTCTGAATTGTTCCTTTTATCTTGGCCCTTTCTGGCAAAGGGGCATAATCAGGGACGGCATTATTGAAAAGAGAGGAGAAGGGGAAAAAAATAAATCAAAGCCACATCTTATAATAATCGTGCGCCTGGCATAAATTCTCTGCCTGGAAGAGCAGCGATAAGTGTAGCCTCCCTTTACTGAAAGATAATCCCCCAGACATTCCAGGCACTGGATTGCATTACTGGATTGCATCTGGATCTGCCTTAATTTAAATCCTTGTTCACCCATCACTGTGCTGGACAGATGCTGCTAATGGCGTATCCCCTAGTCTTTTCCAATCCACTTTAAAGCTGAATGTTCACCGAGGATCAATGAAGTGCATCTACGAAGAGAATTGGCTAAGACTTAGAAACACCACCTCAGCCCTTCACTCCATCTCTTCCCAGCTTCAGGGCACCTCCTTCAGCGATACGAGGGCAACTTTAGGCGACAACCTAGCTGAGTTGGTCTAACACAAGGGTATCGAACTCGGTTTCATTGAGGGCCACATCAGGGCTGTGTTTGACTTTGGGGGGCCTGGGGTGAGTGTTGCCAGGTGGGCATAGCCAGCTCGATGGTCATTTGTGTCGGGGGCACCTGTGGTGGCCCAGGGAGGGCCGGTACGTTTAGTTTACTTCATTGTCACTGCACCTCATACAACAAAATTAAATGCCGTCTTCAGTGTACATCATACATCAGAAAACGACAAAAACTGAACAAAAACACACATCCTTCCCATTCTATGCAACTGACTTGAAAACCCCTGGTATGATTGCATTATTGCAATTGATATTATTACATTATTGCAATTGATATTATTACATTATTGCAATTGATATTATTGCATTAATATTGCACTAGAGTTCAATATAGTTACTGCTCTGGGATAGAAGCTGTTTTTACTATTGTCCTTGTTTTTATTAGGTTCCACTTTTGCTAGGAGTTTGTTTTGCCAGCAAAAATGGAGCTCAGGGGGATGGCGCGCAGTCCTCTCCAGACTCTGTTTTTGGCTGTGATGGCCTCCTGCAGCCCTCTGCCAGTGAAAACAGAACTTGGGGAGCTGCACGTGGCCCTCCCAAGCTCCGTTTTCACTGGCAGAGGGCTTCAGGAGGCCGTCGCAGATGAAAACGGAGCTCGGGAGGGCTGAGCATGGCCTTCCCTAAGCTCCGTTTTTGCTAGCAGAGGCACCGTGGACCAGTCCTTCGCTATTTCCAGGCTAGGGCCTTGGGCCAGATCTAAGCATCCCATGGGCCAGAGCCAGCCCGGGCACTTTGAGTTTGACACCCCTGGTCTAGCACCTGCCCAAACAATACACAGCTACTCTTGGACTTACGAACACAATTGATGCCCAAATTGATGCCGCTAAGTCAGCTCAGCTCTTTGTGAAGTGAGGTTTGCACCATTGTACACCCTTCCTTGCCACGGCTGTGGTTGTTATATTAGTAACACAGTCATTAAGTGAAACAGGATTCCCCAATGACTTTGCACGTTGGAAGGTCACAAAAGCGGAATCATGGGACATGGCAACCATCCTTAGTAGGAGTCGGTTGCCAAGCGTCTGAATGTTGATCGTTTGATTTCAGCATCCATATTTTGGAAAGTAGCTCTACGGAAGGCATTTTAATAAGGTCTCAATTCCTAGGATTATAATTCTATTCTGTCATTTTGAGCATTTTTACTCAACAGCTTCAGATATCTGCATTGGGAATAAAAAAAAATCTCCCAAATTGTCTTTATGTAAGAAAAAGTAGGAAAACACCCATTTCTAGGAGTATGGTCTAAGACGGGTGTCAGCCACCTGTGGCTCTGAAGCCACATGTGGGTCTTTGGGCCCTCTGCTGTGGCTCCCTGTTGGGTGATCCCACCACTGTCTGGCTCTGCCCCTTGCCCTCCCTTCCCAGTCACTCCTCACCTGTCCTGAGAAAGTAAAACACAAAAAACAGAAATGAGAGGTAGGGAGACCCATTTCCCACAGAAAACGCTGGGAGCCACAAAACCTGGGTAGGCGTGGCAGGGGTGGGTGGGTCATGTGACTGGGTGGGAGTGATGTTGAGTTGGCCACACCCACCCAGGTTTTGAGGCTCCCGGTGTTTTCTTTTCTATGGGAAACGGGTCCAAATAGCTCTCAGAGTGTTTAAGGTTGCAGAATCCTTGTCTAAGAGGTCAGCTAACTCCTGCCTTGATACATCTGGATGGCCAAATGCTGCCAAGAAGCCCCGCTCCCTTTCCAACAAGCCTCACCCCTTGATTCTGGGTTGTGGCTGGGCACAAAAATGCCATTTGGCCTGATCTGTCCTGCCCCCTGGAGTTAAAAGTTGGACGGCATTAGGCTACACTTGAGCCAAGACAAATATCCCTGTTGTCTACCAAGAAGGCATCCATTATGCTGGAAAACACAGGACTGAGTTCATTAAAACAAGGAGTTCTGCATGCTCTTGGATTTGGAGAAGATAAAATTAAATTAATTGGCCTGCCAAAAGGGTCAGTGAATGTTTTATGTGGCCAGCAAGCAAAATGAGAAAGAACAAGGGAGGGAGACGATCGCTCTCTAGTTCCTCAATATGATGCCATCAATGTTCTTGAGAACCTATCTCCAACTTCTGGGAACGGAAGTCCCACACCTCTGAAGGGTTCCAAGCTGGGGAAGGCTGGGACGGTCTATATAGCTGCTGGGTCTTTACACAGAGTTCCTGGCAGCGTTCTGCTGCCAACCAGTTGGAAATTTGGATTTAAGGACCATATTTCTCCATGTTCAAAGACTCTATCAGCTTTTCATCAATTCTGTAACAGAATAACAGGCTTGGGAGGGACCTTGAGGTCTTCTAGCCCAATCCCCAAGCAGGAAACCCTCTACTATTTCAGACAAATGGTTGTCCAATCTCTTTCTTAAAATCTCCAGTGATGGAGCACCCACAACCTCTGAAGGCAAGTTATTCCAATGATTAATTGTTCTAACGATCAAAAAATTTCCTTAGTTTTAGGCTGGTTCTCTCCTTGATTAGTTTCCATCCATTGCTTCTTGTCCTGATTTCAGGTGCTTGTCTTCCATTCCTTTTCTTGGCTGGGTAGCTAGTGGAAAACAACGTCCTACACAGTGTCAGGAATAGTTTTTTTTATAGAAAAAGAGACTTTTCCACTCCAACTGCTATTGTTCCAGACATCTCTGTTCAGGATCTCACTTGGTGTGGCTGTGGATGGGCTGAACATTTCCCTGGCATACGTAGGCTGAAGAACCCCAACGACAGATCCAAATCTCCAGAATACACAACCCCTTAGGGACCCTTCATTGCTAAGATCCAGAAGAGGACAGAAACCCAGTTGCCTGCTGACTCAGATCTTCATCTCTGGAAGCAACCTCATTAGTCAGCCACCGCTCCAAAAGCCAATCTCTAAGCCTCAGAGGTGACTTCAGGATTTTCTCTCCCCGCTTCTCCTATCTCTAGACCAAGCTTCACAGCAGAATGCTTTTCGGTGCTGAAAGCATGTACCATCCCAATGTTCACTGACCTTATCCACAGCCCTTCACGCCTCTGTCACGAGGGACAGCAATGCGCCTGGCACAAGGGATTAACACAAGAAGATATAAAGATGTCAAAAAATGAGCTGATTTCAGTTCGGGCTATAAATAAGCGACAGCAGGATGGAGCTGTTTCAACCCAGACTGAGAAAGACACATCAGCATGAACGTTTGTTTTGAGGCAAGCAAGACCAACCTGATTTGGGGGGAGAGAAGAAGGTTGAAAGAGTGGAAGAGCAGGAGACAATCCCAAATGGAAGAAAAAGAGAGCAGATTGGACCCGGTGAATGAAAGCTTTGGAAGAAACGTGGCTAGAAAAAGTCAAGTCATCTCAGTGCGTTACCAAGAAAATTCTCCGGATCAATTTGTCTCAAAGGTAAACTCCAAAGGTATCCTTCTGTCAACTTATCTGCTTGAATGGGCGTGTGAGAGGCCACAATCCTTATCAACTTGGTGCAGTGAAGGCACTGAACTGTAGAGAATCAAGTTCTCCCCACTGGACTTTCTTCCACCAAGGAAATTCACCGGGTGACCGAAACAATCAGTCGCTTAGCCCAACACATTTCCCAAGGCTGACACGGGGCAATTACGAAGGGAGATTTCCCCATGTAAAGAATGCTTGAACTTCTGTGGGGGGGGGGGGAGTGGGATGCTATCAGAATTGCAAGGTTGTCCACACAAGGCATAAGCCCAGATGAAACAATTCTGCTGTCAGGGTTCCAACGATTGCCCTAATTAAATCATGAGCCTCGAGCCAAGCTTCAAAAGAATTCAAAAGATTTATTAGGAACAACATGTCGGCATTAACCTAAATTAAAGCCAACTCTAACATCCCTATGCCTGTTTTCGAGTTGCCATCTACTTTATTGTAAGGTGACATCCACAAGAGTCTTGCAAGTCTGAAGGCCCATTTCTCCCCTGTTGCTTTTACAGCCTAAGAAGCTAGGGAGGGTCCCATCTAGGATGTTGGCCATGATTGTCCCTTCTGAGATGTTTCTGGGCTAAGCTGCCTCTTATCTAACCACTCCCCTGTGGATCTTCCTCCCATCCCCAAAGGAATTCTCACATACCATTACAAGTACAAATCATTCAACAGCAGTCAAAACATCTGCAAGGGGTCAGTTCCAAAAAGCTAACCAATGCATCTATGGTGAGGTGCACCGGTTAACGTATCACCATTTAATTAATTAAATTAATTTGGAGTTTGTCTTCTCCTCTCTCCCAAATACGTTGTACAGAAGCAATGTGCCCAAAAGATATAGAGCGATGGGTGTATATGGCAACAACACGGTGAACCTCCAAGTCTTGGTGAATGTTCCTGTGTATGTGCAAAACACTGGCCATCCCAGGAAAATGTTATGCATGTTTAAAACGCCATAGATCTGTGGCACAGGACATGCTTGGCATGCATAAGGTGTACGTTGAATCACAGCCTCTCCAGCATAAAGATTTTAAGAGGAAAAAGCGACACTCTTTTATGAGCGACACTCATAACAATTCACACCTTGCGTTCATTCATAATGGTCTGTTTGATTTTGGCTTAGTATGCGGTAGAAGCCCTGGCACTGTGAGTTTTCAGGGCATCATTTATGGTTCAGCATGATGTGGAACCCAGTCAATAAAGCACAATTAAGCACCTCGGGCTAAAACAGTTCAATAACATACGGAGAAACTGGACATCTGCTAAGATATTATTTATGCAAACTTGACTTCACCCATATGTCAATTCTCACCTAGGAGCTTTGTGGTTGCCCATCTCTTATCCTGTCAATCACAGGCCAGCATGCTTAGGTTCTTTATACACTCATTCATTTCAGAAGAACATCCTGGTCATCCAACCTGGTCATCCACGTTCCCTTGATTTGACAATGTGCAATCAATCCCTTGATTGACACTTGCCAAGCCCACACCACCATTAAAAACAAACTGGGTTTCCTCTCTCAATATTTTGATGACAAAGCTCCTGGCCATCCCCCATAGCCATAGTTAGAGTCTGTGGCACTTGTGGTCTAAACATCTGGAGGGCAACCAGACAGAAGATGTCCATGCAATTGTGGCTGCTAACTGACATGGAAAGGCAGAGAGGCAATCCTTTGAAACAGCCCTAATCAATCTCCTGCATCCATCACACATTGTCCTCTCTTGACCTGCTTCTGGATCCTCCCCTAATCACTTCTACTCTACCAAACAGAAATCCAGCTCCCGAACAGTCTTGCAAAGAGGAGAAGACCTTTTTCATGTCCACCACTTCAGCAAGAACTTTGAAAGTCCAGAGTTCTGTTTTAGCTTTCATTGTGGGAAGGGGAGAAGGGGTTGGCCATGTATGCATCACTTCATCCTCTCAAGGAAAGATTAAAGGCAAACGAGGTCCAGGCAGAAGAAGAACATCGTGGCTTCAAAATCTAAGGTACTGGTTTGGACAAAACTCAGCAGCCCTTTTTCGTCTGGTTTTCATCTGGTTGCCCTCCAGATGTTTAGACCACAAGTGCCACAGACTCTAACTATGGCTATGGGGGATGGCCAGGAACTTTGTCATCAAAATATTGAGAGAGGAATATTGAGAGGCCAGCTGATGATCAAAATAGGATCGCCAACATGATCACCAACGTCTGATGACAGATATGGAAGAAGGAGGAGGAGGAGGAGGGGAGGAGGAAGGAAGAAGAAAAGGAAGAAGAAGAAGAAGAAGAGGAGGAGGAGAGGAGGAGGAGGAGGAGGAGGAGGAGGAGGAGGAGGAGGAGGAGGAGGAGGAGGAGGAGGAGGAGGAGGAGGGGAGGGCAGCCTCAGGAACACTCCTTCTGCTTGCTTTGGTTCAGGGCTGAGATTATATTGCTACGAACTCAAGACTAGGGGAAAGTTGAAGAGGCAAGGAAGGATGGGGTGGGGTGGGAAAAGAAGGAAGTTCTGTCTGTATCTGTTTACAATATCTCCTTCTGACTGCTGGAAAAAGTGGAAGACCTAGACAGGTTCTTCCCACTGAGAGCTGATTTCATCTGCTTCAGCCCGAAGCGCCACTCCACTCCTCCAATACAATGTTTTAAAAATTAATTTCAAGAAGAGAATGTTCTAAAATGGAGCATCTCTGCAAGATCCTCGCAGGCTCTTTTCTCCCCGTCTCTCTGTCTGTTTGCAACAACGGCTGGAGCTTTCTTTGGCAATGCTTGTCACTATTTCTCCACACGCACAAACTGAAGGCCATCCTGAACACTGAATTTTCCCTGCCATTTTGGCCAGCCAAAGTATTCTCCAGAACACTCTGTTCCAAAGAGCATCTGCCCCTCGCTGACCCTTTGAAAGCTCTTTCGTCAAGCACAAAAGATCAGGACCGTCCGTTACGTTGCAGTATCAAAGATTTATTCAAGCCTATAGATGAGATTCTAGTCCAGCACTAAACTGGCACCAGATAAGGATCAATGGGAATTTGGGAGGGATTGGATCTGGACCGTTTGTGGGAATGTAAGGATTCTAAGCTAATGACTCACTTGACTCCTCCACCAGCTCTGTGTGCTCTTTACCTACATCTTCATGGGGATTGCAGAAAGATGACAACCCTGCTGGAGAAGAAGGTTCAGGGACGCTTGTAGCTAGTCAACAGAAGTTGCAGGGGAGTTTTCCAAATCTGAGTTTCTCCATCCTTGAGGCCACATCTCCATTAGCTCAGCCAACAATCAGGAAGTCCACAAGTCTTAAAATGGCCAAGGTTGGAGACTCCTGATCTAGAGGACATCATGTGCCTCCTCCCCGGTTCGATCCTTGCTAAAGCCCAGTAGAAGGCATTGCATAGCCAACATTGAATGCAGATGGAGCAGGAAGGCCTGGCCAGTCTCAAACCGTTTGACACACACACACACAATTGTGATGCTTTTCAGCACTTCTCTGACCTATTTCCATATTTTAGGCATGCATAATTCCACCTGGCCGGGGGGGGGGGGGGAAAACAAGCACAACTTGTACACAGGACGTTTGACAACTGGTTGTGGACTTAGCAACTGATTCAAATCAAGGGGATGGAGACCCTCAAATGCAAATCCTAAACTGGCAACATTGCTTGGATGGCAACACCGAACAGAGCAATTTCCAAGCTCTGCAAATCTCAGCTAATGCGGCCGTGTAAGTGAACCGTTTTCCCTCCCTTGTTATTTAATTAGCAAGTAGCACCTCTCTTGCTGAGCCTTCCTCTGTTTCCCCTCCACTCTTAATGGGCCTTGTTTTCCTCTGTGCAGAATGGCAAACAGAGGTAAGCAAATCTACGTATGCGCACAGACACCAAAGCAACAACGCTGGATGCTGACCCGGCAAAGAGGAGACAGGAGATGCTGGACCCCAAAAGGAACCAAACCCCAAACCTTTGATGTTCAAATGGAAAGTCTACTCCAGAGAAATTAAGGTTTATTCTGCTGGCGGAGAGCCATCTCTTTTGGGTGGTACGGTGGCTTAGCGGTGGAGCTCTCGCCTCACAATCAGGAGGCTGTAAGTTCAATCCTAGGTAGAGGCAGATATTTCTCTCTCTGGGTACATTGAGAATATATCTGCTGAACAAAACTCCAGACTGGCTACAGAAAGGGCAACCGGCCATGAAAATACACAGCTGCATTCAGTTTCCCAGACTCCACCCTGCCATGGATTATGGGGTCATTAAAAGAGGGTGGAAGAGCCACCTCTTTTGATGGGGATCTGATGGCTACGCCAAGGTCTTTCTTAAAGTCCAAAGCAAGTTCTGGGACCATAGAACTGATACTAATAAAGGAGAATATTTGTAGCTCAGGGTTGACAAGAGGGATCCTTGGTGCTCTTGCAGATGTTTCATCACCCCAACTAGGTAACATCATTAGTTATTGATGCTGTTACCCTAGTTTGGGTCACAAAACATCTGCAAGAAAACGAGCAAGCTCAGAGCGCACCAAGGAAGGACCCCAAATATAATTGAGCCGAGTCTTTCACTGCTGCTTCCTGTCTTTTCTCGCCCTGCTGAAAATTCACCTTCTCCATTCCTGGGTAAGCTTTGTTCTGCAGGCAAGATTCCCAACAAGGCAAGTACAAAACAAAAATCATCAAACAAAAAGGTAGCCAAGAGGCTGATATTTTTTTTTTCCTGCAAAAATCCACCACGTAGAGAAGCGGATAACTTCAACGGAAGCCGCGTGATTATAACAAGGGTTGGTGACCAGCTCCGCGGACGGGAGATGGAAAATTTCTTTTCTCCATGCAATGCCTCCGAGTACCTGCGGTTGCAGCCACCCCGCTTTTAAATTAGATCAGTTCAAACCATATTACATTGTTATTGATTAACCGTAGACTTCTCCTACCGAAAAAAATAAGATACCCAGCGCTGTAGCCGACTGGTTCTCAATCACAGGCTGCTTTGAGGTCCGTCAAGGCGGAAGAGCCATGCGTAAATTGAAATGCAAATGAAGACAGGATCCTGCTCTCGAGAAATAGGCCCCGTTTGGTGGGTCTGGACCCCTCAGCCCCCTTCATTCTTGGGGGCAGATTCCACTTCATGACTTGAGCAGGAATCTCAACCAGATCATCATCAAACTAGGGCAGGTGTCAGCAACCGGCGGCTCTAGAGCCTCATGCGGCTCTTTGGGTCCTCTGCTGTGGCTCCCTCTGTTGGGTGATCCCACCACTGGCTGGCCCTGCCCATCACCCTCCCCTCCCAGTCACTCCTCGCCTGGCCTGAGAAGGTAAAACTCAAAAAAAACAGAAATGAGAGGGAGGGAGGGAGAGCCATTTCCCACAGAAAACACCGGGAGCCACAAAACCTGGGTAGGCGTGGCGGGGGGATCATGTGACTGGGTGGGAATGACATTGAGTTGGCCATGCCCACCCAGGTGTTGAGGCTCGCGGTGTTTTCTTTTCTGTGGGAAACAGGTCCAAATGGTTCTTAGAGTCTTTAAGGTCGCAGACCCATGAACTAGGGGGACCAAAATTCCCTAATTTTTGAGCAACCATAATTGGAAGGAGGAAGGGAAGATGGGGTTTGGCATCCTTTCCTCCAGCTCTGAAAAAAAAATCTCTACCAGGAAGTAGAGACCAGCCTGTCCCCTTCCAGATGTGCTGGGCTATTCTCTCCATCAGATGTTCTCCCAGTTGCGGTCCAATTCTTGAATGTGCCCAGTTTGGGAAGAATTAAAGCATTTGATGCAAGACCGAAAACATCCTAGACGCCTTAAAATTAGGAGGTACAGAGAAGGGTTTGTAGGGATGGGTCTCCAACCTCCTGGAGAAATTCTGCAAGGCACCTTGGAACAAAACCAGGCTCCCTTGAATGTCCCTCTTAACTTTTTGGTTGCTAGAGAAAGGAGACCTCTTGGATGGCGAGATGGGACAAAAATGGATCAAGAGTGTTTATGGATATTCTCTTTCCAAGTTTGAATTGTCTTCCTTCCTTCTTTCCTTCCTTCCTTCCTTCCTTCCTTCCTTCCTTCCTGCCTGCCTTCCTTCCTGCCTTCCTGCCTTTCTTTCCTTCCTTTACTGTCTTCTTCCTCCCCTGTTTCCTTCCTCCCTTCCCTTCCTTCCTTCTTCCTTTTTTCCTTTCTTCTCCTCCCTCCCTGCCTTCCTTCCCTTACTGTTTCCTTCCTGCCTGCGTTTCTTTCCTTCCCTTACTGCCTCCTTCCTTCCTTTACTGTCTTCTTCCTCCCGTTTCCTTCCTTCCTTCCTTCCTTCCTCTGTACTGCCTTCTTCCTCCCCTTACTGCCTTCTTCCTTCCTTTTTCCTTTCTTCCCCTCCCTCCCTGCCTTCCTTCCTTTACTGCCTTCTTCCTTCCCTTACTGTTTCTTTCCTGCCTGCCTTTCTTTCCTCCCCTTTCCTTCCCTTACCCCTCCTTCCTTCCTTCCCTCCTTCCTTTACTGCCGTCTTCCTCCCCTTACTATTTCCTGCCTTCCTTCCCTTACTACCTTCTTCCTTCCCTTTTTTCCTTCCTTCCCCTCCCTCCCTGCCTTCCTCCTTCCCTTCCTCCTCCCTCCCTCCCTCCTTCTTTCTATCCTTTCCAAGGTCTTCTCTTATCCACTTGCCCCCACTCCATTACCGCCTCTGACTCTCAGCAAGGTTTCCTTTGGCAGAATATCCTGATGAGGCAGCATCTTTCAAGCCTCTTCTTCCCCGCCAGGCTACAGCTCTTCCAGCAAAGCTCAGCCAATGCCTGTTGCCTGCTGGTCTCCACCACCACCACTTCTCCTGGTTTATCTCTCCTTTCTATCACCACACCCCACCGGTTGCTATCTATCTCATTACACAGGCTCGGTTAATCACCGCAGGTAGAAGAAAGAGGGAGGGAAGGAGGGAGACAGACAGGAGGCGAGGTACCACTGGCTAAAAGAGGCCTGGGAAATCAGGTCATTTGGAGCTGGCTTGACAGGTTTACCTTCTGACTCAGCTTGGAGACAAGAAGATGCCTGCAGGAATCTTCCAAGCCGATGAAAAGCTGCATCGAAATAAAATAATGTAGCAAACGCCTGGATTAGCACGGAGGGACAAAGCCTTTTGGTTCAGTTTCCTGCCTCCAACAAGGTCAATGAAGTTCTTATCCAAGGCTTCTAGGCCAAGGCAAGATCTCCTAAGGCATAACAAGGGAGGATTTGTTCTCCAGGCTGAGAACTCTGCAGGAGGCATAAAAGGAATATCCAGCTATAGAGGAGGAAGATGGAGAAATATGGCTTAACCCTAAGCCTCTTCATCGTCCAACAGTTGAGCGGCCAAAATCACAGAATTCCACAACCGGGAGAGCCAGTTGCTAAGAATTCTGGACACTGAAGTTCGCCCTGAATTCGGGCTGGGAAAATTTGTTCTAGGAAGAAGGGAGAAGTAATGAAGACTATGAGAAGGAAGTGTTTGAAGGACGCTCAAATATATATATATATATATATATATATATATATATATATATGTATGTATGTATGTATGTATGTATGTATATATGTATGTATATGTATATGTATGTATGATGCATGCATGTATATGTATATGTATATATATGTATATGTATATGTATATATATTTGTTTTCTGAGGTTCTCCCGGGTATTTGTATGTGCATCTTTGGTTATTTGGGTTTTCTCCGTGTAAAATTGGAAGTATCTAGGCGACGTTTTGATGAAGTCTCATTCATCATCTTCAGGCTTGTGTCTTCGGCTTTGTGCTTCTCACATTACTCTGAGAAGCACAAAGCCGAAGACACAAGCCTGAAGATGATGAATGAGACTTCATCAAAACGTCGCCTGATACTTCCAATTTTACACGGGAGAAAACCTGAATAACCAAAGATCGATCTATCTATCTATCTATCTATCTATCTATCGTATCTCATCTATCTATCTATCTATCTATCTATCTATCTATCTATCTATCTATCTATCTATCTAATCTATCTATAATTTTTTTTCCCATCAAAAAAATCCTGCCAAACTGATCTTTGGGCTGGAAATCAGAGCCCGTCGCTTGGAGGCAGGGCTGACTTAGTTCCACGACTCTCCATTTCTCAACGGCCCTCTAGGATGCAAATGACCAGCTGTCTGCAAGGAGTATAAATCCTTCCATTTCCCACCATCCTGTCAGAGCTGAAGAAGCTTCTTGGATGAGAAGCGTCTTCAAAAGTAAGGAAACCAGAAAGTCCAGTTGCTTCCTGAAAAAGCATCTTTGGGACAAACATGGTTACAAATGAACCAAGATCCGATTTTTTTTTTTGTGATCCTGCCTTCATTCTAAAAACTTTGCATTCAAGTCAGGTAAATTTAACACACACACATGCACGTTTGTAGTCCAGGTGGTTGCTGGCCACGCCAGCAGCTTTGAGAAGGTTTGAGAAATTTACTGTAATTATGACTCGTGCTGACACTGAAAGATCTGAAGACTTCTGCAAGCGAGCGAATGGAATAATTTCCTGCATCCAGCTAATGAAGCTTGGGTTGAGGGGGAAAGAAGTTAAACAGTGTGGAAAAAAAAATTTCTTCCCTAAACATAATCTATTATTTCCCTGTCAGCTTTTACATATCAAGTTGCTGCGCCTGTCAGCGATACAGTTCCCAAGGGGGAAGAAAATTTAAAAAGAAACCCCTTACGAACGTGTGACACTTATTATTTATTTAATAGACCAGCCAGGCTGAAGCTTGGATTTGCACCATCCAGATGCACTGGGTCACTGCTTATAATGTGCAAAGTATCTGCAAACACCTGGGGAGGAGGGGAGGTTTTTGCAGGGTGCAAATCTGCCATTGTTTTCCTCCGTTCATCCTATTTGGAAGCCAAGCTTTAGCGAAGAAGAACGGATTTGGGTTTGGCTAGTCTAGAGATAAGAAGGACTAGGGAGGATATGATACCAGTAGTCCAGTATTTTGAGGGGCTGCCCCAAAGAAGAAGAGAGGGTCAAATTATTCCCCAAAGCATCGGAGGGCAGGACAAGAAACAATGGGGGGAAATTAATCAAAGAGAGAAACAACCTGGAATTATGGCGAAACTGCCTAACAGGGAGGACAATGAACCAGTGGAACAGCAGAAATCTTGAGAGCTCCATTACTGGAGGCTTTTAAGAAGAGATTGGACAGCCATTTATCTGAAATGGTATAGGGTCTCCTGCTTGAGCAGGGGGCTGGACTAGAAGACCTCTAAGGTCCCATCGTATCCTATCCTATCCTTTCCTAATTTCATTCTATTCTATTCTATTCTATTCTATTCTATTCTGTTCTGTTCTGTTCTGTTCTATTCTATTCTATTCTTATTCTATTCTATTCCATTCCATCCCATTTCTATTCTATTTCTACTCTACTCTACTTACCCTAGCCTACCCTATCCCATTCCGTCCCATATTCAATTCTATTCCCATTCCCTATTCTATTCTGTTCTGTTCCATTCCTATTCCACTGTACTCTACTCTACCTACTCTACTCTACCTATCCTATCCCATTCTGTCCCCTCCCATATTCTATTCTATTCTATTCTATTCTATTCTATTCTTCTCTACTCAACTCTACTCTACTCTACTTTACTCTACATTCCAATATCTATTCTATTCTATTCTATTCTACTTTACTCTACTCTACATTCCAATATCTAATCTATTCTATTCTATTCTAATTTCTATTCTAATTTTTATTCTATTATTCTATTCTATTCTATTCTATTCTATTCTATTCTATTCTATTCTATTCTTCTCTACTCAACTCTACTTTATGCTACTCTACATGCCAATATCTATTCTATTCTAATTTCTATTCTATTCTATTCTATTCTATTCTATTCTATTCTATTCTATTCTACTCAACTCTACTTTACTCTACATTCCAATATCTATTCTATTCTAATTTCTATTCTATTCTATTCTAATTTCTATTCTATTCTATTCTATTCTGATTCAGGCATACCAGGTTTTAACTATCCCTGAAAGCCTGAAACTGCTGCTGGATTCTTTATTGTCCTTGCTCCGCTGAGCCCATTTCCCTGATAGGTAAATACAGGTCGCCCTGAACTGACAACAGTTCATTTAGTGACCATTCTAAGTTACAACATCATTGAAAAAAAATGACTCGCGAACGTTTGTCACGCTTATGATCGTCATAGCATCCCGACGATCACATGATCAAAATTCAGACGCTTAACTCACACTTATGACGGTTGCCATGTCCCGGGGTCACGTGATCCCCTTTGGCGACTTTCTGACAAGCAAAGTCCACGGGGCAGCCGGATTCCCTTAACAAACCACGTTAACTAAACTTAACCGCCACGATTCCCACTTAAGGATTGTGGCAAGACAGGTCGTAAGGTGGGGGTAAAAGTCCCTGAATGAATGTCTCGCTTAGCAACATGAATTTTTGGGCTCCGTTGCACCTGTAAACAGAGTCCTGATTTGAGAACAGGGCTCTGCGATCCCCTGGGGGCTTCTCCCAACACCCCCTCCCGACCCTTTTGCAATTTCAGGCCATCCAGACCCCGCGACGACAACAAGAAAAATGACCCTGTGGCACATCGTACCATGCAGGATAGGCATCCGGGGTCCGTGGCTGGAGGCAAATTTGCTGAGCCTCCTCCTCCTCCCACATGCGTGATCCTGATCCCTGCTCGCTTTTATAGCCCTGCTCTCTTTTGTTTTATTTGTGCATTAAGGGAGAGCAAACACCGTACTCAGGAGTGGGTAGGGTGCAGCCGCCCCAGAGGAGCAGACGGTGCCATAAAATGGTATCCAACCTGCATGGAAGGGATGAGCGTTTCATGGGGAAACGCAGGGAAAACAGAACTCTGGAAAAAAAAAAACTGGCCTGTTGTATCTACTGCAAAGAGATTCTGTTTTCCCATTGAGGGGATGGCGGGAGAGAGGGAGGGAGAGGGAGAGGGAGAGGGGGAGAGGGAGAGGGGGAGAGGGAGGGGGGAGGGAGGGAGGGAGAGGAGAGAGAGAGAGAGAGAGAGAGAGAGAGAGGGAAGGAAGGAAGGAAGGAAGGAAGGAAGGAAGGAAGGAAGGAAGGAAGGAAGGAAGGAAGGAAGGAAGGAAGGAAGGAAAAGAAAGAAAGAAAGAAAGAAAGAAAGAAAGAAAGAAAGAAAGAAAGAAAGAAAGAAAGAAAGAAAGAAAGAAAGAAAGAAAGAGGGAGGGAGGGAGGGAGAAACAAAGAGACAGAAGGAGAGTGAGGGAGGGAGGGCAAGACATAGAGAGAGAGAAGAAGGGAAGGAAGGAAAGGAGAAACAGAGAGGGAGGGAGGGAGAAAAGGAGAAAGGAAGAAACAAAGACAGAGAGGGAGGGAGGGAGGGAGAGGAGGGGGCGAGAGAGAGAGAGAGAAAGAGAGAGAAAGAGAGGGGGGAAAACAGGGAGAAGCGTGTTTGACCGGTCTCTCTGAAAATGGGTTGGGCAATTGGTGGGAACTGTTATGTGAACCAGGTTCTTCAAGTTAAACCGGATTAGGATTTATTTTATGTTAATTTGGAGTACCGCACACCATGGACATCTCGTGCCTGGCTGGTTGGTTGGTTCATTGATTGATTTCCTCCTTGATGGATGGAAAGATGGATGGATGGATGCAGGGGGAGGGATGGACGGGTGATGGATGGAGGGGGGAGGGATGATGGATGGGTGAGTGGGTGGGTGGATAAATAGATGGACGGAGGGATGGAAGAGGGGCAAAATCTGGATCTCCGCGTTTCTATTCCAGCATCTCTCCCTGTTGGCTTTCTTATTTTTCGCCTAGGTTTAGTGCCACTCTGTTTTCGCGTTTCACCTGGGAATGTAGGAATGCCAACATTTTCAGGTAAGCAAAACCCCACTCCTTCCTAGCACTGATCGTGATACCTAGTTGGGTACTGAGACGCCTGCAAGACAACATCCCAAGCTCAGAGAGCACCCAGGACCTCGCATTTTAACTGAAGCCTTGTCCCTTCTTCTTCTTCCACCTGCTGAGAAGCCAAATCCCCCCATTCTGAGAACCGGCAAGCATAACAAGAGACCATCCCATCCATTACGGCACCCTGTTCAGACAACCAGGGTGGAATTTCCCAGCCGCAAGGAGCTGCTGAAGCCAAAAAAAAAGCCCTTTTAGTAAAGTTGCTAAGAACGCCCCCTTGGATTTCTGCGTGCATTTTGGGGGGATCCGTGCGCGCAAGAAATTCCACGCTCATGTCTGCAATGCAAACTCTGCCCTTCCTAAGAAATACATTTCTGAATCGAGGAACGAGAAGAGGGAATTTCACTCGCTCTGTAAGCAAGGATATATATACATCTTTACTTCCGAGCTGGGGAGGCTGCAAAACTCAAGCCAGGAGTTGCTACTCTGTAAACATCAACGCTTCGGAAACAGAAAGTACGTTCTGCTTGGTGCAGAGGGGAAAATGTCCCGTGGTTTGATCCGAAATCCTGATCCATAAAAACACTCCATTCCCTTGGCTTTCTCTCCTTCTGACTCCCGGCCATTAGAAGCCACTTAGCCTCTAAGCCCCTTGGGGCAGGTACTTAAAAGGATTAACGCAGGTAGCCCTCGACTTATGACAACGACTGAGGCCCCGCTGCTAAGCGAGACAGCTGCCCAGGGAGTTTCGTTCCCCCTTTCACCACCTCTCTTGCACACTGTCGGTAAGCGAAATCAGTGCAGCCATTCAAAGTTAGTAAGACGGAACTGGAAGTGGGTCGCAAAAGCGGATCACAAGAGCCTCCCAGGGACGCTGCAGTCGTCATTAAATGTGAAGCAGGGTCTGGATTTTTGAACCCTGCGGCCACCAGGATGCCTCAACGGCCATGTGAGGAAAATGGTCCCAAGTCTCTCTCTCTCTCTTTTCAGTGCCGTTGTTCACTTTTGAACGGCCACTAAAAGGAACGGTCATAAGTCAAGGACGGACAAGCTGTATAGGTTGTCCAAACGGGATGGGAGGAGGAGAAATGGCCTTTTTTTTTTTTTTGAAAAAATAAATAAATAAATAAAAGGTATAAACAACTTGCAGGCTTGTGATTTGCAGCTTTTGTCCTGTCTAACTGTCCAAGGGTCCCCTTTGTAGGGCATTTTCATTGAAAACCAGCATTTTTATTTTTATTTTATTATTCCGAACGGTTCAAGGACTGGTCAGCCAGAGGCTAATTATCATCTGTGCAGATTCTCAGCAACTGAAATGAAAGGGCTGGAGGGAGAGGGAAGAACTTTGGGAACATGAAATTAACACATTTTCCCTGCATCGGAAGGCACAATCTTTGGAAAAACAAGGTTGCGTAAGACCGAACGGAGAAAAATATCCATGCGGAATAAGTGCTAAGCTACCGAGTAAAAGAAGAACAGGAAACCAATGTTTGTTTGTTTGTTTGTTTGTTTGTTTTGCAGGCGACTGGATTCTAAGGACATTCAGTCCCCACCTAGCAACCCGCCGGGCAAGGATGATGGAAAGTGGAGGTCAACCCCCATCATCCCTGCTGCAGAGCCTTGCAAACCAGCCATCTTGAGGATCTGCCCCCTTCCAAAGAAAGACTGATCCACTCGGGATCCTGGAGAACCACAACACCGAGTCCTTTGGAGGGCTCCCAAGCTTCCCGCGTTGGTGCCTTCGGCAGGAGCTGTGGTTGAGCCTGCCACCTTCTCCTGGTCAGAGAGACAGAGAGAGAGAGAGACAGAGAGAGGAGGGAGAGAGGCAGAGGGGGAGGGAGGGAGAGAAAGAAAGAGAGATGGAGGGGGAAGGAGAGAGGGAGAGAGAGAGAGACATGGAGGAAGAGAGAGGGAGAGACAGAGAGGGGGGAGAGAGGCAGAGGGGGGAGGGAGGGAGAGAGAAGAGAGATGGAGGGGGGAAGGAGAGAGGGAGAGAGAGAGAACACACGGAGGGAGGAAGAGGGAGAGACAGACAGAGAGAAAGAGATAGAAAGAGACAGAGTGTGAGGGAGAGAGTGAGTGAGGGAAAGAGACAGACAGAGAGGGAGGGAAGGATAGAGGGAGGGAGATAGACCCAGAGAGAGAGAGGGAGAGAGACAGAGAGATAGAGAGAGAAAAATGGAGGGAGGGGACAGAAAGAAACAGACAGAGGGAGGAAGGGAAGGAGAGAGGGAGGGAGGGAGAGAGAGAGAGGGAAAGGAAGAGAGAGAGAGAGACAGAAAGAGGGGGGAAGATCACCAAGAACTACCTTCCCATTTTGGGGTGCTCTCTCTCTCTTCTCTTCTTGTTTGCAACCACCTCTAACTCTGAACCCCCAACCCAGCTTTCCATGTTGATCCTCAGCCTTCTGAAGGCTTCATCCGCTGAGCCTCTCCGGCTTAGTCTGCCCTCTGCCGTACCAACAGCAGAAGCAACACCACTCCAAAAACCAAACCAAGCCTCAGGGTTTTTAAAAAAATAATATATATATATATATATATATATATATATATATATATATAGAGAGAGAGAGAGAGACTATACAGAAGCCTGATGATGGCAGATGAGATTCTGCCGAAACGTTGCTACAACTTTAAAAGCACAACTATAATAACGTGGGAAAATACCCGAACAAAGCTGAATACCATACATGTAAGTACCCACGAAAACTTAAGAAAACATTATATATATATATAGGGGCATCCCAAAAACCAGACAAAGGCAAAGACCCCTAAAAGTAACCTGGCCAGGTCAAAAGCCACCTTCTACTTCGGTCAAGAGAAAACTGACATGGTTGCGTCTGCCCATGGACCCCCAAAGCTTGCCAGAGGCATCGCTCCTTGCAACTTGCAATCCTAAAATGTTAAAACACGGGTTTTTGCTGACTGCACAGTCTGTGCCAGAAAATTCCTCTTGCCCCATGCCTCAGTTTCCCCTCCACAACAGGTTAGCATGGACATCAAGGGGGGGGGAGCTACGCAACCAGCATGGATGCACCTTCCCAATGCGCCCAACACACAGCTCCTACAACTGTTCGGTCCCGTCCAAATGCCCACTTCTCATCCACTTCCTGGGAATGGTGCTCACACAACGCCAAGGTTTGCCAGGTTCCTTGCCCTCCTCCTGGGCACCCTGGGAGTCCTGGGAGCCCCCACCAACAGTGCTCTCCTCCCCCACCCACCCAAATGATCCCAAGGAACAGAGAGAGGAGGTTTTGCTTAGGAAGAGCTGAAAAACTGAATTCGTTCCTCCTTTCCACACCATCCAGCGCAGGGAGGGAAATCTACCCGGAGACCCCCTCACTCTCACCCCAACGGTCTCAAATGCACCCTTGGCCCCCCTCGACCCGGGGCGGAAAGGAGAAGAGCCCGCGGTGGAAAGAAAGGGAGTTGGGATCCAACTCGGGGTTAGGGACCCCCTGGTCTACCCAGTGGGGGAAGAAGGAAAAAAAAAAACATCGTTCAAGCTGGATGAGAGAGGCTGCCACTCAGCCACCACCAGCCCCCCAAAACGGTCTCTTGACACCCCCTTTTCAACGGGGGGGCGATACGTAGGATGCAGCAAGCCCCCTCACTTCCTCCCCCCCACTGAGGGTGCCTCCCCTCCCTGGCAGAAGAGCGTGAACCCTGGTGGGGGGGGGGCAGCCTCGTCCCACCCTCCCAATTGGGCAGATGCCCCCAGCCCTCCAAAACCGACACTCTTTAAGGAGAGCCACAGCAGCAGGGATGCCCTCCCCCCCCACACACACACCCCTCCCTCTCGTCTCCCCCCTGCCATTTATCTCCCTCCCCCTCCCCTTCTGCGACCCCTCCCCCCTAAACCTTCCGGCCAGAGGGAGAAATAAAAAGAAATAAAAAGAGAGGAAGGTGCGGGGTGGGGTGGGTGTCTTACCTGGGAAGGCCAGGCTCGCCAAACACACGCCGGTAGTCCACCAGCCCCGGAGCCAGCCCAGCTGCTGCGTTGGCCCGGCCATCGGAACCTCTTTTCCCCCGGTCGGAGGCGGCTGGGGGGCGGGGAGGAGGGCGAAGTTAATTGGGGTCGAGGCGCCGATGGGGCATCAAGGGGATCCGCGCCAGGGACCCCTCCCCTTCTTCGTCTCCTTGGCCGAGGGGCAGAAGGGGGAGGGAGGGAGGGCGAGCAGACCAGCCCTCGGGACTCGCCCGCAGACACGGCCCCCTCCTCGGGCAGGGGCAGCGCCCACCCGACCCTTTTCCCGGCGGGGGTGGATCTGGGAGGATCTGGAGGGTCGATCCTCGGCTTCCCCGCCTCTGGCTGCTCCGTCCGAGGGAATCTGGGGGTGGGGATCTGAATGGATCTGGAAGTCGATCCTCAGCCGGCTTCGCTTTGGCTGGTTCCCAGCGGGGTGGATCTGGGGGGATCGAGAGGGTCGATCCTCTGGCTGCTCCGTCCGATCCGGCAGGGAAGAGATCGGAGGGATCTGGGGGGGTCGGCCCTCGGCCGGCTTCGCTCTGGCTGCTCCCGGCGGGGGTGGATGGTGGAGGGATCCGAGGGTCAATCAATCAATCAATCAATCAATCAGAAGAAGAGCTGGAAGGGACCTTGGAGGTCCTCTAGTCGAATCCTCGGCTTCCTCGCTCCGGCTGACTCCGACCGATCGCTTCGTCCGTCT
Organism: Notechis scutatus; assembly: GCF_049901735.1. Taxonomy (NCBI): domain Eukaryota; kingdom Metazoa; phylum Chordata; class Lepidosauria; order Squamata; family Elapidae; genus Notechis; species Notechis scutatus. The sequence goes on along the minus strand of NC_142015.1, from coordinate 24,976,728 downwards.
CAGCCCAGCCCAGCCCCGGGCGCTGGGAAGCGTCTCACCTCGGCTGGCGGCGCCCAAGCATCGCCCGCGGGGCGGTGGGGAAAGAGATGCGCGCCGGGCAGCCAGACGGAGGGGAGGATCGCGGCGGGAGTCCCGGGGGAGGGCTTCCTCCTCCTCGGCTACAATCCCGGCCCTTTCGCCCTCTCCGGGAGGGGAGCCCGGCCGGCTAAGCGCTGCTGCGCTGCGGCTGCTCGGCGGGCCTCGGCGGGGCGCGCAGGGAGACCCCCATCCAGGGCTGGCGGGCGGGCGGAGGACGAATCCCGGCGGTCGGAGCAGCAGCAGCAGCCGGGCGGCGCAAACCTCAGCCGCTTCCCGCAGCGGAGCTTCGAGTTCGGCCGGGCGGAGCAGAGAGCGGGAGCGCGCCTGGAGCCCACGGTCGGGCACGCGCAACGCCAGCGGCAGCGGAGGCGACGGCGGCGGCGGCAGCAGCAGCAGCAGCAGCGCGAAGCTCGCCCGGTCCCAGCTTCGGACCTCTGGCCCCGCCCCCTCCGCCCCGCCCCTCCTGGCGGTGACGTCACGGCTTGTCAAGGCGCCGGGCGGGGCCTTCCGAGTTAACCCGCTCCTGGACGGAGGGGCGCGTGCGCGGTGCGAGGGGCGCGCGAGGCTCCCCAATTTGGGAGGCGGGGGAGGGTTTGGATGAGTTGCGCCCTTCCCCGCAGTCCGGCTTGATTGACTGGCGGGCTGGTTGCCTTCCCTTTTGTCCTTCCTCTCTTTCAACTTCCTTCTTTCTCTCTCTTTCCATTCCTTCCCTCCCTCTTTCACGCTCTAGTCCTTCTTTCCTGGAATGATGTGTCCCTCAACAAGACCACAATCCCTGCTGCCTCCCTAGGGAGAGTCAAAAACGATTAGATCGCTCACTCGCCCAAGGTCAACAAATTGGCAAAGGGTAGGATAGGATAGGATAGCAAAGGATAGGGTAGGATAGGCGAGAAGAAGGGAAGAAAAGAAGAGAAGAGGGGGAAAGGAAAGAGAAGGAAGGGGAGAGGGGAGGGAGGGGAAAAAGAAGGAAGGGAAGAAGAGGGAAAGGGAGGGAGAGGAAAGAGAAGAGGGGAAAAGGGGAAGGGAAGGAGAGAGAAGAGGAGAGAAGAGAGGGAAAAAGAAGAAGGAAGGAGGGGAAAGGGAAGGAGAGGAAAGAGAAGAGGAGAAAAGGGGGAAGGGAAGGAGAGGGAAGAGGAGAGGAGAGAAGAGGGAAAAAGAAGGAAGGGGAAAAGGGAAGGAGAGGAAAGAGGAGAAAAAGGGGGAAGGGAAGGAGAGGGGGAAAAGGGAAGGAGAGGGAAGAGAAGAGGGAAAAAGAAGGAAGGGGAGGGGAAAGGGAAGGAGAAGAAAGAGAAGAGGAGAAAAGGGGGAAGGGAAGGAGAGGAAAGAGAAGAGGAGAAAAGGGGGAAGGGAAGGAGAGGAAAGAGGAGAGAAGAGAAGAGGGAAAAAGAAGGAAGGGAAGGGGAAAGGGAAGGAAAGAAGAGGAGAAAAGGGAAGGGAAGGAGAGAGGAAAAAGGGAAGGAGAGGGAAGAGGAGAGGAGAAAAGGGGGAAAGAGGAAGGAGAAGGAAGAGGAGAGGAGGAAAGGGAAGGAGAAGGAAGGGAAGAGGAGAGAAGAGAAGAGAGAAAAAAGAAGGGAAGGCAAAAAGAGAAGAAGCTAGGCTAAACTAGGATAGGATAGACTACACAAATTTAGGCTGGATTAGGCTAATCCCAAAAAGAATGCAACGCTCTAGTTAGCAATCCATTAACAGTCTTCAGAGGAAACGAGTTGTCTATGGATGTTAAACCCAGTTTGTTTGCTCCTGTTGCTGCCACTCTCTGCGCTATGTGAGCTGATTTGGGCACCCCCAAGGTCATCGGGCCTTTGCTTGAGCCTTGTTGCTTGTCTTTGGGAAAAGCAAGAGCCTCCTGGAGTTTCCCCTTTGGGATTGGGGGAGGAATCCTTCCCCCTTCATCCCTTCCTTTGCCAAGGCAACCAGTTAATGTTTGCCTCTTTTATTTCCCAACCCACAACATCTCAAATCCTGATCTGTTCCATCTTGGGCCATGACAGCAAGGCACAAAGCCTGGGGAAACTAGTGCATCCCACCGCTGAGAAGAGTGGTTGATCCGAAGCCCCAGTAGATGCCTCCTAGGAAGGAATCAATGGTTGGCAAGGAAGAAGAAAGAGGAGGGATCGCAAGGGGAGGATGTTTTACACCAGGGGTGTCCAACCTTGGCAACTTTAAGACTTGTGGACTTCAACTCCCAGAATTCCTCAGCCAGCTTTGCTGGCTGAGAATTCTGGGAGTTGAAGTCCACAAGTCTTAAAGTTGCCAAGGTTGGCACCCCTGTTTACACAATGACAAAGGGCTGAAGGGGAGGGGAAGGAGGGAAAACACCTATAAAAAGATGCCTTTTCATGCCCTTCCAAACCTTTTATAGCATCCGGGGTTCATTTGCACAGATGTGAAGGAAACCTGCGGTTGGAAATAATATGCCAGTTATTTTTAATCCGGCCACAGGAAAGTAATGAAATCCTCGGGTCATCTTAGGAGAAAGCATTTACAAGGTTTTGAATTCCCTTCCCAGGAGAAAGATCACCCAGGAGGGACTTCAGCCCAGCCTGCACCTTGCTGGGCTGCTCGTTTTCTAATTGCAAGAAAAGGATTTGTTTATAGGTTTTAATGCCAAAGGGTTACTGACTTTTTTTTAAAACCTGCAGACCGAAGTACTTGATTCTTCTAGAAGTCGGTACAGATTCTTTGTCCTCCAGGTCCTGGTTGTCCCAAAGGTGCTTTTTGTCAGGAGGCAACTGGACTTTCTTTGTTTTCTTCTTTTGAAGATGTTTTGCTTTTCATCCAAGGAGCTTCTTCAGCTCTGACTGGATGGTGGGGGAATGGAAGGATTGATACTCCTTGCAGACAGTTGGTCATTTGCATCCTTTGAGAGGGTCATTGAGGCCACTTGGAGGTTCATCTGTGTCCTCAGGGTCACCTGAGTGGTGCTCCTGGTTCCTGTAGTCTGCAATTTTTCCTCTGGCAATCCATTCCTGCTCCCACACCATTCAAAGGGTGTCCATCCCAAATTGTATAGCCAAAAGTCTGTGGAGATTCTCAGTCACCCAGGTCATGGCTGTCCCAAAGGTGCTTTTTCAGGAGGCAACTGGACGTTCTTGTTCTTCTTTGAAGACCTTTCACTTCTCATCCAAGAAGCTTCTTCAGCTCTGACAGGATGGCGGGGAATGGAAGGATTTGAAGATATTTCTTTGATTCTTCTAGCTAACCAAGAATTAACCCAGCCAAGGATAGAATTCTCTGGTAACGAGAAGATGGTTTGTTGTGTAAAGCCTTACGGATCTTAAATCTGATGCTAGGTTGTTTATTTCCAAGAAGTAGAAGGAACGGGCCACAGCCTTACATTCAGAGCTCTTGAAATGCTGTTAGGAATTTACACATTTAAGTAGGAGAATCATATAATATAGTTATACAGGGCTCCTAGCAGTGCCTTATATTTCATGAAAAACTATCCATGTAAAATCAAGGATCTTTCAATGCCTTTTTTACCGGCTTGTAGGAACGCAAATGTTCAGCTCGAATAATCAAATCCACATATACAGACTTCATTGATCTACTTTATTGTTTGTGCCTATTTCACAGGAATCTTTCCAGATTGGCAGTTTGTACCTGGGTCAGACTAGATAAGGTTCAATAGCATTCAAACAGGGTTCAGACTTTGCCCTCTTGGTGTGTTTCAAAAAAAAAAAAAATTCTTACCGGTTCGGAGAGCTTGCTTCGCGCACGCCAATTGTGCTTCGTGCACACATGCGCAGTGCTCAAACTCCGCCCTCTGGATCAAGGCTAGTGAGCTGTGCAGGGGCGCCTATTGTGTGCACAAAACACGCAAATTGCGCACGCACATCGTGCTCAGAGTCGGTCCTTCCCTGGAGAGCTGTGCTGTTTTTTTAGCTCAGCTGAGGTGCAGCAAATCTGCGTAAATCAGCTGATCTAATAAACAGTTTAGTTTATTGTCCTTGCACCTCATACAATGAAATTCAGTACCATCTTCAGGGTACATTATGACTATGAAAATAAACACAAACCCACATCCTTCACATTCTACACATTGAATTGAAAACCCCTGATATTGCACTAATGTTGCACTATACAGTAGAATTCAATAGAGTTACTGCCCTGGGATAGAAGCTGTTTTTCAGCCTATTTGTCCTTGTTTTTATTATTATCCTGTACCGTCTGCCAGATGGTAACAGTTCAAAAAAAAAGGGTGAGGCCAGGATGAGATGGATCTTTGAGGATGTTTTGAACTTTCTTAAGGCAGCAGGAGTTATAAAGCTCTTCCAAAGAGGGGAGAGGGCAACCCATGATCCTCTGGGCAATGACGTTAACCCTCTGGAGTGCTTTCCTATCTGCTACTGTGCAATTGGCAAACCAGACAGAGGTGCAATAAGTTAAGATACTCTCTATTGTGCAGCGGTAGAAGGTCACCAACAATTTTTCATTCAGTTGTTGTTTTCTGAGAAGTCTCAGGTAGTATAATCTCTGCTGGGCCCAGTATAGGAGAGGTGAGAGCTAAGAGCAGGGACAGGTGGGTGAGGCCAGTCAAAATTTCCCTTACCGGTTCTCTGAACCAGTCAAAATTTTCCCCACCGGTCCGCTAGGACTAGTCAGAACCGGCTGAATACCACCACTGCTCTTGTGCCTCCCTAAGGATTCCAGACTAATGCCTTGCTTGATTCCTCCCCTTCTCTCAGCCGGTCTCTCTCCTTCAATCTCCTTTATTATTATTGTTGGATTGATGACTTGGGCATTGACCATTGACAAGTATGAATCCAAATGCCGGGGTGCTTGTAGGGTTATGTCTGCTCACCTTCTGCTTCCTCCTGTTTGGTCTCCCAGATGGAAGGTTAGTATTGTGCACCCTCAATAACTGAATAAACCAGGATCTGTTGGTGCTGACAGCCTCCCGTGTGCAAACAGCCCCTGTTTGACTGTTGCATCCTTTTTTTTAAGGAAGCAAAACTCTTTCCCGTCTTTCTCCTTCCGTCCCCCTCCCCTCCTTCCAATATTGCAGGCAAAACAACGCACCGCAAGAGGTTGATTGGCAACCACAGACAATACCGAGATAGAGAAAGATGATATTCAACTCCGAAGCAGGGCTGGACAGGAAATTGGAGTCCACCATTAACTGACTGCAAAGGAAAGAGGCGAAAATGAAAAGACAACCTGCTGCACTGTGTGTGTGTGTGTGTGTGTGTGAGTGTGTGCGCGCGCGCGCGCGCACAAAGGAAGAACATCAGAGTGGTCTGTGATAGATAGATAGATAGATAGATAGATAGATAGATAGATAGATAGATAGATAGATAGATAGATATTGTGTGTGAGAGTGTATAAAATGTATCTATTTACTTTCTCATCTATCTGTCTATCCATCCATCTGTCTGTCTATATGTCTGTCTGTCTTTCTGTTTGTCTATCTATATCTATCTCTTTCTATATTTGTCTGTCTATCTCCATCCATCATCTATCTACCTACCTAGCTATCTTTCTATGTCCATGTCTAACTCCATCTATCTATCTATCTATCTATCTATCTATCTATCTATCTATCTATCTATCTATCTATCTATCTATCTATCTATATCTGTCTCCATCCATCATCTATCTATCTATCTATCTATCTATCTATCTATCTATCTATCTATCTATCTATCTATCTATCTATCTATCTATCTATCTATCTCTCTCTCTCTCTCTCTTTCCATCCATCCATCCATCCATCCATCCATCCATCCATCCATCCATCCATCCATCCATCCATCCATCCATCCATCCATCCATCCATCTATCATCTATCTATCTATCTATCTATCTCTATCTATCTATCTATCTATCTATCTATCTATCTATCTATCTATCTATCTATCTATCCTTGCATATCTATCTCTATCTATCTATCTATCTATCTATCTATCTATCTATCTATCTATCTATCTATCTATCTATCTATCTATCTATCTATCATCTCCTGCCTGAATGGGGAATTTGAAACGCTACCAATCCAGTTCAATAGTGTCTTTGTTGTCTTCGATATTTTGATTTATTTATTTAAACTTACTATCCACCCAACTCCAGAAGAATCTGGCCCCAAATACAAATCAAATTTGTATTGATTTGTATTTGGGACTTTAAAAACAGTATTGGTATCAATCAGGTTTAACATTGGCCCACGCTCAGGATAGAGACGTTAGCAGGGGTCTCCAACCTTTTGGACCTCAGGGACCACCAAACTCATAATTTTAAGTCCTGCAGACCAGAGACCCTTGGAAAATCCCAAAAAAAGTCTGCAGGAAAACTCCCCACCCCGTTTTCCTACCGATCGATCATTCTTTATGTGGGATCGCAGGATACCGTCTCCAGCTCCATTCTCAGGGGGAAAGAAAGAGACTTTTGGCTCCATGCAAGGAAAGCAGCAAAAGTAGCAGAAGTCTTTCTTTCTCTCCCCCAAACTCCACCAGCAATGAGGCTTTGTGAGACTTGTCATGCCAGTGCAGCCTCTTGGAGCAGGAGGCCTTGCAGGGTCCCAAAGACTCATTTCTGGTGGAGTTTGGGGGAGAGAAAGAAAGACTTTTGCTGCTTTCCTTGCGTGCAGCCGAAAGCAGAAGAAGAAAGAAGCAACCTGGTGGCCAGGTGAGGCATGTGGGGTGAGTGGGGCAAGTTCCCCCCCCCTCTGCCCTTTCCCCCCTCCCCTCACTACCTCGTGTTGTTCGCAATACAAGCGACAAAAGCCTTGTGTTCCTGAGGGCCATGTGGGCGGCACAGCCTTGTGTTCCTGTGCAGCCTGGATTAATTGCTTTGGTGGGGGGGACATTTCTCTGTGGACCACCAAAATTTTCTCATGGACCATCCATGGTCCCCGGCCCACTGCTTGGCGGCCACTGTGTTAGAAGGCAGCTCAACTCTTGATCTTTTACAAGAGGTTGCTAGAAATATTTAGAGGCTGACCATTCTGTATATCAGTTAAGATATGAAGTAGGCTCCAATCCTTCCCATTCCAGACCAACCAGGGGAAAAAAAAAAACCATCTTAAATATTACTATAAAATCCATTCCAGACTTGAATTCCAGCCATATGCTGTATACATGGCTTATATCCTAAGTAAATTGGCCAGCTCGAACAAGTGTGGTCATGCTTATACAGCTCTTGAAAGTGCAATTAAAGCATGAAACAACATTCGGACTGCGGAGGAAATATTGCCAGCCCTTATAAATAGTACAGCTTTACCTGGGCAACAATGTGCAATGCTTTGGAACAGCATATCCTTCGCTCTTCGTGTCTCATGAGACTAGGAAAACCACCATAACAATCCCTTCCTTCTCTCCCTCCCTCTTTCCCTTCCCTCCTCCTCCCTCCCTTCCTTTTCCCTTCCTTCCTTCCTCCCCCTTCCCCCTCTCTCTTTTCCTCCCTCCCTTCCTTTTCTCCCTCCCTCCGTTAATGTTGGCAGCTATGGGACAAATGCATTTCCCAGTGATTCTCAGTTTTGTCCAGAGCTATCCGTATGGAACGGGGATCAAAGAAAAGAGAGAGAAGGGGGAGAACCTGGAAGAGAGAAAATGAGGTTTAGTCAGCACACACTGTGGGGGGAGGGGAGGAAATCAACCGGTAGAAATTATCTTCATTGGTGTTTTTCTTTCTTCCTGTTGTTGTTTGGTTCAGGTATTCCATTATGGAGCATTTTGGAGCAATAAAAGACATTCCAAATATATGGATGATATTGCTTTCCTCCTCCTCCCCCTCCTCCTCTTCCTCCTCCCCCCTCCTCCTCCCCCCAGGACAGTCATTTCACCTGCAAGTTCTCCTTCCCTTCAGCCTGGGGGGGACAGCGGCATTTTTTTTTTTCTCCGAGGGCGACCCTGTCACTCAGCTGGGAGAAAATTGTTGACACTTGTCAACCGCAAAAAAAAAAAAAAAAATGCCTGCCGTGTACTTCCTGCTGCACTTGATTATATTACCTTTTTGGTGTTTATAAACATTTGAAATTTGTGCAGAGCACGGTGTCAAGCAGCCCCCGAACGCCCGCATTGGCATTATGCTTGCTCCATTGCCTGTAAATGCTTCTAATGCTTCCATGAATGAATGAATACGGAATGGGCACCGCTGCCTCTGACCCAGTTAAATTAAGGGGCTGGACCAAGCCAGGGGAAAGGAATACAACACACACACACACACACACACAACCTCTTCTGCTCACTTCGGCCTAATCTCCTGCACAGGGTTGTCATAAGGGATAAAAACACGTTGCATCTTGCTTAAAAGTCAGCAGAGAGAAAGCAGGGGTGGAAATGAACGATTAACAGTGGTGGGATTCAAAAAAAATTTAATATCGGTTCCGTGGGTGTGGTATTGTGGGTGTGGCATGGCTTGGGAAGGTTACTGCAAAATCCCCATTCCCTCCCCACCCCACTAACCTGCTTTCCAGCTCCATTTTCCTGCGCAGGGCAACCAAAGAAGACCCAGCCGATCAGCCGGGACTCGATGGGAGGCAGAGAAGAGATGGGGTTGGCGGGACCAGTCAGAGGTGGGATTTGCCGGTTCTTCAAACTACTCAAAATTTCTGCTACCGGTTCTCCAGAACTGGTCCAAACCGGCTGAATACCACCTCTGGAACAATGGATGTTTGAAAAGAACCACGTATTGATGACTGATGCGTGTTGGAACTATGGCAACTTTCAGCACAATGATACTCTAGATGTGATGTCAAGGACTCCAAGAATGCTTCTCAGTCTTAGTAGCTTGAAGATGGGTGGACTTCATCTCCCAGAGTTCCTCCATCAGCATTCTGGCTTGGGGGTAATTCTGGGAGTTGAAGTCCACCCACCCGAAAGTTGCCAAGGTGGTGAAACATTGCTTTGACCTAAAGAGGTTGGGGGCAGCATGCCAACCTGGCTTTCCCAGGAATGGTGGTCCTGAGCAGGGGGTTAGACTAGAAGACCTCCAAGGCTCCAACCATTCTGTTGTTCTGCTATTCATCCTGTAGCTGTTGCTTTCTGTCATGGTGGAAGCTTCTGGACCTCCTTCAAGAGAACCACCCCTCTGTGGATGTTGCTGCAATTAAACTACAATGCACCTGAGCTATGAATAACCCTTTTCAGATCTGAGGTTTGGGTTGTTTTCAAATATCTCTGCTAATGGGTGGGGAAGAGAAGAGGAGAGGAGAGGAGAAGAGAATGAGATTAGGAAAGAATGGAATGGAATGGAATAACAGAGTTGGAAGGGACCTTGGACCTCTTCTAGTCCAACTCTCTGTTTAGGCAGGAAACCCTACACCACTTCAGACAAATGGTTGTCCAATCTCTTCTTAAATCTCCCAGTGATGGAGCATTCACAACTTCTGGAGGCAAGTTGTTCCACTGATTAATTGTTCTCACTGTCAGGAAATTTCTCCTAACTTCTAGGTTGGGTCTCTCCTTGATTAGTTTCCACCCATTGCTTCTTTTTCCTGCCTTCTGGTGCTTTGGAGAATAGCTTGACTCCCTCTTTTTTGGGGCAGCCCCTGAGATATTGGAAGACTGCTATCATGTCTCCCCTAGTCCTTCTTTTCATCAGACCAGACATACCCAGTTCCAGCAACCGTTCTTTGTATGTTTTAGCTCCATCCCCCAATCCTCTTGGTAGCTCTTCTCTGCACTCTTTCTAGAGTCTCAACACCCTTTTTTACATCGTGGTGACCAACACTGGATGCAGAATTCCAAGTGCCAAGGGTAAGAAGAGAACATCCTCCCAACCAACTCCTCCAGTTAGACCTTTGGCGACACCCAAATGTGGCCACCCATTTCATGGCTTCTTTTTCACCAAGGAGACGGGTATCATCGTCTCCAACAGCTACGCCTCTCTGTATAGTAGTTTGCAGCAGAATTCTAGTGCAATCCCGTCATCCATCTAATGATAGCAATTGTGCTGGCCTCCCACCAGCACACCACTTGACCTTCCCCTGCATAAGTTTCTTGAAAACACTCATTGCCTATGAAAATTCAGGTTGCTTGGCTAAGCACACTTACCCAGAGGGCGGTAAGTCCCATAGAGCTAAGAGGTCTTATGCTGGAGGAAATGGGCTCTCGCTTGTGCAGCAATGAAGGGCGTATAATGGAACCGGCCATATTTCTCCCTTATTAGCTCCCCCACCTCATTTCTCTGGCCCTCTGCTCTCAGTTTTCATGCCGCTCAAAACTCAAATGTGAAACTCCCAAAGACCAAACAAAACCCTCCTGTCTTTTGACTCTGCAAATCACCACGTGGGCTGAGATTATTGGAGAACTATTTGGTGCTCTCTGAGCTTGGTGTCAACTCATACAAAATTTCTATGGTCTTTTTAGAGTTGCCAACAGAAAGGGAGGGGGGGGGAAAGGGGTTTGAAAGAGCAGTGCGGCAGCTTGGAAATCGAAAGTGAATTCCATAGATAGTTTTTCAAAGATAGTAACTAGGTGACTGAAGTTTCTGTAGCACAAAGATCTAATTGGAGAGCATGATTGATGACTCTTGGCTATGGAGGTGTCCCATTCGAGAATATGAATTATGATACACCCGGGGGGTGGGGTGGGAAATGAGGGTCAAGGGTGACAATGAATTATGTGTCTCAGAGTTGGCTACACACAGGCAGTGCTGGACATGTTAACTCCCAATAAATCCTTTTGCAATTTTGGAAGTTTGGCTCGAGATTCATGATTTCATTGGGGTAACTGCCGGAATCCTGACACTTTTCTTGCAGACGTTTCATTACCCAAGCTAGTAACATCATCAATGTACTGACGTTGTTACCTTGTTGGGTAATGAAACATCTGCCAAAAAATAAAAATAAAAATCAAGCTTGGAGAACACCAAGCACCCCAGAGCTACAATATTCTCTTTTATTGAGATCTGGACAATGAATAAAATTGATTTCCAGGCTGCAACCACGGATGATGGAAAACAATTAGCATTCTTTGCATGCCGACATCAGGGAATAAATATCATTTTATCTTCTAATAGAGAATCAAAGCCTTTTTAAAAAAAATACATGGATGGGTTGGATATTAATGAGACCAGAATTGGGGCCATTTTAGTGGGTTTTATGCTTTTTTTAAAAAAATTTCCCCCTTTAATAAATCTCTTCATGGTAGCTTTCATTTTAACCTCTTATTTTCCTCTGCATGCAGTGGTTGGGTTGACACCTCATTTTAAACCATTGTTTCTTGTCCTATCTTTGGCTGAATAAAGTACAGTTATATGGTCCCAACCTAGAACTAAAAGAAATCCAACCTTGAATTAAGGACACGTTTCCTGACAGTGAGAACAATTAATCAGTGGAACGACTTGCCCCCAGAAGTTGTAGATGCCCCAACACTGAAGGTTTTAAAGAAAATATTAGACAACAATATGTCTGAAATGATATAGGGTTTCCTGCCTGAGCAGGGGTTGGACTAGAAGACCTCCAAGGTCCCTTATTCTGTTATGCAATATGCTCCACCATAAACTATGTTGGATAAATCAGGGCTAGATTATGAGGCCAATGGAACGCGACAATCCTTGGTCTAGCTGCAAACACACTTGTGGCTGGCTGTGTGTTGCATATACTCACACAGCAAGGAGTGGTTGGGAGGAGGCAGTGCAATTGTGACTGCGCATTCTAGACACCACAATTTTTCCTCCTATTGGGCACATTCCATGAAAAGGCCAACCACTTTGCTTTTCCTATTTACAAATCGGTTGGAGAATTGTAACCCCTTTCCAGCAACAGGTCCTGCCAGCCTGTCTCTGTAGGAATAAATAATCACCTGGGTGCCCAGGTGATAAATGTTCACGCAAATCTTTCTAAAAGAGAGGCAAATTTTTATGAAAATCAATAGTTTGCGTTCCTTTTCTGTCTGGTGTTGTAAGATAGAAGACCAGAGTTACATAATGCAACTTTCCAGTGCCATCTAGTGTTCGAAGAGCAAGGTCTAAAATCAACGTTTTTGCTCAACGTAGATGGCTGGCACTCTCCTGGACAGTATAAACTTATCCAACTGGCACTGCTCTCCCTGAAGATATGAAATATACAAGAATATATCTGGAGAAAGATTTTTTTAATCCTATGCTGGACTGCTTCACCTTGATTCACCTTCATTCCTTACAAACATGCAGCAAAATCTCTGTCGCCTTTCTCTCTCTCTCTCCTTCTCTGTCTCTCTTTCTCTTTTTTCTCTCTCTCTCCTGTCTCTCTCCTTCTCTATCTCTCTCTCCTTTCCCTCTCTCACATTTGGTCTCTTCTTTGTCTCTCTTTCTCCTTCTCTCTCTTTCCTGCCTCTCTCCTTCTCTCCTCTCTCTCTCTGCTTCTCTCCCTCTGCCTCTCTCTCTTTCTCCTTCTCTCTCTCTCTCCTTTCTGTCTTTCTCTCTCTCTCTCTTCTCTGCTTCTCTCGCTCTCCTTCTCTCCCTCCCTTTCACTCTTTCTCCTCTCTCCTTCTCTCCCTCTGCCTTTCTCTCTTTCTCCCTCTTTCTCTCCTTTCTGTCTCTCCTTCTCTGCTTCTCTATCTCTTTCTCTCTCTTCTCTGCTTCTCTCTCTCCTTCTTTCCCTCTCTGTTGCTCTTTCTCCTTCTCTCTCTCTCCTCTCTCTTTCTCTCCATCTCCCTCCCTCCCTATCTGTTTATCTAGTTTTCCCTTAGACTCCAACATTTCATTTGCTCCAAAAAGATAAATTAAAAAAGGCAGCCTAATTGTCACAGCACCCCCCAAAAGGATAAACAGGTGTGGGCGTTTTCATGCAGTCCTGAAAACAGCATATCTGCAATCTGATGCAGAAACTGAAGGGTGGCACGTTTGGGGTTTGATTATAACTGGACGCGAGAGATAGATTTGAGCTGTCAGCGTCCCCTTAATCTGAATAAACTGTCTGGAACAGCGAGACAAACATCCTTCATTTTGCATCCTGCGTCTTAAAGGATAAAGCTTGAACTTTGGTTTGGAATGAAAAAAAAAAAAAGTACACTGGAGAAAAAAAAGAAGAAAAGAAGGCATAATCATTTAAACAAGAAGGAGTTTTTACCAACACACAGAGTATAGAATGGAATAACAGAGTTGGAAGGGACCTTGGAGGTCTTCTAGTCCAACCCTCTGCTTAGGCAGGAAACCCTGAGGGTTGGTTTGTACGAGGGAAAATATGTGCAGGCACAAAATGTTGTCACCAACAGCAGGTTTTGGAGAAGGCTCAGCCAGGCACAAAAACATCTTGGAGATGGAATTCAATACAGGTAATCCTTGACTTACAACCGTCCAAATTTGTGAAAATGACTTACAACCAATCCTCGCATTTATGATCATCCCTACGGTCCCATGATCAAAATTGGGGTGATTTGGTAATCAGCATGTATGTACCATGGTTGCAGCACCCCAAGATCCGACCAGCCAACTCGATGCGCAAATCTGGATTCTCTTAATGACCACATGATTCACTTAACGGCTGCAGTGATTCGCTGAACAATCATGACAACAACAAAAAAAGGTAAAATTGAGCCCATCTGACTCAACTTGCTTAGACATACTTCCAGTTGCGATTATATGTCAAGGACCGCCTACAGCTGAAGCTACAAAATGGGAAATGTAACAATATCTATAATGATACTGAATATGGGTGAGGCATGAGTGGGCTCAGACCACCCACAAACCTCTAGTGTGGTTTCATTCACTTTGGGTATAAGGATATGGAAGCCCAGCCATCATGGCTTGTCAGTCATGGTTCATAGCTCTAGGCAATGTGGGAATCAACCTTATCTATTTAACAAAGCATTAAAATGGGAGAGGGAGAGAGAGACAGACAGACAGAAAGAGAAGAGACAGAGATAGACAGAGAGGGAGGGAGGGAGGGAGAGGAGGGAGGGAGAGACACACACACAAAGAGACAGAGAGACAGAGACAGAGAGAGAGGGAGACAGAGACAGAAAGAGAGAGAGAGACGGGGAGGGAGAGAGACAGAGACAGAGAGACAGAGATAGAAAGAGAGAGAGGGGGAGGGAGAGGGAGGGAGAGAGACAGACAGACAGAGAGAGACAGAGACAGAAAGAGAGAGAGAGGGAGAGGGAGAGAGAGAGGGAGACAGAGAGAGAGAGAGGGAGACAGAGAGAGAGAGAGAAGCAAATGATACAATAGAACAAGAAATTCTGTCTCTATATTTCCAAGATTACCAGACTCTGCCGAGGTTAATAAGGAGCTGGAAAACTCCCTCCCCCAATGCCCACAACACCCCCTTTGGCAATAACATGAATCAAATCCCCTCCCCTCCCCTCCCTTGCAAATCTGGAAGTGGAATATTCTTTAGGGATCTACAAATATTTGCTGGGCACATCCTTTAATCGTCGATCGATTGATTTGAACATCTGCCCGGTCCATTTCGGCTTCCCAGGGGCGCCGTTTTTCCTAAGTCTATAATTACCGTCCGTGTTGATTGAATGTTGATTGCAGAGATTGATTTTGGTATTTGATAGCTGGCACAGAGTGACATTGGGCGATGAATGGCACTTGAGGGACGCAGCCATCGAAACATCTCAGGGGGTGGAATTTAAGAAAGCGAAGCCTACATGACAGGGGAGGTCAGGGCATACAAGATCAGGCTGAACACGCAGATCGGCTGACGGCATGAGTAGGTTCAGATAACTTCAGATCTACTTTTGGGGTGAGCCGGTAGCTTCTATCTGCCAGTTCTACAGTTGCAGGCTCCTAGTCAAGGAAGAAGTCTTCTGAATCTGAAAGTAAACCAATAGGCAGGGCGGGTTTTCTGGAATCTTTTCCAAAGTTTTAGGTTCATATGTGAAACACAGAGTAGGTAGCCTATGAGCCAGTTTGATATAGGGCTTAAGCTGGCCTGCAAACCAGGAGACCAGTGAGTTCTAGTTCTGCATGTGCCCAGCCACCTCTCCCATAATGATACACTGGGAAAAAAAAATTAGAATTATTTTTTTCCTCGGAAGCCCTTCCCCTAATCTGGCACTTTGTTCTTTCTTTTGCTTCTTTCTTTCCTTCCTCCTTTCCTTCTTCCTCCTTTCCTTTCTTTTATCTTTCCTTCCTTCCTTCTTCCATTCCCTTCCCTTTCTTTCCTCCCTCCCTCCCTTCTTTCCATTTCCTTCCTTCCTCCTTTCCTTCTTCCTCCTTTCCTTTCCCTTTCTTTTTTCTTTCCTTCTTTCCTTTCCCTTCCTCCTTTCCTTTCCTTTCCTTTCCTTTCCTTTCCTTTCCTTTCCTTTCCTTTCCTTTCCTTTCCTTTCCTTTCCTTTCCTTTCCTTTCTTTTCCTTTCCTTTCCTTTCCTTTCCTTTCCTTTCCTTTCCCTTCCCTTCCCTTCCTTCCTTCCTTCCTCCCAAATCTGAGCCTCTTCTTCTGTCCTGCTTTTGGACAGCTCTGCTGATGGATGGATGAGGAAACTCCATGACCCTCTTATTTAACCTTCTGCCGGGCTGCAAAGAAGAATGATGACTTTCCTGCCTGTGTTCATCGGCGCATCGTCTTAACAAAATCCATTTCATATCGTACCAATGATTGCGGCATCCAAACTCAGGTGAGAGAAGCTTTGCATTCTAGGAGAGAAGGAGGAGGAGAAAATTCTGATTGCAATATCTAAGGGGTTGCACAAAAGAAGAGAGGGATCGACTTTTTTTTTTTCCCCAAAGCACCCGAAGACAGAACAAAAAGCAACGGACGGAAACTAATCAAGGAGAGAACCAACCTAGAACTAAGAAGAAATTTCCTGATGGTGAGAACAATTAACCAGTGGAATTACTTGCCTTCAGGGTGCTCCAACACTGGAGGTTTTTAAGAAGAGATTTGAACGAGAAGACCTCCAGATCTGAAATGGTATTGGGCCTCCTGCTTGATCAGGGGCTCGACTAGAAGACCTCTAAGATTTCTTCCAGCTCTGTCATTCTGTTATTCTGATCTTCCAGCCAAAGAGGAAGATTCGTATTGCCTGAGTTACTTTTAAGACATTACATGAAGCAAGATAGTTAACTCTCATGTCACCCCAGAAAAAACTATGCTATTATTCTAAAAAGTTATACATGTAGTTTTCGGTAGACAGATTTTGCCATAAGCCCATCCTTGCTGGCTGCATTTTCTTGGCGTTCTTCAGATGTTGGTCCCCCACCAAAGCCTCCAATTTCTACAATAACACATCGTGGTACGAATGCTGACAGTTTTCATTTAACAGCAATAATCCTCAGCTTGTGTCCTCAGTAAATATCTCTATGGTGATTTTTGATGGGTTCTCCCCCTTATTATGATGATTTCTTTGGCCCCTTTTGGTAATGCTTTATTAAAACATTAGCATGATTTTTCTGTTTTCCCCCCTATTTTCTCCATTCAGCCAGCACTGACAAGTCTATTTCCTGTCAGTGTCAGTTTTAAATGTATTCCATCATGTGTTCACCCTGTCCTGCTTTATTTATTTGCTCTTCGTAATTTGTTCTTTGTAATTTGCATCTAGAGAGAAACTGAGACAAAACTTCAGAGAAATGAACCCAAATTTCCCCACCCTAGGCCTAAAGGACCAGTGGTTCGCCTTCCCCAAGAAAGTAAGAAAAAATAGCAAATTAATTTAATGGTCAAGAAGGGACAGGATAGCTCAGTGGCTAAGACAATGAGCTTGTCAATCAGAAAGGTCGGCAGTTCGGTGGTTCGAATCCCTAGTGCCGCATAACAGAGTGAGCTCCTGTTACTTGTCCCAGCTTCTGCCAACCTAGCAGTTTGAAAGCTTGTAAAAAATGCAAGTAGAAAAATAGGGACCATTTTGGTGGGAAGGGAACAGTGTTCCGTGCGCCTTCGGCATTTAGTCATGCCGGCCACATGACCACGGAGACGTCTTCGGACAGTGCTGGCTCTTCAGCTTTGTAACTGAGATGAGCACTGCCCCCTAGAGCCGGAAACAGCTAGCATGTATGTGTGAGGGGAACCTTTGCTTTTACCTTTAAGTTAATGATCACTTGAAGTCCAATTTTGTCATTGGAAAATGAGGGTAGGTATTTCCATAGTGGAAAACCCGCTCAGCAGACTCGTAACAATGATAATTTTGGGGGGAGAGCATCAGATTTGCCTCTGTCGGTGAACAGAATGCTGCATTTCAATAGCTTCCTAGTAATGTTTGATATCCGAACCCACAAAGTCTTAGTAGCGTTCAGTTGTACATTCTGTCTCACAGACAAGGAATCTCCAACGCACAACCAAGGCACATCCCTTGGAAGCTGTGAAGCTTCCAATAGTCTTTGCTCTGAAGTCCTGCTCTACAAGATCTCATCAGGCTAGAAACCGGGAGATTGTAACTTCTAGTCCTGTCTTTGCCATGAAAGCCAGCTGGGTGATTTGGGGCCAATCACCAAGAGACTGGGAGTTCTAGTCCCACATTAGGCATGAAATTTTCTGGGTGAATTTAGGCCAATCACTAGAAACTCGGAATTCTACTCCTGCCTTAAGCTGGGTGACTTAAGGCCAATCACCAGGAGACTGGGAGTTCTAGTCCCACATTAGGCATGAAATACAATTGGGTGTCTTTGGGCCAATGACCAGGAATCTATGAGTTCTAGTTCTCCATGAAAGCTAGCTGGGTGACTTTGGGTCAATCATCAGGAGACAGTGAGTTCTAGTTCTGCCTTCTCCATGAAAGCCAGCTGGATGATTTTGGGTCAATACCAGGAGACAGAGAGTTCTAGTCCCACATTAGGCATGAAAGCCAACTGGGTGTCTTTAGGCCAATGACCAGGAGTCTATGAGTTCTAGTTCTGTCTTCTCCATGAAAGCCAGCTGGGTGATTTTGGGTCAATACCAGGAGATTGTGAGTTCTAATCCTGCCTTAGACATAAAAGCCGATTGGGTGACTTTAGGCCAATCACTAGGAACTCTGAGTTCTAGTCCTCCCTTAGGCTGGGTGACTTAAGGCCGATCCTCAGGAGACAGGGAGTTCTAGTCCCTCCTTAGGCATGAAAGCCAGCTGGGTGACTTTGAGCCAGCCATACTCTCTCAGCTCAACCCACTTCAAAAGATTGTTGTCGTGGGGAAAAATAGGAAGCAGAGGAAGTTGTGTTGGATATGGTCCCTACCTTGAGTTATTTGTAAAAATAGTAAAGGCGGGGTACAAATAAATAAACCAACAAAAAGTCACCCCAGTCAATTTATGGGGGAAGAAAACACGAACCATGGAAGAATTTCCACAGCCTTCCTGAATTGTTCTGATCCATCCGAAATAGTTGCTTGCTTTGGAGATCAGAGGAAGTGAAGTGGCAACGGAAAGAAAGAAAGGAAAATACCGAAGATAAGCTGCTTAGGGAAGGAACCGGCTTTTCCGTTGGCTGCTGAAATTGATGGTCATTCTAAAGGGAACAAACATTTTCCTCCGGCGTGCAATTCCACACTTGTCTAATCCGCCGATTGCAGAAGTTGCAGAGTTTCTGCTCACTGTGGTGGATTTGTCAACGCCTAAACAAAGAGAGAAGTAAACCAAAAAAATCTTCTTTTTACCCCAAGGAATATACTGTATAATTCAAGGCTTCTTTACCTCCCAAAGAGACTTCCCCCCCTCCAGAAGATGTATCCAAATTGCAGTTATTAATATAACAGAATGAGAACATTGCAAAATGGTACGGGAGACTTAATGGTTACTTAGTTAAATTTGGAGAACATTTCACTGTAAATGGAAGGAAATTGAACATGGCCTCACCCACTTTGGGGCATGTCAATTCCAAGACTGGGTTCAAAGACTAGGCTGAGACCGTGGGTTCAAAAAAAATAATAAATTGTGCAGCTTCCTCAGGCTGATCTTCTCAAAAGGGATATTTTTCCTTGTTCTTCAGCTCATTTAATTTGAGCTGTGCATTTAATGACAATAGAAGGCTTGCAAAGTGGAATCAAAGCTGGCCAAAACATAAACAATGTTTTTAGCACCGTAAGTCACCGTTTATAGCAAGAATGTGCTTCTAGAGTTTAAATCAATGTTTAACCTTGAATTTTAAGAGGAGGAGGAGGAGGTGGTGGTCCTGGTGCCTCTGAGCTTGGTGGTTTCTGCAGACATTTCATAATGCGACTAGGTAACATCATCAGCTTGGAAGGAGTGAAGGTGAAGGTGGGAGGAGAGAAGAGAAGAAGAAGAAGAAGAAGAAGAAGAAGAAGAAGAAGAAGAAGAAGAAGAAGAAGAAGAAGAAGAAGAAGAAGAAGAAGAAGAAGAAGAAGAGGGAAGAGGAAGAGGAAGAGAAGAGGAAGAGGAGGAGGAGGAGGAGGAGGAGGAGAGGAGGAGGAGGAGGAGGAGGAGGAGGAGGAGGTGGTCCTTGGTGCTCTCTGAGCTTGGTGGTTTCCTTGCAGACATTTCATAACGCGACTAGGTAACATCATCAGTGCTGGAAGGGAGTGAAGGTGGAGGAGGAGGAAGAGAAGAAGAAGAAGAAGAAGAAGAAGAAGAAGAAGAAGAAGAAGAAGAAGAAGAAGAAGAAGAAGAAGAAGAAGAAGAAGAAGAAGAAGAAGAAGAAGAAGAAGAAGAAGAAGAAGAAGAAGAAGAAGAAGGAAGGAAGAGGAGGAGGAGGAGGAGAGGAGAATGTGGGGTCCTTGGTGCTCTCTGAGCTGGGTTGTTTTCTTGCAGATATTTCATTACCCAACTAGGCAACGTCATCAGTGTTAGAAAGGAGTGAGGTTTGGGGAAGGAGGAGGAGGAAGAGTCCTTCTTAGTGCTGTGTGGTGCAGAAATGGCACAAAAGAGGACAATACATCCCAGTGAAAACATGCTCCGATCATTATGGCAACCGTACATTGAGAGCTACTCAGTAGAAGCTTCTATATTCTTCTATATCAACTTTCCCGCCACTCCCCCCCACCTTTCCTGTTTTCTGTTCTGTGCATACAAATGAGATAAATTGGCTGCCCACTTAATTGAAAATAATCCCAAGGGAATATAATGGAACATACTTCGAAGTGGGCGCACCAGGTGTAGAATCGCAACATGTAAGGCATTTGCAAAGGAGCTTTTGAAACACTTCCTTTACCGAGATCCGGCTCTACAGTGTATATCTTAAAATGTGCCATTTTATAATTGCATCTCTCTTTCTCCCTCTTCTTACCATCTGCTCCTGGACCCCTACCCAGAGCTTCTTCTTTAACTTAGTGCTTTCTAAATTGCTTTTATTTTTACTTACCATTTGTTTGAAATGGTATAGGCTTTCCTGCCTGAGCCGGGGGCTGGACTAGATGACCTCCAAGATCCCTTCCAACTCTGTTATTCTACTATATTGTAGAAATTCTCTCCAAAGTCCATATGTAGATTCCTTCATGTGTGTGTGTGTGTGTGTGTGTTGCATATGCATGCTGTGGCCAAACATTCTTGCACCAAGCAGAAAACTGGGAAATAACCCAGTTCATCACTTCATAGTTGATGAATAACTTAAGGGATGTCACCTGAGAACAGGTGAGTTCCCCTGTAGGGCAATTTTGAAGAAGATAGCTATCCATGTTTAGAGAAAGTATAGTTGTCAATCCCTAAGGAAAAGGGAACAATATGAGAGGGGTCCATGGGTGTGAGGGACAATATGAAAATTTATATTTTGGCCTGCCAAATAGAAGCAGACATTGCTAATTTAGTTAATTGCTAAAAGTGGAGGTCTTCAAAACAGAGAGTAAGATGGTTCATGGTTAGGTCCAGCCTCTTATAGGTGGAGTATCACTTCAGGAAGTCCGCCAAATTGAATGCGGAGGCTTAAATCCAAGAACCAAATTGGTTGACTCAGTCCAGATTCTTAAATCAATCAGGAGAAAGGCCATTCTTCTGGCGGGCAAACATCACCCAAGCTGACCTGGATTCAACAATTCGAATCAATTTCATCTAAAAAGGTCATTTATTCTGGGAAAGCCATAAAGGTGAAGTGTTTGGGAAACGAGAGAGAGATGGCAAAAAGCTGCTAATGCATTGGATGGCAGACATCGGTAGACGACGCGACATTGTTTATTATTGTGGTGCTTGAAATTTAGCGAGGATGCTGAAGGAGGCTTGTCAGGGAGAAATGTGAAAGCCAGAGATGCAAAAGTTGGGCAAGGCAGAGTACATTCAGTGGATCCCAAGAGATCATTTAGCTTGAACTCATGAAACTAGATCATTTGCTTCTTGGTCTTCTCGGACAACCATGGGAAGAACTTGTATATAGCAATAACAACAGCACCTAGACTTATATACCACTTCACTGTGCTTTACAGCTTTCTCTAAGTGGTTTACAAAGTCAGCTTCTTGCCCCCAACAATCTGGGTCCTCATTTTACTGAAGTCGAATGGATGGAAGGCTGAGTTAACCTTGAGCTGATCGGAATCGAACTCCTGGTGATGAGGAGTGAATTAGGCTGCAGTACTGCATTCTGACCACTCCGCCGGCACCTACCTGATGAGGTTGTCTAACTTGGTCATGAAACTTCTGCAAGAAAATAGCCAAGCACAGAGAGCACCAAGGACCAATCTATGAGGGGAAGAAGTAAGTGTGACAAATGACCGGAGCCTTTTTTGGGGAAACCTCAGATAAATAGAGGAAGTTTTTTTTTTCCCCAAAGAAAGCAAAGAAAAACAAGTTCAGCTAAGAAAAATTGCTGCAGCCCCCATGTTTTTCAGTTGCTTTACACTTCCCTCTCACCCATGGATGATGTAGAGGACAATGGAGATAGCCTTGAAGAACACATAGATCAGTCATTAAGAAACATGAACGTAGCCCTGGAAAACAGAAAAGGGTGAGGAAGACGCTCAAGAATGCTTCACCTTGACTCTTTTTGGTATATCTAAAAAAAACTTGAAAACACTATCAGGTTTTCAAGATTCTATTATTCTAACTTACATCAGAGTTTTTCAAACATAGCAACTTTAAGATGTGTGGCCTTCTCATTCCCAGAATTCACCCACATTGGCTGGGGAATTCTGGGAGCTGCTTCTTAAAAATTGCTATCAAAGTCAGAAAAACACTGATTTATGTCAATAAAAGAAAGCTCTAGTTTTCCTTGTAGTGTCTATTTCCTGGCTTGGTCTACTTAGAAGAGCTGACTGATAGTTTTCCAGATAACCACTTAGACATTGTTTGACCAGTGCAATTTTTTTTTTAAATCTCAGTGTGACTATGTGTATGATTTATGATGAAGTCTATTAGCCACAGCATCTTCAAAGAGAATCCGTGTCCCAGGAGTTCTCTACATTTCACCACTCCTGCTATGGATGAAAATATCCCTTATGGCAACCCCATGTTTCCATCCTGGCTTGTTCTTCCAAGCCTTCATTATTGAAGGACTGATTTTGCTTGTTCTCTTCTCTCTAACTTCAGTCGCTCAGAATCGGTGTCATGCTGGGACTCTCGCTGGATCTTGAGTCCCATCAAGAAAGAGTCAGTTGAAAGCTGGGGAGATGAAGGATTTATCGTCTGTGAACAAGGGCTTCAATTGACTTAGGCAGCATTAAACATCTTCAGATAATTAGGAACAGATGCCCGTTTCAAAAGAGAATCAAACACTGGGGGCGGGGGGGAAGAGACTTCTGTAAAGCAACCCAGATACTTTGATATATACCAACACGGGATGGCATTCGGAGGTGACTTTCAAGAAACTTTCAGATCATCACCTCTCGGGGTTTCCAGCACCTGAGCCGATATCTACCCTCCCTTTCCCCCTTCTTTGCCTCTCAATGGTATTATTGATCTATATACTACTAAAATTCTCATGAACTGGGTAAAATGGGGCATCGTGAGCCCTGGTGGTGCAGCAGTTAGAATGTCGTATTGCCATGCAAACTCTGCCCACAGCCAGGAGTTCAATCCTGACTGGCTCAAGGTTAACTCAGCCTTCCATCCAGTGGTGATATGCTACCGGTTCGGACTTGTGGAGCCAAACTGGTAGCAAAAAAAAAACCCTGTAAAATCTCCATTCCCACCCTACTCCAGGGGAAGGTTATTCCAAAATCCCCATTCCATCTCCACCCCACTAACCTGCTTGCCAGCTCCTGTGCAGGGCAACCAAAGAAGACCCAGCCAATCAGCTGGGACTTGGGAGGCAGAGAAGAGATGGGGGCAGGGCTAGTCAGAGGTGGGATTTGCCGGTTCTCCAAACTACTCAAAAATTTCCACTACCGGTTCTCCAGAACTAGTCAGAACTGGCTGAATACCACCTCTGCTCTCAATATGTGGTGTCACAACTTCCAGAGTTGATGTCCAAGTATTTCCTTAGTCCTGGCAGCTTCTTCAGCCTTTTGCTCTTACCCAACAATAGAATAGAATAGAATAGAATAGAATAGAATAGAATAGAATAGAATAGGAATAGAATAGAATAGAATAGAATAGAATGGAATAGAATACAGAATGGAATGGAATGGAATGGAATAGAGAAGTAGAGTAGAGTAAGTAGAGTAGAGTAGAGTAGAGTAGAGTAGAGTAGAGTGGAGGGAGTGGAGTGGAGTGGTGGAGTGGAGTGGAATGGAATGGAATGGAATGGAATGGAATAGAATAGAATAGAATAGAATAGAATAGAATAGAATAGAATAGAATAGAATAGAATAGAATAGAATAGAATAGTTTATTGGCCAAGTGTGACTGGACACACAAGGAATTTGTCTTGGTGTAAATACTCTCGGTATACATAAAGAAAAGGTGCATTTGTTAAGACTCAAGAATCATAAGGTACAACACTTTAATGATAGTCATAGGGTACAATCAACAATCAACAATCATACTAGGAAACAATCAATATAAATAGTAAGGATACAAGCGACAAAGTTACAGTCCTACAATCACAAGTGGGAGGGGAGGGGTGATAAGGAGTGATGAGAAGATTAACAGAAATAATAACCTAGCCTCCCCCCCCCCTCGTCTTTCTTCTGAAAATTTCTGGATCCAGACATAGTGAGATTTATGAAGGCAAGACGCTGGCAGCCTGCAAGCAGATGATGCTCCTCTCAGCTCTTCCTTGCTCACCACGAAAGCCGTGTGGATCGAATTGAACTGCCAGTCAGGAGGGAAACCCTGCTGCGGAGAATGCTGTTTAATTACCAGCTTTCCTGTTGGCAAAGGAGGAATAATGTGAACTTTTGGGGAGTTGGTTTAAAAAAGAATACAAAAAGCGAGGCACCTTGGATACAGGAGGAATAAGGTAGCTGAAGGGAAAGCGGGGCCCAAGATTGTCTTATTTTCCTCCCAAACCAGTTTGAATCGGGAGCTCTGGTCTCACTCTCCAATCTGAAGGAAGATGAAGTACAACCGGTAGGAGATGCCTTCATGGCAAAGGTGGTATTCAGCCGGTTCTGACCGGTTCTGGAGAACCAGTAGCGAAAATTTTGAGTAGTTCAGAGAACCAGAAAATGCCACCTCTGACTGGCCCCGCCCCCATCTATTCTCCGCCTCCCGAATCCCAGCTGATCGGCTGGGTCTTCTTTGGTTACCCTGCACAGGAGAACGGAGCTGAAAAGCAGGTTAGTGGGGTGGGAAGCAGAGGTGGGATTCAAATTTTTTAATGGTAGTAGGGGGCGTGCATAGGTGCACCAATGTGCCTACCGTCCCTGTCCTATTGTTTCTTTTATTTTTCTTATATGTACCCATTTCATGTATTCATAACTATGTATATACTTATACCTATTATCTTGTAAGTGATTGACAAATCAAAATAAATAAATAAATAAAATAACATAAAACAACCAGTTCTGTGGGTGTGCCTTAGTTGGTGGCCGTGGCTTGGTGGTGATGTGACTGGCTGGGCGTGGCCAACTCAATATCACTCCCATCAAGGCATGCATCTCCTTGCCTGGCCTCTCATGACTGTGGGGATGCTGCAACAGTTGTAAGTGTGAAAAATAGTCATAAGTCACTTTTTTCAGTGCCACTGTAACTTTGAATGGTCACTCCACACAAGCAAAGTACCAGCAAAGGAGAGGAAAAAAAACTCCAGAGACGTTCCTGAGACAGGAAGTCTAGTCCTTCCAAGAATGTAATAAAGGTTAATGGAGAGGCAGTTTCTGTAAGCAACACCAGAATGTTTCCTTCCTGCCTTCCTTACAGGATTAGTCCAGTAATTTCTTCTAACAACCGGTTCTCCGAACTGCTTAGCATGTTAACAACTGGTTCTAGTGAATGGGTGCAAACTGGTAGAATCCCACCCCTGGTGGGGAGGGAATAGGATTTTGCAGTAACCTTCCCCTGCTATGCCCACCAAGCCACGCCCACAGAACCGGTAGTAAAAAAATGTGAACCCCACCTTCACCATCTTCACGGTAACTGTGATGAAAGCTTTGGATCAGTGTTCCTCAAACTTGGCCACCTTAGAATTCATGGCTTTAAAATATGTGGACTTCAGAACATCCAGAATTTCATAGCCTGGAAGTTGAGGTCCACACTTTGTAAAGTAGCCCAGTTTGAGACATACAGCTTTAGAACTTGAACATTAGAAATCGATGAAGGAGATCTCCTTAGATAGCATAGTCTGGATTCATATTTTGCTAAGCCTGAATTGAAGGTTCACAAAACACACAAAACATGCCATGCCTGAACAAATGGACCCAGATGTCAGCTTCATGTAATGGCTTGGTCTGCACAGGTTGTTAATGAATTACTGGCTTCCTTCAACAGGCTAAACTGCCAACTGTTCAGTCCCAGCTTAGCCCAACCTGCCAGGTTTTGCTTCTGATGTCCCAGGTGTGTTAGAATACAACTGTCATCATCCATAGGCAGTCTGATATAATGGAAGCTGTGATCTAAATGAGCTAGAAGATCCCAGATTGATAGAAATACTCTCTCAGATCAAATTTGAGGTCCACCTGGACATTCAGAACGTGTAGGCCATTCTGTAGAATTTTGAAAAAAAATATTATAAACATCAACGTGACCAGTAGAATGGTTGGCTGATCCAAAGAGGAATTGGTTATATACCATAGAAAAAGTATTGAAAACTCTTTCATCATTTCCACCTCTGGATTTGATTAGGGAACACTGTGACGTGGACATCTCTGTGGGATATTAGTATAGCAGAGTCTTCTATGCCAGAATCAATTAGTTCTCCTCCAGATTTCACACATGTGTGGCAGAAGATGGAAGAGTTAATGTCCACTCCTGGATTTTCAACTGCAAAAATTTCCCAGAGTTCTCCCTCCCTCCCTCTTGTCCTCCCTCCCTCCCTCTTGTCCTCTCTCCCTCCCTCTGGTCCTCCCTCTGGTCCTTCCTCCCTCCTTCTTGTCCTCCCTCCCTCTTGTCCTTCCCTCCTCCCTCCCTCCCTCTTGTCCTTCCTTCCCTTCCTTCCTTCCTTCCATCCATCCATCCATAAAATGTATCTAGAAGACATCCCCACCCTCACTCTATATTCATATACTAATGGATGCTTGCCTTGGACATGGGTTGCCATTGCCCTACAGAACCCACTTAATTGTTTTTAATTATAATCTTTCAGCGATGTACAAAACTGTCGCAGTAGCCAGAGCTGTGCTTTCCTCTTAAAGAAACAACGATACAGGGTCGGAACTGTAATAGAGAGACCTTGTTTTGGCTCCTTTTTAAAGAGTTTCCCACTCCAGATTTAAGTCCCATTACTCCTGCGACGTGCCCAATTTTGTCCAACCAAGAAAAGAGCCAAGAACAGCATCGGGGATGGGCTGAATGAGCCTGAGATGCTCTTAACAATTTTATTCCTTGTGAGCTCCCTTTCCGGCTGGAACTCTCATTTCTATATTTATTTATAAAAGCTCTCTCTTTCTTTCCCAGCAAATGTCTTCACAATTTGATGGAGGTGAAAGGATGAGGATGTTTTTTCTCTTGCAACAAATTCAGGCTTCTTTTGCTGGAAACTAGAATGATATCTGGGCTTGGTGTGTGTTCCTTCCTTTTGTGTGCCTGTGTGTACTCATCTCTCTCTCTCTCTGTGTGTGTGTGTGTGTGTGTGTCCCATGTTCTGCTGGGGACCATAGGCATCCTCCTTTTGCCAGGGCTACAGGGGTAGCTTGTGATAAATGAGAGCAATAGAGCATCCGTACCGATTGTGTCCAGAGGCTAAACAACAGGGGGTGAGCTTGTGATAAATGGCGAAAGAGCAATGGAGAACTCTTGTCACCGTGATTGATGTCCCTCGGAATCATTAGCCAAGCGAGTCCTGATGCCTCCCTCTGGATGAGACCAGAAAGAAGCAAGTGTTTATCAGGTAGGGAAAAGGGGTCAGAAGAAAAGAGGCTGGAAGGGAAGAACGGAACCCATTGAATACCGATAGAAGAGAATATTGGTAGCTCAGGGTTGAATGGGAGGGTCCTTGGTGCTCTCTGAGCTTGGTTGGAAAAAGCACCAAGGACTCGACAGAAAGCATGACTGTCAGCTGAAAAAAACGAGGATCTAGAGGACAAACTGGAAGAAGATGTGACTTGTGGCACTGAGACATATCTCATTGTGAAGTCCTCCTTAAATGAAAGAGCTCCAAGGCAGGGACTCAGCATGATGTCTATCCAAGATGGTTGAGTCAGCAAGAAAAGGAGATCTGGAGTCCTGGCTCTACTTAGTGGCCTATGGTGCCAATGGGAGCATGTCAAACTGGAGAAGGTCAATGGATGAAAATAAGACTCTCCTCCTCCTCCTCCTCCTCCTCCTCCTCCTCCTCCTCCTCCTCCTCCTCCTCCTCCTCCTCCTCCTCCTCCAGGCAGGACAGTTGACCTTCAAGTGGAATAAATAAATATTCTTGATTGACCATCACCAACTTCTTTTTCTGGGAGGAAAGAAGCAAGAGTGGAGGTCATTGTTTGGGGGCTTCCTAGGAGTCTTCTCATCCAACCTTCCCATCTTAGGTAGGTCTTCATTTTGGCTGCTTCTGTTCTGCCAGGTTCAGAGCTTTGTCTGTCCCCATCCTCACAGCTTAGATAACAACAGATAATCAGTTGGAAGGGACCTTGTAGGTCATCTAGTCCAACCCCCCCGGCCCAAGCAGTAGACCCTACACCATTCCTGATAGATGGCAGTCCAGTCTCTTCTTGAAAGCCTCCAGTGGTTGATTGTTTTCACTGTCAGAAAATTTCTCCTTACTTCCAGGTTGAATCTCTCTTTGATCAGTTTCCATTCATTATTCTTTGTTGGACCTTTGGGTGCCTTGGAAAATAGCTTGACCCCTTCCTCTTCTCTGTGGCAGCCCCTCCAATACTGGAAGACTGCCATCCTGTCTCCCCTGGTCCTTCTCTTCCCTAGACTAGCCATGCCCAGTTCCTGCAACTGTTCTTCATATGTTTTAGCCTCCAGTCCCCTAATCATCCTGGTTGCTCTTCTCTGCCCTTTTTCTAGAGTCTCAATATCTTTTTTTTTATAATGTGGGGCCAAAACTGGATGCAGTACTCTAGATGTGGTCTTACTAAGGCTTTATAAAGTGGTATGAGTACCTCTCTTGATCTTGATTGTATCCCCCTTGTTAGTGCAACTTCGGATTGCTTCTTCTCTATCTTCATCGCTTATGTGCAATTCCCAAGAAGGGGAAGATGGGTCAAGCTTGAGTTGCACATACTTGGATCTTGAATCCAGAAAGCATCAGTAGATGCCTCCAAGTGGGTGTCAGACACTGTTAGGCTGACATACAATATTTATAAAAGTGTTGGGGAAGGCGTCTGCTTGCATTAAGCTTATCTTTGCTCTGGTGCTGGAGATTCAAAAATCTATACAACAGCAACATAGTAGGGTAGGTCTGGGAATATACAGTATACTGCATATATATTATATATAAGACTCACACATAAATACATATATAATCTTTCTCAGATCCACTCTACTACACTGCTGTTGTATAGCCTTTTGAATCTCCAGAACTTTTAGGAAAGTTTCTCAACTCAACCACAGATTCAACATGATCAATTTATGCTTTAGTCAAAATTGAAACTAGGGTGTTGGGACATACGGACAATTAAATATTTTTTCCTACGAAATGGGCATTTGGGTCTGGGCACCCCTTTCAAAGATTTACATCTGGTTTTTCTTCAGCTCAAAGAAATATTTTGCCAAATATTTTGCCTTCCTACTAAAGATTGGAAAACTAATGTTCTTGTGGCGTGCCCCATTTGTGATGGGTTTCCTACACACTTGGATAAAGAAACGGGTCTTGTTTCTACCTACAGATGGAGCCAATCAAGAGATAGAGGTTTTGCTTGTGCCCAGATTTTTAAGACCCAGCCTTTTGAAAAAACCCCTCTCTCTCTTCCCCACTATCTCATCCTTCATTTTCTTGCTTGGCAGCACCAAGCAATGGGTTGGGTAGACTGTCAGGGAAGATGTACACTGTCTCCTCTTCCCAGCAGTGCAGGAAAGGTTGTTTTCCAAGATGATTGACAAACTGATATTCAAACGCAAGGAGACTTGCTGAGAATGAATAATGGACATTGTCAAGGAAAGCTGGGGAGGAAACAACTCTACATGGAGCATGAACTTTGGATAGTCTGGCTTCATATATGTGAGTGGGTTTAGCGAAGCAAGTCGGGTCAGCTGGTCTCAAAGACCTAACAGCTGAGCCTCACTTTTCCAAAATAATAATAATAATAAAAAACATTAATCTTCTGAGCATGTAATCATTGGGAATGCGCATCTTCAAAGAAGGAAGGAAGCATTGCTTGAATCATGAACAGAAAGACGTAGATATCTAGGATGAATAGAAGAGATCCATGAAGATCCAGTGATGCTCTGGCCTGATTTTTGCATGAGATTCATGGGGCTCCTAATCCTGTGAACCCTTTTACAAGCTGCTTATGATTTTGTTTCTCTTCTAGACCCTGGCTTGCATAGTGACGGTTCTTGTTTTTTAAATTTATTTATCCCACCCTTATTATTTTTATATCTACCTCAAGGCAATGAGCACATCTAATACTCTTTCCTCTTCCCATTTTCTCCATAGCAACAAGACATGGTTTGGGCTGTGAGAAAGGGACTGGCCCAAAGTCACCCAGCTGGATTTGAAGCCTAATGTGGGACTAGAACTCACTATCTCTTGGTGATTGGTCAAAAGTTACCCAGCTGGCTTTTGCCCCCCAAGGAGGAACGAGAACTCACTGTCTCCTGTTGATTGGCCCCAACTCATCAAACTGACTTTTATGCCTAAGGAGGGACTAGAACTCCCAGTCTCCTTGTGATTGGCTCAGAGTCATGTAGTCAGCTTTCATGTCTAAAGTGGTACTAGAACTCCCAGTCTCCTGGCTTCTAGCCTGGTGCCTTCACCACTAGACTAAACTAGCTTTCTCTTTATCGGTTGGGGTTTAATTATTTTTGTTGTTGCTTGACCTTTTGGGGTTGGTTGTCTTCTTCTTTTTCCCTTGATATACCTTGTTTCTTGCCCCAAAGAAGAGGGAGTCAAGCTAGTCTCCAAAGCACCAGAAGGCAGGACAAGAAGCAATGGGTGGAAACTAATTAACGAGAGAAGCAACTTAGAACTAAGGAGAAATTTCCTGACAGTTAGAACAATTAAGCAGTGGAATAACTTGCCTCCATGTTGTAATGACGAGGCAGTCGACTTGTTTGATCATGAACAACTGAATCATGATGATCTTTATTGGAGTCCAGTCTTGCATTTATACACATTTTTAGTTATCCTCCATCATTGGTTAACTTTGGTTACTGCTTAACTTTCGTTACTGTTTAGCACAGTAATCCATACAATTAATTATCTCTAGTTAAAGTCTAACATATGTTTACTTCCTCTTTCTAATCCTCCTTTAGATTAGTGGCTTTGTTTACCTGAGTTGTATTTGCTTGGAAACATTCTTTATCTGAGGTTTGCCATCCGAGATTGGAACATTCCTGCAATTACAACTCTACACCTCCAGAAGGTGTGGATGCTCCAGCACTGGAGGCTTTTAAGAAGAGATCGGACAACCATTTGTAGGGTTTCCTGCCTAAGCAGGGGGTTGGACTGGAAGACCTCCAAGGTCCCTTCCAACTCTGTTATTCTATTTCTTTTAATGCTTATCTTCCTGGAGTCACGATGGAGCAGGACGGCCTCAGAACCGAAGTAATAATAAAGAATAAATAAATAACCAGAGAATGAATGGTGCAGGCCTATGTGGTGTAGCACATTTTCTGATCATACTGATTTTGAGGAAGGCAAGGGGAATTAGCAGTAGTAATAGTAATTCAGGCAGAGACGAAGCAGAGAACCTCTTCAGGAAGTAGTCCTTCTGCTGTCCTTCAAAATGGAACATGTCGCTCTCTCCTTCCTGGAGAATTAGAGCAGAATTAGCAGAGCCTGTTGAGGAGAAAGCCAGAGGCCTGCTGAAGCAACAGGAAACCTGCAATGAGAAGGGATCTTCACTCATTTAGCAGGAAGGCAATTCAACTCTAAGTCCCAGCTAGCACCAATTACTGCAGCCAAAGCCGTAGTTAGAACAGAGACTCACACGTAACGGGCTATTCCCCATAAGATCAATGTTTTGGGGTGTGTGTTTTTTTTTAATGAGCCCTTCATTAATTGCATTCTCGCTGCGTATCGCAGTACACAACTGAGTACCGATTGCAGTAGCCTATGCATGAGTGTTCAATCGCCTTTATGCTTTAAAGAGCAGTTATCTCACTCTTCAGTTGTGAAGACTCCCAGTGTGGCTTACAAAATCCTACCTTTTCTTTCATCTTCACAACAGAACATGAAAGAAAAAGGATTGGGAAGGTAAAAGAAGGGTGGGGAGAAGCCACCCAGCCATCAATTCTTAGCCAAAGAGTCCTTTAGCAAGGGTGATTTCTGGTAAGAAGGAAAGCCATCTTCTGCGTGTCTCCTGTATTTAATTTTAGTTTATTTACTTAAAGCTTGTATGTAGCCAGGGATCTTCTGACCAATTCTGATTAGCAGGCCTAGTGGGTCTCCTCTTTGCCAGGTTGTTTTTCTCTTAGGAAATGAGAGGTTCAGAGATTCCCAGATGCCTTCTGACCAATGGAGAAGGTGTGCTGTCCTTCTGCTCTACAACACTGCTTACTATAGGCTAATGTTAAGCACCAACAACTAGATCCACATGGAGAGTTGAAACTAGCTACTTTATTTTTATGTGCCTCTTATACAGGAATCTCCCCAGGCTGGCAGCTTTCACCTGGGAAACACTCAAAGTAGAGGTGGTATTCAGCCGGTTCTGACCGGTTCTGGAGAACTGGTAGTGGAAATTTTGAGTAGTTCAAAGAACTGGCAAATCCCACTTCTGACTGGCCCCACCCCCACCGATTCTCTGCCTCCTGAGTCCCAGCTGATTGGCTGGGTCTTCTTTGGTTGCCCTGCACAGGAGAACGGAGCTGGAAAGCAGGTTAGTGGGGTGGGGAGGGAATGAAGAGTTTACAGTATCCTTCACCTGCCATGCCCACCAAGCCACGCCCACAGAACCAGGAGTAAAAAAAAAATTGAATCCCACCACTGACTCAGAGGCATTCATGGGGGAGTCAGAACTTGCCGTCTTGCATTTATGACATGAGTCCAGACTAATTCTTCGCTTGAGCCCTCATCTCAACTGGGACAATTGCTCTCTGACATCTGTTATCCTCAGTGGAGTTCAGTCTCTAGTAATCATTTCCATCAAGGCAGAGAACATGGGTGAAATGCGATTGTTCGACGGCTGATCTTCAGAGTCAACATGTCAGAACATTTGCAGCATGACTACGATTATGAGACAACCCAGAAGCAAAACACAGTACACAGAGACCTAGATATTTAACAGTGGTTTATATACAACCATTGTATACAGACATATATGTGGTAGGCAAAATACCTTACAAGCAATCTTTCTTCTTCTTAGCTCTACATATGGAGAACTCTGAAATGAATACTGGACACAAGGAGAGAGGACATGCCCTCTAATGGCTACCTTTATACAAACACCTCTTAAAGGGGTAGAACTCATCCCCAGTCTTAAAGGGGCAGTACTAATGCTGATTCATCTTCATTGCATCAGCCTAATATTGCATCAGCTTCACTGCTGGTTGGCTCTTAAATCCCAAGTCCTTAACACAATGAGAGGTTGATTCAGACATGCACATGCTTCAGTCCCACATATACATGGGTGTGGTCTCTGCCCTCTTCATGATCTTTTGGTCTTACTGTCTTCCACTCTGCTATTACTACTCATGCCTTGCTTTCTCCACCCATTGCTACTGGCATTTCCCATGCAGGGTTACGCGTGGCGCATCAACGTGCCAGTGCAGTTTATTTGATAGAGGAATTTGTTTCACCCTTCACAATTAGATTTGTTTTTGAATCAGATGTGCGGGACAAATGAAAAGTGCAGGGGAAGTGACACGCAATTAACAGGCAGACATGTTAATCATGGGCTCCATCAGTTGTCACTGAGTGCAGACGCACCTGCACTTCATGCTGGGCTCCTGTCTCTCACATACTTCACCCAGGCAGATCAGTTGGAAGCTCAGAACAAATCTGCCAGAATGCTTGTGGAGACCCTGGGCTTAATTGCTTCACATCTGATGGAAGATATTTAGACATTATCGAGGATGTAAGCTCATCCCTAAGAATTTGTGATACCTGTTAAGATAGTCTTGCTGGTCGTGGGGATGTGTGCCTCTTTCTCCTTTCCTCCTCCTCCTCCTCCTCCTCTCCTCCTTGCCATCTGCTTTCTCCTCTTCCTCCTTGCCATCCTCTTCCTCATCCTCTCCTCCTTCTCTTTCCCTCCTCCACCTCCTCCTCCTCCTCCTTCTCATCAACTAGGATAGGGGGAGAGAAATAGCTGCATGGAAAATGTAGCACTTCATTCCTCTCAAATTTGGCAAGAGGTACCCCTGATGAGAGAACCATGACAGTGGCAAAAACAGAGCTTTGCTTTTTTTTAATTTGAAGAACTCATCTGAATCCTTCCTTTTTCATTTTTTGGCAGGCCTCAAAAGATGGTTTTTATAAGCCTTACAGCGTGTTCCTCTTCGATATTGTTATCTCTGCTTCTGAATTTTCAATTTGCCACATAATTGAAGGACCACGGTTATTGTTATTTGTAAACACATGCATGATTATATTATTTCCTTCTCTGATTCTGCCTGCCTTGAACTGTTTTTTTTTTTTTCCCTGGCCCAAATGGGAGAAAGAAGAGTTAAGAGGAAGAGAAAACAATTTAAGCTGCATCTGAGAACACGGAACTTTTTCTTCTGAGTTAAGCTTTTCAAATGTCACTTCGTTTTTTTTGAACCTTGTGATAGATTATCACTGCTTTCAGCTGCTCAAATGTTCATTCCATTCCTACTTTCATCTCTGTCCCTTTTGCTGGTAAAACTCAACCAAAAAAAAGAACAAGGAGTTGAGTTTCTACCGACGTTTCCTCCAGCAACTTCCATTCTTTTAATCACCCTTTCACTAGCAACACATTTTGTGAGGATTTCTAGTATCCTACAAACAATTTCTCTCACTTTCCACTAAACGAAGAAACGATGGGTGACTGCAACAGTATTATTTTCCCATTGACTTGAACTTCATTCTAGGACTTTCAAGAACATATGTCCCAAATATATCATATATTCAGTTCACGCAGGAAGACTGCATAGACTGATTATAAACAATGGCATAATGTAGTCATCAAAATGATTCATGGGAACATCTCTATAAATGAACACGTACCAGGAATAAAACATTGGTGGGAATTTAAGCGTTGAAAAAAGGGGTCAAGAATGGGAAGGTTAAAATATTGTGGGGTTTCCAAAGACAGACTGATAAAGCTTTGGCTCATCAACACACCAGACTTAACTGCGGTTGGAAAGAAGAAAGTGTGGATAATTGATGTGGAAGTACTGGACAAAGAATTGGAGAAGATCACAAAGTATCAAGATCTGAAAATTAAAATGGAAAGATTATGGCAAGAACCTGTTATGGTGATCCTAATGGTTATCAGTACATTGGCTGCAGAGATGGTATTCAGCAGGTTCTGGCAAGTTCTGGAGAACCACTGGTAGCGGAAATTTTGAGTAGTTCAGAGAACCGGCAAATCCCACCTCTGAGTGGCCCCACCCCCATCTCTTCTCTGCCTTCCATTGAGTCCCAGCTGATCGGCTGGGTCTTCTTTGGTTGCCCTGCACAGGAGAACAGAGCTGGAAAGCAGGTTAGTGGGATGGGGAGGGAATGGGGATTTTGCAGTATCCTTCCCCTGCCATGCCCACCAAGCCACGCCCACAGAACCGGTAGTAAAAAATTTTTTTTGAATCCCACCACTGATTGGCTGCCATACCCTAAAATCTTTCTGATTAATTGGAACTTGATGAGTTTTAGTGAGCCTAGCAGTAGAAATTCTAGCCCACAAGTATTTTAAGGTTCAGGTGCCATAAACCTGCATACAGATCATGTTCAGAGCACGTGTCAGGCCCCTTGGTGGAGACTGACTCTGAGCAGTTGGAGGAGGACCCAGGCCCATCCCCTATCCATCCTGGGGCAGGCAGGGAGGAGAGGATCAGGGTAAAACGTGGTCTACTCAGGAGGAGAAGGCCATGATCATCTTCATGGGTTGCAGCTGTGAGATCTGCATAAGAGTTTGGACCTGCGTGCTAACAGATGCTGGAGACAAATTAGTGTTTTATTCCTAGAGGAGGTTTATCTTGGTTGGCAGTTCTTCCAATAGACTGTACCTGGTTACCTTTCTGAAGTTGGCAATGATCTATCTTGGTCTGTCATGGAACTTTATTCAGTGCGGTTTGTTTTTGGTTTTTGCTTCGTTATTGGCTCTTTGCATTTGAACTGTGTTTTCTTTCGTTTGGAATGTTCTTTTAATCTTCACCTGTAAAAAATTAAACAGCGAAGCCAAGTTGAAGGCATTAAAGGACACTCCAGGTCATCACAGTACAGAAGAGGAAGGTAATTTATCTCCACATACACACTACACCCAGGGTGTCAAACTCAAGGCCTGGGGTCCAGATCTAGCCCACAAGGCTGCCTTGGAAACAGCAAAGACCTGGCCGTGGTGCCTCTGCCAGCAAAAACGGAGCTCAGGAGAGCCTTCGGAGCTCTGTTTTTGATGGCTGAGGGTTGCAGGAGGCAGTTGCAGCTGCAAACAGAGCTCAGGAGCCTGTTTTACTGGCACAGCGCTCAGGCCACCACAGGCACCCCCAACACGAGGGATGTCAAGCTGGCCATGCCCGAGTTGGCCATGCCCACCCTGGGGCCCTGAGGTCAAATACAATCCTGATGTGGCCCTCAATGAAATTGAGTTTGATACCCCCGCACTACACTCATACATTACAACATGTTTCTCAACCTTGGCCAACCTTCCCCAGACATGTATTCTGGGAGTTGAAGTCCACCCATCTTAAAATGGCCAAGGTTGAGAAACATTGTATTACAACAGTCAAGATTCTTGGGAAGAACTCAATGGGAATGGATAACTGACAGTTGTGATTTCACATTGTTATGTAATTCATCATTATCATCATCATCACATGGGCGTAAACACCACGGATCTCTTCAATGCACACATTTTTTTTGAACTTGGATCTATTAGGGATTATTTTCCGCATTCTGTGGCTTAACAAATACCTTGACATATTTCTTTCCAGCTTATGAAGATGCTTGGGAAGAAATATCAATACTTGCTTGCTAAGTTCACATATGTGTATATATCTAAATTCAACACAGTCCTTTGCCTTGACATGACCCCAAGAAGCCTGTGTGTTGCTTGCTGCCATTGAAAAAAGGAAAGTCCTGGATCTAACTCAGCGGAAGAAAAAAATGGCTAAAGAAAAACACGACATGAATGCCAACGTACAAAGCTGAACTTAAAACTATGAAGCGCTCAACAACCTCTTGGGGTAGATGAATAAATGTATCCATTTCTCTCTCACACCCAATTCAATTTCAAACCTCGAATGCTTTACGGGGGAAAATATCAAAACATGGAACAATATTCATCTCATTCATGTTTTTACGAAGGTTATAGCAAAATCTGCCACAAAGACATTTGGCAGGGGATTTGAGCCTTCTGTTTCCACTGGTCTACTCAGGGATGTAAATGCTAGCATTAGACGAAATCTGCTAGCGATTATAAATATACATATACATTGCAAAGCAACAACAAGTAGAAAGAAGATGCCCTATTGAAGGTTAACTATAAACAGGGTAGTTATATTTCTTTCTTTCTTTTTTTTAAACAGCTAACATTGTAGGAATTTGCATTTTAAAAACCAGTGTCAGGAAAATTTATGTGTTGAAGTATGAAAGCAATATGATTTGCGTGGAGAAATGGTTCTCGGGCAATGTACATTAATAGTTATGCAAATGAGAAGATTTTACAATGCCATCATATATTAAAACAAAATGTGAAAGCAAACTGTTTCTGAATTTTCCTTTTTTTTTTTTTTTTGACAAAAATATACATATAAAGAACTACTGGATTCTAATAATGCTCTACTGACACCACCATTGAAGCAAACAGGGTTTTCTGGATTTGCACTTGTGTTGTTTAGGTCTACCAAGAGCTTTTACGAAGCTGGCCTCAGACTAGATGGACAGATCTTTCTCCTTCTCCTCTCAATCATCATTTCCCTTCATCCTCCTCATCCTCCTCATCCTCCTCTCCACCACCATCTTCCTTCCTGCCGCTTCTCCTTTCCTAACCTGCATAATCTGAATCTTTCTGCTTTTGATGATTTTCTTTTTCTCTTTGCCTAATCTTAGATGCCTAGGCAAGGAGACCGAGGGAACAAAATCTTTTCCAAGAGATGCACGCACACACATGCCTATACACAAAGATAGACAATTAGAGCCAATTCTAGTCTGAGCTGGTCTCCGCTGTACTGCGTGACCTACTCAGAGATGTCACATTGAGTTAACTTCCATCCAGAGGAGGGAGGATGTGGCTGGCCCTGGCATGCTGCCAGTGGAAGAAAAGGGAAAGAAAGGAAGAGTGATCAGGAAGCAAGTGTAACTAATTCTCTAACCCAAGGAACACTCTGGGGCTGCCCGTCAGATTGTCTCGGACAATTGTGGTTTGTCTACAGGCTTGTTTACATGTAGTTAATGGATTGTTCAGTACAAAGGCTTGTGCCATTGTTGAGAAGTGGCAGGGGAGCTTGGATTTGAGCATCTGAGGGCAGGTCCTAGGAGGGTCTCCTACCTGCTAGTAGATGAGGACATGTAGAATTGGATGAGACAAGGGGCAGGAAAAGGAGACAGGAAGTGCAGCTAGCTTTGTGTTCTGACCAAGGCTTATTGAGACACTAACAAACACACATTACTCCCCAAACCCTTTTTTCTTTATTTCAATGGCTGTGAATTTTAGTCATTTACAGCCCGTAATGAGTCTCACACAGTTTGTAATAGTCCAATGGAAGTCTACCAAAGTCCTTCAGGATAAGCCTGATAAGCACCCACCTTTATATTCCTTGAAATGCTGCCAACGACTAAATTTCCAATTAGTTTTACAAGGCCAACTGGAGCACAAATTCAACACAGAGCTTCAGGTTTCAAACTGACCAGTACAAACAAAGTTGCTTCCTGCAAAGGTTCCTGTCCCTTTGCTCTTCCTTTATGCCTTATGGGAGGGGCCAATCACCTCCAAGACTTACTCCTGAGTTGCCCCTTTTGTCTTAACTGTTCTTGCCTTCTGGCAGCTCTGTGCACGTGCACACTTGGAACAGGCTCCCCTTGTTCCTCTGCCTTGCTGCTGCCAGATTCTGGAGGCTCCGGAGTCAGCACGTAACTCCCAGATGGCCATGGGCCCACCTCTGTATCGGATGCAGAACCCTCGTCCGAGTCCTCCCCTGACTCCCAGACTGGCCCATGGTCCTCCCCACTGTCCAAGTCTGCTGCTATCTCCACAGGTTGCTGGCAAACCACAATACTTTGGCTTGGTGGAATTGCATCCATATAGGGGGGATTTTTTGCCACGTACGTGATTATGGAGGGATGACTATATTGGACTGTTGCAGCAAAAAAAAGCAAAAGAGAGAGAGAGAGAGAGACAGACACACACAGAGAGAGCATTGTTTTGCTTTCATCAGCAGCATTTTTAAAGATCCTCCAGGCTTTGGCACCTATTTGGGTAGAACGGCGAACCGTCTGTCTTTCTTTCTAGGCAGAAATTTTCTGAACATTTGGATTCTTAAAGCTCCGTCTCAGCCAAAAGGAGATTCTGAGCATGAAGATAAATGTAGAAAAAAAACTCTAGGGGAACTTAACAGCAGAAACACCCATATAAGCACTGCAAAAAATGATACAAGAGATGGAAAATACTCAGCTGAAAAAGACGCAGTGTTCTGCAAATGACATCCATTATGTATTAAAGAAATATTTGCAATGCTCACATAATTTATCCTGCCCATACTAATAATAATGAGAGGGAAGGAGGTGCTCAGGACTATATATATATATAGATTCGGGTTTCCAGCCATTTCTGATTAATGGCTTCTGTTTTTTCTTTTCTTTTTTCAGATTTCACTGATCATTACCTACGCTTACCTTCTCAACCACGATAACTAGAATCGGGCACCGGCCGCAGAGAGTTTTAGAAATATAGCTCCTTCACCAATGTCTATGCAGGATCATGCCTGGATGGCCAGGAGGTGAGTTCTTAGACTAATAGTAATGACGAAAGGAAGGAGACATGAGGAAGAAAAGATTGAGTTAAAGGCAACTGCATTTGAAGTCCTGTGAATGAGCGAAACATATATTGCATTCAAAAGAAGCTGACTGGGAATGAACTAGCTTTTTTTATCAGATTTCCTTGAGTTTGTACCAGGGGTTTTCTAATTCTTCTCCAGACTTTTCAGTTTTATAATCCAGTCTGCCATAGATTTTCAAGAGCTAGTGCTGATTATTCAGGAGAATCCTTGGGGAACTGAAGTCGATTCTGCATCCCAATGAAAAAGGAAAGGAAAAAATATATATAAAATACCTCGCTCTTTCTCTCTTTTCTCTTTCTCTCTCACTTTTTTATCTCTTTCTCTCTCTCTTCTCTTTTCTCTCTCTCTTCTCTTTTTTATCTCTTTCTTTCTCTTTCTTTTCTCTCTCTCTTTCTCTCTTTTCTCTCTCTCTCTCTCCCTTCTCTCTTTCCCTCTATCTCTCCTCTCTGTCTCTGTCTCTGTCTCTGTCTCTCTCTCTCTCTCTCTCACACACACACACACACACACACACACAGGGAGAGAGAAAGAAATGATGGGTCTCTGAAATCTATTTTTTCAGAAGCAGAACCCCTGCTCTCAAGACTGCGCTGGTTAAGTTCCCTGTTTTTAGAACTGTTCACATTTTGCATTCCATGTGCATCCTGCCAGCCATGTTGCATAATGCACATGTAAATCTATGGCTCACCACCATCCCCTAAGGGACCAGGCATCCTCCACATGTGTCTGAAGATCTTCCCTATAAAACAAGTCAATTCAGGGTCTGAAATTAATTAACCGCTTCACTTCGCTGCATTCCAGGATCAGTCACTCCACAGAATGCCACAGATGCTGACATTTCTGCACTCTCCTATCTATATTGCTGCAGCTGTCATG
Organism: Notechis scutatus; assembly: GCF_049901735.1. NCBI lineage: Eukaryota > Metazoa > Chordata > Lepidosauria > Squamata > Elapidae > Notechis > Notechis scutatus. Next base: position 24,936,307 of record NC_142015.1, on the reverse strand, counting down.
AAAAGCATAAATTAGGAAGGGGTCATTGAGGACATCAAGCCCAACCCCACCCTTTAGTTCATGTCAAGGAATTGCACAGTAGCTGTCCAGATGAAGTCGGTGACATCCCATCTGGTTCAGTTTCAAGCTGGGAGAAAGACACTGGAAACATGAGGGCTGACTGGAAAGATGTTTTATTGTTGAAGCAGAACCACTTGGCTTTGTGGTTCTGGGCAGCTGACAAAATGGAGTTGAGAGAGGGCAGTTTTTTTGCCTTCTTTGGGCTTTGCCCTTGAGCTTCCTGTTCCTGTGCAAGAACATGTATTCTATTGGCTGCTGTCAGATTCCTATGGGATCATGTAGGGGTCATGGCTGGCTCTAAAAGCAAAAGAGGAAATTCAAATCCTAGGTGCTTGTCTGAGCTAAGTTTGGTTGAAGTTTGGACTGTTCTGAGATGATGCAATGAAGGGGCTTGTGTTCTCAATTCCTATTGTGGCTTAATGCATCCTGCTTTGGATCTCGAGTGAGGGCTAATCCTACCATTCTGCCTTTGTTTCAAAATATCATGTCCTGAATGGATTACCAAATCTGCATTTCTAAAAGGTGGCCTCCTCAGTTTGGTTTCTGAACAGGCTGGGCCAAATTTGTCTTAATGGGCACCAAAATATCTACTGAGGGCCATTAAGAAAGATTTGGGGGCTGCTTTCTGTCTCCAAGAGCATGTTTCTCCATTTCTCCTTCAGGGAAATATAATATTGCTCCTTTTTAATATTTCCCAAAATATTTCATTCTCCTAGGAGAGAGATGGGTGCTAACTTTCTACAGTCATCCTCCAGAAAGGGAAGAACATAAGATAGTCAGGAAGACAGGAACATAATGAGGTAAATATAAACAGTATATAGAACACACAGAAGAAAAAGGCAGGAAAAAAAGAGAAATTCCCTCTTTACACTTACAGCAACCAATCAGAGCATAGACTGCATCTTGCATGAGTCAGCACTCTCTAACTAATGAACTACAACTAGGCATCCTGGCCTATTATACACTTTACTGTTCCGGCTACTAAATTCAATATCTTGACAGTTCAAGAAACCACTTTGAAGCTCACCCTGAACAAATGGCTGTCCAGCTGCCAATTGAACCTATCCAGGGGGGAAAAAGCCCCCCACCATACCTCTAAGAAACCCAAAATGATTGTGATGGATGGATAACACTGGAGAAGCCATGAGAAATAACTATGTGGGGTCCTTGGTGCTCTCCGAGATTGGTTGTTTCCCTGCACACATTTCATTACCCATCTAGGTAACATCATCAGTACTAGAAGGGAGTGGAGCTTGTGAGGAGGAGGAGGAGGAGGAGGAGGAGGAGGAGGAGGAGGAGGAGGAGGAGGAGGAGGAGGAGGAGGAGGAGGAGGAGGAGGAGGACTGTGGGGTCTTTGGTGCTCTCTGAGTTTGGTTGTTTTCTTGCAGACTTTTCATGACCCAACTAGGTAACATCATCAGTAATAGAAGAGAGTGGGGTTTGTTCTCAATTTATCAACATCAGTGGCTTGCCTTTTGGTGTTGGTGAGAGTGATCTTGGGGGCTCCTTGATTAGGATGTTGTGTGCTGTTTGATTGTTTGTCTGAGTTGGCAGTTCCTTGATTAGGGTATTGTTTATTTCCTTGATAGTTGGTCTACTGTCAATCTTGGTGGTGCTAATTTTTGCTTGTCTGGATGTTGATTGCTGGCGAGGACGTGTTTTGCTCTTTTTCTTTCTTTTTAGCTGCAGGAAGAATGGGTTAACCCATTCAGTGACACTGTACAATGTCAATTTCCACCCTCTGAACACTTTGTTCCCTGATGACATTACCTAGTTGGGTCATGAGACGTCTGCAAGAAAACCACCAACCTCAGAGAGCACCAAGGAATCCACAGTTCAACCCAGAGCTACAAATATTTTTGTGTATTGGCCCTTTGCTCTTTATACTGGCTTATTAGGTAAGTGATTCCTGGATAAAACATAGCTAAATTAATCTCTTTACTGCAACAAGCAGTAAGCTGTATACACACAAAAGATAACCCAAAATTAAGAGTTTTATATCAGTCTGAGCAACAGGATTTAAATGCTAGGCCATTTTTCTTTCTGTTTTGAATTCAGGGGATACTTGGCTGTTCTTTTGATGGTTTCTGGAAGCACTTGTCTTGAAATCATGATTTTCCTTAGTTTTAGAGAAGCTAATTTCTGTCTTGCCAGTTCTGCACCTTCTGTGTTCAATCACATTGCAGTCCAAGAAAAGCTAGCTTAACTCTAAACTACGTAAATCCAAGCTCATTTTGAATGACAACTAGCTTCCTCTAAGCCTACTGCTTATTGTGTGAAGCACAATATTGTCCTGACAGTCCTGACAGCCAGACAATACTAAAATACATCATTCATTTCCCCCTGGACCATGGTCTTCCCCCAACTCCCTGGATGTATATTCTCCCATGGGATGCATCCATAGCCAAGAGTCATCAATCATGCTCTCCAGTAATAATCTTGTGTGCCAACAACTTTAGGCTGCCAGGGTGATTATCTAGGCACTTAAGGAATGCACTGTTTCCCTCCACTCCCTTTTTCTGGCAGCTAAAAAGACCAAAGGAGTATATTTTTAGTTGACACTGTTCACAGACAACCAACTTGGTTATGTCTGTTGCACATGGTGCAGCTCGCTCAATTCCTTTGTCTCCAAGGATCCGGTCCCATTATTAACATTCGATAATCGGATGCCAAAGTATATCACCGTTTAACATCACATCCCAGAGGCCCACCAGGCTTTCTTTCTTACTAGATATCACTCCAATTTCCCCCCCCTCACCCTTACTGTACTTGAAAATGCCTTTTTGTCAATCACAGCAAACAAGATCGCAGAAGGAAAACCAAAAAGGGCCTTCAAACGCCAATGAACTTACTGACATTTTATTATGCTGCTCATACATACCCCAGAGAGCCCTCTAATAAAGTCTGAAAGACACGGAAGCTGTACGGTGCATTTCCAATGATGCTTTCTGTGCCCGAGCAGCTGCGTGAGTGCAAGGGATTCTTAACAACGGAAATAGAATTACCTTTGCCATCTCTCCCCTTCCTCCCTGCTACATGCCCAGAATTATCAAGAAGGGTGTTGTGTGAATTGCTCTGATCCCAGGATAAACGTGGGAAGCTGGGACGGGAAGAGCTCTTTAACTGAACTGAATCTCTTTCAGATGGATTTTCGCTCTTCAGAACCTTAGCAATTCAGGGGCCATAGTCCAAAAGGATGGCAGATGCCTGTGATTTAGCCTGAACATCTCCTTCTTAAATGATCATAGTTGGATGAACAGGATCATCATCTCTCACCAACTGCCAGAAATCAGATGGCTGAACCGTAGTGAAGAATAACGGAGTTGGAAGGGACCTTAGAGGTCTTCTCCAGTAGTTCAACCACCCCACTCAAGAAAGAAACCCAATAACATTTGAGACAGATGGTTGTCCAGTCTCTTCTTAAAAGCCTCCAGTGTTGTAGCATCCACAACTTCGGGAGGCAAGCAGTTTCACTGAGTAATTGTTCTCACTGTTAGGAAGTTTCTCCTTAGTTCTAGATTGCTTCTCTCCTTGATAAGTTTCCATCCATTGCTTCTTGTCCTGCCTTTAGGTGCTTTGGAGAATAGCTTGACCCCCTTTTCTTTGTGGCAACCCCTGAGATATCGGAAGACCCCTATCATATCACCCCTAGTCTTTCTTTTCATTCAACTAGACCTACCCAATCCCTCAAAAAAGAGAAAAGAACAGACAAGTCGCCTGCTTCTTTGGACAATCACATATCTTTCGTGTGTCATTGGAAATTGTACTTTGGTCCTGCCATATTTGTCACATACAGGCAGTCCTTGATTTATGACCAGTCACTTTACAACAGTTCAAAGTTATCACAGTCCTCTCAGGGCTACTTACCACCTGGATCTGAAGTTGCAATGGCTGCCCACAGTCACACGATAGCCCTTTGGGCACTTGGCAACCTGCCCACATTTGCAGCTGTTTGGAGCATCCCATGATAACATGACCACGGTTTACAATGGCCAGAAACCAGCATTTACTTCCAGTTTCCTGCTTTAAAAAAATCATCCATTGTGGATAATGGATCTGCTAATTAATTAACAAGGTGATTCACTTAACAAGCATCCCACAAAAGTTTGCGAAATTGTGCATGGTCACATGGTAACCTGCTTAAAAACTAGCACAACTTAGGACCATAATTCAGGGATCAATTACAGTCATAAGTTAAGGACTGTTTGTATTCTTCCATTATGTTTACTTTCTCAGGGTACCATTAAATAACAAACAATTAAAATAAGTCAAGTCTTGAACAAAATAACTGGTAACATGAAGACTTGCTGATTCCCTTTTTCAGGGGACTAGATATTCCCACAATACAGCTATAGGGAACTTTTTAACCCTCTGAAAAACTAGGTCTATTGGGCTTAAATTTAGCTGCCTGTGTCAATGAACCCCTTTTTGATATTCCAGCATATCCCCCTTGTCCCAATTAAACATGTTAAGGGGCAGAATGAACCTTAATATAAGCCAGCAATAAGTCTTGGTTTTTCAAGGAAATTCTAAGAATGGTGAAGCTGATTTGAATAGATCCCTGCTCACACAATTGTTGTGGGCGATTGATTTTTCTTTTGTTTCAGCACCATGGATAGCTCTCTCTCTCTCTCTCTCTCTCTCTCTCTCTCTCTCTCTCTCTCTCTCTCTCTCTGTCTCTGTCTCTGTCTCTATCTCTCTATCTCTCTGTCTCTGTCTCTGTCTTTTTCTCTCTGTGTCTCTGTTTCTCTCTGTGTCTCTCTCTAGGTCTCTCCCTCTCTCTCTCTTTCTCTTTCCTCCCCCTTCTCTCTTTCCCCCCCTCTCCAAAAAAGAATGAAACCACTGTACTGTTGTATTTCTTGACTCGGTTCCACCTCCTTCTCAATCATTTCTGTGGTCTTCTTTTGGGCTTCATGCAATCTCCCATACTTGAGAGATGAAAGTAGCATGCATGCATTTGTTTATTTTTAAGGTGTGTGCATCTGCTCTCTCTCTGTATGTGTGTGTATACTTTTTCTACACTCATGAGTGCTGTGCCCATATCAGAGTGACAATCAGCTTGCCAGCCTAGGTCTTCATTATGCAAGACGTGAACTGCAGTCTAGAGTTCTACATTACTCTGTATTTTCGGCATGTGGGATTCCCAATCGGCAATCATCTCATTAACTTAATGCCTCTGTTAAGTGAGAGAGGGAATGTGTGTGTGTGTGAGTGTGTGTGTGTGTGTGTGTGAATGCTGTGTTTTAAGGGAGACAGTAGGATTTAGTCAACCTGCTTGAAGAAGAAAAGGCACAGAACATGGAAGATCAGTGAGAACAGGGGTGTCAAACTGGTGGCCCATGGTCTGGATGCATCCCACACAGGCCATGCCCACCCGAACTCTGCAAAGGGGAAAAGTATCATGATACATCATGTGATGGCAATGAGGCGTTGCGAGTTTGCCACCCAGATTGTGCGTTAAGATCTGAAGAAAGTAGCTAGAATACCTGTTGGTTATTTCTCTCTCTGTGTGTGTGCTCTCAATAAGTCTTGCCTCCTGGCCACTATTGGAATTAACCAGACAAATCGCTCCACCAACTAAGAATGGCCATGCACCACCACCCACAGAATCGAGAAAGAGCTATCGATCTGTCAATCCTTTCCGTCAATCCTTTCCGTGTCCGGGCCGGGTGCACCTGCAGAAATATTTTTTGGTAAAACTTTTCAGAAGTTTTTTGCCATTGCCTGATTCCCAGGGCCAAGAGAGAGTGACTGGCTCAAGGTCATCCAACTAGTTTCATGTTTAAGGTGGGACTAGACACTATTGTCTCTTGGTTCCTATTAGAGGTGCCTTCAACCTCTACATCAAATGAACTTTTTCTTGCTTATCCAACATCTGTTGTTACGTTTTCTACAGCTTTTAAACACAGAATTCCCACAACCTCACAATCTATTCTGTTATTAGAGTCATTCTTTAGTTGTGGATCCTTTTTCTATGAAAGTCACACGGTGGCCATGCCATGCTAGAAGACATTCTGAAAGACTTTCAAAAGCAATAAGTTAAAAAGTTTTTTGTTTTTTTTTAATTGAGTGAATCATGAAAGTAGCTCCATGGGAGTTCTCAGTGGCTGTGAGATGTTTTCTTTTGGAAGAGGAGAATGGAATAATATGGAATGTTATGAAAAGAGCCACGGTTGGCTGGCTGGCAGGAACCTTCGACGGAATAGATTCTCAATGAAGAATATGCTTTCTGAGCAAGCACATCAAACTGGATAACTCCACCTTCTTCTACTTTATTATGAGAAATAATCATTAAAGCCTCTTTGAGGCTGGCTTTTTGCTGAGGTGGTCATAGACTGGGAAACATAAACTGGGAATTTATACAGAAGGTGAAGTTATACTTTTAACCCAACCTGAAAGAAAATAACTTCCAAAACACGTTGAGTTCAAGTTTTCAATGTTCCTGGCAGAACCTTTCATACGCCAGACAACTGCAAACCTGAATTCAAGGGAATGCTTTTGCAATCAATCATACAATTTCCAACGAAAACTGTTTCTTCAAAGGCAAACATTTCATTTGAAAACAACACATTTCCAAAAATAGTACCCTAATCACAGAAAGGGGTATAAACACTAGAGAGAGCAGCAAAGAGAACTGAATAAAACAAAGCAAGCATCTATCACTATGGTAAATGAATTACCAACCCTGGTCCTGACGTGACGGGCAAAATACATGTGCCTCGTTCTATAGCAAATGCATTTCAGTCAAAAGAAATATAATTTAAAGTTGGATAATATTCTAAATTAAGGTTTGACTTATGTTCTCAAATCAGGAAGATGAAGAGATTTGGGTTCCCTGCATCGTTAATCTCTCCAGCTGTTGTGTGCCTCATTTAAAGTTTGAAGCAAAAGCTATTTTGGTAGTATTGAAAGTGTGGAAAGAAAAAAAAACCTGAATTTCAAAATTAAGGGATGTTTGGAGAAGCAGTAGCAACAGAAGAGGGACTGAGCTATCCTCCCATTTTATGATGCATCTGGCTTATGAGAGTGTTTTTACAGAAACGGAACCAGAGGAGTTTATTCGAGCCATATGCTTCTTTATTTTTTATTGTTTTATTTATTTACATCCCACCTTTATTATTTTCATAAATAACTCAAGGCAATGAACATATCGAATACTCTTTCCTTTTCCTACCCCCCCTGCAGCAACAATGCTCTGAGGTGACTGGGGCTGAGAGGTCACCCAGCTGGTATTTATGCCTAAGGCAGGACTAGAACTTACCAACTCCTGATGTTTGGCCCAAAGTGACCCAGCTGGCTTTCATGGCTGAGCTGGGATTAGAATTCACCATGTCCTGGTGACTGGCCCAGAGTCAGCCAGTTTTCATGCCTAAAACAGTATTGGAACTTAAAGCCCCCACCCCCACCCCGGTGATTGGCCCAAAGTGACCAGCTGGCTTTCATTACTAACATGGGACTGGAATTCACCATCTCCTGGTGTCTGACACCCAAATCACCCAGTTGGCAGACTCTTGCCAGACTAAAGCACTTATCCCCATTAACTATAGATATGCTTTGGGAACTGCTAGAGGGGAACCCTTTTAACCCTATTCCTCTCCACCAAGCTTTCCAAGTTCACTCGGTGCCTTTTTGCCCTCTGGAAAGCAGCCCCTCTCTCCTGGGATTCCAGATTACATCCTACCACAGCTCCCTCTCTTTCTTTCAGGGCATCCCAGGCTGATTCACCCACCTGATAAATTTTCCTCTACACTAAATGATTGACAGCTGCATGTATGAAACAAATCCATTGGAAAATACCTCCTGGGAGGCAATATGTAAGCTCCATCTGTGCTATTTATTCATTTATCTATTGGATTCCTATCTCAACAGCATAATTCAGGAGGAACCCTAGGGGCACACCTCTCAGGAAAACACACATATCATAAACCAACAATTTAAAAAAAAAGAAACAATTAAAGCACCGTGATTTTCTTTTCACTAATTGAAATCATCATCATTACCCTTTAAAACCAAAATTCCAAATGATTTGGAAACAGAACCTGGTGCTACGGATGAAATGCTTCCAACTTTGACGCAAACCATCTTCCCTCCTTTAACAGCTTGCAGAAACAAACACCTGAAGAGCAGCTCACCCTCAAGGGGTTTTCTGAAGTGAGAATTACAGACATGAGATGCCAGTGCTGAAAATAACTCGAATTTTGCACTGATCAATCTGTCCTAAGGCTGCTAATTGAAATTGTCAGAACGACCTGCTTCCGTTCTGGTATAAGATCGCAAGACTTGAGCAATTGGAGATTGGTTGGGTGAAAGCATCTTTGAATCAATAACTAATCTGAAAAAAATAATATATCCATCCCCACCCACTATTCTTGACTCTGCCCTCAACTTATGAAAGCATGGGTTCAACTCCTAATCAGTCTATGCACACAACCTCAATTACCTTCTGTGCATCATATGCCTCTAACTTGGATGTTTCTGTTGCATACTTATAAGTTCAACCACAATCTCACATCTTCCCCTATGCCTCTGATCATCTCTTCTCTTTCCTTGGAGAGCTCCACAAATCCAATTCAGCTTGATCTTGAGTCTTAATCATATCATTTGAAATCCTTCTGAGCTAATCTATTGAAACTTCTAACTCCTGAATCTTCTAAGGAAACATCTGATCCAGCTGTTTGATCCTCTTGGCTTGGATGACTCTGTTTGAAGTGCTTCAAGCATTCTGTTCTTCTGGGTATAATGATGCTGGATTTCGCGATAAACTATAAATAGGTTGGGGGAGAGAGAAAGAGGGAGAGCTGGGCTTGAAAATGACTTTTTAAGAATGAGAATTCATTTGTAATAGTACCAAAGCCAGAATATCAAAGATAGATATGTGGAGTTTAACAGGTAGAGAGCTACAATTCTAGGTCTGATGGAATGTAAGCTTTCAGTGCCTCCATTTTTCTAGACTCTTTGCTTTCACATTGGGAATGCAATCACCAGGAGGCTGTGAGTTCTAGTCCCACCTTAGGAATTTGAAAACTGGCTGGGTGACTTTGGGCCAATCACTAGGAATGGTGAGTTCTAGTCCCACCTTAGGCACGAAAACAGGCTGGGTGACTTTGGGCCAGCCACTCTCTCTCTCAGCCCACTTTACAGTGGTGGTGTTATGGGGAAAATAGGAAGAGAAAGGAGTATTCCCTGCCTTGAGTTAGTTTACAAAAACAATAAAGAACTGCCTGTCTGTCTGTCTATCTAGCTATCTACAGTATCTATCTCTCTATCTCTCTTTAAACAATGTCCTTGTAGACACAAGGAATTGAATTCTGACTTTGGTCACAGCAGTTGGCAGGTCCAAGTCAACTTTGCCTGATCTCAAGACGCTAAGCACGATTACAAATAGTATTTCTCTCGGAGAACTGTATGACCCCTTCTTAGTGAAACCACCTCTCTTGACATGGGAGGAATTTCCTTGTAAGGGTGAGAACCTTCCAACTTTTAAGCAACCAATATTTTTTGTACAACGTATGCAGCTTCCATTCCAATGAAGTTCAATGGTGGTGTTAGAAAAATGTACATGCGTTGCAGCATCAACCTTCCACCTACCTCTTAAGGATGCAGCTGCTGGCATGCAGAGAAAATCACCCCGGGGGATGATGGTAATTGTAGTCATAATCCACACTTGGTTTTTCCCCTTTGAGAAAGAAGCAAGATTTCCAGGTTCCCAAAATCTGATTCCCAATTCTTTGGGAGTTGTGTTTCCTGGTTGAAAGAGACCTTGTTGGAGCTATTATACCTAGATCAAAGGATGCGATGCGACAAATGGTGAGGAAGGGGAAAGAAGAATTCTCCCTGGGTTATGCTTCTAAAAATAAAGAGATGTGGCTGGTGGCACAAATGTTGTTCTCAAGGAAACATCTTCCTTCCAGCCCCCTCATTCACTAACAACATCTTAATTGCATCAGATACAAGTGCCAAAAGAAGAAAAAGAGAATGAAATGGAATGGAGGGAGAGAGAGAGAGAACGAATCACCAGGAATTGTAGACCACAATTCTTTGATTTCCTCAATTCATTATGCCAAAGAAGAAGACAGAACAATCCTTTGGGAATCCCTGCAGCTCTGGATTGCTCCAGGGTCTGACCTGCTTGGGGGTCTTCTGATGTTTTGCATTTTCAGCAAAAACAGTTGTTGTTAATCATGCTTTTATTATTTTTATCAGTGCCACAAGGCAGCAAACATATCCAACACACCTTCCTCCTCTTATTTACTTTTTACAACCACAACCCTGTGAGGTGAGTTGGGCTGAGATAGAGAAGGACAGGCCTAAAGTCGCCCAGCCGCTTTCACGCCTAAGAAAGGGCTAGAACTCACCGTCACCTGGTGTTTGGCCCAAAGTCACCCAGCCAGCTTTCATGGCAAAGCGGGACTAGAACTCACCGTTTTTTGGTGATTGGCACAAGGTAACTACTACTAACTAGAGCATACAAAACTTTTGCTAGACCAATACTTGAATACAGCTCATCAGTCTGGAACCCACATTACATATCTGATATTAATACAGTTGAGAAAGTCCAGAAATATTTCACAAGAAGAGTTCTCTACTCCTCTACTCATTGTAGAATACTTTATGCCACCAGACTTGAAATTCTAGACCGAGAAAACCTAGAACTATGCCGCCTTCAGTCCGATCTAAGTATAGTATATAAAACCATACATTGCAATGTCCTACCTGTCAGTGAATACTTCAGCTTCAACCATAACAACACAAGAGCACACAATAGATACAAACTCAAGGTTAACCGCACCAAACTTGATGGCAGGAAATACGACTTCAGCAACAGAGTGGTCAATGTCTGGAATCCTCTACCTGACTGTGTGGTTTCTTCCCCAAACCCCAAAAACTTTAACCTGAGACTGTCTACTATTGACCTCACCCCTTTCCTAAGAGGTCTGTAGGGGACGTGCATAAGCGCACCAACGTGCCTACCGTCCCTGTCCTATTGTTTCTTTTTATTTTTCTTATATGTATCCATGTCATGTATTCATAACTATGTTTATACTTATACCTATTATCTTGTAAGCAATTGACAAATCAAATAAATAAATAAATAAATAAATATCACCTAGCTAGCTTTCATGCCTAAAATGGGACTAGAACTCACTGACTCCTGGTGATTGGCCCAAAATCACCACCTGACTTTAAGCTCATGATTTTGGGCCAATGTCCAGGAGACTGAGAGTTCTAGTCCCTCCTTAGGCATGAAAGGTAGCTGGGTGACCTTATGCCAATCACCGGGAAACGGAGAGTTCTAGTTGCTTAATGCGGGATTAGAATGCATGACCTCCCAGTTTCTCGTCTGGGGCCTTGAGCACTAGACCAATCTAGTTCTCAGTTATATTGATGGTTTGGCTGTGGAATTCTTTCCTACTGTATTGGCTTTGGTTCCATATTTCTAACGCGCTGTAGAGGTTAGAAAGCCTTCCCATCGAGGAGGAGGACACGGGGGTTCTGCTGATTAAATTTTCCGTCTGTTTGGAGAAGCTCTCTTTTTTTCCAGCTTCCTGGGAATCTGATTCAAATGAGGCCAAGTGGCATCGCGGGGAAGCTGACAGCTTTATCCCGCTTTCCTCCCTTTCCCCAACGCTTGCTGTTTTCTGCCCGCGGATGACTTCCAAGCCTTCCCATGCCAATAACTGGGGATGGCTTGCTCCGCCCTGCCACCCTGTGCCTTGCCAAAGGAACAGACTTGCCAAAGTCCATTACTCAGAGACAAAAACACGTTCGGGGAAAATCTGTTGGGCAGTTGAGTCGTGAAGTGCAGAATGGACAGAAAAGGACGCTCACGGGACCTGTACAAATGTTCTTCTATGCTGGGGGCAATTTGGTGTGTGTGTGTGTGTGTGTGTGTGTGTTGAATATTTGTTCAGTTTCTTTTCAGACTCCCAGGGTTACATGCATGAGACATGTTGATGAGAGTAGAGCGGTAATGCCAGATTCTGAATACCAGTTAAGGCACTGGGTTGGAAAACAGGAGATGGTGATTTTAGTTCCTCATTAAGCATGCAAGCCAGCTGGTGACCTTGTGCTACTCACCAGGAGAGGGTGAGTTCTAGTCCTGCATTAAGCATGAAAGCCAGCTGGGTAACTTTGGGCTAATCCCCAGGAGATAGCAATAGCAATAGCCCATAGACTTATATACTGCTTCACAGTGCTTTACAGCCCTCTCTAAGCAGTTTACAGAGTCAGCCTTTTGCCCCCAACAATCTGGGTCCTTATTTTACCCACCTTGGAAGAATGGAAGGCTGAGTGAATCTTTAGGAGGGAGGGAGGAAGGAAGGAAGGAAGGAAGGAAGGAAGGAAGGAAGGAAGGAAGGAAGGAAGGAAGGAAGGAAGGAAGGAAGGAAGGAAGGAATAGAAATCCAACCAGTAAAGAAGGAAGGAAACAAAGAGGGGGGAGGAAGGGAAAGAGAGAGAAAAAGAAAGAAAGAAAGAAAGAAAGAAAGAAAGAAAGAAAGAAAGAAAGAAAGAAAGAAAGAAAGAAAGAAAGAAAGAAAGAAAGAAAAAGGAAAGGAAAGAGAGAAAAGAAATAGCAATACATCTTAGATGTATATACCACTTTACAGTGTTTTACAGCCCTCGCTAAGCAGTTTACAGAGTCAGCCTTTTGCCCCCAACAATCTCATTTTATCCTCATTTTATCAGAAGGACAGAAGGCTGAGTCAACCTTGAGTCTGGTGAGATTTGAACTGCCAAATTGCAGGCAGCCGACAATCAGCAGAAGTAGCCTGTAGTACTGCGTTCTAACCACTGTGCCACCATGGCTCTTGAGATGGTGAGTTCTAGTCTCACCTTAGACATGAAAGCTGGCTGGGTGATTTTGGCTTATGGATGGATGATGCTACCTAACCTGGTAACAATTGTCATCCAGAAAACAGCCAGAGAACACCAAGAACACCAGAGTTCAGCTCAGAACTACACAGATCTTCTACTACTGGCTTCCTCCTTTGGTATTAGCAAACAGGTTGCAAATCTGTGAACTTCTAAGGTTTGAAATAAACAACCACATCCCTAGACATAAATAATTGTAGTATGAGTTTGCAGGTAAGGGCTATTTTATCCAACGAGCCGCTGAGGTCCTCACAAAGCTTTGCCTTGGGCCAAAAGCAATGACATCTCTTTGGAAATTCCTTTTCCTACCTTTGGCTTTTCCTCACCTCCACCTTGCAAAGGAGGACAGGCTACTCTAGCCCTCCAGGAGTCGGTTAGAGAACTAATTGCATCTGGGAAAGTGCTGACAGGGACAACCTCTGCTGTCGCCAGGTGTAATTGCTATTGATCCCGTGGTCTGCAGTCTGGAAGGGCTTAGAATTTGAACACAGCTGGACATATTTCTTTTTCCTTGCCTGCTCCTTAACACTTGTTCACCTCAGCTTTTATACAGCCACATAAAACTCCTGGAAAAGTTCTTCCAAATTTGGGCCCAAGGCAGAAAGCAGAAGTGAGGATGTATCTGTAGCAGTGAAAATCTAGCAGGAGAAGGGAAAGCAAGTTGTTGACCAGTAGTTTACAAGAGAGAGGTGCAATCAAGTTGAAAGGACACAGAACATAGAGTAACAGGGTTGGAAGCAGTGGTGGTAGGCTACCGGTTTGGCCTGGTTTGGGAGAACTGGTAGTAAAAATCACTACCGGCTGGGCCTCCAATCTGCTGAGAGGATAAAAGACCGAAAAGCACATGGGGGGGGGAGGTGGGGGTCACTACCAGCTTTTTGTTTCTTCATCCTTTCAGCTGATTGGTGGGGGCTGAGGATTAGGGGTGCGTGCACGATCACCCACCGAACTGGTAGCGTCTAAGGTAGGATCCCACTACTGGTTGGAAGGGACCCTGGAGGTCTTCCAATCTATCCCTCTGCTGAAGCAAGAGACCCAACAGCATTCCAGACAAGTGGCTGTCCAGTCTCTTCTTGAAAATCTCCAGTGATGGAGAGCACCCATAACTTCTGGGGGCAAGTCGTCCCACTGATCAATTGTTCTAACTGTCAGGAAATTTCTCCTTAGTTCTAGTCTGGATATCTCTTTAATGACCTTCCACCCATTATTTCTTATCCTACCCTCAGGCCCTTTGGAGAATACATCAACCTCCTCTTCTCTATGACAATTCCTTCAGTACTGGAGGACAGCTTGCATATCACCTCAGTCTTTCTCTTCAATAGTCTAGGCTTACCTAATTCCCTCAACCATTCATCATACAATTTAGCCTCCAGGTTCCTTATCATCTTTGTTGTTCTTCTCTGTATTCTTTCTACAATCTCAACCTCTTTATATCATGGTGACCAAAACCGGTGCAATATTCCAGGTGTGGCCTCACCAGCGCTGTGTGAAGCAGGGGCATCTTCCTAATGGCTCTGTTATTTTGTATTTTGTATTCTTTTCTGTCTTTTCTGGCAGTGGAAGAGTTATGGAGGACACTGCCTGATGGCTGCGTTTGAACAGCCCACTAAGACAACTTGGGATGTCAATTTAGGAATTGGGTTAAGTCTGTTACAGAACTCTGGGAGTTGAAGTCCACTCATCTTAAATGTTTATGGAGATTCTCAGTCATCCAGGTCCTGATTGTCCCAAAGGTACTTTTTCACTTGTTTTTGCTTAAAGATGTGCAGAGGAGAGCAACCAAGATGATTAGGGGACTGGAGACTAAGGCATATGAAGAACGGTTACAGGAACTGGGCCTGGCTAGTCTAGGGAAGAGAAGGACCAGGGGAGACAGGAGAGCATCTTCCAATATTGGAGGGGCTGCCACTGAACAAGGAGAGATTTAATCTGGAAATAAGGAGAAACTTTCTGACAGGGAGAACAATCAACCAATGGAACAGAAGTTGCCTTCAGAGGTTGTGGGAGCTTCATCCCTGGAGGCTTTCAAGAAGAGACTGGACTGCCATTTGTCAGAAATGGTGTAGGGTCTCCTGATTGGGTGGAGGGGGGTTGGGCTAGATGACCTATAAGGTCTCTTCCAACTCTGATTATCTATTATCTGTTTTGCTTCTCATCTGAGAAGTTTTTAGCAGCTCTGAAAATAGCACTGTTGGGATACTTATCTTAAAATCACCAACTCTGAAAACCACCGATTAATATGGACATGACATCAGATGTCCACATGGTTACTTTGTGTGGCGAATTAGGGTTGAGCCTCTATATTCTTTCTAGATGTCTCAACATCTTTGCATCATGGTGACCAAAACTGATGCAATATTCCAGATGTGGTCTCACCAACGCAGTGTAAAGCGGGAATATCTTCCTAATGACAGTTTAAGAAGGAAGAACGTGCTAACAGTTGGGAAAGGAGAATGTGAATATCTCTACAGAAAGACAAATGAGGTCAAAGAAAGTTAGCTTTGGCTGTCCTCTCCTAAATTAGGTTCCTGCCAGAGAGAAATTCAATCAAGCAGTTTTAATTCTGATTTCTAATCTATAATGGTCCCCCCAGAATGGCATTTTTGGGGGGCGGGGGCAATGTATCATTTCTAGTCTCTGGCATGTGGATATCCACCTGTCTTTTTCTGGATTTTTCCTCTCAATTAAAACAAAATCTGAAGCTTTTATGAATTGTGTGTAGGTTTTTTTTTAAAAAAAAATCTGCTTTCCTACCATACTTTTATTTCATGGTTTTGCCCATGTTTGGAGTTTCCATTAATTGTTTCCCTCCCTTCCCAATTTTGCAAGCTGTCCTTAGGATCTGTGGGTGGGTGGCTAGAAATCCTTCAAATCAATATGTGCATTAAACCTGTAGTTACAGCAAAAAGGAAATTGAAAAGGGGAATAATGGCCATCAGAAAAGGGTGTGTGGGAGGCTGTGTAAAATATATGTCAAGCAAAATGCATCAAATGTCTAGATAATGTAATTCTTTCATCAGCCTTTCTTGATATTATCATTCGAATTCATGCGATCCATCTTATTATTAGAGCTGCACAAGCTTCAAAATTCAGGAGGAATATTTGGAATTTTGTACAAGCACAGCATCTTTCCCCAATTGATTTACTCAAAGTACGTGAATTGACTCGCAAAGGTATCTGGACCATTTATTTGTTCCAGATTCACCTTAAAAAAATTAGCAGCACACTTTTTTCAGCATGAGGACTGAAACTTGCTCTGAATCCCAGAAATGCTTTTTTCAGGAGGCAACTGGACTTTCTTGTTTTTTTTATTTATTCTTTCAAAGATGTTTTGCTTCTCATCTAAGAAGCTTCTTCAGCTTCTGACTGGATGGAGGGGAATGGAAGGATTTATATTCTTTTCAGACAGCTGATCATTTGCATCCTTTTTAGAGCAGGGGTGTTAAACTGAAGGCCCATGGACTGGTTCCAGCCTGCAGGGTGCTTAAATGTGGCACATGGAGCTGGCCTGGAAATAGCCAAGGACCAGCCCAGAGTGCCTCTGCTGGCCAAAACGGAGCACAGGGGGGTGCGTGTGTACCCCCCACCTCATTTTGGCTGGTAGGGTGCTGCAGGAGGCTGTCTAGGCTGAAAACAGGACACAGGGGCACCGCACCTGGTACCCCACACCGCATTTTGGCCAGCAGAGTTGGATGGGATCTTGTAGATCATCTAGTCCAGCCCCCCACCCAAGCAGACCCCACACCATTTCTGACTGATGGCAGTCCAGTCTCTTCTTGAAAGCCTCCAGGGATGAAGCTCCCACAACGTCCGAAGGCAACTTCTGTTCCATCGGTTGATTGTTCTCATTGTCAGAAAGTTTCTCTTTATTTCCAGGTTGAATCTCTCCTTGTTCAGTTTCCACCCATTATTCCTTGTCTGGCCTTCAGGTGCCTTGGAAAATAGCTTGACCCCCCCTCTCTACTTTCTGTGGCAGCCCCTCAAATATTGGAAGACTGCTATCCTTTCTCCCCTGGTCCTTCTCTTCCCTAGACTAGCCAGGCCCAGTTCTTGCAACTGTTCATCGTACGCTTTAGTCTCCAGTCCCCTAATCATCCTGGTTGCTCTTCTTTGTACTTTTTCTAGAGTCTCAACATCTTTTTTCTAGTGTGGTGACCAAAACTGGATGCAATTCTTTAGGTGTGGTCTTACTAAGGCTTTACAGGGTGGTATGAGGACCTCACTCGAGCTTGATTGTATCCCTCTGTATCCCAACTTAGGATTGCGTTGGCTTTTTTGGCTGCTGCTGCACACTGCTGGCTCATATTTAGCTGGTTGTCCATTAAGACTCCAAGATCCCTTTCACGGTTACTGCTATTAAGCCTGATTTCATCCATTGTGAAGACTGGTTGTAAGTCACTTCTTTCAATGGTCATTATGACTTCTAAATAGCTGCTAAATGAATGGCTATAAATCAAGGACTTCCTGTATACTGTCATGCATCAAGAATGGGAAAATACATGCTATTCCAATACTATATAAATAGATTCCAAATTCCTTCCGTTTTTCCCCCCACGGTAGATTTCATCGTTGTAGTTTTTTTTTTCAATGCGGCTTCTTCATTCATCTTCTTAATTTTCTAACATCGATTCAATCAGCAGTTTATGATAGGAACTTCAGCTAATTTCCATTTCCTTGAAGTATAGAATATTAACATCACAGTTAGGTTTTCAACAAATCTGTTTAAATACTATTAACTGTTAATGTGACCTTTTAACAAATCTAACAAAAAAATGATAGACGAGAGAGAGAGGAAAACCACTCCTTATTATCACAAGCAGGTTGTTATTTATTTCCCAAACATGATTTTATTTTTATCCACCCTCCCATCAGATGGCCCTCGTATCTACCCAATCATTAAAATAAATCTATGGTGTGTATTAAAAAGCCAATTTAGAATCCCATCGGAAAAGACCCTAAATATTCAGTTCGTGAATAATGCAGCCAACTGAACACACTTGCATCACCTCCTTTGATTGGTATGTTTCTGTTATGTCTGGTTCCAGGAAGAAACCTTCATGGTCTCCAACATCAGAAATATTGGGAGACTGCTATCATGTCTTCCATGGTCCTTCTTTTCATCAGACTAGACATACCCAATTCCAGCAACCGTTCTTTATATGTTTTAGGTATAGGGCTTTAGATAAATGGCATATCAGGTCTTCCTGCCTGAGCAGAAGTTGGACTAGAAGACCTCCAAGGTCCCTTTTATACTGTATTCTTTTCTGTCTGGCAGTGGAAGAGTGATGGAGGACACGGTCTGGTGGCTGTGTTTGAACTTAATTTGGGATGTTAATTTAGGAACCAGGTTAAGTGTGTTACATGAATGCAACAGGTGCTTATAAGACTCTCCATGTAGATGCTCTTCCTGTCAAGGAGCATATCTCCAAATTACTTTTGGCACATGCCAAAGAAATCAATAAAGCAACACTTTCCCGTCCATGGGATGTGGAACTCCATCGACTTAACAAGTTAGGCTAGGAAACCCAAGAAAAGCAGCCAGGATAAATTTATGAACCCCTTCCCAAAGTTTACTTTAAAATCTATGGCTATTTCTGATATAAACAAATCATAAATCCCTATGAGTGTAATGAACTCGGAATGAACCCAAGAACCAATCTTAATAAATATGCCTGATTCAAAACACAATCTGCTAACCCGATCAAAGCAGGGGTCTTTTAATTAACCATTAATTATTAAATCCTCTAATTTGGATCCCTGGGGTCTAATTTGATAAAGAATCTGCAGTGGGGATAGCGCACATTGAGTTCTAGTTGTCAGTTCCAAAAACTACAGCTGGTAGAAAACCTACCCATCCTTTTATAAGCAGGAATATTTCAGCCAGTCAATGGCATAAATAAATCCATTGAGCCATCCATCCATCCATCTTAGTTTTTATTTTCCTCTTCTCTGCTTCGTTCAATGTGATGAAAGAGGTCTGGTTTCAAAATTTATTTGAAAGGGGAAGACTGGAGACCTAGTAGCCCATCCATGAATATTCCAGCTTTTCCTAGACTGTTTCCTAGTATGAATTGATTGCTTATTGTAGCCTATGACTATCATTAAGTGTTGTACCTTACGATTCTTGATGAATGTATCTTTTCTTTTATGTAGACTGAGAGAATTTGCACCAAGACAAATTCCTTGTGTGTCCAATCACACTTGGCCAATAAAGAATTCTCTTCTCTTCTCTTCTCTTCTCTTCTCTTCTCTTCTCTTCTCTTCTCTTCTCTTCTCTTCTCTTCTCTTCTTCATCCAATATCTATTCTATTCTATTCTATTCTATTCTATTCTATTCTATTCTATTCTATTCTATTCTATTCTATTATTCTATTCTAAATTCAATTCAATTCAATTCAATTCTATTATTCCATTCTATTCTAAATTCAATTCAGTTCAGTTCAGTTCAATTCAATTCAATTATTCCATTCTATTCTAAATTCAATTCAATTCAATTCAATTCTAATTTCTATTCTATTCTATTCCTATTGTACCTTGACAAACATATCTTTTCTTTTATGTACCCTGAGAGCATTTGCCCCAAGACAAATTCCTTGTGTGTCCAATCACACTTGGCCAATAAAGAATGGAATTCTATTCATTCCATTCCATTCCATTCCATTCCATTCCATTCCATTCCATTCCATTCCATTCCATTCTATTCTATTCTATTCTATTCTATTCTATTCTATTCTATTCTATTCTATTCCATTCCATTCCATTCCATTCCATTCCATTCCATTCCATTCTATTCTATTCTATTCTATTCTATTCTATTCTATTCTATTCTATTCTATTCTATTCTATTCTATTCGTATCAAAACAAATTCCTTGTGTGTCCAACCACACGGCCAATAAAGAATTCTATTCTATTCTTTTACTCTACAACATTATTCCACACAGTTTGCAACCTCTTGATCTTCCCACCCTCCCTTGAAATCTCAAGGGAGGACTCAAGAAGCAACTCCCTGATGGAGTGTTTTTCATTTCATTTACTAGGGTCACCAACGAAGAGGAATTCTGGGCTAGAGAAATTCAGAATCTTCTAGACCAGGTAAAAAGAGGGTTTTAGTCATTTCAGGTGTTGGGAGAATTTGGTCATTGTCTTAGACTACAGTGTGAATCAAGTCATACCAAGCCCTTGTAGGGCTGATCGATATTATTGTTTTTCAAAGTTGGCAATTTTAAGATGAGAGGACTTCAATTTCCGGAATTCTGGGAGTTGAAGTCCACTCATCTTAAATGTCTATGGAAACTCTCGGTCATCCAGGTCCTGGTTGTCCCAAAGGTCCTTTTTCCAAAGACAACTGGACTTTCTTTGTTTTTGCTTGAAGACATTTTGCTCCTCATCCCAGAAGCTTCTTCAGTTTTGGGATATTTATTTTAAAATTGCCAACTTCAATCAGAAAACCACTGATTAATATGGACATGGCATGAGATGTCCACATGGTTACTTAGGGATTGAGCCTCAAATATATGTGTGACCTTTATCTACTAAATAGTTTTTTTTCTGGGGAGATGAAATAGGGGTACAGGTGCAAAACATGTGGGCCATCTTTATGCCAATTGAGTAGAATATTTGTAGCTCAGGGTTGAAATGAGGGGTCCCTGGTGCTTTCATAGCTTGCTTGTTTTTTCTGGGCAGACTTTTCATAACCAAACTAGGTAGCATCCTCAGTGTTTAGCACTGTCTGTAAGAAACACCTGCAAGAAAATAACCAACCTCAGAGAGAACCAGGGAGCCCACAGTTCAGTCCTGAGCTACAAATATTCTCTTCTATCAAAAAAAAAATAGTTTTATTGCAGAGAAAGATCAACCCTATTTTTGGGCTCCTAACTTGCCTAAACCTCTCCAAGAAATCGGGTGAGTGAAGCAAATATGTGATACACTTATTTCGAAATGGAGTTGGTTTTTTTTTTTTTTTTAATTTTCCCCTGCCTTTTAGACTCCACTAAACATCATTTACTGGAACATGGGTTGCTGTGATTATGCACCAACTACACGACTGTTTTGACATAGTGCAAGCAATCTCGCCATAGCCGGTTGCCAAGTTTCAAGGTTTATTGTTCCATTTTTGCTAAAGAAGCTTTCAAAAATGCTCCTTTTTGGCAATGCTGGAAAAACTAAGAAGAGGGAGGGAGGGAGAGAACTCTCCCTTTACATCTATGTAAGGAGAAGTGATTTGATGTTTCCATTTGTCTTCCTTTCTTTGCTTTTCTTTGCTTTTAGCACCTGTCCTTCAGTTCGGTACTTCTGCATGCAGTCAATCATTCCGCTGCTCTGCCAATAACATTCATCATATGACAGGCCAAGTTGGGGAGGGGGAGGAAGGGGAACGGTTACCATTCATTTAAAATGCACTAAAAAAAAAATAGAGAAAAAGGGGAAAAAAAGAAAGGACTTGAGACAGGTAACAAGTGAGTGATGTTTTATTGCCTTCTTTTTTTAAAAAATTGTCCTGGAAATCATCACTACCTCTTGAGTAACAATTAAAACAAGACACTGCTCTGAAAGGTTGCTGTCTAAATATTGTGGGTGAATTATCTAAAACTAAAAAGAGGTGACTTATGTTTCTGTCAAGAGTGTTCCTGGTGTTAGATTCCAAAAAAAAGGGGTGTCCAGGACCAAAAAGGATTATGTCTCCTCCTTCCTTCCTTCCTTCCTTCCTTCCTTCCTTCCTTCCTTCCTTCCTTCCTTCCTTCCTTCCTTCCTTCCTTCCTTCCTTCCTTCCTTCCTTTTCCTTTCTTCCTCCCTCCCTTCATTCCCTCCCTCCCATTGTCCTTCCTTCCTTCCCTCCCTCCTTCCCATTCTCCTTCCTTCCTTCCTTCCTTCCTTCCTTCCTTCCTTCCTTCCTTCCTTCCTTCCTTCCTTCCTTCCTTCCTTCCTTCCTTCCTGTCTTACATCCATCCATCTATCCCATGCTACCTTCTCCATGTCATAAACATTTTCTTCTCAGTAGCCTAGGCATCTGGTCGAACTAGGCATGTTTTCATTCAACCATCCTTGCTTGGTGTAAAAACCCCTTCAGAAATCCTGAAGGATCACTGGTGGTCTACAGTGTAGATACCGTAGATGAATCACCAAGGTGTTATGATGCTATAGTATATCCCTTGGACATACACGTGATTTCTACCTCCTTAGGAAGTAGAACCAGCTTCAGAAAAACCCAACGTTGTAAGAACCGAGGGGGTCACCTTTCTCCCTTCTCTCAAAAGGACACGTTATTCTTTTCTTTGGCCTTGATAGTAGAGAATAAGCTATTTCTATCAATATTGAAAGTTGGACTATAAGAAAATTCTATCAATAAAATAAAAATAGAAAATTGGACCATAAGGAAGGCTGAGTGCCAAAGAATGGAGGCCTTTGAACTCTGGTGCTGGAGAAGATTCCTGCGGGTCCCTTGGATTGCAAGGCGATCCAACAGGTCGGTCCTAGAGGAGATCCACCCTGACTGCTCTTTAGAAGGCCAGATCCTGAAGATGAAACTCAAAGACTTTGGCCACCTCATGAGAAGGAAGGACTCCCTGGAGAAGAGCCGAATGCTGGGAACGATGGAGGGCAAAAGAAGAAGAAGAGGATGGCAGAGAATGAGGGGGCTGGATGGAGTCACTGAAGCAGTAGGCATGAACTTAAATGGACTCCAGAAGATTGTAGAGGACAGAAAGGCCTGGGGTAACATTGTCCATGGGATCGCAATGGGTTGGACACGACTTCGCAACTAACAGCAACAAAATCAATCTTGCCCTGCAGTCACCCGGTCCCAACCATTAACCAAGTTTTGTGGAGCTGTGACGGCTCCATGCATCCAACACATTTGAATGGCCACTCATTCCCCCCTTCTTCTTTCACCAGAACACTTATCTGTCCCTGCCAATGACTAATTGCAAGGCAAATAATCCACACAGGCCTTGCCAAGGCTTTCTTGTCTGTTACACAGGTAAGTTTCTTTCCTGCAACAATGCCGGCCTTGTCCGTCTATTTTTCACATCTGACTGTAGCTGGCTGGAACAATGCAGGAAAGAAGGCCAAGGAAAAAGCAGGGAGATTTATCCCAGTCAGCCTGCAAAGGAAGCTGGCAGGCTTTGTAGTGTTACATGCCTGATAGAGAAAGGAAACCCATTGTGTTGCAGTCTGCAGGAGTAAATTCTTTGTGGAACCCTCTCGGGTTTCTCCTTCTTTTAATTAATAGAATGTCCATCACTGCGTCCCATAGAATTAGGGGACAGGACTAGATTTTTCTAGCCCGAGAAAGCGGCCAGGGCTAGTCCAGGCTACCAAGCAAATCTCAGGGTAAGAGACCCCAAAGGATTACATCACAAAAGCATCTTGTCTACAAGAAAGGCTAAAACCCAAAGAACCCTTGTTTTTTTTAAAAAAGGTAAAGACTCTCCAGGTCAAGTTCACAAGACATTTTCTTGTGATTTTCTTTACAATACCACAGGCATATTGGTTGTTTTCGGGTTGTTTTTTTTGGTTGTTAGTATTTTCTAGGAATCGTTCTCAATTTGCCCTTTCAGATGACAACCTCATCAGCTAGACCAAACCAGGTATCAATTCCGTGGGAAGGGCTATTTTTATTGAGAGCTGCTATTGTATGTCTGATTGTGCTGCTCCTTGTCCTTTGCTTACACTTCTGTGAATGAGGGATCCATTTCTGCATCTTTTTTGTTTTTGTTAGTTTTGGATTTAAGATATGTTTTCATTACTTCGGTAATGGATCTCACCCATCTCCAACAAGAGAGAGAGAGAGAGAGAAAGAGAGAGAGAGAAAGAGAGAGAGAGAGAGAACAAGAGAGAGAATGACACAGAGAGAATGAGAGAGAAAGAATGAGAGAGAGAATGAGAGAGTGCGAGAGAATGAGAGAGAATGAGAGTGACAGAATAGAGAGAGAGAAAGAATGAGAGATGAATGAGAGAGAGAGAGAATGAGGGAAAGAATGAGAGAGAGAAGAGAGAGAAATGAGGTGTGTGTGTGTGTGTGTGTGTGTGTGAGAGAGAGAGAGATGAGAGAGAGAGAGAGAGAGAGAGAGATTCCATTGGAAAAAGGATTTAGATGACTACAGATGAAAAAACCACATTTCTGAGATTCAATGGAAGATGGTTTTAGGTTTTTATGTTTTGTTTGTATGTTTGTCTTAAAAATAAAAACTTTTATTAAAAAAAAAGTTCTACGGAACATACATTAAAATAGGGGTGGAATCAGCCCATTATACAAACTTTGAGTATTTCTTTGCATTTTTACATTGACATAATTCACATGTACATTATATACAGTCTGTTTTCATGATGTCACCCAATATGCTTTCTTACAATGCATGAACCAAGCCAAGAGAATACTGGTTTAATGCAACATGTGAATCCAGCTATCGGTTCAATCAAGGACTCATTTATGGTTGAAAATAAGGACTTTACAGAAAGATGGCATACACACCTGGGATTGTCTATGGAGATTCTCCATCATCCAGGTCATGGTTGTCCGAAAGTTGGTTGCTTTTTTCAGGAGGCAACTGGACATTCTGGTTTTTCTTTGAAGACGTTTCGTTTCTCATCCAAGATGCTTCTTCAGTTTTTCTTCAAGAGCTGAAGAAGATTCTTGGGTGAGAAGCGAAACGTCTTCAAAGAAAAGCCAGGAAGTCCAGTTGCCTCTTGAAAAAGCACCTTTGGGGCACACACACCTGGGATTTGTACTTTGAGATCTACTAAACCAGTCTTCTGCATCTTACTACCTTTCAGTGGCATATTGCCATTCAAAATCTTGTCCGACTTGGAAGGCATGGGAGAAAGAAAGCTGCCTAAACTGCTATCTTCTTTCCCCTCCTTGTCTGGATTGACACGTCTCTGTCCACTAGCTTTCTTGGTGACAGTATATAAATGGATCTCCACTGTCTTCCTCCTCCTCTTGAAAAAGAAAAACCCATTCTACCATCCACGATTGCTTGATGTTTTCTGCACATCTCCCTCCCCTTCTCTCTGTCTCTTATCTTCTCCCACTGGGCATCAAAAACCCCCATCTGCATTTTGTTTTGTATTTACAACGTCGAAAGACCATAAAAGCAACCTGCTCAGACTGACAACCAATTGGCTTGATAAGGCCTGTCTCTTCCTCCCACTCCCCCCGCCATCCATCCCACGAGGTAGGACAGGCCAAGCTGACACCGCATCACCATAGCAATTCTTTCCCTGTCCTGGAAAGATAAACCCATCACTCAACTGACTCTCAGGCAGGTGTAGAGCAGACTCCTTCCCTGTTCTTCTGCCCCACTACTAATATGCCTTCTGCCCCACTTCCAAGAGCTGCTAATCTTTCTCTCTCGGTGGCATTGCTTGTCTTGTTCCAACATCATGGAACACACACACACACACACACACACACACACACAGGCACACCTTGTGCCATCTCTTGAATTTCAAGAAGCTGGGAGACTTGGTGAGCATCTGCCTTGGTGAATATCAATCTTGGTCTGAAAAGAGAGAGACAAGAGATTAAATTCCTAAGCCTTGGGTTGGCATTTTAGGAACTTTTGGAAAGAAACATGCCCCCTACAAGGAACGACTTCTGATTTTTCATCGGGTGGAGGTTGGGGGGGGGAGAGAGAATCCTTCTTAATGTTTGAAATTGCGTTGTGAAAAGATGCCAACCAAGGTCCTTTACTGTCACTTGGAGGCTACCATTTTCGAGTACGCTGACTTGGCTTTAGCAGAATTTGTCACCAAGAGAAGATGAAATATTATGCCCTGGCAGCTTCGGATAGAACATTTGAAGATCGCTTGGGCATGGTTAGGAGATCAAAAGACACTTTTGTGTGAAATGGGAAGCTATAAAGATATGGGAAGGAGAGAAGGAAGGAAGGAAGGAAAGAAGGAAGGGATAAAGCATAAGGGAGGGAGGAGGGAGAGGGAGGAGAGAGGGAGGGAGGGAGGGAGGAGGGAAGGGACAAGATGAAGGAAGGAAGGAAAGAAGGAAGGAAGGAATAGAGCATGAGGGAGGGAGGAAGGAAGGAAGGAAGAGGAAGGAGGGAGAGAGGGAGAAAGAGGGAGGGAGGGAGGGAGGGAGGAAGGGACAAGAGGAAGGAAGGAAGAAGGAAGGAAGGGAAGGAAGGAATAGAGCATGAGGGAGGAGGGAGGAAGGGAGAGGAAGGAGGGAGAGAGGAGAAAAGGAGGGAGGGAGGAAGGAAGGAAGGGAGAGGGAAGGAGAGAGAGATGGAGAAAGGGAGGGAGAGAGGGAGGAAGGAAGGGAGGGACAAGAGGAAGGAAGGAAGGAAGGAAGGAAGGAAGGAAGGAAGAGCATGAGGAGGAAGGAAGGAAGGGAGAGGGAAGGAGGGAGAGAGGGAGAAAGGGAGGGAGAGAGGGAGGGAGGGAGGGAGGAATAGAGCATGAGGGAGGGGGAGGGAGAAGGAAGGAATAGAGCCTAAGGGAGGGAGGGAGGGAGGGAGGGAGAAAGGGAGGGGGAGAGGGAGGGAGGGAGGGAGGGAGGGAGGAAGGAAGGAAGGAAGGAAGGAAGGAAGGAAGGAAGGAAGGAAGGAAGGAATAAGAGGAAGGGAGGGTATTTTCCTCCTTAAACTGTTCTTGAATCCCTGAGTTGTATTGAAGCCTCCCTGACTACAGCCTGTAAATGGAACAGCAGCATATTTAATAGTATTGATTGGGGCCCACTAAGACCAGAGGCTTTTATTCATCATTCTAACTGTCAGTGAACATCTGACCATATTTTTTTAACAATTGAGAATTTATGAATCTCTATGAAGTTATATTTCTAGGATTTCAATTCCGAGGGAATTCAGAGGGACACTGAAACTGAGTCAGTTCAACGATGCTTTTTAATAAAGGGAAGTCCAAGGAAGTTAACTTTGGGTGGGTGATGAAGTGCCTACCTTTCTGACAATCCATAATGTTACAATTTCGTTTTGCTTACTATGAAGCCACCACCGTGGCTTGTAAATCGTATTTCATCGCTGGGCAAGTTGTATGAATCAAATCAACTACAACCACTTTGGCACATCCTGTTTTCAAACCCATAGGTTTAGCAAGGAATTATTGGTTTCATACGTCCCAATAAGCCATAATGTTTAGGTTTTTGTCTAATGTTTAGTGTGTATCCAGTGAGCTATATTTGAGTCACTAAACTGAGTTTAATTTAATAATGGCTCAGCCTGAGGTGTAAATCCATCTCCAATTTATGCTTGAGTAAAGCAATGTTGTCCAAGGTATTTTACGGTCTTTAACCATGATCTGGACAGAAATCTGTAGAGATTCTTAGTCTTCCATGTCATGGTTGTTCCAAAAGTGCTTTTTCAGGAGGCAACTGGACTTTCTTGTTTTTTCTTGGAAGACATTTCACTTTTTATCCAAGAAGCTTCTTCAGCTTTGATTGGATGATGGGAAATGGAAGGATTTATATTCCTTGCAGACAACTGGTCATTTGCACCCTTTTAGAAAGTCGTTGAGGCCACTTGGAGGTTTATCTGTGTCCTCAGAGTCACCTGAGTAGTGGAAATGGTTCCTGTAATCTGCATTTTTTTCCACTGGAAATCCATTCCTACTCTCAAAAGAAAGTCCAGTTGCCTCCTGAATAAAGCACCTTTGGGACATGATCTGGACACATCTTGGTGTGTTACAATTCCTTTGTGATTTTTTTGAACTTCTTTTTCTTCTTCTTTTCTTCCTCTTTTACTGCTTCAAGTGTCGAGGAAGATACAAAGTTCTGGTTTTTGTTTTTCTGGCAGCCTCAATCATTGTTAATTGATGTTGTTGCAAGGTTTCCTTGATGTTGCCTCTCCATCTTCTTCTGGGTCTTCCTCATGTTCTTTGACTTTTGATTATAGACAAAAAAATATACATTCTTATTGGTTATGCAGATTATTTTGGGGAGTAGTTTGTTCTGACAAGCTGACTGTATGGCACTGCCCTTTGCTGGACTTAAAGAACATGCATAAATTAACTCCACCATTTGCCTTCCACCAATGTGCCTACTTTGTGGGTTGCCTAGATGACTTTCTCCTCACCTTAGATGTTTGCAGTCTACACTCAGTTGTGCAGTGTCAGCTACAATCAGACTTAAAATATGGCACCTCTCTCCCCTTTGCCTATTTACTTTGAATTTTCAAGAGTAGAGAATATGTGCAGCTCATGGTTGAACTCATGGGTTCTTGATGTTCTCTTAGCTTGACTGTTAACATGATGTTACTGAACAGAAGGTCTGCAGGAAAACAGCAAAGCTCAGAGAACAGACAGAACTCAGTGCTTGGAATTTTCCAACAATTTCCAGCAAGCACCCTTCAAATCGCCCCATGCAAAAAAAGAAAAGAGAGGCATTTATCATAATAAAGACGTCCAAAGGCTGCTACATTTGTGAAATAATTCTGAGTCTCTCTTGAGAATCACTCATAGGCTCAAAAAGTATTGAAACTCAACTTTGAAGCTGCAGAATTGCCTAACTGGGAGATGGGTAGGAAGGGATGCAACCTATAAGTACTATTCCTGATTTCAAGACTGGAAAAGATCTTGAAAGTTGAGCAATGGATAGACCACCCTTGGAATATTGCATCTGTTTTGGTCGCCACAATGTAAAAAAGATGTTGAGACTCTAGAAAGAGTGCAAAGAAAAGCAACAAAATTTTCTGGAACTGAGTATGTCTAATTTAATGAAAAGAAGGACTAGGGGTGACATATATCTCAGAGGTGTTCCAGTATCTCAGGGGCTGCCCCAAAGAAGAGGGAGTCAACCTATTTTCCAAAACACCTGAAGGCAGGGCAAGAAGCAACGGATGGAAACTAATCATAGAGAGAAGCAATCTAGAACTTAGGAGAAATTTCCTGACATTGAGAACAACTAATCAGTGGAACAACTTGCCTCCAGAAGTTGTGGGTGCTCCAACACTGTAGGTTTTCAAGAAGATATTGGACAACCATTTGTCTGAAATGGCATAAGGGTTCCCACTTGAGCAGGAAGTTGGACTAGAATAATAACAAGTCTTCATTGATTAGCCCTTGGGCCATATCAAAGTGCAAAGTTCCAGCAACAATTTGTTAGTAAAATTTGAGCAGGAGGTTGGACTAGAAGATCTCTAAGGTCCCTTCCAACGATGTTATTCTGTTATATTATTTAAAACTGAGGAAGAGTTTTGCACTGAAAGTTCACACATCTCCCTTGCGCCATTTTTAGTTGACCCTAATAAAGACACTAGCTTTGG
Organism: Notechis scutatus; assembly: GCF_049901735.1. Taxonomy (NCBI): domain Eukaryota; kingdom Metazoa; phylum Chordata; class Lepidosauria; order Squamata; family Elapidae; genus Notechis; species Notechis scutatus. The sequence continues at coordinate 24,907,144 of NC_142015.1, read as the reverse complement.
ATAACTGACTCGTCTTTGCTTGCAACTATATTTCATCCTTGGTTTTAGTAAAGACATCTTGCAAGTTGTGGTTTTGAGTAATAAAGGTCATGGGTTTTATTTGAAATCATGCTTCAATCACCTCCTCTCAGACTGAATGATGTGCAAACTCCCCATTATAGCTGCTCTTGGAAAGCGGCAATGTACAGGAAAGCATTTTGCATTGCTCCTGGCAAAACCCAAGCTATCAATTACCCTTGGCTCCTTGGAGACACAACCCCATTTTCAGGAGAGTTAATGACTCCATTTTGACTTGTGGGAAATTCCACTTCTGCTGAATCCTGGGCTGCTTTGCAAAGCAAAAAAAGGCTGTAATTGGAATTCACAAATAATTACAGGTTTGAAAGAAGGAGAGTCAGAAGAAGAGAGAAAGAAAGACTTGTGATACGCAGAAAGGTGAATTGATAACAAGGGGCTGATCTGATCAACAATTCTGAATCTGAGAGCAATAATTATCCTGTTCCTTCTGTTCCACACTATGCCAATTCCAGAGAGTACTGTTCTTTTTAGAATTAGTAGGAAAAATGAAAGTTTCAGAGCTGCAGATATGCTGAAAGATTTCTTGGAGCTGATTTCCATTCCTTCCAAATTGTCAGTGTTTTGCCAGTTTGTACAGTATTTATTTATTTGTTAAATTTATTTGTCACCTATCTCGCTATGGGGCTACTCTAGGTGGCTTGCACGAGAGGTGGTATTCAGCAGGTTCTGACCAGTTCTGGAGAACCAGTAGTAGAAATTTTGAGTGGTTCAGAAAACCTGCAGATCCCACCTCTGACTGGAGATTTTACAGTATCCTTCCCCTGCCAGCTATGCCACCAAGCTATGTCCACAGAACCGGTAGTAAAAATTTTTTGAATCCCACCACTGGCTTCCACTGATGGGTGAGAAGAAGGCATGATTCACGTGAAGTATTAGTACCACTTTATAAAGCTTTAGTAAGACCACATTTGGGTTATTTCATCCAGTTCTGGTCACCATATTATAAAAAGATGTTGAGATTCTGGAAGTGCAGAAAAGTGCAGAAAAGATAATTAGGGAACTTGTGGCTAAAACATACGAAGAATGATTGCAGGGATTGGGTATGTCTAGTTTAAAGAAAAGAAAGACTAGGAGGGATATGATAGATCTGTTCCAATATTTGAGAGGTTCGTACAAAGACGAGGGGGTCAGACTAATTTCCAAAGCACTTGAAGGCAAGACAAGAAGCAATGGATGGAAACTAATCAAGGAGAGAAGCAACCTAGAACTAAGGAGGAATTTCCTGACAGCAAGAACAATTCACCAGTGAAACAACTTGCCTCCAAAAGTTGTGAATTCTCCAACACTGGAAGTTTTAAAAAAGATGTTGGATAACCATTTGTCTGAAGTGGTATAGGGTTTCCTGCCTAAGCAGGGGGTTGGACTAGAAGACCTCCAAGGTCCCTTCCAACTCTTGTTATTCTATTTCTGTTATGTCTTCTTTAATGATCTCACCCACTCCGCCTCTCACTGCTTGGACTTTAATCAATGTTATTCTTATAAGAAGAAACTTGATCTTGGTCATTGACCAATAAAATCATGCCCGAGAAAACAATCAACACAAAACTATCCCCTAACAACAAGAGCTACTAGCAACCATTTGTGGGCGAAGCTTACAGGTAACATAGCAAAATTTGTGCTACTTTTAGAGAGAAAAAATTGTCTTGATTGTTTCACAGGTAGTGCAGATAGAAGTGACAGCTGACAAGTGAAAAGAATGAGTGATCTCTTCTTTAAACATCTTGCTATTCAACCTCTCACTGCCTGGGCCTAGATAAATCTTCATTTCTCTTCACACCAATTTTTTTGCCCCAGTCTTCTAACTCAAGGACAGGGACTTACATTTTGTGTGTGTGTGTGCGTGTGTATGTGTGTGTGTGTGCCCCTCTCAGCAATCCGAGCTTTGGGCCAAGAAAAAAAAAAGGATTCGTAATAGTTTAATCCAAGTTCATTTGCCTAATTTTGCATAGACTGCATAGTGGTTTTTATTCTTTTCAACTATTCTGCTGTTGCTTAATTTTATTTTATTTTTTGAATAAGGGCATGGCTCCCTTACATTCAACAATGCTTTTATGGCAAAAAAAAGTTTGGGTCGATCCTTTTTATAAAAACTCAGCTTCTCGGGAGCATTAAAGGTGCTAAATTCTGTGATACACTCTTCTTCATCCTTGCTGAATAAATACATCTGGCTAACCCAGAGTGTTATACCACTAGTTTATAAATTTCTCATTATTTCCTCCAGCTGGCAGCATTTTGCAATCTCTATTTATATCTTACAGGATCTTTGATGGTTCTAAGTATGGAACATCTGACCTTCTGCCAATAGAATATTCATTTTCTCATGAAACTTGGTCCTCTTCTAATACTCTGATACTCATGAACACGTGCCAATAGTAGTAGGATGATCAGTCACACAGGTCCACAGACTTTTGACTAAGGATCTGGGAGATTCAACACAGCAACAGAGTCCAAGAACAGATAGAATGGTGGAATCCTTGGTGCTTTCTGAATTTGGCTGTTGATTGGCAGACATTCCATAAGCCAACTAGGTAACAAGTTCTAGTCCTACCTTCACCATGAAAGCCAACCCGGTGAGTCCCTCTGTCTCAACCCAACCCACCTCAAGGATTGTTGTGGGGAAAATAGGAGTAGCAATGTGAAGCACGGGAAATCCAGTCAGTTCAAATGAATATAATGATTGACTGCAAGTTTAAGCTCTCTACAAGAATCTGAACTACTAATGGTCAAAGCAAATTGGTGGTAGAGTCAATGGAATTCAAGGTGGGCTGGACTTAGATCTCTTGTGGACACAAAGGGACTCAGGACTTGATGATTCATTTGACCCCTCTCTTGGGCTCAGCCTGGTCACCTCCTACACATAAGGTGTATTAAATATGTTTGCTAACTTGTTGTTAGAAACACAATAAAGATGGGATATAAACAGAATTATGCTGGGGTTGAGCAACACTGGTCTAAGGCAGTTGACTCTGCTCCTAAGGGTTATGGGTTGAACACTGATTCCAATTATTCCCTCAAGCAGCTTACAATGTAAGTCTCTCTTCTTCCCCCAAATGTACTTCACAATGCAAGAAGGGCGCTTCCTTTTGGAAATTCTGGCCAGATCTGTTATACTGACTTTTTCCTCAATCAATACTCCTAATATCCATCACATAATAATATTATTTTTAGTTTCTTGGCTTTTCTGGACAGAGCAGTTCCTTGATGAACCTTGTGTCAGGGTTCCAAGTAGCACATCCAACGGAGTCAAAACCTCAAGGCAGGCATCTTCCTCAAAGCATAGATTTATTAGGCATGTCCTATTGGCATGTCTGGGGAAACCTGACTCTAACCTCTCCTGGGGTTTCCCCCCTAGTTAAAAATAAAGTTTTCTCTCCCCTGCCCATGCAATCCATCACGTGGTCCAATCAGGCCATCACCCAAGGGTCATTTGATCTCAGATCCTGTAGAGTTGTAATTGCAGGAATATTCTTATCTTGGATGGCAAACCTCAGATAAAGAATGTTTACAAGCAAATACAACTCAGTCAAACAAAGTCACTAATCTAAAGGAGCATTAGAGAGAGGAAGTAAACATGTGTTAGACTTTAACTAGAGATAATTAATTGTATTAATTACTATGCTAAACAGTAGCAAAAGTTAAGCAGTAACCAAAGTTAACCAATGTTGGAGGATTACTAAAAAATGTGTATACATGCAAGACTAGACTCCAATAAAGATCATCATGATTCAGTTGATCATGATCAAGTAACTCGACTGCCTCGTCATTACAACAAGATCCTTACCTCCTTAGCATCTGGTGGGAAAGTCCTTGGTTCTCAGAGGAAGGGATTTTATTTTGGCTACAATCCTCCAAGCTATCTCTACCTCCCTCCCTCCAGTTTCCACAACTCAGCTCATCTCCGCTGTGGCATCCCTGAAGGTGCTCGGGGAAAATGGCTTCAAGGCTGACACCTTGCCCTGAGTTTTAAAGACAAAAGATGTGCCCAATGTACACAGTGATCCATCCACCTCCTCCTTCTCTGCCTCTGATATATGAGCGAAGTTCCTTGCTTCGTTTAATCATCTCTGCAGCCTCCCGGGGATTCTGTCTCTCTGCTTCCCCGTGTTCTCAAGAAGGTCCCCGAGCATAAAAAATGACTTTAAATTGAAAGGTATAATGAAGGCACACTGGCATAAACATGTACACACCCACAACAACTGCTCCTGCTGTAGCAGAGATGTCCTTTCGTGTCCTGGAAGAAGTTTCAAACTGGGTTTCTGCCAACTTAAATGTTCTCCTGGGACTCTCCTGGGTTATGCAAACCCAATTGGCCCGGAAGACATCTTGACAGTCAACTTGTAACCTTTGATTCTGGGGTGGAAGGTGAGGAGTAGCTAACTTCTTGCCCAACTTTCTTCTTTCTGGAAAAGTCTCCCTGGACTTCTAACCAGCCCAAATTTCACCTTCAATGGAAACGTGTAACTGGGAGAAGGGACTTCTGCTTACATGCTATCTCATAGTTTCCTTGAAGACCCCTGGTTGGCCAGAGATTAGAAATTGATCCCAAAAAGTGGCCATCCAGGAGCATTCAAAATTATTTGGATTGACTCAGAAATGCCCAATTCATTTCAGTGCTTCTCATCAACCTTCCAGTTTCATGGAGAAAGTCGATCCAATTGAATTGCCTTTCAACTAAATCTATGAATCGAGTATCCATGCCATCTTACAAGGAACATGGCTTGCTTGGCTTAAGTGGATCACAGCACTTCTCTGCATGCCATTGTCCACAGCGCCTGGTGCATCTGCAAAGGGGGAGTTTTGCTTTGGACCCAACTTCGGGGAAACGAGGGTCAATTTTGTCCCAGATCCTTGAGAGATCTCAGGGTACATAGGTCCCGACTAGCCTTGATCTGATTTCAAACAGTACGGAGGGCGAGCTGATCGATCATCTAATCAAGGCTGCATGGATCACAGCAATCCCCACTGTCGAGAAAGGAAACGGTGAGCCAGAGATTAACTCCAATGCTTAGAACTTCACTTGATGAATAATTGAATCAATGAGCTTCACCAGAGCTCCAAATGCAACCGGAGAGCAGGAGAGGAGAAGGAGAGGAGGAGGGGAGCAGAGAGGGAAGGAAGGAAGGGAAGCAAAGGAGTTTATTTTTTTAAAGGAAAAGAGAGAGAAAATGTGCCAAGCCTTTCATGTTGGACAAGGCAGGGCTGCCATTTCTGATCTCGGAAACGCGCACCTGTCTCCTCACTGCACTTCATGTCCCTTGGAAACTTCTGTTTAGCCATATTCCCTTTTAACTCGCAGCTCAGAATTGTTAAAAGATCGGGCACCTGCCAGTGCGAGCTATCAGGAAGGTTCTCCTCTGAATCATAATAACATCTGCCAGGTTTTTTTTTTCCCCTTCTTCTTTTAAATGCTTGCAAGGGGAGGAGGCAAAAGAGAGACACGGGGATGGAGCAAAAAGAGAGAAAGAAGGACAGGACATTACTCTCCCTCCCCTGTGTTTCCATTACCAAAGAGATCTGAAGGGAACATGAGTTTCCTCTGCCCCTGGGGCCGTTGGAAATAAATCGAGCGCCATTTTAAGTGGCAGGTTCCAAGGCCATTTTGAAGTGGAGGGAGGAGAAGGGGGAGGGAAACAAGCATGCCAGGAAATGTCTGGTCCTTTCCTGCAAGAGTGGTGGGATAGGAAAGAGATCTATTTGATATTCTTTCATATTCATGAACATTTGAGGAGAAGATCGGGGAGAGGGATGGAGGAAGGGCAGGAAAGGAAAAAGGTGGAAGCAAAGAAGAAAGAGGAGTTTAACATCCTCAGACCCAGAGCCCCTAGGAATCCCCTCCCAGACCAAAAGCAAGGAGTTGAGGACAAAGTGGCTTAAGTGATTGTCGAAATGGTAAGAGAAGCAAGACGAAACCCAAAGTAGAGCTGACCTTGCTTTCTCCCTCTTCTTCCTCTTCCCTGCCTACTTAGAGAAGACCCCAAGGCACTGTAGTTTACAGGAATAAAGTAAAATGCAAAATGGAAAATATCTATCAAACCAAGTTAAGCCAGTTGGCAAGAAGTAAAAGTGCCTACACGTGTGTTCCAGTTCACCTCTTCCCAAATAAACCTGACACATTTGCACAGATAGACTATTAAACTGGGATTATATCCAGGTGTCTCTTCTATATGCTTCCTTCCTTCCTTCCTTCCTTCCTTCCTTCCCTCTACTCTATTTCTCTTCCCTCCCTCCCTCCCTCCCTCCTTCCTTCCTTCCTAGAATATTTGTAGCTCAGGATTGAACTGTTGAGAACCTTGGTGCTCTCTGAGCTTGGTTGCTTTCTTGCAGACATTTCATTACCAAACTAGATAACATTATCCTTCCTTCCTTCCTTCCTTCCTTCCTTCCTTCCTTCCTTCCTTCCTTCCTTCCTTCCTTCCTACCTTCCTACCTTCCTACCTTCCTTCCTTCCTTCCTTCCTACCTTCCTTCCTTCCTTCCTTCCTTCCTTCCTTCCTTCCTTCCTTCCTTCCTTCCTTCCTTCCACCTTTCCTCCCTCTCTCCCTCCCTCTATCCTTCCTCCCTTCTTTTCTCCCTCCCTCCCTCCCTTCCAACAGTGAATCAGATGGACATGTGCACCTCTCTTCAAACAAGTTGACCTTTGTGTAAGTCTTTCAAAATGAATCCAGAGCAACTGAGTGTGTTATAGTGGTGCATAGGATTTGTTTCTGGGTTGCTCTTCAGAAAGGTGGAGGATTCTCTTTAAAATCTCATACAAATGCTTGAGGTTTTGCTTTTGTGTGGCAAAGATGCGTATTTCACTCAGGAGGGAACTGTGCCATTTTCCACACAGCTGGCTTTAAGGCTGTGTGTGGCAGTAAGCCAAAGAGACTGCTTTCTGCTCATATTTTGAACTCAAACAAAGACAGCATCTCTGAAGAAGGCAACTGTGTCAACAATGAAGTGATTAGCAACTTATTTCAATCACAGAGTCTCGGAACAGATCCAATCCCCTTACTCCTTCCCTCCATCTTTGTTTTTCTCCTCCATTCCTCCATCCTTCTCTGTCTGGATTTTTCTCCTGTTAGAATTTTCTTGCTAGCAAATGTCTTTCCACACCATTAGATTTTCCAATGAAATATATGAGAATTACCTTCAGTGGCAGCAAGAAGCTATAAGAACATAAAACATGCAGAAAATGAATTATTAACTTTCCCATCCAACCAGCGACGGCTGTTATGTTTTGTGTTATAACCCATTAACACCGAGACGAGGAGAGGCAACCGATTAAAATAAACAACAACATCTACAACCAAAACAACGCCAAAAACTTCAGGGTATCTTCTCGGCAACATTGTTTTTCAAGGATGAGAAGCTCTGGATTACAAAAGTGAAACCACAGAGGAGAAAATAAAGCACTGAGTTTAAACAATTCTGCACCTAAATTGGAACCGAGTGAAAGTCATTAGTAAATGAAAATTAAGTGGAAGAATAAGAGGTGCATATTACTGGGAAGTTTCTCGGCTTTTCCAAGGTTTAGTGCAGGAGTGTCCAACCTCGGCAAGCTTGTGGACTTCAACTCCCAGAATTCCACAGCCAGACACACTTATATGGCACACTTAGCCACACTTAGATGGGTGACCTTAGACTAGGGGTCGCCAACCTTTTGGACCTCAGGGACGTACAAACTCATAATTTTAAATCCCACGGACCACTGATATGAATTTTGACCGACTGTGGCTTGCTGACATTGGTGGGAAAGTCGGTTCCATATTCCAGAGCTGCAGTAGTCACAGGACTGGCCCTTCGGTCATCCCGGAGCAGCTGCTCCTTCACCCGGCTGCCATGGACTGGAGGAGCTGCTCCGGGATGACCAAAGGGCCAGTCCTGTGACTACTGCAGCTCTGGAATATGGGACCGACTTTCCCAACATCAGCAAGCCACCCCGGGGTGGATTTCCCTCCCTGCCATTGGTCTTACCTTCCAGTTCCAGCTCGCGTGGCTCTACTCAAGGTAAGGTTTGTGCTCGGCTGAAGGGCAAGGGCCAGTGGGTGGATTGGCCATGTGGGTGGCACAGCCTTGTGTTCCCATGCAGCCTGGATTAATTGCTTGGGGGGGAGTGCTTGGGGGGGGCATTTCTCTGCCAAAATTTTCTCACGGACCCACCAGTGGTCCCCGCCCATCAGTTGGCGACCACTGCTTTAGACCAATCACCAGGAGATGGTGAGTTCTAGTTCTGCTTTAGCCACAAAAGATGGCTGGATAACTCTGAGCCAATCACCCTCATCATGGTCAGTTCTAGTCCTGCCTTGGGCACAAAAGCCAGCCAGATGAAAAGTAAGGAAGGTAAGTAGGATTGGAACAGGATTGGATTGGATAGGATTGAACCATGAGGCTAGGTGGTAGATATTAGTAACTGTTTGTGAAAGAAGTCCACCTTCACCAGGGGTGGGATTCTCCCGGTTCAGACCGCTTCAGGTGAACCCCTAGGTGTGATGATCAGCTGACTCTGAACCAGTTCAATCTGACGATTATGCGGGCCCGCCTGCCCACATCTGCTCTGTACTCACCTATATCGGCTCATGACCGAGTGGATTGCCACGCCTCAGCTGGGTTCCTTCCCTGAAGTTACCTTGAAGGTAAGTAATTGCACTAGCTCTGCATGCAAGCACAGTGCATGTTAGGCATGTGTGCGCGCAAAGCACGTGATCAGCGAACCGGTTGTTACACCAAGAGAATCCCACTGCTGACCTTCACCCACCAGGCACATGGACCTGGGCAGCTGCTGAAGTGAGATCTTTCAGAAGGGTCTTCCCCTGAACCCAGCATGACCAAGAGGATGACAGCAAAACTACTCCTTCTTGGGGAAGATGCTGCAGAATGTCTATGCCTAACCAGGACTTAAAAGGGAGACCTGAAATTACTTCAAAACTGTACGTCTCTCTGACGCTCCCTCTCTCATAGCCAGAGGGAGATTGCCAGAAAAGAAAGCAACCAAGCTCAAAATGTCAACAGTCCTTCTCTAAAATGAACACCTGGAATAGAAAGTAGGAAGAAGATGCCCAACATATATTTTTGGGCTACCCTCCCTCCCTCCCTCCCTTTGAGGTCAACCCTACCAGCACGACCAGGGAATACTAAGGAGCTGGAATCCCAAAGGAATCAAAAGCATTTGGTTTGCTTACTTTGGATGCAAAAGACGTGGTGAAAAATAATCCTTGTTAATTTTAACCATTGCTGATGGCAAGAAATACCCAGGAGAAAAGTTGTTAACTGAGCGCTTCTCCCCTACCCAAATTGACGTGCCCTCCTTCTAAATGTTTAATTGGCAGAACTTCCAAAGCTGTATTATTGGTGACATGGGCTGACAAAGGCTTCGTTTCCTCCAGAAGTATCCATAAGACATAGTCAGAAAAAGCCAAGATGATGGCCATGATCAAAGCTACATCAATTTTATATGTGTGTCACTTATGCAGGTGGTTCTTGAGTTACAACCAATCATTTAGCAGCCATTTGATGTTACGACAGAGCCAGAGATGGTATTCATTTTTTTTTTACTACCAGTTCTGTGGGAATGGCTTGGTGGGCATGACAGGGGAAGGATACTGCAAAACTCTCCATTCCCTCCCCACCCCACTAATCTGCTTTCCAGCTTCATTCTCCTGTGCTGGGCAACAAAAGAAGACCCAGCCGATCATCTGGGACTCGGGAGGCAGAAAACAGATGGAGGCAGGGGCAGTCAGAGGTGGTATTTGCCGCTTCTCCAAACTACTCAAAATTTCCACTACCTGTTCTCCAGAACTGGGCACAGGCTCCTCGGGAACTTCTTCATCACTGCTGCCAGCCTCCACAATCTCCAAAGGCAGCACTCCACTCCCTGATGGTCCTGACCCCATCCCTGCATCACACGCGGGCCCCTCATCTGAGTCCTCAGCCATCTGCACCTGCTGCCAGCAAACCACAACACATGTGGACCAAAGCCAGCCAAGACGGGGACTGTGACCTGGTTGGACCATTTTATGGACATGTAATCTAAGAGGAAGAACTTGGGGGTTTTGATTTGGGTGGGGAAAACCTCGGGTCCTCTCGAGTTGGGTTTTCCCCAGATGTGTCAAGATGACATGCCTAATAAAACTATACTTATGATTCTTGACTCTTGATGAATGTATCTTTTCTCTTATGTAGAGTGAGAGCATTCGCACCAAGACAAATTCCTTGTGTGTCCAATCACACTTGGCCAATAAAGAATTCTATTCTATTCTATACTTTGAGGAAGATATCTGCCTTGGAGTTTTCATTCCATTGGGTGTGTTAACTGGAACCCTGACATGAGGATTATCTGTAAATAAATACATGTCAGGTTGACTATTTTCCAATGGGATTCTTTCAAGGCAGTGTTTGATAGAGTTTTCATGTTTTCATGGGTTCCTGTGGCTGGGAAGGATCACTTCTGATCCAGGAAAGGTTTTATTATATTTCTCTCCAACAAACAGAGAAAACCTCCTTTCCTACCTCCAAGTCCATGAGATGGATTGGGCTAAGGAGCTGGCCTAATGCAAGAACAGAAAGGAGATGTTGGAAATTGAACCCAGGTCTCCTGCCAGTTTTAAGCCAACACTTCATCATCCCCTTCTCCCTAAACAAACATGAATTAACAGTTGCCAGCCCACAGGACTAGATCGATAAACAAGCTAGCAAACTCAGCTACCAGCTTTGCATATGAATGAGACAGAAATGGAATAAATGGTTGCTGTTGCGTTCTTCAGATCCATATCTGCCTTGCTTTATCAGACCATCTCCAAAAGAAGGGCAGGTTCTTCGGAAGCTGAAGAAGAAATGAAGATGAAATCAAGTCCTTGTTCCAAGAGGGGATGGATGTATTATTTTGTCTGGTGGCACCCCCCCACTCCAAATGGTCAGGAGTAGAAAATGATCCTTCTTCACCCAGCAGTGGAACAACGGAGGAGATGGGATGTGATTGTAAGAAAGATTTCCTTTCCAAAAGGGGATAATCTCCTGTGATCAAGTGGAAATCTATGTCTCAAGTACTTTATCTACTCTTTTTAGGACATGTAAACCCGGAGGATAAATAATAACCATTTCTTTTCATATTGATCAGACGATTATGTTTCTGAAAAGAAAATTACTGGCTGAAATGCTCTGATTTTTCTAAGGACAGAGCATTTAAAGCAGATGGACTACCATTGGGACTATGAGTCCGTGACAAGCCTATCTCCCAAAGATGAAAAGGGAGAATGTGTGTCAGGGCTCTGGGAGTTACCCCCATTTAAATCATGAGTCTCTAGCCCACTTCCAAAACTTAAAGAAGATTTATTAGGAGTAAAAATGTCCGGCACTGCCTGGGTGTAGCTGACTCTGAGACACATCATTCATTGTCACCCTTGACCCCGGTTTTCCCCCACCCCCTGGGTGTATCGTAATTCATATTCTCCAATGGGACACATCCATAACTCAGAGTCATCAATCATGCTCTCCAGTTAGATCTTTGCGCAGCAGAAACTTCGGTCACCTAGTTACTATCTTTGAAAACATTTATGGAATGCAAGCTGCCGCACTGCTCCCCCTTCCCTTTCTGTTGGCACCTCTAAAAAAGACCATAGAAATATTTTATGAGTTGACAACGTGTCATTGTGTTTCTCCATTAGGAAGTAAAGTACTCCTTGGCTTAAGCAGCTTGTTTAGTGACCATTTGAAATTCCACCAGCACTGAAAAAAAGGTGATTTATGATCACCCTTTTTTGGCCTTTACAACCACATGATCCCATGATCAAAATTCAGATGCTTGGCATCCGACTCATATTTATGACAGTTGCAGTGTCCCAGGGGTCACACGATCCCCTCTTGTGACCTTCTGACAAGCAAAGTCCATGGGGGAAGCCAGATTCATTGAACAACCAGGTGACTAACTTAACAACTGCAGTGATTCACTTAACAAATATAGCGAGAAAAGTCATACAATGGGGCAAAACTCCCTTAACAAATGTCTGGCTTGACAACAAAAGTTTTGGGCTCAGTTGTGGTCATAAGTCAGGGACTAGCTATATAGGTGAAGCAGGCCTGCCCCGAAAGTTATCAACCTGATTTACACCTTGTACCAGTCCACAGTGTGGTTGGGCTTCAGCTGTGTAGTTTACTCAACTGCCAGTTGTGGGTTAGGATTTAGCAAACAAACACACCCAGTGCATCGCTGGAACCAAAGAGTAGACCAAGTTTCCAATTTATGTTGAGCCTACCCATGATTTGGTTTTGGGGTTATCATGTTTGTCAATCCACCACTGTGGCTTGCATACTGTGCTATATGACTGGCTGTGATATGTAAACCACAGAAGGTGTGATTTATCAAACAAACATAGAAATTGAATAAATACACAGGCAATCGTTACAAAATATTGTTTTAGCGCGTAATAGCAGAGCCATAACATTGGGCTTCTTATCAGCCTTTGTGTTCTTGATTGCCAAACATAAACTGTTTAAACTCCTATCCTCAAAATGATGCTACAGAGCAAGGCACACCAGAACACAAGGACTACACTGCACACTAGACTCAAGGACAGTTTTTCCCTGAACACCATCCCTCTGCTAAACAAATAATTCCCTCAACACTGTCCAACTATTTACAAAGTCTGCACTACTATTACTATTCATCTTCTCATCACTCCTTATCACCCTTCCCACTTGTGACTGTATGATTGTAACTTTGTCACTTGAATCCTTATGATTTATATTGACTGTTTCCTAGTATGATTTGATTGCTTATTGAACCCTATGATTATCATTAAGTGTTGTACCTGATGATTCTTGACTCTTGACGAATGTATCTTTTCTTTGATGTACACTGAGAGCATTTGCACCAAGACAAATTCCTTGTGTGTCAAATCACACTTGGCCAATAAAGAATTCTATTCTATTCTATCAGAGGGATGATGGCAAAAAGTGTCCATGCGCAAATTTGGAGGGTTTATTCGGTCCAAGTTCAGATCCTTGTAGACTTCCTACAGTCCCAAATACAATGCTAAAGTCCAACCATCATGGCCAACTACAGGTGAGAACAAGAAGGGCAAGAGATGAAAAGGGCCCGATGATACAAACTCCGTCCCTTACCGACTTGTGGGAGATGTCATGATTCAAAGGCAAAAAAAAGTGGGACTCTCCCTATGTTGACATGATGCAGTTTCAGCATGTTGGCTTTCTAGTGGTTAGGAACAAATACCTGTGTCCAGGGGCGGGATTCAAAAATCCCATCAACCAGTTCACTGCCCAGTTGCTGGGTGGGCGTGGCCTACCAGAACTTCTGGGATGCCCATTTTCCCCCTCCCAGAGCCTCCATGCGGACCCTGCACTTACCTGCATTAGAAATGGGCCATGTGGTGATTCCTGGGAGGGCCAGGAGGGGCTAGCCAGTCAGTTCAACTACTGGTTCGGTGAACCAGATGCTAATTTAACATTCGGTTCGCCCGAATCGGTCCAAAGCGGTAGAATCTCACCCCTGCCTATGTCCATAACCCTGAATTCTGGCAGCATCTTTCACCGATCCCTTTGCCACTCCATCTTCATTGTCTCTGATGGCCCATGGGATTTTGAGTGCAAGTTTCAAGGATTCACCAGCCTTGAGGGACCTCTACAGATCAAAGGTGTTAGAAAAGGCAAGGGCGATGAAGTAGTTTGAAGTCGGGGAGAACATTTTCAGAACATTTTCAGAATATTTCATCTCAGCAAACATGCATGCATTCAGCCAAGAAGTTTTAATTCAGCAATCAAAGTTAGCTTTGGCTTAGAACCAGATCTGCATAAGAGGCCTCCATTTTTTCTAGACTTGGATCCCATTCAACCAAAGGAAGGGGAGATTTGGGGGATGCTTAAAGAAATTCTCTTTTTGACACCTCCTGCATCAAACAGGAAGTTGATTTCAAAAGTGTGCTTTCATAACGCAACTTTAACACAGCAGCTACTGGGCTGTAGCTGCCATCCAATCTTCAGTGTAAGCACCAATACGGTTTATCACATCGTGTGTGTGCCTCTCTCTCTCTCTCTCTCTCTCTTTTATGTACGTTGCCTTGAAATATTATCAAAAATCTTTTCAATTCCAGGAATGAAACTGCTTCCCCAGTCATCTTTTCATCTGTTGCAGCAGAGATTAAATTGCAATTTTCAGGTGATGTAGTCACAAATCCACCTACCCCCCCTTCTTTTTTCCCCCTCCACCCCTCCGTTTCTGGGTGCAAAGTTGTGCTACATAATTCCTACCGATGGCAGAATTTCTAGCGGGTTTATCTTTTGTGTCATCAGAGCTGTGCCATGCTGACTCGCTTTCTCTCCTCCAAATGAACAGCATACAAATTGAAAGACCCGGAGGTTGCCCAGAAGTTTTTCCTGCCTTGACCATCGACAAATAAACATGCAAACGACTCAATGTTGGCAAAGGATCAACGGACGGGAAAAAGAACGTGCGTGATTCCACGGGAAGGATTTCTTTAACATCTGGGCATTTGCCAAGGCGATGCCATGTCAGCGCATCATTCAATTTGCAAAAAAAAAAAAAAACAAAACAAAAAGGCTGAGATAAAATTAGCCCCATGCTTTGAAGGAGGCAGCTGCACCACTTGTCAATGTAAAAGCTCCCTGGCATATTTTTGGCGACTCCGAAAAACTCCTTATCCTTCCTTTACAAGCTTCCATATGCTTTTCCTGAGAGGCGCCCTGCAAATTGGCTTTCACACTTTCATTTCTGCAGACAAATGAGGAATTTCATAGATGGTGCAAATCACACACACACACACACATACACTAGGGGACGGCTCCTCTGTGAATGTCTTCACTGACAAATAATACATAAAAATAAAAGTGAGCATTGTCATGTGTTAGCCCTTTGAGCCAGGTTCAAGACTTTTCAAGAAATTCTGGAATACTATTGATGTGAGCAGTTTTTCCCAACCTGATGGCAACTTTTTGGTGTGTGGACTTTTCTGAATTATTTGTCAGTGGAATCCTTGGGGCTGCCTGAGCTTCCTTGTTTTCTTGCAGACATTTCATTACCAGATTTGGTAACATCATCAGTGCTAGAAGGGAGTGGGGTTGAGGAGGAGGAGGAGGACTGTGTGGTTCTCCTCCTTGATGGTCTCTGAGATTGGTTATTTTTTTGTAGACATTTCATTACTCATCATCAGAGCTAGAAGGGAGTGGAGTTTGGGGGGGAGGGAGAGGAGGAGGAGTGTGGAATCCTTCATGCTCTCTGAGCTTGTTTTCTTGCAGATGTTTCATTGCCCAACTAGTTAATGTCATCAGTGCTAGAAGGGAGTAGAGGTGGAGGTGGAAGTGGAGGAGGGGGAGGAGGAGGACTGCAGGGTCCTTGACACGCTCTGAGCTTGCTTTCTTGCAGACTTTTCATTGCCAAACTAGGTAACATCAGGGGTGGGATTCTACCAGTTTGCACCTATTCGCTAGAACCGGTTGTTAACATTCTAAGCAGTTTGGAGAACCGGTTGTTAGAAGAAATTACTGGTCTAATCCTGTAAGGAAGGCAGGAAGGAAACATTCTGGTGTTGCTTACAGAAACTGCCTCTCTGTTGACCCTTATTACAGTCTTGGCAGGACTGGACTTCCTGTCTCAGGAACATCTCTGGAGTTTTTTTCCCCCTCCTTTGCTGGTACTTTGCTTGTGTGGAGTGACCATTCAAAGTTACAATGGCACTGAAAAAAGTGACTTATGACCGTTTTTCACACTTATGACTGTTGCAGCATCCCCACAGCCATGAGAGGCCAGGCGAGGAGATTCATGCCTCGATGAGAGTGATATTGAGTTGGCCACGCCCAGCCAATAACATGACCACCAAGCCACGTCCACCAGTCACATGACCACCAAGCCACGTCCACCAACTAGGCCACGCCCACAGAATCAGTTGTTAAAAAATTTGAATCCCACCCCTGGGTAACATCATCAGTGCCAGAAGGAAATGGGGTTTGCACTCTTTAGCACCTAGATAGTGTTACCTAGTTGGGTAATGAAACATCTGACAGAAACCCACCAAGCTCAGAAAGTACTACGGAACCCATGGTTCAACCCTGGGCAACAAATGCTCTCTTCTAATTGATGCTCATCCTCAACGATGCTGGCTGTGGAATTCTTGGATCTGAAGTTCACCCATCAAGCCTGGAAATCTACAAATACAGACGATTTCCTTACTTTCTCTGTTATAAAAAAAAAGAGAGGTGTTTTTTTTTCTTGTTCTTCTAATGGAGTCTTTCTTTTTCCTGGCTTAACTCAGGTTCTCTTTTTCAAGGTGGTATAAACTGCTAGGACAGGCAGTTTATTCTCTGTGATAAGTGGAACTTTCTATGATTCATTACTTCCAGAGAGAAAACTTAATTTCTTCTAAGGGAAGTGAGAGTATTTTATCTATATCGGGATTTTCTTGGCATCTGAAAGGAGTCAGAAAATGAACCAATAATCTGACAGCAATTGCAAGAGAGAAAAGAGGGCGGGGGGGGGGAGAAATCATCTTCTGTCTACTTTTTTTCTCCCTTGTCTGTAAAGTTCTTGCTTGCTGGGTAGTGGGTGAGAGAGAGAAAAAAATATTAATATGGTAGAGCTGCCAGTGATTGTCATGGCACAGCAAAACTCCCAGGCAAAATTTGGAGGGCAGAGATGATGAGGCCAAGAATCTGGAGGGAAGCAAAACCAAAATGAAGAGGATATAGGACATATTTTTCTCCAAATCCTTTAGATGAGAACCACAGGGGAATCTATTTAAAAGCCTCCAGTGATGGAGAAGGAAGGGGAGGGAGGGAGGGAGGGAGGGAGGGAGGAGAGAGAGAGAGAGAGAGAGAGAGAGAGAAAGAAAGAAAGAAAGAAAGAAAGAAAGAAAGAAAGAAAGAAAGAAAGAAAGAAAGAAAAGAAAAGAAAAGAAAAGAAAAGAAAAGAAAAGAAAAGAAAAGAAAAGAAGAAGACCTATCTATGGAGATTCTCTTCCATCCAAGTCATGGCTGTCCCAAATGTGCTTTTTCAAGAGGCAACTGGACTTTCTGTTTTGTCTTTGAAGATGTTTTGCTTCTCATCCAAGAAGCTTCTTCATCTCTGACTGGATGGTGGGAAGAAGGAAGGAAGGAAGGAAGGAAGGAAGGAAGGAAGATGTCATGCCTTGCCCTGGGTCATTATGGAAGGAAGGAAAGAGAGAGAGAGAGAGAAAGAGAAAGAAAGAAAGAAAGAAAGGAAGGAAGGAAGGAAGGAAGGAAGGAAGAAAGAAAGAAAGAAAGAAAGAAAGAAAGAAAGAAAGAAAGAAAGAAAGAAAGAAAGAAAGAAAGAAAGAAAGAATACAACATTCTACGTCCTACCCAATTCAAGTTGGGACAGGCAGGGAATTCCCCAAACCTCAATTAAGAAGCCGAGATGGGTGGCTCTCGAATCAGAGCTAACTCATGAGGAGACAGGCATGGAATCTGCAGGGTGGGTTGGATTCCAGAACAGCGGCATTCAGTTTTTGCCCTGCGAAGCGTCTCTAGCCATTTGCATATAAAGCTTCCCTGGAAATTGGCTTCTGACTTATTTAATCTTTACCCAGAGGAAATGGTTGCCGTTAAATGGGCTTATGAGGAAGGCGCTGCAGATGGGCCTTTCAGGGGAAGAAAGAGAGCCTCAATGAAGATTTATGCCCCAAATTACCATGTAAATATCTCAACCATTTCCAGCTCTCCATCACTCTCTAGCTGAGATTGTCTTTTAAAATGGATTTACTGATGGAGAGGATTCAAAAAAAAAAAAAAAAAGAGAGGGGCGTGCATAAGCCTACCGTTCCTGTCCTATTGTTTCTTTTTATTTTTCTTATGTATCTATCTCATGTATTCAAAACTATATTTATTCTTATACCTGCATCTTGTAAGCGATTGACAAATCAAATAAATACTAAAATACTAAATACAAATCCCGGAATTGGCTCCCTAGAAAGACACACACACACACACACCAGGAAAAAAAAAGTGTGTGTGTCTGTTTGTCTTCATGTGTGTGCGTAAAAGCTTCATGTGTAAACAGGGCATTGAAAACACGAGCATAGCAACATTTATTGCGCCGCTACGGATGATGTGTGCTAACAGATCAACAGCCGTGAATTGTGCGCAGCCTTTCCAGGTTATTATCCCGAGGTTGAGAAATGCCTCGTCTTTCCTCCTTTTCTATTCTTTTTTTTTCTCCCCCTTTCTTTTTTGGGGTTAATAATCTATATTGATTTTATTTGGTTGCTATCTTTCTTTCCTGATGAATAATTCCTTAAAATAAGGTACGCGGTACTTACTCGTAATAGCTTTTGTGATTTTCCTGTCTCAGTGCTATATGAATACATCCATTTAAATTCTATTAAACCAAGCCTGGTGAAAGAATTTGGGGTGTGGGGGAGAGAAATGCAGAAGAGATGGGAGTAGGGGGAGGAAAGGAAGGAAGGTTGGTCTCTCTGAAAGGAGAAGAGAGGAAGAAGGGAGTGGAAAGGAAGGCAGGGAGGTTGGGTATCTTTCCCACAGAGTGAGAACTGGCTTTGACTGCATTGGAAATTCTTGGTTGCATTATTATAGCTCTTGACTTATGACTGGGTGCTAGTGACCATTCAAAATTACAATGGATCCCCTGCCCAAAAAGGTGCTTATGGCCCATTTTCAAACCTCCAAAAGTCATAGACTCAATCATAGAATCATAGAGACACAGAATCACAGAATCATAGACCTGGAAGGACTTTGGAGGTCTTCTAGTCCAACCCCCTGCCCAAGGCAGGAACCTTTATTCCATCCCAGGCAAATGGTTGTCCAATCTTTTCTTGAAAACCTGCAGTGATGGAGCACCCACAGCTTCAGGAGGGAAACTGGTTAATTTTTCTCCCTGTCAGGAAATTCCTCCATGTTTCCAGGTTGGGTTTCCCCTCTGATGAGCTTCCACCAATTGCTTCTTGTCCTGCCCTCAGGTCTGATGGAGAATGGATCAACACCCTCTTGCCTGGGACAGTCCTTCAAGGATTGACAGGCTGCTATCAAGTCCTCACTGCTGGAACAGGAAAGCTTGCAAGGGTGCATCGAGAATTGGGACTTTCATGAGAGATGCCATGAATACTTCCAGAGAGTTTTCCCTTCTACTATCAGAACTCGATCCTAAACCAGCCCTCCAAAAAATGCCATGACATGAACAAAGTCCAAAGGGCTTCCAGACGTTGTTGTGCAATCCTTGGCCATTCGGGTGGGAGGTTGTCATTAAAGGTACCACAACCCTTAGAGAGCCATAGATTCTCCAGTCACATTTAACCCTATTCTACAAGAGCTGATTCCAGGAGAAGCCCAGGGACATGGCTCTCCCTGCTGTGGAACATCATCTGGCTGTCGAAATGATGCCTTGTGGAATAATTGCTTCCAGTCCCACTTATTTGTGCTGCCGTGTATTTTCCATAATGACTTTCCCCCACTAAGTGAGTCTAGTGGGAGGACAGGCTTCTTCTGCCAGAGTTCACAAGATCATTAGGAATGTCTCCACATCACCCTCCTAAATGAGTTTCTGTTCCAGGCAACAACTGCCAGGGCTGAACCCTTGCCTTCATAAAAGACTGTTATTGTGATTACAACCATATTGTAGGGTTTCATCATGTCCTCCAGTTTCGCTGACAAGGGGATCAATTATCTTGGTCTGAGACAATCAACACAGGAAGATTTTGCAGCAAGCATCTCTAAGCCCGGTTGATGGGATGAAATCAGAATAATAATGTGCTGGAAATGTTATGAAGAAGTCTGATTTGAGAGCCGTGCCTACTAAGAAGAGTAAAACAAGAGTGCCTTTAAAAAAAAAAAAAAAAGAAAGAAAGGGGAAAAAGAGGGGAGGGCAAATAGAGAGGCAGAGAGGTGTCCAGCTGAGAAGGATGACATTTGAAAATTCTATGTAGGAACCAATTTTCACCTTCTTTCTCTCACTATACTTTTTGCAGGTTTAGAATAGCAAAGCATCTGTTTTGCATTTGTTTATTAATTCAATTTAGAAGGCAGCCCAACTCCAGAAGACTTTGGAGTCAGTGGACGGCATAAAAAACAATAGAAACCAAACAAATATGGGAGGGGAATCAAAATGAGTCCACTAAATCTAAAACCCTCAAATTTTTGCATGCCAAAAGGAGGAGGAGGAGGAGGAGGAGGAGGAGGAGGAGTTGTTTTTTTGAAGACATTTCATTACCAAACATGATTAGTGCTAGAAAGGAGTGTGGATTTCTTTCTTTAGCACTGATGATCTTGACTATGTATCAAAGATCTTGACTATGTATCAGAGTGGTCAAACAAATGGCAACTTCAAATCTCAACAAATAAATGCTCTGTCTTACATATTGGCAAAAAATCAGAAAATAAAATACAAGCTGAATAGTCAAGATCTTGTTGATGACTCAAGCTCTGTAAAGGACCTTGGAATACTCACCTCTAATGATCTAAGTGCTAGAACCCACTGCAACTACATAGCCAAAAAGGCATTAAGAGTTGTTAACCTAATCCTACGTAGCTTTTCTCTGGTAATATCACACTACTAACCAGAGCATACAAAACATTTGCTAGACCAATACTCGAATACAGTTCATCAGTCTGGAACCCACACTACGTATCTGATATTAGCACAATTGAGAAAGTCCAGAAATATTTCACAAGAAGAGTTCTCCACTCCTCTACTCGTAGAATACCTTATGCCACCAGACTTGAAATTCTAGAACTTGAAAACCTTGAATTACGCCGTTTCGGTCTGACTTAAGCATGGTATATAAAATCATACATTGCAATGTCCTACCTGTCAATGAATACTTCAGCTTCAACCATAACAACACAAGAGCACACAATAGATACAAACTCAAAGTAAACCGCACCAAACTTGATTGCAGGAAATACGACTTCAGCAATAGAGTGGTCAATGTCTGGAATACTCTACCCGACTCTGTAGTTTCTTCCCCAAACCCCAAAAACTTTAACCTTAGACTGTCTACTATTGACCTCACCCCTTTCCTAAGAGGTCTGTAGGGGCGTGCATAAGCGCACCAACGTGCCTACCGTCCCTGTCCTATTGTTTCTCTTATTCTTTTATTTTTCTTATATGTACCCATTTCATGTATTCACAACTATGTATACATTTATACTTATTATCTTGTAAACAATTGGCAAATCAAATAAATAAATAAATAAATAAATGATCTTACCTCATTGGGTAATGACCCATCTGTAAGAACCCAATCAAATTTAGAGAGCACCAAAGACCAAAGAATGGAGGCCTTTGAATTCTGGTGCTGGAGAAGACTCCTGCAAGTCCCTTGGACTGCAAGGCGATCCAACCGGTCAGTCCTAGAGGAAATAACCCTGGCTGCTCTTTAGGAGGCCAGATCCCAAAGATGAACCCCAAAGACTTTGTGGCCTCCTCATGAGAAGGAAGGACTCCCTGGAGAAGAGCTGATGCTGGGAACGATGGAGGGCCAAAGAAGAAGAAGCGGACGGCAGAGAAGGAGGGGGCTGGATGGGGTCATTGAAGCAGTTGGCGTGAGCTTAAATGGACTCCAGAAGATGGTAGAGGACAGGAAGGCCTGGAGGAACATGGTCCATGGAGTCGCAATGGGTCGGACATGACTTCGCAACTAACAACAACAACAAAAGACCCAACAGTTCAACCCTGAGCTACAAATAGTCTCTTCTATTGGTTGTATTTCCTGTCTGGACTACCTGGGATGGCTGAGCAGATTTTTCATAGGGCCACCTGGGCTCTTGTGTCTCTCAGGTGAGTGAATACAGTACCACACTTCCTCTACCTCTTCAGGGATGGCAGTGCAACAGTGGGAAAGATAAGAGCAGCAGGATTTGGTCCAATCATAGCCTACGATGAACAGGAGTGCACCCAGCAATGAGTAAGAAGATATTCCAAATTGTGGACCCCTTTCAGTGAAGAGAAACCAACTTATTCTGAATTCCCCTTCCTTCCACAAAGGACTTAGCATTCTGCCTGGGTAGCTACCGAATGTGGAATTACTGCTGGGATAAACATAACTTAGAAAGGTGGAAGTTGGCTAACATCCTAACATCACCGCTCCATGTCCAATTTGATGCAGGTCTCGACTCTCTTTATCTGGTGGGAAACTGTCATAGCAACATCTCCCAACCTTCCTTTGAGCGAGGGAGGGAGAAGGGGAAAACATGTTCCTCTCATTAACTGCCACCTCCTTCAATTGCGCTAGTCCACTCTGAACCAGAAGTAAATAGAACTGATCCCTCTGAGCATTGAGAGAATGAGAGAGAGAGAGAGAGAGAGAGAGGGAGAGAGAGGGAGCGAGGGAGGGAGAGAGACAGCGCTAAAGGTAAAGGTTCCCCTTGCACATATGTACCAGTCGTTTCCGGCTCTAGGGGGCGCTGCTCATCTCCGTTCCAAAGCCAAAGAGCCAGCGCTGTCCAAAGACGTCTCCATGGTCATGTGGCCAGCATGACTAAATACCTTCAAAGGCGCATGGAACGCTGTTCCTTTCCCACCAAAAGGGTTCTTATTTTTGTATTTACATTCTTACATGCTTTCGAACTGCTAGGTTGGCAGAAGCTGGGACAAGGAACGGGAACTCACTCCATTACATGGTGCTAGGGATTCAACCCGCCAAACTGCAGACCTCTCTGACCGACAAGCTCAGCGTCTTAGCCACTAAGCCACCACATCGTCATCCCTAAAAGCCCCCTCTAAATTTGAACATAAAGGGATTTAAAAATTCCCACTTGTCTTCCACACATGGCCCTTTACATCCTTGAGGAGAGAAAGACCAAAGATGGGCAGCGTCCAAAATAACTTCCCGCAGATAAGGATTTTTTGACACCAGCCTTCCTTGACATTTCCATATGCCGGCGTAATTACGTTGTAAGTTAAAAGCAAAGAAGCAACCGCTTTCGCTAATAGTAGCAAACGAAGAATGTAGAATGTCCATCTGTTTGCAGATATAGTTTATAGCAGAAGTGCATTAGCAACCCTGAGCTCTGCGCCAGCCTTGATTAGACTAAATAGGATCAAAGGTACCCTGGCCAATAAATATCTTGCACAGAAGAATGCCAGCGTCTTTCTAATTACAGCTGGAGGTGAATTATTACTAAAATGGAGGAAAGAGTATCGTCAGAGGAGAAAAACTTGTGTTGGGGTGGAGGAAAGCTTCTCTTCATGTTATATAGGTTAAACAGAGCTTAATTAAAATATGGAGAGTTAAAGGTGGTCTTGCCAGAGTTTGCAGGGAACAGTGGGCACTCCCTGGCTTCTTCTTTCTAATCCTTGGATTGATTTCTCTCTTTTTCTGCCTTTGTCTTACATCCACGCAGTCCTTTGCTGCCCCTTGGGAGAGAAATGGAATATGAGTTACTACCATAATGCAGCAGCAGAAAAGGCTAATACAGTTTTAGGATGCAGTCCCTGAACAATACGGTTAGTTTCCAAGTCAAAGCAAGCTCTTCTTTGATTCAGGAAATTCACTCTGGTGAGTGAATTATCACTAAGATGAGCATCTTCCAACAATGTTGTCTCAGGAGGATTCTCCGTATCTCCCCTTGGGATCAGGTCACAAAGGAGGAAATTCTGCAAAGAAGTCATCCCCAAAGAGTCTCTGAGACAGTGACACAACAAAGATGATGTTTTGCTGGGCAGGACGTTGAGTGAGCAACATCCAGCACAAACCGCAATAGCAATAGGAATAGCCCTTAGACTTATATACCACTTCGCAGTGCTTTAGATCACTCTCTAAGCATATTTACAAAGTCGGCCTCTTGTCCCCAACAATCTGGCTCCTCATTTTTACCCACCTTGGAAGGATGGAAGGCTGAGTCAACTTGGAGCCTGGTATGATTCGAACTGCTAAATTGCAGGCAGCTGGCGGTCAGCAGAAGCAGCCTGCAGTACTGCACTCTAACCACTGCACCACCAGGGCTCATTAATTGGATATCACAAGATGGTTGGAGAAGAAGAAGAAAGCCAAAGAAAACTGGGCACCAAACATTTCAGGAATTTCAGGAAGTGCTTTTTTCAAATGGCAATTGGACTGTTTTTTCCTTCAGGGTGGAGGAGGAAGAAGAAGAAATTTCACTTCTCATCCAAGAAGCTTTATCAGTTGTGATGGTGGCGGGGATGGAAGGATCCTTTGGAAGAAAACACCGCAGAGATGATTTCAGGAAGATCTGAAAAACATCAGCCTTAAATGGAAGGATGCAAAGACTGTAGTTGCAGACCCAAAATCGTGGAGTATGCTGGTACTGTTCTGTAGCCCAATGTGCTTAACAACAGGATGTGATGATGGTGGTGGTGCCTGAGATGGCTAAGAGGATTGTTTTTAGAAAGCAGGTAAGGTCTCAGAGGGTGTAAGGTCTTAGAGTATATAGGCTTTAGGAAGAGAGTAAGAGTGCTAAGCAGTGCTTTGTTTAAGCATAGCTTGTTGGTCAAGCCACAGCCCACTGATTCCACAATATGCTAATCCAATCCAGTCATGTGTGAACTAAGTCAGATAGCACAGTCATATCAAGAACTGTTTAACATTGGGTGTTTACAGGCAGGAAGTTGAATAAAAAAGAATGGAATAGAATGGAAGGGAAGGGAAGGAAGAGAAGAGAAGAGAAGAGAAGAGAAGAGAAGAGAAGAGAAGAGAAGAGAAGAGAAGAGAAGAGAATAAATATAATAATATCGTGTAGTGTAGTGTAATGTTATAATATAATATAATAAAGAACAGAACAGAACTGAACTGAACTGAACAGAACAGAACAGAATATAATAGAATAGAATTCTTTATTGGTTCAAAGAGGCCATCTGCATTAAGACTGAACATCCCTCTCTCAACAGATAGAAGGGATACATCATCTATCTCCTGTTTACAACATAATCCTTTAGGCAGTTCCAATAAGTTTCCACACCCATTTGCACTATTCAGGTGACCCTGGGGGCACAAATAAACCTCCCAGTGGTCTCAACGACTCTCAGAGGAAGTGCTAACGACCAGATGACTGCAAAGAATGTAAACCCTTCCATCCTCCACTCTTCAGTTGGAACTGATGAGGGGATGAGAAGTGAAACCTCTTCAAGGAAAAACAAAGTCCAATTACCTCTTGAAAAAGCCCCTTTGGGACAACCGGGTGAGTAGACTTGGAGAAAAGACTTATACTAATTCAAGACTTGGTTGTGCAACATGATTCAGATAGATTCCATGATTCCTTGTTGGTGGGTATTTAGAAAAGGAGGGAGTTGCATTCCAGGTTAATTGGGTGCTTCTTTCTGGAGGCTACTGTTCTACAGATCGCACATCTGTTGCTCTATAACTGTTAGTCTTTGACATCATCCTACACTTGAGTTATCTTCCCAAAACAGGAGAAAAAAAATGTATAGCAAGATTAGATCTTCCCCACCAGCTATGATGTTCAAAGCACCATGAATTGTGGTTCTGCTTGCAACATTTATCCGACTTGGACAAGCCATCCAGCCTACTGTCAGTTTATACCACATACTTTTTTTTTTTTTTAAGAAGAAAGGGAAAAAAAACACTCTACTTGTTTTCTCTTTTTTCACCTGGGAGATTTGCCTGACTTAAAACTCAGCTCTCTGTTTTATTCTAATTATATTTTTATTAAGCATTTTTCAAAAACAACAACAACAACAAAGACAGGCACAAGAAAAAGAAGAAAAGGATGAATAAAACAGCAAAATGAATAAAACAGAAGCTTACAAGAATCACACGACCAGGATGGATTTTTCAATATTTTATGAATTAGTTTTACGTAACGGAACATGTTCCGAAAAGGAGGGGGTCACAGTTAAAATTCAAACAATATATAAATATCAACAGCAGTGATCAACACAGTATAAATCATAACATGGATTAAAGATTAGTCTTCGTTCTATCCAGGTCTACTGAAGATCTATTTTGATTTCACAGTTTTGGCTTCTGTTTGCAGAGAAATATCGGTTTATAATTGCTCATCGGTAAATGGTGGAGAAAGAGCTGGGACTACTCAGAGATATGAATGATGACTGAATGTTTTCCAGGCTTGCTTGCTAATGTTGAAGATACTATATGCATGCCAACTAGATGTCCTCCAATCTATCTCTGGCATTTTTCCAATTTCTTCTGTTGTACCACTCCAAGATCAACTCTACACCAGAGGGATACCTATTTTTAGGGGCTGAGTTGATTTATGCAATCATTTAAAACTTGTCCATTCTCCGGGGAACCGGATGGGGAAGTTCCATATTGGAGGTGGCTACTACATTGATAGCAACGCACTCCCATCCTTGTACACTTCTCACTTCCCTCCGTTCTGGCGTAGGCTTCCCAAAAGCACGAAGCCCAATAAAAACCCCTTTTATTTAGTTTAAAGGGAATTCCTCTCCAGCAAAGTCCTGGCCAACAGTCTTTAAAGAGATTTCACAACTACACAGACCTTTACCAGGCTTGGAGAGCTGGCAGGCCGATATCTTCCAAACGCCATGTTGTAGCAGACAATACTTGGCAAGAAGTCAGGAACAGATATTCACCCTAATGAATTGAACTAATGGTCTCCTGCAAACCCCACTCCCCTTTCGCTCCTCTTTATTCCCTATGGGAGGGGCCATTCACCGTCCACTTGTGCCTTTACTCCCGAGTCAACCCTTTTTTCCTTAGCTGTTCTTTCATGAAATTTCTCATTTCTAGGTTGCTTCTTTTCTTGATTAGTTTCCATCCATTGCTTCTTGTCCTGTCTTCAGGTGCTTTGGAGAATAGCTTGACTCCCTCTTCTTTGGGGCAGCCCCTGAGATATTGGAAGACTGTTATCATGTCATCCCTGGTCCTTCTTTTCATTAGACTAGACATACCAGTTCCAGCAACTGTTCTTTATATGGTTTAGCCTCCAGTCCCCTAATCCTCTTGGTTGCTCTTCTCTAGACTCTTTCTAGAGTCTCAACATCTTTTTTACATCGTGGTGACCAACACTGGATGCAGGATACTGAGTGTGGCCTTACCAAGGCCTTATAAAGTGGTATAAACCCTTCACCTGATCTTGATTCTATCCCTCTGTTTAGGGAACCTAGGATTAGGAAGAAGATCCCACATCTGCCTCATAGTATTCTGGTTTTAAACTTTGGTTTTATTTTATTTATTTATTTATTTGTAGACTCTGATAATGTAAGGTCCATGGAACTTGAGCATCCTTGTTTACAGTCCTTGACTTGTGACCATCATTGAACCCAAAATTTCTCTCGCTAAGCAAGACAGTTGATGCCCCATTTTATGACCATTCTTGATGCAGTGATGAAGCGAATCATTGCAGTTGTTAAATTAGTCACGCGGTCATTAAGTGAATCTGGCTTCTCCGTTGACTTAGCTTGTCAAACTGTCACAAAAGGGGATCACGTGACCTTGGGATCACAACAACACATCTGAATTTTGATCATGTGAACATGGGGACGCGGCAACGGTCGCAAGTGTGAAAAATCATCATAAGTCCCCTTTTTTTAGTGTCATTGTGTCATGCCCTTGTTGGAGTCTGACTCTCAGGGGGAGATTGAGGAGCTGACAGGGAGTGGGAGTGTGGCTCCGGTGGCTGTGGAAAAAACAGGGTAGGGCACAGTCTGGCTGGGCCTTCAGAGGAAGACCCAGGCTCACCCCCTCTTCATCCTAGGGCATGCAGGGAGGAACAAAGAAGGGAGCAACATGGCTTATGGGAGAAAAAAAAGGCCCTGATCCCTTTCATGAGTTGCAGCTGGGAAAACAGGATATAAGTGGGGCGTTTGCACACAGCTCCTTGCTGGAAGCAAAGCGTGCATTTTCTTGATCGAGGCTTATCTGGGTTTGGTGTCCTCCCAACTGTGGATGCTGTGTTAACTGTTGGAAGTCTGCAATTTATTATCCTGGCCTGTCATGTTAATTACTTCAGTGTGGTTTGTGTTGTTGTTTTTATTTCTAATTTATCTGTACTTTGGGTTCGGACTGCATTTCTTCCCTTTGTAGACTGTTTTTGGAAGAGTTTGATCTCCAGCCGAGGATAACTGGACATTGGAGGCCAAGTTGGAGGCATTAAAGGGAATTTATCTAGTCTTGTGCCTTTGTTATTTTTGTGTCACGCCCCGGGTCATCACACATTGTAACGCTGAACAGTCAATGAACTGTTGTAAGTGAAGGACTACCTATACGGGGGTAACTCTACAAGAATATCCTGAGGCTAAAGAAGAAATATAAAGCCTGAAACAGATTGTAATCTTATTTATATGCAGATCTTAGATTTATTGTTAAATGGAACAGATCCTATTTTTTTTTAACTGTTAAGAAAGGATAAAGCAGATCAAAAAATAGACCCCAATCCCAAAGTGGGCTTAATGAGTAGACTCTTGCTTTAATTATATTAGGAAATCAGATTACTTAGGTTAGGTTTAGCTCTGGAATTATTATTATGATTAGGACTACAGCTAAGTATAATGTTCTTGCAAAGCTAACATTTTAGAACTCTTGTGTTTCCAATTACCTGTTAGTTTGTAAATAGGACTGCTTCTCACTTTTAGCAGGTATATGTAACAAACTGATTTGATAATCACCTCTCTCCCTTGGTTATGACAAAATGAAATGTAATTTCCTCCTAGTTTTTCTCTACCATTTACTCTGCTGGCAGCATTTTATTGTGAGGGCTATGAAAGCAAAGGTGTTTCAAAGAAACAGGCTTCATTTTCAGAAAATGAAATTGTACACACTCTGCCTTTCCCCCCCCCCTTCTATTTCCTCTTGTAAACACAGGGATGTTGATGTTACCCATATAATTGGTTTCCTAATGAGATTCATAAAAAGAGCTGTACTTTGGCTCGGCAGGAAATTTCTGTAGATTTTTCTCCCTTTTTGGAAAACTGCCCTTTGTGTGATAAAAATGAGGGTAGGCTTCTTAAAGGCCAAACTTCCTGTCTAATCCTGCTATCGCTCGCTTCTGATTGGTTAACTCCCTCAGAGGTATAAATAGTATTAACCCATCAAGGGTTTGCTGTGGGATTATAGCTGTTTTCTGCATAAAAGCAGATCAGGAATTAGAAGTTTAGCAGTAGTTTTATAATGAAAGCAGACTTATTATTATTATTACCTGCAATAAATTGATGCAGGAGTGTTCAACCTTGGCAACTTTAAGACTTGTGGACTTCAACTCCCAACATTAATCAAAATAGAGCTGGAAGGGATCTTGGAGATCTTCTAGTCCAACCCTCTGCTCAAGCAGGAGACCCATACCATTCCAGAGAAGAGGCTGTCCAGTCTCTTCTTAAAAACCTCCAGTGATGAAGCACCCACAATTTCTGGAGGTAAGTCATTCCACTGATTAATTCTCCTCACTGTTAAGAAGTTTCTCCTTAATTCCAAGTTGCTTCTCTCCTTGATTAGTTTCCATTCATTGTTTCTTGCCTTGCCTTGCCTTGCCTTCTGGTGCATTATAAAATAAGCTGATCCTCTCTTCTTTGTAGCAGCCCCTCGAATAGTGGAATACTGCTACCATGTCACGCTTAGTCCTTCTTTTCTCCAGACTAGCCATATCTAGTTCCTGCAACTGTTCTTCTTATGCTTTAGTCTCCAGGCCTCTAATCATCCTAGTTGCTCTTCCGGAATAGCTGGCTGGGGAATTCTGGGAGTTGAAGTCTACAGGTCTTAAAGTTGCCAAGGTTAGACAACCCTAGTTTAAGACATTCTTATAATGTGTGTGTGTGTGTTTCCAAAAGGAAAATATTGCTCAATTGTAGTAAGAACTCTGAGGACAAACTATAACTGGAATTTCTCCTTTGGGGGCTGTGCTGTATCCTCTTTAGGAAGAAACTTTTTTTTTACCAGTTTCTTGGTTCATCTTGGGAATGAATTAAAAGGTGGGAATCCAAGTGTATCCATGAGCAAGACAGGTTCCATGGGAATGGATAGACGGATGTTTTCAAGAAATGGAAATCAAAGATTTTTCTGCCAATCAAAATCTAGATTTCTGAAGTACACAACTTCTGTCAGAATAATAATCAACGAATGTTGATAAAGATGTCCTTGATGGTTTTAGCAAATTTGTTTTAGAAAACCCCCAACCTCTGCCAAAGTCAATAACTGCCTTTACAGCTTGAGATAGTGTCACACGTGGTCTCAATTTAATTTATACTCCCTCACACACTCACAACTTGTTGTGACACATGATCTTGTAAACCCCGTCGCTTTCAACCTGGTTTTTTTTTTTTTTAAAGAGGTGTGGCGAGAGCAGAGAAGATACACAGCCCTGCTCAATAGCTGGAATATAAACATTAAAATCCACTCTTACCTGTGTCGGCTGATTGGATGATTTTAGTCCAGTCCCTATTTTTCAATCAAATTTACCTCATGGTTATATAGCTAAACATAACCATGGTGAGTCATGGTGGTGCAGTGATTAGAGTGCAGTAATACAAGCTGCATCTGCTGATTGCCAGCAGGGGGTAAGGGAATCTGCTGATTGCCAACATCCAGGGGGTAAGGGAAGACCAGGGTCAAGGGTGAGATTAATGATGTGTCTCAGTGTCGGCTGCACCCAGATAATGCCGACATATTCACTCCTAATAAATTATTTTTTTAAACTCTGAGAGTTGCAACTAGAGACTTATGAATTGAATAGGGGTGGACAATGCCCCCCAAAAATCACAGTTGATCCAAAGAGGGGATTTGGTGGTGAATTTTGCAAGGCAGCCGTTTAGCTCCTTCAAATCCTCCACAGGGGCTCTCGAGAAAACTACATCTGTAGTGACAGATCTCCACAGATTAACGTTGCTTGCAGGCTCTTGTCAGCATTCCTCGTAATTTGTATGTGATTCGCAGACAATGAAATATGTCTAAGTGTGCCCAGCGCAGCAAAAATGCTGAGGCATGGTTACATTCTGGGTGTGCAGCGGCAGAAGAGAAATTAGGGATGAGGAAACTGAATTAAGCATTGCAGAAGTAAAGATGGCTTGGCGTGAATTCATCCATCATGCAAATGGTCTTGCGGCAAGATGGGGGAAAGGGGGTGAGGACTTGATGTTGCATAATGCAAAGGCTGGCTTCTGGTGGTTGAGCAACATGGGCGAACGGGAGGAAGCATCTGATGGGGGGAAGGTGGGAGAAGGTTCAGAAGTCTTCCTCACCCATGGATCCTATTCCTCCTCTTGCCACAAGGAGACAAAATTAGCCCAAATTGTGTATTGGAGGTGGTTGCCCCCCGTGGTGATCGATGATGGCACAGTGGTTAGAATGCAATACTGCAGGTTACTTCTGCTGGCTGCCAGCTGACTGCAATTTGGCAGTTTGATCTGACTGGTTCATGGTTGACTCAGCCTACCATCCTTCCAAGGTCGGTAAAATGAGGACCCAGATTGTGGGGGGCAAGATGCTGACTCTGTAAACCACTTAGAGAGGGCTGTGAAAGCACTGTGAATTGGTATATAAGTCTAAGTGCTATTGCTATTGTCTATGAAGATTCTTGGTCATCCAGGGCATGATTGTCCCAAAGGTGCTTTTTCAAAAAGCAACTATACTTTCTTTGTTTTTCCTTGAAGACGTTTCACTTCTCATCTAAGAAACTTCCTCAGTTCTGACTGAATGGTGAAGAATGAAAGGTTGTATTTTCCATGTACTCATTGGGTTGTTAGCACTGTTCTCTTAGAGTCGTTGAGGCCACTTGGAGGTTTATCTGTGTCCCTCAGGGTCACCTGAATAGGTGGTTGAGAAGCAAAATCTCTTCAAGGAAAAACAAAGAAAATCCAGTTGCCTCTTGAAAAAGCATCTTTGGGACGATGGAGGTGGTTGTTGTATTGACTTTGGCAGAAGAAAAAGACTTGCAAAGTTGTCTTTTGGGTGTGTATAGGATTCCAAACTTTAACAAGTTGGTACAAGTGTATGATTTATTTTACCTGCTTAGTTCTTTTCCCCTTAATGTTTAGGTATGTTATTTTGATGTTAGGATTAACTACATCTGTACCAGAATGTTTGAAATAGTAATTCATGCAATTCAAGATTGAAAAGTCTTGGATGGCTGGACAGAGCTAATTCTGGATAATGTGGAACTGTGACCCAGAGAACGCAACTGAGATTCCAAATGGACTCTGGAGTTGGAGGAGAAAAAAATATTTAGAAAACAAGGGCTTGTTTCACAGACTATGATTTGGCTCAGAGAATATGTGAATTCAACCATGGAACAATGGGCAGATGAACTTGGTCTCCCAGGTACAAAGAATATGTGTTTGTGGGTTTCTAGACAAAGTCTCTGATTTAGAAGCATTTATCACATTTTATGTAAGGAACAGCTGAGTCACTTGAAACCCAAGATAATGAAGCTTTTAAACCTGAAAATTCCTAATTCTATTTTTCCCTTATAGAATAAATGCAACTATTAATTCAGATAGGAAAAGAAAAACATGTAAAAAGTCACTTGGCTTTCTCCTGAAAAGATGCTAAAAAATTAAAATCACATTTACTAAAGACTTAGTGGGGGGAAGTTTTTTTTTATTATATCCTATTTAAATTCTGAAGGCACAGGTAATAAAGCAAGTGGAATATGATTGATGAATGTCACCTTTGTGATGTGTGAAGATGAAATGCAACAAGAAGACTAAGATATATGCTTTGGAAGACCACAGAACTTGAGCTGGGTATTTCTTCACTTTCTAACCTGCCAGGATGCAGAACTTCATTTCAGATTGATGCCTGAATATGAAGACATTATGAAGAAGCATTTCTATAAGTTTCTTAGCGATGTAAGCTAGGGCCAGTCATTTTCAAGTATTGGAATGGATTGAGATGGTTGAACATTGCTTAAGGTCATTGCCTTCAGGACCCTGGCCAGCTCCTCAGATTGATTTTTGTCTCGTGGACTGCTGGTTTGGCCTGCTTGAAAAAATTTGCAATAAATCATATAAACTCATCTCGTCTTCTTTCCTTGCTTCTCAAAGGTGAAGGAGAAGCTGATCATCTCAACAATTAGATCTATATATTTGGTCGATAGGTAGGAGGAGAGGGAGAGCAGAAATGAAATGCATGCAGACAAAGCTAAAATTCCTGGAGAAAACAAAGATGCAAAAACAAAAAACAAAAATAGAAATAGGGAAAATCCCAAAAGCCACGGAGAGTCATTTCTACTAATGATCTCAACTAGGCAAGATTTCCTTCCAGGGAGAGACAGACACAGAGAGACAGAGACAGACAGAGACAGAGAGAAAGAGAGAGAGAGATTTAAATTGCAAATATCAGAAACAACCACACAACAGATTGGCAACAGTGTATAATATCTTCATTTTTCTGTAAAGCTTGATGTGAGATTGTGGACAACTCAGGTGAGGGAGTCTAACCCTGAAAATGAACCTTCTATTTAACTGCCAGCAGGCCCTGCTAAGCATTTAACTGCCCTGAAAGCTGACTGACCACAAGAAAAGTTCCAGATCAAAAGCATTATCTAAAAGTCTATTGACTTTGGCTGGATTGCAGTGAGGATGAATGGGGCTCCTGGTTGTTGATATTATGATAACAAAGAAGCAATTAGTCAATTGAAATGGACCCTTGGGGAGAGAGTCCTTTGTAAGTTCTTGTTAATAGTGATCACCTTTGAGCTCAACTCTTGGTTTCCATCAATAGTTGTTGCAAAGGCCTTAGCAACATGCTGTTATGGGCCTGCTGTTTATGGATTTAGCTTCCCCTAGTCCACAAATTCTTAATATGCACTTGGTTCCAGGAATACCACCACCACCCCTTTTTAAAAAAAAAAAAAATTTTTATTGGTTTTTAAAACAAACATGAACAAACAAAACAATAAAAACATCAAGCCATCTTCCATATATATACATACAGTGTGCCGGTTGGTTTACAAATTGTTTTGTGCTTCCATTTTGTAGTCTTCAATTACAATTACACTCTCGTATTTTCAATCAAATATTAACTACATTAATATCATTATTAATCAATCATTTGACTATACTTTTATTCATTCATGTTTTACGAAATAACCATATTTTACTTAATTTGTTTTATAACGGTTCATATTATCATCCCAAATCTATCCTAAAATCATTTTGTAGATATAATAAGAAAAGAATACATCTTTATATATTTATTATTTTCTAAGAATCTACATATTTCATTACTATATTTTATTGTCTAACCATTGATAGAATAGATCCCAAATTTTATAAAATTGTTTATCCTCTTGTTCTCTAATTTCAAATGTCAATCTACTCATTTCAGCACATTCCAATATTTTCTTAATGATTTCCTCCTGTGATGGTGTTTTCTCATTTTTCCAGTTTTTAGCAAATACAATCCTAGCCTCTGTTAATACATTTACAATCAGGTATTTCAAGTCTTTACTATATATTTCAGGTAAAATTCCCAATAAAAATATATCTGGTTTCAAATCTATATGCTTTTTTGTCATTTTTTCCAACCACGTGTGGATTTTAGTCCAATATTTTTTAGCATCCGCACATGTCCACCACATATGGTAATATGAGCCAGGTGTCTGATGACATTTCCAACATTTTTCGGATTTATTCTTGAACATTCTTGCTATTCTTGTCGAGGGAAAATGCCACCTGTAAAACATCTTATACAAATTTTCTTTATATGCTGTTGACATTGTCATTTTATAATTTTGAGACCACAGTTTTTGCCATTTCTCTAGATCAATCCCATATCCAAAATTCTTCCCCCAAGCAATCATAGTTTCTTTAACTTGTTCTTCTTCTAGTTTAATTTCTAATAAATATCCATACAATTTTTTAATCACCTTTTCATCAGTACCTGTCAAAATCTTATCTAAGTCAGTCAGTTTATCATAGAAACCTTCTGTTTTAGAATCTTTATCATACCTTGAATGTATTTGCGCATATGATAACCAATTCATCTTTATACCTTGTTCCTCTAATTTTTGCATAGATTTAAGTTCACCCTTTTCATTCAATATTTCACCATATCTGTTTGTTCCTTTTTGTATGTTATAGGATAAGAAAATGCTTCAATAGTCAATAACCAGACTGGAATTTTCAAATAACATTTGTCTTTTAATCTTCTCCCAGTTTAACCACAGAGACTCCCATATATAATGTCTTTGAAAATACCCCGTGTTTTAGTTCCTTTGTACCATAAAAAAGCATGCCACCTCAACAACAAATCATGTCCTTCTTATGTCAACAATCTAGTATTTCTTAGTGTTATCCATTCCTTAACCCACATCAAATTTGTAGCTTGGTAGTACAACTCCCAATTTGGCAAACCAAATCCTCCTCTTATTCTAGCATCTTGCAAAAGTTTTAACTTTATTCTCGCTTTCTTACCTTGCCATATATATTTCAACACAATTTTATTTAAATCTTCAAAGTAATCTTTTCCAAGCCTAATTGGAACTGTTTGGAACAAATATAAAATTCTGGGTAATATATTCATCTTGATTGTTGATATTCTCCCTATTAATGACAGTTGTAAATTTTCCCATTTCGCCAGATCTAGCGCTATCTGCTGCTTAAGTTTGATATAATTATTGTCTTTTAGTGTACTGCATCTTGCTGTCAAATATGTCCCCAAGTACTTGATCTTATTCGTGACCTGGATTTTCAATAGATCTGCCAGTTTTTCCTTTTGTCTTGACAACATATTCTTTGTCAAGATCTTTGTCTTTATTTATTTTCAAGCCAGCCTACCCCCCCTTTT
The DNA here is from genome assembly GCF_049901735.1 of Notechis scutatus. NCBI lineage: Eukaryota > Metazoa > Chordata > Lepidosauria > Squamata > Elapidae > Notechis > Notechis scutatus. The sequence goes on along the minus strand of NC_142015.1, from coordinate 24,871,413 downwards.
TTTGAAAGCTTTCCATTTTTTTTATCCAGAAGGAGCTTTCTAGAAGCGTTTCTCAGGATATGAATCTATCTATCTATCTATCTATCTATCTATCTATCTATCTATCTATCTATCTATCTATCTATCTATCTATCTATCTATCTCCTCTTCCTCCACTTCCTCCATGTCTTCCTCTTCTTTGCAATCTAGCACTGATGATGTTACCTAGTTGGGTTATATAATATCTGCAAGAAAATCAACTTCAGAGAGCATCAAGGATCTCCCAGTTCACCCCGAGCTACAAGTATTCTCTTCTTTTGATGTTAAGTTTATTTCTCACTTTAAGCTTCTGACACTGCTCTGAATTCCTTACTGGAGCCTAATGGAAATAATATTTCTTACAAACTGATAGACTTAAAGGTTGAAATGGACCAGGATGAGCTCTTGCATATTCCAGTGGGAGAGTTTTGCTCAACCATTTTCTGCACAAGAGAGATTCTTTTCTCCTCATGTCAAGTGCTTTGCTTTGGGCCTGCCATTTGGGCTGAGGATTTATAGTACAATACAAGTTTATTTTGTGCAGCATCTTTCATAGCTCCTCTCCCTGCCTCTCTCTCCTTCTGAAGATGTTGCAGAGTCAAATAAAACCAGACATCTCGGGGCATAAATTCTGTGAAAGTTCTGACTCCGAGACACAGGACAGTGAATAAATTGAAGCATTCAGTCATAAGGCTGTTAAATGAGGGAGAGAAGCATTCATGGGCAGGAATGATACGTTTAACTTCAAAGCTGAAATGAAAAGTGAAGGGAGGGAGGGAGAAAGAGAGACAGAGACAGAGAGAGAGACAGAGAGAGAGACAGGTAGGTAAAGATATGGAAAAATAGAAAATGGCCCTAGAACAGAAGGCATGATTCAAACATTTTGGCAGGGGGGATTTGACCTCAGACATTTATTTCTTTATTTGTTTGTTTGATTGATTATTATGTCCTACCTTTATTATTTTTAGAAATCAGTAAGCTAGCCAACTTTCATGCCTAAAATGGGACTAGAATTCACAGTCTCCTGGTGATTGGCCCAAAGGCACCCATTTCATGCCTAAGATGGGACTAGAACTCATGGTTTCTTGTTTTCTAGCCTGGTTCCTTAACCATCAGGCCAAACTGGCTCTTGATTCTGATTCAAATTCAAATTGTTCTTTGGTTGCCCCTTCTCCTTGTTCCACTAACCTTTCCTAGCATCATTGACTTCTCCAAGGAATTTACACATATGATGTGGCCAAAGTAAATCAGATGTAGTCTTGTGTGTGTGTGTGTGTGTGTGTGTGTGTGTGCACATGGCTAGACAAATGTCCCAAAGGTGGTTTTTCAAGAGGCAACTGGATTTTCTTTGAGTTTCCTTGAAGATGTTTCACTTCCGATCCAAGAAGCTTCTTCCATCGGAAAAAGAAAGTCCAGTTGCCTCTTGAAAAACCACCTTTGGGACAACCATGACCTGGATGACTGAGAATCTCCACAGACACCTAGACAAATGCACAGACCATGAAATAGGGACACAAATGAGAACCAGCAATTTCTAAATTTCTAATTTCCAATTTCTAAACCACTCCCCTTGCTAGGAGCAAAATTGAGGAGATGTATTCCAGGGCTTGGACCAGCTCTGGACAGGGCTGACATTAAATGCTGTTTTCCTTCTCTCTGTGATATTAAGGCTGGCAGATTATCTTCCAATGGCTTTTGATTTTCGGGGATCACAAATGGTCATCTCCTGGCCTAGCCCGAGCTTCTGGTGTTCTGCCATATTAGCCCCTCAGGAATGTTGGGCCAACAATCTCTTTAACCATGAAAGAATTACAATCTCAGATGGAACCGACAAAACAAAGCCATAATTGCTCAACAGTATCGCTAATTGACTCATCTCTGTGCATCCCCTTCCATCTGTGGAAACACAAAATAGCCACAGTGAGAGAGCTGAAATGGCCAGCAGTTTGACCACATTAAACCAAAATACAGCTGCTTTCATGGCATTATCAGGGAGGGAGGGTGGCCCATGCAAGTGGCCCCTCATTGGGTTCTATTTACCACCACACGGAAATCTTTTTGGCACTTCTGTGATCAGTTCAAATATTTTCACAAAAACACGGAAGGAAAGCAAAAAAAAGGGGAGGTCAGCTTAGAGCCACAGCTTGCTTTCCTTGATATTAGTGCAATCTTCCTTCCATCTTTTAATTAACCCTCTTAATTACATCCTAATTAGGATTTTAATTATTTTCCAGCTTTTATAACATATTTTCATCTAATCGTGACTGCATATAAAATCCACCACCACAGCAACACACTCCCACCAAACCAATGTACTCTGGAGTCTGTGTACTTGCAAAATATATGGCTATATTTTCCGCAATGCATTATGAAGCTCTCGCGTTGCCAGGGAAATGCATTAAACTCAGAGAATCCTGGAAAAACACCCCCTGGGAAGTTTGAAAAGATTGACTTCTTTCATCCGATTGTCTTGAACTGAAGGATGACCTCATGGTGGGAGGTATACCAATGATGGGAATCTTTTTTTTTTTTTTTTTACTATCAGTTTTGTGGGCATGGCAGGGGAAGGATACTGTAAAATCTCCAGTCAGAGGTGGTATTTGCCAGTTCCCTGAAATTTCCGCTACCGGTTCTCCAGTACAGGTCAGAACCTGATGAATACCACCTCCGAGGTGTACTGATTTATTCAGGGACGTTTTGTAAGCCACTTTTAAAATTTTAATAGAATGAATGAGCTGGGAGGGACCTTGGAGGTCTTCTAGTCCAGCCCCCTTCTCAAGCCGAGGAACCTATACTATTTCAGAGAAGTGACTGTCTAGACTCTTCTTAAAAGCCTCCACTGATGGAGCTCCCACGATTTCTGAAGGCAACTTCTGTTCCACTGGTTAATTGTCCTCACTGTTAGAAAGTTTCTCCTTAATCCCAGGTTGCGTCTCTCTTTGATTAGTTTCCAACCATTGTTTCTTGTCCTGCCCTCTGGTGCTTTGGAGAATAAGTTGACCTCCTCTTTTTTTATGGCAGCCTTTCAAATACTGGAATCCTGCTATTGTATCACCCCTAATTCTTCTTTTCTTTAGACCAGCCAAACCCAAATTCTGCAGCCGTTCTTCATAGGTTTTAGTCTCCAGGCCTTTGACCACCTTAGTTGCTCTTCTCTGATTTTTTTCCCCCAAATCTCAAAATCTTTTTTGTAGTATGGTGACCAAAATCGGTGCAGTGTTCCAGGGGTGGTCTTACAATTAAAGGTCCGTAGCACACAACCCGAAGGTACGTGTCAGATGGATGGTTGGGTTAGCCACTTGCCAAAGCCCCTTGTGCCTTTGATTGAAATCTGAAGTGACACACTGGGGATTGACTTCCATCTGTAGTGCCCGTCTCATCCTCCCGGCTGTGTGTACAGATGCAAAATAATGAGGTGTCTGCTTAAGCCGGCGGGCCTGTGGTGGCGAAGGAAGATGGATAACTTTAGCTTAGAGACAATTTGAAAGGGGATAAATACAGGCAGCGAGTTATTCACTGCAATGATTTGTAAAGAGTGGTTTTTTTTCTTTAAAAAAAAAAAGAAACACCTCACCTGACAGGATTCGTTTACATCATCTCTCTCTCTTTTTTTTCTCTCCATTTGTAGCCTGACAGCCACCTGTGTAAATGGCAGTGACTGATGGCTGCAAAGAGGTCCCTTTAATCTCTGGCTTTTTTTTTTTTAAATTGATTACTTCAAACTGTGTAAAAAAAAAACCTGGTCTTTGGCATTGATTAGAAGTTGGAAAAGGTGGTGGGCTGATTGGGATGCAGGGAAGGGGAGAGGACCAGGATAATCAGATCAAATGGAGGAGAGGACCCAAATCTGCAGCTGTAGTTGAACTTCTTTTCATCTGAAGTCCCTGAGGTCAGGTTGTCAAGGTAGTAGTAACTTGATCAAGGAATCCAACAAGTCAAACAAGAGCATCAAACCTTGGCTTCCAGGCATTGACCAAGTTGCCATGATGTAAAAAAGATGTCGAGACTCTAGAAAGAGTGCAAAGAAGAACAACAAAAATGATTCAGGGACTGGAGTTGAAAACATATAAAGAACAGTTGTTGGAACTGGATATTTCTAGTCTGATGAAAAGAAGGACTAGGGAGGACATGATAGCAGTGTTTCAATATCTCAGGGGCTGCCCCAAAGAAGAGGGAGTCAAGCTGTTATCCAAAGCACCAGAAGGCAGGAAAAAGAAGCAATGGATGGAAGCTAATCAAGGAGAGAAGCAACCTAGAACTCAGGAGAAATTTCCTGACAGTGAGAACAATTAATCAGTGGAACAACTTGCCTCCAAAAGTTGTGAATTCTCCACCACTGGAAGTTTTTAAAAAGAGATTGGATAATCATTTGTCTGAAGTGGTGTAGGGTTTCCTGCCTAAGCAGGGGGTTGGACTAGAAGACCTCCAAGGTCCCTTCCAACTCTGTTGTTTTATTCTACTCTAAATTAAAACATTGCCCAGTAAGTGTGGTGACCATTATTGCAAGTTCTCAAGAACTTAAGATCCCTCTTAATTTGCTAAGCTAAGGCTGCAGCTCCAGTTGTGGAATTTTCAGTTCATGCTATCACAACCAGAGGAAGATCATGCAATTTTAACTGGCAGAGCTGTTTCATAATTCATGTTTGATTACAAATATTCCAATTAATATTTGTTCTATATGCATCCATCCCACCCAATGTTCTGAATTATGGATATCGTCAGCTGAAAAGCTTTGATTGAGGGGGAGGAAGGGCAGAAGAATTATGGAGCACTATTATCTTAATTCATAGTAAAATTAAGTTACTTCAACTGTAAAAAATTTCCCTAGAGAAAGTAGAAAATTCCCATCCACTAGCTTTTGCTGGCAGTTATTCCAGAATCAACTGTTGACAGCAACAAAACTTGTCACTATATAATCTCCAATTAAATATATAGATTATTTCTAAATGCTTAATTGACCTTGTTCAGAGTCGGGAGTTGGTTGGATTCATACACTCTTGAACAAGCTCTTCATCTCTGTAACTTCTAGCTTGAGTCTCATTGGACGGGCAGAAACAACCAGTATTGTGTGTTGCCTTGAGGGGTTTTTGATGAGATGGGTGGCTGTACTAATTTGATTAATAAATAAATAAAATGGAGTACTAGAATGAAAATGAAAGTGAAATTTGTCACCGCATCTCCATCAAAGCAAGACTTCTATAACTCCAAGAATGAGGTCCTTCTCATGAGATCTTCTAATCAGAGGCAATGTGATGACACAAAGGCACAGAGGCAATACAGTCAGATACTGATTGATACTAATTATCTGATACTGATAGATACTAATTATCTATCAGTAGGAGTCTCTTTATTAGCTCCAACTTTACCCCCAATGTCCTGGTTACCTTCTGGCTGGAGGAAAACTCTCCCAGGAACAGCCATTGGCTGCAGAGAATCAAGTCCAAAACATGGTCAACAAAAACTGTAACTATAAGTCCAATCAAGGAAAAATGAGGTACTTATTCTGACAGGGCAGGAGCAAAAATTCCAGACATGAAGGCACGGCAATTACTCAACACGGTTGGGAGGATGCCAGGAACACAGACAAGCAAAGTCAACACAAGATAAACTCACATTTGTTCCTAGCAGATGCCGCAATCAGTATGCATTTCTTTTAAACTCTCTTCCCAAGTGTGGCTAATGAAGGGAATCAGGGTCCTTTCCTCCCCTATAAGCCACGCAACCCATGTTGCTCTCTTCTCTGTTCCTCCCTGTGTGCCCTAGGATGTAGAGGGGGTGGGCCTGTTCTGACCCACGCCCTTTCCCAACAAATCAAACACAATCCAAAAGGAACAGAAACCTTGTAATGCTTTTACAAAATAATTAGCTGTGATAAGCACAAGCCTTGCCAAACTGTGCAAGACTTGCCAAAAGATAACAGACAAGAAATAATTTGTAAAATAAGAATTTTCAAATGCAAACTCAGGATACTGGAATGTCCACGAGGCTGAGGTTTCAAAACATCTTTGCCTTCTGCAAAGTACGTTCATTTCATAGCTGGCTTTTATCTTCTTGAAGGAGGGGCCATTACCTTGCAGCCTTACTCCCAAGTCGCCCGTGCTGTTGTAACTGCTCTTTCCTCCGAGCAATCCTGCGTGCACACGCACTGGGCACAGGCTCCTCGGGAACCTCCTCATCACTGCTGTCAGCCCCCACAATCTCTGAAGGCAGCAGTCCACTCCCTAATAGTCCTGGCCCCTCGTCTGAGTCCTCACTTGCTGCTGGCTGACCACATAGGGCCTGGGTCTTCCTCCGAACTCCCTCTCCCTTGTTCTATCTCTCCCCTGCTCTGCCCAGTCAGACTTTGCCCTTCCCCAGTTTCCTCCACAGTCAATGGAGCCACACTCCTACTCCCAATCAGCTGTTTGTCTTCCTCCTTGGATTCAGACTCTGACAGGCAATTCTAGCTAATGCTAGATGCTAGAGAAAGAAGGTCACATCTAACGTGGCCTTCTGTCTCTGTTGTTTGTATTATTTGTGTGATGTAGAAAAAGAAAGACAACAGCCAAAGTAAGATGTTGACAGTCCATATGCGGACTTAGATATCCAAGGAGATGAACTGATTTTGCTTCTTCTGTTTTTCCCTCATCTTCACTCCAACTCTTGAGATATTATTCGTTTTAACTGCAGACAAAGATTCTGGGTGAGGGAACTATCTTACCCCATACCATCAACCTATTTGAGTCAATCGTTCCTTTACCAGAACAGAAGAGCCTGTGCCCCCATGATATTATTGGCCTTCTTCATCAAATCCCTTCAGATATTTGAAAGCCACCATGTTTCCTCTTAATCTTCTCCAGGTGAAACATCAGCAACTCTTGGACAATCTGGGTTTTTTTTTTTTAGGCCAACCTTTTAAAGCCTCATTTGAAAATAAAAGATGTGATTTGATGGTTGTTACAATCTTTTAGATACTTAACCACAGGGGTGGGATTCAAATTTTTTAACAACCGGTTCTGTGGGCGTGGCTTACTTGGTGGGTGTGGTTTAGTGGTCATGTGACTGGGTGGACGTGGCTTGGTGGTCATGTTATTGGCTGGGCGTGGCCAACTCAATATCACTCCAGAGAAGTTCCAGAGACAGGAAGTCTAGTCCTGCCAAGAATGTAATAAGGGTTAACGGAGAGGCAGTTTCTGTAAGCAACACCAGAATGTTTCCTTCCTGCCTTCCTTACAGGATTAGGCCAGTAATTTCTCCTAACAACCAGTTCTCCGAACTGCTTAGAATGTTAACAGCTAGTTCTAGCGAATAGGTGTGAACTGGTAGAATCCCACCCTGCTTAACCAGGATGGTTGAACAGGCTGACAAACTATTTGGATTCAGGGGACATTTAGAATTAGTAGAGAATTCACTGCCACAAGATGGCTGCTCTGGAAACTTTACAAAATGGCATCTGTGATGATGGGCAATCACAGTCATAAGTAGCCATTTAAGTAAAGGGGTGCTTACCATCCAGCATGCATTCCTTGGGAACATAAAAGCATTCCAATAAATGCACATAATGCACATAATGCACTGATATTTGCTGGATGACACATTCTTATTTCTTTTTTAAAAAAATGAAAACAACGTTTTAAAAATTCAGGACAAAGACACAGAAGCCCCTGGGGCATCCAAGTGCTCGGCTACCTCTCCCTCACACAGTTGAGATAGAAAAAAAATGAAAGGAGGTAAGATTCTATTCTCAAGGTCTATTGTCTTGAGCCCCTTAGAGGGACAAAAATGAAGACCCAACTAGCAATAAGGCTATCCTTATTTATCTCTGCATTGTGCACACACATGCTTAACAGAAGGAATAGCTAGCTGTTTCTACTTATTGCCAGTGTGTTATTAGATAATGTTGCCATTGTTGAGGAGGGCAGTCTTCATTGGAGTATTTGAGGGGCAGCCACAATTAGGAGGGGGTTATTTTCCAAAGCATCAGAGGGCAGGACAAGAAACAATGGATGGAAATTAATCAAGGAGAGAAGCAACCTGGAATTAAGGAGAAACTTCCTCGCAGTGAGAACAATCAACCAGTGGAACTGCTTGCCTTCAGAAATTGTAGGTGATCCATCACTGGTGGTTTTTAAGAAGACACTGGATAGTTACTTGTCTGGAATGGTATGGGTCTTCTGCTTGAGCAGGGGTTGGGCTAGAAGACCTCCAAGGTCCCTTCCAGTTCTATTCTGATTGAGTGTAGCCAATGAATTGCTACCTGACCTTCAAACTCAGTTCTGAAGTTCCCCATCCTTCCTTCCCAAAGACATTAATAAGTCATTTCTTACACAGTGAAACTCCTGAATCAAATATTTTTAGCTGCCTACACAAAGGAAGCCCTCCTAAATATTACAAATGCCAAAGAGAAGGGAGAGAGAGTGAGAGAAAGAGAAAAGCTCCATTGCATTCCCCCCCTCTCTCTCTCTCTCTCTCTCTCTCTCTCTCTCTCCCTTGTTTCCTTGACACTCGTTGCAGCCCCCTCCTGATGCAACAGACAGTTGTTATTACTCTGCAGGGAACGTGCCTCCATAAATTACAGGCTGACTCCAGCCAGAGAATTCCCTCTCCCCCCAATTAAGCCTGATAGGATGGAACTGAAAGAATGTGGAGTGTGTACACCTCACAGTGAGGGCACACAGACATGCATGTCATCTGTGGGAAGTTGGCCCAGGAGACAGTTCAACAGCCTTTCTTGGAAGGTCTTGTCAAAACTATGCAAGGACTTATCCAATCTCTCTGATGCAGCACACACATGCTGGACTTGAAGGATGGGTGGAGATAATCCCTTGAGCCTTCCAAGCATGTTTCTTTTCTCTCTCTCTCTCCTTTTCTTTTAGCTGGAAAAAATGAAAAAGTTTTTCCCCCCCAAAAATATGCAAAGCTGACAGCAGAAGGAAACTCAGGCACTCACTCATATAGTGGTGTGAAGATAATAACTTGTTTCTCAGACTCATGTTATACCAGTGTTGCAGCTTCAATACTCTCCCAGCCTGGTTGCTTTCTTGACGATATTAAGGTAAAGATAAAGGTTCCCCTCACACATATGTGCTAGTAGTTCCCAACTCTAGTGGGCGGTGCTCATCTTTGTTTCAAAGCCGAAGAGCCAGCGCTCTCTGAAGACGTCTCCGTAGTCATGTGGCCGGCATGACTAAATGCCAAAGGCACACAGAATGATGTTCCCTTCCCACCAGGTAGTCTCTATTTTTCTACTTTCATTTTTATGTGCTTTTGAACTGCTAGGTTGGCAGAAGCTGGGACAAGTAACAGGAACTCATTCTGTTACGCAGTGCTAGGATTCGAACTGCCGAACTGCCAACCTTTCTGATTGACAAGCTCAGCGTCTTACCCACTGAGCCACCGCATTCCTCTGTTGATGATATTACATAGTTGGTTATAAAATGTCTGCAAGAAAACAACCAAGTTCAATGAGCACAAAGGACTCCACAGTCCTCCTCCTCCTCCTCCGTTTCCTCCCAAACAGCACTGCCTTCTAGCATCACTGATGATGCTGTTTAGTTGGCAATGAAATGTCTGCAAGAAAGCAACTAAGCTCAGAGAGCACCAGGGAATCTACAGTTCAATTGTAAGCTACAAAAATTCTCTTCTACTGGTATTTCTTTCTTCCTACTCTTTCCTTACAACCTTGTAATTTCTTCACATTGAGTTCTTTGCTAGTCTATCTAAATTGCTAATTATAGACATAAACCCTGGAATTTTATCCACATCCTACCTTTGATTCTCTCTGCTGAATCTGCCCTACTTTCCTTCCTTAAGCACTTGGTTAATAATGGCTACATATATGTATTGATAAGAAACTGGAAGCAAGCAATCACAACATGTTACTATCTCAATTTGTTGCAGTGAGTTTATTTTCCATGCCCTGCTTTATTTATGCAGTTGTAAAACAGCATTAAAAAAAAAATCCATAATATCTGACAGATTGCTCCCCCTCCCCAGATTTCAAGGGAATACCTTTGCATAACCCTCCTTAAGAATTAAAGACAATTTAGCGTCACTGTCACCCTTATGAAAAGGCACATGCTGAGCAAAATTGCATTAAAACCATTATATCAGGAGAACAGAATGAAACTGTGTACAAGCATCCTTGCAGACTAAAATAAAGTTTGCAGATGGATATGGCGGAATGGATCCCAGATTATAAAAAGAAATATGGAGGGAGAGAAACAGTGAGGAATTAGACAATCAAGGCATTCATCTCTCGCAAAATGGGTTTGTGCAAGATGACACCAATCTCCTTTAAATTATGGGCCCAGTCTGATTATTCCAATCAATTCAGAAAGTCAAACTGATTTAATTCCAGACTTCAGCATACTTCAACTGAAGCATCAATTTGATTAAATTGGGTCAATTCATTTTTTTTCTTTACAATTGCTTTAGAAAAAGAAAACTCACTGACAAATACAGAAAGCCTTAAACTTATTCGACAACACCAGATCCAGTTTGACAATTCAGCTTCCTAATTGGATTGGAGAAAGTCAATTCAGCTTGGAGAGTCAAGGGAATTAACTTCAAATCAAATCTTCGCACAGAAGATTTACACAGCTGTAAGCAAGACAGTCCTGTTTGGTCTACTGGTGAAGACACCAGGCTAAGAAGTGGGAGGTGGTAAGTTCTAGTCTGACCTTAGGCACAAAGGTTGGCCTGGACTAGAACTTCCAGTCTCCTGGTGATTGGCTCAAAGTCTCCAGCCAGCTTTCATGTCGAAAGTGGGACTAGAACTCACCATCTCCTGGGGATTGGCCCAAAGTCACCCAGCTGGCTTTCATGCCTAAGACAGGACTAGAACTCACAGTCTCCCAGTGATTGGCCCAAAGTCTCCAACCAGCTTTCATGTTGAAGACATAATTGGAACTCCTCATCTCCTGGTGATTGGCCCAAAGTCACCCAGATGGCTTTCATGCCTTGGACAAGACAAGAACATACTATTTCCAGGTGCCTTCATCATTAGACCAAACTTCTTTTTAATTTTATTTATACATTTTTTTCTTTACATACAATAAGTGCTTGGTGAATAGCGTACTGCCTGAGTTGATTTGCTTACATAATAATACTTTTTAAGTTCCTAGTTTCTACCTCTATTATCCAACCATTAATAAAACAAGTCCTCTCCACATATCATATATACAAGTTTCTTTTATCATTTTGAAAAATGCCTTAGGAAGTGTCTTTTTAAAATCTTTTTCCTTGTCTTACTACTCTCATACTCTAGTTTTTACGTCTACTATTGCATTAAAGTCTCCTACAGCACAAATATATTGATATTCCATTTCTAATATCTTCTTATGTAACTTTTGGTAAAATTCTGTTTTTGGTTGATCATTATTTCCACCATTAAAATCCTTCCTTCTTCAGTTATATATATATTTGTTTGGAGTTTATTGTTTCCTTAATATATAGAATTACCCCTCTTTTCTTTTGCTGTGCTGATGAAAATTATAATTTCCCAATTTCCCAAAGACCAAACTTTCTTGAATGGAGGAAACATTGATTTTACACCCCATGGACAACACAACTTCTCTTGTGGGAAGAGCCAAAGCATTGCTAACTCCAGAACTTCCAATAACATTTGCCAGACAGCCTTTAAATCTTAACACCAGAAAACTAAAGCTTCTTCCAACCCCAGGAATGGCAGTGATTCCCCAGCTATCTTCAGACTAATTTTCTCCTGCTTGAGCAAGGGGGATGGACTAGAAGACCTCCAAGTTCCCTTCCAGATCTATTCTAATTCCCTATACCGTTTGTAGGAAGAGTGCATTGGCAATCTTTTATGGCGGCTGTTGTCTGAAATTATTAAAATGGAGAGGCCGGCTCCTCTAGACTCTCATGCAAGCTTTCACAAGTCAGATGTGATATTGGCATTTGGGGAGACAAAGGGAGTTAAAAGGTTTGTAGGTCGAGTGACATCAATAGGCAAGACATATGTTGCATTGATCTCAAGTTGGCAAGTTAAAACAAACATCATTTACCTGGAAAGAAAATAGAGAATTGGGAAAGGGAGAACTTAAAGACACCCTGTTCAAACAAAGGGGACACAACGTTGTCCACAGCATTCAAAATAGAGGTAATCCTCCACTTATAACTATCAGTTTAGTGACCATTTGAAATTACAATGGCAGTGAAAAAAGTGACATAGAACTGTTTCAACTTACAAAAGTTTCTGTGATGACCCAGGGCATGACACAAAAATAACAAAGTCACAAAAGTAGAATAAATTCCCGTTAATGCCTCCAACTTGGCCCCCAATGTCCAATTATCCTCAGCTGGAGATCAAACTCTTCCAAAAACAGTCTACGAAGGACAGAAATGCAGTCCGAAACCAAAGTAAAGATAATTAGAAATTTTAAAAAAATTTAAACCACACTGAAGTAACTAACACAGCAGGCCAGGATGATAATTGCAGACTTCCAACAGATAATGCAATACCCACAGTTGGGAGGATGCCAAACCCAGATAAGCCTCAATCAAGAAAATGCACGCTTTGCTTCCAGCAAGGAGCTGTGTGCAAACCCCCCACTTATATCCTGTTCTCCCAGCTGCAACTCATGAAAGGGATCAGGGCCTTTTTTCTCTCATAAGCCATGTTGCTCCCTTCTTTGTTCCTCCCTGCATGCCCTAGGATGAAGAGGGGATGGCCCTGGGTCTTCCTCTGAATGCCCAGCTGGACTGTGCCCTACTCTGTTTCTTCCACAGCCACCGGAGCCACACTCCCACTCCCTCTCAGCTCCTCAATCTCCTCCTCAGAAACAGATTCCAACAGGGGCATGACATTCAGCATCATGTAATCAACAGCTGGACAGTTGGCAATTGACTCATATTTATGACGGTGTCCCGGAATCACGTGTTCCTCTTTTGAGACCTTCACACAAGCAAAATCAACAAGGAAGAAAGATTCACTTTTCAATAGTGTTACTAACAGAATGACAGAATTGGAAGGGACCTTGGAGGTCTTTTAGCCCAACCCCTTGCTCAGGCAGGAAACCCCTATACCATTTCAGACCGATGGTTGCCCAATCTCTTCTTAATTTAACAACTGCGGTGTTAAATTCACTGAAAAACTGCACCACGAATGATCATAAACCAGAGCCAGACTTACTTAACTGTCTCAGCAATAGAAATTTTGAGCTCAATTGTGGGTCATAAATCAAGGACTATCTATAAGGGGACCAGTCTCTCAAGAGGAGAACGTGCATTGCTACAAAACTCGGTGGAGATGAATTCTTTGTTTGTGCAGCATTACACAACTGAGTAAAGGACTTGGCAAATTAATTTACTCCCCTTCTTCCTGCGGATTCTGACTAAACGGTTTTATGGAGAATTTTCAATCCACGCATTGTTTCCACATCTTTGTGTACCAAATGCGGCAACGCAACACTGATTTGTGTTCACATCCAGATAAAAATTAGATCTCCTTCGCAGCTAATCAAGCTTTTTAGCGGGGTAATGCTAAACAGCTTTTAAAAAAAAAAAACCGTTAACCCAGTTTACTGCTGACAACACTAAATGGTTGACTAACATTAGCCACACTGGAGATTCCGAAATTGGATTATTCAACAGATTCCAGTGTCCCACATGCCTGTTTGTTAATGGTGTTCTACTGCATTAAGCTATTAATGAATGAATATTGAATAAAATCCTAACAAATGAGAAGCCGGGCTTTTACAAAATGCAGAAACCTCTGCAGTATATAGTGAGGATTACTAAGCCAATCCTCATTTCAAAGGCACAACTGAGAATTTTGAACACTCGCTGAATATCTGATTATCCGTCAATGGCTAACAGCAGATTTACAGAATAAAACAGGATCTCACTAAGGTGGTCGTAGCCTTAGTCTAAAGCCAGCTGTTTGGCCACCCATGGTAGATTTAAGCCCATGATGGACCACTGAGATGCAATCGGAATAAAGGCTTCAGCAGCCGTCCCACCCTCAATCTTCGATTAAAATGTGGCAGCATCCTGACATGCATTAACCTGCTTTTGACAGTCCAGAAATAGACATGGATGACATCCAGAGAAGAAGACGGACCTTTAACAGATTACCAAAGTTGGAAGGGACCTTGTAGGCCATCTAGTCCAATCCCCAGCCAAACATGAGACCCTACACCATTTCTGACAAATGGCAGTCCAGTCTCTTCTTGAAAGCCTCCAGGGATGAAGCTCCCACAACTTCTGAAGGCAACTTCTGTTCCATTGGTTGATTGTTCTCACTGTCTCCTTATTTCCAGGTTGAATCTCTCCTTGATCAGTTTCCATCCATTATTCTTCACCAACCTTCTCCCATGCAGAAATCGAGACGTCTCTAGACATTGATAGCAGGTCTTGAAAGCACCATCCTAGATGTTGCATAATTGATTGACAGCCATCAGTTAATCGCAGCTGAGTACATTAGCCATCCTTTAGAATCGATGAATGGTGAAGGCAATGTAGGTAATGCTCAACTTACCACCATCTGTTTGAAATTACAACAGCATGAAAAAAAGAGACTTAGGACCAGTTTTCATAGCGTCCCCATGGTCACGTGATCAAAATTCGAATGCTTGGCAACCGGTTCAGATTTACGACGGTTGTAATGTCCCAGGGTCATGGCATCCCCTTTTGCAACCTTTTGTCCACCAAATGTCTATGGAGTTACTCCATCATCCAGGCCATAGTTGTCCCAAAGGTGCTTTTTTCAAAAAGCAACTGGACTTTCTGGTTTTTCTTTGAAGATGTTTTGCTTCTCATCCAAGAAGCTTCTTCAGCTCTTATTCTTTCATTGAGAAGTTGGAGCTGTGCTTTCTACAGGATGTCTTTCTGCCCTATGTCCCTTCCCTGTTGAAGACAGGCTCAGGCCGTTGGGGATGATGGACCTGTGTGGTCTGCATCTCAAACTGAAGCACAAATGGTTCCTGTAGTCTGCATTTTTTTTCTCTGGAAATCCCTTCCTACTCCCGCACCATTCAGAGAATATCCATTCCAAATTGTATAAAAAGTCTGTGGAGATTCTCCGTCCTCCAGGTCATGGTTGTCCCAAAGGTGCTTTTGCAGGAGGCAACTGGACTTTCTGGTTTTCCCTTTTGAAGATGTTTCTCTTCTCATCCAAGAAGCGTCTTCAGCTCTGACTGGATGGTGGGGAAGGGAAGGATTTATACTCCTTGCAGACAGCTGGTCATTTGCATCCTTTTAGAGGGTCCTTGAGGCCACTTGGAGGTTTATCTGTGTCCTCAGAGTCACCTGAGTGATGCTCCTGGTTTCTGTAGTCTGCAATTCTTTTTCCTCTGGAAATCCCTTCCTACCCCCACACCATTCAGAGGGTGTTCATCCTGAATTGTGTAACTAAAAAAGTCTGTAGAGATTCTCAGTCATCCAGGACCACCACTCAGGTGACCCTGAAGAGACAGATAAACCTCCAAGTGTCCTCAGCGACCCTCTTAAAAAATGTAAATGACCAGCTGTTTGCAAGAAGTATAAATCGTTCCATTCCCCACCATCCTGTCAGAGCTGAAGAAGTTTCTTGGATGAGAAGCGAAACGTCTTCAAAAGAAAACAACAAGAGTTGTTTAGTTACCTCCTAAAAAAGCACCTTTGGGACAACTGTGTTACTAGCTAAATAACTGCAGTGATTCACTTAACCACTGTGACAAAAAAGGACGTAAAATGGGATAAAACTCACTTAAGAAATGTCTCCCTTAGCTACAAAAAACTTTGGCTCAACTGTGGTCATAAATTGAGGAATATCCATACATTAAAGCTGAACCTGAGCAATGCAGGGCTTCTGTCCCATTGGTGATGCCTAAAAGTGTTTTTTCCCCCCCTTGTTTCTTTTTTAGCTGTCCCTTAAACATTTCCAATGGGAGTTGGTGTGTTGGCAAATTCATCAGGGTGATGTTTTATCCCAATTACATCCAGTGTAACCTTTTACACAGATCACTTTAAACAACACTGTTATTACACTAGCTGGTTTTCAGACACAGGAGATTTAATCTGAGTGGGTGTTTTTTATGCATCAGTGTGAAGATATCTATCCGGGGCTAGGAGCATGGGCAAAGGATAAAGAATGGCAGATAAACGAGGTAAATGGTATTAAATTCTAGCCCGCAATAAAAAGAGAAAAAGAAGGAAGGAAGAAGAGAAAAAGGCTTCAAAGAATGCTCAGTAGTTCATCTCCTTCCAACGTGAAGCCATCAAAAGAGGTATAGATATTCCTTGTGGCTAAAATAGAACAGATATGGTTTTCATATAAGTGAGATTCCTTCCTTCCCTCCCTTCCTCCATCTCATTCCTATCTTCCTTCCTTCCTTCTCATTCCCATCTTCCTTCCTCCCTCCATCTCCTTCCTCTCCTCTCCTTCCTTCCTTCCTTCCTTCCTTCTTTCCTTCCTTCCTCTCCCCTCCCTTTTTCTCATTCCCATCTTCCTTCCTTCCTTTTCATTCCCATCTTCCTTCCACCCTCTCCTTCCTTTCCTTCCTTCCTTCCTTCCTTCCTTCCTTCCTTCCTTCCTTCCTTCCTTCTTTCCTTCCTTCCTCTCCCCCTCCCTTTTCTCATTCCCATCTTCCTTCCTTCCTTTTCATTCCCATCTTCCTTCCACCCTCTCCTTCCTTCCTTCCTTCCTTCCTTCCTTCCTTCCTTCCTTCCTTCCCTCCTTCCTTCTTTCCTTCCTTCCTTCCTCTCTCCATCCCTTCTTTTCATTCCCACCTTCCTTCCTTCCTTCCTTCCTTCCTTCCTTCCTTCCTTCCTTCCTTCCTTCCTTCCTTCCTTCCTTCCTTCCTTCCTTCCTTCCTCTCTCATCCCTTCTTTTCATTCCCATCTTCCTTCCTTCTTTTTCATTCCCATCTTCCTTCCACCCTCTCCTTCTTTCCTTCCTTCCTTCCTTCCTTCCTTCCTTCCTTCCTTCCTTCCTTCCTTCCTTCCTTCCTTCCTTCCTTCCTTTCTTTCTTCATTTTGCAAAGCAGGGTATGAATACAGTTAATGTTAACTTAGGAACTTCTAAATTTCACAGTCCAGCACCCCAGTTCAAAAACACATACAAAAGGCACATCTTTGGGAGAAAGTACCTACTGAACGCTTTGCAAAAATAACACATTAAGTACAGTACATATATTATGAATGTGTGCAAAAAAGGACATATTAGTGGAGAGGAATTTAAAAAAAAAAAACCTGTGCTTTAATTTTATTGCTGTCTTTGTGTTTTAAAACACAATCACAAATGCTAGGCATTAATTGCAGCATCAATTACCTCCTACCGAGGTTCGTGTTATCTTTTGAAAATAAGGCCTAGCCATTTCCCTTATTAATTTCCTCCAGGCTTGAAAACTGCTAGGTGTATTTGGTTGTTAATATACAAGCAATTAAATTTTGATCCAGAATCACATGAGAAATTGACGTGGTGGAAAAATCCAAACACGAAGACCGTATTCGCTTGGAACACCTGGGGGAAATAAATAAATAGCTTAAACCGGTTGATTTGTAATTCTTGTTCTAAAGACTCTGAGAGTTTGTATTCTGGTGATGATTTACCTGTAGCCTGCAGCTGGAAATATCTACAGGTATTTCTTGACAATTAGGACCAAAACTTCCATTGCTAAACAAAGAGGACATTAAGTGAGACATCGCATGGCTATGCCGGATTTTATTATCTTTTTTGCCACAGTCATTAAATGAATCACATGGTCATTCAGTGAATCACACAATTGCTAAAGGAATCCAGCTTTCCCCATTGACTGGGGATGCTGAAGCAGTTGTACATGAAAGTCCCTCGTTTCAACACGGTCATAACTTGGTACAGTTGCTAAATGAGTCACCATAAAGACAACTTGTACAGTTGAAACTAAACCAAATGGCTTCAGAGACAGAACTCTTGAAGTGAAACCAATAATTGAATTTCATAAGGATTTTTTTCAACGTAGAATTTGTTACATATGTGACCCCAATCTGGGGAAATCAACAGGTCCAGGTTTTAAGACACATAAATCCTTACGACTTCAGAATGAAATTAAGCCACCAGAAAACATTCTGTTGTGTCTATCGGACTACTCAAAAGTATTTTTGAGTTGGGTATCTGATTATTTTATGTGGTAAGACATGTTGGGGTTCTTCAACTCATAAAATCTTGTCCAGCCATGGCTTTGTTTTGGTTTCAAATCACAGCACAATACAATCTTGGAAAGAAATATGATAGTCAAAGATGCAAATGGGATGTTGGATTATATTCCTAAAATATGGAATTTGTCATTTCATGAAGAGATTTGGCTCTGTCAAGATTGGGGCAGGGCAAAAAAGATAATCTTATGTGCACAGAAAGAAATTTCTGATACCAAGACCTCATGATATCTATTTTTAAAAAAAGGTTTATACTTTAAAAGTAAGAAGATGTAATAGGCATTTGGCCTACATTTAACAAGTTAAGGAATCAAATTAAATTTATATTGATGCTAAATAGATATTATATGGATTTATTATATTTTCTTTCTTTCCTTTTCTTTTCTTTCCTTTCTCTTTCTTCTTTCTTTCTTTCTTTCTTTCTTTCTTTCTTTCTTTCTTTCTTTCTTTCTTTCTTTCTTTCTTTCTTTCTTTCTTTCTCTCTTTCTTTCTTTCTTTCTTTCCTTATTTTAATCACTACAGATACATGCAAATTCCATTCCCATTGTGAAATCTCTACTGTATTTTCCTTCTTGCTGGTTTTTCTTAATCACGCACTTAAAAAGTCAATGGCTTTCATTTTTCTTTCTTAAAAACATACAAGCTATTATGCTTCCTTTGGTACTAACTCTTCCAGACTCTAAAATAAATTCAGAAATAGAAAAGTGATCCCTGAATAATGAACACTCCCCCCAGTAAAATCAAAATCTGATTGTGCAAGATGGAAAAAAAATAACTGAAAAAAAATTGTTCACCAATTAGGGGAAGTCGTTTTGCTTCTGTGTCACTCCCTGATAGACTGGAAATGTGGCCACTGATCTGGTTCTGCATTTCGGGATCTTTGAAAATCCAGCCAAACTTCTGGATACAAAAATTGGCAGCCGATGCCACGAACTCTTAGAAAGAAGCAGATACTTTCTACAGAACGCCAACGAAATTTGCAAGAGATATGGAAGCTCATTGAATGTTTAACGGTGCCATCAGCAGAACAGTGAAAATGGAACTGTTTTTGTTTACCACCTGGCAGCTGTAAGAAGAAGAAAAATAAAATGGAATAAATGGATTAATGCCCTGAAAGAAATGCCTTTAGGCTCAGGTTTCAAACCTTTTCAGAGCCTTGAGGAAGAGTAAACAATTTGACTTTCTCAGTTTTCTAAATGAGCTCAAGATCTATTCTGTGTATAATACCATTCAGTTTAGGACTTAAAGTTATAAAAATGAAGCTTACAGTCTATATGATGTATTGTCCTGACGATGGATAAGGAAGATTTTACCATATCTCAACACCAAATGCAGTTTTGTATTTGCTTTATAAAGATTCATTTTCTTAGCTTCGGCTGTTTCAAAGATCTTGCTGAATGCTATTCTTGTCTTCAGAAAATTGGAGCTTTTCTCTTTTCTGCAAATCTAATAAAGATTTCCCTCCCTTCTTTCTTCTAAGTCAGAATTATTTAAAAAAAGAAGTTTAAGAAAACCAGGCCAAAGATAAAGAACAATGGCATCCCATTTGAAATTTCCTTTCCATTTAAAGATAAAATATTATGAATCCCTCAAAAAACTTTGGATAGCAAATCAGTTAACAGCTGGATGTAAAAAATGTATTCAGAATATTCATCAAGTTTCCACATCAGATGGGAGGAGAATTTTGAATGGGAAGCCATTTTGGTTTTTAGATGGAATCAAGATAAATTATGTCTGGGACGTTCCCAAGATCTATTAAGCTCACAAATCAGTCATTAAAATAGATTAAGAATTCTTTAATGACTACCTTGGTTGTAGGGCTTTCACAAATCAGCTATCATGCCACTGGTGGAGACTGACTCTGAGGGAGAGGAGGTGGAAATGAGGCTCCGGAGGTTGTGGAGGAGGCTGGGGAAGGGCAGAGGACAGCTGGGCAGTCAGAGGAGGACCCAGGCCCATCCCCTCTTCATCCTAGGGCACGCAGGGAGGAGAGGATAAGGGAGAGCTGTGGTCTACGGGGGAGGAGAGGGCCTTGATCCTCTTCATGGGCTGCAGCTGTGACAACTGGATAAGAGGACGGACATGCATACAGACCAGTGCTGGAAACAAAGTGTGGAAATATCTCTAGTTTATTGTTCCTCTCTGAATTTGATGTCCTTCCCAGTGTGTGTTCTGATATCTGTGGATGTCTTCAAGCCCTTATCTTGCCTGGTTTATGTTGTTTTTTGCTCTTTATAATTTAAATGGCATTTCCTCCTTCTTGTAATTGCTTGTGTGGGAGTTTTTTTGTCTCCAGTTAAGGATATTTGGAGCTTGGAAGCAAAGTGAAGGAATAAAAGGGGCTTCACCTGTTTTTTGTGACTGTTTATTTTGTATCCCACCCTGGGTCATCACACCAGCTGTTCTATCATTCTTTCATTGGAATGTTATTTTTTAATTTCTCTGTTTAGCATTTGATCTCCTTGTACCAGTAAAGAAAAGGTCCAAAGGTGCAGATTATTGAGAGCAACAAATGACAAAAGAAAGAATAAAAGCCTAACTTTAAATCTCTAATACATGTTTTGCTATGCTGAATCCAGACCAGAGATGGTATTCAGCAGGTTCTGACCGGTTCTGGAGAACCACCGGTAGTGGAAATTTTGAGTAGTTTGGAGAACTGGCAAATACCACCTCTGACTGGCCCCGCCCCCATTTATTCTCTGCCTCCCGACTTCGGTTGGGTCTTCTTTTGTTGCCCTGCACAGGAGAATGGAGCTGGAAAGCAGGTTAGTGGGGTGCGGAGGGAATGGGGATTTTGCCCTGCCACACCCACCAAGCCATGCCCACAGAACCAGTAGTAAACATTTTTGAATCCCATCACTGATCCAGACCCAGATGTGTTGCATTTAAACTAGTTACTTTATTGTTTTCTTTATTGTTTTGCTGATCCTTAGATGGACTAGAATAATTTTGATAGGAAGAAATCTTAACAAGGAAGCAATGGATGGAAGCTTGACAGGAGGAAAGAAATCCAATCTAGAAATGACTTCATAACTGTAACTTGTCACTTGTATCCTTACAATTTATATTGACTGTTTCTTAGTATGATTTGATTGCTTATTTGTACCCTATGCCTATTATTAAGTGTTGTACCTTAGGATTCTTGACTCTTGACGAATGTCTCTTTTCTTTTATGTACACTGAGAGCATTTGCACCAAGACAAATTCCTTGTGTGTCCAATCACACTTGGCCAATAAAGAATTCTAT
The DNA here is from genome assembly GCF_049901735.1 of Notechis scutatus. Lineage (NCBI taxonomy): Eukaryota > Metazoa > Chordata > Lepidosauria > Squamata > Elapidae > Notechis > Notechis scutatus. The sequence goes on along the minus strand of NC_142015.1, from coordinate 24,850,034 downwards.
TCTATTCTATTCTATTCTATTCTATTCTATTCTATTCTATTCTATTCTATTCTATTCTATTCTATTCTATTCTATTCTATTCTATTCCATTCCATTCCATTCCATTCCATTCCATTCCACTACATTCTCTGTTCTGTTCTGTTCTGTTCTGTTCTGTTCTGTTCTCTTCTCTTCTCTTCTCTTCCCTTCCCTTCCATTCCATTCCATTCCATTTCAAGGAGGAATTTTCTGACAGTGAGAATGATTAAACAAAGGTTCCTTTGTAAAATCTTGCTTCCAGGAGTTGTGGGTGCTCCATCACTGGAAGTTTTCAAGAAAAGATTGTCTGAGGTGGTAATGAGGATGCCTACCGTGACAATCTGCAAGATCCCTTCCAGCCCTATAATTCTATGATCCTATGAAATCTGCCCAGAATCACAGCCCTAAACCCTCAGATCTGCTTACTCAAAAACCTTACTTCACTTGCTCTCCATGGCTCTTCTCCCCTCCTGCCTTGTTCCAGTCTTCCTTTTAATGCACTGCAATCGCACTCTACACAAAATGCAGCCCAGGGGAGCCAACACGACACCTATTACTCTTTGGAGAGCTCTACCTTAATCCAGAGTGACATCAGAAATCATCAGGTGATGCAACGCCTGTGGAAAAGCAAGGCCCATGCGGCTTGGGCTGGCACCTACAGTCATCTCACGTCCCAGCTTCTGCAGGCTTCTGACATTCCAGGAGGTAATTGCTTCCTCCCACCTCAGTCTTGCTCACAAATTAATTTAATATACAGGGAGATGAAGCTCATTGCTTGATTAGGACTCCTCGTCTTTTGTTCCCTCTTCCACCCTTCCTGCCACTCTTCAAGGGACAAAGGAGAGTTGGAGATCAGCATGGATCAAGGTGTGCTGATCAAGGCGTCAAATGCCGAATTGCCTTTGGCCTTTGCTCAGAGAAACCTTTTCTCAGAAACAGGGATGCGGTGGCTGAGCAGCTAAGACAATCAGAAAGGTTGGCAGTTCGAATCCCTAGCGCCGTGTAACGGAGTGAGCTCCCATGACTTGTCCCAGCTTCTGCCAACTTAGCAGTTCGAAGGCATGTAAAAAATGCAAGTAGAAAAATAGGGACCACCTTTGGTGGGAAGGTAACAGCATTCCGTGCGCCTTCGAAGGCGTTTAGTCATGCCGGCCACATGACCACGGAGACGTCTTTGGACAGCGCTGGCTCTTCGGCTTTGTAACGGAGATGAGCACCAGCGCCACCTAGAGCCAGAAACGACTAGCATGTATGTGCGAGGAGAAGCTTTACCTTTACAGAAACTGTGTGGGCTTTAGCGTCAGTGAGCACTGAGTTATTTTATTTTTTTCTAGAGAACAATCAGCCTGAAGGAAGAGCAGGAGATGGAAGAGAGAGGAGTCCCTCCAGCGGTTGGACCTGTCTTCTCTCACAAACCCGGAAAAGGCATGATAGGAACGATGTTTCCATCATGCTGATATGGTAGCAAGCGATGTGAAAAGGCTGGGAAAATGAGAGAGTAGACAACATGGACTTCACAGATCAGTCCTGTAAATGCTGAGGGGGCCACTTCTGAGTCATCTGATGGACAGACTCCTGTGGAAGTCAGGGTTTGCCCCTGCCTTCGAGGTGTGGAGCTATCTCCTTCTTTCTCTCTGGCTTCCAGCTACTCATCAAGCCTTTGAGGATCAAAGTGATAGGAACCAAGGAGGCCTTGCATAGCTGACAGCCATAATAGCAACCTGTGGTGTCACCTAGGTGACCAGCCTTCTTCATGATGTACTAATACTTTCCTCTGGGTGGTTTTGTGGCTCATTCTCTTCTGGTATTTAGAAAACAAGACCAATCAATATTGTTTCAACAGGTCTGCATATCTGGTTGATTATGGAAGACTAATGTATTTCCATCAATCCCTTTGCTAGCCAAATGCATCGAGGACAGCTTGATAAAAACTACCAAGCCTGTCACTCTGTCTGCCTGTTTATCCATCTATCAGTCCATCCATCCATCCATCCATCCATCCATCCATCCATCCATCCATCCATCCATCCATCCATTCAACACTCTCTCTGTGTGTGTCTCTGTCTCTCTGTCTTTGTCTTTGTCTCTGTCTCTGTCTCTCTCTCTGTCTCTGTCTCTGTCTCTCTCTCTCTCTCTCTCTCTCTCTCTCTCTGTGTGTGTGTGTGTGTGTGTGTGTGTATGTTTCTCAATCTTGGTGCCTTTATGATGTGTGGACTTCAACTCCCCAAATTCTCCTGCCAACAAGGCTGGGTCCATGCATTTCAAAATTGCCAGTTAAAACACTGCTTTCTCTCTCTCTCTCCCTCCCTCTCCCTCCCCCTCTCTTTCCATCTCTCACTCTCACTCTCTCCATTGCAGCCATTGGCAAAGAATGACTGTTTCATAATAGAGAAAAAATTACAGATAAGTGAAGAGAAAGTGTTGTCTGAGATGAAGGAAGAATACCTGAGCAGACTGAGAACAAACAGAAACATTAAGGTAGAATTAATACTGAATGCATAAGCCTGGAAAAGGGGATAGCAAGAATAGGAAAGAAGAAAAGAGATGGAAGCTTTTCAAAATATTGGGATTGGCCAGAGGAATCAAACTGCCAAGTCCAGCTGGTTATCTCTGAACCTGAGATGCATATATTCTTGTTATTCAGAACATGAACATACAGCCTAGCATTCCAGGTTTTCATGAACGCTTTGAGTTCATCTCCCAGGGTCCCTGTAGAAGGACTGTGAATGTGCCAGAAATAGAAAATGTTATTTATGTGGGAAGCAATGCTAATACAAATTGCATTGAACTGACTTGATATTGGTTCATTTCATGTAAAGTAAATTTCTTCAGATTTGGTTTGGTCCAGGTTTCGTGCAAGCCTGTCTCTTGGCTTGTTGCACATTTGGGGAAGAAGACTGTCCAGGAAGTCCTGGAAAAATTAGGGTGGTTCTTAATTTTACCCAGGGGTGGGCTTCAAAATGTTTAGCAATGGGTTCTCTATATGGTTGCTGGGTGGGCATGGCCAAGAGTGGGATTCTACCAGTTTGCACCTATTCGCTAGAACCGGTTGTTAACATTCTAAGCAGTTTGGAGAACCGGTTGTTGGAAGAAATTACTGGCCTAATCCTGTAAGGAAGGCAGGAAGGAAACATTCTGGGGTTGCTTACAGAAACTGCCTCTCCGTTAACCCTTATTACATTCTTGGCAGGACTAGACTTCCTGTCTCTGGAACTTCTCTGGAGTTTTTCCCCCTCCTTTGCTGGTACTTTGCTTGTGTGGAGTGATCACTTAAAGTTACAATGGCACTGAAAAAAAGTGACTTATGATCCTTTTTCACACTTACGACTGTTGCAGCATCCCCACAGTCATGAGAGGCCAGGGGAGGAGATGCGTGCCTCGATGTGAGTGATAATGAGTTGGCCACACCCAGCCAGTCACATGACCACCAAGCCACGCCCACCCAGTCACATTTCAGGTCTCTCCTTGATTAGTTTCCAACCATTGTTTCATGTTCTGCCCTCTGGTGTGTTCTGACCTTCATGAACCCAAGATCATGAAGCTGACTCCTTGTCCCGATAAAACCCCTTTTGTTTAGGTTAAAGTGAATTCCTCTCCAGCAAAGTCCCGACAAACAGTTTTTCATGAGATTTCAGAACTAGGGAGAAGGTTTTTTTTTTTTATGGGACTCTCAAGCAGATACCTTCTACCCCACATCCTTCTGGAGAATTCCTGCCCAAGGAATGTAGATGCCTGGATCCCTGCTATTGAATCCCTTAATTGCTGTTAATAGCTCCCCCCACCCCCCACCCCCGTGCTATAACATTTGAAGTTTGAGTCAATACTTCCATTTTAAACAGAGAGTTGTAGATTGGAATTCCCTGTGGTGATCCATCAGACCTTCCAAATTGGCAAATGCAGGCATATTAACCCAGACCAGGGACTTCTTTTTTCCTGGAAAATGTGATAATCATACACTTGGTGTATTTATTTATTTTACATCAGCATTCAGAATAGGTGTCTAGACAGGTGCCAAAATAGAAAACAAAGAGTTGCCATGGCTGTTTCTTTCTTTCTTCTCTCGTGCCAACATTTCATGGAGAAAGACAGACAAAAATGTTCTTCCAGAGCATCCAAATCCGTAAAAAAAAAAGAAGAAGAAGAAAGAAGCTGGTTTGGAAACTGCCATTTCTCCAAGGTTCCACCTTATTGAAGGCATTTTAGTGCAGCTCATTCCAATGTCATCCATGCCAAGGAAAACTGAAGTGTGATACAATCGAATGAACAACCCCACAGCAACAACCCCACAGCACACAAAAGAACTTGTGTAAGAAGATTCTTCAGCCAAGCAAAAGCACACCACGATAGCAAGGTTCCAGTCTTAAGTGGGAAGAGATGGGTGAAAGGAAGGATGGGAAGATTAATAGTAATAGTAATGCAGACTTTGTAAATAGTTGGACAGTGTTGAGGGAATTATTTGTTTAGCAGAGTGATGGCGTTCAGGAAAAAAACTGTCCTTGTGTCTAGTTGTTCTGGTGTGCAGTGCTCTATAGCGTCGTTTTGAGGTTAGGAGTTGAAACAGTTTATGTCCAGGATGTGAGAGGTCTGTAGATATTGTACTGTAAATACTGTAAATATTTCTTCTGGATCTCCAGGTGGATAAGATACAATGTTCCCTCCCCATCTCAATAACCTTGTAAGGTAGAGTGACTGAAAGACAGTGGCTCACGAAAGCCACCTGGGGAACTTCGATGGTTGAGGATAGATGAAAACCAGGATTCAACACAGATTCACTTTATGAGTATAGTAAGTGCTGTTTCTATTTCCCACACACTGGATTCTTGTGAACAGTTCCATCATGATGCCAACAATTCATGCTTGGTATTTTTTTTTCCTGGAAGGTTTTTTTTTTAAGGTTTTACTTTATTTGTCTGCCTTCTCCACCACAATGGAGAAAAAGAAACTGGCTGTCAGTTGGAGAAAAAGAGGGTAGGGAATAAACAATGCAGCTTTGAGTAAATGGGTTGCTGAGAGCAGTTGTTGTTGTTTTTTCTTTCAGCACAGCAATTTTAAAAGTGTCTATAGAAAGCCAGCCCCAGAGGCCACTTGAGTGAAGTGGGGAGAATCTTGATAGAAGAATTCTGTTAACAGAAGCTTAAAGTAGCTTTTGCTAGAATCCCAAGGAAGATGGCCACAAGACTTAGATAATTAAAAAAAATCCTTGGGTGAAGGAAGCCAAAAACATACCTCTTCTGGTCTGAAGCCTTACTATCTTGAGAACTTTAACCAAATAAGTCCATGGGAGCTACAGAAGTAATAAGAATCATATTTTCCACTCTTGAAATCTCTGCAAAATAAACAGTGTACAAGCCCTATAAAATCTACTTTTTCCTGCTGTTTCCATTTCATGGACTAAATGAACCTCAAGTACCCATTTGATCCCTCTTAGATTCACCAATCACAGCAACACACACAGAAAAACAACAACAGATCTTTCATTCTGCAAGTTCCAAAGGATTATCTCCAACAACTTGTTCTTCATTGATAGATAACAGAATAACAGAATTGACCTTGGAGGTCTTCTAGTCTAACCCCCTGCTCAGGCAGGATATCCTATATACCATTTCAGACAAGTGGCTGTCCAATCGCTTCTGAAAAACCTCCAGTGATGGAGCATCCACAACTTCTAGAGGCAAGTTGTTCCAATGGTTAATTGTTCTCACTGTCAGGAAATTTTTCCTTAGTTCTAAGTTGCTTCTCTCCTTGATTAGTTTCCATCCATTATTCCTTGTCCTGCCCTCAAGTGCTTTGGAGAATAGCTTGACTCCCTCTTCTTTGTGGAAGCCCCTGAGATATTGGAAAACTGCTATCATGTCACCCTTAGTCCTTCTTTTCATCAGACTAGACATGCCCAATTCCTGCAATCCTTCTTCATATGCTTTGGTCTCCAGTGCCCCCTAATAATCTTTCTTGATTTTCTCTGTGCTCTTTCTAGATGATTCAATTTCGCTGTTAGTGCCTGTTGCTATTTTCATGTCTTTTTGGTGATTTTCTTAACTCTTGAAATCCATCTAAGCCAGGTGATTTCGATATATTTTCAGTTGTTGGTTTTGGAGGGGGAAAAATGAATTCCATGCTTAGTGTACAGAAGTACCAGCTCTCCAGAACTGTTTCATTATGAGTCAGAAGAAAAAAAAGTCTGATATGGATTGTTGTGAAATTATGGAAGTATTATTCAATCATGGGATGGGGATCAACTTGTCTTTCCCTCTAGAAACAAATGAAAAGAAACCCCTTGTTTATGTCTTTCCTTCTTGATGCTGAAGAAACAGAAATCATTCAAAAAAGAGATGTGTTTAAGAAATACTGTAAGCATTTTAAAATGCACATCTAGCACCCAGCATATGAAAAACACACAAATGTAATTAAAGACATATATTATAAGCTCTGAACTAATAACTGGGAGTAGTGGGGAAGTTACATTCAGCAAGATCTGCAGATTTCATTTTTTGTTTTAAAACGCTGGAAATCATTTAACAAAATGGAATAATAATCAAGCACAGGTAAAATGGCCTTAACTCTTTCTACACCGAATAAAGTTCTAGCTGGTACCAGATGTACTTCTTCAGTCAGTCTTATATTAATGCTAAGGAGATATCATTTGGTCTTTTTTCCTCCTCCTCCTCCTCCTCCTCCTCCTCCTCCTCCTCCTCCTCCTCCTCCTCCTCCTCCTCCTCCTCCTCCTCCTCCTCCTCCTCCTCCTCCTCCTCCTCCTCCTTCTGATTCAGATTCAGATTAACAGAGTTGGAAGGAACCTGGTAGGTCATCTAGTAGTCCAACTCCCCACCCAAGCAGGAGACCCTACACCATTTCTGACTGATGGTAGTCCAGTCTCTTCTTGAAATCTTCCATGGATGAAGCTCCCACAATTTCTGAAGGCAACTTCTGTTCCATCGGTTGATTGCTCTCACTGTCAAAACATTCCTCCTTATTTCCAAGTTGAATCTCTCCTTGTTCAATTTCTATCCATTACTCCCATTACTCCATTACTTACTATCTCAATTTCTATCCATTACTTGTCTGGCCTTTGGGTGCTTTAGAAAATAGCTTGACCCCTTCCTCCTCTCTGTGGCAGCCCCTCAAATATTAGAACACTACTATCATGTCTCTTCTGGTCCTTGTCTTCATTTGACTAGCCATGCCCAGTTCCTGCAACAACAACAACAACAACAACTACTACTACTACTACTACTACTACTACTACTCTTCTTCTTCTTCTTCTTCTTCTTCTTCTTCTTCTTCTTCTTCTTCTTCTTCTTCTTCTTCTTCTTCTTCTTCTTCTTCTTCTTCTTCTTCTTCTTCTTCTTCTTCTTCTTCTTCTTCTTCTTCTTCTTCTTCTCCTCCTCCTCCTCCTCCTCCTCCTCCCTCCTCCTCCTCCTCCTCCTCTCCCTCCTCCTCCTCCTCCTCCTCCTCCTCCTCCCCCATCTGTGATGCTTACAAACATATATGTTTGTGTCATAGATAGTCAGTACATTAAGATCATTGTGTTGGATTAGAAACTCTGAAGGGTTGAGACACTTGCTCAGATCTAATGCCGCCTAAGTACCTAAGACTGACAACGGTAAGCATTCAACTCATTTGGGGTTGCAATTTACGTACCATTGACATTGGCCTACCTGGCACTACTGGGTAATTTAGTATCCCTCTTGAACAAATCTTCCTCTGCCTTCTCAATTCTCCAGACGGCCTTTCATCACACCAAGCGATGCTTTCTGGAACTCTTTCTGTTTCACATCAAATGTCTTCGCAGAGTCATTAAATATTTTATGGCTCACCCTGTCTCTCACAAAGGGTTTGGCTTCTCCACAGGAAAAGGATCAGGTACAGGGGGTTATTGCAAAGAGGGAGAGGAACGAATAACCTGAGTAGAGTGCTAAGCAGGTAACAGACAAAGAAAGTAGGTAAAAATCAAAGGAGACATTAATCTGATTCCATGTGTCCTGGAAGATATTGGTGGGTCAATCAACTCAGGACAGGACTGGTTTTCTGCCCAGCTCCCCACAGGTCTCCAAATGCCTGTCTTAGAAATTGTGTTTAGCAGCCCCACCACACCCATCCTTTGCCTAAGTCAAGGTCATTAGTTTAGGTGAATTGCTGCTCTCATTTTCTAATAGATGTCCAGATCTTCAGCCCATAGGCCAGGGTTGCAAGATGGATAAGCTGCTTCCCATGGACTCCCTGGGAAAGAGACCTGTCAAGATGATTAATATTCCCACCCTCTCCCTTAAAAATAAAAGACTCAAAAGGAAGTCCTACCAGCCTGGTCAGAGGGCTTAAGAAGAAAGCTGAAGAATTTGTTTTTCAAGGAACAACATGAACCTGCTAGGGAACAACTGGAAAATATCAATATCAATTAATCAGAATAAAGTTGGAAGGGACCTTGGAGGTCTTCTAGTCCAAACCCCTGCAAAAGCAGGAGGCAACAGTTTTTCACAACTCCAGGACCAACGAGTTTGCTAAGAATCCGGTGCATTCTAAAAGATCATAGGGGCCTTGCCATGATGGAGAAGGATGTGCCTAGTTAAGGCACATCTTCTCCAAGGAAGAGATCTGTGGACAAGCATCAGGATATTGGACAGCACAGAAGAAGATAATCCAATTAGTCAAAGGTCCAAAGCCCACTACCTTGTCAAATTGAGAAGTTTCTGATTCGAGAGGAAAACAGAGAGGAGCAGACTCACTAAGTAGCAAAGGGTCACTGCAATCTTTGATAAAACATCTTGAAAAGGAGGTGAGAAGAGAAGGTCAGGAGAACAATAAAGAATCCAGAGAAGAAGTCACCTGGATATAATTCTCTCCCTATCAGGGCAATGCTATCTATCTGACCTTTCCATTGTATTTGCAACATGCAACCAGATATACAACCATCAAGACTCTGTCAAAAGCAGAAGGAGCAGAGACAACTAAGAAAGAATTGATCCTCCTTAGAGTCTTCAACCAGCAAGCAAAATGCTAACTGAGATGGGAAAGTCTTGACTTCATTATGGAATGCCAGAAGAGAAGGAAACAATGGACTCCAGGAAAGAGAAAATTATACTCTACAATCTAGGTGCAACAATAGAGAAAGTTACCTACATCAGAACTCTGCCTCTAAGGTGCAACAATGAGAAGATGACCTGTATCAAAACCCACCGTAAATCAGGTATGGATGGAAAGATTGGCCCAAAAAGAGACAGGTTTGTCTAAGTAGTGGAGCAGGTGTATTAAAAATTATCTGTAGTTCTAATAAAATACCAACTGCCCACATTTTGCTTCTAGCTCTGCTCCTTGCCAACTTTCAGATACACCAGCTATTTCTTCCACCCATGTTCATGTGCAAAAACATAAAACATTACAGAAAAAGGAGAAGACGTCTTGATAAGATTATGTAATAATAGAATAACAGAGTTGGAAGGGACCTTGGAGGTTTTCTAGCCCAACCCCTTGCTCAAACAGAAAACCCTATACCATTTCAGACAAGTGGCCATCCAGTCTCTTTTTAAAAGCCTCAGTGATGGAGCTCCCAAAACCTCTGAAGACAAGCTGTTCCACTGGTCAATTCTTCTCAGTGTCAGAAAACTTCTCCTTAGTTCTAGGTTGCTTCTCTTCTTATTAGTTTCCATCCTTCTTGTCTTGTCTTCTGGTGCTTTGGAAAGTAAGTTGGGCCCCTCTTTGTGGCAGCCCCTTAGATATTGAAAGACTTCTATCATTCACCCCTAGTCCTTCTTTTCATTAAATAAGATATGCCCAATTCCTGCAACCATTCTTCATATGTTTTAGTCCCCAACCGCCTAATTACCTTTGTTTCTCTTCTTTTTACCCTTTCTAGCAACATCTTTTTTATAATATGGTAACCAAATCTGGACTCAGCATTCTAAGGCTTTATAAAGCTATGATCTTGATTCTATCCCTCTGTTAATGTTTCCTTCAAAATTTATAAAATGCTTCTATCATTGTCCAGTTGTCCATTTGAATTTCCCTAGATGGTTTATTTCTGCAGCAGTTGTTATTTATGTATCATTTTCTGATAGGTGACGGAAAGGCTACGTTGTCATGCCCCTGGGGGAGACTGATTCTGAGGGAGAGGAGGAACAGCCCACGGGGAGTGGAAGTGTTGGCTCCGGAGATTGTGGAGGAGGCTGGGGAAGGGCAGAGGCTGGCTGGGCAGTCAGAGGAGGACCTAGGCCCATCCCCTCTCCATCCTAGGGCATGCAGGGAGGAGAGGATAAGGGAGAGGCATAGTCTACTTGGGAGGAGAGGGCCTTGATCTTCTTCATGGGCTGCAGTTGTGATAACTGAATAAGAGTTTGGACCTGCATACTGGTGAACACTGGAAACAAAGCGTGTTTTATTTTGGTCTGAAGTTATCTTGGCTGACGTCCTTCCAACAGACTGCCTTGTTATCTCCTTGAATTTGGTAAATACTTCTCCTGTTATGTTGTGGAAATGTTGTCACTGTAGTTTGTTTGGGTTTTTATTTCACCTCTATCTGCTCCTTAAGTTCCGACTGTATTGCTTTCTTTTGAAGACTATTTTTGAGTACGGTTTATCTTCAACTGAGTATTATTGAACAGTGGGGCCAAATTGGAGGCGTTAAAGGACATTTATTTACATTTTGGATTTTGTTACATTTGTGTTACACTCTGGGTCATCACATACATAATCAGAATTAAGCATAATTAAAAAATACTGGACTAAAATCCACATGTGGTTGGAAAAAATGACGAAAAAACATATAGACTTGAAACCAGAGATATTTTTATTGGGAATTTTACCTGAAATATATAGTATAAAGACTTGAAATACCTGATTGTAAATGTATTAACAGCGGCTAGGATTGTATTTGCTAAAAACTGGAAAAATGAGAAAATACCATCACAGGAGGAAATTATTAAGAAAATATTGGAATGTGCTGAAATGGGTAGATTGACATTTGAAATTAGAGAACAAGAGCATAAACAATTTTATAAAATTTGGGATCTTTTCTATCAATGGTTAGACAATAAAGTATAGTAATGAAATATGTAGATTTTTAGAAAATAATGAATATATAAAGATGTACTTCTTTCTTATTATATCTACAAAATGATTTTAGGATAGATTTGGGATGATAATATGAACTGTTATAAAATAAATTCAGTAAATTATGGTTATTTTGTAAAACATGAATGAATAAAAGTATAGTCAAATGATTGATTAATAATGATACTAAGGTATTTAATTTTTTATTGACAATACGAGATTATATGTAATGTAATCGTAATTGAAGACTACGAAATGGAAGCACAAAACAATTTGTAAACCAACCGGCACACCGTATGTACACCTATGGAAGATAGCTTGATGTTTTTATGTTTTGTTTGTCTATGTTTGTTTTTAAAAACCAATAAAATGTGAAAAAAAAGAAAAAAAGAATGAAGCATAATTAACATGATTGCTTCCCAATCAGCATTCAATACTTTTTCCTATGTTGTGAAAGTGAAACAATGTTCCTTTTTAAAGCATGTTAGAAAATAAATGTAATGGATATATCTCCCCATAAAGCTGTATAAAAAGATTATGCCATGGTACACATGTTAGTATCTCTCTCTGTGTGTGTATCAGTACCTATTATCATATATACCCAGCAAACATATTAAGACTGTGGGGGGTTTTTTTGCAGTGCTTTTATGTGTCAGGGGAACAGTTTAATCAGTACAGATTAATTTATGTAGGAAGGAAAGAAGATGCAAATGAGCTGAAACAATGCAAAACTGTGCAGGCTCAAAACCCAAATTAATTTTCAGCATTCTTCTAATTAACCTGGAATTTGGAGCGTAGAGATCAGAACATAGAATCTGTTTCACTGAATTTCTCCTGGGGCTGTCTACTCACCAGCAGTACAGACAAACAGCTTTCTCATAATTGGAATCACTATTACAATATGACTTACTGTGTTTCCCCAAAAATAAGACCCTGTTTTATATATATTTTTTGTCACCGAAAAAGGCACTGGGTCTTATTTTTAGGGGATGTAACCCACTGACTAACCTCACTTGTACGTGTCACCCCAGAGGCCTTCAGGAATTACTACTTCTGTGGCCGGCAAGGCTTTCCTGAAGGCATCTGCAGTCGATAAGAGAGCTTTGTTATCCAGAGCTTGATCCAGAGCTTTCTTGTCAGCTATAGAGGCCTTCAGGAAAGACTTGCTGGATGCAGAAGAAATGGCCCAGCAAGGCAGGTGTCAGGGTGTGCGAGGCCTGGCTACAACTATCCAAAGGTAAGTAGTAGGGCAGCTCCACCACCACTCCCATCCCCACCTTAGCTTAATTTTTATCCGTGCACTGTGGAGTGGGTGGATAATTAGGGCTTATTTTGAGGGGTAGGGCTTATATTGGGTGCACATGTAAAATCAAGCTAAGATTTACTTTTGGGGTAGGTCATATTTTCGGGAAAACAGGGTACACTTTTTTAAAAAAAGATACTGATCACCATTTTAATGCTTACACCATTATAGGATCTAGTGTGGTTCTAGAAGATTGCCCAGGGGAAAAGGGAGAAGAAGACAAGAAAATTCGACCTTCTTTTTTTAGGTAACTGAGTAGCAGACTTTGGCTGATGCCATCTGATAGCTTCAAATTTTGCCTCTCCTTGGTTCTCCAGTTCTCCTTGGTTCTCCTGTTTTGTCCCCTATCTGATAGTTTCCAGCATCAGTCAAAAACAATAGGAGCTTCTGAATGACATCTTGATTATCAATCTTATTTTCAAACTGTCCATCCGCAGTCACCACCAGCTTTCATCTGAGAAGGTTCTCATTGAAATGTTTTCTGATTTCTTCTTGGGACAACCCCCAAGATCATATCTCCTTTTTTTCTTTTTTTATGAAGAAGTTTCCTCTAGGAGATGCCACAAATGTTTTCTCTATTGAGGCAATTGTTATGGGGTGATCTTTTGTATATTAAGCTATTTGCATATTTGGAAGAGGCACAAAAAGGTTGAGACACCCTAAATGATACAGACAGAACAAATTTAAGGGGACAATATTGGTCTCTAGTAGATGCTTCCAACTCATATTAGCTAGCAGATGTTTGAACTGATAATAGGGCTTAACCATAGGCACATTTGGCATGAGTCAAATGGAAATAAAGATGAGCCACAAACTCTAATTTCATATTCACAGAGGACACAAAGATATGAAAATTTCATAACTAGCCAAGCAGGAAATCTAAGTGAGCTAACAGGATTCATTTCACACAGATGTAGTCAGTTCCAACGTGAAAAGTGCAGTGTCCTCAGATTAGAGGAACATTTGGGTGAGGCCTTCAATAGTATCCAGAATTGTGAGAGATGATTCGTGTTCTTAGCAAAATATTTTGAAAGCACTGTGGTTTGGAAAATATGCTGGATCCACCAAGGATAAATAAGGAGAATTTCAAGAAAAAGAACTTCTCAGTAACTTTCACAACCAAGCAGACTTCTTGAAGGAGAAGACAATCCTCAAAATAATGGCAGTAGCTTTGTACGTTAGATCCTTCAGTATAGTCAAGTTGAAGGAGTTCAGAGACCATATGCAAGCCAGTTGAGTTGATTTCAACTGATGCTGTGCTTACCGTTATTTTGTATCCCAGTTCCTCATCCCAATAAATTCTTGAAAAATTTGAGAAGATGCAAAATTCCAAAAGCAGAGACAACACATCCATGCAAAGATGGGCTAGGAGACCTAAACAGAAAAGCAAAAACAGAGAGTGAAGTTCTCTTCTTGAGAAGATTTAAGTTCCATTATGAGTTCTACAAACTGATTGAGAAATATTTTTACTGTTTTAGAACCAAGAGTTGGGCAACCTCTCCTAGAAGAGGAATCCTAACTGCTTGCTTCCAGGTGATGAAAATTGGGGATGCATGAACCTGTCAATTTTTCCTCCAAAGTTAACTTTATTCCACATTTGAAGATTCTGTGACTCTGGGTAAGTTCTCCATAAACCACTGGAGTCTACATCCATCCTTAGTGAAACAGCATTTCTTTTCAAACTGGGCAGCATTTGACGCATCTCAAATGCAGTAGAAGATGACATTCTTCCATTTCTGGGATGATTGCTTCAGGCAGCATCTGTTTCCTGAAAGACACATTCTCAAGATGCCGAATGGCTGGTTTGTCATGCTAGATTACCACAAACCTTTCCAATAAGAAATGAAATGCTGACGAAGGAACCTGAGTTCTATCAAGGGAAACAGATGGACCCAGAATGAATAGTTTATTTGAGAGAAGAAAGTCACCACCAGTTTTATGGAGAGCAAATTGCATTTGTGGTATCCTTGATGCTCTCTGAGCTTGGTTATTTTCTTGAAGACACTTCATTACCCAACTAAGTAACATCATCAGTGACAGAAGGGAGTGGGATTTGCTCTCTTTTTATATATTAGTGGCTTGCAATTGCATTGTCCAAGACAAAACTCATGGAACTCTCCTTCTCATGGAAAGGCATAGAGTAGACTAAACCAATCCACTCTAGCATCCATTTGATATCTCTCAACAGAGTCCCCCTGACGAGTTGTTCTCTTTCCTTGGATGTCCTCTTCTCACCCTTCCCTATCTACCAAGATTAAGAGTCTGGTCACCTTGCTCTGAATTGTTTTAAACAGCTGAGTCTCATGAGAACAAAAGTCAGCGTCTTCATTTTTAAGAGAAATGATGCGTTCAGTCAGCCAGCTGCCTCTTCCCATGGTGTGTTTGTGCACGCGCACACACAAACACACATTTTGACAGATGGTGGTGCCTTGAATGACTGTCTCAATTTTTATCTTTTCTTATCATCCACGACTTGAGTTCCAAATACTGTAAAACAACGGCCAACTGATAGATGACCCCAAAGTGCTAAGCTCCGGTGATTGTAATAACCCTCCCGAAAGTACAATCAATCAGTGGAGGGAAAATACCTAACAGCAAACTATTTAGTACCCAGGTTACCTGTTCTTGTCAGAGATGGATGGGACAAAAGAGCTCCTTGCCAAAGTTCTACAACACGAGCATTTTTTGCTCTTCCTTCTGTCATTCCTTGCACAGGTGAGAGATCAACCTATTAAAACTGGTTTAAAGATGCCACTGTGTTGGAACGACAAGGCCAAAAGAGCTTTGACATCAATCTACACGTACTTGTTGAAAAGCTAGGAATAAGCACTTCTTCCTGCACTTCAATGGCCTAGACATTGGTTTCTGAATATACTGCAGATCTTTAAAAACAAAAAAACATTCATATTTTACTCTGTTTTTAATCGAGGTGGTGAAAAGTTAATATATATATACTGCAAGTCCATGTATGATATGCCATATGCTAAAAAAAAAAATCACCTATCAACTCTTTGGTAACTTTTTCCCCTAAACCATTCTCAAATGGTTCTTCTCTGTTCTGACTTGGTCAGAACAACAAAGTTGGAAAGGACCTTGGAGGTCTTCTAGTCCAACCCCCGGCTCAAGGAGGAAACCCTATACCATTTCAGAAAAAGGGTTGTCCAGTCATCCAATCTCTTCTTAACCTCAAGTGTTGGATCACAACTTCTGGAGACAAGTTGTTCCACTGATTAATTGTTCTAACTCTCAGGAAATTTCTCCTTATTCTATGTTGGTTTTCTCCTTGATTAGTTTCCATCCATTGCTTCTTATTCTGCCTTCTGCTGCTTTGGAGAATAGGTTGAGCCCCTTCTCCCTGTGGCAGCCCCTCAAGTATTGGAAGATTGCTATCATGTCTCTACTAGTCCTCCTTCTCATTAAACTAGCCAAGCTCAGTTCCTGCAACCGTTCTTCAAATGTTTTAGCTTCCAGCCCCCTAATCATCTTTGTTGCTCTTCTCTGCACTTTTTCTGGTGTCTCAACATCTTTTTATATCATGGTGACCACAACTGGATGGTCATATAAGTATACCAAGTGTTCAAAAAAACCCATGGAGACAATGGGCTCGTAATACGATTTGCCCACAAGATGATGTCAACAAAGCCAGGTAAGATGTCAAGCAATCAATGTTATTGTCTAGAGAAGTGAGTTCCTTGAAGACCATTAAGTCCAAAGTTTCACAACTGTACATGAGACTTGCTTGGAAATGAAGACTAAAAAGGCCTGAAAAATGCAGAAGAACATTAGCATCATTGATATGTATAATTGCTTTTAACATTCAGCTTGATCCACCCTTCAACTGACAATCCAGATTAAGGTGCAATAATAACATTAATAGTAGATCAATCTCATGGCATAGGATGGATCACTGCAGATTCCTTCTCTGTTGCTACATTCTCCCTGACTAAAATCTAAATGAATGATGAGTCCACCTCACACCTGTAACAAAAAGTCTCTTCTTTGTGGTGACTTTTCACTCACATCCAGCATCTTTCAAGTGATACAAACTTGGATCGATGACAGATGCCTGAGTAACTACACAGTAAAATCACTTAATTAAGGGCTCCTCTGTATCCAGCAGTAACTAAGAGGCTTTGTGCTTTATCAATCAATGCTCAAATGCAGCATAGAACAATCAAAAGTTGGAGTCTGTACAATCTCTCATGGGTTATTTGGTCCCGTTTGATTGAATTTTTTTTTTTTTTTCCCAGGTGAACATCAATAAACAATCAGTCCATTTGACAGGATGTACACCAGGACAAAGAGAAATGGGCTAACGACACTTATTTTATAGAACAAAGTATTTATCAGTTTTGCATCAAGGATGAATGTTGGATTTCAGGATCAAATCTCTGAGTCAAATCTATCAGGCATTTTTTTTCTCTTCTCTTTATTGAACAATCGAAGCCTGATCGGCTACTAAAACTGTTTTGAAGGAAATCAATCCCATGCAACTTTACATCAGTAATCTTTCCAAATATGGCTGCTGGTTTAAGGCTCTGGTCTGGTTCTTTCTTGTATTGATTTATTTTTGCATGTTCTAACGGCATAATTTATCATAAGCATAATATGCATTAATAATACAACAAAGATGTGGAAGATAAGACATGGTGCGGAGGGAGGAAAGGATGACAAAATCACAAGGTAGAGAAATGGTGGAGGAATTTGGTCAGGGAGGGAGAATAGAAGCCTTGACTTGTAATCAAGAGAATCTAAAAATACCTGCAATTTTGAGCATTATGCAGATAAACATCGGAGAGTGACTATGATTACAGGAGTCAATGATTGAGAGGAAAAGCAAATAATGAAGTGAGCATTGTGATGTTGCATTGTAAACACCATCCCTTGTGTGTGTGTGTGCGTGTGTGTGTGATGCAGACATGTAAAGGGTAGAGCTTGCATTACAACAGGGATCTTCTGACCTGACAATTTTAAGACCTGTGGACTTCAGCTCCCAGAATTCCCCTGTCAGCATAGCTAACCCTAACCCTAACCTTAATTCTCACTCTCAGCTTAGCTGGCTGAGGGATCCTGGGAGTTGAAGTCCACAAGTCTTAAAGTTGCCAAGTTTGGAGACCTTGTTGTAGAGTTTGTCAAGACTTTAAGACCACATGTTGACTCCTCCAAATTCCAACATCTTGAATGATTTTTTTGTCCTTCCAGTGAATCTTTTGGATAAAATGAACATCTCTGGTCATGCCATTTAATACAGATGTATAAATGAGGATCAAATTCTCAAGGTATGTGACTCTTGGTTCTATCTCTGATACAGAACATGTTTTTAAAACATTATACTGCAGGTTTCTTGGAAACCATCTGTCTGACTAGCTACTTTTCCTGATGATCAGCTTGGGAGAACTGGAACCATCTCTTAGATGTTTGGAGAAATAATTTGTTACATCAGAATTTTACAGAAGGACCTTAAGAAGCCTTATACCAAGCCAGAAATTTGGTTCATCCAGCCAAGATTTGGACAAAACTCAGCAGCATTTTTTCATGCGGCTGTTGATAAAAATAGGATTGCCAACATGATCGCCAATGTTTGATGACAGATATGGCACAAGAAGAAAAAGAAGCCAAGATTTAAGGACTCTGAAGGCACATTTTTAACCTTTATGTGGAAATATTCATTCCTGTTGACCAATAAATTCTCATGAATCTTGGATCTTCTATATGTAGCATCAATAACAAACCTCAAACTATTTCCTTGAAGATTCTTGTGGGTGGCCTTAGAATTCCTGGACAGGAGAACTTCCTTGGCTCTGATCCTTAATCCAATTCAAGGCTCACACATTCAAGATCAAATCTGCCCAGTATGTCATAAATTGTCAGCGACCATCAATTTAGCTAATGACGGAAACATCCATAGCATGTACGAGACTTAAGAATTCTAAATCAAGAGATGAAGGTTCTTGGTGAACCATTTTATGAATTACCCCCAGGCATGCATGTGTGATGTGACCCCCCCCATGCATGCACCCCACCCCCTGCTCATGTACGTGCAACCCCCCGCCATGCATCCCGCCCCTTGCGCATACATGGCAGAGCTGAGCTTTGGCAATGGCTCGTGTGCCCAGAGAGAGGGCACTGTGTGCCATCTCTAGCACATGTGCCATAGGTTCGCCATCAGGGGACTAGGGTGACATGATAGATGTGTTCCAATATCTAAGGGGCTCCCCCCAACGAAGAGGGAGTCAAGCTAGTCTCCAAAGCACCTGACGGCAGGACAAGAAGCAAAGGATGGAAACTAATCAAGGAGAGAAGCAACCTGGAATTAGGGAGAAACTTCCTAACAGTGAGGACAGTGGAATGGCTTGCTTTCAGAAGTTGTGGATGCTCCAACATGGGAGGCTTTTAAGAAGAGACTGGACAGCCATTTGTCTGAAATGGGATAAGATCTCCTGCTTGAGCAGGGGGTTGGACTAGATGACCTCCAACTCTGTTATTCTAACTTTTAAGTTCTAAGATAACCTCTTCAGGCAGGACTTGGGAGGAACCAAAAGAGAAAGTCCAGGAGAACAGATTTTCAGCTTAAATTCAGAGAGTTGGGAAGAACCTCTGCTGTCTGAGATAATGAATGTCTTTGATGCCAACAAAACTTTTTAACATCAGTGTCATTTCCATGTTTGCCTTTTGTTGCAAGAGGGGTGGGGTGTATGCATGGGGGGTCACACATGCATGCGCAGGATGGGGTGCACATGCAGGGGTCACATCACACGTGCATGCCTGGGGGTGAGGCACATGAGCAGAGGGGATGAGTGTGTGCACTTTAGGCACTTGGTGCCAAAAGGTTAACCATCAGTGCCCTAGTCCTTCTTTTCATCCAACTAGACATACCCAGTTCCTGCAACCATTCTTCAAATGTTTTATCCTTCAGTCCCCTAATCCTCTTTGTTGCTCTTCTCTGCACTCTTTCTAGAGTCTCAACATCATTTTTACATCATGGCGACCAAAACTGGATGCAGTTAAGTGTAGCCTTACTTTGCACAATGTCTTTGGGGTTAAAATCTCATACCAGTTTCGTCGGAGGGCAAGGAGCAAACCATTACCCACAAGATCTGTAGCTTTAGTCCATGTCAAAGTGTATTTTCCATGATTGATTGGTTAACTATGTGCTATCAAGTCAGTCTCAACTCTTAGCAACCACACTGATAGGCCTTCTCCTGGATGATCTCTTCTCAACCAGATCCTTCAAGGTCTTCCAACCATGCACCCAGCCCTGCTGTTACGGAGTCCATCCAGCTTGTGACACTCTTCATTCCACAGAGTAATTGGGGTCATAAATTTGACTTTCCATTGTTGAAGAATTAACCTCTGGATAATAATAATAGGGGCATGGAGGATCCATTTCCGTTGTCCAGCTGTCGATTTCCATATATTAAGAGCATAGTTCAGAAGAATGTGTGCATTTGAAAATATTAAACTTTGTTTCAAATTCAAATTAATACATCTAGTGATTTCCTCCCAGAGCACAATAACGTCAGAACACTAAGAAGGAATACAAATCCATCAGATCACAGTCATCAGCAGAGGAGGTCAAAGATACTAAAATGGCAGGTGGTACAAGCCTCTCCTTTTTCCCCTGTTTGATGCATGTACTGTAAGTTGAAAAGGAGCAGCTTCAGTTGTCCAGCCACATCCACCACACTGACATGATTGATTGAAATATGGAGTTGAGTTTTGGAATTTTCTTGCCATCTCATTTCTATGTAGATGTCTAGGCACCAAGCTAGAAACCTGGAAACTGTGAGTTCCAGTCCCTTTTTAGAAGCTGGCTGGTGACTTTGGACCAATCCCCAGGAGACAGGGAGTTCTAGTCCCACATTAGTCATGAGATTTAGCTGGGTGACTTTGGACCAATCACCAAGAGACAGTGACTTCTAGTTCCACCTTAGGCATGAAAACCAGTTGGGTGACTTTGAGCCAGTTAATCCTTCTCAGTCCAAATCACTTCACAGGGTTGTTATTATTGTGAAGAAAATAAAAGGAAGGAATACTGGATATGTCCACCACCTTGAGTTTTTACATATTAAAAAATTACATTAAAAAAAAAATCAATGGTCCCCTAGGCAGTCCAAGGGAGTCCATCAAAGATGCGTTTGTTGTCAGAAGTGTCTTGGCCTCTGTTCCCCAGATAATAACTGACTAGATCAAACAAGAGATGGATAAATAGACCTTCCACTTGTTGGTTGAACAATGTCACTTTTACCTTCCCAGAGAACGATCCTCCTAGCAAAAAGGACGTCTGGGGAGACAAGGGAAGCATTTATTAAACCCAATATCGGTTTCTGTGTCTCTGAAACTTATGGGAAGGATGAAATTGTGACAGGTGAAATCATTATCCAACATGTTTGGATAGTGGGTTGAGACAATGAGAAGTTCAGATACATTATTAGTGACACTACAAGACCTGGCAGATTTCTCTGGCCATGGAGGCCAGCCTCCTAATAAGGCTCATTAATACTGAGACAGTTTGAGAGAAAGAGAGAGGATGCCAAAAGGGTTCTGTGGCTTAGTGTTGTGGCCTGTTGGGCGCCAGCCCCTCCAGCAGCCAAATCGGAGCAGACAGAGACAGTGGGGTCAGGGTCAGCATCAGGGCAACCTGAGAGCTCTGAGGAGGAAGAGGGAATGGAACTGGCAGAGACAGAGACAGAGACAGAGGCGGAACCTGAGCCACCCGTCAGCCCTCAGATGGAGAGTCAACAACCCCCAGGAAGAGGAACAGCTGGGTCCAGTGCCTGATGCACAGCTGCGCAGAAGGTAGAGGAGAGGAGAGCAGTGGAAATCTGTGGGCCAGTCCTTGGAACAGAAAAGCCACAGCTGCTAGCAAAGCCCCACCCAGCTTTGGGGATAAAAGGCAGGGGGTGGAGATGAACAGGTGTGGCAGGCAACTCTTCATCTTCTAGACAGATGGACTTGTTAACCTGCGAGATAAACTTTTTGCCGAGGCTACTGGCATTCCTAATAAATGAATCTTTTGAGTTCACATCAGAGGATCTGCCATGTTTGGGGAGCTGGGTCAGAACACTTAGCAGGCAACTGAGAAATAATAAGTGTGCATGTGCTTGTTAATTGCCAAGGGTTTTCATTCATGAGGTCACGAACTGGGAAGTCCTGGGACTCCCTAATGCTGGATATCCATCCTGACATAAATTATATCAGACTCAGTTATCATTCTTCATTAGAAAAGGCAGGGCACAACTTTCTATGTCATGACTGTGTAGCATAATGACCAAACACTGTAGTGCTCAAGTGGGCTAAGAAATAACACACAATACAGTGTAAAACTATCCTTAAAACCTACTGATGAGGATTTAAGTTGCACTGATGATGTTACCTAGTTCGGTAATGAAATGCCTGCAAGAAAACCGCCAAGCTCAGAGGGCAAATATTGTCTTCTATCAAACAGAAGTTGTGTTCACTTCAAATCACTAAGGATGGGGGAAATCCTGCGAGTCAGAACCACTGCGTTTGTTTAACAACTGCTCCTGGGTGATTCATTTTACAACTGTCACAACTGGGAAGCAGGATGGGTAGGGCTCTATTACAGCCTATGGTTATATATCTTTTTCTTATCTTACACCTTTCTTATTTCATGGCATTTCTGCACTCTGCATAGTGTTGCGTATCCCAAAAGGGAACCTCATGGAGTAAGCACACAGTACATGTAAGTACATGTAAACATATCGGGGAAACTATGCTACTTTGCGATCTGAACATTGGGAAACCTTGAGGGTGGGTTTGTTTTTGTGCAAACCTTTCCGACATCTTTGGAGGCATGGGTGTAGGTGTGCTTATTTTGCTCATAATAGTCTGACACCAATTAATCATTGTGAAAATATGTAAACATTTTCCCTATGCATTTAGCTCAGCTTGGGGCAATTTCCAGGGTATACAAGAGAAGAATGAAGGGGAGGGAGGATAAAAAAGAAATTTTAGCTTACTGTTGTTGGTAGGCATCTCCGATAAGTTGTCAAGCTTGCTTTAAATGATGTGTTTTCTTTTCTTTTCTTTCTCACCCACGAAGCTAAAGGAAGAGCACTGGGGTTTTTTTTGATGGGGAAATCTTTCTGTAACATTTGAAATTCATTATCTGGTGTACACGGAGCAGAGATCCCTTGGACATCTCTGTGGTCGGGCCTGTCACTTCTGCAACTATTCTCTTGATACTACGCTGTAGCTTCTGGCCCTTAGCCTCCAAGGAACAAATTGGCATGTCACATCGGAGCTCTTCGGTGTCTCCACGCTTGACAGCTCATGAGGTGACCTTGGAAGGCGTTTTGAAAGGGAAGGGAGAAGAGGCGATAACTGCTTCTTCTCCTAATGAGCCAAGAATTCTTGGAGTGGCCTTCAAAGCCCACAAGACCTTCTGTTTATCTGCTGTTTTCCATGGGCAATTTGTTTTGTGTCTCAGTTACTACAGCCATTCCTCCTCCCGTTAGATAGTTTCCTTTTTTATCCCCAATTCCTAAAAGGGACCTTGGAGGTCTTCTAGTCCAACCCTTTGCTCCAGAAAGAAACCCTATTTCATTTCAGACAACTGACTGTCCAGTCTCTTCTTTATGGTTGGTTGTGTTTAGTTTAATTTTTTTTCTTTTTAGTGGTGTTTGTCCAGTTTTTACTTTGTGGAAGAGCACCTCATTTCGTTGCACCCGCTTGTGAGTGTAATGACAAATAAATTCTTATGTCTCTTATGTCTCTTAAAACCTGCAGTGATGAAGCACCTACAACTTCTGAAGGCAAATTGTTCTCACATTTCAGACATTTCTTCTTAATTCCAGGTAGTCTCGCAACCTCATGTAGTTTACACCAAACTGGACAATTTGAAACCCAGGTTCAGATGCCCACTCAACCATGTCCTTACCCCAATGTCTTTGTGGCTGGGATAAAATGAAGGAAAGTCTTCCATAGATGAAGGAAAGGCTTTGAAGGGGAAAAGCAGGAAATGAATACAAGATAGAGAAAAAGAACAAAACTTTACCTGTTATTGATTTAAAGAGTTGGAAGGAAAATCCGAAGACACGTACATCCTGCTGCCTTATGGCATGATCAAGATTTGGGCAGAAAATTCTCAAAATGTGTTTCTTCACCTTGGCAGCCCTCTGGTTGGCTGGGAAATTCTGGAAGCTGGCTGTAGAATTCTGGGAAGTGAATCCACATGTCTTAGCATTGCCAAGATTGAGAAACGCTGGTCTAAAAGAAGGCTGAGCTGTTGGCACAAACTAGAGATAAAGTAACAAGTTTCATTTAGTTGAGACCTTCTCATGGGTTGGAGTGAGAACCATAACTCAGGCACCACATTAGAGTGAAGGGCAGATGACGCTAAGAAGGCCACCATCACCGCAAACAGGAGAAGATAAAATCTCTGAGCCTCAGTGTTGCTGACTTGGTGTTATTTTCTTAACAACAGTTATGTGGAAGTGGTTGTGTCCATCCTTTGAAACAACCGCTAGCCTATTACCAGGGGTTGGATTCTTCCGGTTCATCCGGGCAAACTGGATGTTAAATTTGCATCTGGTTTGCCGAACTGATATTTGAACTGACTGGCTAGTCCCAACCACCCCACCCCTCCCCTGCCCTCCCAGGAGTCTCCATGTGGCCCATTTTCAATTCAGGTAAGTACAGGATCCATGCGGAGGCTCTGGGAGGGGGGAAAATGGGCCTTCCTGGAGTACCAGAAGTGCAGAAACAGGCCTGTTTCTGGCTTCCAGAGGGCTTTCAGAGTCCAGGGGAGGCCATTTTCACCCTCCCAGAAGCCCGAGGGAAGCATCCAAACCCTTGGGAAGGTGAAAAACAGCCCTCCAAGAAGTTCTGATAGGCCACACCCACCATGACCATACCCACCCAGCAACTGGGAAGTGAACCAGTTGCTGGGATTTTTGAATCCCATCCCTACCTATAACTCTGGGTTTTTTCTCCAATGTTCTCTTTTCAAGTACAATATAGCTCCAATCCTACTTAGCTTCCTGAAAGCAGCCAAGGTTGGCTTGATGCTGCATCATCATAGCAACGTGCTGGGTCATTGTGCATCCATCATTTTTATCACAATAAGCAAACAGCAGTAGGGAAGAAATTGGTCAGGCAGGCCACAAACTGCCAGGTTGTGACAACTGAACCCGGCCAGGTGGGAAGCCAAGAACCCCTGTCAAGACAAGATGGCACTGGACACCTGATACAGATGCTGCCCACATTGTGGTTTCAGAGGAGACCATCAACATGTCCATACACACATGGTTGGATTCCTCCATTCTCAAGCAACTGATCTTTTCTGTGGATGTAACATATTCTATTTTCAAGTAACATTTCGATAGTATCTAGCCAGGGCTGAAAGTTTCTGCTGTCAGCTAGTTACAGAGCGTGGGAGGTTGTGTAACCAAAGAGTCATAAATCAGACTGTGCCTGCATAGAATTTGACACCAGCTCAGCTTTTTACTCAACAGAATCCTATCTCTGAGCAAGACACCAGGGGCCAAAGACCTCTGTTTTTTTGGATAGCGAGATGGGTGGCATATATAACTTCAATAAATAAACTCTGGTTAGTTTTGCAGGATGGTAAGCGAAGACATGGTACCATGGTGTTGGGAAGTTCTGTCCAGGCATTGTCTCTCTTGCACAGCAAGAGCTGGTGGCCAAAGTGCTAGTTGTCACCATTAAAGTCCTACATGGCTTGAAGCCAAGAAGGACCGTCTTTTCCCAGTTACATCTATCTGACTCCTCAGAGGGGGAGACGGGATATGTTACTGGTCCCTTCTCTTAAGGAGGTCCATCTGGTGGGACCAAGAAGAAGGGCCTTTTCTGTGGTGGCTCCCTCCCTGTGGAATATCATCCATGGGGAGATAAGATTGGCTCCCAGCAATCTCTTTTGAAAGAACGGAAGACATGATTTGCCAATGGACTCCAGAGTGACAAGGAAGCCATCAAGTGTCTGGTGTGATTGTTGACACTGTGTGTGTGTGTGTGTGTGTGTGTGTGTGTGTGTGTGTGTGTGTGTCATGCCCCTGGTGGAGACTGACTCTGAGGAAGAGGAGGAACAGCCAACAGGGAGTGGGAGTGTGGCTCCAGAGGTGGTGGAGGAGGCTGGGGAAGGGCAGAGGCCGGCTGAGCAGTCAGAGGAGGATCCAGGCCCATCCCCTCTCCATCCTAGGTCACACAGGGAGGAGAGGATCAGGGAAAAGCGAGGTCTACTCAAGAGGAGATTACCATGATCCTCCTCGTGGCTTGCAGCTGGGAGCTATGTATATAAGTTTGTAACTGCACCATCACAATTGCTGGAGTCAAAGTTTAGTGTTTACTCTGAAAGAGCTTTATCTTTGCTGGCGTTCTTCCCATGGACTCTCCTCGGTTATTTTCCTGGAGTTTATGATTAATTATCTTGGCTTGCTTCGGAACTCTGGTCAATGCGGTTTGTTTTGGTTTTCTTTTTGCCTCATTATTTACTTTTGTGACTTTAAACTGTGCCTAATAAAACAGTGAAGTTAAGTGGAACGCCTTACTGGACTTTAATGTATGTTTTGGGTTTTGGGTTATTTTGAGAGACTACGGGTCATCACAGTGTGTGTGTGTGTGTGTGTGTGTGTGTGTGTGTGTGTGTGTGTTTATTGCCTCTTGCATCAGAGTTTTATTTCTATAAGCTGCCCAGAGTCACCATGAGATGGTTGAGCAGCCATATAATTTTTCTGCATAACTAAAATAATAATAAATAAATAATTGCTTCGGTCTTGGAAGCACTGTTCATCTTGAACAAGGTTTCTTCAGCCAAAGTTCAAGAGCCTCCCAGTTGGCTGACAGCAGCCCTCTAAGAGAGTGGTAGGATTCAAAATGTTTCACTATTGGTTCTGTGGGTGTGGCTTGGTGAGTGTGGCTTGGTAGGCATGGCAGGGGAAGGATGCTGTAAAATCTCCATTCCCTCCCCACCCCACAAACCTGCAGGGCAACAAAAGAAGACCCAGCCTATGGTTCTCCAGAACTGGTCAGAACCTGCTGAATACCACTCTGCTCTAAGATGCTTCTTCAACCTTAGTTTGCGCAGGCAGAGGTGTATCACTGCTACCTGCACCCAGCTCCCTGCTCTGTTAACCCGTTGTGCCAAATTTCACCCCTGGCCCTGCTTCCTTGCCTGGCATTTCCATCCCATTTCGCTTTGCCCTTCTCACGAAGCTTTGGTGACCTCTCCACTGTCTCCAAGGGTGTCCTCTTTCAAACAGGGATTGGTGAGACGTGCCAGGCAGCCATTCTGTCCTTTCACCAAGTGTGCCTTTAACCACAAAGAAGGAATCACTGGAGGTTGAAAAAAAAAAGATGATGTTCTTTAATCTGGAGCAAGTGCCAATTGTCACGTCTGGCCTTTTGTTTGTTTTTGTTACATTTGCGGGGAAACAATCCCAGCCAAATGTTATTGGAGTGTTCGGCGATTTAATTAGCCAATAACCCGGATCCTGGCAATCTGCAGAAGGAGGCATTCGTGGTGTGGGCTGTGTGCACATTCATTTTGCTTCTGTTGTTGTTGTTATTCCAGAAGAGGAACGACTTCTCTTAGATATGCAAGAAAAGAAAACAGAGGATCCATTTGGTTGGGTATGAGACAAACAAGTTGCTAGTTGCAGAAACTGGTCTTCTTAAAAGTGCTTCTTGGATGAGAAACAAAAGCTTTTCAAATAAAAAAAAAAAAAGAACGTCCAGTTGCCTTTTACAAAATTGGGGGTCATCATGAGATGAATGATTGAGAATCTCCACAGACAGAAGCTATTCTTTTGAAGTTGTTCCTACCCTTGTTAATTTAGGTGCACTCGGATAGGTGTTTTTGCATTTCAGATATATTGCATCCATGAGCATCTACTTCACCTGCAAGAATTAAACTGGCGATAGGTCTAAAACAACCATCCATAACTCTAAGCAACTTTAACTGAGAGGGATCACTTGGACTCAGTTTGGACTCATTGGAGTTTTGGTGGCGGAGTGGTTGGAATGAGGTATTGCAGGCGAACTTTGCCCACATTCTGGAGTAAGACCCAGATGGGGATTAACGTTGATTCAGCTTTCCGTCCTTCCGAGCTCAGTAAAACTGAGGACCCAGATTGTTGGGGGCAACAGGCTGACTCCGAAAACCACTTAGAGAGGGCTATAAAGCACTGTGAAGTGGCATATAAGTCTATGTGCTATTGCTGTTTTGCAGAGACAGAAGCCTAGAATACTGGGGAAAGTGGAAAGAAAGAGAAAAAAAGAGGGTGACCAGTAGCTCAATTAACCTGAAGCCACATGGGGGAAGAAAGCACAACCCTTGTTGAGGTGTGGCCAGCCACATGGGTTGTTAAGTTATGGATAAAAATCAATTCACAAGCCAGGCGTTCCCTCTATAAATAAAGGGCTGCGTGAAGTGCTGTATGTCTCCAGGTGACTGGGAATTATTACTTTAGAAACTGGCACTCATTCTCTACTCTGTTCCTGGTGTGATTTTGTTGTTAAAACCTCTGTCACTCTCAGATCATTTATTTCCTTTCCTTCGCAAAGGATATTTGTCACCCGTACGAAAAGTGCGTAGCTTTACTGCCATGTGCTTGGATTGGAGGGAGGGCCCTGGATTAGTCAGGGATGTGGGCTGGAAGGATTATACAGACATGTGCATGATCTGAAGACCTGGTGGGGGAAGGGCTGGAATCCTTCACAATAAGAAATTGATCAATCATTGGGATCAAGCTTCAGGAGGGACCTCCAAACTTGGCAACTTTAAGACATGTGGAATTCAACTCCCAGAATTTATCAGCTTGGCCATAAATCTTAAAGTTGTCAGGTTTGGAGAGCCCAGGGCTAGAGAATACTAGCTGGAACTTCCTTTCTTACTTTTCTGAAGTTCGAAAGTAGAGTTTATATCAGAAATTCAAAAAGGTTTCACTTGGCATTCTGCCCAACATTTCCATCATCCCCCAACACACCTTCCTGTCCATGGATCTGTTTGCCACCTGATTGATTAACTTATATTATATGCCATCAAATCTATAGAGATTCTAAGTCATCGAGGTCATGGTTGACCCAAAGGTGTTTTTTTCAGGAGGCAATTGGACTTTCTGGTTTTTTTTCTTTTGAAGACATTTCACTCCTCATCCAAGAAACTTCTCCAGTTCTGACAGGATGGTGGGGAATGGAAGGATTTATATTCCTTGCAGACAGCTGGTCATTTGCATCCTTTTAGAGGGTCGTTGAGTCCACTTGGAGGTTTATCTGTGTCCTCGGGGTCACCTGAGTGGTGCTCCTGGTTCCTGTAGTCTGCAATTTTTCCTCTGGAAATCCATTCCTACTCCCACATTATTCAAAGGTGAATACATTGTTTTCAATGGTAACCTCCTTCAGATCTTCCAATTGGGCACTCATCACTGCTGGAACTGAGTGTTGTTGGCTGTCCTCTTATTTTCCAATATTAGAGCTTTTTCCAGACAGTTGTATCTTCACACAATGTGTCCAAATAAATATAATTTGACCCTGGTCATTTGTGCCTCGAGGGACAACGCTGGGTTGATTTGTTTGGTGATCTTGTCATAGTCTATATTTTCTGTTCCAATTTTTGCAGAAGGGGCACAAACTTTCCCCTACTGTCTCATGCCAGCCATTCAGGAAGCATCAGGAAATAATAATGTTCCCATCACTGCTTGGAGTGCCCTTAGGGAAAAGGACTTCTATTTCCTCTTAAGCTTATATCTTCATCTGTACCTTAAAAATATTTTCTGTATATCAGAAGGATTAGATGAGAAATGGAGGAATGGGTTTAGAAGGCTTTACAGATTTCCAGGGAACCTTACTTGAGTTCATGATGAGTGAAAACAACAATGGATTTTATCACTTCAAATCAGGTGCAGTAAACTTGGATCATCTTAGGACCATGCTTATTATAAAATATTCTTTTTGATAGATGCTGATGTGGCAGGAATATCACTCTAGAAGAAGTTGGCATTTCTAAGAGTTCTTTGGGGAGCAACTAAAAGTCTTCCATTAAAAAATAAATTTTAGGTTGTTAATAATTTTGAAGAAACAAATAAATATTGAGCCTGAACAACAGACTTGCTCCTGGTTTTAGCTGCTAACTACTGAAAAAACTACTGGGCAACCTGCTTTCTGTTTCTCAGTGACATTCCTGGAAGACTAAATGCTATAAAAAGAGAGATTGGAGGATCAGTGTTACACAGGTTTTCTAGTCTTGAAGATTTAAGTGTTATGAGTTTTCCATGTTGGTTCACAGAAACTAACCAACATGACTATCTCTTTGTATGATGTCTGAGCAATTCTGGGCTAGCAGGAACTAAGAATTGGTTTGCTTATTTGCTTGTTTATTAACCATTAAATTTTAATTTCCCCTTTTTAAAAAAACAACAACATAATTTGTACTACTATTCAAGCTTTTGACTACAAATATCTCAAATCACTAATTTGAGATGTAAACCATGAAAGGAAGTGATCATTTCTAGCTGCTGAAAAACTTAACATCCTTCTTACATAACTTATGATATGATGGGGGTCAGGCCCTGATTTTCAGTTCTTATTCTTTCTAATTCACCATTCCACTTTTGCACTCTGCCTCCTCTACCATTTCTGTCTGCAGAGCCAGACTTCTTGAGTCATTTATGTATGACAAGTTGAGACTAATTCGGTTGTTATGTCAAGAGGAAATTGAATTGGGGGTGAGTGGGTGAGATTTAGCTTTGCATTTGGAGAGGGGAAGGAGTGAGGTGCATTGTTGGATTTGCTGGTCTGTGTCCTTGCCTGCTACAATGAATCATGATGGTGGGCAGGAGGAGAAAGAGGAAGAAGGAAAGAAAAGTAGAAAAGGAGTTGAGGGGAAAAAAGAGATTACAGAAAGGAGGGGGAAGGGTGATAATAAATAAGAGTTGGGGGGCTCCAGATGGATGGATGGATAAATGGGAAGATGGATGGGAAGATGGATGGATGGATGGATAGGAAGTTGGATGGGAAGATGGATGGATGGATGGATGAATAGATGGGAAGATGGGTGGATGGATAGGAAGTTGGATGGGAAGATGGATGGATGGATGGGAAGATGGATGGATGGATGGATGGGAAGATGGATGGGAAGATGGATGGATGAATGGATGCATGGATGGATGGTGTGCCATCAAGTTATTTTCAAATCCTAGTGACCACATAGTAGACTTTCTCCATGATGATCTGTCCCCAACTTGGTCTTCAGGTCTTCCCAACTGTGTCTTCCTCGCTACTGTGACTGAGTCCATCCCCCTTCCTGATGGGCATCCTCTTTTTTTCCTTCCTTCCTCAGCATTAGAACCTTCTAATAACACCTAGCCAGGAGATTGGTCATTCCCAAAAGTAAACTTACACCCAGTTGCACCCCTCACTTCTAGAGGTGACTGATCCCAATGGGATGATGGGAAAAACATGTATTTACATGTGCCTCTCTTTTTGAGAGAAAACCTTTGTGGATAATGCAACAGTTTTCCATTTGGGAATCCCACTTGCACCCCTTGAAGACTTTTCTGTCATCTATCCAGAGAGGGCTTTATTGCACAGACTGATTTCAAATTTCAAATCTTCTAGAATCCAGAATGGGACAATTCACCATGGCCAACTCATCATGGCCAACTTGTATGGTGGTTTGACATTGAAATGAGACACAGGGACTGTCTCTGAGAAAATGCCAACCCTGAGAGAACTCAGGTAGCAGTATTTATTGAGAAAAACACAAGCAAAATATACAGTATGCATATTCAGAAAACAATGACCTCAACAGGAGATTACTTCACCAGCATGAGAACACACAATCTTGGAAAGTCCCAGATGTTACCTTGCTAGGGTGAGATCATTCAGCCACGGAAAGTCTCATGGGAAAGTTTGGAAAGTCCCATGAGAAAGCACAACTGTGTATCTTGTACCTTGAACTTTCACCCATTTTCCTATTCCTTCTAAACTGGCAGAATCAAAACAGAATGAGGCACTCTGAGCAAAGATACTCCTACCCCCCACCAAGAATGCCCACATCTTCCTAGACTTACTGCTAGTATTCAAAGGCCTTACAGAAAATGATAAAATGATCAATAGGTTATATTACCACATTCCCTCCTTTTTTATTTATTCAAAGATAGGGGTGTTTTAGTGGCATAGTACACAGTTCCTCATGACCTGATCCCTCACGCCGGAAGACTGAGGTACACATTTGTAATAGATTAGGAATACATTGAATAAAACAACATAATAAGATACATATAGCAATAATAATAACAACCCCTTGCAATAAGGAGCGAAACCATGATCCATCAGGAAGCCAGGACCACAGACTGTCCCAGAATGATGCATTAAACCCATCGGCTCCAGATTGATGCTGAGCAATACGATCTTCCATGTCCTGAACAGTTTTTGTAATGTTTGGCTCATAATTATGTATAAAAAACACAACAATGTGAATGAATTAAAGCACAAACCCTCCTTGAGCAGCTAACATAATATCTAAAGCATATCGATTTTGCAAAGTAACTGTACGAATTTCAGACATTTCTACATTAATCATCTTAATATTCTTTATAGTATCATTAAACATAGCAACAGTAAAATTATTTAAAATATGAATATCTCTATAGTTCATAGCAATTCCCAAGGCGGGATAAGACCTCGAGAAATTTGTGTCCACAGATTACTCTCCCATGGTTGACCGAATCCAATTCCCGCGATTTCGGATCCGAACCTCAGGAGGTAATGTATCTAACTTATAGATAACCGGAATGACAAACCCCAAAGTACATGTCCCTGACCAATTTGCAGGGATTTGTCGATATGCCCACAGTCCGCATAAAAACCAAAACCCTTCCAGCTGTACATAACCTTGTTGACTTGCCGCTTGCATCAGCTGTTTCATGTCTAGATATTGATACTGGCCAAATGCGTCAGACTCATTTTTCCCATTTACCCAAGTTATGTTGTTCTCTGAACCATTTGTCCACTTAATAGTATAATTGCAGACACTATGATTCCCCAAGAATTGTGAGTTTGTAATGTTTTGGAAACATAAATGTGCTGGAGACTGCAGTGCAGTCTTCACCTTGACTGTGAAGTTCATGGCATATGAAATGTTATGCTTTCCGGTCTGCAAAGTAGACCGATTAAATGGAACTCCATGTAGAGTCAGTCCTTCTCCCACTCTCCCAGGAAGGTGCATACACAACCAACAATTGGTGATGTTCAAGTTTTTGGCAGTTGTGCGCAAATCTTTAATGTAATTATTATCTGTCCACAAATCATCGCCCAAATCTCCGGCCGCGCTGAACATGCTGTCGCTGCTCTCTCCGCACCGAGCAGCCCAGGACAGATTAGGCAGAATCAGCAGGATCAGGAACCACAGATACGCCATCCTGCTGTTCCGAAACTTCTCTTCACAGGTGCCTGCGATGATCAGGCCGAACGCACCGACCAGGAACCCAACGAATTTGACCAAGATGTTCAACTGCTGCATAACCACGTCCCCACGTTATCAGCTCAGCAGGAACCCATGCCGGATCTGGAAGGAACCGCACAACACCCGAGTCTTACCGCATTCTGTAGAAGGAGAAGAAAATGCCTGCTGGCCGCGCCGCAGGGGGTTACCAGACAAATTTAAAAATTTAAAGTATATAAAGCTAGATTTAATTGATCTTGAATCGCGGAAGCCCCAGGAGCTTCCCTCCTTTTTTATTTAATTTAGTTAACATGGTCTTGGCGTGGCATGTGAGCAACAAAACACACATTCACACGCTGCTCCAAACATCCTTGTAACAGCAAAAGCAATCTTAAAATATCAGGTGATATTCCAGGAGACAAATAAGAACCTGCTACAAAGGGTAACAAATTATACACATACAATGAATCCACTATTAAATTAAAATCCTGATTGTGAAAATTTTGAAAAGCCAAAACTACAGCAGCAAGTTCTGCCTGCTGGGCAGACTTCTGCTCTGAAGTCACTTTTGTATGCCAAATTCAGATTTATCTTTCCAAACACAAGCACCAAAAACTTTCCCTCCATCAGTAAAAACTGTAGGAGCATCTGATATAGGCTGAGGTACAAAAGACTTGCTAAATTAATTCTGACTGATTTATATAAAGATAGCTAGGATCGGCTGGAGGATGACAAGAAAACTTCCCTGGCCAAGAATGTACCAAAACCTGCAAAAACTCACTATTGCAAATCATCTGTTCCCAGGTAGCTAAAGCAAAGGAACATAACATGTTACTGGTTCCATACCAGCAATAGCCTTGCAGCGCTGACGAGCCGACGATTAAAAATATCAGCAAGCTGTTCTGTGATACAATTTATGGATTTCGATGGTGTATGAGACAAATGAATCCATTCCAGAATCCTTAAAGCAGTTTTTTCTTTTACCTGAACTATCAATGCAGTAGCCCTTCGTTCTGAGATTAAAATCACTGATAATGGACAATCTAGCAAACATCTATCTGTCCATCTATGGCTTAAAACTTGTTCAATCAATGACAAAATCCTTTTTGTTCTTCATTTAAGGTTATTATGTCAGATGCTTGTTTAGCACTAGCCAAAGCTTGAAACAAAGGACTTAATTGAAGAGTAGTTAAACCCAAATATGGCCTGATCCAATTTATATGACCCAAAAATTGTTGTAAACCCACTAAGGTTAAAGGATTAGGAAGAACAAATTCCAATTTCAAGGGTGTAATGTGACTCAGGAATAATTTATGACCTAAATAGGCAAAAGGATATTCTTTTGCAATTTTTCAGGACTAACTATTAGGCCTTTCTCCTTTAGTATAGCAGTTAAAAGAATGATAGCAGAATTCATGGCATCATCAGAAACATTAGCAGCTATCAAAATATCATCCATATAATGATAAACCTTCCAATCCGAATTTACTCCGAAAGGTTGTAAAGCCCAATCCACAAACATTTGACACATTGTAGGACTATTTAACATTCCTGCGGAAGGACAGTCCATGCATATCGCTTAGCGGGCTGCCCCTGATTTATACTCAAAATAGTAAAAGCAAACAAATCTACATCTTCAGGGTGCAAAGGAATGGAGAAGAAAGCATCTTGCAAATCTAACACTCTTATATTCCATCCATCAGGTATTAAATTAGGATTAGGCGTTCCACACTGAAGTGGACCCATTGGCTTTAATATAGAATTTATGCTCCTCAGATCATGTAAAAATCTGTATTTTCCAGATTTCTTTTTGATAACAAAAACTGGAGAATTATAAGGACTAGTGGTAGGCACTATATGTCCTTTTTCTAATTGTTGTTGAACCAATTCATGTAAATGAACTAATTTCTCACTAGTCAAAGGCCATTGGTCTATCCACACTGGCTCCTGTTGGAGTAGGTGTAATTTTAATAACTCCACAGGTGGGTGTTCAGTCATCATGAATGACAACCCTTGTATCAAACTGTTGCATCAAATCTCTGCCCCACAAGTTAACGTGAAGGCGCAGAACAATCGGTTGAACAAATGCAACAGCCCCTCCCTGCTGTGTTTTAACTCTAAGAATCTTCCTACTAACCCGTGCGTCTTGAAGTCCTCCGACTCCTCGAACAGACGGTGTAGGATCTGTCGGCCACTCCTAGGCCACTCACTTTCACTGATCACAGAGACATCTGCTCCAGTGTCCAGCACTCCAGTAAACTTTCTGCCTTCAACCAAAAGAGTTAATTTTGGTTTGTCATTTTGCCTAATACCTTGCATAATAGAAAACACACTAGACTCCCTATCCATAGATCCAAATCCACCCTGACAAATTCCATCTGACTCTCCCAAAGACATAGATGGCAAAACTATAAACTGTGCAAAACAATCCCCTTTTTTCAAAGATTGAGGGACAGGTGAGTGAACCTGAATTTTGATCTGACCCTCATAATCCGAATCAATAACCCCAGGAACCACAAACAATTGGCGCCTATGAGCCGATGATCTAGGAAGAAGAAGACCCACAGAAGCCGGAGGCAACGGACCATAGAAATCCGTTGACCCCAAACAAACTACATGCGGAAACCCCAATTCTAAATCCTCGGCTAATGGAAGATCAATTCCCTGCTGAACCTTTAGTAGCTGTACCTCTCTCTGGTGGTTCCAACCCTTCGGACATTACTTCACTCTTTAGAGTAGGAGAATGCCCTGATCCCTGCTTCCTAGTTTTTCCCTCCGAATGAAGTCTGCACTGATTTGCCCAATGGTATCCTTTCTTACATTTCGGGCACACTGATTTAGGACGAACACCCTGTCCCATTGATCTCTTATTCTGCTGACTTTGACCTCCTCCAGGAGCCCGACATTGCGCTTTAAAATGTCCAGGCTTCCCACAATTGAAACAATTCCCCTTGTGAGCATGTCCTGTTTGTAAAGCCAGAGCTAAAGTCTCCATGTTAAAAGACTGACTTCCTACCTTTCTACATGCATTAATCAAATCTGCGATTTCTCTCTCCCCACTTGCTATAAGTGGATTTAAAATCTTTTTGCAATCTGTGTTAGCTTGTTCTACTAACTTTAAAAGCAACTCTTTCTGGGCGAATTGATTATCAATTTGTCTTTCTATAGCCAATTTCAGTCTGCTAA
This sequence comes from Notechis scutatus, assembly GCF_049901735.1. Lineage (NCBI taxonomy): Eukaryota > Metazoa > Chordata > Lepidosauria > Squamata > Elapidae > Notechis > Notechis scutatus. The sequence continues at coordinate 24,814,062 of NC_142015.1, read as the reverse complement.
TGAAATTTTCATAGGGTTCATTGTTCCCTTGTTTGATGTTAGTAAAGGTCTTCTCACCACCTTCGCGTCAGGGAGAGACCCTATGGCTTGAAAAATTATTTGTGGGAGAAGAATGAACCCTTCCTCAGGCATACCATCTCTCTGTTGTTCCACTGTTGTAAAATTACCAGCTCCGTAAAGCTGATCTGGGGTAACATTTGCTGTTCCCCTCTGGACTGCCAGCTGTCTCCATTTCTGATCTAACACCAAATATTGAGCTGGAGTTAAAATCATATTCAACAGAGCTTTCCAGTCAGCGGAATCATTTTATTTCCATAACCAACTGCTTCTAACAATGCCTGAGTATATGGCGTTCTAACACCATATTCTTTTTGCTGCTTGCTTAACTTCCCTCAAAATTCTGAGCTGTAAAGGCTTCCACTCCCTTGTGATTTAATGCAGCATCCATGACAATTTCCACTGGATTAAGTTGAACTTCTACTCCAAACTCCACCAAATCATCTCCTGATAATTCCCTCTATTCTTTGCTTCTTGAATAGCTGCAGTAACTGCATCCACCTGAACCCTTAAAGGTAAACTCTTATCCTCTGACAAAGTATTGCTAGCGCCGGACAGTCCCCAGATTTATCTGGAGGTGCCGTCGGGCGGTAACAACGTACCGCATGGTAAAGCGGCAAACCTTCTTCGGGGGTGATAGGAGCGGTTGTTCATAAGTAGCTAATGCATCCATAATCACTCTCCAGGTTAACAAAATTGAAGAAGGGGCACGGGGTTCCTCGTGCAAAAATTTCCCTATCTTTTTCCAGGACTCTACTTTAATACTACCTCCCTCCGGATATGACTTAATATTTTTCCAAACATACTGTAGTAAATCCTCAATTTCTTTCTTTCCTACAGCACAACCCCTACTGCCAATTCCAAACCCAAAACTATTCCCAATGATCCCTCTCAATTCCCTGATGTGCTCTTTCTGAGCCTTCGAGAGATCTCCCCCCATACTCACGAAAAGAATCTATCTTCGGTCAGCGAAGAAGATGAGGGCCCAGTCGACGTCCGCGACGATGAGTATAGGATGCGGGAAACGTATAGCTTTCCAAGCTATCACGTCGGGGTCACCATTTATGGTGGTTTGACATTGAAATGAGACACAGGGAACTGTCTCTGAGAAAAATGCCAACCCTGAGAGAACTCAGGTAGCAGTATTTATTGAGAAAAACACAAGCAAAATATACAGTATGCATATTCAGAAAACAATGACCTCAACAGGAGATTACTTCACCAGCATGAGAACACACAATCTTGGAAAGTCCCAGATGTTACCTTGCTAGGGTGAGATCATTCAACCACGGAAAGTCTCATGGGAAAGTTTGGAAAGTCCCATGAGAAAGCACAACTGTGTATCTTGTACCTTGAACTTTCACCCATTTTCCTATTCCTTCTAAACTGGCAGAATCAAAACAGAATGAGGCACTCTGAGCAAAGATACTCCTACCCCACCAAGAATGCCCACATCTTCCTAGACTTACTGCTAGTATTCAAAGGCCTTACAGAAAATGATAAAATGATCAATAGGTTATATTACCACAACTTGCCACAGCACAATTTCATGCTGGATAACTCAATGTGATACACGTTATTTGCCATTGTTTCTTTGACGTTATTTCCATTGACAAAAATGAAAATAACGTTGAAGGAACAGTGGTGGATAATATTTATTCCATTGAGTTATCTGGTTTGGATTCATCCCACAGTGAATTGTCCTGCAGTGAATTGGTAGCAGTGAATTGTCCCACAGCAATGTGGCCACAGTGAGATGACCATGGCAAGTTGGCCATGGTGAATTGACCTAGACCCTCTACAATCTGCTCTCTTTTTCAACCCTAGCATGTTTTAACCCCTTTAGTCTTAATATGGTGTTTCATCACATCTTTCACATGCCTTGAAATTATTCTCTTTTTTTCCCCTGGGTGTCCTTAATTACAACAAGATTATTTATCATTCCTGGAAGAACACTTAGTATTTAACCATAGTTGCTTCTTCCAGAAATTATGTAACTGTACAAGATTTGCCAGCTTCATTTCCTTATTTTCTCACCCCTCTTGTTCTCTTATCCATCACACTGGTGTCAAATGTTATTAGGACATGAACTTGCTGGGATTGTTATGTGTTCATAGATTCTTCCCAGCTTTTGGAAAGTTCATGATTAAAACGAAAGAATCAGAGCAACCTAGAGGAACAGATGGACATGGCGAGCTAATCAAGGCATAAGCTTGTTAAAATTCTGAGCACAACCCAAAACCTTGACAAAGAATGGAAAATAGAATCTATCATCATTATCAAAGAGAAAGCCCTCATTCCACTTTAGAAAATGAATAGAAGATGCTCACATGTGGGGAGAAGAGAACTTCAGGCAGCAGATAAGGAGGATACACCAAAGATGAATACACATTACTAAGACATTCACACAGAGGAAATGGTGGAAGTCCAGCTAGCCACAGGAAAGTTCTTTCTAAAGAGCCATGGTGGTGCAGTAGTTAGAAGGCAGTACTGCAGCTAATTCTGCTGACTGCCAGCTACCAGCAGTTTGGCAGTTCGAGTCTCACTGGCCCAAGGTTGACATAGCCTTCCAGCCTTCCAAAGTTGATAAAGGACTCAGATTGTTAGGGGCAATAGGCTGACTCTGTAAACCACTTAAAAAGGGCTGGGAAGCACTGGGAAGCAGTATATAAGTCTAAGTGCTATTGCTAAATAGAGCAAGTTCTGGTTCTACTAAGATTCTGAAATTCTTAAAATCTTGGGATCTAACCCTAACCCTAACCTAGAACTGAAAAAGATCATTTAAGGAATGGACTCCTTCTCTTTCCAGAAGCCAAATTGAAGCATCTGTAGAACATATCCCAAAAAAGGAGCCCATGACTTCTCTGAATAATTGCCTCAATTGTCAAACCATTAGGAAGAGTTTCCACCCCCCCTAAAAATCAAATAAATTTTGCCTTCCTGTAACTTAATGCTGGACATTATTCTGTCTTTTACCTTCTGAAATAACAGGATATGTTATGGGTTTCTTGTGGGTGAGATTGTGAACCTGAGGAGCATTATTATGTCCTTTTCTAAGTGCTCTTCCCTAAGCTAAATATTTCCCATTTTGTCACTCCCTTCTTGAATAACTTTATTTCTATTCCCCTGATCATTGTCTGAATTTGACTCTGCATTCCTATCAAAGATTTGTAGTGGTAACAATTGGGCAGAGGTGAGATGGAAGCTGAAAAATAAGAGATATGGGATCAGCCAAAAAGTACGATTGAAGACCAGGTCAAGAAGAGGTTGACAACATTGAATTGAAGGTTGGTTAAGTTTTTATCACCCTACTGATTTGTATTTCACTGGGGCTCAGGTAGTTAAGTTCCATACAAGTTCAGTTCGGTTCCATAAGTTATCAGAATCTGCTTCAACATAACAAACATTTGAAATGGATTGGATTGGAAATGGATTATTAAGGGCAACCAACTAACCATTTTTGCTTCAAGAAGAGACTGCAATGGTCAAGATAACAAGCTATGTTTCGTTATGTGAAAAGATACCCTTTTTTAAAAAAAAAGCAAAGGGAAATTGAAGAGGAAAGGATTCCTTATATGGCATTTAGTGTGAGATGTATATGGTAGTTAAAGAGAAAAGATCAATATTAAATAAAAGTTAAGTAAGTCCCTTAGTAGATAGATGCATTTCCAAGGACTGATTAAAAGTTATCTTGTAGAATCGCCACTACCCAGTCTGTAAATGTCAGCCAACTGATAACTCAAGAGGTACATTATAGAAGAGTTCTCCATCCCATAATATGGGTAACAAATGTGCTATAAACCTACTGACCTAAAAGTGGGTCAGGAAAGCTTCACAAGTTGACACCTACTGTGTTTCTCTGTCAATCTGAACATGCATGGTCATTGACTTCCCTAGTTCAATAGCAGAGATGGTGTCCTGTGGGACTTTCAAACATCTGTAAATGAAATTCCTAAAAAGTCTATTTTGGGGCTTGATGGTGGAGGTGAATAAGGAGCTGAGATGAAGCTTCTTTTAGCACCAATGAAGGAGAACATTTTGGAGTGACACTCAAATCTACATGAAGATCATGGCCCTCTTGTTCGTTAATCACTTTCATTGCCTTCTTTTAATTCTAAAAAGGTCATAAATTCCAAAGGAACTCTTTTACAATGGCTACTCTTAATTTTCTCAAGACATGCCTATGATCTTCTCACCATATCCAGATGGTGTTGGAAAGCTTCCAAGTAGATCAGCCCTCTTTGTTTAGATAATGGAGATTCCTGGCCAATTGCCCTTGGTGAGATATTTTGTGTCCTCCTTGGCAATGAAGAAGGCCAGGCCAGTCTACCACATACAGAAATAATTGGTAGTGAGCCAACTGAAGGAAGCAACCTTCGCACTGATAAAAACCAAAGATTTCAGCTTAAGTTTTCAGGAGCTTTGAAAGGTTATGTTGCCTGGATACCTTGCAAATTAAAGTGTCCCTTCAAAGATCTACAGAACCATATTAGATAAGTTGCACCTGTCATCCATATCTTCAATCAACACTGTGCACAGTTGAAGGACTGAGTAATTCTCACTTTTCCTGTATTCATAATAAGTCCTACCTGTCAATGAATACTTCAGCTTCAACCATAACAATACAAGAGCAAACAATAGATACAAACTCAGGGTTAACCGCACCAAACTTGATTGCAGGAAATACGACTTCAGCAATAGAGTGGTCAATGTCTGGAATACTCTACCCGACTCTGTAGTCTCTTCCCCAAACCCCAAAAACTTTAACCTTAGACTGTCTACTATTGACCTCACCCCTTTCCTAAGAGGTCTGTAGGGGGTGTGCATAAGCGCACCAATCGTGCCTACCATCCCTGTCCTATTGTTTCTTTTCTTTTCTTTTTCATTTTTCTTATATGTATCCATGTATTCATAACTATGTTTTTACTTATACCTATTATCTTGTAAGCAATTGACAAACCAAATAAAATAAATAAAATAGAATAAAAATAAAATAATATTTTGCCCATCAGCCCGGATCGCAATCTTCTTTTCCACCAAGTCCTTCTTTTTCTTTCCCATCCATCCTATTGCTCTGGCTTTCTTGGGGCAGAATAACAGAGTTGGAAAGGACCTTAAAGGTCTTCTAATCCAACACCCTGCTCAGGCAGGAAATCCTAAAACATTTCAGACAAATGGTTGTCCAGTCTCTTCCTAATGTTGATGCATTCACAACTTCTGAAGGCAAGTTAACATAACAACACAAGAGCACACAATAGATACAAACTCAAAGTTAACCGCACCAAACTTGATTGCAGGAAATACGACTTCAGCAATAGAGTGGTCAATGTCTGGAATACTCTACCCGACTCTGTAGTTTCTTCCCCAAACCCCAAAAACTTTAACCTTAGACTGTCTACTATTGACCTCACCCCTTTCCTAAGAGGTCTGTAGGGGCGTGCATAAAGCGCACCAACGTGCCTACCGTCCCTGTCCTATTGTTTCTCTTATTCTTCTTTTATTTTTCTTATATGTACCCATTTCATGTATTCACAACTATTTATACACTTATACTTATTATCTTGTAAACAATTGGCAAATCAAATAAATAAATAAATAAATAAATAAATATTGTTACACCGATTAATTGTTTTCACTGTCAGGAAATTCCTCCTTCCTTCTAAGTTGCTTCTCTCCTTGATTAGTTTCCATCCATTGCTTCTTGTCCTGCCTTCTGGTGCTTTGGAGAGCAGGCTGACCCCCTCTTCTTTGTGGCAGCCCCTTAGATATTGGGACACTGCTAACATGTCAACCTTAGTCCTTCTTTTCATTAAACTAGACATACCCAATTCCTGAAGGATGGTCCTCCCAAGAGAACGTGGATTCAGTTCTCAAGCAGGCAATGGTTTATTTCTTGAGATCTATATCAAGAAAATGGGAGAAAAAACCCAACACTCAGATGAGATTAGATTCCCTTCTCATGATACGAGAAATGCCCTGAGAGCAGCTAATAAAGGTTTTGACCGTAGAGAGAAAGGAGGGCAAGCTTGTAGTTTTTGTTTTCTGCTTGTTTTTCTCTCTCTCTGAAGATGAAAAGGGAATGAAGGGAATATGAGGCTGCTTTAAATAGGACCAGTGTGAGTTGTCACTGCAAGACAGGGTCAGATCTTTAGGGAATGCTGCAAAGCTACAGATTTCTATGTAGGTCTACAAAAGAGAGAAAATGAGCAAGGACAGCCAGAGTCTTTTCCCTTTTTTTTTAAATGAGTATCCATGCTTTTTTTGTCCTTTCTGAATGATGGAATTTTGGAAAGAAATGATAAAAAAAAGGAACCCAACCTCTCTCCCATCCAGCTCCTATCCATAACTCTCCTCCGTCACACGACCTAGATCAGTGTGTATGTGCTTGCCCTGTGCTTTAGCCCTGTGCTTCTCCATTCTCCATTCACACATACCCACACAAATGCAGACTGACACAACATGTTGCTTCATTACCCAGAAGAAAATGCACAGTAAAAAAGAAGAAAAATCCAGTTGCTGTTGTGGTTCGCTGGCAGATGGCAGTGGAATCGGACAGTGGGGAAGAACAGGGACCAATCTGGGAGTCTGGGGAAGATTTGGACGAGGGTCCTGCATCCAATGCAAAGATGGGTCCAGGACCTTCTGGGAGTTGTGTGCTGATTCCAGAGCCTCCAGAGTCTGGCAGAAGAGAGGTGGAGGAACAAGGGGAGCCTGTTCCCAGTGCGCATGTGTGCAGAGCTTCCAGAAGGCAAGAGCAGCTAAGACAAAGGGGGCAATTCAGGAGTAGGGCTGGGAGGTGATTGCCCCTCCCATAAGGTATAAAGGAAGGGAAAAGGTAGAGAAACCTTTGCAGGAAGCAAAGTCGTTTGCTCTGTTCAGATTCAACTTGAAGCTCTGTGTGGACTTTGTACTTCGGTTGGTTTTTTACAGTTAATTTGGCACTTTAATTATTGGCAGCAATTCAAAGGAGAGAAAGGTGGGTGCTTATCTCGAAGGACTGTGTGGGACTCATTACGGACTGGGAATGAACATAATTCCCAGCACTAAAATAAAACAAAAGTTGTTTGGACTAAGCGTGTGCTTAATTACGGTCTCAGGAAGTCTTGGTCAGAACAGTTGCTTTTTGAAAAAGCATTTTTGGGACAACACAGTATTTTCTGGTATCGAGTTGGAAAGCATCGCATAAACCATGTTCTGCAAGACTTCCTTCTTTGTTTCTTTTGCAAGTCAGTTCCTGGTTTTCCTTGTGTAGATGAATTTCATTCCCTAGCTGTAGAAATTATTTTTAAAAATGCATCTATTTTCCCATTTAACATTCCCAAACATTCATTTTTGTACACATCTTCCCTTTCTCTACATATCTTTGGATTCACGTTTTCTATTTTTGAATGTAGTTGGCAAAAAAAAATCAGAGAAGTGAAAATTATCAAGAGTAATTGTACTCTGGTCCCCGTGTGGATAGATGAGAAGTTGAGCATCGTTATCTGTCCATGTTTCTCTTATGTCTATGGAGATTCTCAGTCATCCAGGTCATGGTTATCTCAAAGGTGATTTTTCCTTATGTGTCCAATCACACTTGGCCAATAAAGAATTCTATTCTATTCTATTCTATTCTATTCTATTCTATTCTATTCTATTCTATTCTATTCTATTCTAATTCTAATTCTAATTCTATTCTATTCCATTCTAATCCTATTGTATTCTATTTAATTCTATTCTATTCCAATTCTAATTCTATTCAATTCCATTCTAATCCTATTCTATTCTATTCTAATTCTAATTCTAATTCTAATTCTAACTCTATTCTATTCTATTCTATTCTATTCTATTCTATTCTATTCTATTCTATTCTAGTTCTGTTCTGTTCTGTTGGGTACTATTCTAATTCTAATTCTATTCTATTCTATTCTATTCTATTCAAGAGGCAACTGGACTTTCTCGTTTTTCCTTGAAGACTTCTTGCTTCTCATCCAAGAAGCTTCTTCAGAACTGAAATCTCAAAGGTTACAGAATTGAAGAAGCTTCTTGGATGAGAAGTGAAACGTCTTCAAGGGTGTCTTACAAGTAATTCTGGGAGGCAGGTGGAATGGGAATGAAATTGATCTTTTAATGGAGGTGGCTTCTCTTCTCTCTTCAGTGCACTTCCATGTCCTGCATCTCCTGAGCCCTCCAACTCTATTTGTAACCCTGGACCCTTAAGAGCACTCGAGTTAATCATTTTGGAGTTACTGAGGCATTCAGACTCCTGACAGATGATACTTTCTGTTAATATTGCTGTAGAACAGCCCTGGGAAGTCTTGCCTGAATGAAGATATGGAGGCCAGCAAGAGCAATGTGGTTTCCTATAGATTGATCCCAGCCCGTTTGGAATTGATGCCCCCAGATTACCTGCCACGTGCTGTGGAGATGGGGATTAAATGGGGCAGGGTGTGTACAGAAAGGATATTAAAAGTAAAGCATCATGACTCAATGTCAAAACTTGTCTATGAAGTAGGAATGTATGCCAGCAAAATACATAATCTATAGAAGTTGGAAGCCTCTGAGAAGGGCTGGAGGTGGCACTGAGAAGAACCATTTATTATTTTTGATTTAGTGCTTCATGAACCAGGAAAAACATGGTTGATTCATTGGTTGTGTACTCTTCGATTGATCTCTGAGATTTCCTTTTTGCAAACTTCCCATTCATCACTTTCCCCCTTGAACCGTCCCAAGTATCATTTCTCCAAATAAATGGTGGTTGGGATGAAAGAATAATCATAGCCAACTCCCCCCAGAGCTGAGGGGGTGGGGAAAAGAAAGGATGCTTTATGAGAACAGGAGCCATGCAGGAGCTCAGATTTGATCAAACATCTTCACCAGAGATCATTAGAAGTGTTTGGGAATGTTGAATTTCTCATTATTTGACTAACTTTCTCCCGTGAAAAAGGAAAATCGGAAGTTACTCTCAACCATCCCACTGACATATGCAGCAAAATAAACTCCAACTAGAGTATAACTTAACTGATAGTGCCATACCAAGCATAGAAGAAGCGAAAATTCCTCTGAGGTTTTTGTGCGAAAAACAGCATAGTTAATTTCCCCTTTTCCCCACTTGAGCTACCCATGGTCCATTGTCCACCAATCAAACATGTTCTTTTTAATTATTATTATTTGGGGGGGGGGGACAGTCTGCACCTTTGGAAGGTTCCCATCACACGGCCTTGATGTATCAGGATCTTTTCAGGCTGCAAACGGCTCACATACATTCCTCACCTCCTTCCCAGCTCCCAATACATTCCAAGCATTCTCCTCCCTCCTTCAAAAAGGCCATCCTGGTTGGCTGTTGGTTCTTTCTGGGGTTGACATTTCCATCTCAGAGAGAGGCGGGCAGGAGATCTTCCCAAGATGGTCCCACATCTGACTAACAAAGCGTGCATAGGATGGCACACTCATTTCTCCTTGATGACATGTTGGCGTTTCTGGAACACAAATGATGGTTCGTTCCTTCATGCATCATTTGTGGATTTCATCCTAGATTGAGGGCTCTTGTTTGCATGCATGCAACGAATTATTGTGTGCGTTGGAAAAGAGAGAGGAGCAAAATTTGACCTGCATATCTGAAAGGCTTGCTACATTGTCTTATCCCACAGATCCATGATGGCAAACCTGTGGCACTTATGCCACAGGTGGCATGCAGAGCCATTTGTACGGGCATGTGGGCCTGTTTTTTGGCCTCCCACGGCTGCAGAGGCTTCCCTCAAGCCTCTGGGAAGCTGAAAAAGGCATCAAACAGGCTGAAAATCAGCTCGGAGGTGCATGCATGTGCAGTGCAGGTAAGGGTGTGTGTGTTGTGCACGCATAGGCAAGGGGGAGGGGCACATTGCATTGTGGGCGCCAGCACGCATGTGCTATTTCTCTTTTGCATGCTTTCGGCACACCACAAGAAAAAGGTTCACCATCCCTGCCATAGATAATCCCAAATAAAAGAGATTCGGGGCAACCTTCTTGCTTATGTCCAATGGGAAATAATTGAGAAGACAGAAGCAGGAGACTATTGAACAAGGAAAATTTTGCTACCCTGGGTTACCTGCTTTTACCAAGAGCAAAATATTTCACCTTCCTTGCCTCCCCCTGCCCATCCCAACATAATACATTATGTTGTGCCTCCAGTGAGAAATGTGAAGGCGTCATTTCTCTCGCAGCCTTCCTAAACGCAGGAGGGTTGGTTTTAATAGTTCAGATTGCTGCTAAATTGAACTTCTTCCCAACTTCCAAAGAAAGTTAAATGAGATCCACAGAGCTTTTAATGTCCTGGCTGGGGGTGGTTCTTTGCCTGCAGAAGATGCTCATGGATTCCTGCACAATCACAAAATGCATTCACTAAGAGTTAGTCTGGATGTTGTTGCCTGTGGGAGTTGTGTACGGCCCACTGCTATCTCCCTTCCTCACCCAGGAGCTTAGTTAATGTGGCTTGTATGGAATTTTGCTTTAGGATGTTCGCAACATGCCTGTGAATTAGGGTAGGGTGGGAATCCCCCAAGTTGCTTGGAACGGATATTGATGGAGAATTTCTTTCTTTTTTTTTTAAACTAAGCCAGCAAAGCAAAGTGTTTGTCTTAGGCCAAATCCTTGTTTGCAAAGGGCACTCGAGACGGAGAGAGGAAAGATCTGCACCAGCATTTGAGTTAGACAGCGAAGTGAGCGGTCTTCTTGATGAAAATGAAACGGTGGTGCAAAGGGCATCGTATCGAATGAGGGTGATTTGAGGGTGGGAAGAAATGCTGAGTTTGCAGCCCATGTTGAGAGCTATTAACCTTTTGCGTGCAAGCCACACCATGCATCCAAGGGTAACGCTCTTCCACAGGTGATCCAGATTGCAGGGATGAAGGAAGAATGAAGCTTTGTAGTGGTTAAGCACCTGGGATGCTTAAATAATGGAATAACGAAGTTGGAAGGGGATCTTCTAGTCCAACCCCCTACTAAAGAAGGAGGCCCACTACCATTCCCAACAAATGGCTGTCCAGTCTCTTCTTGAAAACCTCCAAGGATGGAGCACCCACAACTTCTGGAGACAAAGCTGTTCCACTGGTTAATTGTTCTCACTGTGAGCAGGTTTTTCCTTAATTCCAGGTTGCTTTTCTCCTTGATTTGTTTCCCTCCGTTGCTTCAGTTTCCATCCATTACACCCATAACAAGGCAGTGAAGCTTACTTTAACACTATGAATCAGGTAATCATCTCCCAACTAATAACATGGGATTTGCTATGGTGAGGAATGTAAAGATTTCTATTCCTTGCAGGAATCAATGACATCCATCCATTCCCCACCATTCAGTCAGAACTGAAGAAGCTTCTTGGATGAGACACAAAACCTCTTCAAGGAAAAAGCAAAGCTAGTCCAGCTGCCTTTTGAGAAAGCACTTTTGGGACAACCATGACCTGGCTCGACTGAGAATTTCCATAGACATTTAACTGTTCTGGTCTTTGCAAAGTCTGGAAGGTAGAACAAAATCTACATAACTGTATTAGACTCAGTCACTGCTGGATGACCCTGGAAATGTTGAAAACCAAAAGTAGATGATGTCAGCCTATATTTGGAGGCCTGATAATCCCTGAGCTCATGTTCTCGACTGCTCTGTTCTCTTCTATGCACTTTTAGCCTTTACTTCTTCCCAAAAGCTGAGAATGACCTTCTGTAATCTGGGCTGGGCTTTTGCTTCATTGATTATTGGCTCCCCTCCATTTATCATACTTACGGCGGTAGGCTTAGGAGCCGGTTGCAATATAAAGAAAGAACGTCCATTTTCCATATACAAAGGGGAAGGATTAAGCTGTGAGAAATGTCTGCAATTTCCAACTAATCCAGGGTAGAAGAGGTTTTCTAATTAGCAGCAACCCTCTGGAAAGATATAGCCCATTTACAAAGCTGGCAAGCCTCCAGATTGCACAGCGCTGGTCCCCACCCGCCGAGTAATTGCATGCTTCTGTTGTTATTGCATGTTACAGCAATGCCCTCCCTCAAGCAGGAAAGTTGGAACTCGTGTTTCAAATTGTTCTGGGCCACCTGATGTGGTAAGAGTGTCTTTCCAGAGAAGACTGCTGGTCCCTGGCTAGGAATCGGCAACCTGTGGGTTCTGTTTGTGCCGTGATGACCAAACCATTCAGGCTAAGCGACTTCGGCCTGTCTCTCTTTTGCCTTTTTTTATTTTTTATTTTTTGGAATATTTTTGCAAAGAGGAAAGCATTTCTAATCAGCTGCAATTTTGCACAAGCTTTTTATGATTTAGCGAGTCCATTAAAACTGACATTTGTTCTGCTCTTTCACTCATAAGGAGCTTTGTGGAGCATAAACATTGGAAATTGCTGGTAGAGGAAGACAATATTAAAATTCCCCTTGGATTTGGGCACTTGTCTACAAAATTTGGCTGTTGTGCAATGTACGAGTGATCTTCGGGCCACATGATAGATCTGTGGCTGCTTATTTAGGCATAATTTCAATATTCAATGCTGAGAGAGATGACAATGGTGAGATTATTCAATTTAGCCTTTGGGGATCTCAGAGGTAAGATCTGAGGTCCAGTCATCTGCTCGATACAAAATCTAAAAGATCATGGGACCGTCCCAAGTACAGTTTTGCTTACTGAAATCTGAAAAGAACCAACTTCTTATTCTAAACATTCCTTCCTTCCTTCTCCTTCTTCTCCTTCTCCTTCTCCTTCTCCTTCTCCTTCTCCTTCTCCTTCTCCTTCTCCTTCTCCTTCTCCATCTCCTTCTCCTTCCTCCTCCTCCAACTCCTCCTCCCCTTCCCCTTCCCCTTCCTGTCTTTCTCCTCCTCTTTCTTTCTTTCTTTCTTTCTTTCTTTCTTTCTTTCTTTCTTTCTTTCTTTCTTTCTTTCTTTCTTTCTTTCTTTCTTTCTTTCTTTCTTTCTCTTTTTTCACCCTCTTTTGCAGCCGCACTCAAATGGACCTTAAAACATTGCTCTTTTAAGAGCATTACATTAGTAATCATGACCAACAACCTCGGATGCATCCATAAATAGATTCTTAATCCCCTTTTAGAGTAATCTAAGTCAGAGTCATCAGGATGGAAGAAAGGAAGTCTGTGGAGGGAATGTGAGTAGACTGAATCCATCAAACTATCTCTCTTATTGAGAGTCAAGGCTAAATGACTTGCAGCTTTGTCTTGAATCTCATTACCACAGCTGAGCATTGCCTTCCTTTTTGGGGGAGTTATTGGTTTGGCATTTCTTGCAAAATAGTGTGGTTGTTCATTTCCATTTACTGATTAATTTACATTGACCTCACTTGACTCTTGCTTTTAGCTCCATCATGAGTTCATTTGGCTTCCTCCTTCTCAGCCTTACAAAAGCAGCATCCTTTGACTGAACCATGTCTTAGGAAAGTTAGCTTCATCTGGGTGGTCTTCCTTCTCCTTCTCCTTCTCCTCCTCCTCCTCCTCCTCCTCCTCCTCCTCCTCCTCCTTTCCAATAATTTGGAGCAATGATGAGAAACTATGTTATCCCTCCATATCTGCCGACATACAGCATCTTGCTTGAAGGAGAGAACATGAGTCCACCAAAGGGGACAGAGATGACCTCCTGAATGTATGCATGAGTCACATTGGGAAAATCTGCAAGGCAGACCTTAGCTGGAACAGTAGGGGGAACTCAGAGCAGATGTCCATTCAGCTTCCTCCTCTCCTCCTTCTCCTCCGCCTTCTCCTCCTCCTCCTCCTCCTCCTCCTCCTTCTCCTCCTGCCTCATTCTTTCTCTCCCCCTGCAATTGAAAGAAAATTTAAATGGAAAGCTGGGGTGCTCAAAGGAAAAAAAAATCAACCTCCCATTTCTAGGTAGCTTGGAAAATAAAGACAGCCAATGTCCATAGTTCATGGGTTTATTTGTAAGCCTGGCTGTTTATCCAGAAGAAAAAAGATAAGTCGAAGGTTGTCCTTTTTCCTTCTGAAAAATGGTGCCTTGTATCCAAATATGCATATCACAGCAGTCTGCAAGCCATGAAAGCAATATTTTGAGAGGACATTGAAATTCCAACTGTATCTATCACTTACCTGATGGCATGCATACATATATACAGAGAAAGTGAGGGATGCTTTAAACTGAAAATGCGGAAAAACTAACCTAGACTGGAACACACAAACCAAGCATTAGCTTAGGTTCATTAGCCTATAAAGTTTGCAAAACTCAACAGCATTAATATGAAGATATTTGACTTAATAAAGATCAAGTAGGACAAGCATGGAATACAAACCCAGGGAAAGAGAAGGGAAATATTACATGCATTTGCCCCACAAGCAATAGGAACAGTACAAGGTTAAAGGTAAAGGAGTCCCTTGCAGGTTTTATTCCACTAGTCATTGTTGTCTCTAGGGACTAGTGCTCATCTCCGTTTCAAGGCTGTTGAGTCAGCACTGACCAAAGACATTTCTGTGATCATGCAGCCAGCATGATATCACAAAGTGCTGTTACTTTCCCACTGAAGTGGTACCTATTTATCTATTCACATTTGCATGCTTGGTTGGCAGGAGCTGGAGCAAGGAACAGGAGCTCACTCCAGCTTTCTGGCCAACAAGCCCAGCATTTTAATCAGTAGTGGTATTCAAAAAAATGTTACTACTGGTTCTGTGGGCATGGTTTGGTGGGCATGGAATGGCTTGGTGGGCATGGCTTGGGTGTGGCAGGGCACTGCAAAATCCTCATTCCCTCCCCACTCCACTAACCTGCTTTCCAGCTCCATTCTCCTGTGCAGGGCAACCAAAGAAGACCCAGCCGATCAGCTGGGACTCAATGGGAGGCAGAGAATAGATGGGGGTGGGGCCAGTCAGAGGTGGTCTTGGCCGGTTCTCCAAACTCAAATTTTCCACTACCAGTTCTCCAGAATTGGTCAGAACCTGCTGAATATCACCTCTGGTTTTAACCACTGAGTCACTGCACTGCTCAAGAGGAACAATAACTACCTCTAATTTTCTCCAGGCACAAGAGGGGGAAAAAAAAGAAATAAATATATGCTACATGGAAATTTGTGCTTCAAGGAAGGACTTTGGAATGTTTTAGCCAAACTATTATAGTTTAGATACTAAAATGACAGCAGGTACTAAAAAGCATTCTATGTGCAATAGCTTTGTGCTGTGTCTTTTGTCTCAGCTCAAAAATCTAAAATTCATTGGTGGAATTCAGCAGGAAGTTTATGGAGACAAACTATCCCACTTGCTAGCTAAGGTCTTTTTTTGCTCCCGGTGCCACCTAGCAGAGTTTCAGAGACTTCAGTAAATTTATCACATTCTCTTTGATTTTTTTTCCCCCACGGGTTGTCATGTTTATATTGATACTGCATTTAAATTATGAATTATTTTGCTGGGCAAGTAAAATATGACTGGAGTTCTGAGCCTCCTGCCTTGGCATTTGCTCAAATGTGGTCATAGAATGATGGCTACTACCTCATGGTGATTACAAAGATACGGACACTGGACTTTTCACAGATTTACTTCCAAGTGAACAAGAAAACTCAGGAGCCATTTCTGCCTCTGAAAGGAATTATTTAATTATCTTAGGGACTGTCGAATATTCAGCCCAATCAAGAAGTCTAATAGGGAGAAACAGAAATAAGATTAGCCTCACTGCTCCTGAACTCCTGAAGTTCCCTCAATAACCTGGTTGTTCCAGAGGCCTGGAAACACCAGGGAACAAGTGAACCTGTGAGGTGGCACCCTTATTATGAACATCCCTCCATCTATTACTCATGGGGGCATGATGGTTCAGTGGTTAAAGATGCCGAGCTTGTCAGCTGGAAAGCTGACAGCCTGAATTCAAGACCCAAACACCACGGGAAGGAGTAAGTTCCCATTCCTTGCTCCAACTCCTGCCCACCCAGCAGTTTGAAAGCATGCAGATGTGAGTATATAAGTAGATACCACTTTGGTGGGAAGGTAACAACATTCCGCGCACTTCAGCGTATAGTCATACTGGCCACATGCCCACAAACCTTGTCCTCGGACAATGTTGGCTCCCTTGGCTAAGAAACAGAGATGAACCACCGCCCCCTAGAGTAGAGTCAGACACGAGGGGAAATTTTCCCTTTCCCTTTTATCTGTTATTCTCTTTTCCTGTTTTAGCTCTGCTTCTTTGAACATTTCTAATTCTTTTTAATAATGATTATCACCTTTTCTCTCATCCGGTAAGCAGAATCAGTTTGCCTTCAGCTCTTCTAGTCAGAAAGCGAAGTGTGGTCCACAGAGCAGAAGAAAAACGTGTTGTGAGAACGAGCGTCTCACACCTGGGTGATTGGAAGAAGGAACAGAGGCCACGCCAATGGCTTTGTTCGGAGGAGGAGAGAGCCTTGCTGGACAGCGGCTCTTTTTGTCGGCACACACGGCTCCCCATGAATCATTTGGGGAGTAGCCCCTGCAAAGAGGAAGATGCAAAGAGCTGTATCATTAACCGTAAAGCTCAGGTACTTTTCTGTAGACCAGAGGGAATTTCACGTGGAAGTTATGGAGGCGGATCCCCCACCCGAGAAGCAGCTGAAACGCTTCCACGGTTCCCGCTGCTGCTGCCGCTGTTATTGGAGACGGTGCTGGCAAGAGAGGGACAGCTGCAGCTCAGCCTGGGCGCTTTGAATGCAGGAACGGGCTGCGCACCAGGACTTTTGCAAACTTGCAGAGCCCGAGGCTGGAGCACCAAGGGTAGCAGCAGCAGAGACGCTCGCTCAGGTCTTCTCACGCCCACCCAGCCACTCGGGATTAAACCAAAATGCAGCGCGCGGCGCTCCCAGGTACCTCAAAATGTTTTTTTTTTCCTGTTGTTACAGGGACGGGGGAAAAGCGGGAGTGACTCAGATGCTGTTGTTGGAGACGGAGCTGGCAAGAGAGGTGCCAGCACCAGTGGGAACCGTGGAAGCTACAGAGGCCTGAGAAGCGGCTGAAATGCTGCCGGACATCCACGCCGACGCCGCCCACCTGATGACCTGGGTAAGGGAGGGGTAAGGGAGCCCTCCGTGCTCCACCATGGTGTTAGGAGCGGCTGATGGTGAGGCGTAGCTGCCTGCAAGGCACTCCTAATGGCAAGTTCCCCCCTCCTCCCCCCTCAATTTCGCATGTTTTAAACTAGGCCTAAATTTGGGGGGAGGGGCTTAATTTCATTTTATGCCTAGAAAACATGCTGGGTCTTCCTATGGGGGAGGCATATTGTTGGAGAAACATGGTATACTATACTATACTACACTACACTACACTACACTACACTACACCACACCACACCACACCACACCACTATACTATACTATACTATACTATACTATACTATACTATACTATACTATACTATACTATACTATACTATACTATACTATACTATACTATACTATACTATACTAATGCATATGCATATGCATATGCATATGCATATGCATGCATACATACATACATACATACATACATACATATATGTTATTCAGCTTTGTTCGGGTATTTTCCCACGTCATTATAGTTGTGCTTTTAAAGTTGTAGCGACATTTCAGCAGAATGTCATCTGCCATCATCAGGCTTGTGTATTTTGTTCCTCTGTGAGTCAGGCTTTCACAGCCGTTTCTGTTTTAAATTTGGTGCCAGCCTACTGCTGTGTTAGAATGTATATACATATACTATAGAGGTTCTCCTTTGATTAAACAATAGAAGAAACCCACTTTGGACAAATAAATACAGTAGATCAATGTTCAGGCTTGGGGTTTGCTAAACATGGAGGCGAACTCACAAAATTTGACTTTGTTTATAGGTTTATAGGTGACTTCATGCCCAGCTCTCACAGAGAGGAAATGGAGGGCTGAACATCCAGTTTCTCCCTACTCATTTTGAATGCCCAGGCTCTAAATTTATTTCCATTAGGGTTTGCTGGATAATTGTGGGCTGCTACTGAAGCTAGAAGGGCTGTAACTTAGTGGGGAAATTTCACAGCTCTGCAACGGGATTGACTTTATTACTTTTTTAAAATAGCCCTCTTCCTGCACACCATCGCAACACCACATATTGATGGCTATGCCCTTTCTTGCAAGACCTTTGTGGTTTATTGGCACCAGTCCTGATTCTTCTCTGCATTGCTAAGTTGCCCTTTAGCTCATGTTGCCATCCCTGTTATCACGGCTATACATCCACACTATCATGAATGGAGCAGGAATTTATTGTGGGCATTAGAAGATGAACTCTGGCAAGCACACACACACACAGAGAGACACACAAACACAAATGTGCAAAGGGACATAAAAAGAGAGGATTATGCATGCAGGCGCAGGAAGTACTGAAGTTAGGCAACCCAATCTTTTGGATAATTTCTCAAATTTAGAAAGGAAGTCTATGGATGAGAGCACCACACTTGCTGGCTTGGATTTCTCTGTTTGTGTCTCTTTTCTATTTTGGATCTGAAAAGCAACTTTTCAAAACTCAAAAGAAGTCCAGCTATTTAGAGAATGTAGAATAACAGACTTGGCAGGGATGTTGGAGGTCTATTAGTCCAACCCTCTGCCCAAGCAGGAGATCCTTTCATTTTCACACAAATGATTGTGTAGTCTCTTCTTAAAAATCTCCAGTGATGGAACACCCACAACTTCTGAAGCTCTTTGTCAAAGGCTTTCAACTGAAACCCTCTGTCTTGAGTTTTGATCCTACGTGCTAATTTTGCTTTTTCAAACTTCCTTCAGGGAAGATATCACTACCAGTTATTAAAATCTTTCAAGAATGACAATAATACCCAATACTTGGTTCACCTATTTGGGGTGTTGGTCTTTTTTATACCCATGTTGCAAAGAAAGACACATGGGCATCGCTCTGCCCATCTCACATACAGTGATGGTCAGAAAATACATAGCAAAATGCATGTCTGAGGAGGTGACATTTCAATTGGAAGGTTTTTCCTGGCTGCTAACTCAAGTTCTCAACAACAGGAATCCTTGGAGTAGGGAGGTGATGTCAAGGGCCCTACCATTGGTTCCCTTAATGACCATGGTGTTTGTTCAACAACTGTACTGATTTGCTCATAGACTGTTGTAGAAAAAGTCATAAAATTGGATTGTTCACATGATCGACCTGCTTCATGTTTATTGCGAGTTACGACCATGATGATTAGGCTCCATTATGGTCATAACTGGAGGAATACCTGTACTAGACTACTCTGTAACTTGAGATACTGTTCCCCATATTAAGTTTTATGCTACTCGACATTCATCGGTTGTTCCTTCCCTTCCTTTTAGAGTCTTTACATTTCCTATTTTATAGGAAGTTTTTATATCTTCTAACATTTCATATATTTTTTAGATTCTGATGTATCTTTTTTGCTTTTTAATTGGCTATTCCTCACCTTCCTTATGCTAGTCTATAACAGTAATAAAGTTTTGATTCAATTTGATTGGAGGTGACCCCAGAAACCAAAAGGGCACCATCAATCTTGCTGGCAGTTACCCTCTGTTATAGAAGAGGGCATGAAATAGTGCCAACAACAGAATTGCAGACTAAGAGGATATTACTTGCAAGATTGAGTATTTTTTTCCCTAGTCCTCCAGATGCCTGTGTGCTTAAAGGCAGCTGCTTCTTTCCCGAGGAACAAGCTGTCAGATGCAAGCAATCAGGAACAGAAGTTGAGATCAAAGCACTAAAAGTTTATTTCATGCTACCCATGCATAAGAATCTGATCCTGCTAATGGTTGAAGCAAGTTGGTGCCAATGGAATTTAGGGGAAGGTGGACTTGAGTCCCTTGTGGCTGCAAAAGGATTCCAAACTAATGACATGCTTGACCCCACCCTCCAACACAGCCTGCTCATCTCTTACACAAGCCAACTTCTTTTGTTATTTCTCACCACCATTTCAAGGAGGAGCCCCAAAATGTATTTTCTCTGGGGTGGCACCTTTTCTGGCAATCGTTGCAACTATCTTCCTTGATTCCTGTACATTTCCCTTGCTGCCAGCTGCCTTTATTTGCCCTCTGTAATGGCTACCGTGACAGCTTCCAAAACCCGCAGAAGCCTTGATTGGGCAGAATGACACATGTGAAGGAGGAAGGAGTGACAACTTAGAAACCTGCTGTGGTAGAACAAATTTCTGGGAGAAGCAACAAGGTAGCACAGTTTTGTTTTGTTTTTCAATGCTTATTTCCAAATTCTAGCATTATTGCATCAAGTGTTTATTCCTTCCAACATGGCTAGTTTCTGTGCCCAATAATACTTCAAATAATACTTCATATTTGTTAAAGTCCTTACTCTCCACCCAGACAAAGGATGAGGCCATTTTTTTCACCGGACCTATTCAGAACCTAAATCAATGCCTGGCCAACTGGTGTTTGTTTATTTACTAATAAATAAAGGCAGACATTAAATCTAGAGTTACCTTTACACTGTGCTTTTCACTGAAAGCTGCCTCCAGACCTTTCCATTTCTGCCTCCTTTTCATTTCATTTTTATCCTAGAATCCTAGCTGATGTCACAAAGCCTTGGGCCACCGTAAGCTTTATAAATTATACCCCAGAACATTAACAGATATGTCAGGAACTATCATTGCAATTGATTATGGCCAAACTGCACTTGTCAACTAAATGAACAGAATACAGTCCATGATTCATTGTCCTGGCCGCTTGTAATTCTTTCCTCGGTAAGCTAGAGACATACAAATTGGGTCCCGTTTTCCTCCTGCTGCCCTTTATGGACATTGTAACTGAAGAAATTCTTTGTATGGATGCAGAGGTTAAGGAACAGCCCCATACACGATCAACTTTAATCCCTGGGTGCTGCCCATCTATGCAAAATTCTTGATACTCCTTTATAGCAGAATAACAGGATTGGAAGGTACCTCGGAGGCATCCAGTCCAACCCCCTGGTCAAGCAGGAAAACTTATATACCATTTTAAAGAACCGCAGTGGCGCAGGGATTAGAATGCAGTATTGCAGGCTACCTCTGCTGACTGCCGGCTGCCTTCAATTTGGCAGTTTGAGTCTCACTGGCTCAAAGTTGACTCAGCCTTCCATTCTTCCGAGGTCAGTAAAATGAGGAACCAGATTGTTGGGGGAAGGAAGGAGGGAGGGAGGGAGGGAAGGAAGGAAGGAAGGAAGGAAGGAAGGAAGGAAGGAAGGAAGGAAGGAAGGAAGGAAGGGCAATAGCACTTAGACTCATATACCTCTTCACAGTGCTTTACAGCCCTCTCTAAGCAGTTTACAGAGTCAGCATTTTGCCCCCAACAATCTGGGTCCTTTTTTTACCCACCTTGGAAGGATGGAAGGCTGAGTCAACCTTGAGCGTCGGTCAGAATTGAACTGCTGGCAGTGGGCAGAGTTAGCCTGCAATACTGCATTCTAACTGCTGCACCACCACAGCTCTTCTAATGGTCATTGGGAAATCATACATGCAGTGGACATGATTTTGGGCAAACTCAGGGTTATAGTGGAGGAGAGAAGGCCCTTGTCCATGGGTTCATGAAAAGTCAGACCCAACTTAGTGACTGAACAATAATAAATTTTGCCCAATATCAGTTTTTTCCTTCTACATAATATATTTTCAACTGGTTGAGCGACATATTGACTAGCTGGCAATTTTATTGTTCTTTCTCCAACTGCATTTTTCCCCTGCTTTAGATCAGCTGTTGAAATTCTTTTTGGAAGCAAAAGACTGTTTCCAATGCAGTTATTTTTCAAGAGGCTGCATTTGCAAGATTTTTGCGGTTTTGTTTTCTCAGAAAAACGTTCCTCCCCTGCTGAAGGATCCCTCTGGGTCCTTTTACTGGGATAATTAATTTAATTAACAGTCTTCCCCCAACATACTAAACATTTAAGCTGCAAGTCTGCTCTGGAAAAAAAAAAATGTCTCTGAAATGTAAGCCATGCAGGGATTTTGCAACCTGATCATGCAGCCTATCAAAGTTTCAGACAAAATCAGTTCCACCGCCTGCAGAACTTCCCCCAATTTAATTTTTTAATGCAGATATTTTAATTAGAACTTTTTCAATAAAACAAAAGTGTAAAAAATAAAAAATTATAAGAAAAAAAATAGACAAGAAGAAAAAAGAAAAGTGGTTAAAAAAAATTAAAAGCATAAATCATCCATTCGGGTTTTTTTTCTTTAATCAAAAATTTAATTTCATATAAGTTTTCAAGTTTTTTTTAAAGCTGTATTATTTTTTTTCCTGACCGTGAACATTGCCCAATTTATATCAGAATGAGTAAAGATCAAACTCAGAAATCCTCAGGGTTTATTTCTTTCCTTTTCCTGCCCTACCTGTGTTGCTTTCAATCTTTCTTCCACGCAGTGCACCTCCAATAAATAAAATTATTGCTTTGATTTTTTAAAATAATCCAATATAACCACATAGCCAGGGAGTGTCCAAAATCTTTTTTGAAGCCAATTTGCAATATGGAATTATTTTACAAATGCATTGTACAACCTTTAAGGTTTGCTAACATTCATTTTCTTTGACCAAAGGAGAAACAAAGGAGTCAAACCAGAGATGTTTCTGGTGATATCAGAATGTGGTTTCACTAGGTAAGCCCTCAGGTAAGTTGCTGTGTTTCATACAACATGCTAAGCCTTTATGTGCATATTTGCAAAGTTGTGGCTTTCCAACCTAGAAATAAGGCGAAAAAATCCTGACATTGAGAACAATTAATCAGTGGAACAACTTGCCTCCAGAAGGTGTGAATGCTCCAACACTGGAGGTTTTTAAAAAGATGTTGGATAGCCATTTGTCTGAAGTGAGGTAAGGTTTCCTGCCTAAGCAGGGGGTTGGACTAGAAGACCTCCAAGGTCCCTTCCAACTCTGTTATTCTATATTCTATTCTACAGTATCTTATGGGAGATGTAACATGTAGCTTGGTTCTGTAAGTTGCTCCCACATTCCATGCCGCAAATTAAAGAAGACAATAGCAATGAGTAGTGAATTATGGTGACTTCAATTTTTTTAATCAAAGTAAAAAGAACACACCAGTGTGGAAGGTTGGTATTTTAACCCTAATTCTCACGAATGCGAACCTTGATTTTCACAGAGCAACTTATCAGGAGGGCTTTAAACTAAAATGGAAGTAAGAGAGTGACCAATCTCCAGGAGCTAATTCCAAGCCAAAAAACCCTCGAAAACAAGTCAAATAATGAGGTAAGGAGGGATGGCAAGGAAGACAAACTCAAATACCAAATTAGAGACATGCAAAGCATACTGAGAGTCAGACATAAACGCCTCAGGTGCTTATATACAAATGCACAAAGTTTGGGGAACAAACAGAGCGAACTTGAACTATTAATATATGAAGGTAGATATGATATAGTTGGAATTACAGAAATTTGGTGGGACGAAACCCTTGACTGGAACATACTGATAGCTCATAACCATATAAAGAATGGTTGTTGGAACTGGGTATGTCTAGTCCAATGATAAGAAGAACCAAGGGGTGACATGATACCAGTCTTCCGATATCTCAGGGGCTGCCCCAAAGAAGAGGGAGTCAAGCTATTCTCCAAAGCACCAGAAGGCAGGAAAAAGAAGCAATGGGTGGAAACGAATCCAGGAGAGAAGCAACTTAGAACTAAGGAGGAATTTCCTGAGAGGTAGAACAATTAATCGGTGGAACAACTTGCCTCCAAAAGTTGTGAATGCTCCAACACTGGAAGTTATTTAAAAGATGTTGGATAACCGTTTGTCTGGTGTAAGGTTTCCTGCCTAAGCAGGGGGTTGGACTAGAAGACCTCCAAGGTCCCTTCCAACTCTGTTGTTCTATTCTATTCTATCTGTGGCTGAAGATTCTCTCTAAGCAGAGAGAATGTGCAAAAGGTGAAGAAATCTAATTCTCTATATTTTTTTCTTCCTGTTTTGGAAAAAAAAAAGCACATGCTCTTTTGTCTTCTGCCAAGAGTAAACCTCAACCTTCAATGTCTCAATCTGTAACTTTCATTAATTCCCCTTTTCTCTTAGTTCATCAGCAACCTCCTTCCCTTGGTGGCTGGAATCAATTGAATGAGATTTCTTGGTAACAAATGACCGGTTTATAATAATTATATTTTGCTCAACAATGCCTGTAAAAGTGATTTAAAGCAAGTCAGACTCCAATTTATTAAGCATCCAATTTTCCACAGCAAACTTTTAACTAAGAAACAAACAAAAAACTTCAGGGACCTGCTTCCCTGGCCTGGCCTGTGCCATTATCCTGAAATATCGATGGCTTGTTGATGAACTGCAATGAAGGATGTTTGACTCTTTTATTAAAATAAATGGATTATTGGCAGTCATGCCTGTCTGCCTTCTTATCCCCTTAGCAATTTTTTTGGCCATGTAAAATAGAATGCATTTGCATGACTTAACTTGTGCTCTCCATTAGCCATACACTATACACTTATTGTCCCATAGACAATCAAGTGCCTTGCAGTCTCCCTGGGTCACCAGAACTTCTCCAGAAGTTTAGTTCATTTTTACAAAACTATCACCAAAGCCCCAAATGGGTCTAATAGAAGAATAGAATAACAGAATCAGAACAGACCTTGGAGCAGTGGTGCGTTTCAAATATTTTTTACCACTGATTCGATGGGTGTGGCTTGCTGCGCGCACTTGGCGCGTGTGCACCAAATGCACACCTTGTGCAGGAGCAGAGGCTTTCCGACTCACCTCCTGCAACCCTGCACTCACCCTGTCATTTCAGCAGCTGCCATGTGGCAATTTGCCATGCCACGCAAAGCAGCTGTCAGGTTTCCAAGTGATGAACTCCATTTAAAAAAGAAAAGAGCAAAGTCCATCTTCCAAAACAATTTCTTTTATTTAGGGAAGCATCAAATTGGCAAAGTCCGTGGTAATTCTGGATCTGACAGAATCTGGAATTACCCCACATATTAGAAGTTAGAAACAACCCCCCCCCCAAAAAAGTCACATTCTCCAATAGAAATAATTCAACGTTGCTTGATGTCATAAATCTCCACCTCAAGGGACCTGAACATGGTCAGCTCATGTTCCCACGGGAAGAAGAACCACCTAGCCTAAACAACTCTCCCTATCTCCTCTCCTCCTCCCTTAGGAATGTGGCAAGCCCGAAACCCTTCCCCCATAACTGCCAAAGAGAAAGTAAGAAAAATAATATATATACTAAGACTAACTAAAATGGCTACGCTTATGTCAGTTTTGGGCTTGACAGCAGCTGCACTTCAAAAGAAGGGAATATACGTCAGTATGGGAGCCCAGGTGGGCAGGTGGGCCCAACAGCAGAGTGTCAGAAAGAACCGCTTCAGTCTCTGCTGCTCATCCGCACTTCCAGCTTGGTAGAACCGGGCCGAACCGGTAGAATACCACCACTGCCTTGGAGGTCTTCTAATTTTCTAGTCCAATCCCCTGCTCAAACAGGAAACCCATTTTATACAACCACTTGTCTCATCTCTTCTTAAAAACCTCCAATGTTGGAGCACCCACAGCTTCTGGAGAGAAGTCATTCCATTGATTAATTCCACTGTCGTTCCAGAAAGTTCCTAACTACCAAGAAATTTCTCCTCAGTTCTAGGTTGCTTCTCTCCTTGATTAGTTTCCATCCACTGCTGGTTTCAGAACAATAACCAAACACCTCTAGAAGTTGTGAAAGAACAAGCAGAAACATCAGAGACCTACTACAAGAATAGCTTCCTTTTATAACCATTCCTGTAATCGGTCTTGTTTTTCAGGGGGAATCAAGGTATCTTAAAGGTAAGTAACTTACGCTTTATCTATGAATCCAGTTTTGCGTTGTAGTTATTTGCGACAGCTCCTGGCTGTAATGTGTGGGTAACTCTATCCTTATCTACAATCTGAGTCTTGATCTTAATTCAGATGACATTCTAAACTAGGCTACAATATAGTGTGGTATGTTTTGGGTATGGAGATCAGTGATAGGATTCAGCCAGTTCGCACCACTTCGGGAGAACCGGTTGTTAACTTTCTGAGCAGTTTGGCGAACTGGTTGTTGGAAGAAAAAATTAGGACGAAGAACTGGTTGTTAAATTATTTGAATCCCACCACTGATGGAAATGCTTTAAGAGAAAAGAAGAGGTAGAAAGAGAGAGTAGCACCTTTGATCTCTTCCATCTAACCATCAGAAAGGAATTGAAATGGCTCACCGATAAATATTTTCAACCCCAGAAAAACATTGCTAAAAGATGGAAAAGGGTAAAAATGGAAAAGCTGAATGGAAGGAGCTCAGATTTTAAAAGGAAACCAAAATTGATGCTTCAAGTGACTGTTAGAACTGTTTGATACATCTGGAGGGGTTTTTCTCTGCAAAGTAAACAAATTTGCTTAATTCGTTAAATATTATTTTAATTGCATCATGATAACACTGCAGAGTAAATTCCAGTTAATCCATTTTTCAGTAAAAAAAAATAAACACTGTCCCAAAAACAAGCTGAACCAATGTTATTAATTTGGATTTATGTGTTGGGATGTGGGAATTGACATAAATAGGGAATTTTCCAAGATGACTAAGGTTAAAATTACAGAGGAGGAGAAGGAAAGGCAATTTATTGTATAATCCGGCACTCAGCCCTTTTATAAAATGCATATATACGTTCCAGTTTTAGAAGCCTATATATGTTCTGCCTACAGTAACTAGTTAAATCTCTGAATTTACCTGTGCAAGCAATTAAATAATTACCTGTACATGTCTTTGACTTGAAAATTCGGCTTTTGACCTGACTTGAAAGGGCATAATGTTGTTGTTGTTAAAATGGTGGAATTAAATCTCTCACCAATAAACTCTTTCTAGCAGTATGACACCAACATTGGAGGTAAAACTGTGTGGGCTAAGCATCTGTGTAGCTAACCCAAAGGGAGGGATTTGCAGAAAAGCAAAACAAATAGAAAAGGAGAGAAATCTTGCTGAAGTCAGAACAAAGCATTTGACAGCCTGGAATGGTCAAATTGGATGGCCCTTATTATCACTGGGATCCAGATGGAGAAGGTTTTATGAGGCTGTTGTTTGGTTTGATTTTGTTTTATTTTCGCAATTGGGAAGACGGAAAGGTTCTTTCCCGCTGGACATGGGGAATTATCCTTAGGGTTGGCTGCTGTTTGATTCCAAAGATTATCTGTCCATCACTGCAGGGTCTTTCGTGGTCTCATCTTAACTAGGATGATGTCTGACAGCTTCCTTGGGAACATTAGAATGCTAGTCATGAAGGAACAGCACTGAAGGGCTGAAAAAGCAAAATATTTCACAAATGGGAGAGTGAGAGTGAGAGAGAGAGAGAACAAGAGAAAATGAGAGAGAGAGAGAGAGAGGAAAGAGAGAGAGAATGTGAAAGAGAATAAGAAAGAGTGAATGGGAATAAGACAGAAAATGGGAAAGAGAAAGAAAATGAGGGGAAGAGAGGAAGGGACAGAAGAGAGAGAAACAGAGAGAGAAAGAGAGAGAATAAGAGAATGAGAGAGAGATAATGCAAGAGAGAACGAGAGAGATTGTGAAAGAGAGGGAAAATGAGAGAGAGGACAAGGGAGAGAATCGGGGAGAGACAGAATGAAAGAGAGAGAGAGAAAGAGAGAAATATGGAGAGAGAATGAGAGAGAGACTGAGAGAGAGAGAAAGAGAGAGAACGGGGGGATAAGACAGGCTATTGGCCAAAGCAAGGAGCAGAAGGAAGGCCCTGTAGAGAAGAGGCTGAACAAACCAGGTTTCCACTCAGTTGTCAAGGCAACCGGAGACCCCCTGCTATGGCAGATGGGTGGCAGAAGGGCTCGGTGAGGAGGAGTCGAGTGGAATGTGGCAATATTCATCCATCAGGAAGGCCAGAGGGGAATGCTAAGATGCACACAAAAATAGCAGATGCTTTTAACGCAAGGTTTTAAAGACAGGGGGAGAAGCAGCAGCAAAGATCTGATGCTACACAATCCTTCAACAATGACTGCTACTGAACACACACAAAATACCTGGACCTATGGGCTAAGGCAGGGGTCTCCAACCTTGGCAACTTAAAGATTTGTGGACTTCAACTCTCAGAATTCCCTAGCCAGTGCATTGCTGACTGAGGAATTCTGGAAGTAGAAGTCCACAAGTCTTCAAGTTGCCAAGGTTAGAGACACTTGGGCCAAGGCAGGGGTATCAAATTCAAGGCCTGCAGACTGGATCTGGCCCATGGGGTGCTTAAGATCTGGCCCATGGGGCCGACCTGGAAACAGTGAAGGACCAGGCCGGGGTGCCACTGCCAGTAAAAATGGAGCTCGGGAGGACGCTGCACATTTTCTCTGGCAGAAGGTTGCAGGGGGCTGTTGCAGCCAAAAACGGAGCTCAGGAGCCCATTTTTTTCTGGCAGAGTGCTTGGGCCTCCACAGGCACACCCGGCACAAATGATGTCAAGGAGGCCCAAGCACACCCGACACAAATGATGTCAAGCTGGCCACGCCCACCCCAGCCCCCTGAGATCAAACACAACCTTGATTCAGCCCTCAATAAAATTGAGTTTGACACCCCTGGGCTAAGGGAAAGGGAGAAATGACCGTCTTGCTAAAACCTTCTTTCTTCATTCTTTTCTTTGCCTCTTGGATGGACCGTGTCTTCAGGCTTTCAATCCAGTTGTCTCTTCATCGCGTTTCTCATTGCATAACCTATGGGTACCAACAGGCGGCTATGAAAGAGATTGAAGTAATTGGATCTCTGGAGAGTTCATTCCGTCTGGTGTTATCTACAGGCATCCTCGCTCAATGCGCACACATTTTTAAGTGTGGCCTTTGCAACCGGAACCTGGTTGAGATTTCACAAAAGCTGGGCTCTTCATTTTCCATGTGTGTGTGTGTGTGTGTGTGTGTTTTCCCTGCATAGAATGAAGCACACAAACATGATACACCCAGTGGTGGAATTCAAAATTTTTACTACCAATTCTGTGGGTGTGGCATGGCTTCGTGGGCATGACTTGGTGGGCGTGGCAGGGGAAAGATATACTGCAAAAATCCCCATTCCCTCCCCACCCCACTAACCTGCTTTCCAGCTCCGTTCTCCTGTGCAGGGCAACCAAACAAGATCCAGCCAATCAGCTGGGACTCAACGGGAGGCAGAGAAGAGATGGGATTGGCGGGGCCAATGAGGAGTGAGATTGGCTGTTTCTCTGAACTTATCAAAATTTCCGCTATCGGTTCTCCAGAACTGGTCAGAACCTGCTGAATGCCACCTCTGGACACACTCTTCTGAACTGAGGACAATTCCCATCGATAGCTAGCTTCAAGTGTCCACGGTTTGTTTTTCTCCATAAATAAAAAGTACCACAATCTCATCCAATGGAGCTCATTAGTGCCCAAATATGTAGCACCACTAAGCATTTAACCTTCCCACAACAACTCTGGTTTGAAGCCAAGCCATTATGGGATATTTAAATGTTCATTACCCTCCAATCAACGGATATGATGAAGGGCCAGTCAGATGTCAAACAAAACCTGAGGTTGTGTTATTGTTCATTTTTAAGTGACTAGCAAAGAAGGTTTCTATTTCAGAGTTGCCCTGGAAGAAAAAGGGGAAAAAAAACCACATTATACCGAAGTAAGACTTGCTTTTGAAGTTAATTGCATCTCTTTTAGAGTCATTTAATGGTGGCTTGATGGTGAACATTTGCACATAAGCTCTCTCGATTAGACTTCATATAGAAAGGCATGGCCAATTCTTTTTAATGATCTGTAAATGAAGTTAATAATTGTCCCATCACATACACACAGAGAGAGAGACACAGGGAGACCCCCTAAGCTAAGACTCTGTGGAGCTCAGAGAGCCCCCAATAACCTCAGAAAGACAAGCAGCAAGGGAGAGCTCTTAATAGGCTTAATTGAACTGCTGGGTGTTCAGCTAAGAGCATTTCACACCTCATAAAAGTGTTGCAAGCTAGATAAACAATCCACTCAGCGCTTGCGAGGAAGAGCCATTGAGAAAATCAGATAACATAGACACTAGCCTCTGAGGGGATTAATTCCCAAATAATAAGAATCACATAACTCACGAAAAACTCCACTAAGATCTCATAGTCGCTGCTATTAAGCCTGGTTTCACCCAGTCTTTTATTTAAGTATTAAATGCATGAAATAATAAACAACTTTTTGGTATATATCTTTTTTTTTAAGTAATTAGGGCAAAGAAGCAATGTCAAGTTGCCACACCCACCAAGCCACATGACCAGCCAGCCACACCCAGCCAGCCACATGACATCCCAGCCACTCCCATCCAGCCACACCCACCCTACCCAGCTAGTCACTCCCATCCAGCCATGCCTACCCAGCTAGTCATTAGGGCAGAGAGCCCCTTGCTAAAAAAAATCCGAAGCCTACCCCTGGAGAGACACACATAGAGAGAGAGAGATCTGGATTCCTGCTTAGCCAAACAATGCAGGGGATTTTTATTTTTTTTAATGATCAAATGGATGTCTCTTAGAGTTTCCCAAGCTTGGCAATTTCCAGGTGTATGGACTCCAACTCCCAGAATTCCCAGCATAGCCATTGCTGCGAAATCTGGGAGATGAAGTCCACTCAGCTTCAATTTGTCAAGGTTGGGAACACTGCTCTAACCAGAAGCTTGGAGGGCCATCCTCCTTTTACATGCATTTTTTTTCATGCATGCATGCAAAACAGAGGCAACGCTCACTCCTACCATCTTGACTTTTTGACCTCTGGACAGTCATGGTTGATACTGTATAGATCTCAGTTGCATTGGCCGTGGTAGCTATGGTTGCTGGTGTATGCAGTTCCTGATTACCTGGATGATCACTGTCAGCCCTTTAAGGTAGAACAGACTAGAATTTCCAATGTCATGTAGGTCAGTAAAAGCACTACTTTGATGGTAAAGCTATAGTAACAGAATCTTGCCATTCTGGATGCATTTCCCCCCTTCTTTCCTGTATCATCATGGAGAGTTTCTCTAGATGTTTTCTCTGGTTACATAGAGCTGTGATGGCGCAGTGGTTAGAGTGCAGTATTGCAGGCTAACTCTGCCAACTGCTAGCAGTTTGATCCTGGCCGGCTCAAGGTTGACTCAGCCTTCCATCCTTCTGGGGTCAGTAAAATGAGGACAAATATGCCAACTCCATAAATCGCTTAGAGAGGGCTGTTTAAGCACTGTGGAACAGTATATGAGTCCAATGCTATTGCTGTTCCTCCCTCCCTCCTTCCTTCCTTCCCTCCTACCTTCCCTTCCTTCCTTTCTTTCTGTGGTGGCACACTGCTTAGAATGCAGTATTGCAGGCTAACTCACTGCCCACTGCCAGGAATTCGATCCTGACCAGCTCAAGGTTGACTCAGCCTTCCATCCTTCCAAGGTTGGTAAAACGAGGACCCAGATTGTTAGGGGCAAGAGGCTGACTCTGTAAACCGCTGAGAGAGGGCGGTGAAGCAGTTTATAAGTTACGTTCTTGTTCCAGACTCAAATCTCTCTTATCTGTCCATTGACATAGTGGGGACAGTTCTCCTGTCCCTCAAGACCACACCCTCTTCCCTCCACAATCACACATATACTACTTTTCCCTTTTGAAAGCTCAAACGGTTGAATCTTGAGATTTCAAATCCCCAAATCCCTGAGGGAGAAGGTATACAACATCTCACAAAAACTGGAATGAACTTGCTTATATGAAAGGGAAGCTGACTCTTCTGAAGTTGCCCCTTGCCTGAGCTGTCAAACTACAACATTTGCGGTGAGTTGTTCAGCTTTCCTCTCTGATAGGTCCCTTTTCTAGTTTCTGTAGGAGACCCTAATAGAAGCAGGAACAGGAATAAGGGCTCTTTGTCAAGTAAATAGGTTTTTAGACCAATTTCTTAGGAAATCAGGCTGTCAGTTTTGACATTAAAAGGATTAAAAGCGCTGGATTTTGTTGTTGCGGTGGTTGTATTTCCCTGGGATTTATCTGGAAGATTTTTCTTTTTTAAGCAATGACGCATTTGCTTTTATTTTAAGAACCTCCAGAAGATCCTGCAGTCCCTAATTATCCCACCCTAAAAATGTAACAGGAAGATGGAGTTGTGACAACAAAGTCTGCAATGCTTTAAGGAGCATGACCGTCTGTTTGCTCGGAGGCGCTTTTATCACTCCCCGAAGTCCAGTCCTCCAGATATGTTGGAGTTTAATTTTCTTAATCCCCAACAGGAGCCTCTGAGCTTTGAAGAGCATGGATGCTCAGCCGTGTTTGTGGAAATGAATTTTGCCTTTTCCCTTGCAGTTTTCACACCGCACATACGGACAAACTCGGGCCTTGGTAGACAGCACTGAACTCCTCTGATGAGATTTGAAAGAGATAAAGAGAGGATTTGGTCTGGTGTACTTTAATAAAAGCAAGCCAGGATGTTCATATATGGTGGTTTTGGATTTTCACAAAACGAAAATGTTTGCAGATCTTTAAATTCTTCAATTCCTCCAGTTGTCCTTTGGCTACAGGAGAATGAATTTTGAGCCGCAGTGGCACAGTGGTCAGAGGGCAGCACTGCAGGCTACTTCTGCTGACTGCTGGGTGCCTGAAATTTGGCAGTTTGAATCTCACCAGGCTCAAGGTTGATTCAGCCTTCCCTCTTTCCGAGGTGGGTAAAACGAGGACCCAGATTGTTGGGGGCAACAGGCTGACTCTGTAAACTGCTTAGAGAGGAGCTGTAAGGCACTATGAAATGGTATATAAGACTAAGTGCTTTTGCTCGTCCTTCTTTCCTCCCTCCCTCCCTTCTTTCCTTCCATGTTGGCACAGTGGTTAGAATGCCGTACTGCAGGCTAATTCTGCCATCTGCCAGCAGTTCGATCCTGACCAGCTCAAGGTTGACTCAGCCTTCCATCCTTCCAAGGTCGACAAAATGAGGACCCAAATTATTGAGGGCAATAGGTTGCCTCTGTAAACCACTTAGAGAGGGCTGTAAAAGCATTGTAAAGCAGTATATAAGTCTAATTCCTATTGCTATCGGCCTCTATCAGGCTCAGCTTCAGAACCAGGTCTACATTTGAAGAACTTCTAACTCTTTAGCACCCTATAGATTTCATTGCTGCAGGTTCAAAGATGAGAGCAAGAGTTAACCACAGGGTTGGGGTTTATTAAGCTACAAATGAATGAAAATATACAGTTTTGATTAAGCCAAACATGAGTACCAAGAGCTGTTTATGAACTGCATCACTAATATCAGTGGTTTTCTGTTTGGGAAGCATTTCCCCACCATAGGGAAGAGAATTCCTTATGGTAGCATAATTTGTGGAACAGATTGCTTTTGATTTATCTATGACCGCAATACATTTTTAGGCTTTTAAAAAATATAGACATTTTTTCACTCAGAGGCAAGACAGATAGCTTCATGCAAGGCATCAGGAGACAGGAGACAGTGAATTCTAGTCCTGCCTTAAGACATTAAAGCTGATCGGGTGACTTTGGAACAATCATCAGGAGACAATGAATTCTAGTCCTACTTTAGGAGTGAAAGTTGAATGGGTAACCTTGAGCCAATCAGGAGACAGTGAATTCTAGTCCTACTTTAGAGGTGAAAGCTGCTTGGATGACTTTGGTCCAATCACCAGGAGATGATGAGTTCTAGTCCCGCTTTAGGCATAAAAGCCAGGTGGGTGACTTTGGGCCATTCCCTCTATCTCAGCCCAACCAACCTCACAGGACTGTTGTTGTAGGGGAAATAGGAAGAGGAAGGAGTATAATGAATGCTTGGTGCCTTGAGTTATTCATAAAAGTCATAAAAATGGGATACAAAAAGGAAATAAATGCCAACGTTGCTTTGGCAAATTCGGTAGCTGAATCTAAAGAGCGAAGTGGATACTGACTGTTACTAGAGGCATTGAGAAGGTAAAGGTTCTCCTTGCACATGCGTGCTAATCATTTCCGGCACTAGCGGGGGGGGGGTGCTCATCTCTGTCACAAAGCTGAAGAGCCAGCGCTGTCCAAAGATGACTCTATGGTCATGTGGCCGGCATGACTAAATGCCAAAGGCGCACGGAATGCTGTTCCCTTCCCACCAAAGTTTGTCCCTATTATTCTATTTGCACTTTTTACATGCTTTCGAACTGCTAGGTTGGCAGAAGCTGGGACAAGGAACGGGAGCTCACTCCGTTACGTGGCGCTAGGGATTCGAACTGCCGAACTGCTGACCTTTCTGACCGACAAGCTCAGCGTCTTAGCCACTGAGCCACCGCATCCCTTGACAAGGGAAGGGGAACATCTAATAAGACATGCAAGGAAGGCAGGAAGGCCTCTGTCTTCAGACTCATATCCGGTTGTCTTTTTTCATTCATGCACTGCTCTCTCTCCACTGCCTGCTCTACGTAGGCTTCATCTCGCCTGTGACAGACCCTATCTGATCATTAATAATATAATAATGAAATAGCAGCTGGAGAGACACTTGGATAATCATCTAAGCAAAGGATCATTAGCATGGTGGAACAATCACTGCCATGTAATAACACATCCCAGGAAATTTCAATTAAAATGGAAAGTTGGTTGCAGTTTTGCATCTGAGAGCGAGCCAGCCAATAGCGCAGTTACTGGCAGGCAGGATGAGTCAAGTCTCTCCTTTTTTTGCAGCTGGGAGCCCTTCCCTGGAGGGGTGGGGTGGGGTGAGGGACAAGGGAGTCTCCGGAGGGCTTTTTGTTCCTTTAGGAACTGAGTGGCAGGTGAACTGTGCAACTGGTTTGGTCTCCAATCAGGGAAAGCCTCTTTCCTCCACCAGCTCTGATGCTCCGTCCTACTTCTAGATGACTGGCCTTTGTGTCAGCCAATGCTTTTCACCTCATGATTATAATGCAGCCATTAAGCAGACTCTTCTCATTATTTCAGTAGATCAAGGTGCCATAGGAACAGCACATGAGTGTCTTTGTAAGTCTAGCACACTTGTATAGAGCTGGCAGCCAATCCAAAGCTGCCTTTCCCAGCCAATGAATGAGTACAGATAAACTCAGGCAGCCATTGGTTGTCTGTTGAGCTTTAAGAGTTTGCCTCCACTTATTCCCCTTGGTTTCATATTGACAAAGAATCTCTTCCCTCTTCATAAAAAGGATTTGATGTGTTTGGGAGGGTAACAAAAGACCAGGTTCCATGCTGGGCTGCATCTAGGGTTCTTTTCTCTGTCTTCTACTCTCCTATTGGGAAGCAAGAGTTGCGGGTGAAGCTGAGTATGGCATTCTATCTTCTGGCCAATTAGTCCATCTTTTAAGAATGAAGTCTGGATATTTCTGAAGTGGCATCTGTGGCTTTTAAAGTGGAGGTTTACTGTTGGACAGAAGACTGTGATGATAATCACCAGCTATGGAATTAACAATCATTCCAGGACAGGATGAGTTAGATCTTCTGTTAATCTCTATCCTCTTCAAATACTCTCTGAGTCAGAAGGTCATGAAGGAAGAAGTAGATCTACAGAAGTCAAAGTTCTCTAGAAGTTTTCACTTTTGGGGATCCAGCATTCCGTCTTTCCTTTGTTCCTTTTGAAAATTGTTGCGGTGGAATGTAGTTCTGGATTCTCAGGAGGAAGGGGCTGCATTTCAGAGATAAAACAAGAGATAGCAAAGTTTAGACCAGGGGTGTCCAACCTTGGCCACTTTAAGACTTGTGGACTTCAACTCCCAGAGTTCTGGGAGTTGAAGTCCACAAGTCTTAAAGTGGCCAAGGTTGGACACCCCTGATTTAGACAGTTTGGTCAGGAGGAAAAGAGTCACAATAGCTCCCCCCTAGAAGTTCTCAGAATATATCTTTAATGATGCAAGCAGTTTGCTTTAGTTTGGCAAGGTTCTGTCTCTACATGAAGAACCTCAATGTGTCTTTTTTTGGGTTTGGAGTCTGACCATTGGCAGATCTTCCAGCTCCAATTGATGGTGTGGTCTCCTGCCATTCTGAATCAGGGAAGATGCAGACCCTGACAGTCTATTCCTTTAAAAAACTTGACTTGGGGGAAATAACACCAACTTCAAATAAACAAGGAAAGTGAAAACCCTCATCTTCAACAACATGCATGGTGTAGCTTCCCCCACTTCTACAGGATTGCCCCTCCAACTGAATCCCTCGGGTACCAAAAGATAATTTGCTCCCGTAGGGTGGAATGTAGTCTGGATTCCCGGGAGGAATTCTTCATATATACCAGAGAACCAAGAGACAGCAAAGTTTAGATAGTTTGGGTTGGGAGGAAGAGAGTTAAGAGTTAAACAGTTAACTCCCTAGAAATTCTCAGAGTATATCTTTAATGATGCAAGCAGTTTGCTTTAGTTTGGCAAAATTCTGTCTATACATGAAGAACAATGAAGAAATGTCTTAGAAGTAACTTCATGTGACTTTGGGGGCCTGACAATCATGTATGCATGCACAAAGATGGGAAGTGAGAGCAAAACCCAATAGCCAACCTTAATAAATAATGGAAAAAAAAACTGCAGTGTGTTTGTTAAGGCAAAACAGCAGGTAGCTAAGCAGAAGGAGACTAGGGAATAGTTACTGTGCCTGCAGGACGAATCTGAAGCTAAGAAATACGGAGAAACACTGCAAACTCAGGATAGGCTATTACTGCATGCTAACAATCTCGTCCCTGGGGAAAGCTGTATGGAGCTCTTTCTGGCTTGGAAAATCCAGAGGCTTAAGGTTTTTAATTCAGCTTTGGAAGAGTCCGTCACCTCTCCTCATCACCGCAGCTGTCTGAAAAAGAAGCTGCATATATTTTGAATAGTGCTACACATAAACAGCAAATCAACAACTCCAATTCCCACTCCCACATCCCTGCTTCTCACTTAGTGCGATGGAAAAGAGTTTGCTTTCAAAATGTCTTCTGAAAGGGAGGAGAAACTCTTACAAAATGGAGAGAGGTGCCTTTGCATATATTTAGCTATGTACGGTAGCTGAGAAGCCTCTGCGTGAAGGAGGGACTTTGTATCAATCGATCTTGCAATCTCAATAAATAAGAAAATGCATCACCACTAAGTATGGATGGTCTATTTAGTGGGCATGGACTTGCTGTTTGCAAGAAATTAACTGTGCTGAGGAACATTAGTCTGCATCCTTCTGGCTTGTCAGTGGTGGAATATATTTCCAAACCCCTTTTGGGGGACATGTAAAATTTCAGATTGAGATTACAAGCATCCAAGATGGAAACTTCGTAGTTTGTCTAAGTGCAAGCTACCACTTGTAGATGACCAAGTAATCAATGGAAGTGCTTCAAGTTTGAACAGATGATTCAACTCAAGGGAGATTGGATCGAATCACCCCTTCCGGTTTACTCAAATCTCAGAATTGATTTCATTCTTGAACTAATAGGGAGCCTTTCCATTCAAAGGGCAATTCAGAAACTGAGTGTTATTTCTGATTTGCAAACACGTTCCAACTTTCCTTCCGTTTATAAAGTGGAATGTGGATGGACAGTGTTATAGCATGACATTGTCCTGGGGAATTGGGGTTTATTAACTATGCAATTTGATTTGTGAAAGGAATGTCCTAGGTGTGGAATCTCTCACTCTTCTGCTACAACTTTAGGTAGGTTAGTATGAAAAAAAGAGTTTTTTTTTTCTTCCTGTGAGAGTTTCTGTCCTTCCCTGAATCACATCTTTGTACTCTTATCCCTCCTTAATTTTTGATGTATGTGTCTGACTGGTGCTCCAGTCTACAATCTGACCAAAATTTTCAGTGTTAAAAGAGTTATATAAAATTGAAAAATCCCAATATGGACAATATGCTCAGTTTGTTTTTCTTGAACCAATGGAAATTTTTTCCCCTTTGGACTTCAGATGTTTGTCCGCATTGAATCCTGAACTCAAGTCAATTCCTGACTGGTTCGCCCATCCCTAAAAAGGAAAGGATCACAATTCATTAAGAGATAGACCTGCTTCTTAAGTCTCTTGATAAACCAAGATCAATCTCTACTGGAATGCTTGCACCAATGTCCATGCCAAAAAATATCATTGGTTTCAACATTTTCCTTGACATTAATTCATTGTCTCCAAGTTGCCTCCTCATTGGAGAGAGAGAGAGAGAGAGAAAGAGAGAGAGAAGAGCGAGAGAGAGGGAGGGAGAGAGAGGGGGAGGGAGAGGGAGGGAGAGAGAGAGAGAGATGAAGAGGAAAAAAAATCCATCTCATAAATATCAAGTTTTTATTTGCAGAACAGCTCAGTTTATGCAAATGAAGCTGCGGGCTGCAAGAAATAGTTTATTTTAACAGTCACCTGTGGAGACTGTTTTCTCAGGTTGATTGGAGTAGGGAGAAATGGGGGGAAGGGGGCTTTGTAGTTTACTTACAGGGTTTCAAAAATAATCCTTGGTAAGCAAAAGTGCCTCTTAAGAGAGTGAAAGAGAAAGCAACAGGTGCGGTTTAGCTCACCAATACAGGTTTTCATAACACCATCTTTATTTGCAATGCTTTGCACCAAAGGTCTCTGGCTTTCCTGAATGTCTTGAGAGAGAGAGAGGGAGGGAGAGGGGGCAGAGAAGAGAGAGAGAGAGAAGAGAGAGGGAGAGAAAGAGAGGAGAGAGAGAGAGAGAGAGGAAGGAGAGACTGTGTGTAAATCTTAGCACTGGCTGTTTCTGCCCCAGTTCTGAAATATTAATAAGTCTAAAAAAGATTCAATTTAAGTCAGGAGTTGGTGAAATTTTAAGCCGTTCTTTTTAATACTGTTTTATCTAAACCTCTTACTAAAAGCTCCTGGGTAATTTTGAAACAATCAGTGCAATCCTAAGGAGAGAAAAAATAATCGGATGAGCCAATATTTACCGTAGGGGAACTTTCACTCAACTTTGAGGAAATAGGCAGGAAAGAAGGCTGAATTTTCTATATGGGCTTGGTTGATGAAATGAAAAAGAATGAGAATGTATCTTGCCAATGCTTATGTGAGGTAATATTTTTCCCCACCCATGCATAGCCAGGAATAAGCCTACAGAGTATTTGAATAGTGAGATGGCACAAGCACAGCACATCAAACTAATGCATTTGGTGTCTGATCGGTTAGTTAATATTTTTTGGCTTAGCATTCTATACTAATCCAGCTATTTTTGCCAGGTTACAAGAGATGAGGTTGACAAATGAAAGTTCAGGTCAACTGCTCTATTGCTAAAAGCCTATGTACAGGAATCTTTTCAAGTAACCGTCAGTTAAAGATAGATAAGGGTCAATGGCACTCAATAAGGGTTGCACTTAGCTTACTTGTGACTATGTAGAAATTCTAGGCTGATTCCACTTTTCACTCTGCCTCCAGCTTCTGTCACCCTTGTCCTATAATTTTAGATTGTGGTTTATGATGAAAAGAAGTGGTTATTCTGTGGGGCCAAATCAAGGCTTAGGTTACTTCCCTATGGATGTAAAAGGTTGGTCTTGTAAAAGGTTGGTCTCAACGATCAAAATGACCTTTTCAGCTATGCAGTGACCCTTCTGTGTTCAGCTATAGATCCAGCCACTAATTCATCATGGTCAAGATGACTTTTAATGACTTGCGAACAAAAGATTTGTGGCGGGGAAGTTTCAATTCAACTTGTAGATGTCTAGCTTTTCATGGGGAGGTACTTTGCTCAAATATATCCCTGAGGATGTTTGCTAAAGTCCTCTTGTAAGGACCAACCAGATCCTACCACCAAGACTCTATCATTTTTTGTTTTGTTTTGTCCAAGTGAGGTGGTTTCAAAGCAGAATATAGGAAAGAACATCCATTGGCAAATCAGATACTCCTCCTACACAACTCTCCAAGAAAAGCTGGGATTT
The DNA here is from genome assembly GCF_049901735.1 of Notechis scutatus. Taxonomy (NCBI): domain Eukaryota; kingdom Metazoa; phylum Chordata; class Lepidosauria; order Squamata; family Elapidae; genus Notechis; species Notechis scutatus. The sequence goes on along the minus strand of NC_142015.1, from coordinate 24,774,400 downwards.
GTTACATTGTGCCAGGATTCCTTCAAGGTCAATGTCCTTCTCAACCTTGGGTTGCTTTTCTCCTCTCCATCCTTGCATTTTCCTGGGCCATCAAAACCCAATTCCTTTCCCAACAAGCTCACCGTTGCTCATCATAAAAAGCATGAGATTCTGACTGCAACCGACCCCCCCACCCAAATCTACTCTATCCCCTCAGGACACCAAACTTGCAATTTGAGCTGTAGAATTATGTTGTTGCCTATAGGTAGGCTTGGCTTCCAAGGGGTAAGGAATGTTGGTTGGGTGCCAGGAAATGAAGAGAAGGTTCCTTGAAGCTACAATACTCCACCAAGGGGGTAAGAAGTAGTACAGCTAAATATCCTCCCCCCCCCACAAAGGTATAGAAAGGGAAACTTTCCTTCCCTACCCTGGAGCAGATCACCTGGATTGAGAGAGAGAGAAAGAGAGAGAGAGAGAGAAAGAGAGAGAGAGAAGATTCTCTAGGAAGCCACAATACAGGTGAAAGACTGGTTAACAAATGTTTTCAGAGGTTGATCATGTCTCATGTATGCTTAATATTTTGCTAAGGGCCTAAGGACTAGGTGCTGCCAATTGGCCTGGGGCTCCAATAGATGCTCCTGATTCTGGAAATGGTTAATGAATTGAGATAAGACCCCATCCTGTTCTTTTCCTCCCCATCTTTGTCCATTTGAAACCAGTTTTAGTGTTAATATTTATTGTTTTCAGGTTTTATCTAATTGTTTTTATCATAAGCCATCTAGAATCACCTCTAGATGAGACGAGTGGCATATATTTATTTATTCATTCAGGCATTCATTCATTCATTCATTCAGGCATTCATTTATTCATTCACATCTTGCCTTTATTAAATTTGACATTGTCTCTCTCTCTCCCCCTCTCTCCCTCTCTCCTTCCCTCTTTCTTTCACTCTCTCCCTCTCTCTCTTTCCTTCCTCCTCCTGCTTTCTCTCTCTCTCTTCCTTCTCTTCTACCCTCTTTTCCTTCCTTGCCTTTCCCTTCTCCTCTTTTTTTCTTATCCCTTCTGAAAAATAAATAAAAATAAACTGGCAAGAAATTATGGTGACTGACATCCCCCCTCCCCGCCCAGCTCTTCGTTTTTGCAAATCTGACAAATCCAGTGTGTTGAAGCTAAGATATATTTTTTAAAAGATCTTTGCACTAAATAGGTTTTGTGCTCTGTGAATAGACCGTTCAGCAAGCAGAGGCATTATTGTTGAGATGTGGTCTAAAGTACATCGTTTTCGCAAATACTATTTTGTCCAGTACTTCCTGACTGGTATATATTTTCTCCTGACTTCTACAATCACTTAACCTGGCAGAATCGAGGGAACTGCTGTAAATTTGCATTCAAATATGAACTAAACAGATTTCTTTCCTGTCCATCCTTATTTGTCCCATCTTACTTGAGCTAGTGAAAAAAAACAAACCTAAATATGGCTTTTTACAACCAAACTCACTTCTGAAAGATAAGCTTCTGCCATCTCTAAGCTCTTTTCACTTGTTCCAACTAATTCTGTGTTTGGTGGGATCAAATTGTTTTGGGCACGGGGTCCTTGGCCAGGCATGACAATGGAGTTCTAATTTGTTTGGGATTAAGCAACGCATGCCCTGTTGGGTCATAATTTCAGAGATATTTCTTTATTCAAATATTTAAACAGAAACATTAAGGATAGGCAAAAAACCAAAGGGAGTAGGAGTGAATTCTGACTTCCTGCTGGTTTCCTTTTAGGAATCCGGCAAGGAGCATTGGATTCCATTCCTCTCCTCTTTCCTTTCCTCTTTTCTTTCCTTCTCCATTTCCTTTCCTCTCCTCTCCTTTCCTCTTCTCTCCTATTTCTTTTCCTTTCCTTCTATCCTCTCCTTTTTTTTTCCTTTCCTTTGTTTCCTTCTCCATTTCCTCTCCTCTTTTCTTTCCTTTCCTTCCCGCCTTTCCTTTTTTCCCTTTCTTTTCCCTTCTCTTCCCTTCCCATTGCAGTCATCATGTACATAACTGTCCTTCTTTAACCATGCATGGAACTGGACTTGGAGCCGCAGTGGCACAATGGTCAGATTGCATTGCTGCACACTACTTCTACTCATTGCCGGCTGCCAACTGTTTGGCAGTTCGATTCCTACCGGCTCAAAGTTGACTCAGCCTTCCCTCCTTTTGAAATTAGTAAAATGAGGACCCAGATTGTTGAGGACATTATGCTGACTGTGTAAAAACCGCTTAGAGAGGGGCTGTAAAGTATATAAGTCGAAGTGCTATCACTATTGCTAAATCAAGACCGTTGAGGTCCTTTTGCGTTCTGCTTGGTGGAATATATCACACAGTACACAAAGAGTGTTCTTCACTGCCATCTACTGGGAATGCATCTCACCAACACTTCCATTTCAGAAGGCCCCCAATTATATATCTGAGTCATTTCTACTTCTGTGTCTGTCTGAGCTTTTCCTTGGCAAGGATGTTCCTTCTCGTTTCATGGTGGGAAAAATCTTTGTAACATGTAGGATTTCATCTGCAAGCTGTCCTTGGAAATGTTTGCAAATTAGTTGCTGTTTTAGTCCACTTAATGCATCCCTCGATATAGATGGTGCAAGATTGACTGATCTTTGGTGGAAGATCATTCTTGGGCATGATTTCTGTGCATCAGAAGCTCAGATTTCACCTGTAGGAGTGAAATCTATCCAGTACAGATAATCCTTCACTTTACCAGTGTGATTGAGCCCAAAATTATAGTTGCAAATCATGCCAGTTGCTCATCACATGACTGACCCGAAGAGATTTCACAATCCCACAGCACACATATGTGCATTTACACCCTGACACATCAACAGAGACATTTGTCCAAGTGTTTTTTTTGAAAAGGGAAGGACATTCCTCCGTTCTCCAACAGAAACTGCTCAAAATCTCTGCTTTTCACCTCATTGCGGCTGTGGGAAACCAGCAGTCTTGATTAAAGAGGCCTTGGGATTATAACAACTCGATTCCTACAATATTATTGGCATTCTGGAAACCTCAGTTTTTATTTGCCTAGGATGTGCTGGTTCTCTGGAGAGAATGTGGCCATTTGTACCACTGGCAATTAAATTAAGAGCGGGGGGGGGGGAATTGAGCATGGACATAATTGCATGCCTTTGTGTGCAAGCGGGTTTCCTCTTCCGAAAACAAGCGTGAACAGCAGAGAAATGAAATGCTGTTCCTGGTCAGTCCTGAGTTACAATTATATCCCCACCAACTCTGCCAGAGAGTGGGCACGTCCAGCCCCTTAACCCCGCGAGCTCTGCCATGGGGAAAATAAACCTCCCAGCCAATTTGTAGAAGTGAATCCCTTCTCTGATCTCCCAGTAGGCACTCAATGACAAAGGACAGCCTGCTGCTAACTAAGCCAGGCCTGCTGAAATAATTTCTTGAACGCAAGAGTCAAAGGCTGTAACCCGACCAGAGAGGAAGGAGGGGTGGGGTCAGAGAAAGGGAGAAGGAGGGAGGGGAAGAGAAAGAGAGGGAGAGACAGGAGAGGGAGGTGTGTGTGTGTGTGTGTGTGTGAGAGAGAGAGAGAGAGAGAGAGAGAGGGAGGAGGGAGAGAGAGAAAGAGGGAGGAGAGGGAGAGGGACAGAGGGTGTGTGTGTGTGTGTGTGTGAGAGAGAGAGAGAGAGAGAGGGAGAAGAGAGGAGAGAAAGAGGGAGGAGAGGGAGAGGGACAGAGGGTGTGTGTGTGAGAGAGAGAGAGAGAGAGAGAGAAAGAGGGAGAAAGAGAGAGAGAGAGAGATGAGGCAGAGGGAGGGAGAGAAGAGGGAGAATTATCTCATTTGGATAATATTCATCTTTTTTCCCCACCTCTGCCACAATTCAGTTAAACTGGAACCATTTGGCAGCTAGGCCGTCTATATTATAGACAAAAATCTAAACACATATAAAAATAGACAGCAGCACACTATGCCGCAATGGTCATAAGTGTGAAAAACGGTCATAAGTCACTTTTTTAGTGCCGTTGTAACTTTGAATGATCACTAAAGGAACTGTTATAAGTCGAGGACTAACTGTATTCATTCTGTCCCCATCTCATCCAGGAGCTTGTTCCCTGGCTTCACTTCCAATATTAGTGGCGATGATAACAGTCACATTTTTCATATTAATAGGAGCTGCAGGTTTTTCAGATTGATAAAAGTCTCTCTCTCTCTCTCTCTCTTTTTGGTTGGCTAAAGTATTTAAGTCTGCTGTGTAACCTTTTAAAAATTCTCTTTGTTTGCAGTAGAGAGGCTTTCTCTATAATACTCCCAATTTTACATAATTATTAATTTAAAGGTCTTTTTTTAAAAAATATTCATTCTGCTTTCACTCTAATTCATGCATTTCACAAAGGCAGGCAATTCTGATGCAACTTATCTTAATATAAGCTCTTTTTTAAAAACCAAAAACGAAACATAACTAGTCCTGTTGGCTTATTACGTTCGTTGTGTACTTTTTTCAACACGCTTCTTTGAAAATTATATTTTGCAGATTTGACATTAAAGGGAAAAAAAAAACCTCAGACAAAGGAAGGATTTTGTTTACTCTGGTAGGTGGCTTATGAGTTGGAAATGAGTATAGTGTATAGAATTACAGAGTTGGAAGGGACCTTGGAGGTCTTCTAGTCCAACCCCTTATTCAAGCAGGAAACCCTATACTACTTCAGACAAATGGTTATCCAATCTCTTCTTAAAAACTTCCAGTGTTGGAGCATTTGCAACTCCTGGAGGCAAGTCATTCCACTGATTAATTGTTCTAATTGTCAGGAAATTTCTTCTAAGTTCTAGGTTGCTTCTCTCCTTGATTAGTTTCCATCCGTTGCTTCTTGTCCTGCCCTCAGGTGCTTTGGAGAATAGCTTGACTCCCTCTTCTTTGGGGCAGCCCCTCAAATATTGGAAGACTTCTATCATCTCACCCTGAGTCCTTCTCTTCCCTAGATTAGCCATGCCCAATTCCAACAACCGTTCATCATATGTTTTAGCCTCCAGTCCCCTAATCATCGTGGTCACTCTTCTCTGCACTCTTTCTAAGAGTCTCAACATCTTTTTCACATCATGGTGACCAACACTGGATGCAGTATTCCAAGTGTGGCCTTAACAAGGCATTATAAAGTGGTATTAACAAGTGAAATTGTGAAGAACTTATTTTACATTCCAAAGTGGTCGTAATTGCAATCCAGCAGGATGAAATGTTTTTTTTTTTGATACGCTGTTCACCGTTTAACAAGATACTTATCTTTCCCGCCATCATTTTTCTCCCCCCTCCCCTTCGTTCATTTAATCTTTCAAAGTCATAATTATTTAATATTAATGTTCTCGCCATTACTGCCTTCTCAGAAGAGAAGAGGGGGTGGGGCGGTAGGTTTTCCACAGAGACAAGAACCTTGGAAATTAATATAATATTTGCTCAAGATTGATTTTAAGCTGCAGTGCCCGCAGATAGCAAAACCCCATCTGTTTAAAAAGCATCAAATGCTAATTATCTAAAGAGAAGCGCCTTTGTGTGGCAGAAAAATGAAGCAGATAGATGCGGAGTTCATATCAGGTTTCTGTTTTCAGTGTGTGTGTGTGTGTGTGTGTGTGTATGTTTGTGCAAATAAGTTAATAAGAAAATTAAAAGAGAAAAAAAAAACACCTCCTGATACCTATTGGAAAAGCGGCGCTTGGAGTAGGGAATTGTTCATCTGTGAAACAGTAGGAAAGAAGAATTCATTGCAAGAAGCAACAGTGGTGCCATTTCAAATCTTTGGAACAGAATATTGGCAGCAGTCCTACAATGGCTCCTTAGGGTCCCAAATTTGTTCCTTACCACCCATTCTATATCACACAGTAGATTTGCATGCCAACACTTTATTAACCACCGTACTAGATGGGGTAGTTATCACTGCTGGATGTGACATTTGGAGATAGATTTTTTTTTGGGGGGGGGGGAGGAATCTTTCAAGCAAATTATCGAAGGAGTGAAAGTCTTTGAAAGCAAAATATGGATCATTGTTATTTATTTGTTTACTACACTTGTATATGTCACCCATCTCATGTCAAGTGAATTTGGTTTAGAACCATAGAGGACGAGACACGGATTCTTTGATCACCGGAGTTTGTCCTAAGGTGAAACTTCTGGCTTAGAAGAACATCTCGAGGAAGCAAATGAACTGAATGATTTAAACCATTTTCTCCAGAATTGGAAGGAACCTTGGAGGTCATCTGGCCCCAACCTTCTGCTCAAGCAAAAGTATCAGGATTCCAGCAGTTACCCCAAATAAATCATGAGTCTTGAGCCAAACTTCCAAAACTTCAAAAGGATTTATTGAGAGTTAACATGTCTGACACTGTAGCCGACTCTGAGACACATAATTCATTGTCACCCTTGACCCTGGTTTTCCCCCACCCTTCTGGGTGTATCCTAATTCATATTCTCCAATGGGACACATCCATAGCCCAGAGTCATCAGTCATGTTCTCCAGTTAGATTTTTGCACGGCAGAACCTTCAGTCCCCTAGTTACTATCTTTGAAAACATTTGTGGAATGCACTTTCGATTTCCAAGCAAACCCCTTTCCCCTCTCCCTTTCTATGCTCTAAAAAGACCATAGAAATATTTTATGAGTTGACAAAAAGACCCTATACCATTTCAGACACATGGCTCTCCAATCTCTTCTTAAAAACTTCTAGTGATGGAGCAACCACAATTTCTGGTGGCATACGGTCCCACTGGTTAATTGTTCTAATGGTCAGGAAATTCTTCCGTACTTCTAGGTTGGATCTATCCTTGATTAGCTTCCATTCATTGTCTTGCCTTCTGGTCTTTGGAGCATAGGTTGACCCATTCTTCTTTGTGGCAGCCCCTTAGATATTAGAAATCTGCTATCATGTCATCCCTAGTCCTTCTTTTCCCTAGAATAGGTCATAATTATGCAGATAGTTAATATAGCTCCCTTCAACAATATCCCACTTATTCTGGAGAAGAGTCGTTCCAAATAAACTGAAAAGTTGAAGATCTCAGCTTTAGTTCCCACAATCATCACTTAAAAGGATTTCAGTAGAAATTCTGATATGGTTCTATTTCTGGAATCTTGGATATTGTTGCTTGAGTCAGCTCACATTGCTAGAGTAGATCACAGTGGTCTCATGGTGATGTGCCATGTGTTCACAGATTCCTGCTGCTTATCTGCTTTTCTTGTTGGAAGCTTATTCTGCCAAAGATACACCATTGGTTTATCCAGCTTAGACCCATCAGCACTGACTATCAATGTCTCTTTCTGAGTTTCAAATCCTATCAGAAGATGCTGGAGCATGAAGCTAAATCTTTTGCACAGAACAGATGTGAGTTAGTACTGCATTATACTGCATTATAATCCTGATCTTCTCACATGGTCTTTTCATGCTTTTTTACTGCCTCGATTTAGGAAGAGCTGCAGTGAAAACTCTGTCAAATTAGCCATTGCCCAGGCTTATAAAGTAGAACAGTCCCAAAGGTGCTTTTTCAAGAGGCAACTGGACTTTGTTTTTCCTTGAAGATGTTTCACTTCTCATCCAAGAAGCTTCATCAATTCTGGAGTTCAATTCTTCAGAACTGAAGAAGCTTTGGAGAATGTCAGCATTCCAGAAAACCTCAGCTCCAACCAATAACTCCGAGACAGACATCTTCTCAAAGGTTCCTTTTTGTTAGAGTAGTAAACTGGCACATCTGGAAAATCCCAAATCTGAAAATTCTGGGTTTCCCTTCAATAAGTAAAAAATTACAAACCCACCCCCTGCACTTCTTATTGCATAACATGCCCCAATCACCTTCCGTCCCAGCGTGGAATGTCCCCTCAACCACTCCTCAGCCAGGTGCAGAAATAACATGACCTTGACTTAGAAGAAGAATGCTATTATGTCTAACCACATACACTCCAAGGGATTTTCCCAGGCTCAAGAATGTGGCAGCATGGAAGTGTCTGGTGCTAATATGGCTTCCAAAGCTGACAGCTTCTTGGATGAGGAGCGAAACATCTTCAAGGAAAAACGAAGTCCAGTTGCCTCTTGAAAAAGCACCTTGGATGACTGAGAATCTCCGTAGACCTTTAGAAAATCCTTGTGTTCGCATCTTTTAGGCTAGAAGGAAATGTTTTGGTTTGGATGGAATTGCTTACCAGAAAAGGCCAATTAGAAAACACAAAGGCTCTGTAATATACTCCAAAGAAGTGAAAGGAGACGGCATCTCCCTTAGGCTAAAACCAGACAGTTCTTCAATACGGAAGTCTAACTCTATCGATTAACAGAAGATTTAAAAATAAATAAGTCTGACCTCTGCTCTCAAAGCCAGCTGGGTTTCCAAACTTCTTAAACTTAGTTAAGCAGCATTTCTGTTATTCACATATAATGCTCTAATACACCCATACCACAGAGAGAGAGACACACACACACACACATAAACATTCTTCATTTCTGTAAACAAGTTTCATCTACAACCATGCAATGCACAATATTAGTTCTTTTTGATGCTTGCTTCAGAGCTCATCTTCAACATTCCCCATTCCAAATTTCTTTCAGAGGAACCGGAAAAATACGCCTAGATTTGTTGGACAGTTATATATGAAAGTGTATGTAGATAAACGTACTGTACCTCAGTGGTGGGATTCAAAATTGTTTACTACCGGTTCTGTGGGCGTGGCTTGGTGGGCATGGCTTGGGGGCGTGGCAGGGGAAGGATACTGCAAAATCCCCATTCCTTCCCCACCCCCACTGACCTGCTTTCCAGCTCCGTTCTCCTCTGCAGGGCAACCAAAGAAGACCCAGCCGATCAACTGGACTCGGGAGTCAGAGAAGAGATGGGGGCAGGGCCAGTCAGAGGTGGTATTTGCCGGTTCTCTGAACTACTCAAAATTTCCACTACTGGTTCTCCAGAATTGGTTAGAACCTGCTGAATGCCACCTCTGCTGTACATGTAAGTTTAGAGCAAGAGTTTCCAACCTTGGCAACTTTAAGACATGTGGACTTCAACTCCAGAATTCCCCAGCCAGCATGGCTGACTGAGGAATTCTAGAAGTTGAAGTCCACAAGTCTTAAAATTGCCAAGATTGGGGACCTCTGGTCTAGAACATTCAATCTACATGTGGGTCATTTGAGGTATTACATAAAACATGCATCTTTGGATGGAATGCCAACTCTAACATCTATACAACCCATGTTTGGAAGAACTGATCTAAGGTCCTTCCCCTTTATTGCAGGGAATGACTTACAAAAATGGCATTTGGTGACTTACAGTAAATGCAAGGACAATCTGAAGAAGATGCATCTCTATGCTTCAAAATTCTGTTAGCAGCTCTGAGTGTTTTGAAGCACACAGTCTTTTTTTAAAAAAATTCTGGAAGGATAAATCAGTTTAATTTCCTAAAATAAATTCACTCCTCAGTCTTCAATGATGAAAAATTCCTAGAAAAAGGCCTTTGTCTCCATCCTTCTTGGCAATCAATTGTTGGGCCCGTCACAGAGGTGAGAATAATAGTCTTGTCAAAAGTCCCATAAGCAGAGCGATGGATGGTTGGGTCAGCATTTGAGGATGATAGTAGATCATTGCCTTTTCCTCTGCAGGAGGAAGGATTCCTCCAAGGTGTAAACTCTCTTTTCTTCTCTGGAGGTTGGAGACAAGGGTGGAGAAAGCCCTATCAAACAATGGTTGAGAGCTTGATGTGCAATGTTGTGTTTGTAGTTAGAGAAGTAGGAAATAATGAAGTCAGGAGAAGAAAAGAGGCATTCCAGTTGGTTGCCAGAATGCAAGTTGGCTCTAAGTCTAAGGAAGTTGAAGGTCATGTGTCTATTTCAACTAGTGTTGGTTGGGTGCAAGAATCTGCACTCCAGAAAGTAGATGGGTCCAGAACAAACTAGAAATTTAATTGAAATAAAATAATGAATATATCTTCCAATCAGCCAATTCCTGTAATTCTTCTCCAATGTTGAGAGCAACTGTTCCAGTCAGGAGAAGGGGTCAAGCAGGAAATTAGTCTGGATTCATTCCATAAACACAAGAGGGCAAGGTCTGAGTCCCCGTGAATGCCTTTGAGCCTTATCTGGTCTTATCAGGCAAAACCCACCAGACTCAGGAGATTCCTGTAAAATAGGCATAGAACAATAAAGTAACAAGTTTGAACTCTACCACATAGATGGGTCTGTTTGTTTGCATCTGACATTAATGTAGGTTTTCAGGCAGTAATACAGATGTGGTCTGTATCACCTTCTACTGAAGGATCTTTTAATTTCTCTGACTGGTCTACAGCTTGGAGATTTCCTCTTCTATCCAAGGACTAGCCAGGATTGTTCCTGTTTGGTTCCTGAGATCAGCCGAGATCCATCAGGTGCAGCCCCTGGTTGTCTATTCATCCAATACATTTAATATAATTATTTCATGAATTTAATAATTTTCCCATTCTTCACCTTAACCATTATAAGTAACTGGCAAATGATAGTGGTATTCTGGGAGTAGTATTCAAATTTTTCAGAGGCCCCATATGGCGCTGAGTTTTAAGTTGTGCATCCCTGTTCCGGACCATTCCTGAATTATCCTTTAGAATTGTTGGAAGAATTGCAAATTGTTCTCCCTTTAAATGCAAACTCCATTGTGCATCAAGGCCTATAATTAAGTAGAGACATTTAGGTTCCTAAAAATGTGTGCAACACTCGCTTTAGTATAAAATTCAAAGAAAAAAAATACAAGCAAATTATCAGGACTGTGACAAATGGGCACTATTGTTGTATGATTCATGGCATGCCGAATATTCACTGTAAAATTTACTGCGTAAAAATGGAAAGGATAAACATGTCATTCTTTTACACAGGAAACTGGAATTATTTCTAGGGAGCCAAGCCTACAATGATAGATTTAGCTGAAAATGCTGAAACCCCTCAAGTTTAAGTGGCAGGTGAGATCATGTTCATTTTGCTTTGAACATGAAGAAGGATGAAATCGGGGATATGGCGTTGCTCCTAGTCTCGTTCTGAATGTTCTTCTCCAAAATCCAAGTTGCATTCCTGAAGTTCAGTGGGTCACTCTAACACAACTAGGGACATTCTGTTGATGTTCAAGTCTTGGTTTGTGATGGAAACACCATGAGGCACAGTGAGTACTCAGAACCAGAAAATATGGATGCAAAGATTAGATGACAAGCTTTTGAAGCTACCAAGTTGATGATAACGCAAAATAGCCAAAGAAGGCATCTTCAGACCAAGAACGTCAGGTATTATGGACTACCTATGAGTCCTGCTCTCCAGAACTATGTTCATTTCTTCTGAAAGAAGTCCTAATGAAACCTGAGCTAAAGGTAAAGGTTCCTCTCGCACATACATGCTAGTTGTTTCTGGCTCTAAGGGGGAGGTGCTCATCTCCATTACAAAGCCGAAGAGCCAGCACTGTCCAAAGACATCTCCATGGTCATGTGGCTGGCATGACTAAACACTGAAGGTGCACAGGACGTTGTTAGCTTCCCAATAAAGGGGTCCCTATTTTTCTATTTGCATTTTTACATGCTTTCAAACTGCTAGATTGACAGAAGCTGGGACAAGTAATGGGAGCTCACTCCATTACGCAGCGGTAGGGATTCGAACCACCGAACTGCTGACCTTTCTGATTAACAAGCTCAGTGTCTTAGCCAATGAGCCACCACGTCCCTCCTGAGCTGCTGTCTACTTAACGTTTATTTTATTGTCATTTCACAACATCATATTCTGATACTATTCTATTTACTGGGTTCTTCTCACATTGCATGATCATGTTTTAGTTCCTTCCTCATTTTGCAAGCTGTTGCATGAAGATTCAACCTTAAGTGACAGGAGGAAGGGACTCTCCCTTCCTGTAAGCTGCTGATGGGTTAGTGAAGAACACAGGATAGCCCTTCCCACCTATTATTCAAGGAAGCAGACTCCTCTTTTCATTTATGAATTGTGCCAAACAGATGATAGAAGATGCTCTTGCATTTCAATCAAATGAGAGTTTCAGGTTTCTTCCCACACAGTAGATTCTTCTGGGATACGGAGCATAAAACCTTGCTCTGTGGCAATAGAATAATGTAATTTTCAGTGCCTGCAAAATTTCATGTTCATCTACGACAGCATGTATTGATTGAAAGAGCTCGACAATGAGTAAACAGATCCGTGTAGTTGGAATAAATAAATACATGGACATAATTTGTTAGCAGTCTTAATATTCCAGAACCTGCAATTCAGAAATGAAAATGTGCTGGCCATTCTTCCTTTCTTTAAACCAGTGTTTGTCAACCTGGACAACTTTAAGATGCATGGACTTTAAGACTAGTTGACTGGGGAATTCTGGGAGTTGAAGTCCACACCTTTTAAAGTTGCTGCTTTAGACCATGTCTTTTTCAAGATCTTTGACTCCAAACCACAAGCCTTAAACACCAGGAAAGGTGTAATTCATAATCAACATTGAAGAAAGTGCTCCAAACAACTGATTCTTCTTTCATCTTTAGCATCTTGCAATCTTGGAAATTTTCCATCATCTACCAACAAGGCATAATATCAGCGGTCTGTTAATTCTAAGGAACTGACCAGGAGAATGTCCCAATGGAAATCAACCCATCATTCAGTTGAGTTCTGTCTATTTTCCAAACTTAATGTCAACTGTAATGATGTACATATAAACCCTCATCCCATGAACCCAGAAGCAACCCAAATTTCCTTATATTAGAGCCAATTTTTCACCACTATTCACAACCAGAGCAGAACCCAGTCTTGGGCATAGCTGTACATATTTCTTTTTGATTTTTTTCCCCTTCCTTCCCTCCCTCCTTCCATCACTGTCAGAGATCTAGATTGTGTCAGCATTGTGCATCATTTCTGACACTTAACAGTGGTTTCCTCTAATAATAGGCTAATAATAATAGCAACTTCCTGAGGTTACTGCCAGCCTTCCACACCGATTATATGTTGCAAATAAATATACTTCCTTCTGCATAGTGGGGTCAATAATTAAAGTTTTCTCTGGCTCTTTCTTTTTTTCCACTTTCTGCTACTGACATGAGCCAATGGCAGATGAAATCGCAGCTTCTTGCTGCTTGCATAGAAGTTCTGACGGGGTTGACCCCCTCCCCATCTCTTTTTAAAGCATTTGCTGAGTCCATTAATTTGTGGCTGTTTTGCCTGTGACAAAGACAGGAGCTGGGCTGCAGTCTAATTAAGCTGTGCTGAAAAAAAATTCCTAAGAGGGAATTGAACAGGGAAAGAAATGCATGTTACTACTAGGAAGAGGAATAATCCCATATCTGCCATTGATTACCCATTTTACTGGGGAGGCTGGAGAGGTGCCCAACATCTGTAGCAGCTAGGGAATTGCCCAGGAAGTCACACTGAGATATCATAAGCTAAGTTTTGAACTATGGTGCTGGAGAAGACTCCTGCGAGTCCCTTGGACTGCAAGACAATCAAACTGGTTAGTCTTAGAGGAGATCAACCCTGACTGATCTTTAGAAGGCCAGATCCTGAAGCTGAATCTCAAAGACTTTGGCCACCTAATGAGAAGGAAGGACTCCCTGGAGAAAAGACTACTGCTGGGAAAGATTGAGGGCAGAAGAAGAAGAAGGGGACGGCAGAGAAGGAGGTGGCTGGATGGAGTCACTGCAGCAGTCGGCATGAGCTTAAATGAACTCCGGTAGAGGACAGGAAGGCCTGGAGGAACGTTGTCCATGGGGTTGCGATGGGTCAGACACAACTTCACAACTAACAACAAAGCTAAGTTAGGTGAGGAATTTACCAGCATCCATTGGGTTGACTTAGCTGTGCCGTCTTCATTAGAACTTCAGGAAACATCAATCCAGGCTACATTGTGGTTTCTTGAACTCCATTCCAGAATAGGATGCAAACAGAGAATGGCTGATTTGTACTTTATTGATAGGAAATCTTGGCTTGTATTGTCCCCAAGGATTTTTTTTCTTCCAAAAAGCAACTGGACTTTCTTGGTTTTGTTTCTTTCAAAAGGTTTCACTTTTCATTCCAAGAAGCTTCTTCTGTCCTGAGAAAAGGTTTTCAAAGAAAAAAATATCAAGGAAGTCCAGTTGCCTTTTGGAAAAAAACATATTTGGGACAACCATGACCTGGATGATTGAAAACCTACATTTGGGTTGCATCGTTCATTGACTTTCCATTCATGGGTGTCTGGTTCCATTATTTGCTACTTCCGGAACCTCAAAGAATATGGTGGGTGTTCTGAAGTATGTTCTCCTAGATTTCCAAGATATCAATTATTCCAAAACTAGACTGTCTTTCCTTTTTAAATAGAGTTGGTTTTATTTATTGTTGGTATTTAGAACAGCCTGTTTCACTGTTATAATTTTAAATTGTTTTTAGTGGAGATATTGCATTCTTCTTTTGTATGCTGTTACAAGTTTCTTCTGAGAGGAGAACCATAAAACTAAAATAGAATAAAGAAAAATTGGGGTCAAAACTTCTTTATTCCCTAGTTTAGTAGAATGTTCTCCACTGTAGCACTCTTAAGTTGTGTTCATTATCTTTTGTTAATTGTTTTCTGTGAAAATACCACCTAATCTGGTTAAATTCCTATGGAGATTCTCAGTCATCCAGGTCATGGTTATCCCAAAGATGCTTTTTCAAAAGGCAACTGGATGTTGTTTATCCTTGAAGATGTTTCACTTCTCATTCTTCAGAACTGAAGAAGCTTCTTAGATGAGGCAAAAAAAACAAACAAACCATTTTTAAAGGGGAAAAAAGGCCAATTGCTTTTTGGAAAAGCATCTTTGGGACAATCTGGTTTGATGCTGGATTGCTGCTGACAATAAAACAGAGAAACCCAAAGGCCAAGTACAAGCGAGAGAGAAGCAGAAATTCATCCTTGTGAAAGATGTTTCCTTTTGGTCCAGCAAAGGTTCAATTTTTTATTCAACTAATTAATTGATTGGTTAATTGTTCTAATTTTTCCTTTCATTGATGGGCCACATGCCCTTCCGTGAAATACATACAATATAATGGCTTTGAAATCCCTATTAGGTATAAACAGGCTAATAAATCTTGAACTGTATCCAAATAAACAAACACAGTGTCTGATTAATCTGATCATCCATGATTCATCAGGACTATAAAATATGGATCAGTCTTCTCTGTGGGGAGAAATTAGCATGCAGGGAAGGCAGAATTCTTCTCTCTGTCCAATTACCACAATGTTATCTTCTGTGGCAGAAGCTCTTTGAGATTTCAAATGGGCAGAAAATCTCTCCCGTGACCTACTGCCTGATCGTCTGAGGGAAATTCTGGAGAAGTCATGAATTGATTGTAGGCCTTTTGTCTCAAAAAGCTGGGGTCACTGCTGGACTGCAATTCTTTCTTTTAAGCCAAAAGAGAGGTCAGGCGATCTAATGAGAGGATTCACGTGCAGTAGAGAAGCCCAGTCTAGTTTAGTGGTGGTCTGCAAAAGTTAGGAGATGTTTGGTGACCTCAGGAGAAGTTCTGAGACCAGGGGTGGGATGCAAATATTTTTACTACCGGTTCTGTGGGCGTGGCTAGGTGGGTGTGGCTAAGTGGACGTGGCCATGTGACTGGGGGGTGGGGCTTCTTTTTTCCAGAGCAGCAGCAGCAGCATCCCCGTGCACTCCATTTTTTGCCTCTTGGGCCTCAGGGAAGTCTCCTGGGAGGCCATTTTTGCTCTCAGGTGGCTTCCCTGAGACCTAGGAGGCAAAAAACGGAGTGCAGGGAGGGGGTGTGCAGCAACCCCCTTCCCCAATGTGCCCCCTTTTGCCTCCTGGGCCTCAGGGAAACCTCCTGGGCAAAGCAGTAAGACAACAAGAGGGATCCCAGCACAGCTGATCATCAGGAGGAGAAAAAAAATATCACAAGGAGTGGGGACTGGGGGAGGGGAGGGCAGGGGAGAATGCAGTCAGCGATGTCGTGCATGCATGTGACATTGCACACGGACAATAAGGCCTGACTGGTCGGGGAGGGAGGGGTGGGAAGAGAGGGGCAGGGCCAGCCTGGGGCACAATTTGCCAGTTCTCCGAACTGTGCTGAATCGTAACAATCACTTCTACTAAACTAGTCTGAACCGGTCGAATCCCACCCCCTGCCTGGGACCTGGGTCAGGCCTTCTGAGATGTTGCACGTTGCTCTCCAGGGAAAATGCACCAGGAAATAGATTTCTCTCCTTATTTCTGTCTTGTAACGCCACTTCCAGCAAAACAAATCCAGATAGGCAGATCAAAGCTAAGATTTATTTTTTTTATTTATTTTTTTCTGTGGGGGAAAGCTAACAACTGCCACAAAGGCTTTGGTCTGTGCATGTTCGTGCCTGTGTAGAAACACAGCATCATGCACAGTGTCATTAAAGCGGCTCTGGCACACTTTTCAAACAAAGACAAAGCACAGAGAAAAGAACCCAATAATTCTCAGCAGGGATGACATCTTCCCAAGGAAGATGCTGTTGCTAGTCAGCCGGAGCTGGGGACAGAATTAAAAAGTGCCCAATAATCTAAAATGCCAGGTAAGGGTACCCATTTTCTTCTCCTGTTGTGTAGAAGTTTGTAGTGATTGTCAATTGTCCAGGTCATGGCTGTCCCAAAGGTGCTTTTTCAGGAGGCAACTGGACTTCCTTGTTTTTTTTCTCTTTGAAGACGTTTCACTTCTCATCCAAGATGCTTCTTCAGCTCTGACCGGATGGAGGGGAAGGGAAGGATTGATATTCCTTGTAGACAGCTGGTCATTTGCATCCTTTTAGAGGGTCGTTGAAGTACCTGGAGGTTTATCTGTGTCCTCGGTGTTAAGTTTGAGGCATGGGTTTAATGAACGGAGACCAGACTGTAAACCGTGAACTTCAGCTCTTTATTCACGAGCATAACAGAGACAAAAACCCCCGGCTAGCAGTCACTCTTTTATAGAGTAAGCTGCTATCCGGATAACCAATGGATAGTGTTATAGCATTTGAATCTTGGCGCGGCCCGTCAACAGCCAGTCAGATTGCTCGGAATGAACCAATCATAACTTGCCATTATATAGGCCAATAGGACGTGCAGGATTATGATCCTGCTAGGCAAATGAATCTTTATTAATTACATTTCTTTCGTTCACAACACTCAGGATCACCTGAGTAGTGCTCCTGGTTTCTGTAGTCTGTAGGACACAGATAAACCTCCAAGTGCTTCAACAACCCTCTTAAAGGATACAAATGACCAGCTTGTCTGCAAGGAGTATAAATCCTTCCCTTCCCCACCATCCAGTCAGAGCTGATGAAGCTTCTTGGATGAGAAGCTAAATATCTTCAAAAGAAAAAACAAGAAAGTCCAGTTGCCTCCTGAAAAAGCATCTTTGGGATGTCCTATTGTGCAGGGGGGGAAAACAGAAGGGTAAAAAAACAGCAACTGCTTGAAGACAAAGTCACATTTAGCATCTAAAGATCAACATTTCATATCAGCAGAAACCTTGTTCTCTGACCATCCTTGTCAAACATCAGAAATAAATTGAGAATCAACAGGCTCATATCATTTAGACCCTTTTTATTGCAGGCACAAGGAGGCAGGGAGCAGCAATTTGCAGCTCTGCATGTCTAAATTTCATACTTGTATTTTCTTGGTTGACAAGAAAATGGACCGCAGAAAGTGCTGTTTTTCTGCAGCTTTGCTTTTCTCTCAAAGGGTCTCCTGGAGAAACTTCTGATTGGGAAATAGATCCACTCTTTATGCTGCTTGAACTTACCTACCCTCATTCCAGAGTTTGCCCATGGCATTCATCCCTGTTTTGTTTAAGTGTGGCTTATTGGATGAACCATGGTTGCCTGGAGTTGCATGTAGTATGGCAGGTTGGAGATTGGATTCCAAGCCAGTTCTGTCAACTATCTTCCTCCTCCTCCTCCTCCTCCTCCTCCTCCTCCTCCTCCTCCTCCTCCTCCTCCTCCTCCTCCTCCTCCTCCTCCTCCTCCCTCCTCCTCCTCCTCCTCCTCCTCCTCTTCTTCTTCTTCTTCTTCTTCTTCTTCTTCTTCTTCTTCTTCTTCTTCTTCTTCTTCTTCTTCTTCTTCTTCTTCTTCTTCTTCTTCTTCTTCTTCTTCTTCTTCTTCCTCTTCTTCTCCTCCTCCTCCTCCTCCTTCTCCTCCTCCTCCTAGCATATTCCTGCAAGCGTAGGGTCCGCTTTTCAGTTCATTGATCACCACTTTGCACAGTCAGCTGTGTCTCCAGGGCGCAGGCCCACAGCTTCCATATCTTTGTTGATGGTGTCTTGCCATCTCTGTTTTGGCTGGCCACAAAGTCGCCAGCCACTGACTTCTCTTTGGTAGGCAGTCTTGGCCGTGCTCTCATGACATGTCCATACCTGCAGAGCCGGCCTTCTCTCATCTTCTCTATAATTGATGCCACACCAAAATGTTGTCGAATGGTGTCATTTGCGATGTGTCAACCTGACTTGCAAATTCATTTCACTTCCTGGATTCAATCAAAGAAAGGAAGGGTGGATCAGATTGAATCATTAATTTAAATTGAATCATGGATTTCATAAAACACCTTGTTGGCTTATTCAAAAAGTCTACAATGTCTTGCCTGTTAGTAGTGACAAGGCAGAAGGCCATTGTTATTTCAAGGAGCGCAGTGACATTTTTTTTCCACAAAAATCTTCCAAAGATCTTTAAGTACCAAGGTTAGGCCCAGCACGGCAAATCCATGGACTGCAGAACCAGAACCTTCTTCTCATCCCCAACTCTTCCCTCCAACCCTGGATGTTTTTCAAAACAAGCTTCCTCTACACTTTCAAAGCCCACCCATCCATAAAACATTATCTGCAGATATGATCGGCTGCAAAGTTAAGATGTTGAAGGAGAATATTTGAATCTTCCCCTGACTCTCCACCTTCTGACTTTTGAAAGGAGCTCAGAACTGATTGATTATGCTAGCACTGCAAGATTCTCTCCTCCTAAATCAATAACGAGAGAGGGAATTTTGCAGGTCTATTCAACAAGGAATCAGCTTCTGCAGATAAGTTGAAAGGAGTAAGCAAGGAATATTTACCTTGGACCAGTGAGGTCTCTAAAAATCTCTATACTTTAACATCTCTTCCTTAAATGCTTCTTCTGCATTTTGTCTTGGCTACCCCAGAAAGGTATAGCAACTTTAAGACCTGTGGATGAGTTGAAATCCACAAGTCTTAAAGTTGCAAAGGTTGGACATCCCTGCTCTAGACAGACTTACATACAAACAGCCCAGAATTTGCCCAATGAAAACCCGGAATCTATCCTTGTAGACACACAACCTTTCCTGATTCTGCAAACCCTTTCTTCTCCCTTCATGCTTTATTATAGTTGGAAGATAATCAGTGTTCTGTGGGCAGGCTGGAACACAAAGCAAGTTGGAAGACTGAGTGATGAACACTAAGGGAACAGGGCTAGAAATCACCAGCAGATGGCTAAGCAGACCTTTGTTCTTGTCAACACATGCCCACACTTTTTCTCCAGCTATCTAGGTCAGCACTGTGTTTTGATGATAGCCAGCCAAGCATCTCCAAGGCATAAAGTCAACCTCTTCCTTCACAGAATGCCATGAATTCCAGAGATCCTCTTCTCAATCAAACAAATGGTGCATCTCCAAATTCTCCTTAACTTCTCCATATATCTCTCAGCTTGTTAAATTGGCTTGCTCATTTTCACCTTAAATGTATGATTTTGTTGGTGTTATTTTTAGGAGCATGCATTGTAACAAGGCTTAAGGCTTTTGTTTCTTTTTTTCTTTTAAAGGAAAATCCATAAAGGCACAGATCATTAGCTGAATTAGCAGAGTGTTGAGATTTATGATTCTATCAGGAGGAAAACACTGGTGGTGTTGTATTATTTCTCTCTCTTTGTTTTAAGCTGGACTCCAGCTTAAGGGCGGTCCGTAGGAAGGTAAATAAGACGGTCATGTGCCCACTTTAAAAAAAGAAAAGAAAAGAAAAAGTATTTGGAGTTTAAAGATCTTGAGAAGGTATATGAAGAGATGACAGCTGCCTCTACTTTCAAGACTCCTGCCCTTCATGATGAAATCTTCAGAAGAATTGACCTTCTTGTAAGTGGACAATATATCCCTTACTTTAATGAGATGGCAGCAGGGATACAATGGCTCAGTGGCTAAGATGCTGAGCTTGTCAATCAGAAAGGTCGGCAGTTCAGCAGTTCGATTCCCTAGCGCCGCATAATGGAGTGAGTTCCCGTTTCTTGTCCCAGCTTCTGCCAACCTAGCAGTTTGAAAGCATGTAAACATGCAAGTAGAGAAATAGGGCCCCCTTTGGTGGGAAGGTAACAAGCGTTCCATGCACCTGGCCACATGACCACGGAGATGTGTTCAGACAGCGCTGGCTTTGTAATGGAGATGAGCACCGCCCCCTGGAGCCAGAAATGACTAGCATGTATATGCGAGGAGACCCTTTGTCTTTGCCTAATGAGATGGCTGTTGAAGAAATGTCCCTCAATCTGGCAAATCTTGGCATTTATGGAGCACACAGTTATCTGTAGAAAGAGAACAAGTGAAAAAAATAGAACCATAGCACTGGAAGGGGCCTTCTGGTCCAACTGCCTGCCCAAGGCAGGAGTCTTTAATCATCATGGAGAAATGGTTGTCCAGTCTTTTCTTGAAAACCTCCAGTGATGGTGCACCCACAATTCTGGGAATCAAGCTGTCCCATTGATTAATTGCTCTGTCAAGAAATTCCTTCTAATTTCCTGGTTAGATCTCCCTCCCATCCATCGCTTCTTGAAACATGTCATGATGCCAATCCCATAACTTATATACAGTACTTGCATCAGACCTCAGGATTAGATCTTTGTAATCAAATCTCCCAAACAATTGAAGCAAAGGTAAAGTAGAATATTGGGTGACACTTAACCAGTCATCAATCTACAGTGAGCCTTTGACTTCTGGTTTACTATTAATCAATTTGCTTTCAACAATCGCTGAATTCACTTCTGTAGTGACAGCATCACAAAACTAAATATAATTGCATTCTGTATATGTAATTGGATGATATAGTGGCACATATACAAAGAATCACAACTTATCTATTTTTAATTTAGAAATTAAAAAATGGAGAGAGAAAGAAAACAGGAAAAATTCATTCATTCATTCGTTCATTCATTCAATTTCTATAGCCACCCATCTGAGTCAATGAATCAAAATGTTGACTTCCAACTCTTTCCAACATAATAAAATACTAATATATTTGCAACCTCTGTTTTTACATAACCTATAATTATTACGAACCATTTCTGTAACTACATAATTAACTTCAATTATCAATCTTCAAACTAAATTCTAAATTTTGTATTTTTCCCCCTCCTTCAAGCATAACAACGGGAAGCAATATCCCAATAGGAAAAAAGGCAAATGAACTCTCCTGGTTTAAAAATCACAACTAATCTTAAATAGAAGTGCTAAAACCTGCCCTTGTGAGTTTTTAAGAATCAAGGGTTTTTTTTAGCATTAAAAGAACTTCACATTGTTTTCCTCCTAATGATATTATTGTAGTTTTGTCCCTAAATTCAATGACATTGTGATTGCTGCTGGTAATTTTAACTTGATTATTCTGCTGGGCTTTTTTTATATATATACTCTGTTATTTTTATTGTACGTTTATAACTCATTTGCACCCAACTTGGAAAAGTGCATTTAATGGGTAGATTACAAATGCCGTAATTTATTTGAATATATGAAGAGGCTGTTTTGGTTTTAGAACTCATTTGGGCCATTGTGAGCCAGTCTTGCACCATCTCACTTACTTCTAAAACTGTATTAAGTTGCCTGCTGTGAAAGGCATTAGGAAGATATTCTACAGACCATAAAAGTAATTTGTAATGAATTTATTTGCTGAAACATTTATTGCCTGCCTTACTATCCTAAGGAACTCAAGGTAAGTTAAGATAAAATCATGAAATACAACAAAAATCCAGAATAGTTTGAAGGATTAAAGAGGCAATTATTACGGATTAGGAGTTCTATAATCTTTGATAACTTCTTCTGAAATAGAGTAAAAGGGTTAAGGCAAACCAAGAGAAGTAGATACTTTTCCGAGCCTTTCTAATTGTTAGGAGACTTGGTCTTCAACGCTGGGAAAATGCATCTACAGCCTTAATTTGTTGAAGGACAAATCATTTGTGATGTTTGAAGTGTTTAAATCACCACCATAAAAAGCAGGAGGTGGGGAGTTCTAGTCCAACCTTAACCATGAAAGCCAACTGGGTGATGTTGGGTCAATCACCAGGAGATGGTGAGTTCTAGTACCACTTTAGACATGAAACCAGGCTGAATGATTTGAGGCAATCTCCAAGAGATGGTAAATTCTAATCCCACCTTATGCATGAAGTCAGTTGGGTGACTTTAGACCAATCACCAAGAGACAGTAAGTTCTAGTCCTGTTTTAGCCATGAAAGCCAATGACCAGGAGATAGTGAGTTCTAGTCCAGAATTAAACATGAAATCTGGCTGGGTGACTTTGAGCCAATCCTTTTCTCTCTTCCCAACCCACCTCACAGGACTGTTATTCTTGGGAAAATAGGAGAAGGAAGGTCTTCTGGATAGGTTCACCACCTTGAGTTATTTGTAAAACTAATAAAGGCAGGATACAAATAAATCAAATGAAAAATGAAATAACTAATAATGAAATATTGTCACACTACAAGGAATGTGTTATATAAAACTCTATATACATATTACACATACATGCAGAGTATGGTTACAAAAGACCACAAATATGCTCTCGTTTAACTCTTCCCATATTAAAAATGAAATTCATCATTATTAAATGGGAGGTTCTTTTATCTTTTATTCCCCTGTATTTTTTAATTTCCTTTCTTGGTTGTTTTTTTTACTTGTATACACTAGAGATGTTTGCAGCCTGGTGGTATATTAATTTAATGAATTAATAAACAATAGAGTTCAAAAGTACTGGTTCAAAAAAATGCAAAACTTTAGAAAGTTTTTATTCCTCTACTTTCATTCCATCTTTTACTGTTTTGGCCTCATCACCCTCTCCCGAATGTCTAAACGTTCTTCTTTTCCTAGTTTTGTAGTGTGTTTCTGTGTGTCTGTGTTCTGCTTTACCTCCTTTGAGTTGAGCTAAATGATCAATGTTTGGGCAATATCATATTTGCTGTTATGGATCTCTGGAACAAGTTTATTAAGAGCACAAGGCTGCAAAATGAATCAATGTGCCAGAATAGTCTTCTAATCGCAGTTCCTCAAGACGGTACAGATTGAATTTGCTTTTCCTTATCGAGATAAGAGGCTGCATTTTGGACAGGCAGCATTTCAGCTACCGAAATGTTTGTTCTTTTCCAGCCTGGGGAAGTTTTTTCAAGCACATAGTTGGATTGTGGCTCATGGTCTTTTTCTCAAGCCTTTTGGAGCATGGTAGACTCAAGCTCCAAACAGCAAGATAGTAAAAGAAGGAAACTTAAATGCATTTAAAGAGCTCTAAGTCCACAAAATAAATAGTAAACTAGAATCTGAGGAGGGTACAGTGGATTAGAATGGTAGAGACTCCATGCAAAATGTGAAAGCATTAAAAGTACAGTGCTGTGGTTGGAGCAATTTTGTGGTAAGCACAAACTGACATCGTGTCTTGTTTTTGAATGGCCTGGCCTTCACTGTTGGCGACCCCAATTTTCTTCTACTTCCTGAATCATATTGCTAAACACATTTCTTCTGTCAAACCAAGAAAGCCATTTTACTCTTTTTATGTAAAAATTATTAATTTTTGCCTATTAACTCTTGTTCTCTCCCCCCTCTCTCTCATCTCTCAATCTATATCTATCTATATCATCTATCATCTAATTGTCTGTCTGTCTGTCTGTCTGTCTGTCTGACTATCATCTATTTATATCTCTCTGTCTATCTGGGTCTATCTTTATCTAGCTAGCTAGCTATAGCTATCTATCTATTGATTGATCTATCTATCCATCTATTGATCTATTATCTATATCTTGGTAGACCTCTCTAAAAATCCAAATGTAAAGTCTTTCATTTAGGAAAAGAAATGCAGCATATATTTGTCTGCAATTGTATCATAATCTTACAGAGAGCTCATAGATCTGCAAATTGGATCCAACTACATCTGTGCCTTTCTTGGTTTTCATGATGATGAAATTTATATGCCACTATTCTCACCAAGGGGCAACTCTAGGCAGCTTGCAACCTTGCATTAATCGAACTATGTCTGAAAGCAAAAGAGAACAAAAATTCACGACTATGCACTTGTGGTTTTCTACACAAGCAGGGAAGAAACATCCCTAACTTGACCCAAATGTTATTTATTATAGGAGTCCATATAATAAATCTATTCTATACCAATGAATAGTCTAGTATTGACTCTTCATTGGTGATGCATTAGCCATAATGAGATCCCAGCTCTCAAGAAAAGGGAAAGTTGCTTTTGATCCCAAATTATATATCTGTGTTACAAGATCTGTGATCCTTATAGCTTCATGAATTCAGACAACTATGGTTTAGAGATTAATAAGGATTGAAGAAAGGGGGAAAAGTAACTTTCTTTTCTGCAGAAAATTTTTCAGACCAAAGCAATGATGAAATATCTGCAACAGAGGGATCTAAACCAAGTAAATTTCATTTAACGACCTCTTCCCCACTTTTCCCCACTGTCCGAAAAAGATTACTGGGCCACAGGATCCTAATCGCAGTAAACTAAATTGGGGAAGTGGACAAGATATCCCCCCTTCCTTTCTCCCTTTCTTCCCTTCTAATCATTCCACCCATTCTGAATTTTAACATGCCACATTTCAATCAAACCAGCATTAGTCTTTTGCTTCTGATAGCGCATAATTGCTAGTGGATAATCCTATATTAACTGTCCCCCGTCCTATCAGAGGAGGCCTGATCTCTAGATGGCACCGTTATCTTGTTTATGAACAGCCACACCAGGCGGGGATATTTGCATATAAATAACCTGCCAATGCAGAGAAAAGGCACCTGGTTAACTATTTCATTTATTATTCTGGAGAGAGGTGGAGACAAATGGGCCAATGTGGTTGGTAGCCATGTCGTGGAAATTCAGCTGCCATCATTGATTAGACTGTGCAGGGACTGTGACCCCACAAATGCAGGGCAGGTGTGTGTGTGTGTGTATTAAAACCATGCATGCTGATTGGTGTCCTTCTCTCCTTTTATTAGGAAACTGCAGAAATGAAGAAATCTCCTTTTCCAGGGCTACCACCTCCCTTTTCAATGCCTAAGTTCTCCCCTTTTCTGTCATGCACCTTCAGAAGATCCAGGGAGTTCAAATGGGTATCATACAGATTTATTTCAAGCTTAAGCTCTCTATAGAACAAGGGTCTTCAAACTTGGCAAGTTTAAGACTTGTAGACTTCAACTCCCAGAATTCCTGAGCTAACGTGACTGGAGGAGGAACTCTGGGACTTGAAGTCCACAAGTTTTAAAGCTGTCAAGTTTGAAGACCCCTGCTATAGAATCTGAACTACTCATGGTCCAAGCAAATTACCTGTAGAAAAGAGTTAGCATTCCTAAAGGTGCTTTTTCAAAAGGAAACTAGACTTTTGTTTTTATCTTGACCACGTTTTGCTTCTCATCCAAGAAGCTTCTTCGGTTCTGACTGAATGGTAGAGGAGGGAAGGGTTTCCCTTCCTCACAATCATCTGGTCGTTAGCACTCTTTCTGAGGAATGTTGAGGCCACTTGGAGGTTTATCTGAGAAGCGAAACATCTTCAAAGAAAAACAAAGTCCAGTTGCCTTTTGAAAAAACACCTTTGGGACAACCATGGCCTATATGAGTGAGAATCTCCATTGAGATTGAGTCAATGGTATTCAAGGTGGGCTGGGCTTAGATCTCTTGTGGGAGTGAAAGAACTCAAGACTGATGTTGTGTTTGATCCCTCCCTCGGCCTCTTCAATTGTCTGCATAGCACCATTGGTGCTTTGAACATCTCTTTGGAATTTAAACAAGATTCATCTATAAGCTTCTTGCAATGGTGAGATTAATGATCTCAGATTCTCAGAACTTGAGTCTGTCTACCACAAGGATCCCCAAACTTCACTACTTTAAGACTTGTGGGCTTCAACTCCCAGAATTCCTCAGCCAGCTTTGAAGTCCACAAGTCTTAAAGTTGCCAAGTTTGGAGACCTCTGATCTACCAGAAAGGCATTCCCTCCTGGAATTCCAGTATGTTATTTATATGTACCATAATTGGACAGTTTCCTGGTTTTGGAAGTTTCATTTAGCTGAATCAACTACCATGCGTTTTCACCAAGTAATTCTGAGAACAAATTTTATGAGATACAGAAAGGCAGAATAGGTTTAGATAAACATCTCCTAAGGCTCCTGAGCAGAGGAATTATAAATCCATCCATCTTTCCATCATAATAGTTTGTTTGTATATGTGCATGTTAGGAGCAAAGATGGAAGATTTTTTTACCAAATGATTACAAATCAGAAAATGTTACTGAGCTACCCTGGAAAAAAAAGAAGAAGAAAAACAACAAGCTGAAGGCAAGGTGAATACACAATAAAAAATTTGTCTGGAAGTATCTGCATCCTTTCCAACCTTACTACCATCCATAATTTTATGTACTTCTGTTCTGTCAGCTTCCCCATTTCAGCTGTCTCTTTCCAAAGTAAAAATAGGTAGGAAGTTTAGCTTTTCATTGCAGGGTTTCAAAAGCCTTCAGTCATTTATAAAATTAATCTGTCTCTGCTGGTAACAACCACTAAATGGTAGCAAAGAGCTAGAATTTTCTGTAGCTCTTCTGTTTCATCTACTGGCCGTCTGGAAATTTGCTGTCCAGATCTGGAATTTCATCCTTGGCGATTGTCTTTCAAGAAAGTCATCATCCAACGCAACTATAATATAAAAGTTTATTGATTTTATTTGGTTAGGAAATGTATTTGCTGCCCATCTCATGTCCATCAATGTTTTGCAGAAATGAAGAAGATTGATTCTCCTTGTCCCTTGTTGCAACTGTCTATTATGAGCACTTGTTTGTTCTAGTAAAGAACAGGGAGTCTTCAACTTATGACTTGTCACTTAGTGGCCATTTGAAGTTACAACCTACCTAGAAAAAAATTACGAGTTATTGCCCGGTTCCAAAGTTTCGAAGGTTGGGCCCCCACTCCTGGGATCATGTTCCCACACTTTGGGCAAATGGCAACATGACTATTAACAGTGATTTGCTTCAAGTGACCATGTTTTATTGGCTGGCTGGGGCAACCTGGACTCTTCGAGTTGCCAAGGTTGAGAAACGCTGCATTAGATCATGTCGCTTAATGGAAAATAACTGGATTACCTTCATTCTATTTTAAGTTTACCAGATGAGCATCAGCCACTGGAGATGGATAGTCCAGTGCCTGTCAGTGCTTTGCAAAGAAAGGCAGCAGAAATCTATGAGGATGTCATAGCAATTGTTGGATTGAGTCCTCAGCCCGACAAAGGTGATTGTGAGCACTTCTTGCACAATATTAACACATCTCTTTCTCCTATCAGATATTTTTTTTCCCCAGGGATTCCTATAAAAGGAAGAAAGGCCTCTGCTACAGAAGGTCTAGTTTAATGAAAGGAAGGAATAGGAGAAACATGATAGCAGTCCTCCAGCATTTGAGGGGCTGCTACAAAGAAGAGGGAGTCAATGTATTCTCCAAAGCATTTGAAGGCAGGACAAGAAACAATGGATGGAAATCAATCAAGGAGAAAAGCAACTTAGAATTAAGGAAACATTTCCTGACAATGAGAAAAACCAACCAGTGGAATAGCTTGCCTTCAGAAGCTGTGAGTGCTCCATCATTTGAGGTTTCCAAGAGGACATTGGACAACCATTGGTCTGAAGTGGCACAGTGTCTCCTGCTTGAGCAGAGAGTTGGACTAGAAGACCTCCAAGGTCCCTTCTAACTGTGGTTCTCTATTGTTCTGTTACATGCTGAATAGATTCCCTTTTTTTGCCCTCAGCAACATCAATCTGGGTCTGGTTGCAATGGATTATTAATGTCACAATGTCACCTAATTCACAAAGTGAAATCTGGCTAAGTTTATTGGAGGAAGGCGCCTTCATTAATAGAGAAAAATAAGGAAATTAAAAAGGCAGCCAAGAATGAACCAACAGGATATAATAGCAGTGAAGAGGTTAATAAACCTGTGCCTCCCTTTAAATGGATTTGGGGACTAATAAATCCATCCTCAGCAAGGGACAACTTTTCTCTGAAATTGAAATGGATGAATATTTCGTGCGGTCTCTGCAGATGCATAGCCTAGAAAAAAGACACCAGCAGGTTACGTTGTGTGGGTGGAAGGATGGTTAACAACCAAGTGGAAAACTGAGTGGTCTAGATTCCTCTTATTGAACGTGGGTTGTTTATGTGACATTGCCATGGCAACGGAAAATGAAGGTTGGCATGCACCGATGCTGTCACATCGAAAGCACTAATAGAGCCTATTAGAGGATCACAATCCATTTGGACAACATGGTTTGCCCACGTAGGAGACCAACACAAAATAGTTCGATGAGTTACAGGGTGTTTTGTTAAACGGGAGAGTCAAAGCTACAAGGAACGGGACAAGAGGTTCCATTCGTTGGTGAAAACGCTTTTTGCGAATTTTGTAATTGCGCTCAATGAAGAGCTGGGAGGCAAGGGTTACCTGTAGATGCTATCAGAAAGCAGAGACTGCAGACAGGTGAGAGGTGACCCACTCATGTGGGCGAGAGAATGATAGGGAAGGAGGGACCCAGATTGCCAACATCACCTGGTTAAATTTGCCATAACTCACCCAATCCTGGTATACATGGAATACTGCATCAAGGTTTGGTTGCCACGATGTAAAAAAGATGTTGAGATTCTGGAAAGTGTTGCAGAGAAGAGCAACGAAGATGATTAGGGGACTGTAGGCTAAAACGTATAAAGAACGGTTGCAGGAACTGGGTATGTCTACTCTGATGAAAAGAAAGACTAGGAGATGAGATGATAGCAGTGTTCCGATATCTCAGGGGCTGCCCCAAAGAAGAGGGAGTCAAGCTATTCTCCAAAGCACCTGAGGGCAGGACAAGAAGCAACGGATGGAAATTAATCAAGGAGAGAAGGAACTTAGAACTAAGGAGAAATTTCCTGACAGTTAGAACAATTAACCAGTGGAACAACTTGCCTCCAGAAGTTGTAAATGCTCCAACACTGGAAGTTTTTAAGAAGAGATTGGATAACCATTCATCTGAAATGCTATAGGGCTTCTTGCCTAAGCAGGGGGTTAGACTAGAAGACCTCCAAGGTCCCTTCCAACTCTGTTATTCCTATTTTATTCTATCCTATCCTATTCTGGTAATGGCAAAACCATGGCAAACTCAGCAGATAGATAAAACTTCAGCAGGTGACATGTACAGGTGATATGTACAGGGCTTATGACAGAAACAGGGTTGAGAAACATTGCATTCTATTCTTGATATACTACATCAACTATATATATATAGTCCTCAACTTACAACCACAATAGACCTCAAAATCTCTACTGCTAAGCGAAACATTTCTTAAGTGAATTTTGCTCCATTTCACAGCCTTTCTTGCCACAGCTGCTAAGACTCATAGCAGTTGTTAAGTTAGTAACACATTGTTAAGTGAATCGATCTTCCCTATCCGGCTTCCTAGCCTGGGAAGGTTATAAATGATAATCACATAATCCCGGGACTCACAACCATCATAAATATGAGTCAGTTGCCAAGTATTTGGATTTTGATCATGTGACTGTGGGGATTCTGCAGTGGCCGTAAGTATGAAAAATGGTCATAGGTTGCTTTTTTCAGCGTCGTTGTAACTTCGGACACTAAATGAACTGTTGTAAGTCAAGGATTATCTGTAAATAGAATATAAATGTCTGAATAAATTCAAATTAGAGGGAAGGCATTCAATTCTTCTCGGCCAGTGCAATTCATTATGGGAATGGACCTACGCCAAGAGATGGCTCTTTCTGCAACATTTGATACCTTAAAAATAAAGTTTCTAGCAAGGGGTGTGGTGCCTTCTCCCCCCCTCCCCCCAATCTTCACTCAATTAGAAAAGGATGGGAGGAAGTTGATTTGAAACTACAAACTGACCCCACTTCCAACCTCCAAAATCTGTTAAATGCTTTACAAGAAGCTGTGCAAATGCAGCTTCGTTTCAGGAAAGGTGTGAGCGGCAGGAACATCTGCAGAGGCACACAAAACATGGTGGAAAGCTATTTTTAACATTTATAGGCCACTCTTAAGGGATGCAGTGGCTCAGTGGCTAAGATGCTGAGCTTGTCAATCAGAAAGGTGGGCAGTTTGGTGGTTTGAATCCGTAGCGCCGCGTAATGGAGTGAGCTCCCATTACTTGTCCCAGCAGTTCTACCAACCTAGCAGTTCGAAAACATGTAGAAATGCAAGTAGAAAAACAGGGACCCCTTTGGTGGGAAGGTAACAGCGTTCCATGCACCTTCGAAGGCATTTAGTCATGGCGGCCACATGACCACAGAGACGTCTTCGGACAGCGCTGGCTCTTTGGCTTTGTAACAGAGATGAGCACCGCCCCCTAGAGCCGGAAACAACTAGCGCATATGTGCGAAGGGAACATTTACCTTTAGGTTAATGTTTAGGTTAACAAAGTCCTTGTAGCAACTCGCAGCCCATCACAAAGCAATTTGATGCTGGATAAGCACTAATAGAAAGAGGAAGCCCCAATTCCACTGTAAAAGGGTGGATTGTAGAAGGAAGAAAGGTTGGAGAGAAAGAGCCACCACTTAAGACGACTTTGTGATCCCTCTTTGTTTCTCCTGTAAGCCCAGGTAGGGTGGAGCATTTGCAAGCCGAAGGAAGGAAATACAACTAAAAACTGAAGCTGCTCATTTTGAAGGAAAAGAAATAACAGTTTCTACTCTCTGCATTTGGAGATTTCCTGTTAGTTGTTCAGGTAAGATATATTTTGAAAGGTGTTTGTGAAAAGAGAGACACAATGGGAAAGGCAGATAGACACACACAAACACACATATTCTGGTATTCCCTTTGGGGCAAGCATTGTTATGCAGAGCACAGGAAAAGAATAGGAAATATCAAGCCAGCAAACAAAGACATCCTATTATTATTATTTTGGAAAGTTAAATGTTAAGCAAGGTAACATTAATTTATGCTGTGGTCCTTTCTGGTGTGATGGGATCCTTTTTCCTTTTTTTTCCCTATGGCTGACCATGAAAATTGCTGATGCTTTCGCTAAGATTACGATGAACTGATGAACTTCAAAGGCCATCAAGATAGGCTAGTGTTGATGAGGTCTCCTTAGGTGACAATGCCCACGGGAGTAGATCTTAGACCACAGGAGTGCCTTAATGTACTCCAGAAGTCATGAACTTGAGACCAAGGTTTATCCATTTCATAATCAGTCCCAATTAAGGGTCTCGGCTTCCATCATCATAAACACTACTTCGAGTGTTGGGCCAACTAGAAATAATCACAACTCTTCTGTCGTTGTTCCACCAAACACTTCGAGGTCATTTGCAGAACATCCGAAAAAGACAGTTTCATCAAGAGAAATTGGCATGGCCCCGTGGAATCTGAAATATATGTGTCTAAAATTCTAAATGTAGAGTAAGAGGTTAATGAAGATATTGACTATTCATGGGAAAAACTCTAACCCCTAATTAGACTGTGTTTGGATTCCTAGGAAAGTGGCCTTATATCCACCAGCATTTTAAAGTAATGTTGCAAGTGGGGGGGGAGGCGTGTGTATGTTTGTGTATGTGTGTGCATACCGAGACATGCACGAGAATGAGTATTGTTCAGGAAAGGGTTCCCTCCAAATGTGAAAAATTCCCTCAGGCAGTGTTTTTCCCTCCCTCGAAAAGGCACAGTTCTCAATTTCATTAACTTCTTTCTGAAAACAATGCACAATTAGGCTGCTTATGAGAAGGAGAAGGAGAAGGAGAAGGAGAAGGAGAAGGAGAAGGAGAAGGAGAAGGAGAAGGAGAAGGAGGAAGAAGAAGAAGAGAAGAAGAAGAAGAAGAAGAAGAAGAAGAAGAAGAAGAAGAAGAAGAAGAAGAAGAAGAAGAAGAAGAAGAAGAAGAAGAAGAAGAAGAAGAAGAGAAGGAGGAAGAGGAAGGGAAGAGGAAGAGGAAGGAGGAAGGAGGAAGGAGGAAGGAGGAAGGAGGAAGGAGAAGAAAGAAGAAGAAGAAGAAGAAGAAGAAGAAGAAGAAGAAGAAGAAGAAGAAGAAGAAGAAGAAGAAGAAGAAGAAGAAGAGTTTTTCAATGTCAAGCTATATTGCAAAAATATAACAGTTCGCAAACAGCTTCATAGAAATTGCAGAGGGCTAAATTAATTGTGACCCTTAAATAGGGGGATACTGGGAGTTGAAGTCAACATATCTTCAAGCTGAACTCAGAACACCCTCTTAGCAGATCCACATAGGGCCCCTTCTATTTCCTTCTGTACACGATTATGAAAAGTGGCTTCTCTAATGTCAAACCATTGCTTCGTCTGTCATATCTCTGAGACAAAGGGGCTTTTGGAGGAAGGATCAAAAAGAGAGGGTCCGTGTTCTTCCAATTCAATTTGGTGTGTCTTCTGTCACTCAACCCCATGGGAACGACAGAATCCCTCACTCAGAACTGACTTCGGGATCTTTGCATGATTATCAAGCCAGTTGCGAGCGAGGTCAATTTGCTTCCAATCTTTCTTCTGGTTCTGCTGGTGTAAATAATAAAAAATAATAATTTAAGGGACCATATTAACTGCTGCGTGTAATTTAGCATCATGGATTCCTGCCCTTCAGTTCACTAAAACGTCCCTATGCCCCACGACTCTGATGAAGAAGGACGGCGAAGGTGGAGCAGAGCTCCGGCTTTGCTTTGATTGACTCACTAACTGATGCAGCCCCGAATAAAACCCACAAAGACGGATGTGTCACTACCACCCCCAAGCCATTTGACGGCCCTGCTCCCCAACTGTGTTGTCACCGGATTATTTTGATCTATCTCTTTTCAAGACACAGCAATTCGTAAAGCCGAGAGATTTGAAGCGGGACAAAAATCTTATTTAAAAGGATTTTCCTTTTTCTTTTTTCTTTCATGTCTTCCCTTCACAACATCCCTTTCAAATGTATTTTTTTAACAGGCCTATTCAATCCAAACTGGAACTTAAACTGCCTCTGAACTTGAAAAGTTGATTTTTCTGAGTCACTTTTGCTTTCACTAATCTCACCCCACCCCAATTCTCTCATCTTTCTTCTTTTTATACATTTAACGTCGCTGTTTCTTCTTCCTCAGCACATTTTAATCCAGCATCAGACATAAAGTTCTCTCCCCCCCCACCCACCCCTATCTGCTGGGATAGTTCAATCACAGACAGTTTCTCTCTTCCCTTCTTTCTTTCTTTCTTTCAGAAATGGTCTCACTCCCCCAATCCCCATGTTCACACAGATTTCTGCAGCGGGGATGATGGGCTGCACAGGCATAGAGAACAAAGCATCTCTTCTGATAGTGTAACTATTGAAATTGAGGGGTATTCTTTATTGCTCTGTGACAAGGTAATAGTTACTGAAAGGAGGGGGGGGTTGGGGGAGGCTTGCCTTAGAGAAAAACGACATTCTTTCATTTGCTATTTATTGACAGGTGAGAAAACCCAGCTTTAACCAACCAGAATCCTTAAAAGGATCTATCAGTGAGATAGATGATAGATAGATAGATAGATAGATAGATAGATAGATAGATAGATAGATAGATAGATAGATAGATAGATAGATAGATAGATGGATGGATGGAATAGAAGACATGATGGATGGATGAATAGATAGATAGATAGATGATAGATAGATAGATAGATAGATAGATAGATAGATAGATAGATAGATAGATAGATAGATAGATAGATAGATAGATAGATGGATGGATAGATGGATGGAATAGAAGACATGATGGATGGATGAATAGATAGATAGATGATAGATAGATGATAGATAGATAGATAGATAGATAGATAGATAGATAGATAGATAGATAGATAGATAAACAGACAGACAGAAGACAGAGACAGATGATGGATGGATGAATAGATAGATAGATAGATAGATAGATAGATAGATAGATAGATAGATAGATAGATAGATAGATAGATAGATAGAAGAGAAAGAGACAGTGTGTGTGTGTGTGTGTGTGTGTGTACATGGGCACACACAATGTATGCTATGTTCCAAAGATCATCAGCACATCCAAAGAAGCTTACAATCTAATCCTGCATTCAAATCTGCCGTGCAGTTTTTCAAATATTTATCTATGTAAGAGGCTTCTGTTCTACTGACTTTGGTTTAAACAGAGGAGGGGGAGGTTGTTTGATCAGTAGAGATGATGTAGGTGATACTGATGGTGTTTCTTTCTTGCAAACCTCCTTCACTCTTCACGAAAATTCTGGATACACCCTTTCCAATCTATAAGGACTCGGTGGGATGACGTTCTTCCTGAAGTCTTCTTTTCAGGTTCAACTGGAAAAAATTGTCCCGTCTGAAAATCCAGTCATCTCCTACATCTTGAACAAGAAGGGCCATCATCTTGTCCTTCATCTCAGGTGCAAAGTGTCTTTGGGACAACCTTGAGCTTATGAAGACAGGATAAAGTTATGTGCACAATGCAAATCCATGGTGTACATTCTCAAGATTGGACC
The DNA here is from genome assembly GCF_049901735.1 of Notechis scutatus. Classification (NCBI taxonomy): domain Eukaryota; kingdom Metazoa; phylum Chordata; class Lepidosauria; order Squamata; family Elapidae; genus Notechis; species Notechis scutatus. Next base: position 24,739,789 of record NC_142015.1, on the reverse strand, counting down.
AATGAGATGAGTTCTCCAGGGTTTGAAAAAGAGGCATTTGGACAAGATTAAAGATACTATGGGTTAGAAAAAGTTGGGAAACAGGAAAAGGTTCCAGATAATACTTTGGAAGACAATGCAGGACCTGGAAATGAAGTAGTGGGAGGATAGAACCGTCCCGCTGAGAGTTGATAGGATCTTATGCCTTAGAAAACATTTTCATGGTGATCTAGATAATCATCTTCATTGCTCCTTGAAATTGTTGGTGAGTTTTTAGAGACAAGCAGACCTCTTAACACCATACCTATACCTCAAGTATGGACAAATTCTGGATTCACAAATCAAGGACAGTGGTGATTGAAGTTATGCCCCTAAGCAGGTACAGCTAGCATTTAGGGATTACTTTTTCATGCCTGGTCAAGGAGACAATTCTGTGGTTGTCCTTGTTTTATAAAGTATCACAAATGACTTTGATATATACATTATGGAATGGCTACTTTACAACCTACATCAGTGATGGCTAACTTTTTCAGCACTGAGTGCCCAAAGCACATATGCAAGTACATCCCCAAAACGCAATGTGCCCTACCCTCCCATGCATGCACATGCATCCCCACGCATGTGTGGCAGAGACCTGAAGACCAGCCGGCTGGTGGAAGTTGTGTGCGCATGTGCAGCACAGCTGAGCTGGGGTAACGGCTCACGTGTCTACAAAGAGGCCTCTGTGTGCCGCCTCTGGCATGTGTGCCAAGGTTTGCCAACATGGAACTACACTGTATTTGCAGATCCTTCTCAACTCAAAGGGGCAAGAAACCAGGGAACCTGTGATGACCCAGGGTGTGGCACAAAAGCAACAAAGTCACAAAAATGGGTAACGTCCCTTTAATACATCCAACTTGGCCCCCAATGTCCAGTTATCCTCGGCTGGAGATCAAACTCTTCCAAAAACAGTCTACAAAGGGAAGAAATGCAGTCCGAATGCAAAGTACAGATAAATTAGAAATAAAAAAACCAACACAAACCATGCTGAAGTCATTAAACCTGGCAGGATGATAAATTGCAGACTTCCACAAGATAACACAGCAACCACAGTTAGGAGGACGCCAAAACCCAGATAAGTCTCAACAAAGATAATGCATGCTTTGCTTCCAGTAAGGTGTTGTGTGCAAACGCCCTTCGTATATCCTGTTCTCCCAGCTGCAGCTCATGAAAGGGATCAGGGCCTTTTTCTCTCCCATAAGCCACATTGCTCCCTTCTCCATTCCTCCCAGCGTGCCCTAGGATGAAGAAGGGATGGGCCTGAGTCTTCCTCTGAATGCCCAGCTGGACTGTGCCCATCTCCCGTTTCCTCCACAGCCACCGGAGCCACACTCCCACTCCCTGTCAGCTGCGCAATCTCCCCCTCAGAATCAGACTCCAACAAGGGCATGACAGCACCGATTCCAGGCAACTTAGAGTGGTTCCAGGATCAAATCATTTTCCACAACTGAAGAGGACTTCTGTGTCCCTCTCATGCAGTTCCCAAGTCATGACGATGATTGAATCACATATGTGCACACATATATGGCCACGGAGTATTCATAACACATGTGAGATTCTCATTGTTCAATGGCACCTGGCTGTACCATTGAGTCTACAACCAAACCAGGCTGCAGGATCTTTCCATTTGTCTTTCAAAAGCTCAATTACTACAATTATTTTCTTAAAAAAGAGATTTAATAGGCTCACCTCCTGCCCTGCGGATTCCTACACACAAGAGACACGGCATGGAAATTATTTTTTTCCGCTGATTGCTTGGCTGTTCCCAAAACTTAGATTTCATACAACCTAATCATCCTCGTTAGCATAATTTGGGTGGATTCATTCCACATCTCGGTGACACGGTTGATTATTTATAGGGCCCAACAGCTGATTACAATTAACTTTGATTAATGAAAGACTTTCTGAAAAGAATCCCAGGACAACAGAAACAACAAAGCATTCGGGTTGTTTTTATAGCTCGGCTATCATTTATAATGCAGATGCAAGGGTGTATCTTTTTTAAAAAAGAAAAGAAAAGTGGGAAATATACGTGACTAGATCATAAAGCATGAAAAGGAAGCATGACAGTCTCTCTCTCTCTGTGTGTGTGTGTGTGTGTGTGTGTGTGTGTTTGTGTATGCATTTCTCGTTTCCCTATTGGCAATTTCTGCCTCTTTTTTAGCCACTCTATGCTAATTAGGCCTCCTAATGAGATATTGCACTGGGCTGGTCTTGCTTCCCTCCTTGTATAATGTATACCCAGTTGAAAGCTAAGCGGATGGAGTACGGGGCAGTGATTTTTTTTTAAATTTATGCAGATGCATGCACAATGCCAATATTTTTATATGTGAAGTTTGCAAAGAAAAACCGGGATGGGGGTGGAGGTGGTGGCTCATTTTATGAAGTGTCCATGACTAAGCAGACTCTTCATTCTTCTTCCTGAGATTCTTACCCTGTTGAACGGCCAAGTTAAGTGAGATAAATAAGCTCATAATCATTCTGAAGAGGGAGGATGCAGACAGCATAATCCAAACTGATATCTCTGAGAGTTGCAGAAGGGAACTGAATCCCTCTAATATCTGAAAGTAGGGGGTGCTCCACTTCTGTGGGAAGTGTATCACCTGCAGCCAACAGGGAGTTAAATCAGAGGTACCTGGAGGAAATTAAGGATAGAAAGAATGTGACAGATCTAAAGAAATTCAGTGAGATGACAAAGGACATTTAGAAATTCGTCCAAAATATCTATGATTCCATGATTCTATGATTCTATGATTTTGTGATTCGATTGAATCTATCATTGATTGTTCTGCATCTCAATCAGAGACTGTTTTAAGACAGTGAGATATGTGGCATATTTCAAGACAAAGGACATTCAGAAATTCTTCCAAAATATCTATGATTCCATGATTCTATGATTTTGTGATTCGATTGAATCTATCATTGATTGTTCTGCATCTCAATCAGAGACTGTTTTAAGACAGTGAGATATGTGGCATATTTCAAGACAAAGGACATTCAGAAATTCTTCCAAAATATCTATGATTCCATGATTCTATGATTTTGTGATTCGATTGAATCTATCATTGATTGTTCTGCATCTCAATCAGAGACTGTTTTAAGACAGTGAGATATGTGGCATATTTCAAGACAAAGGACATTCAGAAATTCTTCCAAAATATCTATGATTCCATGATTCTATGATTTTGTGATTCGATTGAATCTATCATTGATTGTTCTGCATCTCAATCAGAGACTGTTTTAAGACAGTGAGATATGTGGCATATTTCAAGACAAAGGACATTCAGAAATTCTTCCAAAATATCTATGATTCCATGATTCTATGATTTTGTGATTCGATTGAATCTATCATTGATTGTTCTGCATCTCAATCAGAGACTGTTTTAAGACAGTGAGATATGTGGCATATTTCAAGACAAAGGACATTCAGAAATTCGTCCAAAATATCTATGATTCCATGATTCTATGATTTTGTGATTCGATTGAATCTATAATTGATTGTTCTGCATCTCAATCAGAGACTGTTTTAAGACAGTGAGATATGTGGCATATTTCAAGACAAAGGACATTCAGAAATTCTTCCAACATTTCTATGATTCTATGATTCCATGATTGATTGCTCTATACTTTGATCAGAGGCCCCGTTTTCAGACAGTGGAGTATTCCTCGTTGCCTGTTCTTGCTCAGATAATCCATTCCTTCTCTCCTTGTAAGTTCTATCTCTCATTCAGACCTGCCCTCCCCCACCAAATCCATGTTAAATTTACTCTGGTGTGCAACATGGAACATCAGAGTCTTTCTCCCTTGAGTTGTGGATCTGCGTTCCAGCCACTCGCTCCATAGGAGGTTGCTTGTAATTCTGTTTCCTCAGCAGGGGCCCAGTGATCTGATAGGCACTCTAGGCTCTAGTCTGGTTGTGTATCTTCAGATCTTCCCCCTGGTATTTAGCAACTAAGCTGTAAGAATGATATTAAGCTTCTTACAAAGAAGCCAGCTGCTAATCTTTCCTCTCTCTCTCCCCCCCTCTCTAGATAGATAGATAGATAGATAGATAGATAGATAGATAGATAGATAGATAGATAGATAGATATGGAGATGGAGATGGAGATGGAGATGGAGATGGAGATGGAGATGGAGAGAGAGAGAGAGAGAGAGAGAGAGAGAGAGAGAGAGAGAGAGAGAGAAAATAGTGGAAGGAATTCAACTCACTATGGAATGAATCACCTAGGTGCACACATGCCAGATGGAGTTTTCCACCAAAGTTGGCTCATAATTGGTAGAATGCCGGACATTAGAAGAAGCCAAGAAGATTTTTTTTGTACAATGGTGTCCTTCTGAAGTGTTACTCTACAACACTCAAAATCTCCATCCAGCATACCTAGATAGCCAGGAGGCAATGAAAGCAAAACTCCAAGACATCTAGAAGAAGCCATGGGGAAAGTGTGATTAGGAGGTCCTTCTTGTTCACCTCAGCATCAAATCTCATTAGTCAGCACATAAAAGAACTTGAACAAATAGTGCAAGATCAGAAGATGTGGAGGTACCAGGCCCATAGAGTCGCCAGGAGTAGGACATGACTGAATAGATTTCTTCTTCTTCTTCTTCTTCTTCTTCTTCTTCTTCTTCTTCTTCTTCTTCTTCTTCTTCTTCTTCTTCTTCTTCTTCTTCTTCTTCTTCTTCTTCTTCTTCTTCTTCTTCTTCTTCTTCTTCTTCTTCTCCTCCTCCTCCTCCTCCTCCTCCTCCTCCTCCTCCTCCTCCTCCTCCTCCTCCTCCTCCTCCTCCTCCTCCTCCTCCTCCTCCCAGTTCTGTATGGAAGATTGCCATTGTAAGATGCAGAATGACATTCTAGAACAGGGTGTCCAACTTTAAGACTTGTGGGCTTCCGCTCCCAGAATTCCCCAGCCAGCATGAGGAAGTCTGCAGGTCTTAAGGTTACCAAGATTGGACACCCCTGTCCTAGATGGATCTCTCTTGGTCTAGCCCAGCAAGATTAAAGTTTGCACCCACTACCAAATCTGGCATAGGGCGAGTATAGAATACATAATAACAGTGTCAAATTCACCTCCGCAGACGTTTCACATTCCTCCTCCTTTCCCTCCCGCTCTCCCTCTTTTTTGAAAACGAGTTTCTAGCCCTTAAGGCAATGAAGCTGGGCTCCAGAATGCAGCTTTGTGAGCTACACTGATAACAGTATTGTGGTGAATTGGATTTTGTGGTGGCCCATGAGAAGACGAAGGTCTTTTGCAGAGTTATCCTCATCTTTTCACATGCCGGCTAGCAGGAATCGTCACGCATATGCGAATTGGGGCAATGTGTACTAATTCTCCCCATTTGCAGCATTTATATCTGGGGTTGCTGTTCACCCGCTTAGCCCACCAACCCACATATCTTGGAGCAGAATTCTTGCAAATGATCCCATGCAAGATAAAAAGGCTTATTTGCTGATTTTTCACATCCTGCTCGAAATCGCCTGACAATACTGTCTGGATGAATACTTGATCTGCTGCAGTAAATACTCATTCTATATTCATTTTAATTCTGCTCGGGATCAATAATTTATTTGGCATCTTTCTTTCTTTACATCTTTTCTCTCTCTCTCTCCCTCTCTCTCTCTGCCTTGCTGAAGGAAGGAAGCAGCCAGAGAGAACAAAATAATTTTCATGGTTTGCTGATCTCCAAATCTTGCAAGGTGCCCGAGTGGATCTCCAGGTGGAGAGAGGGCTTCAGATACCCTGACCCCCAAAGAAGGAGAGCAAAGAAGGTGGCCATTATTGTTTATGTATTTAAATGGATTGACCATCCATCTCCAGTGAATTATGGGAAGCCCACAAAACTAAGAGAAGCATAAAAAAGAACTAAAAATATTGAATCAAAGGCAGCCTGGATTAATTTGTTCCAGTAACAAAATCTACAAAACCAATCAAGGGCCCTTGAACAAATAACAAACATCAATCCTGCTCCCGGGATTGGCTCTTCAATCACCTGGACCCAATGTTAATGTACATCTCCAAATACAAAATAAGCATTAATGGAACTTAATGTACATAGGAACACAACACAATAAATCTCGGTCGAGCGGAGAAGCTGTTGGCTGTCTCTCGCTTCTCTTGACCTTTCTTGAGGTTCTCCATCAAATGGACAGACTTGTAAAAAGAAAGGACTTTGAAAAATTGCACTCCTGACTATCATAGACCCAAATTGGCTCATTAAGGACTATTTCAACTTCATTTTTGGTATCACCCAGAGGTCCACCTAAGCAAATCAGAAGACCATCCTTGGGGACAGAGTTGGGTTCCTTCAAGCTCACTGTAGTCTGATAGACAGCCATGTCTATCTATTAGAATGATAAATGATACCCCCGTGACTGAGGCACAGCTTGTAAATCCAACAGGACTGACAAAACCAAGTTGCTTTGTTTCGGGCAGCTGAAATGGGGGAAGATGAAAATGGCAGTTTCTCCAAGTCTTTCCTCCAAGATTAATGTAGTTGCAGGGGCCCAGCATGGAACAGGTGCAGGGAGAAGTGATAAATGGGAAGCCTTCATGTCACGTATCTCATGTTTTTTACAGCTAGGGAGGGAAAAGTGTCCTACGTCAGTTAAAAACCTGAGCCACCTGATATTTTATTTCTGTTCTGGGACATGGCTCAATAAGAAGAGGACCCAAAACGAATGATGGGATTACTTGCCCACTCACCTGGGACAAGGTAATGAGGTTCTGCAGGACAACAGTGTGCACCCATCAACCTCTATGTTTTTCAAAATATTTACTTGGTGAACATAGACTAGAATAACAGAGTTAGACGGTACCTTGAAGGTCTTCTAGTCCAACCCCCTGCTTAGGCAAGAAACCCTCTACCATTTCAGACAAATGGTTGTCCAATCTCTTCTTAAAAACTTCCAGTGTTGGAGCATTTACAATTTCTGGAAGCAAGTTGTTCCATGATTAATTGTTCCAACTGTCAGGAAATTTCTCCTTAGTTATAAGTTGCTTCTCTCCTTGATGAGTTTCCACCCATTGCTTCTTGTCCTGCCCTCAGATGCTTTGGAGAATAGCTTGACTCCCTCTTCTATGTGGCAACCCCTGAACATAATGGGCATGTGGCAGACCAAGGCACCAATTTTCAGCATGTTCATCTGCAACGCTATCTTTGGGGTTCATGTAGGACAGGGAGAATCCAAACATGGCAACTTTAAAGACTTGTGGACTTCCAGTCCCAGAATTCCCCAGCCAGCCATCCTAAAAACCAGTGAGGTTGATGAGCTGAGACAGAGGAAGGAAGAGAATCTGACCCACCTTAACTCAGTGAGCTCTGGGGTCAAGTAAGGACTTCAGCATGGGTCTAGCTCAGCACCGAGGCCCACAAATGCAACATATGTGACGCCAGACTCCAGAATCAATTTTCTAGCCCAACTTCCTCCCAGACCATGTTTATCGGACCATCAATTTTAAATGAGCTTCGAACAGCACAGCTGAAAGTTCTGCCTTCCCTGGATTTGATGCAAATGTATTTCCATCCTGCCCTCTTGGCTCAACTGGGCCATGTTTCTTTGCCATGCTGTGAAAGGCTACTTCGCTCTTACAACTTTATGGAAGCCTCAGCTGCATTAGTGTAATTGATCTATTAGGTTATCCCATTTATGGATTTAATCACCCTTCCTTCTCCAACGTGGCTTGGAGCCAAAAGCCAATTAAGATCAATAGAAGGAATTCAGTGGATTTTCTATTTGGCTTTTAAGCAGGTTAATTTTTCAACACCTAGGATACAGAGAGAGAGAGACAGAGACAGAGAGACAGAGAGAGACAGAGAGAGGGGGGGTATTTCTGATTGCTGTCTTTATAATACATTTTCTTTTTTAGCTGCACATTGGATTAAGATTAAGAGAAAAATAATAATCCAAGAGCACAGGAGCAAATCATTTATCTGTATAAAAATGTCCCTATAATCCCTAGAGAAGTGTTTCCCAATCTTAGCAAACTTGAAGATGGGTGGACTTCAACTCCCAGATTTGCCAAGTTGGACTTCATGGCTGGAGCATGCGGGCTAGGGAATTCTGGGAATTGAAGCTGACACATCTTAAAGCTGCCAAGTTGAGAAAGGCTGCCCTAGACAGTGCTGGTAGCATTTAGTCAACCTGGAAGACCTCAAGAAACTGAGCCTAGGGAGGGGGAAATTGGGCCTCCTGGAGGCTCTGGAAAGCTGGAAATGGGCGTGTTTCCAGCCTCCGAAGAGCCTCCAGAGCCCAGGGAGGCCATTTTCACCCTCCTGGAGGCTCAAGGAAAGCCTCTGGAGCCCAGGGAGGGTGAAATCGACCCCCCTGCTGTGGTGCAGGAGGCCAACTAGGCCACGCCCACCATGGCCACACCCACCCAGCAACCAAGCAGAGAACCGGTTGCTACATCTTCTGAAGCCCATCCCTGATCGGGTTCCTTTTTAGCAGCCATTCACAGTGACTGTCCATATGATAAGAAACAATCCCTTCTATATTTCTTCACTCTGGCTGTGTCCCCAGCCCCAAAATCCCTGGGTTGTTTTTTTTTACAAGAGTAGATGAGAAAACTCTACCTGCCTAGCTCTGTCTGCAATTTGCAATTCCATTTACACTTCAAAAGTAGAAATAGCAGGCTTGCAGGCCCAAAGGAGATCAGGTTAATGATGGAAGAGGCAGGAGATTTTAATTCTGTTCACCCCACTGGAATCTCACCAGATCAGTGGGTTTGCAACTCCTTTTAGCATTTAAAAGGAAAATCCCTTCGGTACAAACAGGGACACTTGATTCGGTCCCAATCAAAGGGTAGGGGAGAGATCCAGACAGGAATTTTAACAGGTTTTCCCCAACTACACATCTTCTCAGAAGAATTCCAAAGTAGACGAAGATCCAGAGGAAAAGCAAATCTAAAATAAATTCACTAAAAGAAAAAAAGAAGAGAAGGAATGCAAGATGACCAGCAACATGGTCTCCAAGGGGGCAGGAGATCCCAACGGTGGACCTGCTACTCATTTTCTCATCCAGCTTTCTATCACATCATCCAGAACAGCATTTCTCAACCTTGGCAACTTGAAGATGGTGGACTTCAACTCCCAGAATTCCCCAGCCAGCAAGCTTGAGCCGCAGTGGTGCAGGGGTTAGAGTGCAGTAATACAGGTGACTTCTGCTGACTGCTGTCTGCCTGCAATTTGACAGTTCAAATCTCAACAGGCTTAAAGTTGACTCAGCATTCCATTCTTTTGAGGTGGGTAAAATGAGGACCCAGGTTGTTGGGGGCAAGAGGCTGACACTGTGAACCGCTTAGAGAGGGCTGTAAAGCACTGTGAAGTGGTATATAAGTCTAAGGGCTATTGCTATTGGCCCAAAGAACCTAGCAAAAGGGATCTTAACCACTCATGAGACATCAGGCAGAACCAACCCCATTTCTTGTGGTTCTGTGACCACCACAACATTGAGGGCTGCAAGACTGGGTGAGAATCTCAAGGATGTTCTCCTAGTCAAACACCACTTGAGGTCAGCTTTTATTAAGAAGGGAAGTTTCTCTCCACAGACAAATGCAGCAGCAGTGAATTGCAATGAAGCAAAATCCCTACATTTTGGTTGCTAGCAGTTGAGATGAATCTCCTTAGTGCTACTGTGAGAATCCAGGCAAAATTATTGCTTTCCAGCAAATGTCTCAAAAAAACAACAACCACTTCACTGCTTTTCCACAAATACTAAAAAAAACAAAAAACCCTTCACATCGGACAAAGTTTATGCCATAGGCTCCACTCATAGAGGAGGGAAGGCTAGTCATGACCTTGATCTAGACCTTTTTGTGCAGTGTATGAAAAATATATTAAAATTTGTTTGGCTATTTTCTCAGGGTTTTTTTTTCCCCGCCCCCAGTATGGCTTGGCTTTAAATTAAAATTTCAATCCTGCTTGTGAGGCATTTTATTCTTTAAAATGTGCCTGACCTCTTGCAAAAGGGGAAAGCTTTGGGAACCCTTTGGGGGCTGGTGGGGGGGTGGGAGTCACCAAAGGACACTGGCAGGTTGACAAACTTCTGCTGAGCTAAAAAAAATAATACCAAAATAAAACAGCACCATCTGGGCAAAGCTGTGTCTCAGCTCAGCCTGTTCTGTAGATCTGTTGGGCGAGGGCCATTTTTTGTAGCAACGGTGCAGTTTAGGGAATCTGATACCTTTTAATCAAATTTGTTGATTGGGCAAGATGACAGCAGACTGCTTCTGATTTCTTAATCTGAAGGAATCCTCTCTTGACGTTGACATCAGAGGGGTGGACAGAAATACTAATCCAGTTGTACTCCGTTCGTCTTTCTCTTTGAGGCTCTTACAGTACAGCCATGTTTTCAACACATTTTCAGGATACAGAATAACAGAGTAGGAAGGCAGCTTGAAGGTCTTTTAGTCCAACCTCCTGCTCAAGTAGGAGACCCAATATCATTCTGGACAAATGGTTGTTCGGTCTCTTCTGGAAAACTCCCAGCGTTGGAGCACCCAAAACTTCTGGAGTCAAATGGTTCCATTGCTTAATGGTTCTAACTGTCAAGAAATTTCTCCTTCATTCCAGGTTGCTTCGCTCCTTGATTAGTTTCCATTTGTTGGAAGTTACCCCTCTCCTAGGAAAAGAAATATTAAAACATTATAAGGGGAAGGAAAATTCGCCTAAAAGAAAGGAGAGGTGAAAACACAAGCAGGGTCAGCTCCATTAGCCCTCACTTTGCATGGGATACAGAAAAAGCCTACGAATTAGCTAAGATCCTTTCCCATAGAAATCAAGTAGGCATAACAGGGAATTCAGGATATTGCAACCTAATGCAACAAGCAGCTACTATAAAACAATTACTCCTACCAAGATCCCAGGAAGAGATCCCAATCTAAAGAGACAGGAAACTCATCACACACACACAAATCAATGACTTCAAGGATTCACACTTACAAAGTCAAAGGATCTGAAGGGTATAAGAAAGGGATCTTCCTACTCACTAGATTAGATTAATCTCAGGAACGCTGTAGGACCTCTACTTATTCCTATTAATAAACTGATTCTGACTTCCAATGCAGCTGACCAACCATTTTGCAGTAAAATCTCCCAGCCGGGAAATTTGAATCCCCAAAGGAAAGACTTTTTTCTTTCCACGCATCCATTGCTTCTTCTCCTGCCTTCAGGTGCTTTGGAGCAGGGATCGCCAACCTTTTGGACCTCAGGGAATTCCAAACTCATAATTTTAAATCCCGCAGACCACTAATATGAATTTGGACTGATGATGGCTTGCTGACATTGGTGAGAAAGTTGGTCCCCTATTCCAGAGCTGCAGTAGTCACAAGACTGGTCCTTTGGACATCCTGGAGTAGCTCCTCCAGTCCGTGGCAGGCTGGTGCACCCAGGTGGAGGAGCATCTGCTCCAGGATGACCAAAGGGCCAGTCCTGGGACTATTGCAGCTGTGGAATATGGGGCCAATTTTCCCACCAACATCACCAAGCCACCCTGGGGTGGATTTCCCTACCCTGCCATTGGTCTTACCTTCCAGTTCCAGCTTGCATGGCTCTACTCGAGGTAAGGTTTGCACTTGGCTGAAGGGTGGGGGCCAGCAGGTGGGTGGGCCATTGTATTCCCGCACAACCTGGATTGCTTTGGGGGGGACATTTCTCTGAGGACCACCAAAATTTTCTCATGATCCCCGGCCCACCGGTTGGCAACCATTGCTTTCGAGAATAGGTTGAGTCCCTCTTCTGTATGGTCACCCCTTAGATATTGGAACACTGCTTTCGTCCCTAAGGTTTTCTCCCTGGGGTCCTTGGTGCTCTCTGAGTTTGGTTGTTTTCTTGTAGACGTTTCAATTCCCAACTAGGTAACATCATCAATGCTAAAAGAGAGTGGGGTATGGGAGGAGGAGGAGGAGGAGGAGGAGGAGGGAGGAGGAGGGAGGAGGAGGAGGAGGAGGAGGAGGAGGAGGAGGAGGACAATGAAGACAACTGTGAAATCCTTGTTGCTCTCTGAGCTGTATTGTTTTCTTGCAGACGTTTCAATACACAAGTAGGTAATATCATCAGTGCTAGTAGCGAGTGGGGTTTGCTCTGTATTATATAATAGTAGACATTTAATAGAGAATTCAACCCTGAGCTACAAATATTTACTTATTTACTTATCTATCGTCTCCATGCTTGATGTTTAATGTTCATGAGCCTCTCTGCCTTTCAGGGTCTGTAACATGAGTCACCCAGCAATTGATGGACATCTTTTAATTAGCAGGCAAGTGAATTACACTGAGCTGCCACAAGCCCCATCTCTTCTTGACAGGCTGGGAAAGGGGAGATTCTCCCTTTTCAGTTTAAGATAACAAACAAAAGGCAAGGTGGGCAGCATCCAAGTCTAATAAATTAAACTGTTAGATAATGTCTGTTGTTGGTGTCAACAGATTAGGAGGGGGGTATTCACCAGAATTTGCAAATATTCAAGAGGAAAACAGGCTAGGAATTTGCTATAATCTTCTGCGTTTGTTGGTGATATTTAAGGAAAAAGAGAGGCGAAAAGAAAACAGATGAGGTCTTAGTTTGGGAGAAATTTTGGACAGTTTTGCCAGCCTGTCTGGAATGCAGAAGCCAAAGGTCTAACACAGAAAGAGAAATTTTGAAATAGGCTATGAGTAAACAACCCCTTCAGGTTTTGTGATTGGCCTCCAGCCCATTTTATTTTATTTATTTATTTTATTTTATTTATTAGATTTGTATGCTGCTCAGCTCGGCTTTTATTGATTAAATAGATTTATATGGATGCCCAATTCATACACAATGACTCTGGGTAATGTTAGGGTCTTTGCTGATACTGTGGTTCAATTTTTTTTCCAGATGGGGCTACAATAATTTTTTTTTTAAATATTAGTTAATTCAGTACCGTGTAGTGGATTAGGAAAGAGAGTTAAGACGAAAAACTCACTGAGTTTTAGGCTGAACACATCCACATCCCGGTACCCTAACCACGCTTCTCAATATATTCCACAAGATTCATGTGTGATTTTGATCCTAGATCAAAGCAAAGTTGGCAGCCTATTTTTCTGCTGTTGGATCCCAGAATTGAATTGAATTCTCCACCCCACGTTTTTCTACTCTCTTCTAAAGGAGATTCACACCACAGTCCATTCATCAAAACGCAGCTATCCAGAAGCTGGCTTGAAACAGGCCATAAATCCAGCCAACCACAAAACAAACAGCTCTTCAGCCACAGACAATGAATGAATGCAGGAAGATTTTTCAGAAATGTCTTTATCATGATCAATATGATGTTGAATTGTAGGGTGGGTGCAAAAGACAGACCAGGTTAAGCTAAAATGAGAATAGAATGGTTTGTGGCTCAGCAACATCAGGTATTTGAACCAGACTATTACCTTAAGCCAGTGCTTTCCAAACCTGGGTAAATTTACCTCAAATTGAGTAAAAAGTAGTTTTTTTCTTTGATTAACTAGACATGAACCAACTACCTACCATCACATTGACTTTTAAATTGACCTAAAGATTAAGATATCTATTTGAAAACCTCCCAAAGTATTCTTATTAAGACAAAAATCTATGAAATTACCAATGGGAATTTGAAGTGATCTAAGGATCATTCCATGATATTCTATTTAAAATACAGGTAGTCCTTGAGTTGTGACCATCCATTCAGCAATTGTTCAAAGTTACAACAGTGCTGAAGGAAGGGACTTGCAACCGGTTCCTGAAGTTCAGTAGGACTTTCGGATAAGCAGTGTGGGGTAATGGAGAAAATTTAGCATTGCATTAAGGCCATAGTAGGGTTTACTTGTTTAGGTATCACCTATTATGTGAATGTCATCATTGTCAGCCATCCAGTCATGTCCGACTCTTGGCCACTTTATGGATCAGAACCAGCAGTGGGATCCTACCTGTTCCATTACTGGTTCGGTTATCATGCATGCATGCATGCATGCACAACTAATGTATGCACACCTAATGCATGTGCATCTAATGCATACACCTTAATGCACATGCACCTAACACATGCACACCGAATGCACATGCACCTAATGTATGTGCACCTAATGCATGCATACCTAATGCATGCACACCTAATGCATGCACACCTAATGCATGTGCACCTAATGCATGTGCATCTAATGCATGCACCCTAATGCACATGCACCTAACACATGCACACCTAATGCATGCACACCTAATACATGCACACCTAATGCACATGCACCTAATGCATGCACACCTAATACATGCACACCTAATGCACATGCACCTAATGCATGCACACCTAATGCACATGCATCTAATGCATGCACAATTAATGCATGCACATCTAATGCATGCACACCTAATGCATGCACACCTAATGCATGTGCATCTAATGCACGCACACCTAATGCACGTGTACCTAACACATGCGCACCTAATGCACGTGCACACCTAATGCAGGCTCACCTAACATGCACACGCAGCTTTCCCACACCAGCTGAGGCCTGCAGCGCCAATCAGCTGAGAGGATAAAGAAGAGAGAAGCTGGAGGGCGGGTGGGAAGGCTTTTCTCTTCTTTATCCCTTCAGCTGATGTCTTTTTCCTCCTCACAGCTGATCCCCAGAGGCTTTTTTTTTTTTACTACCAGTTCAGACAAACCGGTCCAAACCGGTAGCACACCACCGCTGATCAGAACTCTCCATGCCTCTCTGTCTCTCCCGGCCTCCATCAGACCTGCAATGGTCATCCCGGTGTCATCCAAGTCCACAGGTCTTCAAGTTGCCAAGGTTGGAGAAGCTGAGGCTAAGGCAGGGGTGTCAAACTCAAGGCCGGCAGGCCAGATCCAGCCCGTGAGATGCTTAGATCTATCCTCCTGGGCCAGCCTGGAAACAGCAAAAGACCAGCCTAGGGTGACTCTGCCAGCAAAAATGGAGCTCGGGGCATGGCCCCGCAAGCTCCATTTTTGCTGGCAGAGGGCTTCAGGAGGCCATTGCAGCTGAAAATGGGGCATGGGTGCGGGACTCGCACGGCCCTTCCGGCCCCGTTTTTGCTGACAGAAGGGTAGGAAAACAAACTAAAAACAAAACAAAAGGAGAAATGTTTCCCTTTTTGCATTTGAGCATGAAAGAAGGGACAGGAAAGGAGAAAGGGAAAGAGGAAAGACAAAGAAAAAGAAGGGAAGAGAGCAAGGAAGGAAAAAGAAGGAAAGAGGGGAAGGAAGAGGAAAATAGAATGAAGAGGGAAGGAAGGAAGGAAGGAAGGAAGGAAGGAAGGAAGGAAGGAAGGAAGGAAGGAAGGAAGGAAGGAAGGAAGGAAGGAAGATTATAATGAGGGAGGGTCTCAGGGAAGTCCTGCCTTAGCGCTTGGCCACCACAGGTGCCCCCAAAACGAGTGATGTCGAGTTTGCCATGCCCACAATGGCCATGCCCCCTGGGCACACACCCCGGCCCTCCAAGGTCAAACATAACCCCGATGCAGCCCTCAATGAAATCAAGTTTGACACCCCTGCTTTATCGTGTCCAGCCAATGGGTGTTAGGGCAGCCCCTTCTCCTTCTTCCACAGATCACTCCCTGCACGGGTGCCTTTTCGAGGGAGTCAACTCTCATGACATGACAGCCTCTGTTTGGCGATGTTGACTGCGCGTGATATTTTTAGTAAGGTTTGTTCAGAGGTGGGTATTCAGCCGGTTCTAACCAGTTCTGGAGAACCGGTAGTGGAAATTGTGAGTAGTTCAGAGAATCGGCCAATCCCACCTCTGACTGGCCCCGCCCCCATCTCTTCTCTGCCTCCCATTGAGTCCCAGCTGATCGGCTGGGTCTTCTTTGGTTGCCCTGCACAGGAGAACAGAGCTGGAAAGCAGGTTAGTGGGTTGGGGAGGGAAGGGGATTTTGCAGTATCCTTCCCCTGCCACACCCACCAAGCCACGCCCACTAAGCCATGCCCACAGAACCGGTAATAAACTTTTTTGAATCCCATCACTTATTTGTTCTAGGACTTTTTGAACATTTGTTCAATTTTTGCACTCCGTGGGATGCGTAATAGTCACCTCCAGCATCCACCCTTCTCCTATCTGCCTTTATAGGAGTCCAAGTTTCACAGCCATAAGTAGCAATTAGAAAAATTATTGCGTTTACTAATTTGCATTTGATTGGGTGGCTGTACCTCTTACTAATCCAGCTTTAGGTATTGGCATGCGGTGTGAACCCAAACAGGGAGGTTCTTCCCCATGTTGCAAAGACAGAACGATTCCCAGGGATGGTTCTTGAGAGTTTAGGGAAATACCTTTAATTACACCCAGGGCTGACTTTGGTCTGAGCTCCCCATTAGAGACCCGGTTCTGTTCTCATGGGTAGCAGAACAGAAAGAACAGCTGTACCAAGTCAGATCACTTCTGGTCCAAGACTCCTTAATAGAAAAGCTGTGGAAGCCACCAGCTGAATTCACCCATGAAATGAAAGAGTGGCACAGAGATTTATTTTGTAGCAAAAAAAAAAAAAAAAAGTGGAGGAAAGTTTCAGAGTTTTTCCTCTCTCAAAGTTTTTTTTCACAAGGATAACTGAAAATACCTGAAGTTTTTAGAACATGGGAATGTTCACCTTCCCCCACAAAAAAAAAAATAAAAATTGTGCTCTGATCCAAACACCAACAAAATTGGGCTGTCAGCCATGGAAGCCATATTTGAATTAGCCATATATTTTCTTAGAAGCTTTGAGGCTGCCACAGTTATTTGCCTGGGAATTTGGGGGGGGGGATTCTTAGTGAGTAGTAGATTACGCTCAACAACATTCTTCTCAAAAGTCAAGGACATGTCATCCTGCACCTGGATGGTTGAAGGTTTGGCTTGGGATAGGATGACGTTTGATTGGGTCATGTGATGGACTGATGGATTCAGGGTATAGATCTTTGATTTTCATTTGGGAAAGGGAAAACTGTTGTGGTTAGCCAGCAGCAGATGCAGACGGCTGAGGAGACCGAGGACTCAGATGAGGGGCCAGGACCATTAGGGAGTGGACTGCTGCCTTCAGAGATTGTGGGGGCTGGCAGCAGTGATGTGAAGGTTCCCGAGGGGCCTGTGCCAAGTACGCATGTGCACAGGGTTACTTGCAGGAAAGAGCAGCTGCAGCAGCATGGGCGACTCAAGAGTAAAGCTGCAAGGTAATGGCCCCTCCTTCAAGGAGATAAAAGCCAGCTGTGAAGCGAATGTTCTTTGCAGGAAGCAAAGACGTTTTGAAACTCAGCCTCGTGGACGTTACAGTATCTCAAGTTGGTGTTTGAAAACTCTTGCGTTGTGAAATCTTTCTTATCTGTGATTCTTGGCAGCCTCGCACAGTTTTGGCGAAGCTTGTGCTTATCAAAGTTAATTAGTTTGCAGCAGCCTTTTAACCAGAGATTCGTAGGAATCATTAAAAGGGTTCTTTGGTTCATGTTTGTTTTATTGGAAAAGGGTTTGGGTCAGAACAAAAACCTAGAAGTTTCAGATTTGGGTTTCCCCAAATGTGCCAACGTGACTTCTTCAATAAATTCTTACTTGGATAGACTTTGTCTCTGAGTGCTGAACGGAGTTGAGGAGTTTCTTTGGAACGCTGACAAGAGCCTTTGCTCAACTGTGGGTTGCGTGTCAGTTATGTCCTTTCCTTTATCAACAATTCCTGGTCATAGTCACTCTCATCTTGATTGTTGCAACATCCTTCCCGGTCCAATTCAAGGTACCATTGTCATCTATAAATCCCTCCATGGCCTGAGGTCAAGTTGTCAGAGCTGGGAGGCAGGGGATATCCCATCTCTTAAGAAGGTCCATCTGGTGGGGCCAGGAAGAAGGGCCTTCTCCTTGGTGGCTCCCTCATAAAATGGGACAAAACTCACTTAACAGATATTTCACTTAGCAACATAAAATTTTGGGCTCCGTTGTGGCCCAAGAGTAAGTCAAGGACTATCTGTTTATACTTGACATGGTACATCAGTAGTAGAATATAATGTTCTTCAATCTTAGAAACTGTAATCAGCCTTTTAATAAAGAAGCAATTCTGCTGAATGATGTAGCAAAAGTGTTTTTGCATCAGATAACAGATAATCAGGGTTGGAAGGGACCTTGTAGGTCATCTAGTCCAACCCCCTGTCCAAGCAGGAGGTCCTTCACGATTTCTGACAAATGGCAGTCCAGTCTCTTCTTGAAAGTTTCAAGTGATGGCGCTCCTACAACTTCCAAAGGCAACTTCTGTTCCATTGCTTGATTGTTCTCCCTGTCAGAAAATTCCTCCTTATTTCCAGGTTAAATCTCTCCTTGTTCAGTTTCCATCCATTATTCCTTGTCTGGCCTTTGGGTACTTTGGAGAATAGCTTGACCCCTTCCTCCTCTCTGTGGCAGCCCCTCAAATATTGGAAGACTGTCATCATGTCTACCCTGGTCCTTCTCTTCACTAGACTAGCCAAGCCCAGTTCTTGTAACCGTTCTTCATACGTTTTAGTTTCTAGTCCCCTAACTTGATTACGTTTAGTATTCCTTCCAATTTATGATTCTTTTTTATTATTATTATATCTTTGGAGCTACATTCAACATTATTGAGAAGTAAAGATTTCAGGATGCAGGTGGTTTTGGAGAAGGAAATAAGATAGAATCCATCTTGGGAACCTGATGATACTTCAGGACATAAAGTTGATTTACACAAATATCTCTAAGTAGAGCGTTCTCAACATAAAATAGCTGTACAGATCTTTCTATTTTTATTTCCAGAGGAAATACCACCATCATTTAAAAAGTAAAAGAGATTTCTGGAAGGTTGCTGAAAACCAGCCAGGGCCCAGTTACACCCAAATGTCCAAGAATACAAATTTCACAGAGAGCTGGTCTTGTGTGAATCATCAATTTCTCTGCTTCCGTGTTTCTTATCTGTGAAATAGATGCATTAATGGATCTTCTTTGATCATGCTTCTGTGCTGTTCTGATCACAAATGAGTTTTGTGTCTTCCTTCTTATTTTATTCTTCCAGTTTTAAAAACAGCTGTAAATTTGCATATTAGGAACTATCTCCATTGCTTCTTCATAACACACATATTAGAATAGAGTAGAGTAGAGTAGAGTAGAGTAGAATAGAATAGAATAGAATAGAATAGAATAGAATAGAATAGAATAGAATAGAATAGAGTAGAGTAGAGTAGAGTAGAGTAGAGTAGAATTAGGAATAGAATAAGGAATAGAATAGAATAGAATTAGGAATAGAATAAGGAATAGAATAGAATAGAATAGAATAGAATAGAATAGAATAGAATAGAATAGAATAGAATAGAATAAGGAATAGAATAGAATAGAATAGAATAGAATAGAATAGAATAGAATAGAATAGAGTAGAGTAGAGTAGAGTAGAGTAGAGTAGAATAGAATAGAATAGAATCTTCATTTAGAATAGAATAGAATAGAATAGAATAGAATAGAATAGAATAGAATAGAATAGAATAGAATAGAATAGAATAGAATAGAATAGAATAGAACAGATCTTCTAGTCCAGCTCCCTCTTCAAGCAGGAGAACCTATACCATCTCAGATAAATGACTATCTAGTCTCTTCTTAAAACCCACAATTTCTGAAGGCAACCTCTGTTCCACTGGTTCATTGTCCTCACTGTTACGAAGTTTTTCCTTAATTCCAGGTTGCTTCTCTCTTTAATTAGTTTCTTGTCCTGCCTTCAGGTGCTTTGGAGAATAATTTGACCCCCCTCTTCTTTGTGGCAGCCCCTCAGATACTGGAATACTGCTATCATGTCACTCAGTGGTGGGATTCAAATTTTTTTACTGCCAGTTCTGCAGGCGTGGCTTGGTGGGCGTGGCAGGGGATGGATATTGTAAAATCTCCAGTCAGAGGTCGTATTTGCCGGTTCTGCGAACTACTCAAAATTTCTGCTACCGGTTCTCCAGAAACTGGTCAGAACCTGAATTCCACCTCTGATGTCACCCCTATTAACCAAGTTCACACCACCAAGCCGCAATTGTCATGCTTTGTGAGCCCGTCTACCCAACCATGACTTCTAAATCAGGCTAGACTGTTACCCGCAAATGTAGTCAATAGTGGTTTATTTTGCAGGCTTAGCTTAGCATCACCTGGGGCCTCTCCTTTTTTTCAACCTGGTCTGAGTGCAAAGAATGAATAAAACTCAGAGATCTCCATGTAACTGTTTAAGCCAATTTCACGTTTTACTGCAAAATTTGGCCACAGATGACGGCATCTGTAATGGTCAGTTCAAAAGAAAGAGCGAGTTCTAAATTGCAGAGCCATTTCCAAATCTGAACAGCAGGGAGCTATTAAAACAACTGAGAACTGAATCTCCTATTCTACCTCCATCAGCGGAGCAAGAATCATTCTAAAGAGCATTCTATTAACCTTAATCTCTTTAAACAGATATAAACTCATTTTGGGAAAATGCGGGAGGTTAATGTATAGTCTAACCTCCAGGAAGTGGTCAAGCAATGTAGCCGATACATGCCGAAACTAGCAGTAATTAATTTATACGGGCTTCCTGCCTTGTCCCCCATGTAAATTAAAAGAACCAATCTCTTCGACTGTCAATCAGCCATGGGCCAGTTCTCTTAGGAGGCCCAAGTTTCATCAAACAAGCTAGGGACAGTCTCTTTGGACAAGAATTGACCATTCCTGGCCACCATCCCAGACCAATTCCATGCAAGCTGAAGAAGTTACTGGCGGGGCAGGAAATTAAAAGTATTTGGATCCCCATCAAAATTGCCAAATGTCTGAATGTTGACCACGTGGCCATGGGAATGTTGCAACAGTCATAAGGGTGAAAAATGGTTGTAAGTGTTCTGACTCAGCCTTTGCGGAAGCAAGAAACAAGGCTCCCTACAAAGAAACCCCACCCCTCTCTTTATTTATACACTGGGAATTAACTGCATTCCCCAGCAGAAGTCCAGGCAAGAGTCCTGCAAGAAGTTAACTGAAACAATAGTCCTTATCAGCTCGTTGTGATAAATGGAAGGCTGTGAGCCCCCAGATGGAAGGGCTGCAAATTTAGTCAGGTCAAACAGAGAAATAGTCAAACCTCAGTGCTGGCGAGGCAGTCTTTGTCACACGAAACACACAAGGAGCAAACTTTCCAGAAATACAATTGTTTGTCTGTGACAACCAAATCACTCCCCTTTCTTCCTATTTATTCCCCAGCCAGGGAGGGGACATTCAGTGTCCCTGTTTGTTTTGCTTTCCCGAGCTGGCTCATCGTCCTCTGTTGTTCCCTTCTCCTAACAGCTCTGTGCATACGCGCATCTGGAACAGGCCCCCGCTGTTCCTCCTCCTCACTCATCTCTGACTCCAAAGGCAGCTGCCTCTCCGGTGGCTGGGAAATGTCAGACGGCCCTGGCTCTATCTCTGCATCCGATGCTGAGCCTTCCCCAGGCTCCAGAACTGGCTCAAGTTCCTCCCCAACCTCCTCATCGTCCGAGTCTGCCACCAGGTCTGCTGGCAGCTGGAGGGCCAAAACACTTTTTTCAGGGCTGTTGTAACTTTGAATGGTTACTAAATGAACTGTTGTAAGTCTAAGGCTCCCTGTATTATATACTATTCATTAAGAATGCATAATACTGCTGATAATAATTCATCAGGGGTAACAGTAAGTGTTAAGGGATGGAGCAGCCCAGAACAGAGCATAAAAACCAGCTCTCACAGACTGAATAATAGAATCTATGACCTTCACACCCCGCCTATCACTGTCATCCTCCTCTTGTCCTTTGTCAGGCGTGTTTTCATTCTCCGCCAGCTATAAATGGGAAAAATGATGTTTTCCTCTTGATCCGAGGAAAGATCAGCTAATGTGACATCCCAAATATCCAAACTAGCAGAACGGAGCCAAGAACGGCGTGTGAACTGCAGGGAGGTAGGGACATCTGCTGTCCATTTCTGTCTCTGCAGACACCCCTAATTTTTATTTTTATTTTTTCTTTTTTTTATTGGTTATTGTTTTATTTTGTGATGCTGGAATAGCAAGTTACAGTAGCCCAGGTCTCGAATCTGGGTGCTACACAACGAGGTGAGCTCCCGTTCCTTGGCTCAGCTCCTGCCCACCTAGCAGTTGTAACATGTCTAAGCCTATTTATCCTGTAGTAAGGCTGTAGTAGTAGTAGTATTATCCTCATCTTCTCTATTACCTCTTATTAATATCATTATGATGATTATTATTCTATTGTTTTGCATGTACACTGAGAACTTCTGCACCAGAGACAAATTCCTTGTGTGCCTAATCACATTTGACCAAATATTCCATTCTCTTCTCTCATCTTCACTCTTCCCTCCCCTTCCCTTCCCTTCATTCTTCTCTTCTCTTCCCTTCCCTTCCCTTTCCTTCATTCTTCTCTTCCTTTCCCTTTCCTTCATTCTTCCCTTCCCTTCATTCTTCTCTTCTCTTCCCTTCCCTTCCCTTCATTCTTCTCTTCCCTTCCCTTCCCTTCATTCTTCTCTTCCTTTCCCTTTCCTTCATTCTTCCCTTCATTCTTCTCTTCCCTTCCCTTCCCTTCCCTTCCTTCTTCTCTTCCCTTCCCTTCCCTTGCCTTCATTCTTCTCTTCCCTTCCCTTCCCTTTCTTTCATTCTTCTCTTCCTTTCCCTTTCCTTCATTCTTCCTTTCCCTTCATTCTTCTCTTCCCTTCCCTTCCCTTCCCTTCCTTCCTTCCTTCTTCTCTTCTCTTCCCTTCCCTTCCCTTTCCTTGATTCTTCTCTTCCTTTCCCTTTCCTTCATTCTTCCCTTTCCTTCATTCTTCTCTTCCTTTCCCTTTCCTTCATTCTTCCCTTCCCTTCATTCTTCTCTTCCCTTCCCTTCCTTCTTCTCTTCTCTTCTCTTCCTTCCTTCCCTTCCCTTTCCTTCATTCTTCTCTTCTCTTCCCTTCCCTTCCCTTTCCTTCATTCTTCCCTTCCCTTCCCTTCCCTTCCCTTCCCTTCATTCTTCCCTTCCCTTCATTCTTCTCTTCCCTTCCATTCCCTTCATTCTTCCCTTCCCTTCCCTTCTCCATATTCTATTCTGTTCTGTTCCAATCCAATCCAGTTTCCCTCTTTCACTTTGCCTGTTGGAAACTGGCTGGGAAGTTTGCAAATGAGGGTCACGTAACCCCAGGACGCTGCAACCATCGTAAATAAATGCTGGTTGCCAAGCACCCAAATTTTGATTCTGTGACCATGAAGATGCTTGCAACCATTGTAAGTGCGAGTCATAAGTAGCTTTTTCCCCCCCATTATGCTGCCACTTTTAACAGCCTCTGAATGAACAGTTGTAAGGCCATTACCAGTATGGGGAAAGAGTTGAAAAATCCTTTTATTTTGTTTTCTTCCCTGGGAAGTTAGTAAATAATAAACCAGGGCTTTCAAGAACGCAGCCAATTTTTAGGAGGAAATGGTTGAATGTCTTAGAGCCTGCTAGCCAGACTGTCTCAATGTTCCTGGTTTGAGGGGCTTTTGAGCAGTAGCTCAAGCAGTAGGGGGTGGTTTTTTTTGGGGGGGGAGGCATATTTTACAGTGATTTCAGTTCATCGGCTTCCCAGGGTGAAGATTATTATCTTCAAGACTCTTTGTTTGCAAGAAGAGATGCTCAAACATGGAGATGCAAGTTTGCAAGGCCCTATTCCTCTTCTAACAAATGCTTGCCTTTTGAAAGTCTTCTTTCTGTATTAAAAGAATATTCTGTCTCCAATGCAGGCAAACACAGGCAGTATTTGACTTAAAGGTAAAGGTTCCCCTCATACATCCGTGCTAGCCATTTCCGGCTCTAGGGGGCGATGCTCATCTCCGTTACAAAGCCGAAGAAGAGTCAGCACTGTCCGAAGACATCTTTGTGGTCATGTGGCTAGCATAACTAAATGCCAAAGACACACGGAGGAATGCTGTTCCCTTCCCACCACCAAAGGGGTCCCTATTTTTCTATTTGCAGTTTTACGTGCTTTCGAACTGCTAGGTTGGCAGAAGCTGGGGACAAGGAATGGGAGCTCACTCTGTTATGCAGCGCTAGGGATTCGAACGGACAAACTGCCGACCTGTCAGATGGTGCTCCGTTCAATATCCAAGAAAGACACTCTTGGTCTCCATGTTATAGAGAAAAGGAACTTTGACTGGAAATCAAGTAGTAGCATCAAAGGAATTCTAGATCTGAGGATTTATGCACGAAAAACACATATGCAAAGTGATGGCAACGTTCCCACCCACCATAGTTCAAAGACCCCATCCAATCAAAGTTGTGTATAATGTCATTTGGGGCATCTTCAAGTGGTGATACAGACATCTGGCCATTGACCTTGGCCTGGTTTGATAAAGAGCTGCAGTTGGGCAGTAAGCAAGCAAGTAAAGTTATGCAGTTCATTCTCTAAAACCTCCAGAACATTTCCAACCCCCCACAAAGCCCAATTATTTCACCCTTCCCCCATTACTATGGCAGCCGAAAGACGCGAGTGAAAGGAAAGGAGTCTTGATGGCTGACACGACCTTTCTGATCGACAAGTTCAGCGTCTTGCAACAATTCATTTAGTGATTGTTCAAGGTCACAACATCACTGAAAAGAAAAAGCGACTTAGGATCGTTTTTCACACTTACGACTGTGGAAGCACCCCCATGTACACTGGGGTCAAAATTCGGACCGTTGGAAAACTGACTCATATTTATGACCGTCGCAGCTTAACCACCATATTAACTAACTTAACTGCAGAGATTCACGTTAACAGCTGGGACGAAATTCACTTAGCAACTGTCTCACTGAGCAGAGAGAGGGTTTGGATTCAATTGTGGTCATAAGTTAAGGACTCCCTGCTGAGGATCGCTCTTTTTTTTTTTTTTTAATAAAGATTATGTTGCATCACATGGAATAACCCACCCCTCCTTTGAGTGTTGTCTCTTCTTTATTTTCACAGCCTCCAGCATCTCAAATCTCCCACCTCCCACATGGGCTGCTGGGTAGAAGAATCCCAACTGCTTCCTGGGGAGAAAATGGCAGCCCACCCATCTCCTCGTCCCTGCCACCAGCTTTGTTTCCCCAAAAACAACAGCTGAGCCTTTTCACAACTGAACAAATCAACAGGATTCCCTGGGAATTGATCTGTTGGTGGGACCTCTTGTTCAAAGACACAGCAAGCAGGATCTCACAAAATAGTTGGCAACCTGGCTTCTAAAGCAGATAATCGTGTGTGTTTTCTTTTTCAAAGAAATAAATTCTCTGGGCTTATCATAATCTTCCAAACTAAGATTTCTATAACCCTGGGTGTGAAGTTTTGTTTCTACAGTAAGTGGCCCCTGACCTTCGGGGATCAATGGAGCTCACCCATATTTCTGTCCCTCCTACACAGAGAGACAGACAGGCAAGCAGACAGAAAGATAGACAGACAGAAAGAAAGACAGAAAGACAATTTCAGGGTTCCAAGTAACACACCTATAGCAAGCAAAACTCTGAGGCAGGCAACTTCCTCAAAGAGTAGATTGATTGGATATGTTATATTGGCACAGGCTGGTGAAAACCGACTCTGAATATTCCTGCAGTTTTCGCCTGATTAAAAGTGAAAGTTTGTCACTTTCTCAAAACGATTCATCACATGGCCCAATCAGGGTGCTGTCCAGTTGCTAGGGGACTCCAGTCCCCTCCTTCGGAGCACCTGCAGGAATGTCCTTGGTTCCCACGACAAAGTGTTTCATTTTGGACTACAACACCCCAACTATCTCTATTTCGCCCCCCTCCCTAGCCCCCTTCTCCTGTGTGTCAGCAGTGAAGTCTCAAGATGGCCTCTGTCAGACCAGGTTCAAGGTTGACAGAAGACAGACAGAGAGACAGACACATGACACCCAGCATCCTTATCTGTGTTTCTACCTTTCTTAGCAGGGAAGTAAAAAGCAGGGAATGAAAAGCACTGATGGAAATCAAGGACAAAGAGGGCTTGCTTGCCATCTGGTGGCATGGTGGTTAGAATGCAGTATTTCAGGCTGCTAATTCTGCCGACTGCCAGCAGTTCGATCCTGACTGGCTCAAGGTTGACTCAGCCGTCCATCCTTCTCAGGTCGGTAAAACGAGGAGCCAGATTGTTGGGGAGCAAGAGGCCGACTCTGTAAACCATTTGGAGAGGGCTGTAAAGCACTGTTGAAGCGGTACATAAGCAGGGGTGGGCTTCAAAAATTTTAGCCATGGGTTCTCTGCCTGGTTGCTGAGTGGACGTGACCATGGTAGGCATGGCCTAATCGGCCTTCTGCACCATGGTGGTGGGGCGTTTTTGCCCTTCCTGGGCTCCAGGGCTTTTCTCAAGCCTCCGGGAGGGTGAAAACTGCCTCCCTGGTCTCCAGAGGCTGGCTGGAAGCCAGAAACAGGCCCATTTCTGACCTTCCCGAACTTGTGGGAGGCCCATTTTTCACCCTCCCTCAGCCTCTGTGCGCGTTCTGCATTTTCCTGCATCCAAAACGGGCTATGTGGGGACTCCTGGGAGAGGAGGGGCATGATGGGCGGAGCCAGCCAAGAATGCGATTTGGGGGTTCTCCAAACTGCACAGAATCTTAGCTAGGGGCTCCCCTGAACCCCTGCGAACCCCCAGCATCCCAGCCCTGATTATAAGTCTAAGCGCTATTGCTATCTCCTTCCCTGTATCGTCAGCGAATTTAACGTTTGTTAAAGGAATGGCATTTTGCACAGTTGGACGCCTCGTGAAAATAATAAGGAAAAAAACACATACACACACATGCAAATCTGGTTTCTTGGTCATTCCAACATTTTATTCTCCAGAATCCTTTTAACGAAGCATTTTTGGCGATCCAATCTTGTGTCAGGCAACTGACAGCAAATGGTTTTGAATCTATTTTTTTTAAAAAACAACAACAACGGAGAAACGTTTCTACCTGCGATTTACATTCCTGCCTCAGATATGGAAGGGGAAGCAATCAAATCAATGGTTTTAGAAGCAGATCCAGTTTTAAATGGGAAAAGGCAGGAACCAGAATGCGGGTTTTGTTAGAACCAGGATAAATCTAGACTCAGTACTTACGAACGAGGAACATGCTACAAGGTAATCCTCGACTTACAACCAGAATTTCTGGTGCCAAGCAAGGTTGTTGTTAAATGAGTTGTGTGTGGGGGGTTGTTTTTTTTGCCACGGTTATTAAGTGAACCAGCCAGTCATTAAGCAAATCTGGTTTTCACCATTGTCTCGACTTGTCAGAAACCAGCTAGAAAGTTTGCAAATAGAGATCACATGGCCCCGATTAAATGACCAGGACACACAACCGTGCAGATGCTGCCACAGTCATAAGTGTGAGGACCCATTGTAAGTCACTTTTTTTTAGGGCCATTGTAACTTTGAATGGCTACTGATCCAATGGTTGTAAGTGGAGGGTTACGGTATTGTTACACGCCATTATTCCATTTCTCCGATATTCAGACACGGGGAGATTTAAAAATAAAACCTTTAAAATATTTCCACTTTGGGTGGCCAGATAACCTTGAAAATGTATTTCTCAATGAAGTCAGAATTATTTTGGCACAGCTGTTTTTCTTTCCCGCCTTCCCTCCCCCCTCTCTTTTTCTCTAATTATCCCTGAAACATTACAAAATACTTTCCTTTTTCATTTCTTGCCGGAAAGGGATCGTTTAAAAAAAGAAGAAGAAAAAGAAAAACATTTTGTGGGATTTTTTTTTTCCTTTTTGCAATAAAAAAAAGGTAAGCTTTGCAGGAACTTTAACTGCTGCCCTGGGCTGACCTTCCAAGGATTCGCTTTCTAGCAGGCTAATCCACCACGCTTAAGCAAAATAATAACAAATGGCCCAGAGAAAACTCAACATTGCAAATGTCTTTGAGCTTTCAGAAAGGAGAGGATGGCAATCTTAAGAATCGTGATCTTCCTTGCGTTTCAGTAATGCAAATAGATATTCCAGTGCGAGGTTTGGTGCTCAGTTTACTTACAAATAAGGCCAGTGGAGCTCCTAGGTCAGGATCTAACTGGGTAGTCCTAATGTTGTCTTTGATCATTTTGTTCACACAAGCCAAGAAGTGATCGTATGCCTGGCTTTTGAAAATGGCTTCATTCATTGCTAAGACAGTTGCTTTTGACAGTAGGAAGACCAGTCGAGATTAAATTGGCAATGGAAGGATCCTCTCTCTACCCTTAAATCCATTGTCAAACTTCTTTTTGGAAGGAATTGAACAGAAATTGAACAATCCTGCCACCTTTCCTTTTCTTTTTCCCTTGCTTGGAGGGACCTGCAAGAGGCTGGTTTTGTTTTTGGTTTTTTTCTGCAGCAGAGTCCAACCCAAAAAGCTCAAGAAGGAAGGAAGAGAGAAAGAGAGGAAAGAAGAGAGGAAGAGGAAGAAGAAAAGACAAAGAGAAGAAGGAACAGAGAAATGAAAAGAGAAAGACAAAGAGAGTGAGTGAGTGAAGGAAGGAAGGAAAGAAGAAAGGAAGGAAGGAAGGAAGGAAGGAAGGAAGGAAGGAAGGAAGGAAGGAAGGAAGGAAGGAAGGAAGGAAGGAAGGAAGGAAGGAAAGAAGGAGGGAGGGAGGGAGGGAGGGAAGGAAGGAAGGAAGGAGATATTCCTTCAAGTCATTTTAAACAGTTCCCTCTCACTCTGACAGATCAAAGGGTGCTGATGTGGGTTTGTGTTCATTGCAGAAACACAAACTAGAATGGACAACAAACCTTACCATGAACAAACAAACAAACAAAAAAGAAGTAATCTAGAATAGCATACACTTCTCTCAACCCTGTCCCCTTCTTAAAAAGTTTATCCTTGGAAGAAATTCTTGATGCACTCAACCATCTCTAAATTTGGAGACAGATAAGATCCTGTCAATCTTGTAGATGTTGAAGTTTAGATACCAATTTCAGGAACAATCTGGTTCCCCTGGCAACGCTAAGACATTCTTTCCATCTGGAACCTTGCACAGGCTTCCACTCATCCTTGGTCTGATTCTTAGCGTCCAACGCAAAAGAAACCAAAGGGAAGATGCACCCGCATGCACACACTTTTAAAAACAATTCCCCTCAAATGTAAACCGAACCACTGAACCAAAGCACATCAGCCAGCATCATCAGTGGAGGAGAAGAGCATAGCTATGACATTTAATCAATCTTCTATGGATTTTTTCCCCCTCCTCTTTTCTTCTGCAATTTGAAAAACCAGCAGGAGGAGGAGAAATTGGAATGATGGGCAATTCATGGAGCCTTTTAGCTACAGGTCCACCACAATCACCTGACAAGCGGCCAGAGGGAAGCAGTTAATTTTTAGTGCACTTCTTTGATTCTTTGATTCCAAAACACCTGGAGGCAGGATGAGAGGCAATGGATGGAAACTTGAACAAAGAAAGAAGCAACCTGGAATGAAGAAGAAACTTCCTGACAGTGAGAACAATCAACCAGTGGAACAACTGGCCTTCAGAAGTTATGGGTGCTCCATCACTGGAGGGTTTTTAAAAAGGGACTGGACAGCCATTTGTCAAAAATAGCATAGGGTCTCTTGCTTGAGCAGAAGATTGGATTAGAAGACCTCCAAGATGCCTTCCAATTCTGTTATTCTGTTATTCTGATTGCTAGGTTCAAGCAGATGGCCTTGGAACGGTGTCGGCAAACCAAGTCTCCATTAATGTCAACAACAGTTGGACCTGCAGCTAGAAGTGGGCTGCTAAAGTCACAGTTTTAAGCAGCAGCTTGTTTGCTTAAACCCAACATATCTTGGGAACACGCTGAGTAAACACTGGCAAGGCATTAGTAAGAGCAAAGCAGTTACATGAGAAAAGGGGGATTCATTAGTCAAACAACATCTATTTGGAGTGAACTTACTTCTCAAGGGCTGCAAAGCATGGATCGAAACGAGCAGGGTGGGACTCATTTCTACCCAGAATGAGATGTACATCCTTTCCTTTAGAGCATCCACCCACCCCAACCCCACTTAAAAAGAAAGAAAGAAAGAAAGAATTAGGACGATTTGATTAATACAATAGCGGGAATGTCCATGGACATTCTAGTTAGTTGTCTTCCTCTTCCACCACCGTCTTTTTTCAGGGGGCTTCATTGGAAGTGACACCGTTGCCCTTGTTGACGTAGAAGGGGCGGTAATGAGACTGGATGGAGAAAGCAGAGAAAAACAGCAGTGAGTGGGCTGGTCTTCATTGAGCTCCATCAACTGATGTTTGGCCTGCCTGCCTGCCAGTGGACTAGAATGGTAGAGACTCTGTGCAAAATGTGAAAGCATTAAAAGTACAGTGCTGTAGTTGGAGCAATTTTGCGGTAAGAACAAACTGACATCGTATCTTGTTTTTGAATGGCCTGGCCTTCACCATTGGCGACCCCAATTTTGTTCTTCTACTTCATGAATAATATTAGCTAAACACATTTCTTCTGTCAAACCAAGAAAGCCATTTTACTCTTTTCATATAAAAATTATTATTTTTTGCCTATTCTCTCTCTCTCTCTCTCTCTCTCTCTCTCTCTCTCTCTCTCTCTCTCTCTATCTATCTATCTATCTATCTATCTATCTTTCTATCTATCATCTTTACCTATCCATCATCTATCGTCTATATCCATTTCTATCTATCATCATCATCTATATCTATTTCTATCTAACTTATCTATTATCATTATTTCTATCTATCTATCTATCTATCTATCTATCTATCTATCTATCATCTTTATCTATCCATCATCTATCAGCTATTTATCTATCATCTATATCCATTTCTATCTATCATCATTATCTATATCTATTTCTATCTAACTTATCTACTATCATCTATTTCTATCTATCTATCTATCTATCTATCTATCTATCTATCTATCTATCTATCTATACATATCATCTTTATCTATCCATCATCTATCATCTATTTATCTATCATCTATATCCATTTCTATCATCATCAACATCTATATCTATTTCTATCTAACTTATCTACTATCATCTATTTCTTTCTTTCTTTCTATCTATCTACCTGTCTGTCTGTCTGTCTGTCTATCTATCTATCTATCTATCTATCTATCTATCTATCTATCTATCTATCTATCTATCTATCTATCTATCATCTATCTATCATTTAATTTGATTTTTATCCTTCCTTTATTATTTTTAGAAACTTAAGGCAGTGGCCATATCTAATATTCCTTCCTCCACCTATTTCCCCCTGTGAGGTGGATGGGGCTTAGAGACAAGGACTGGCTCAGAGTCACCCAGATGGCTTTCATGCCTAAGGCAGGATTACAACTCACCCTCTCCTGGTTTCTACCCTACCACTTTTAACCACTACACCAAACTGGCTCAATGAACATTTGAGGAGCAACTTGGCCCGAGAAGAAGTCCTGGGTCCTCTTAAGATAGACCACTTTTGGAACTTCTCACCTAAATGTAACAATTGTGCCCAGTCACAAAACATTAAATTACCTAGAGACAAACCATCGTGGTTAAGTGCTATCTCCCACTCTCTTTAGCCATGCAGAACTTTTTATGTTCTTCCAGGAAAATGGACCTACTTCCAAATGAAGCTTTGGTCTAGCCTCACTTTCCATTTGGGTTTTCTAAGAGCACTTTAGGGGGCCCTGCAAATCCAAGAGGCATGGCCTAAATCCTCAATGCTTCCTGTGGCCCCTCAAAAGGCCGATCACAGTCTCCAGAAATCTCCCAGTGGCAGATTCCAAATTGTAAATGTGAATGAGAGAGGAGGAGGAGGGAGTTATTAAATGCATGACTGGAGAGTAATCACATGGACTATATTATTTTTAATTAAATTTAAATGTCAGGGAAATGAAGTCCATTTCATTTTTGTCTTGATTTCCTCCCATCCCCAGGCCCAAGAAAGCCTCACTCCAGCAACTTCCTGTCTGCCCCTAAAAAAAATTAGTTGAGGCAGCTTCTTGTAGAGCAAAGAGATGATAGATGCTGGGGTGAGCTTCGTACGTTTTAAAATTAATACTATTGTTATTTCTAATGCCAGGCTCCAACAAATCAATTCTGAGAGGGTTTCATTAAAAATTTAAATTACATTTGGCCCCCAATTTATTTCTTTTTACAACTCTGAGCCCATGCAAACCGTTCTTTCTGGAGAACATGGCCCAAACCAAGGAATATCCTGTCATTAAAGGAGGATATTTGTAACCCAGGGTTGAAATGAGTGGGGTTTGAATTTGGTGGGGGTTTTTTTGCGGGGGGGGAGGTTGCAGACATTTCATCACCCAAACTAGGTAACATCATCAATGCTTTCATGTTGTTACCTAGTGTGGGTAAAGAAACGTCTGCAAGAAAACACCCAAGCTTGGAAGAGCATCAAGAACCTAGGAATATGCTGTCAGCTCAAAGAAATGGAGGCCCTGCCCTCAATTATACACGACAGTGGCACAATTTTGTCCCTTGAATACATGTTTTTGTGCCATCAGCAATATTGCAGCACCCCAGTATGACCCCTCCCTGTTTCTACATGGATTGGGACATCTCATGATGACAAAATGGTGAACTCTTATGGACATCACCACACCCAACAGCCCTTTATCTCATTCTCTATGATGAAGTGCTGAAGTGACAGCTTTACTTGCACTGATGTTTCCTTTCTTCCTCCAGCACCATCCAATGGGTTCTAGACATCTTGAGGGATCTAGAACCTGTTAGGCTTTATCTCCTATTCCCTCATAGCACGGGTTTCCAAATCTGGCAACTTTTAAGCCTTGTGGACTTCAGCTCCCACAATTACTAACCGGCCATCAATTTTGGGAGTTGAAGCCCACAAATTTTAATGTTGCAAGATTTGGAGACCCCTGTCTTAGAGCCATGAGAATGGTTCTGATAGGTTTTACCTACCAGAACCTACCTTTTTTATATAGATATAAAGTTTCATTAATTTTCTACGATTAAATTTAATCAGTGCTTAACAAACATCATGTTGTCGTGTTGTTTTGTTTGCTTAAAAATACAAATTATGTTCCCAATCTTTACCCCCTTTTTTCCCAGCCATTGATAAAATAAATTCCATGTTTGGTAGTATTCTATATCTTCTTTCTGTTTAATCTTGAATGTAAGCCTGTCCAGTAGTATCTGCACAGTCCAGTAGTATCTTCTTAATTATCTTTTCCTCTAGCAAACCTGCCTTTTTGAACACTCCTTCCAAAGGCTAATTCCTCACCCTGGCTGAAGCTCCAGAAAGTTTTGTAACTAGTTGACAAATGGGTAAAACAAACTACTTTTTAATAATCCTTAATGGGGATAATTTCTCCCTGGCTGGACCACTGGAATTCACATTTACAGATCTTACCTTAAGAATAGAGATTACTCAACGCTGTACCTACTTTCAAGTGGTTTGAAAAGCCCAGTGATTTGAAAGCTCCACCAAAGCTACTGCCGGCTATGAAAAATCCAGTTCAAGTATATTTTGTCTATGAATACTTAATGTTGTTTATTTATCCATCCAATTGTTTGCTGTGGTGTCTAACTGGGGAATATAAATGGACTTTTCAAAGACGGAGTAGCCCTTCAGAATACTGAAATAGTTATTCCCTTGGTGGTGCAGTGGTTAGAGTGCAGTACTGCAGGCTACTTCTGCTGCATCCAGCTGCCTGCAATTTGGCAGTTTGAATCTCACCAGGCTCAAGGTTGACTCAGCTTTCTGTCCTTCCGAGGTGGGTAAAATGAGGACCCAGATTGTTCGGGGCAATATGCTGACTCTCTCTAAACTGCTTAGAGAGAGCTGTAAAGCACTATAAAGTGGTATATAAATCTAAGTGCTATTGCTATTTTGTCTGTCCTCTATAGGAACAAGGTAAGGTTGGTTGGAAAAATGCTGGAATGCAGAACAGGACATGAGGTATGGGAAGAACAGGCACTTCCTACCACAAGAAGTTGCTCTTGGTTTGATTTGCCACCCACCTGAGCAGGTAAGTTTCCAGCAGAATAAAAACCCTTTTTCTGCATATTGCAGAGGTCAGATACGCCCAAGCTCAGAATACATTAGGGCAGTATTTCTCAACTCCTGCCATTTTAAGATATGTGGACTTCGATTCCCAGAATTCTAGGAGTTCAAAGCAGTGGTGGGATTCAAATGTTTTTACTACTGGTTCTGTGGGTGTGGCTTGACGGGCGTGGCAGGGGAAGGATCCTGTAAAATCCCCATTCCCTCCCCACCCCACTAACCTGCTTTCCAGCTCCGTTCTCACTGTGCAGGCCAACCAAAGAAGACCCAGCCAATGAGCTGGGACTCAATGGGACACAGAGATGAGATGGAGTTGGTGGGGCCAGTCCGCTACCGGTTCTCCAGAACTGGTCAGAACCTGCTGAATATCACCTCTGGTTTGAAGTCCACACAGATTAAAGATGTCGAAACTCTGCATTAGAGTCACCGTGTAATGTAAAATTTTTAAATCCCTTTAGTATTTGCTGCTGTTTCTTGGGATGCTGTGCAGTTAATTATTTTCAGTGTCAATATTTTCCTCCAAGAACAGAGCTTAGACCGTATCTTGTCCTTGATCCTCGTTAATCGTTTTCTTGAAATCCTAAGCCCTCTCTGACTACAATTTCTTCCTTAGAGACCGGTGAGTAAAATGCATCGGAGAATCAATCTCAAGGCCGGGAACTGCTGGGATATTAGGTGGGTGTTTCTAAAGTATAGGCTGTCCTTGACTTACAAAGATTCACTCAGCGACTGTTCAAAGTTAAGACAGCACTGGAAGTTGGGAATTCTGACTGGTCTTCACACCGTGGCACCATCCCCGGGGCCATGTGGGTTTGCAGCTGGCTTCTCACAAATTAAGAGAGCCAGTTTGGCCTAGAGGTTAAGGCATTAGGCTAGAAAGTGGGAGACTGTGAGTTCAAGTCCTACCTTAGCCATGAAAGCCAACTGGGTGATTTTGGGCCGAACACCAGGAGACTAGGAGTTCAAGTCCTATTTTAGCTATTAAAGCCAACTGGGTAACTTTGAACCAATCACAAGGAGACTGGGAAGTCTAGTTCCATTTTAGCCATGAAAGCCAACTGGGTGACTTTGAGCCACTCATCAGGAGATGGTGAGTTTTAGTCCCACCTTAGCCATGAAAGCCAACTGGGTGACTTTGGGCCGATCAGGAGACTAGGAGTTCTAGTTCTGCCTTAGCCATGAAAACCAACTGGGTGACTTCGGGCCGATCACCAGGAGACTGCAGTTCTAGTCCTGCCACTGGGTGATTTTGAGCCAATCACAAGGAGACCGGGAATTCTAGTCCCACATTAGCCATGAAAGCCAACTGGGTGACTTTGAACCAATCCCAAGGAGACCGGGAATTCTAGTTCCATTTTAGCCACGAAAGCCAACTAGGTGACTTTGGGCCAGTCGTTTTCTCTCAGCCCAACCCACCTCAACAGAGTTGTTGTTGTGGTGGGGAAAATAGGAGGAGGAAGGCGTGGTTGGATATGTTCACCGCATTATTGGTAAATATAATAAAGGCGGGATATAAATAAATAAAAGAATGATGAAGAAGTCAAGGAGGGAAGCCCGGATTCACTTAACGAACGGATGGTTCATTGAACAACCGCAGGGATTTACCAGCATGCTTTGCTTGGAAGATTTCCATGTCTGTGGCTGTGCCTTGGCCGCCTGGTGCCTCACGATGGAAGGATAAGCTGCGAAGGAAACACAAGGCAGCTTTGGTTACTTCCAAAAATGGGCTTTCTCACTCACACTGGTATGCTTCACGGAAGTTAGCAAAGTCAAGCAATCCCACAACACAGGAGCTTTCGAGCAGACTGGTACCCGGGTACTCCTTTTACAACCATTCATTGAGTGGCCAT